>NC_133126.1:138261947-139511947 GCF_048418815.1 Hemitrygon akajei
TGAACCTATTGATGGTCTGGCTATAGTCCACGACCATCCTATTTTTCCGAACAACGACCACCTGGGCCCTCTAAGGACTTGTGCTTGGCTCAATGATCCCCTCCCTGAGCAGCCACTGCACCTCCGACTTAATGAAGGCCCTGTCCCCCGCGCTGTACCTCCTGCTTTTATTTGCCACAGGTTTACAGTCGGGGGTTAGGTTGGCGAACAGCGGTGGGAGAGGGATCTTGAGGGTGGAGAGGCTGCAAGTGGTGTCAGTAGCGCGGGCGTTGGCATGGTGCTGGGTGGGATGTGCGGGTCGGTGTGTGTGTGTGTGGTCAGTAGCAGGGTATATGATGAAGTCCCACACAACTGAGGATTTCTGACAGTGATTGGTGGGAGGGGCCCTTCATACTCCATTGTCACACTTTTCAGGTGGCTCTGGAAGTCGAGCCCCAATAGCACAGGGGCACACAGTTGAGGCATGACCAGTAACGCAAAGTCCCGATATTCTGTGCCCTACACCACCAATGTCGCTACACAACCCCCCCGGATGTCTGTTGTATGCGACCCAGAAGCCATGGTGACCCTCTGGCTTACCAGCTGTGTCACGAGTCTGCAGCGTTGCACTGTGTCCGGGTCAATAAAACTCTCAGTGCTGCCTGTGTCAAACAGGCAGCTAATCCTGTGCCCCTCCACCAGGATGTCCATCATTGACCTTGCGAGCTGATGTGGAGCGCTTTGGTCGAGGGTTACGGAGGCCAGAGTTGAATCGCCGTCTTGGTGCCCAGTAAGCGCCCGTGGGTCGGAGGCGGGGCGAGGTGGCGCCAACAAAGATGGCCGCCCCCATGCCTCGCACGTGGCGCAGCTCGACCCCGCTCATGGTTTGGACTTACAGGCCTTGGAGAAGAGGCCCTTCTTTCCACAGCTGGAGCAGGTAGCTTTTCGGGCTAGGCAGCAATTTCGGGGGTGCTTTTCGAGTCCGCAGAAGTAACACTGCGCGGACTTGCGACTGGCAGGAGCCGTGGTTGATTCACCGGAGGGTTGCGGGGAGTTCACGGACTCGCGACTGGCAGCAGCCGTGGTCGATTCGCTGGCGGGTTGCGGGGAGTTCACGGAGTCGCGAGTGGCAGCAGCCGGGGTCGATTGCGGGGAGTTCACGGACTCGTGACTGGCAGCAGCCGTGGTTGATTGCGGGGAGTTCACGGACTCGTGACTGGCAGGAGCCGTGGTTGATTCACCGGAGGGTTGCGGGGAGTTCACGGACTCGCGACTGGCAGCAGCCGTGGTCGATTCGCTGGCGGGTTGCGGGGAGTTCACGGAGTCGCGAGTGGCAGCAGCCGGGGTCGATTGCGGGGAGTTCACGGACTCGTGACTGGCAGCAGCCGTGGTTGATTGCGGGGAGTTCATGGACTCGCGAGTGGCAGCAGCTGTGGTCGATTCGCCGGAGGGTTTGCGGGGAGTTCACGGACTCGCGACTGGCAGCAGCCGTGGTCGATTGCGGGGAGTTCACGGACTCGCGAGTGGCAGCAGCTGTGGTTGATTCGCCGGAGGGTTTGCGGGGAGTTCACGGACTCACGAGTGGCAGCAGCCGTGGTCGATTGCGGGGAGTTCACGGACTCGCGACTGGCAGCAGCCATGGTCGATTCACTGGCGGATTGCGGGGAGTTCACGGACTCGCGAGTGGCAGCAGCCGTGGTCGATTGCGGGGCGTTGATGGACTCGTGAGTGGCAGCAGCCATGGTCGATTGTGGGGAGTTCACAGACTCGCGAGTGGCAGCAGCTGTGGTCGATTGCGGGGAGTTCACGGACTCGCGACTGGCAGCAGCCGTGGTCGATTCACTGGCGGGTTGCGGGAAGTTCACAGACTCGTGACTGGCAGCAGCCGTGGTCGATTCGCTGGCGGGTTGCGGGGAGTTCATGGACTCACGAGTGGCAGCAGCCGTGGTCGATTGCGGGGAGTTGATGGACTCGTGAGTGGCAGCAGCTGTGGTCGATTGCGGGGAGTTCACGGACTCACGAGTAGCAGCAGCTGTGGTCGATTCGCCGGAGGGTTTGCGGGGAGTTCACGGACTCGCGACTGGCAGCAGCTGTGGTCGATTCGCTGGCGGGTTGCGGGGAGTTCACAGACTCGCGAGTGGCAGCAGCTGTGGTCAATTGCGGGGAGTTCACAGACTCGCGAGTGGCAGCAGCTGTGGTCGATTGCGGGGAGTTCACGGACTCGCGACTGGCAGCAGCCGTGGTCGATTCACTGGCGGGTTGCGGGAAGTTCACAGACTCGTGACTGGCAGCAGCCGTGGTCGATTCGCTGGCGGGTTGCGGGGAGTTCATGGACTCACGAGTGGCAGCAGCCGTGGTCGATTGCAGGGAGTTGATGGACTCGTGAGTGGCAGCAGCTGTGGTCGATTGCGGGGAGTTCACGGACTCACGAGTAGCAGCAGCTGTGGTCGATTCGCCGGAGGGTTTGCGGGGAGTTCACGGACTCGCGACTGGCAGCAGCTGTGGTCGATTCGCTGGCGGGTTGCGGGGAGTTCACGGACTCGCGAGTGGCAGCAGCCGTGGTCGATTGCGGGGAGTTCACGGACTCGCGAGTGACAGCAGCCGTGGTCGATTCGCTGGCGGGTTGCGGGGAGTTCACGGACTCGCGAGTGGCAGCAGCCGTGGTTGATTCACTGGCGGGTTGCGGGGAGTTCACGGACTCGCGAGTGGCAGCAGCCGTGGTCGATTGCGGGGAGTTCACGGACTCACGAGTGGCAGCAGCTGTGGTCGATTGCGGGGAGTTCACAGACTCGCGAGTGGCAGCAGCCGTGGTCGATTGCGGGGAGTTCACGGACTCGCGACTGGCAGCAGCTGTGGTCGATTCGCTGGCGGGTTGCGGGGAGTTCACGGACTCGCGAGTGGCAGCAGCCGTGGTCGATTGCGGGGAGTTCACGGACTCACGAGTGGCAGCAGCTGTGGTCGATTGCGGGGAGTTCACGGACTCGCGAGTGGCAGCAGCTGTGGTCGATTGCGGGGAGTTCACGGACTCACGAGTGGCAGCAGCTGTGGTCGATTGCGGGGAGTTCACGGACTCGCGAGTGGCAGCAGCTGTGGTCGATTGCGGGGAGTTCACAGACTCGCGAGTGGCAGCAGCCGTGGTCGATTGCGGGGAGTTCACGGACTCATGAGTGGCAGCAGCCGTGGTCGATTGCGGGGAGTTCACGGACTCACGAGTGGCAGCAGCCGTGGTCGATTGCGGGGAGTTCACGGACTCACGAGTGGCAGCAGCCGTGGTCGATTGCGGGGAGTTCACGGACTCATGAGTGGCAGCAGCCGTGGTCGATTGCGGGGAGTTCACGGACTCATGAGTGGCAGCAGCCGTGGTCGATTGCGGGGAGTTCACGGACTTACGAGTAGCAGCAGCTGTGGTCGATTCGCCGGAGGGTTTGCGGGGAGTTCACGGACTCGCGAGTGGCAGCAGCCGTGGTCGATTCGCTGGCGGGTTGCGGGGAGTTCACGGACTCGTGAGTGGCAGCAGCCGTGGTCGATTCATCGGCGGGTGGTGGAGTCTGCAGCATCCATGGGACCGGCGGGAGATCGCGTGGCTGGACAACGTCAGCGTTGTGCAGAACAGCCTCCAGCGTATCGGCCAGCTCGATCGCCGAATGTAAGGTAAGATCGGCGTTTTCTGGCAGCCGCTGGCGCAAGTACACTGACCTGATCCCCGTAACGAAGGTGTCTCATACCAGGAGCTCCGCATGCTGTTCTGCCGTCAGTCCCCTGCAGTCGCAGGCCCGCACGAGTGTCTGTAGGGCCCGGACAAACTCAGCACTTGACTCTCCGGCCCACTGCCACCATGTCGCTAAGCAATGTCTTGTGTAGATGGTGTTCACTGGCCGCAAGTACTGTCTTTTGAGGGCGTCCAGTGCCCCTTGGTAGGTCGGCAGGTCCCTGATCAGGGAGTATACCCGTGTACTGACCCTGGAGAGGAGGACTCTGTGCATGATAGCAGGCTCAGTCACGGGAATCTCTTCCAGGTACGATTGGAAGCATGCAAGCCAGAGTTCAAAGGCAATGGCTGCTTCGGGAGATTGAGGATCAATGTCCAATCTGTCCAGTTGTAAAATGCTCTCCATGTTTTAAAATTGCAGCTAATAAAATTGATGCACCATCAATAACTCTCGGAGACGAGAGGCAAAAGATAGGCTTTTATTAGCTGTAAATGTGACCACATCTTGGAGACTGAGGGAAGAGCAGTGCCTCCAATCCCTAACTTGTTGAAGTCGTGAAATCGTTACATTTTCACTCCCAGCCACTTCTGGCATCTTCAAGCATGAATTCTTGAAACCATTGTGAGCTAAACAATTCTGAAACATCTTACTGCTTATGACTCATCAACTATCAGTGACAAAAGTCATTGCTTTTTGAATTGATGCTACATAAAAACTGCTCGGTCTAAGCACGGTGCAGAGTCTGATGGCCACACAACCTGCAGGAACTAATACTAGTTAGAAACTGTTTGACAACAGTCTTCTGTCCAAATTACATGACATGGTATACCAAATAAATGAAGGGAATCACAGCAATTTTGATGAATTGCTTTTGTTCTTTCAGAGTTGACCCAAATAAGCAGCTGTCCTATGAGCTGATGGCCCAACTAACCAGAATCCACTGTAAATAGATTATGAAATACAAGATGTGTGTACTCAAATGAGGATGCTCAGTGAAAACAGTTGAATTTCAAGCAGATGTTTGATATTGTCCTGGTGACAGAGGTAAATGTAATTACAGTCTTTACATTACACAGCAAAGATCTGGGAGTGTTAAAATGCTGGTGTTGAGCTCTATGACATCCCCCATGAAAATGAAAAAAATATATAAAAGGTTATTGTTCTCATTGTGACTTTGAGTTTGAAAACAAGGCATTCTTGGGGGAAAGGTTAAGATTATAGATTCATGTGAACTTTGAATGACAAATGGTGGGTGTGAAACAAAGTTCCACCTTTTAATTGTTCCAGGGCAATGACACAGTTAGATCAACTGGAATTGCATACCAAAGGGAACACTAGGGAACATTGAAGATCATGAAAAACCTAGCAGTATTATCGGCATTTGACAAGTAGCTAGAGGCATTTAGTGATGAAAGTGATGGCTTTTAAAAGATGAAAGCCAAGATTCACCTGAAGGAGATTGCTACATTTTGGTTCTTCACGCATGACACGTACCTTTCAGTATAAGAGAGAAGGCTATGAAATCATTTCTTATTGTGCTTATTTCTCTGTGGAAGACAGATGATACCATTAAGATCTGTGAAGGTTATAAGATGACAATCAACAGAGAAGCAAAGAAGTACAGATACATATTTGACTTATGACTTGTTTGCTTATCTTCACCACTTTAAGATGCCTTAGAGACACATGATACTATAGGTGCTGGAATCTGGAGCCACATACAAAGTGTTGGAAGAATTTGGTGAGTCAGGCAGCATCTCTGGAGGGAAATGGTTAGTCAATGTTTCAGATCTAAACTGGTTAGAAAGAGGAGACATAGCTGGTATAAACAGATGAATGGAAGGGATGGAACAGGAGCTGGCAAGTTCTAGTTGAATCCAGGTAAGGGGAACGATTGGTAGATGACAGAAGGGAGAGAGTAGGGATGATGTCGGAGGCTGGGACATGACAGATGGAAGAAACAAACAGTTGAAGATGTTACAATCTGATAGGATGGGATGAGGGAGCATGGAATAAATGGATGGAGGTGCGAAGGGAACCTATGAAAGGAGTGTGTGGGTGATGAACAGTTGGAGCGAAAAAGGTTGAAGGAGTAGAAAGACATGGGTGAAGGAGACTAGTTGGATCAGGAAGAGAAAGAAACAAAATGGGAGGGATAAAGGGACAGGGAGGAA
Organism: Hemitrygon akajei; assembly: GCF_048418815.1. Taxonomy (NCBI): domain Eukaryota; kingdom Metazoa; phylum Chordata; class Chondrichthyes; order Myliobatiformes; family Dasyatidae; genus Hemitrygon; species Hemitrygon akajei. The sequence continues at coordinate 138,267,811 of NC_133126.1, forward strand.
TGGATACCAGAAGTTTAGAATTCAGTGTTCATGTCACTAGGCTGGAAACTGCCTGGGGATATAGCATGTTGTTCCAATAACTTGTGCTTAGCCTCAAACTAGCAATGAAAAGCAATGGAAAAGGCTATGAACAGACTCATTAGTATGGAAATGAGAAGTGAAATTAAAATGCTTGGCCATTTTAATGTGAAGCTCCTCAACTATGAGATCCCTTTATTGGTCAAGGAGTTGGGTTCAAGAGTCATGAAGTTATGTCACAGCCTTATAAAATTCCAGTTAGGCAGCATCTGGTGTATTGCTTTAGATTCTGTTGTCCCACGAAAGGAAAGATTTTGATGTTTTAGAAAGAATGCAGAAGACCTTTACCAGGACGCTGCCAGGATTCAGGGGTATGTGCTATAAAAACAGAGTTTGGACAAACGTGTGTTGCTTTCTCTGGAGCAGTGGAGGCTGAGGAGAGAAAAAGGCATAGACAGAATAGACAGCCATTATCTTTTTCTCAGGGTTGAATTGCCTATACCAGAGGTGGGCATTAAAGATGAGAGAGGAGGAGTTCAAAGGAGATGTAAAGGACACTTATTTTTTACACAGAGAGTGGTGGGTGACTGGAATGTGCTACCTCATGTGGTGGTGGAGGCAGATATAATGGAGGCAGTCAAGAGACTCTTAAATTGACACAAGACTGGAAACAGTTGCCTGCTGAATTCAACAGTTTTGTTCGTAATGATACAATGAGTTAATTGTCACTATCATGCAACGTATCAGCTTTTGTTGTTACTGTACTATTAGGGAGAAAAACAATCAATTAGTTTTGCATCTAAGTCACATCCTATGGCACCATTACTCTCCATTGGGCAAAGAAGAACTTGTTATTATTTATTGAGGTTAAGTTCCAAAACTACAATAATGGCAGGATTCCTGCTTCAGCAAGGACCTGGACCTATTGCAATTTGCCTATTGCCACAATAGGTCAATGGCAGGCACAATCTCAATGCCTCTCCACACAGCTTTAGACCACCTGGACAACACAAGCACTTACATCAGGATGCTGCTCATCGACTATAGCTCAGCATTTAATACCATCATTCTCACAATCCTGATTGAGAAGCTGCAGAACCTGGGCCCCTGTACCTCCCTCTGCAATTGGATCCTCGACTTCCTAACCGGAAGGCTGCAGTCTGTGTGGAATTATGATAACATATCCTCCTCGCTGATGATCAACACTGGCACACCTCAAAGGTGTGTGCTTAGCCCACTGCTCTGCTCTCTGTATACACATGACTGTGTGGCTAGGAATAGCTCAAATACCATCCATAAATTTGCTGGTGATACAAACATTGTTGGTTGAATCTCAGATGGTGAAGAGAGGGCATACTGGAGTGAGATATGCCAACTAGTGGAGTGGTGCCGCAGCAAAAACCTGGCACTCAACGTAAGTAAGACAAAAGAGTTGCTTGTGGACTTCAGGAAGGGTAAGTCGAAGGAACACCTACCAATCCTCATAGAGGAATCAGAAGTGGAGAGAGTGAGCAGCTTCAAATTCCTGGGTGTGAAGATATCTGAGGATCTAACTTGTCCAAACATATTGATGTAGTTTTAAAGAAAGCAAGACAGTAGCTATACTTATGTAGGAGTTTGAAAAGATTTGGCATGTCAACAAATACACTCAAAAACTTATTCAGTTGTACCGTGGAGAACATTCTGACAGGCTATATCACTGTCTGGTATGGAGAAGCTACTGCACAGGACCAAAAGAAGCTGTAGATGTTTGTAAATCTAGTCAGCTCCATCTTGGGCACTAGCTTACAAAGTACCCATGGCATCTTTAGGGAATGGTGACTCAGAGAAGCAGCATCCATTATTACGGACCTCCAGCACCCAGGGCATGCCCTTTTCTCACTGTTACCATCAGGTAGGAGGTACAGAAGCCTGAAGGCACACACTCAGTGATTCAGGAACTGCTTCTTCCCCTCTGCCATCCGATTCCTAAATGGACATTGAAGCTTTGTGTGGTGAACTACATATACCTGTCTGGACACGCCCCCCCCCCCCCCCCCCGCTGACTGCTCCTGTGGCTCCTCCCACGGACCCCGGTATAAAGGCGATTGGAGACACCGCCCCAGCCTCAGTCTCCAGGATGTAGTGTGGTGGTCAATTGCTGCTTGTTCTTTCTTCCAGCCAATAAAAGCCTATATCTCGCCTCACGTCTCCAAGAGTTATTGATGGTGCATCAATTTTATTGGCTGGAAGTTTTAAAACATGGAAAGCATTTTACGTCTGGAAAAATTAGACCTTGATCCTCAAAACTCAGAAACAGCTCTTGCCTTTGAACTCTGGCTTGCATGCTTCTAATCATACTTGGAGGAGGTTCGTGCAACTGAGCCCGCTATTATGCACAGACTTCTCCTTTCGAGGGTCAGCCCCAAAGTTTACTCACTTATCAGGGACCTGCTGACCTACCAAGGGGCACTGGACGCCCTCAAAAGACAGTACCTGCGGCCGGTGAACACCGTCTACGCAAGACATCGCTTAGCGACGCGGCGACAGCGACCCGATGAGTCGAGCGCCGTGTTTCTCCGAGCCCTACAGACACTCGTGCGAACTTGCGACTGCAAAGGACTGACGGCGGAACAACATGCGGAGCTGCTAGTACGAGACGCCTTCGTTACGGGGATCAGGTCAGTGTACATGCGCCAACGGCTGCTGGAAAATGCCAATCTTACCTTACGCTCGGCGATCGAGACGGCCGACACGCTGGAGGTTGCTCTGTACAACGCTGACGCTGTCCAGCCGCGTGATCCCCCGCCGGTTCCGTGGACACTGCAGACCCGCCACCGTCGCCCGCGAATGAATTCACCAATGCCACTGCCAGTCACGAGTCCACAAACTCCCCGAAACCAACCACAGCTGCTGCCAGTCGCAAGTCCGCACAGTGTTACTTCTGCAGTCTCGAAAAGCACCCCCAAAAATGCTGCCCGGTCCAAGAAGCGACCTGCTCCCGCTGCGGGAAGAAGGGTCATTTCGCCAAGGTCTGTAAGTCTGAACCATGAGCGGGGTCAAGCAGCGCTGCGTGTGAGGCATGGGGGCTGCCATCTTGCCTGCCTGCCTTGTGCGAGGCATGGGGGCCGCCATCTTGCCTGCCTGCCTCATGCGAGGCATGGGGGCCGCCATCTTGCCTGCCCGCCTCGTGCAATACATGGGGGCCGCCATCTTGCCTGCCTGCCTCGTGCGAGGCATGGGGGCCGCCATCTTGCCTGCCCGGATGGGGGCGGCCATCTTTGTCGGCGCCACCTCACCCCGCTCCCGACCCACCAGTGCTTACCGGGCATCAAGACGGCGGTTCAACTCTGGCCTCTGTAAACCTCGACCAAAGCGCCCCACACCAGCTTGCAAAGTCAATGATGGACATCCTGGTGGAGGGGCACAGGACTAGCTGCCTGTTTGACACGGGCAGCACTGAGAGTTTTATTGACCCGGACACGGTGCAACGCTGCGGACTCGTGACATGGCCGGTAAGCCAGAGAGTCACCATGGCTTCTGGGTCGTATTCCACAGACATCCGGGTGGGTTGTGTAGCGACATTGGTGGTGCAGGGCACAGAATATCGGAACTTTGCGCTACTGGTCATGCCTCAACTGTGCGCGCCTGTGCTATTGGGGCTGGACTTCCAGAGCCACCTTGAAAGTGTGACTATGGCATATGACGGGCCCCTCCCACCACTCACTGTCAGAAATCCTCAGTTGTGTGGGACTTCATCATATACCCCGCTACTGACCACACATACACACCGAACCACACGTCCCGCCCAACACCATGCCGACAGCTGCGCTACTGACACTACTTGCAGCCTCTCCACCCTCAAGATCCCTCCCCCACCGCTGTTCGCCAACCTGACCCCCGACTGTAAACCTGAAGCAACTAAAAGCAGGAGGTACAGCGCGGGGGACAGGGCCTTCATTCAGTCAGAGGTGCAGCGGCTGCTCAGGGAGGGGATCATTGAGCCAAGCACAAGTCCTTGGAGGGCCCAGGTGGTTGTTGTTTGGACCGGGCAGAAAAATAGGATGGTCATGGACTATAGCCAGACCATCAATAGGTTCACGCAGCTTGACGCGTACCCCCTACCCCGCATCGCGGATATGGTCAACCAGATAGCTCAGTACAAGGTGTACTCGACGATAGATCTGAAATCCGCTTACCACCAGCTCCCCATCCGCCCAGAGGACCGCCCCTACACTGCCTTCGAGGCGAGCGGCAGGCTCTATCACTTCCTGCACGTCCCCTTTGGTGTCACAAATGGTGTCTCTGTCTTCCAGAGGGAAATGGACCGGATGGTGGACCAGTTCCAACTGAAGGCCACATTTCCCTATCTGGATAACATCACCATCTGTGGTCACGACTGGCTGGATCACAACACCAACCTCCAACGATTTTTCCAAGCGGCCAAAGCCCTGAACCTTACTTATAATAGAGACAAGTGTGTGTTTGGAACCACACGACTCGCTATCCTTGGGTATCTCGTGGAGAACGGGGTCATTGGCCCTGATCCCGACCGTATGCATCCCCTGTTAGAACTCCCTCTTCCCACCACCCTCAGAGCCCTCAGACGGTGCCTGGGATTCTTTTCCTATTACGCCCAATGGGTCCCCCATTACGCAGACAAGGCCCGCCCCCTGGTCAAGTCCACCACATTTCCCCTCTCTGCCGAGGCCCGCGCGGCCTTCAGCTGCATTAAAGGGGACATTGCCAAAGCAACGATGCATGCGGTGGACGAGACCATTCCCTTCCAAGTAGAGAGTGACGCCTCTGATTTCGCGCTGGCTGCTACCCTCAATCAGGCAGGCAGGCCAGTAGCATTCTTTTCTTGTACCCTTCAAGGCTCTGAAATTCGGCACTCCACGGTGGAGAAAGAAGCCCAGGCCATAGTGGAAGTTATTAGGCACTGGAGGCACTATCTTGCCGGCAAAAGGTTCACCTTGCTGACCGACCAGCGCTCGGTTGCGTTCATGTTCAGCAACCAACAGCGGGGCAAAGTCAAAAATGATAAAATAGAATAGAACTCTCCACCTACAACTATGATATCCTGTACCGGCCTGGAAGGCTCAATGAGCCCCCTGATGCCCTATCCCGGGGAGCGTGTGCCAGCGCACAGCTCGACCAGCTATACGCCCTTGATGCACATCTTTGCCATCCAGGGGTCACCCGATTTTACCATTTCGTGAAAGCCCGGAACCTGCCGTACTCCCTTGAGGACATCAGGATGATGACCAGGGACTGCCAAGTCTGCGCTGAGTGCAAACCGCACTTCTACCATCCTGACAAGGCGCAATTTATCAAGGCCACCCGCCCCTTTGAGCGACTGAGTGTTGACTTTAAGGGCCCCCTTCCCTCCACCGACCGCAATGTCTACTTTCTCAACATTATCGACGAGTACTCGCGGTTCCCCTTTGCCATCCCCTACCCCAACACCACTGCCACGTCCGTCATAAAAGCCCTGTGCCAGCTCTTCACTCTGTTCGGATATCCCTGCTATATCCACAGTGATAGAGGTCACTTTATGAGTGACGAGCTGCGCCAGTACCTGCTAGCTAGGGGCATTGCTACTAGTAGGACCACAAGCTATAATCCCCGGGGAAATGGACAGGTGGAGAGGGAGAATGCCACAGTGTGGAAGGCCACACTCTTAGCCCATAGGTCAAAAGGGTTGCCGGTCTCTCAATGGCAGGAGGTCCTCCCTGAGGCACTCCACTCTATCCGCTCCCCGTTATGTATGTCCACCAATGCCACCCCTCACGAGCGCCTATTCTCTTTTCCCAGGAAGTCTGCTACTGGGACCACCCTACCGGCTTGGCTGACATCCCCAGGGCCAGTGCTGCTCAGGAAACATGTGAGGAGCTGGTCGAGAGGGTTCACCTTCTACATGCGAACCCCCAGTATGCCTACGTGGTCTTACCTGATGGGCGGGAGGACACGGTCTCCGTCCGCGACCTGGCACCCGCAGGAGCAGCAGACCACTACCCCGAACACTCCACGGTAACTATGACCCCTGTACCCGAGGTGACACCGCACACACCAAGCCCTACACAGACTGCTCACGACACTCCTATACCGGGGGTCTCGCACGCACATATACCAGGCGCCTCGCACACGCATGAGGGATCACTGACGCCTAGTGGGCTGACACCTCCAGTTAGGCCGGAACCAGCACAACCACCGTCTCCGGTGCAAGCACCACCGGCACCTGTGCAATCACCACCTCCGGCACCTGTGCAATCACCACCACCGGCACCTGTGCAATCACCACCGGTGCTACGTAAATCGCAGCGACAGATTCAACCACCTGATAGACTGAACCTGTAAATATACTTGTAAGAAACTTCGCCCCATGGGGACTCTCTTTTAAAACAAAGGGGGGGTGAATGTGGTGAACTACATATACCTGTCTGGACACGCCCCCCCCCCCCCCCCCGCTGACTGCTCCTGTGGCTCCTCCCACGGACCGTGACTCCTCCCATGGACCCCGGTATAAAGGCAATTGTGGACTCCGCCCCGGCCTCAGTCTCCAGGATGTAGTGTGGTGGTCATTTGCTGCTTGTTCTTTCTTCCAGCCAATAAAAGCCGATATCTCGCCTCACATCTCCGAGAGTTATTGATGGTGCATCACTTTGGACACTACCTCACTTTTTTAATATACAGTATTTCTGATTTTGCAAATTTTTAAAAATCTATTTAATATACGTAATTGATTTACTTGTTTATTTATTATTATGTTTTATTTTATTTATTATTTTTTTCTCTCTCTCTGCTAGGTTATGTATTGCATTGAACTGCTGCTGCTAAGTTAACAAATTTTACGTCACATGCTGGTGATAATAAACCTGATTCTGATTCTGATGTTTTTCAGATAGTACATACAAATATTGACTGGATATTATCACAGATGTCCTGCAGAGAATATAGAGATGTGCATTGATGACATATGAATATAACCACATTTGGACTCGACTATAGGCAGGGCAATTAGAACATGGATGTGCTAAATTGATTTCCAGCTGGTGTACTTCCAATCAGATGCTATCACATTGAAGCATGAATTTACCCTCTTGTAGTCCATGAACCTATCAAGAATGAGCAGAACAGAAATGTGAGGGTAAGACAGAAGCATTGCACCCTGATTGAACTTAAGGAATCCAGTGCTTTTGCTCCACCACACACTCCCCTCCATTGAGCACATCTATACGAAACACTGTCAGAGAAAAGCAGCATCCATCATCAGAGACCCCCACCACCCAGGAAATGATCTCTTCTTGCTGCTGCCATCAGGAAGAAGGTGCAGGAGCTCAAAGACCATGTCACCAGGGACAGGAAGAGTTATTACCCCTCAACCATCAGGCTCTTGAACCAGAGGTGTTAACTTCACTTAACTTCATATCCCCCATCATTGAAAAGTTCCCACAACCTATGGAATCACTTTCAAGGACTGTTCATCACATTTTCTCAGTATTTATTGCTAATTTATTTACTATTATTATTTCTTTCCTTTTATATTTGCACAGTTTGTTGTCTTTCGCACGCTGGTTGAACATTCAAGTTGATGCGGGTCTTTTACTGATTTTGTTATGATTATTATTTGATCGATTTATTAAGTATGCCCACAAGAAAATGAATCTCAGGATTGTATAAGGAGACGTACATGTATTTTGATAATAAATTTACTTTAAACTTTAATAAAAAAATCATAAGAGATTCAATTTTATGATAGGTAAAAGCAAAGTTCTTAAAACAAGAATGATAGCATTCATTATTCTGAAGAACATAAATGATTAGCAGATGGATTGTTAAATGAGGGATAATCCAGTCCTTCTGAATCCTTTAAATGAAAGCTTCTTATACTAGGGGAGCTGAGTAACAAAATCAAACTAGTTTCATTATACGTTCATTGTGATATTGGAATCAATCCAGGGATCAGAACAGAAACATAGCAGACTCAATTTTGTACCATATTAAATGTAAAAATTAAAACAAAGCATTTCTCCCGTGGTTTGTCAGGTTGTCTAAAGTATGTATTATTTCTACTTAGACTGGATTTAATTCCATGGCTTGATAATGCAATTATCCCTACTGGAAGATGTGGTAGAGCAGGGTTATAATAACACTGAAAATATAAAACATTTCTTTGAACTTCATCTAAACAAGTGAAAGGTTAAAAAGAGTAAGAAATTTAAGATGGTACAACCCTGTGACATGAAAGGTTTACGGAATAGAATCTTAAAAGTATTGCTGCAAGCTGAATTCATTTGAGTCAGAGAATTTCAGCCATGTTGATTTCAGAATTGTGAGCAGTAGGATGAAATTAAACTCACTGATACACTGGGAGAGTAGTTCAGCTGCTCGGGAGTGGTGGTGGGAGGGGAGCATTTTAATCATTTCACTTCAAACACCTTTAACTCAGCTGTTCCACTAACCTATCAGTCTGGGCTTCCTGGACAGTTAGGAAGAACAACTGCAATGGCAACATGGCACATTCAACTTCAATCATATATTTAAAAGCACATTAAAAACATTACATTTGATGGAAAACAAACAAATACAGTAGGTGGAAATCTGAAATCAAAATGCAAATTCAGGATATTCTAACCAGGTCAGGCAGTTTCAGTAGAGAAGGGAGTTTTGATGACATTTCAAGTTTCTTCAGAACTAGAAAAAAATATGAATTTGCATCCCAATCAGAACCTAGAAGTTTCACTTCCTTTGTTGCCAATTTCCATTTCTCTCCCACTCTCATGTGACCATCTCTTCCCTTCTTTCACAAATTCTTAACCTACATTCTCATTGAGAGCCTGTACACTTAAACTTTCTTTAATAGGATGGCCGAAACGTTAACTTATTGACCCTGTAGTTTGTAGTGCATAAGCATGGGTAACTTTTAACTCTTCCAAAATGGCCCAGCAAACTTTTCAGCTCAGGGTCAAAGAAGGGGAGCCAAAAACAGCAATGTACACAAATTGTGAATTAATGAATTATATGAAAAATACTTCTGAAGCTTTTTTCAATGATTTACAGCATTTGCACTATTTTTCTAAAGGTTTATCACACTGAAGTCAATGGAATGAAATGTGAAAACAGAGAATTAAGCCCAGGCATGTGTATTAACTGGGCTTTTAGTGCATCTGACTGCAGAATAATATCTCAGCATCTGTTCTAAGAATAATGAAGCAGAAGGAAATAAACATGACAACATTGTGTGAGGATTGAAATGAACATTCATAAATATATGTAAACTTAATTTTTTTTCATGATGTGTATAGAACAGGCAAAAAAAAAATCAACGCACTGCAAATTGATCTGTGCCATAAAGGTGTACTAAATAATTATTGTACACCAAGAACTGGTTCATTCATGGGTTCACCACAGCAAAACTCAATAGTCGCCAGGACTTCCATTGTCACTGATTGGCAAGTACGCACTTTATGTTGAATGTGTGTGGGCATAAGAGAGGACAAGCAATCAGAGCCCATTTGAGACCAGGGACGAAGGTGCACATACTCTAGACCAAGTCCTTATAAATGAGGAAATGTGAAGGAGCAGAACTTGGATCACAAGATCGGAGGGCTGATGGAACTGGGGAGCTTATGGGAGGATTATAAGGAAGTTACCTTGAGGATGAGGCACCTGAAGATAGCAAACAAGTACAAAAGTGAAAGAGCCTGGATTGTTCCTGAATCTTGAATAAATTACAAATTTTAAACTGTGATGTACTGAAGAGGAAAACTGCAAAGCTGCAACAAGAGTGCCAGATGTTCCTTGGTACAAAGTGACCTAATCTGCCAGCAACACCCCAAAGAAAAAATGTATGGAATGACTCATTTTTGTATGTTTCTAATGTAGAAATCATGCCATGTTTTAACAGAGAATTGCAACCCCAAAGTGTGCAGTCGAATTTTCAGAGATGGGACTGTTGAACCAGACATGTTCACAAACACAAACCACTTTGGGGGAGAAAAGTAAGCTTTCATTTACATAGCATTAAAAAGGCAGGCTTCTAAATCTGAGAAGGAAATGTGATAAATTGTCTATGAACTGACAGAATGGAAGTTCATTCAGTAAGGAAAATGTTCATTCATAGCCAATTACTGAGAGTCAAGGGAACACAGAGAAATAAATTATGCTGTAACAAAGAGTCTATAAAGTAGACTTAAACCTTTGTAGTGCATGAACTGTTGTCCTGAAGGAAATGAAGACTGAAAGAACAGCAATTGTTTATGGGCTAAAGGTGGTTATTTGAAAGCCTTTAAGTGTAACCTTTTTAGTATGAAAACCAGACCAGGCAGCATTGAACCCCTATTACCAGTAGCCATATAGGTGATAATACATATGATGACATATGATGACATACTTCGATAATAAATTTACTTTGAGCTTTGGCTTTTGAGAATTGTTTGAAGTTGATGGATTCCGATAGTTTTAATCATCGGTTCTTTCAGAAGTCAAAAATGACACATAAAACTTGTTGCTTCATGATCATTTCATTAAGCGCCAAGAGAACAAAGTAATTAGAAGTGGAGAGTAGCAAGAGTCTAGTAGTGATGGCAGGAAAGAACAAAAGGAAGAGAAGAAAGTAAAGATGGCGAGCCAACATGCTCTGTTCTTCCTATACCATAGATAACAGGCAGTCCATTCAAATTTGTAGATTCTAAATCATACACTTAGAATTATTATATCTGAAAATTTAAAGGCAGCAAAACTTGAATTTGAATAATCAAAAAATACCTTAATTATGGAAATATCAAGTGTATTCATTATATCAGATTATATCATTGCCAGGTAGATTAGTTGGTATACACACGTGAGTTTGAATTGCTCTATTATTGATTGTCCTTATACAAGTAAAACATGTAAATTATGATAAATGATATCAGGACAAATGTTACTAGAATAAGCATCATTATGTCCAGTAGCTGTCAACTTTGCTTGAACTTTTCTGGCTAGTTAGTGATTTACTCACTCTAACCCAGCAGCGTAGGCACTGGGTCAGAGGTTACTAGCACATTAACCACATTGTTGTTGCCCTTGTCAGATACCTCTTTAGCTCACTTGCAGTAGCTGGCATGTATCCACTTGTTTTTAACTTATACTTTCACCATTGAGTTAGTAATTATCAGCACTTGATAAAGACCTTTCCATCAAGCTCCCACTGGTTCCTTATGTGGTTTCTGCATCAGGACCTGCTCACCAGGAATCAGGGTGTGTCCTTCTGTTGGATCATTCCAAGCGGCAGAAACCTGTTGTAAAGCAGACTGGACAGCCTGGGATAATTTCACACAATAATTAATGAACCTGTCTGCCATAAAGTGTATATCAGCCTATCTGAGTTCAAGAACTCCTGGCAGTGATATAGGAAGCCCTGTTTTCTTGTTTTGCATTGCTCTGTGCTACAATAAGACCAGTGAAATGTATTCCTTGGTCAATCAATATAAAATTTTGATCCCTATCTAGGAATACAGCCTTTGATCAGAACTTTTGCTGTGTGTGTGGCAGTAGCTTCACTTGCTGGGATAGCTTCCACACAGCTGGAAAATTAGTCATCTAATACCAGTACATCTGAAGATCCTTGTCATCTTGGCAGAGTAATATAGTCCACTTATAAGTGTAAAAATGGACCAGTTGGGGCAGGAGCACTTAATTGTGGTTGCTTTTCCACTGTTCCAGAATTTGTCTTCTGGCATGTCATTTATCTTTTAACATTTGTCTAGCTTGTGCCCTGAACTTGGGTTTTCCCTCCCATTAGGAGAATCTGTTAATCATCTTTTCCACTCCAATATGTCCAAGGGAAAGTACCTGCTGTGTCAGATAAGACGCAGTGCCATATCTCCATGTTCCATCACTATTTAAACTCCCACCATTCTCCATCTAGAAACACTTTTCCTGGTTAGACCACTGAACTTGCATCGCTCATATATCTTGTTTGTTCATCTGTGATCCATTCCAATTTTTCTTCCATAGTTTCATTTCCATAGGTTCACTGCATATGTTCACAGAACAATTTTTATTTCTTAGACTCTTTTAACTTCTTTAATTTATTTTATTCTACAAAAGCATTTCCATGCCTCTGTAGTCATTTTGGAGTGGCTTTTACATTTTAATAGAACAACTTCTGATAGCAATTGTATAGCATTCATGGATTCTTGCATTAGTTAGCCATATTTGATAAGGGATCCATCAGCCATAAGAAATCCTGTTTGGCTTCATAAGTTTCCAAAATCATGAACAACTCCAAAAGCATATCGAAAATCAGTGTAGATATTAGTTGGTCATCCTTCTGTCACCTTACAGGTTCCAATCAGAGCTTCCAGTTACACCTATTGTGTAGAGATACCAGTAGCCATACTTCTTAATTTCAGTTTCAGAATCAATGACCCATCCAGCCATTCCAATTCCTCCCTCAATCGCTGAGTGCCATCGGTGTATAGAATCATATCTGGGTTCAATAATTTGCATCTTCATGGCATGTTATTGTTCTTGTGCAGTCATGGTCATCATAGACTTCCATGCTCAACAATAAGCGTGTAGCAGCATCTCTCATTAAATGATGACATGAGGTGCCTCAAGAACAGTAGACCACTTTGACCACCAAGCAGCTGTAACTTGAGAGGCCCTATTCATAGTCAGTGAAATGTGTACTGAATGTGGACATCAAACATTTAAAGCTTGGTCAAGCATGATGCTAGAAACAGCCAGGGCTTCCAGAAAGGATCGTAAACACACACCCCATCCTAATGCTACGTTAGCCAATTCATGAGAGGACTAACCAACAGGACATTGTTGGTCTCCATGTTCTTGAGTTAAGACTGTCATCATGTAGTCATGTTTCTCATTGACATACGGGTAAATGGCAATTTTAGTGACTGTTGTCAGTGGCTTTGCAGACTTAATGTCTTCTGTAAGATCCTCACCAATTTTCCACTTACCTTGGGAAATTTTCTGTCTTAAGCAAATTCTTCTTGTTGTAATTGTGCCTTATCTAGATTTGTTTTGAGACCTTTGGAGGATAGATAATTGTACAAATAATGCACACCATGTTCATGCTGGTCTGCAGCTTCGGATATCAACCACATATTGTACGACAGTCAAATCAACAGCTGGTAAGTCCCATAGATGTTGTCTTAAAGCCATGTGAATGAGAGTGGGACTGTTGTGGAGCCCTTATGGTAGCCACATCTACTGGTATTGTTGACCATCAACTGTAAAAGCCAACCAGAGTTGGCATTCAGTTGCCAGCAGCACTGAGCAGAATACATTGGCCACATCAATAATTGCAAAACACTTAAGTGAGGCTTCAGGGCATTGAAAATGGTTGATGAATCTGCAACTAAAGGGTATCATATACTGAATGCTTGTCAATACTTTGATTAGCAACCCAGTAATCCATAGGCAATCTCCAGGCACCATTTGCTTTCTCAACAGGCCAGACTGGACTGTTCAACAGGTTGTGAATTTTAACAAGAATCCCTTGCTTCACTAGCTGGTTAACAGTAGTTAAAATATCTTCAATAGATGTTCTGTTCAGAGGATACTGCTTTGTATAAGGTGGCATCTTACCAGTAAACTGTTGGATTCATTTCCAGCGGACCATGGTGATTTTTATCTTTTGATCATTGGTTAATTCAGATTTAGCTAACCACATGACCTTATCCTCCACAAACTCAAGTATAGAATGTAAAATTAATTTGACATCCATTCCAAGAGGAGATTGTGAGACATCTTCTACCCAAAATGTATTTCTCATATGTGAGGACCAAATTGTACCTGGACTGATTTGCTTCTGGTTAGTGTAACTTTCTGTCCTCCTGTATCATGGGCACACTTACTGATATTAGTCAATGGTAATTTACACCTTTGGGCAATATACTGATTCATACATTTTAGCTCAGCCCCAGTATTCAATAAGAATTCAGCACATTCATTTCCAATCAATGTTAACATACAGTATGTGCCATCTAATTTTTGCTTTGTCAAGGGAAGAGCCTAGTCACTTTTTCTTATTGTGGCAATACTTCCATTACATCCAACATTGTTTGTTGAAACCAGATCATCAAATTAGAATTTTGCAACTTTTGCAAAGCAGGGGATTCAACTTGCTGAATTGCAGTCCAAGTTCTTCTCTTGGTTAATAGATTTTGGCTGTTGACTCACCTACAGCAGCTATGGCTGTTGACTAGTGAATAATGGACAGTGGCTGTTGATCAGAAGATAACTGAACTACATGTAATGATCTTATTTGGATTTCAATATCTTGTTTGTCAGCTCGCACTAGTTCACTATGTAATGCACTATAAGGATTCACTGCTAATGTAATGGCTTCTCTGTAATATTTCACTGATAAGGAAAATGAAATGGCTTCTCTGTAATGTTCACTGCTGAGGTAACCATTTCTCTGTAGCAGCAATGTTTGGGTTATGGCTGGAGATAACATGGGATGCATGTTAGTTAATCAGGAGATTCTTACTCTGTCTTGTGGATCTGGAAGGAGACTTTTTGTGGTTTTTGGTTGAGGAGAGATGAAGAGGGAAGACATGTGTGGACAGAGCTGATAGAGCATTGGACAGAGTGGACTAGGATCTAAAGGCCCAAAGGTCAGTGACGCTCAGAGGAAATCGATGGTAGAAGAGTGGTGAATGACTGAGCTCCAATGTGCACTTTTGACTTTTCCTTGAAATGGGCCCTTTTTTATTTTCATTACTAACCCTATATTCAGATTACTATTCATAAAGCTCAATCATTTAATTGCATATGGTGTACTGTCTGATATTTTGTGTTGTGGGTTTGTAACTGAGCGGTACGTTACACAGCATCCACACAAACGTGATTTCTCAGATTGGTGGGGCCAAAGGCTGTTTTCCCCTAGACGAACATGTGCTGGCCGAGCCTGAGGGTTACAACTATATGATACACTATCTCACTCCAATTCAATTTTGTCAGCTTCACTATCATTGCACATTTGATTTTAAACCATTCGTAAAAACTGACTTCAAGGAGCCATATGCAGTGTCCTCTATGTTATCTTCATTTATTTCTGAAACTCCAGAATAACTTAACCATGCAATCCTGTAGGATTCATTATATTTTGAAACATCCTCAGAAATCTTTTGCTTACAATCAACCACTTTCCTCCAATCAGTCTTCCAACCACCTCTTAATAGCATTGCAATCACCTTGTGCATGTTGTTTATCATCTCCCATGTTGCTCTATAAATCAACTATGTAGTTTGATGAGAAGACAACATAGTAGCCAAAATTTGGATCCCATCATATGGGTGCATCTTGTATATGTTCTTAATACATTGAGCTAAGCACAGGTCTTTGAGCCTTAGACCGCTTATCAACCTTTTCCACTCTAGGTGGTTGCTGGAAAACTATCAATCTCCTTTCATAGGATCCTTATGTGTCTTTGTTCCCTTGATCTTTATTGGAGAAAGAGATGACATGGCTGTCAATCCTATTGTTTCATTACTGTCATCCTCTCTTGAGTCTGTAGAGTCTGTCATGTCCATCCTGCAGTTCCTTGGAGTTTGGATGGTGATGCTGTCTCGGACAACTGTAGGGGTATTTTCCAAGAAGGAATGTTACTGGCAGGACTGCCCACTTGAAGTGCCTGCAGAACGTTCTCCTATTGCTTCACTTTGTTTCAAAACTCCGTACACCGCACCTCAATTCAGTTACACTAATCACGTTTTTTCACTTGTTCAGTTAATGAAGAAATCTGTTTTCTAGTCTTTTTACTGTCTCTGTTATACTGTTTTTGTGATTTATCACACATTCATTTTTCTTTCCCTAATTGATTAGTTAATTCCTTCATAAAGATGCTGCCTGGCCTGCTGCTTTCCACCAGCATTTTGTGTGTGTTGCTCTAATTCCTTCATTTGCTCAGTTAACTCACGAAGTCGGTTCTCAAGCTGACTACCCATTGGCTTTAACTGTTCAAACTCAGTGCATTTGCGGCTGCTTAACTGTGATAAAGTTGACATTATTCCGGAGGGTTTTTTTTACCCAAAGTCATTTTCTGGATCTTATCCTATACTTCTACAATACCACTAGAATCAGCATTGATGGCATATTTCATCCAGAATATTTCATTAATCTTATCAAACTGAAATATTTATTTCAGATAAGAATTCAAAACTTCTGTAATCTGTTCTTACGTAACTGTAGATTCTGTGGTAGGGTTCGCAACTTTGGCCATTGTCTTAATTCAATCTTATGTTACATTTAATTGGTGCATATTTTTTATCACTTTGACTGTGATCTAAAATATTATTATAGATAATAATATTATAATATATAATAATATAGATAATAATAACTAAAACCTAATTTCAGTACTATGCAATAGATTACAACCAAAAACTGCTCCGTATTCCACTGGCAGATACAAATATAATTTGAGCACAATATTAATTTCACCGCTGGTTTGATTTTTTAACATCTGTTTTTTAAATAACAATAAATGATAGTTTAATCACTCTTAAACTTCCACTATATGAAGCAGAACTAGATGGTTTTCTCAGATGATTTATAATTTATTGAGTAGACTATTATGTCCTTTTAACATTATGCAAGAAATACCATTTTGCCCAGGATTCTTCTGAGTCATTAAATCTTCGTAGCCATTCTGCTGACTATGCCAAATTGTTGAATTCTGAAGTTTTAATTCAAGGTTCTTTCAAAAGTCAAGAATGAGACTTGAAACTTGTGGCTTCATGATTGTTTTGTTAAGCACAAAGTGAAAAAAGGAATTAGAAATGGGAAGATGTAAGACTCTAGTAACAATGGCAACAGAGAACAAATGGAAGAAAAAGAACTAAGCTCGCAAGCCAACATGCTCTGTTCTTCATATACCATAGATAACAGACAAATTTGTAGATAATAGTTAACCAATCAGATAGCTCATGTTCAAATAATGTGTTACCAAGAAACTTCCTGAATAATACAAAGAACTATAACCATTAGGGAACACACTGAACAATTGCATATGCATAAGTAATTATATAGAAATATAAACAGGCATAAGAATGTTAAACTGCAAAGAAAATAACAATTATACAGTCTAATCCAGAAAGGTGGACTCCTCTCTTTGTCAGTAATGCCTGAAATTTATAAATGGGACTTGGAAAAATAACTAAACACTTTTGGTTCAGAAAATCTCAAGTGAAAAAAATGATACTTGAACTACTGTAGTTCCAACTCTGACATGTGAAGTCTAGTCAAATTATTGGTTTCAACTATTGCTTGGAAGCTTGATGCTCAGTGGACAGCATGGATTTCTTGGAAAAATTGTATAATTTTGTTGAAAATGTTCAAAAGGCATACCACAGTTTTTTCTGATTTCTTTTTAATAGAGTGAAAGAATTCTGTTGCTGTTTATGTGAAGCATTTGAATGATAAGATCACAGTTAATTTTGGTGTGAAAACCGAGGATGGAAATGATTAAGAGAAACCAGCTAAAGAAGAAACTCATCAAAAACTGTTCACATTAGTAACGTGGAACATATTCCTTTTGAAAAGAGTCCAGACTTGAAAACTGAATCTTATTTTGCTCTCTTTTCAGAGAGATGCATCTTTTTAGCATTTCTATGATTTCTATGATTAGTCCATATTAATATGTCCAATATAAATAATTTATCAGTATTTTACAAGAGATGCAATACTTTGATTTGGAGTATTTAAAAATACTGCAATGGGGTTGGCTTAAGGGGTGATCAATAGTTGTGTATTTGAATTACATACACCAAGTGGCTATTTTATTAGGTACAGCTGTGCACTACTCACTAATGCAAATATCTAATCAACCAATCATGAGGCAGCAAGTCTATGCATAAAAACATGCACACATGGTCAACAGGTTCAGTTGTTGTCCAGGCCAAACATCAGAATGAGGATGAAATGTGATCTAAGTGACATTGGCTGTGGAATGATTGTTGGAGCCAGATAGGGTGGTTTGATTATCTCAGAAACTGCTGATCTCCTGGAATTTTCATACACAACAATCTCTACAGTTTACAGAAAAAGTTGCAAAAAACAAAAAGTATCCAGTGAGCAACCATTCTGTGAGTGAAAATGCTTTGTTAATGAGAGAGGTCAGAACAGAATAGTCCGAGCTGTTCAAGCTGACAGGAAGTTGACAGTAACTGAAATAGCCACACGTTACGACAGTAGTGTGCAGAATAGCATTTCTGAATGCACAACACAACAATCTAAGAAGTGAATGGACTGTAGCAGTAGAAGACACAAACATATACTCAGTGGCCACTTCATTAAGTACTTCATGTACCTAATAAAAGTGGCCACTGAGTGTATAGTGAGCAAGTATCTTGGTATTAAAAAAAACAAGATTCTCTTTCAGTAACGGAGATAAATTTTGACCTCTTAAAAGATACCTAAGATATCTGACTTTAATGGTTGATCTCATTATTTATAAACAAAACTTTCTTCAGTGTGAGGGGCAATGCTGAATGCTGAAAATGCTTCTGACAATTTTGACAGCATATGTTTGGCCAAGAGCATGATTGTTTTTTTCAGTTTGAAGAACATAGCTTCCAAAAATCTCACAAGAGACAAAATTAATTAATTCAGGTCAATCCCAGAAAGTTTTGCAGAGATATAAAATATGTTAGACATAATTAGTTAATGAGTTAATTAAGCATTAACTTGGACACTTCATTTCCAATTTTAAAAAGTTTTCTCAATCTTAATTTGTTTCAGCTGAACCTGAAATGCAAAGTTCATGTCAATCCCTGAGGAGCACTTAATCTATTAAATTCCTTGGCTAGCTTGCAAATTGAATAGCAACATTTGATTTGTTTCTTTTCCAGAATGTTCGAATGCTTTTATTCAGAAAATTATTCAAAGAAATTATTCTTAGAATAATTTTCTGAATAACTTAACCATTGCTAACTCCTGTGAAATTAAATAATGAAAACAAAATTGAACTTGGTTGAGTTCAGTAGGGATAACATTCAGCCAGAGCTCTAAAATGGTGTCCCTGGTGTACTCTTGCTGTTACTTACACAATCTGCAATATTGGTGAGTATTATTGCATGCACACTCAAAACTCAGCAGTGGTATGCTACAAAGGCAGATTCTTATGTCAATCAATACCCAACATTTCTTGACATTGTGCTATAGTATATAAGCTCAATTTAATATCCTTCCTTAAACCTGCCCAACAGCACACAAATTCAACAGCAAGGAATTCTTGATTTCTTGTCATTGATTAGCCAGGGCTGCATTGGTTTTGACACTAGAGAGGGAGGGATTAAAGGAGGGGGGATGGCATTATGAATCAGGGAAAATGTCACTGCAGTGCTCAGTCAGGATAGACTGCAGAGCTCATCTAGTGAGGCCTTGTGGGTAGAAATAAGGAATAACAAAGGCATGACCATATTAAGGGAATTATATTATAGACCAACCAACAATCCATGGGATTTAGAGGAGCAAATGTGCAGAGAGATTGCAGACTGTCTGCAAGAAACATAACAATCTGATAGTAGGTGATTTTAACCTTCCATGTATTGACTGGGAATCCCATACTGTAAAAGGGCTGGAATCAAAGCAGTTTGTCAAATATGTTCAGGAGAGTTTACTTAACCAGTACATAGAAGCCCCAACTGGAGAGACTGCCATACAAGATCTCCTAAAGGGATTGCATGGGACACAACAGGTTCTCTGGAAGATCAGCATGATAATCTACATGTGGAGCGAAAGGAGATGGGGTAGATCTTAAATGAATTGTTGGTATCTATCTACTCAGGGGATGGATACAAGGTCTATTGAATTAGCAGTGAGGTCAAGGATCCATTCCAGATTGCAGAGAGGTGTCTGCTGTTTTAAGTCATATTAGGGTGGATAAGTTCCCAGCACCTGACAAAGTGTTCCTTCAGACCCAATGGGAGACTAGTGCAGAAATTGTAATGGCTCTAGCAGAGATATTTAAAACATCCTTAGCCACGACTGAGCTGCTAGAGGATTGGAGGATAGCTAATGTTGTTCTGTTGTTTAAGAATAGCTCTAAGAATAAAGCAGGAAAGTACAGGACAGTGAGCCTGGCATCACTAGTGGGGGCGGGGGGGGCGGGGAGTTATTGGAAGGAATTCTAAGGGACCAGATATTTAGTATTTGGACAGACAGGTACTGATTATGCATAGTCAACATGGGCTTTATGAGTGATAAGTCATGGCTAACCGATCTTACAGAGCTTTTCAAGGAAGATAGCAGCAAAGTGCATGAAGGTAAGGTGGTGGATGTTGTTTACTTGGACTTTAACAAGGCCCTTGACAAGATCCTGAATGGGAAGTTGGTCAAGAAATTTCAGTCACTTGTCATTAAAGATGAGGTAGTAAACTGGATAAGACATTAGCTTTGTGAGAGAAGCCAGAGAGTGGTAATAGATGGTTGTTTCTCTGACTGGAGACCCTGTGATTGGTGGTGTGCCGCAGGGATCGGTGCTGAGTCCATTGTTTGTTGTCATTTATATGAACAATCTGGATGACAATGTGGTGAACTGGATTACCAAATTTGCAGATGTCACCAAGACTGGGGTGTAATAGACAGCAAGGAAGACTATCAAAGCTTGCAGAGGGATCTGGACTTGCTGGAAAAATGGGCTGAAAAATGACAGATGGAATACAATGCAGACAAGTGTGAGGTGTTGTACATTGGGAGGACCAACCACAGCAGGTCTTACACGATGAGTGGTAGGACACAGAGGAGTGCAGTAGAAAAGGAGAATCTGGGAATACAGATCCATAATTTCTTGAAAGTGCATGCACAGATAGATAAGGTCACAAAGAAAGCTTTTGGCATATTGGCCTTCATAAATCAATGTACTGAGGAGAGGGGATGCCATGTTGAAATTGTATAACACTTTGGTGAGGTCTAATTTGGAGTATTGTGTGTAGTTTTGGTCAACTATGTAGAAGAAAGATGTAAATAAGACTGAAAGAGTGCAGAGAAAATTTACAAGGACATTCCTCGACCTGAGGACCTGGGTTATAGGGAATGGTTGAGTAGCTTAGGACTTTATTCCCTAGACCATAGAAGATTGAGAGGAGATTTGTTAGAGATATACCAAATTACGAGCTGTATAGAGAGGGTAAATGCAAGCAGACTTTTTCCACTGAGGTTGAATGAGACTACAACTCGAGGTCATGTGTTAAAGGTAAAAAGTGAAATAGTTAAGGAGAAAATAGAACATGGAATAGTACAGCACAGTACAGGCCTTTCGGCCCACAATGTGGTGCTGACCTTTAAACCCTGCCTCCCATATTACACCCCCACCTTAAATTCCTCCATATACCAGTCTAGCAGTCTCTTAAATTTCACTAGTGTATCTGCCTCCACCACAGACTCAGGCAGTGCATTCCACACACCAACCACTCTCTGAGTAAAAAAACCTTCTTCTAATATCCCCCTTAAACTTCCCACCCTTACATTAAAGCCATGTCCTCTTGTATTGAGCAGTGGTGCCCTGGGGAAGAGGTGCTGGCTGTCCACTCTATCTATTCCTCTTAATATCTTGTATACCTCTATCATGTCTCCTCTCATCCTCCTTCTCTCCAAAGAGTAAAGCCCTAGCTCCCTTAAACTCTGATCATAACAGCATCCTGGTAAATCTCCTCTGTACCCTTTCCAATGCTTCCACATCCTTCCTATAGTGAGACTACCAGAAATGGGCACAGTACTCCAAGTGTGCCCTAACCAGAGTTTTATAGAGCAGCATCGTTACCCCATGACTCTTAAACTCTATCACTCGACTTATGAAAGCTAACAGCCCATAAACTTTCTTAACTACCCTATCTACCTGTGAGGCAACTTTGAGGGATCTGTGGACATGTACCCCCAGATCCCTCTGCTCCTCTACAATACCAAGTATCTGGCCATTTACTTTCTACTCTGCCTTGGAGTTTCTCCTTCCAAAGTGTACCACCTCACACTTCTCCGGGTTGAACTCCATCTGCCATTTCTCAGCCCATTTCTGCATCCTATCAATGTCTCTCTGCAATTTTCAACAATCCTCTACACTATCCACAACACCACCCTTTGTGTCATCTGCAAACTTGCCAACCCACCCTTTTACCCCCACACCCAGGTCGTTAATATAAATCACGAGAAGTAGAGGTCCCAGAACTGATCCTTGTGGGACACCACTAGTCACAACCCTCCATTCAGAATGTACTCCCTCCACCATGACCCTCTGCTTTCTGCAGGCAAGCCAATTCTGAATCCACCTGGCCAAACTTCCCTGAATCCCATGCCTTCTGACTTTCTGAATAAGCCTATCATGTGGAACCTTGTCAAATGCCTTACTAAAATCCATGTAGATTACATCTACTACACTACCATCATCTCTATGCCTGGTCACCTCCTCGAAGAACTCTAACAGGCTTCTTAGACATGATCTACCCTTCACAAAGCCATGCTGACTGTCCCTGATCAGACCATGATTCTCTAAATGCCCATAGATCCTATTTCTAAGAATCTTTTCCAACAACTTTCCCACCACAGACATAAGGCTCACTGGTCTATAATTACCTGGACTATCTCTACTATCTTTTTTGAACAAGGGGACAACATCCGCCTCCCTCTAATCCTCCAGTACCATTCCCATGGACAACAAGGACATAAAGATCCTAGCCAGAGGCTCAGCAATCTCTTCCCTCACCTCGTGGATCAGCCTGGGGAATATTCTGTCAGGCCCTGGGGACTTATCCGTCCTAATGTATTTTAACAACTCCAACACCTCCTCTCCCTTAATATCAACGTGCTCCAGAACATTAACCTCACTCATATTGTCCTCACTGTCATCAAGTTCCCTCTCATTGGTGAATACCGAACAGAAGTATTCATTGAGGATCTCGCTCACTTCCACAGCCTCCAAGCACAGCTTCCCACCTTTATCTCTAATCGGTCCTACCTTCACTCCTGTCATCCTTTTGTTCTTCACATAATTGAAGAATGCCTTGGGGTTTTCCTTTTCCCCTACTCGCCAAGGCCTTCTCATGCGCCCTTCTTGCTCTTCTCAGCCCCTTCTTAAGCTCCTTTCTTGCTACCCTATATTCCTCAATAGACCCATCTGATCCTTGCTTCCTAAACCTCATGTATGCTGCCATCTTCCATCTTACTAGATTTTCCACCCCACTTGTCACCCATGGTTCCTTCACCCTAACATTCTTTATCTTCCTCACCGGGACAAATTTATCCCTAACATCCTGTAAGAGATCCCTAAACATCGACCACATGTCCGTAGTACATTTCTCTGCAAAAACATCATCCCAATTCACACCCACGAGTTCTAGCCTTATAGCCTAATAATTTGCCCTTCCCCAATTAAAAAGTTTCCTGTCCTCTCTGATTCTATCCTTTTCCATGATAATGCTAAAGGCCAGAGAGCAGTGGTCACTGTCCCCCAGATGCTTACCCATTGAGAGAACTATGACCTGGCCCAGTTCATTACCTAATACTAGATCTAATATGGCATTCCCCCTAGTCGGCCTGTTAACATACTGTTAACATCCTGGACACACTGAACAAACTCTGCCCCGTCTAAACCATCAGAACCACTCAGGTGCCAATCAATATTAGGGAAGTTAAAGTCACCCATGATTACAACCCTGTTATTTTTGCACCTTTCCAAAATCTGCCTCCCAATCTGCTCCTCGGTATCTCTGCTGCTATCAGGGGGCTTTAAGCATACTCTCTATAGAGTAACTGCTCCCTTCCTATTCCTGACTTCCACCCCATACTGACTCAAAAGAGGATCCTGCTACATTACCCACCCTTTCTGTAGCTGTAATAGTATCCCTGACCAGTAATGCCACCCCTCCACCCCTTTCTCCCCCCTCTCTATCCCTTTTAAAGCACTGAAATCCAAGTATATTGAGAATCCATTCCTGCCCTGGTGCCAGCCAAGTCTCTATAATGGCAACTACATCATAATTCCATGTATATATCCAAGCTCTCAGTTCATCACCTTTGTTCCTGCAGCTTCTTGCATTGAAGTACACACACTTTAGCCCTTCTACCTTACTACCTTTACACCCTTTATTCTGTTTCTCTTTCCTCAAAGCCTCTTTATATGTTAGATCTGGCTTTACTCCATGCACTATACTTGCAGTTCTCGCATGACATTTATCCTCCTCCACCTCACTATCTGCTCTAACACTCTGGTTCCCCTCCCCTTGCAAATCTAGTTTAAACCCCCAGAGCAGCACTAGCAAACCTTCCCACAAGGATGTTAGTCCCCCTCCAGTTCAGGTGCAACCCGTCCCATCGGAACAGGTCCCACCTTCCCTGGAACAATGCCCAATTGTCCAGAAATATGAAGCCCTCCCTCTTGCACCAACTCCTTAGCCACATATTTAGCTGCATTATCTTCCTATTTCTAGCCTCACTAGCATGTGGTACAAGTAGCAATCCTGAGATTGTAACCCTGGAGGTCCTGTCCTTCAACTTTGCACCTAACTCCCTGAAATCTCTTTGCAGGACCTCCTCCTTCTTCCTATCCACGTCATTGGTCCCTACATAGACCACAACATCTGGCTGCTGACCCTCCCTCCTGAGAATGCCAAGAACTCAATCCGAGATTTAGTTCACCCTGGCACCAGGGAGGCAAGAGACCATCTGGGATTCTCGATCTCTCCCACAGAACCTTTTATCTGTCCCCCTAACTATCAAATCCCCTATCACTACTGCTCTCCTCTTTTCCCTCCTTCCCTTCTGAACTGAGGGTCCAGTCTCAGTGCCAGAGACACAACCACTGCAACTTGTCCCTGATAGGTCGTCCCCACCAACAGTATCCAAAACAGTATACTTATTGTTGATGGGAACAGCCACAGGGGTGCTCTGCTCATTCTATCTATTCCCCTTCCCTCTCCTGACAGTCACCCAGCTACCTGCCTCCAGACTTTTAGAGATGACAATCTCCCTGTAGCTCCTGTCTACTTCTGCCTCTGCCACATGAATGATCATAAGTTCCTCCAGCTCCAGCTAGAGTTCCCTAACTCGGTTTGTCAGGAGCTGCAGCTGGATGCACCTTTTACAGGTATAGTCATCAGGGACAATTGTGCACACCCTGACTTCCCGCATACTGCAAACAGAGCACTCGACTGTCCTAACTGCTGCCTCCATTACCTACTTCTAAGTTAATTAGATTAATTAGAGGAGCTTACCCGGCCTTACTTCACTGGGAGCAAGCTCGTCCTCAGCCTCTGCTTGCCGAAGCCTCTCGAGCCAAAGCCTTCCTACTCTGTCTCCCACTACTCCGTCGCCCGCTCCTACAATGCCCGCTCCATTAATCTGCTCACTTTTTAAACTCTCCCGCTGTTCTCACAGGCCAAACTTCACGCGCTTGTGCAATTGTGCCCCATTCAAACTGCCAAAGAAATTACCTCAATAAGGGGAACTTTTTCACTCATGGGTGGTGAGAGTAAAAGATCCAATTGCTGGGAGGTATGAATATATAGGCAGTCACTGGCTTACAAAAGAGTTCCATTCCTGAGTCCGTCTTTAATTCAGATTTGTACGTACGTTGGAACAGGTACATCCGGTATTATTTAGCATCAGTTAGTCAAACATTTGTCTTAGTATATAATATATATTTTACCTTTCTATGCATATAAATCACTTAAGAAATGTATGTATTTCAATAACTAAACCACTGCTTTGCTTAGTAATAATTGTAGCTTTCATCTGGACAGGGCCTTTCACATGCTCCATTATCCTCACTTTATCCTTTACCTGTATCCTTTAAAGTTGTTCTGATCATTGACCGACTGTAGCCTAACACTTTTTCAATGACCAATGGTATTTCACCTCTTTCCAATCACTTTATTATTTCCATTTTGTTTTCAATTGCAATCATTTTCCGTCAATGGAACAGAAAACTGTGGATTTTATGTTCTATCGCTGAGCAGCAATGAACCGTCTGATTGGCCTATCAGAGTTTTCTTTAGGAACTAGTTGACTTGATCAGTATTTCTGATCTGGCTATTGTTCACGATCGCGTTTAATAAAAAAGAAATACAGCAGTATCCGCGGGTGGTGAGTTGCTCAGGGTCCTAAAGTCCACCCGCACTGAGACAGGTTAAATAGGACAAATGAGGGCGGTTCTGACTGGAAAAGGGGGATCAGGGTGAATCTTGCTAAGAAATATTTAAGCCAAATACAAAGTTACACACTCAACACAGTGTTAATGGCAATGACTTAAAATGGCGGACAGTGTCGTGGTCTGACTTAAAATGGCAGACGGCGTTCTCCTCCCTCCATTCGTAAGTACAACTTGTCTGTAAGTCGGATGTTCATAACTCGGGGACTGCCTGTATCTATTTGTATTCCCACTGAAATGCAGAATGTCTAGAATAATGAACATGAGGAACAGGGCAACTTTCAAAAAGTAGGAGAGGAAAAAGTAGCATGCAATACAGCAGCAGCCCATTCCACTTACCGACCTACAATATTCATCACAGTTAACTAAAGTTTTGCGATGTTTTTCCCACAGTACATGTTATGGGGACACACACTTTGCCAACAATGAACTTCTGAGCACTCAAGTTGAAGAACAAGTTGAGTGAAAATGAGGAAAAGGAGAAAGATGAAGAGGAAGAAGACAGCAGGCTGCAACCTCTATGAACTCTTTCCATCCAGACAGTGCATAAATAATTAACCTGAAGTCAATCTTATTAACAGAAAATCCAATAAAGATCCTGAATTGTTGATGACAGTTGTGGAAGAGATGCTTGATTGGAAGCCAAACAAGCTTCATAGTTTCCAAATCGTACCACTTGAACAAACATTTTAACATTTTTTTCATACCATATCCAAAACAATTCACGGTTAATGGTACATTGTCTTGGTTTGTTACACGGAAAAGCTTCTGAACTGAATTGACCATGCTACCTACTGAGCAAAGGTGGCTCATTGAAATTGAAACCAGCTACTAGTAAATTCAATGTCTGTTAGCTAAAGTGTCAACCTTTGTCTTATTATTTACTAGTTAACATCTAGAGCAGGGGTTCCCAACCTGGGGTCCATGACCCCTTCCTTAATGGCACTGGCCCATGGCATAACAAAGGTTGGGAACCTCTGACCTAGTTTGCATAGACTGACTAAAAATATATTTTTAAACCAACAGTACATGGTCAATCTTTTAAGATGGGTAGATTTTATAGAGAATGGAAATGTCAAGGAGGGATTTACTACCAACTTAGGAAAGGTATTAACTGGGTAGTTTAGCTTATGCATGTAATTGAGACTTCTATTCAAAACTGAATTAGATAATGATCTTTTTAATTACATTTATTTTCTGTTTTGTTTTCATATCAATGCCCTTGAACATCTGTGCCCTGACTCTTAGTGAGATTGCTCACCAATGTCAATTCTGCGTTTTCCACTTAAATAATTTCTGCTGTTTTAAACACATAATATTCCTGTTCTCCCAATAATTTGATCACCTGTTATGATTCTTTCATAATTTCTGGATGTGTGGAAAATAGTTGGAATAACGAAGATTCCCACTTTAGGGAAAAACACAGCAAAGAATTAGCTTGTGTCAAACATTAATCATTGTTTTCATCTTCATCACTCATCCTAAATGTTTATTCTCTCTACCCACAGCAGCTGTCTCATCAGAAAATTGGTTTGTCAGCTGCAAAATCTGATAATTTTATTCATAGTCACCCGTTAAAACCTAATTGATGAGTTTTTCTAAGCAAACAATTAAATTGGACTAGTTCAGAAAAATTAATTCATTCAAGGAATGATTAACCAATTACAAAAAGCTCCTTTGCCATTGTTTTTGTTGAGTTATCTTTCAATCCATACTTTAGTGTAAACTTCACGTCCTCCCTTCTGTTCATTATAGGTGAAAAGGAAATTTACTATTACCAAGATAACAAGTCAAAATTATAATTCATAAATCTCCCATATCTGAAACTGATCTTTATCCAGTCTCCTGTTACCTTTAAAAGAGCAAAGGTGAACTGCTACATCCTGTCTTCATTGCAAACCACTCTGTCATTAAGATGTCTCCTTTAACTTCAGGCTCACAACCTGCATGGAAACCTTTTATCACCCTCACAGTGTTTTCTGGAATGTTATATTTTGTTAAAATTTCCACCTTCTCTGTCAAAGATTTCTGAAATTTAGAAAACTTGATAAGATCTTTAGAAATTCCACATGATTTTGATGAGAGATATCAACACAAATATCTTATCATAGCTTAAAGGTTAACTTTATTTTGTAGTTTATTGAATTTTGTAAGAAAACCAAAATTTCAAATCTATCTTTGCAAGAAGGGGGACAGAGCAATAAGTATTCCAAACGTAGATTTAAAAACTGCATGCATAAAATTTAAAGAGTCTAACTAACAAGAAGGATAGATTGGAAAAAAGAAAGAAAATAATTGGAGTACAGCACAAACACAGTAGAAACGTTCCCATGCAAGTCTGGCAAAGACCTTTAAAAAGCAGTAAGTTTTTCTGTGGGAGTCCTTGATTGGAGTATGGCACAAATGCAGTTGAAGTGTTCCTGTGCAAGTCTGGTCAAGAGCTTTAGAAACCCAGTCTCCATAAAAGAGGGGCACCATCTAGTGGAACGGTTGTCGTCGAAGTGCTCTGACTCAGAGCGATAAGGCTTTGGCTCAACAGGCTTCGGCAAAATCAGGAGGAAGAAAGGTAACTAAATTCATTCCTTATTCCTTATGTCTTATTTATTTTTTCTTATTTAACTCTTGAGAGAGTAGGAGCATGTCTATGGGGCCAGTGTTCTGTTCTGGGTGTCAGATGTGGGATTTCCAGGAGATTACCAGCCTCCCCGATGGCCATATCTGCACTAGGTGCATCAAGATGCAGCTCTTTACATACCATGTTAATGAAATGGAGCTGCAGCTTGATGACCTTTGGCTTGTTAGAGAAAGTGAAGAGATAATAGGCAGGAGCTACAGGGAGATAGTCACCCCAAGGCTACAGGAGACAGGAAAATGGATGACTGTCAGGAAAGGGAAGGGAAAGTAGCACCCCATAGCCATCCCCCTCAACAATAAGTCCTTTATTTTGACTACTGTTGGGGCGGTGGGTGGGGGGCTTACCTGGGGGAAACAACAGCAGTTGTGCCTTTGCCATTGAGTCTGGCCCTGTGGCTCAGAAGGTAGTGAACTGAAGAGGACTCTATAGTTAGGAGGACAGATAGGTGATTCTGTCGATGTGAGAAAGAAACTTAGATGGGGGTTTGCTTTCCAGGTTCCAGGGTCCGTGATGTTTCTGAACGCATCCACAATATCCTGAAAGGGAAGGTGAGCAGCCAAAGTCGTGGGACATATTGTTACCAGTGACATGGGTAGAAAAAGGGAGGTGGTCCTGAAAACAGAATACAGGGAGTTAGGAAGGAAGCTCAGAAGCAGAACCTCAAGGGTAGTAATCTTGGAATTGCTGCCTGTGCCATGCGATGGTGAAGGTAGGAATAGAATGAGGAGGCAGATAATGCATGGCTGAATTGTAGCAGGGACAAGGGATTCAGATTTCTGGATAAATTCTGGGACCTGTACAAAAGGGAAGGTTTGCACTTGAATCCGAGGGAGACCAATATTCTAGCCTGCAGATTTATTAGAGCTACTGGGAATGGCTTAAACTAATACGGTAGGAGGATGGGAACTACTATGATAGAGCTGAGGATGAGCCAGCAGGTTTACAAGTAGATGATGGTTGTAACATGAATGGAAGGAAGAACAAGCCAATAATTAGGTGCAAGTGCAAACAGAGCAAAGAGTTAAATTGTACCACAGAGGCAAAATTCAAAAGGGCGAAGAATGTAGGACTGAAGGTACTGTATTTAAATGCGTGTAGCATTTGGAATAAAGTGAATGAACACATGGTGCTATTAGAGGCTGGTTGGTATGATGCTGTGGATATCAGTGGCTGAAAGGAGGCCATAGTTGGGAACTTAACATCAAAGGATATACAGGCAGGAAGGCATAGGCAGTGGTGTGATTCTGATGGTAAGAGATGGAATTACATCTTTAGAAAGAGGTGAGGTAGGATCAGAGAATGTTGAATCTTTGTGGGTGGAGTTAAGAAACAACAAGGGTTAAAAAAACCATTATGAGAATCATACATAGGCCTCCAAATAACAGCCAGGATGAGGGGGTTGAGATTTCAAAGGGAGATGGAAAAGGCATGTAATAAGGGTAATGTCACAATTGTAATGGGTGTCTTCAATATGCAAAGGGATTTGGAAAATCAGGTTGGTGTCGGATTGCAAGAGAAGGAATTTTTTGAATGCCTATGAGATGGCTGTTGGGAGCAGCTTGTGTTAAGCCTACTCGGGGAAAGGCTTTCTTAGATTGTGTGTTGAGTAATAACCCAGATCTTACTAGAGAGCTTAACATAAGGGAACCCTTAGGGGACAGTGTTCATAATATAATTGAATTCATACTGCTGTTTGGGAGGGAGAAGCATAAGTCACATTTATCAGTATTGAAGGGAATTACAGAGGCATGAGAGAGGAGATTGGCCAGGTGGATTGGAGGAAGATACTGGCCAAGTGGACTGCAGAGCAGAGGTGGCTGAAGTTTCTGGGAATAGTTCACAAGGCGCAGGATAGATATGTCCCACAGAAGAAGTTCTCAAATGGCAGGGGTAGGCAACCATGGCTGACAAGGGAAGTTAAGGACTGCATAAAAGCCAAGGAAGGAGCATATAAGGTAGCTAAAGTGAGTGGGAACTTGGATGATTGGAAAGCTTTTAAAATCCAACAAAAGGCAACTAAGTAAGCCATAAGAAAGGAAAAGATGAAATATGAGGGCAAACTAGCCAATAATATAAAGCAGTATACTAAAAGTTTTTCAGTTATATAAAGAGTAATGGTGAGGTGAGAGTTGACATTGGCCCGCTAGAAAATGATGCTAGTGAGGTAGTAATGGAGAACAAAGAAATGGGAGATCTTTATGGGTACTTTGCATCTGTCTTTATTGTGGAAGACACTAGCAATGTGCCAGATGTTCGTGAGTGTCAGGGAGCAGGAGTGAGTGCCATTGCTATTACAAAGGAAAAACTGCTAGGCAAACTCAAGGGTCTTAAGGTCGACCAGACGGACTACATCCCAGAGTCCTGAGAGAGGTTGCTGAAGAGGTAACGGATGCATGGGTGATGATCTCTCAAGAATCACTAGATTCTAGCATAGTACCGGACTGGAAGATCGCAAATGTCACTCCATTCTTTAAGAAGGGAGGAAGGCAAAAGAAAGGAAATTATAAGCCGGTTAGCCTGAGCTCAGTGGTTGGGAAAGTGTTAGAGTCTATTATTAAGGATGAGGTTTTGGGGTACTTGGAGACTAAAGATAAAATAAGTCAAAGTCAGCAGGGTTCTATGAAGGGAAATCTTGCCTAACAAATCTGTTAGAATTCTTCAAGGAAGTAACAAGCAGGGTAGACAAAGGAGAGGTAGTGAATGTCACTTACTTAGATTTTCAGAAGGCATTTGATAAGGTGCCACACATGAGGCTGCTTAACAAGATAAAATCTTATGGTGTTACAGGAAAGATACTGGCATGGATAGAGGCATGACAGGTAGGAGGAAGCAAGTGGGAATAAAGGTGGCCTTTTCTGGTTGGCAGCCAGTGACTAGTGGCATTCCTCAGAGGTCAGTATTGGGGCTGCTACTTTTCACATTGTTTGTCCGTGATTTAAATAATGGAATTGATGGCTTTGTGGCAAATTTACAGATGATACAAAGCTAGGTGGAGGGGTAGGTAGTGCTGAGGAAGCAATGCAATTGCAGCAGGACTTCAGCAAATCAGAAGAATGGGCAAAAAGTGGCCGATGGAAATGTATGATTATGCATTTTGGTAAAAGGAATAATATTTCAGACTATCATCTAAATGGGGAGAATATTCAAATATCAGAGGTGCAAAGGAACTTATGCACGTCCTTACGCAAGACTAGAAGAAGGTTAATTTACAGAGTTTGTGGTAAAGAAGGCAAGTGCAATGTTGGCATTTATTTCAAGGGGAAGGGAATATAAAAGCAAGGAGATAATGCTGAGGATTTATAAGATACTGGTCAGGCCACGCTTGGAGTATTGTCAACAATTTTGAGCCCCAAATCTCAGAAAGAATGTGTTGTCATTGGGGAGAGTCAAGAGGGGGTTCACGAGGATGATTCAGGGACTGAAAGGGTTAACATGTGAGGAGTGTTTGGCAGCTTTGGGCCTGTACTCACTGGAATTTAGAAGAATGCGGGGGCATCTCATTGAAACCTACCAAATGTTGAAAGGCTAGATAAGATGGATGTGGAGAGAACGTTCAAAATTGAGGGGTGATCTTTTAGAACAGAAGTAAGGAGGAAATTTTTTAGCCAAAGAGTAATGAATCTGTTGAATGCTCTGCCACAGACTGTGGTGGAGGCCAAGTCTGTGGGTATATTTAAAGCAGAAGTTGATAGTTTCCTGATTAGTCAGGTCATCAAAGGATATGGCAAGGAAGCAGGTACATGGGGTTGAGTAGGAACCTGGATCAGCCATGATGGAATGGTGGAGCAGACTTGATGGGCTGAATGGCCTAATTCTACTCCTATGTCTTATGGTCTAATGGTCTAAAATGCAGAAATGGGGGGTTACTTGGACAACTTTCTTACTGAGGTATTTTAAGAAGGTAAATGCTAAATAAATTTGTTAAAACAGATGTGCATTATTTTTAGCAAAATTGCTGCATGTGAGATACTACATGTCACTCAAAATTAAGATTGAAATAAAAATTGTTCATGTAGGTAACAACATTGTTGATCAATATTGTAATACTGATTTCTTACAATAATTTTAATCATATAGCTAATGGTATAACTGTTTATGAAATTCAGCTGGACCATCATATCATGATATTTCTATCAATAAAAATAATCGGTAATTGGCTATTTTGTCCTGCAGGTTTAGGAGGTTCATTTTTCCATTAAGGTGATAAAGGACTAATCCTAATATTCCTCACATGTAATGGAGAACCTAGACCGTTGCACCAGTTCCCTGCTTCATTTCCTGCTCTACCCTTAATCCCTCTGATGGATCCCATGAGCCTGAGCTCAGATCTGCGACTTAAGCCTTCCCATCTGTTGCAGTCTCCTGGTACCAGCTGCTGTCCCCCGGTTCTCACTAAAAACAGGACCCATTCATTTTCTCAAAGAAAAATTAGGTCATTTCTGTCACTAGCAGAGATCAGAGTCTGAGGAACAAAACAATATACTTGTACAGTGAAGAGATATTCAAAGTAGGAAAGATGAAGAATATGTGAGCAACACTATGAGCAGGAGGCAGTTGTCAAAAACAATGAGAGATAAGTAAAGGTAGAGAAGAATAAAGCCACTTAAAGCCTGGTGCAGATCAGTTGGACTGTGGAACATTGCAATCACATCACCTACCCAATTATAGTAATATTGTCAGAGAGAGAAACTGACCCCACCATTCACCAAGTCCATACCAACCATCAACTCCACATTTACACTAACCCTATTGTTTTATTTTTAATTACACAAGAGATAGAAGAAGTATTTTCATACATATGCTCTTTGTGGTGAACCAGTATTTTGAAAGCAAAGGACATCCAGCTGAAGGCTTGGCTCTGGTAGGCAACATAAATAAACTGGAAATATTGGTCATTACTGAGAACAAAATTATGAAAGCAAATTAAATAGTGGCTTGCATTGAAATCATATGCAAGACACCCCACTTTCATAACTTGCACTAGTGAAGGACACTGTTTAATTATCTACCTAGGTTTCTTTACTAACCATATTAAGATTACATAGCTATACATCAAGTAGGTAATGTGGAATCTTCTTTTTAATTACTTGTCTAAATATCCACCTACTTCACCCAGAACAGAAAATGTTTGTAAGATTATATCACTACCCAACCCCAGCACCCCAATCTTCTTGCCCACAAAAGCAAAGGCAAAAATGATCAAGAACATGCAATGAAGTGCAGTCTGATTCCAATAATATCAAAGGAAAGATCAATACAGTTTTAATTGCCAGCCTTTGTGGGGTGTGGCAGGTTGCTAACTTCATGGGGAAAGGACTGTACTCAAAGGTGGTCTGAAAGAGTTCAAATATTGTACTTAATTTATATTCCTTGTAAAGGCCATGGAAAAGATTTGGTCCCTGATTCATAGAGTCATAGAACACAACAACACTGAAACAGGCCTTTTGGTCCATCTAGTCTGTGCTGGACTGACTAGGCAGAACTAATCTGCCTAGGTCCATCAACCTGCACCTGAACCGTTGCTATCCATAACCACCCATCCACGTACCTATCCAAATTTCTCATAAATGTTGAAATTGAACCAACATCCAACACTTCCACTGGCAGCTCTTTCCACACTCTCTCTACCTCCTGAGTGAAGAAGTTCCTCTTCATATTCCCCTTAAGCATTTTACCTTTTTCCCTTAACCCATTTCCTCTAGTTCTAACATCACCCAACCTCAGTGGATAAAGCCTGCTTACATTTACCCTATCTATACCCCCTGTAATTTTGTTTCCCTCTATCACATTTCCCCTCATTCTCTTGCACTTTAGGGAGTAAAGTCCTAACTTATTCATCCTTTCCCTGTAACTCATGCCCTCAGGTTCTGGCAACATCCTGGTAAATTTTCTCTGCCCTCTCTCAATCATATTGATATCTTTCCTATAGTTTGGTGACGAGAGCTACATATAATGCTCCAATTAAGGCCTTACCAACATTTATACAACTTCAATATGGGATGTTTTATTTTATTTTATTTAGCGATACAGGGTGGAGTAGGTTCTTCTGGCCCTCCAAGCTACAGTGCCCCGGCAATCCTCAACAACCCTGATTTAATCCTAATCTAATCTCAGGATAACATACAATGAGCAATTAACCTACCCGGTACAGCTTTGGACTGTGGGAGGAAAGTGGAGCACCCGAAGATTACCCATACATTCCATGGGGAGGATGTACAAACTCCTTGCTGATGGCGCCAGAAGTGAATTTCGAACTCTGGGATGTCCCGATCTGTAATAGCATTGTGCTAACTGCTAAGCTACAGTGATGCACTTGTTATTGCAACTCCTGTACTCAGTACTTTGATTTATGAAAGTCAATAGGCCAAAAGCTCTCATTACAACCCTATCTATCTGTGACAGCACTTTCAAGGAACTATTCATCTGTATTCCCAAATCCCTCCATTCTACTGCCCTCCTCTGTGCACTACCACTCACCATGTATGTCCTACCTCGATTTATACTTCCAAATTGCAGCTCCTTACATTTGTCTGCATTAAATTTCACCTTTTCCAGTCCATTTTTCCAGCTGGTTCACATGCGACTGTTTGCTTTGATAGGCAACCTCGATGTTCACTTCACTCCCAATCTTGGTATCATCCACAATTTGCTGACCAGCTTATTAGATCATCATCTTACAAATATGTGGGTTTTCTCCAGTCCCCTGGTTTTCCACCATAGTTCAAAGACGTATGGGTAGGTAGGGAACGGCAACAGGGGTATTCTACACTGGCTGCCTATCTCCTTTCCCCTTCCTGGCAGTCACACTGTTACCTGTACTCTGCGCCTTCTGTGTAACTACCTCAACCCCTCAACCTCCTGAATAATCCGGGGTCATCCAGCTCCAGTTCCAATTGCTTAACACGGTCTGTAAGAAACTGCAGCTGAATACACTTTTTGCAGGTGTAGGCATCAGGGACACTGAAGGTCTCCCTGCCTTTCCGCATCCCACAGAAGGAGCATTCCACCATCCTGTCTGGTATGCCCACTGTTCTAACCACAATATGAATGAATAAATTAAATGAAAACAAATCCATCTAAAGCCTTTGCCTCTTCTTGCCTGAGCCCCTTAAGCCAAACCTTTAACTTCCCACTCTCATACTAGCCCACTCACACAATAGGGGCTCCTACAATGGCTGCTCTGCTTAAACCTATTTTAATGTTAT
Source organism: Hemitrygon akajei (assembly GCF_048418815.1). Taxonomy (NCBI): domain Eukaryota; kingdom Metazoa; phylum Chordata; class Chondrichthyes; order Myliobatiformes; family Dasyatidae; genus Hemitrygon; species Hemitrygon akajei. The sequence goes on from NC_133126.1 coordinate 138,303,806, forward strand.
TGGACTTGCCAAGTGCCTCATTACACACTATCTGATGTTTCTTTGGGAAATGTGGCATGCCCCCACTCGCTTCTTGGCAAGTCCAAAAATAATAAGATAGTTGTAGGAGCCCTCTCCTACTACACACAATCCAAAGTCTCCTTAGAACTGTGGCGCACAGAATTCCTATTCCCCCACCATACAAATGCCCTGCTGACCATTCAACTCTCCCCAACCACCGCTCTGCCTACAACCCCTGACTCACATCTGCAAGCAGCTTCCACAGGTTTAGGTGAGGGAAATAAAAAGAGAAGCATCTTCTTTCTGAAAAAAAAATCTAACTCAGTTATATTTTCTGGATGTATCCTGCAGGCCAGTTTCGCTTTTGATACATTCAAGCATTGCATTCTTTAAAATTTTCTTCAGAATATTTGGCAAGTGTGACTGGCTGATGTTGGCATGGTCAATGTTTTTTCACAGCATCTGCCTAGTAATGAGACTGGACCTGCCTGTGTGTCGAGCTCTGCCAATTAACACAGATCTGAGAACTTCCCATCTGTTACAATTTCAGCTTCCCCATGTGCATTTGAATTCATCATTCTTGCAGAAATAATGATACTATGTAAATTCTGAGCAGTATGTCCAATTAATTTGTAGAAGATTAATGTAAATTGGGGAATTTTTCAGGAGTTTACTCTACACTCTTATCTGTAGATTTTAAATTTTTGTATAGACTTTTCTAAAGTATTTTCTAGAGTCTGAGGAGAAAGATCAAATCTCCTAATCAACCCTCATAAATACTGTTGGGAATTTAACCTCCAGCCATGGTCTGGCACAAATGGAACAGTTAGTATGGACAGGTCATATTGGTGCTTCATCCCCAGTGCATTTTTATTTCTTGTACTGCCACCTGTATTTCCTTAGAAGACTGCAAGGTCACCAGATGCTCTAAAGCTTCCACAGATATCTAGTTGAAAGTATCCTCATTGATTGCAAGGTGGTCTGATACAGAAATATCAATGCACAGAATGTGAGAGTAACAGACTCAGCCTAAAACATCACAGGCACGTCCCTCCTTACCATCAGTACTAACAACGTGAAGCACTGCTTTAAAGTGACCAATGTTTATATCCATCAATGCCTTGCCATCTTCTTGCAACTGCCTTATGGCAGGAAGCACAGTAGCCTGTAGATCCATTCTATCAGGTTCTACAACAATTACTTCCCTTCAACCATTCTGCTCTTGAACCAACCTCCACAACCCTAATCACTATCTCAGTGTAGCAACACTATGACTATTTTGACCACTTTGCACTACTCCCTCTATACCTATGACTGTGTGGCTAGGTATAGGAAAAAAGATCTAAGGGGTGTAAGGGGCGGCCGTGGCTGACGAGGGAAGTAAAAGGCAGTATAAAAATAAAAGAGAAGAAGTATAACATAGCAAAAATGAGCGGGAAACCAGAGGACTGGGAAGCTTTTAAAGAGCAACAGAAGATAACAAAAAACGCAATACGCCAAGAAAAAATGAGGTACAAAGGTAAACTAGCCAAGAATATAAAGGAGGATAGTAAAAGCTTCTTTAGGTATGTGAATAGCAAAAAAATAGTTAAGACCAAAATTGGACCATTGAAGACAGAAACAGGTGAATTTATTATGGGGAACAAGGAAATGGCAGATGAGTTGAACAAGCACTTTGGATCTGTCTTCACTAGGGAAGACACAAACAATCTCCCAGATGTAATAGTGATCAAAGGAAATAGGGCAAAGGATGAACTGAAGGAAATTTATATTAGGCAAGAAACGGTGTTGGATAGACTGTTGAGTCTGAAGGCTGATAAGTCCCCAGGACCTGATGGTCTGCATCCCAGGGTACTTAAAGAGGTGGCTCTAGAAATCGTGGATGCATTGGTAATCATTTTCCAATGTTCTATAGATTCAGGAACAGTTCCTGCTGACTGGAGGGTGGCTACTGTTGTCCCATTTTTCAAGAAAAGAGGGAGAGAGAAAACAGGGAATTATAAACCGGTTAGCCTGACGTCAGTGGTGGGAAAGATGCTGGAGTCAATTATAAAAGAGGAAATTACGACTCATTTGGATAGCAGTAGAAGGATCAGTCTGAGTCAGCATGGATTTATGAAGGGAAAATCATGCTTGACTAATCTTCTGGAGTTTTTTGAGGATGTAACTATGAAAATGGACAAGGGAGAGCCAGTGGATATAGTGTACCTGGACTTCCAGAAAGCTTTTGATAAAGTCCCACATAGGAGATTAGTGGGCAAAATTAGGGCACATGGTATTGGGGGCAGAGTACTGACATGGATTGAAAATTGGCTGGCTGACAGGAAACAAAGAGTAGCGATTAATGGGTCCCTTTCGGAATGGCAGGCAGTGACCAGTGGGTTCGGTGCTGGGACCACAGCTGTTTACAATATACATTAATGACTCAGATGAAGGAATTAAAAGTAACATTAGCAAATTTGCTGATGACACAAAGCTGGGTGGCAGTGTGAAATGTCAGGAAGATGTTATGAGAATGCAGAGTGACTTGGACAGTTTGGGTGAGTGGGCAAATGTATGGCAGATGCAGTTTAATGTGGATAAATGTGAGGTTATCCACTTTGGTGGCAAGAACAGGAAGGCAGATTAATATCTAAATGGAGTCAAGTTAGGTAAAGGGGAAGTACAACGAGATCTAGGTGTTCTTGTACATCAGTCAATGAAAGCAAGCATGCAGGTACAGCAGGTAGTGAAGAAAGCTAATGGCATGCTGGCCTTTATAACAAGAAGAATTGAGTATAGGAGTAAAGAGGTCTTTCTGCAGCTGTACAGGGCCCTGGTGAGACGCCACCTGGAGTTTTGGTCTCCAAATTTGAGGAAGGACATTCTTGCTATTGAGTGAGTGCAGCATAGGTTCACAAGGTTAATTCCCGGAATGGCGGGACTGTCATATGTTGAAAGGTTGGACTTGTATACACTGGAATTTAGAAGGATGAGAGGGGATCTGATTGAGACATATAAGATTATTAAGGGATTGGACACGCTAGAGGCAGGAAGCATGTTCCCGCTGATAGGTGAGTCCAGAACTAGAGGCCACAATTTAAGAATAAGGGGTAGGCCATTTAGAACTGAGATGCGGAAAATCTTTTTCACCCAGAGAGTGGTGGATATGTGGAATGCTCTGCCCCAGAAGGCAGTGGAGTCCAAGTCTCTGGATGCATTCAAGAGAGAGTTAGATAGAGCTCTTATAGATAGCGGGGTTAAGGGATATGGAGAGAGGGCAGGAACGGGGTACTGATTGTGTATGATCAGCCATGATCACAGTGAATGGCGGTGCTGGCTAGAAGTGCCGAATGGCCTACTCCTGCACCTATTGTCTATTGTCTATAACTCAAATGCCATCTATACATTTGCTGATGGTACAACCATTGTTGGTAGAAGCTCAGATGAAGATGAGAGGGCGTACAGTAGCGAGAGATACCAAGTAGTTGAGTGGTGTCGCAGCAACAACCCTGCACTCAATGTCAATAAAACCAAAGAGCTGATTGTGGACTTCAGGAAGTGTAAGACTAGCGAACATGAACCAATCCTCATAGAGGATCAGAAATGGAGAGAGAAGAGCAATTGCAAGTTCCTGGGTGTGTCAAGATCTCTGAGGATCTAACCTGCTCCCAACGTATCAATGCAGCTATGGGTTTGTCACCTAAAACACTCAAAAACTTCCATAGATGTACCATGGACAGCATTCTTACAGGCTGCATCACCGTACAATATTGGCAGGGGTGGGGGTTGGGAATGCTGTTGCACAGGACTGAAAGAAGCCACAGTAAGTTGTAAAATTAATCATCTCCATCTTGGATACTAGCCTCTGTAGTATCTAAGGCATCTTTCAGGAGCAGTGCCTCAGAAAAGCAACATCCATTATTAAGGACCCTCGTCATCCAGGACATTCCCTATTCTTGTTGTTACCATCAGGAAGGAGGTACAGAAGCCTGAAGGCACACACTCAACGATTCAGGAACAGCTTCTTCCCCTCTGCTGTCTGATTCCTAAATGGGCATTAAACCCATGAACACTTTTTATATAATTTCACTTTTGCATTATTTTTAATATATTTAATATGCATATATATATTTGCTGTAATGATTACTGCTGCTGCTCAGTTAACAAATTTCACAACACATGCCGGTGATAATAAACCCGATTCTGATACCATGGGCTCTAACTTGTTGAACAGCCTCATGTGAGACACTTTGTCAAAGGCTGTCTGAAAATCCAAGTTTACAATACCCACTAATTCTCCTTTGTCTGTTCAGCTTGTTATTTCCTCAAAGAATCCCTACAGTTTTGTCAGACAAGATTTCCCCTTGAGGAAACAATGGTGATTTTGGTTTGACCTATTATAAAAATAACGAGAATTAAGGAGGAAAACAATTCCATTGGTTAATTCATGAGAAAGTATAGCAAATTGTTACAGCCAGTTCAAATTCATGTCCTTCACTTACTTCATTCAGTTAGAAATAATACTTGTAGTCATTACTTGCAAACAAACCAAAACTGCTGAGCAACTAAGCCAGAGTAATTGACGTTGTATGACCCTCTCCCAAATAACAGATTTCAAAATCAAAAAAGGTACATTCGATCCTTTATTACAAAACCAGCAAAGACAAATGATCTTGTAGTGATAGAAAATGAACAAAACTAACTAATAGTGATTTTAGTGATACTAAAGAGTTAATAGTGTAATTAGCATTCTAATAGCATAATTAGCTTTCTAATAGTAGTCTAATTAGCAGTCATGAAGAACACATTGACCATAAATCTATCTACTAAGAAGAAGCATGAATACGTAACTATAGTCATTTGCTTCCAGCATACCCCAGCCATGTGACAGATTACCATAATAAAGGTAGCACAAAATACAATACAAACAGAAATAGATGCATGGTGCCTACATCCCAGCCCCTAATTGTTGTACTATAATAATTACAACTACATACTTCTAAAATAGGAGAAATAAAATTTTCTTTCAGTCACATTATATAACAGTCATCTAGGCCAGAGGTTACCAGGACTTAAGATGAAAACAATTACTTTGGTTAATTCATGAGAAAACCTAGCAACATAATTGTTACACCCAGTTCAAGTTCATGTCTGTCATTTGTTCCATTCAATTAGAAATAATATTGAAGGTTAAAATGACAATAGTAATGATTTTTTTTTCTTGATCTCTATAATAGTAATTCCTGGTTACAGTCCTGCTGAAACCAGAACTTATTGAATCTGGAATCTAGCTGGCCATATTGAATTATGTTAATTGTAATTTATGTTGATGTCCTTTCTTACCTTCAGGTGCTATTTATAGAATTAGAAATTTTACTTGAGGTTATTCATCACCCACAGAACATTAGATATGTTGGTGAGAGTACATGATTATATATTCTCACCACCATAACTAATAGCTTTCAGAGTGAGTTGATAAGTAAAGATAATTCTCACTTTTAATCCTTCTGTGTTGCTTTGGCACAACTATATATTTCATGTGACAGTTTTATTTCACTTATCATATGAAACCAATGGTATTTGGTTCACTGCTTTAAGATATTTCCAGAAGTGTCTTATTTTTATTTCTAAATGACAGGGAATATACCCTAAATGACTGGTAGGGCATTATTCTGTCCCATTGAAATATTGTGGCCTCGAGTAACAGAAACTGACGAACTATCGTGGATGAAAATATATGAGCATCTATGAACATGAAATTTAGCACAATGTGCCATTTTGCTAGTCAAATAACATCACCTCGAAGAAGTAGATGATCACCTTGAGAGCAAAATGTTGCAGCACTTTAACAGAGATTGAATCTGGAAGCCTTAATACTGGCATACATAAGCAAGTATTGTATTATTGGACTCCAGACATATTTATAACTCTTCCTATCCACAACTTTTAATTCTTCCAACTTCTCCCACCTTTGTGTCAGAAAAGAATTGGGCCAGGCAAAGGCGAAGTTTGTGAATGTGGATGAAACTCCCAATTTTCATTTTTTTAATGAAGCTCCCATTTTCTTTCAGCATAACCTCAAAGCACTGTGATCAAGATGTACAGTCCCTGATTATTCAACAATGTGGGCACCAGGTTAAGTGTCAGCACTTCACTCTTCTCAACGATTCTGGTTCCATTATTACTCTGACAGAATAAAACTCATCCCTCTGCTCACCCCTTTGAATGTTACTTCTTCAGAGATACTGAGAAGGTTGGTCAGTCTATGTCCTTCGCTGAAATCATATGGGTTGCCTTCCAAAGCTGAGGCCATTGTGTGGTAAACTTCACTATTCTGACACTCCTCTTTCTTCTTTGCAATGTATTAAAAATAAATACATAAAGGCAATGTACTAATTGGATTTCTGAAATTTGTGGCATCATATGTTAATGTTCATTCCTGGGGCACAGAAAAATAAAAAAAAGCAGGAAAATCATATAATTTGTGAACAGTTTTTTTTCTCCTGAAGGTCCCAATGAGTCTATATGTGAAACTCATAAGCTGGTTCCCAGATTTGTGCCCAATGTTTTTCATAAAGTTACAAAATGTTGGAAAATCTTGAAAAATTATGGAATACAGTGATTAGTTCCTGTTCTTGAGAAGAATGCTGAAGTCTCTGACTTCACGGCAAACACTTGTTTTGAGAATCAGTCAGTGGATAGTGCACGACATTGTGCTATATTAACATATCAGCATTTAATTCTGCACCTGTAGCCATTCAGTGGGATTTTCCATCTGTTAAACCAATAGCTCTTGAGACCTGTGAATCATAAAACACAGAAGACAAGCCTTTAATTTAAAAATTAACATTCAAATTTATCTGGTATACTGTTCTTTGAGCAGTGACTAATTGTTGATTGTCAAAAGCTTTAAACACAGTAAAATCAAAAGTATTTTCAGTTGTAAATTGTCTTTTTTTTCCCTTTCAAATGTGGCTGGCATCTTTGATTGTACCTATCAAACAAATAGATTTACCTTAGTTATTGGATGTATGGTTTTACACTGTGAGATGCATATAAAATGTGACTTGACTACACAATATTATTTTAACCTGATTAATACTGTGACTGACATTGCTACTAATATTGCATAAATTATAAGCATTTATTAAAATTAGAGACAAGTATATTAAAGTATCTCATAGATACATAAAGTTGCCAGTACTGTACTTCAAAAGTACTTTGATACAAAGAGGCACAAAGGAGAAATATTTCCTAGATTACCGGTAAATGCTGTCCACAACTATGAAACCATCAATGAAGTGATGTGATGCTAGGAATCCCGACAATTTGGTCACATTTCACACCCACAATGACGAGCTTATTTTACATGTTTATCACCCTCAAGTTCTCTTACTTTTTCAGTTCTAATGAAAGATTTTCACCATGAATCTGTTTATCTTTCCACAAATGCTACCTGATCTGCTGAAACGTTAATCCTGTCGTCAGTATGTTCTGTTTTTATTTCATATTTACAGCAGTTTTTGTTTTTTTTTAAATCAAAGCAAAAAAATGCTAAATTTTCCTTTTGTAATTCACTAAATGAATGTGTCCATTTTGAACTTTGGTTAACAGATGTTAGCCAGCTGGCTATTGTAGGGGTAAAGAGACTTGAGCTACGATGAGACTCCAACTTCATTTAATTCTGCCAAGGGAGGTGGGGAATTTCAAACAAGTGTCCTTGTGCAGATCAGAAATCCTTGGCCTCAGAATTGAGTTGATATGGTCACAAACAACATAAATTGTGAAGGGAGTTTGGGTATTCTAATCAGCTCTCAGAAGAGCAGTGCCAGATTCTTTTTGACCTCATTGGAAGACTTCAATATTTATCCATGGCCATTCATTTTTTTCCAGTTCCCTTGTTTGGAGCCTACACTGAGAAGGCCCAGGACAGTTCAGTCCTATTTTGCTAAATGGGCTCCTATAGCACCTAAAACTATGGGCATTCACTAGTCGACCTATAGAAAATGAAGCCTTCAATTGTGCCTCTGTTACATTTATTAAGACATTTAATGAAGCAGTCGAAGTCAACTTCTTATGTAATGCAAAGAATGACAGAGAATTTACAGTACAGGCCTTTTAGCCAGTTGATTTCTGCCTTAGCTCCATATGAACTCTTCTCATCATACTTCATCTAATTATTTCAGTTTATCCTCTATCACTGATGTATGCTGACCTATATCTATCTCTCAACCAACATAATTGAAACAGATTACATAGAACTACACATTTAAAAGACTTTAGTTACTATGTCCAAATTGTTACGTTTTCTTCCATCCTATTTTTTATTAAGCTTCATCGGTTATGAGGTTTGTTGGGATCTCCTAGGGCTATTTAAGGTGGTGAATAAAAGTTAGCTATTTCAATCAATCAAAATGACAACTTTGGAAAATTATTTTATTTGTTACCAAAAGGTAATTAACAACCATAGTAAGCAAAGAAAATATGTTATGTTTTTCAGAGTTGTTTTCTAAACTCTTATTGGTTTCTTAACATTATGCATGAGAAAATTAGTGTGCAGATTTTGCCTGTTATTTCAGACTGCTGATCAGCATTACTGTGTTGATGCGAGCAAATAATTCTGGCATTAGTATTTTTGTTTCACATACAATCCGTGAAATCGCCTGCACTGAAGTTGCTCTTAGCTAATGCTGGATATTTGTTATTGTCTGCCAGCTAGTATAATGGGGTGCCTTTCCCAGTGACAGAGGGTTGTGGTTTTAGGATGACTTCCTTAAATCACCATTCTCCATGTTTATATGACAGATTGACAACTGGCAATTTGCCTCAATAGATATATCATACCACTAGAGTCACTGAAAGAAATGACTTTTGTTAGAAAACCAGGAAGCCATTCTTAAGAATAAAATTTATGTACATGTTTCATTTATTTCTTCTCAGATAACACATTCCAGTGGCATATGATTATGAATAATATTTTCCTAATTTGTGCTATAGATCACCATTGAATGATGTATCTAAAGAAGAGTTGAAAGACGGGAAGAAGAAGACATAGTCAATACCAGAAGATAGCATCTTTAGTGTACATAAAGCTTGCGTACCCAACAACAGACAGCATCCACACTCCATTCTTCACAGCAGAAAATTTATTGATGCAAAATGAAAGAAAATCAACTCAAAGGCACAACAGGTGCCACCTTAATATCCAAGCAAATGTCACCAGAAAGAAGGAAGTATGACCATCACAAACACCACCATTTTAACCAGATGGTGAACAGTAATAGATCTCTTGCAGCACAATACAAGCTTTTGAACCCCATTTGCTCAAATACATTGGTCCTACACATGAGTGCTTGCAAAGTTTGCTGTTTTGATTTCTTTGACACTGTAATTATCTGGGAAGCCTCAAGCACCTGTAACTGATTGTTCAATGAAATTACCTTGAACTGATGGAATTCCCAAAGACCTTCTGTCAGTTGTGTTCAAAGATCCCTTTAAAAAATTATTAAGAAAATATTGTATTAATTTTTTGTGTTAGGTTATTTTTCATATTAATTTTGTGTGACCAATTGCTTCTCCAAGAACAGCAGTAAAGAGCAGAACATTGTTCATTCGAGACAGGAGACTATTTATGGGAGCTTCCAAATCACGCTAATCCAGGCCAAAAAAAAATCAAGATACTCAGGCATTTTAAATTTCATCAAAATAACCTCATTTTCATTTGGGTTAAATTTGTGAAGAAAACCTATACAGTACTAGTATTCATGTTAAAGAATGTCACTCAATAACACTGGCTATCTGGACTTGCCATTTTTCCTTAATGAAGAACATTTTTGTTCTCCCTTTTTCAAAACACTTTATTTTAAAAATGGCAATTGTTCATTTTTGTATCCGCTTGAAATCAAAGATACTAGAAACATCAACATGGTATGCCCCCTACATCATTATTATCTTTGCAAATATGATCATTATGAATGTTACCAGTGTATATTTTCTATTAATGTTTACACATCTATTAAAAGCTGTTATGGCAAACTATTAAATTCTGATGGCATCCCTATTGACAAATATTAATAGATTAGTTAAAAGAAAATTTGATCACTTAGCTTCACAACAATCTTCCTTAATATATAGGATCAGGAATACTGAATTAGGTCTACCATCTCTGAGAGCCTTTGGTTCTTAATTTATTTTACTTTTACTTACTGATAACCTGAGTTGGCATAAAGGTTTGGTGTTTTTGATTTGTTGCATTGAAAGAAGTGGAGGTCAATCCAATAAACTGATAAGACAGCAAGTTAATAAGGAGCTGAGAGAAAAATACTGCCAGATTTATTCAACATATATTTCACTTGTTAACCTTTATCAGAGTGTGCAAAAATTAAAAGGAATGGGCAATACCAGCAAAGCTCATTTCCATCGACAGCATGATTATCATTGTTGTTCCACTGAAATTATAACTTTGAAATTCTAAATACGCAGTCATGTAATATTAAAACAACTCTAACAAATGCCCGTGCTCAGTATTTTGAAGATTCTTGGTGGAGTCAGGTGAGCACAGATACCTTGAGAACATTCTGTATCCATAGGAAAATACTGCAAATTAGATGCTGGGATGAATTAGTAGCAAGGAAGAAGTTTTCTATGTATGTTTTAGTCACTGGAAAGCTATATATCTGCATGGCTCAATACCAAGTCATTTTTGTGATTTGTTGTAATCGTAAATATAAATTACTGATCATGATTAAAAACAATTAACTTGCATTGTTTACTGAAATTGTCCATGTGGTTCAATCTGCAGTTGGTGAAAGTCATCCATTGATTGATGGACAAAAAGTGACCAATGCAATACTGGAGAACTGGGAAGTGGTGCATCTGGGAAAACAAAACTAAAGCAAAAAAAATGTAACAAGTGATGAGATGGAGGGATGCTGAGAAGTACAGAGGATCAGAGAATATTTCCAATAGATAACCAGAAATCCTTCAGGACAACAAGATAACTTGATCTATACAGCAGACAGGATACTATCCTCCTTTCCCTAATGCTTCAAAATATATTGACAGGGGGTCATGTTGGAATTACATAAATCATTAGTTAGCCCACATCTGGAATACTGTATACAATTATGCTTCCCATATAATGAGATGGCCCTAGATAAGGAAAAGAAAATCTTTTTTGGTGATATTGGCAGAAATGATGAATGTTTGTTCTGAGGATAAACTGAGATAGTTTTCTCTGGAACAGAGGAGGCAGAAGAAAGGTTTAGTTGAGATATATAAATTGATGAAATTTGATGGAAAGATCTAATTCTCTTAGCAAACAGGTTTATAATCAGAGAGCATAGATTTAAAGTAATTGGTTGAGAAGTGAGAGAAGTACTCAAGATCATTTTTTTTTTACCTAGAGATGATAGATCGGAGAACCTATTATCTGAAAGGATAATCTATAGATGCAGAACCTCCTATCACATTTTTGAAAATTATTGGTAATCTATTTGTAAACAAGGAATCACAAGTAGAAATGCTTTCTAAAGGTATGGACAAATACTCGAAGAATAGTCCATTTCTTAAACAAATGTATGATAAAAAGCGGTGAACACATGTAATCATGATAACTCAAAACAATGCAATGCCCATCGGCAAATGAGTTGAATAGCACTTACTGGGATTTTTTTTAAAATGCTACTTCACTCAGCCACCCCTTATTTGTGTATACAAATCTTGCAAAGGTTAGATACCACACACAAAGTTGTGTTGCAACATTAATGTATTCAAGGTAATCTCTATCTGATTGGCCCTTGTTCAGCTCTGCAGTCCCATTTGAATGATTATGAACACGAAAATCTAAATACACCATGTGGTAATGACAAACTGGCTCTAGCAACTACACATATGTTGGCATTTGAAGAATGTTGTTCAATCAGATCAAATAATGATGCCTTGAGAGCATTCTGACTTATTAAGTCTTTGTTACCATGAACTTGTTACTGGATATCCCATCTGAGTGATGAAGAGTCTCTAATAGGACACCTTCAGATGAATCCCAATTCTATCAGATCCAAAAATCTTAATACCAGTCACAGCAATCATGAGACCATTTGTTTCTATTTCTTAAATCACTGGTGTGAATCTACTTCCTACAAAAATATACCACTTTCTTTTAGTTATTCTTCCCTTACTACCTCCTGTGCCTCAGTGATAAACTTTGATTCATTGGTGCCACTTATTCAATGTAGTTGCCAAGTTGTCTGGCAGTGCACAGCCATGCTGTGCTAAAAGAGATTACTTGATTTAAGTTACCATTTTCCCCCTAGGATCTGTCCAACAGTTCTCATGAAGAACTATTGGCAATGAGTTCACAATTTATTTAATGCTTCTCACATCTACAGTACATTATTGTAACTCATGGATATTCACTTCATGGGCCAGTGGGCCTCTTGGTTGTTTGCCAGGCTTGTTTTCTGAACACAGCAGCTGCCAATTGTAAGATCAAACACTTGTAAATAAACTTCCAACTACTCTATATGCTTCGTTTGACTTATGATCGTAAATGAGAGCAAATCTTCAGATTTTAAAAAGAAAATGGCAAGCAGTAATCAGTTTGAAGTTAAATTAAGCATTGTCTATAAAACACAGCTTTGCTAACATGCTCTGTATATAGCGATCACTCTGTCTGTAGAGGTAAGATGTAGCTCACTACACCTGGCTTATATCTGCTCAAGAAGTACAGTATAAGACAATGGGTTATTTAATTTGGCTTGTTTCAAAATAGACAATATTGACTAAGTTGCTTAGTTCAAAGAAGCTTGCAGACCAGTTGGATAATATTATTTAGCATATCAATTAACTGATCTATTAATGGTAGAAGTTTTATGTATTCAAGGAAGTTAGCTTCACAGCATTAGCTGTGGACACACCACTCAAAAAGTGGGCATTGGCAGTTACACTGATCGTGGAGAACAAACAGGAGAGTGAACTTGTCTTTGAAGATTAGATAGTTACAGTATAAACTCTCTGTAGTGAGAGTACTCATGGTTATTTATATCCAAAAGGGCTTAAGATCTTTGTTTGAGTATAGAACTTTACAGTCAGCAAACCTAAAACATAATAGGGATTCAGAGAATAAATGAGTAAGTGAAGGATTTTTTAGGAATCAAGTATGCTTACTGGATATCGACACTATCAAACCGAATCTTGCCAATATTGTCAATAACATTTCATCTAGAAGTTCAAAAGCCATGTGATTTTATTACCCTGGTTGTATTTATCTAAAAGTAGAACTAACTTAGGAAGATTACAATGACTGTAAACACCTAAATCAGGACTCTTGTGGCCACATAGCTTCCAAGTCCGTTACGGAGTGGAACAGAACATCGGCAATTTTCTAATTGTGGCCTCTGTTGTGTGAAAAATTGCTGTGGGAAAATGTAAACAATTCCTAAGTGCTTTGTTCTCAAATGTACAAGGCAGAAACAATAACATCATTGCTATGTTTTATTAAAGAAAAAGTAAGCATATACACAATATTAAGATATCTAATTACTTCTGATTTAATTCAAACTGCGGACGGTCACAGTATCCAATCTCAAAGCTTCAAGTTTTGCTTTAAGATGATGGCCTCCTAAAAGGCTCATTCCTTCACTGTTAACTCATTCAGTAAATCTTCTCACACAACATGAAAAATACTGCAGTGTTACTAACATGACCTTACATTTTCAATCCATTGCCTGGGGTCTATACCAGAATCATTTTCCAGCATTCATAGCAGCTCAAATACAATGATAGATGCAACTTCTTATATAAAAAAAAACATATTTTAAGACACTTAAAACTCTAGGAACTGTTAAAGACAAATACATTTAAGTTAACAATTAATTGAAGGAACTTTAATAACTTAACTTGAAACTTAACCTTTTTTTCCCTTTGAAGTTATCCCTTTATATTGAAGTGAATGGAATCACTGAATCTGTGCCAGGTGTAACTGTTAGGAAGCTGCAAGATATTAGTGATCCACTAGAATCCAAACATGGAATTCATTGGGATTGTCAGCATCTATGACCTCAACTTTAGTGCAGCTCGTCTGTGAGTTCCAAACTTTCAGACAGCTACATAGAGAGAAGTCAGATTTTGCTTACGGTAAAGAAGAGAAGAAACACGAGTAGGAATTCAGCCCCTTGTGCTTGGTCTGCCATTCATTACAATTGTGGCTGACTTTTTGCTTTTTCTCCACTTTCCTGCTCTAACACCATATCCTTTGATTCTTACATCCCAAGGCACTTTGCGGTCAAAAGGTACTTTCTGAAGTGTAATCACAGGTGTAATGCAGGAACACAGCAGGCAATTTGGGCACGGTAAGTTCCCACACACAGCAATGTGTTAATGACCAAATTTCTGATTTAGTGATGATGGATGAGGAATAAATATTGGTTCTGTGAATCAAGGGAGAAACATTCCGTATAAAGATCTGGGCCATCAAGTTATTTTAAAACAGTATTACCATTCTGGTTTTGGTCGGTGTCTATGGCATTCTAATCATTTGAAAAACATTTGATCATTTCAAAAATCAAACCATTTCAATGCTACATGTTACTGGACCATGATTTCAACTTTGACCAATTCTTGGCTCTGCTATTAACTTCTGTCCAATGTTTGTTAACCTGTGTTTGTCTACTTCCTGAACTGTTGGGCGGAAATTAAATACCAGGATTCACACAAGAAGTGATTTATGTTTGCTCATATTGTTAACCTGGTAAGTCAAGAATTCTTCAGTAAGGAGCCACCAACATATTGCATCATGCTGCTAAAGCAGGTTGTGATATTTATTATTGTCCTAATTGTTCCTGAATGCTATACTGTCACAAGATTAATTTTATTCCATTAATTCTGTGGCATTGAGGCAAACAGTTAGTCTCAATAAATTTATCAGACAATGGGACAGTTATGTTTGTTGGAAGAATTCAAGACATGGAGTCACATTGTTCAGAAACAGGCCATTTTGCCCACCAAGTCCACAGGGGCCAACAAGCATCCACCTACATTTCACTTCACTAATACAAGTTTCCTTTAATTCTCTCCATTTCCTTAATTGCTCCCACCAGGTTCCACAATAAGGGGCAACTTATAGAATGTAATTAATCTACTAGTGAGAAATTGCTACATTAGCTTTCATATTTTGAATTATTTATTATTAAGTTTTGTGAAGGCTAGATGAGGCAAGATTGCATTCCTGGGCTCAAGTGTATAAAAGTTTCTTGGGGCCTGGCTCGGTCTAAATTGAATAATGCAAGCAAGCTCCAGGCCATGTAAATAATACTTATTAAAGGTCATGTACTTACTGATGGAAAGAAACATTAATTGTTGATAGCAAATTACAAAAGCTGGACTCAGGGCGCAGAAGAAATATTCCTGACTAAACTTTAGTAGGGCACAAGCTTCCTCTCTTCTCTCTCTCAGACTCCCACACCAACCAAACCAGGTGTTGAAAGCAGCAGGAGATGTGGCATAAGGAGTCATATATAAAGAGGAATCTAAAAACTATTGGCTGATACCTACTTGAGAGTTGTGGCTGAGGCTACTGTGCCAGTGCAATATCTCCCATTCTGTCAGACTGTGCACAGTAAACTTTAAAGGCAGGGTTGATTTGAAGGTGTCCACACCTACGTCAGATCACACAATACCGACAACTAACACAACCCCACCACATACCCTCGGAATGATCAGAAGTACATTAGCTGTTTCTAGTCAGTACACCATGCTTTAAAATGGCACTTAAACAATAAGTTGATCTCTTAACGTGTGCCTTCATTCCCACTGTAGTTCATATTCAGCTATCACCAGATCCAATATTTGGGTTTCATGGCATGTCATGCCATCTAATGTTCATCATGCTTTCATTGACATGCTTTTAATAGGACACTGAAGCTTATAAAGATATGGGCACATTTTCCACAGCCGGTGATGCTCTGAATACAAGATCAGTAAATATTGGAAACTATATATTGGGAGGGAGCTCAGTCAAGTAAGGATTGAGGTTACCATCAATCATATTGCTTCATTTTATTTTATTAAATGTCATTTTCCTGTCATGCACCCTCAAGCAGGTGTATGAGCAAAAAAATGGCTTGACCACAAAATCACCTTAAACCTGTGATTGAAGGATTTGTTTTAGGAAAACCCACAAAGTTGTTTCCCTGCAGTAGTTTAAATGGAAGATTAATGAGCACAAAGATTCCAATCATTGGGGCATATTTGTAAATGTTCATACCTGAAATTCAGGAGAAATCATTCCAGTAGCACAAATATATTTTGCAACCTGATATTTCCTTCAGGCTGTTGCTGCCATTGCACTGGCTGTTCTGCTTGACTACCTTTTCCTGACAGTGAACTGTGCAGCAATGAAGACACATTTAGTGATCTTGTGGGTTGTCATTCCAGACAGATTTCGAAATCTGAAGAATGGTTTCAATTTCCCAGCGGCATGCTTTATTTTGTTGTCTGTATGGACTTTATTATACTGCCCTAGTAATCATTTGCCAGAATCCCTCTGACAGAGGGCACCTCAGCTTGCTTTGTGGAGCTTCTTTATTGCATTTTGACAGCTTCAGAGAAAGTAGGAGCTTGGTTGTTCATTATTGCTGTGTAAAGAAATTGTACTCTTCTTCAATTTAGTTGCATTGACTATTCTTATTGTGCACAAAGCTCATTAGACAGGATATTACATGTGTAGCTTCTGACCAAAGGCAAATTTCTAACCAATTTGAGTATTCTTTCAAATGATGTGCATTCCAGTAAGGAAAACTATTGAGCCCTCTCTACTTTATTCAATGCACCTGCCTACAATTTTCCTGCAAGGGACAGCATATACAAGGTAGTAAATCGACAAAATTTTAGGATTTGTGCTTCTCTTAAATAATGGTGCTCAGTTTTGCAAGGTTCTGATGGAAGATCACAGATGTGAAATGTTGATTGTCTCTTATTCCATAGTTGCTGCATGACCTGCTGAGATTTTTTTTCTAGCATTTGCTGTTTTTGTCATTATTTTAAACTTTCTGTTAATGTAACAACAGGAAATGATAGGTCAGGAGAACACAGATACCTATAAAGCAATTTATTTACTCCAGGAAGAGCATTAGAACAGAGCAGGGGTTCCCAGCCCCTTGCTTAATGGTATTTATCCATGGCATAAAGAAGTTTGGGAACCCCTCGAATAGAGGGAAAGAAAATCTTCCTCATCCTATTATCAGTCTTCCTCCCACTCTGCTTCAGCTTGCTGTTTAGATGGTGACATGGCTGAAGCCTCATAATTGCAAGGATGTGCCTAACAGGTGCCCAGCAAGAATATTGAGAATGCTCTGAGAAACAGTGTCATGAGTTAAACCAACTACTTCATCCTTTGCATGTACATTGTCCTCATATGCGTGGCTTGCATGCCTGAGTTAAGAGTCATGTCATTAAAGGATTGTTGTCCAGCAATCAACTTTTGCTATGCCTTATCTTTATGTCATCTATGGTCAATTGCCACCTCCCTGTTAAACCTGCTTCTACCTGGAGCAGGTCACATACCACAAATATTTTCTCCGTGCGCAACGTGACTTCTGATTCATGATTATCCTAAGTTACATGAGATAAAATATAACATGTTACTGCATGAAGTCAGGCAGGTGAAGATGTCTATGACATGAAGCCATGGAAACCCAAAAGGGAAGCAGCAGCAACAGGGAAGGAACTGGAATGGTGAGCTCCACAAATGAATCGAAGCAACACGTCATTTCAATGTTGAAAAAGGTTTAATGATTTACAAGACCAGGCACAGGAAGAGGTCAGAATCAGAATCAGGTTTATTATCCCCAGCATGTGATGTGAAATTTGTTAACTTAGCAGCAGCGTTCAATGCAATACATAAACTAGCAGAGTGAGAAAATAATAATAATATTAATAATAATAACTAACATAAAACATAATAATAAATAAACAAGCAAATCAATTATGTATATAGAAAAGATTGTTAAAATATGTGCAAAAACAGAAATACTGCATATTAAAAAAGTGAGGTAGTGTCCAAAGCTTCAAAGACCATTCAGGAATCAGATAGCAGAGGGGAAGGCTGTTCCTGAATCACTGAGTGTGTGCCTTCAGGCTTCTGTATCTCCTACGTGATGGTAACAGTGAGAAAAGGCATATCCTGAGTGCTGGAGGTCTTTAATAATGGATGCTGCCTTTCTGAGACACCGCTCTCTAAAGGTGTCCTGGGTACTTTGTAGGCTGGTACCCAAGATGAAGCTCACTAGATTTTCAACCTTCTGCAGCTTCTTTCGGTCCTGTGCAGTAGCCCCCCCCCCCCCCCATACCAGACAGTGATGCAGCCTGTCAGAATGCTCTCCAGGTACAACTATAGAAGTTTTTGAGTGTATTTGTTGACATGCCAAATCGCTTCAAACTCCTAATAAAGTATAGCCGCTGTCTTGCCTTCTTTATGACTACGTCAATATGTTCGGACCAGATTAAATCCTCAGAGATCTTGACTCCCAGGAACTTGAAGCTGCTCACTCTCTCCACTTCTGATCCCTCTGTGAGGATTGGTATGTGTTCCTTCGGCTTACTTTCCCAGAAGTCCACAATCAGCTCTTTCGTCTTACTGACAGTGAGTGCCAGGTTGTTGCTGCGGCACCACTCCAGTAGTTAGCATACTAGTGTATGCTCTCCTGTATGCTGTCTTGTCACCACCTGAGATTCTACCAACAATGGTTGTTCCGTCAGCAAATTTGTAGATGTTATTTGAGCTATGCCTATCTACACAGTCATGTGTATACAGAGAGTAGAGCAGTGGGTTAAGCACACACCCTTGAGGTGCGCCAGTATTGATCGTCAGTGAAGATGATATGTTATCACCAATCAGCACAGACTGTGGTCCTCTGGTTAGGAAGTCGAGGATCCAATTGCAGAGGGAGGTACAGACGCCCAGGTTCTGCAACTTCTCAATCAGGATTGTGGGAATGATGGTATTAAATGCTGAGCTATATTCAATGAACAGCATCCTGGTGTAGGTGTTTGTGTTGTCTAGGTGGTCTAAAGCAATGTGAAGAGCCATTGGAGATTGCATCTGCCGTTGACCTATTGCAATGAGAATGAACGTATTAAACAACTTCTTGACTTTCATTTACACTGTATTAAAGTTGTCAGTACGGTGGCCTTTACATCCGAGCCTTCGAGTGTTATTTCAATGCAAGCCTGAGATAAGTCATTGCATTAATTTTAATTGTTTGATGCTTCCAGCTGTATTATAATCATAAGAATAATAGCCAAATGCATAGTTTCAATTACGTGAATTTTTAATTTCAATAGTAAAAAGAGGGGGATAAGGGCAAGGAATTACTGACTTGTGGACCTCCGTCTTCTCAGAAAAATGATGTAGGAAAATCCAGAAAGAAGGTTAATGTAAATAATGAAAGAGGAATGCAGGTTCCTTCTAGAAATACAACTTGATATTACACTTTCTTCTTACTTTATTCTACTCTCATTTTATGTCAGCAGTGTGATTATTCTCACACTGCCCTAAAACTGTTCCAACTTGGTCAATTTGAAACTTTTTAAAATTATTTCTTGTGATACATTCCAAGGGGGAAAATGATAAATTCCATCCCACTGCACACATCCTTGCTACGTTCTATCACTCACACCACCTTTCTCAAGTAGCACAGAGATACCCATCCTATATAAATTGAAGAGAATACTTTGTGCTTTAGGTGATTCACTCAAAACAACCTAGAACATAGCAGGATGCTTTTGACCAAAGAACAGGATGGAATAATTTTTTTCCAGCTGCTGAACCTCTGAATGTTGATGTCAATTTCTTTTCTCAAAGAAAAATACTCATATTTCTTTTATGTTGCTCTTCCGTTAGCCTTTGTCCACAAGATTGTATTTGGAGCTTACTTCCTTACTTTATTTGGCACATTACCATGATCCCTGAACATGCCATGCATAAAATCACCAGATGATGATGGAGATCAAATGTGCACCCTATAAAGCTTTCTATTCACTCCATGGGTCATTTTCCCCCATTGGAAACTAATGTATTGTCACCCATAACGTTGAAAGGCAGCTTCCATCTCCATTGATCCTTCCAGACATTTGCTTCTTTTTTTGTAAGGAATGATGATGTGTCAAACTTCCTTAAAATGCAAACAAATGTTAGCACCCAAGAAGCAATTATTTACATAACACTGTACCTTTGGTAGCAAATATGCAGCACATTCTTTTCTTTTTTTCCCCATGTTGATAAATGTATGGCCATTGATGTATAGACCATATGAATCCAATTTGAGATTCCTTGAACCATGGGAAATCCTGCCACTCAGTAAAGTTGCATTGATCTGGCACACTGCCACCGGATCTCCGTGGGGAAGCTGATGAAATTGCTAGCTTGAAAGAATAATGCATCCCTGACTTGCTTGAATCATCTGTACACAGCTGTTTGGCTTATTCTACAGGAGTCCCCAGTGGCAGTCTGGAATGACTCTGTGATATAAGAAATTAAGGGTAGTTATGACCTTAACAGTAGTAGCAAAAGTATCTGTTGGGCAAATGGGCTGCAGTTCCACTTTCAATAAATAGCAAAATTCTGTGACCACTTCTTTTCTAAAGTGAAACCTCAGTCAGTCTGAAACACTTTTAAAGTCCTCCATTATAGGATACCATCTACTTGAGATGTATCTTCCATAGCTCTTTCTCCAATGCATATTATCCTCTTCTACCAAGAACAGATAATGGAAAAATCAAATGGCATCAGACTGGGCAAAGAGAGAAGGAGATATTAGTGAACCTTCCCTCCCACACACACAACATCCCCATTTACCATATCCCAGGTGGAATGCCACTGCAGAGGACAAGTTGCTTCAGCACACCTCAATGGCAGGTAGTCACCAGGACTGACAATATAAGTACAGCCTCACATTCTTTCAAATATCAGAGACTTGTAGTTTTCATGTTCAGAGTCATCAGAGAAAATTATTCAAATGAATGAAAAAATAATACAAAATTATTTAAACCATTAAGACTTTTTAAGTGAACTTGCTTTTCTCAGAAATCTGTGCTCATATGGGTGGGGACTTAAACCATCATCGTTTCCGAGGGCACTGTGGGATTGCAGAAATGGATTGCCCATTATATTGCAAAAAAGACTCTGTGTGGAGTTGAGCAGTGGATCAAAACCACAGCAGGTCTGCAGCCTGGAGGTTTATTACCATCATGTGCCCTAATCTCATTATGCAGGCTCATGTTCAGCACCTTGTCAAAATCAACTAAGCAACATCCACTGACCCTCCTTTGCCTATCCTGCCTGTTATTTCCTCAAAGAAATCCAACAGAGCTGTCAGGCAAAACATCCCCTTAAGAAAGCATTTCTGAATTTGGCCCACATTTTCATGTGCCTCAAAGTACCCCAAAACCTTGTCCTAAATAATCAACTCCAACAACTTCCCAAACACTGAAGTCAGGCGAACTGGCCTATAATTTCCTTTCTTCTGCTTCCCTCCCTTCTTAAAGAATGGAGTGACATTTACGTTCCCGATTCTCTGGAAGCATTCCAGAATATAGTGATTCATGAAAGATCATTACTAATGCCTCTTCAATCTCTTCAGCTACCCCTTTCAGAATCCTGGGGTGTAGTCCACCCAGTCCAGATGTCTGATCTACCTTCTGCTCTTTCAGCTTCCCAAGCACATTTTCCATAGCAATAAGCAATGACACTCACTTCTGCACCCTGACACTCCCGAATTTCTGAATACTGCTAGTGTCTTCCATGATGAAGACTGATGCAAAATACTTATTCAGATCATCCACCAGTTTTGTGCACCATTACTACCTCTCCAGTATCATTTTCCAGAAGTTTGATATCCATTTTCACTTCTCCTTTACTCTTTATACATCTGAAAATGCTTCTGATATCTTTACTTATATTATTGGCTAGCTTACTTTCATATTTCATATATTCTTTCTTTATGTCTTTTTTATTTGCCTTCTGGTGGTTTTTAAAAGCTCACCAATCCTCTAAAGTTCCAGTAATTCTTTGCTGTATTGTACTCCCTCCCTTGTGCTTTTATGCTGTCATTAACTTCCATTGACAGTCAAGGTTGCGTCAATCTCCCTGTGGTATACTTCTTCAATATTGGGATGTTTCTATCCTGCACCTTCCAAATTGCTCCCAGAAACTCCAGCCATTGCTGTTCTGTCATTATCCCTGCTAGTGTTCCTTTCCAATTGACTTTGGCCAGCTCCTCTCACATTCCTCTGTAATTCCCTTTTACTGTAATACTGATAAATCTGACTTCAGCTTCTCACTCTCAAACTGCAGTGTGAATTCTGTCATATTATGATTACTGCTTCTTAAGGATTCCTTTACCTTTAGCTTCAATCCAGAATTGCCTTTCCTCTAGTGGGCTCAACCACAAGCTGCTCTAAAAAACCATCTCACAGGCATTCTACAAATTTCCTCTTTTGAGATCCAGCACCAACCTGATTTTCCAAATCTACATGCTTATTGAAATTCCCCATGACTATTGTAAAATTATCCTTACTTACAAGTCTTTTCTATCTCCCATTGTAATTTATATCCCACATCCTGGCTGGTGTTAATGGACCTGTATATAACTCCCATCATGATCTTTATACCCTTGCCATTTCTTAACCCTACTCACAACAATTCTACATCTTCCAATCCTATGTCACTTCTTTCTAAGGATTTGATTTCATTTTTTTACCAATGGAGTTATCCTACAACCAAGAGAAAATCTGCAGATGCTGGAAATCCAAGCAACACACACAAAATGCTGAAGGAACTCAGTAGGCCAGGCAGCATCTATGGAAAAAAGTACAGTCAACGTTTTGGGACGAAACCCTTCAGCAGGACTGGAGAAAAAATGATAAAGAGTAGATTTGAAAGATGGAGGGAGGGGAGTGAGAAACACTAGGTGATAGGTGAAACTTGGAGGGGAAGGGATGAAGCAAAGCGCTGTGAAGTTGATTGGTGAAAGAGACAGAGACCATGGAAAAAAGAAGAAAGGAGGAGAGAGGAGCACCAGAGGGAGGTGATGGGTGGGCAAGGAGATAACATGAGAGAGGGACAAGGGGATGGGAAATAGTGAAGTGGGTGGGGGGAATGGAGACATTATTGGCAGTTTGAGAAATCGATTTTCATGCCATCAGGTTGGAGGCTACCCAAATGGAATACAAGATGTTGTTCCTCCAACCTAAGTGTAGCTTTATCCCGACAGTGGTGACTATGAATGGACATACCAGAATGGGAATGGGAAGTAGAATTCAAATGGGCGGCCACTGGGAGATCCCACTTGTTCTGGCGGATGGAGCATAGGTGCTCAAAGAAGCAGTCTCCCAATCTACATCCTGTCTCACCGATATACAGGAGGGCAGAATAGGAGCATCAAACACAGCATATGACCCAACAGACACACAGGTGTAGCATCACTTCACCTGGAAGGACTGTTTGGGGCCCTGAATGGCAGTGAGGGAGGTGGTGTAGGGCAGGTGTAGCACTTGTTCTGCTTGGAAGGGTAAGTGCCAGGAGGGAGATCGAGGGAGGGACAAATGGACAAGGGAGTCACATAGGGAGCGATCCCTGTGGAAAGCAAACAGTGGGGGGGGAGGGAAAGATGTGTTTAGTGGTGGAATCTAGATGGGGGTAGCGGAAGTTTTCCAACTCTTCTATTTCACGCATGCCCCATGCTCCCGCCACACTACCAGGGATAGGGTTCCTGTTGTATTCACCTATCACCCCATCAACCTCCACATCTAGCACATAATTCTGCAGAACTACACAATGCTTCAAATGGCATAGCAATTGCCCCATCCTCAGCCCCATCACTCCAGTCCCCATCCTTCTGTCAAATTAAACCCTCCCCACCAGCTCTGGCAAACCTGCCCACAATGACATTGGTCCCTCTTGGGTTCAAATGTAATCTGTCCTTTTCGTACGTGTCATACCTTCCCAGAAGAAATCCCAATGATCCAGAAATCTGAAACCCTGACCCCTGTACCATTCACTCAGTCACTCATTCATCTGTACCACCATCCTATTCCTGCTCTGACTAGTACGTGGTACTGGGAGTAATCCAGAGATTACTACCTTGAAAGTCCTGCTCTTTAGACTCCTCCCTAACTCCCTATACACCTTATGCAGGATCTCTCCTCCGTCTCCCCCCTCCCCACCTTTCTAACAATGTCATCTGTGCCAATGTACCCCATGACCTTTGGCTGCCCACCCTTCCTTATTCTTTAATATCATTTGCCTACATTGTTGTAATAGTCTGCCAGACTTAGTCAATAATCTATTAACTGCTTGATGATGGGAATTTGTGCACCTTCAGATGATGTGATTCTATATTTTGCTTTGTTTTGCATTAACTCGTTTTCTACATATCTACAGCCTAGAACCACAGTTCAACTAAACACACCAGCAAATGGAATTCGGTTACAAGTTTGTCTTTGCTGGCATTTAAAAGGCTAAAACCATGCATTCAATTGAGCTAGATAGCAGTATAAAAGTACAGGAAGTGGTAGATTCTGTAGTCCCATTTAGTACTGGTAACTAAATACAGATTTTGTAAAGTTGTTTTAAGTTGTATCTGCATTCACTTTTCATCTTAAATGATAGGAGCAGCTAAGGCCCGATTTTAATGTCACCAGCCTGGAGAGAACCAGACAATTTGGGGTTGGATCATTGACTTATGGGTCAGCTAGTGGTGTAGTGGCATCAACACTGGACTTCAAGGCACATGGTCCTAAGTTCAAACCCAACCAGGTCCCAAGCTGGGTAACAGCGGTATCTGCACAGAAGAAAGGCCTTCTGTATCTTGTCATGAAAACCCTATGGACCTTGAGGTCATGAAGAGTCAGACTAATCTTAACGAATGAACAACAGGTTTATGTTCTGACTGATTTTGACAGGACTTCAGTTTAAAACTGTAGCATTTGAATTTCATTGCGATTTTGGGAGTGAAATTTGTTATCAAAATGAGTGATGCAAAATCAGCTGTCCACTTTACAAAGTAACTTATATCTTTCTCACAAAAGTAAGATAGGCAGTGTGTAACCCAGAATGTCTATGTCATATTTCAGACTGATTTTTTACAGAGGAACATGTCTGCTTGACATCTAATTATAACTTGTAATTTCATTATATTGTCCTACAACTTTCTTACAACAGAAATAAGTATCACTTTATTGTTCAGTTCACTATAAATTTATTCCTTGCTTAGATGTATTAAAATAACGTGCCATTTCCTTGATATTTGTCTGCAATCAAACCACCACAAGATGGCAGTCTTCAGAGAAAAAAAAAAGAGAATAAGTGTTTCTTGTGAAATGTTAAGATAATGGTTAGTGCAAGGTCACACAGAAATGGTCAGACTTTAATTGCTGGGCCCTATATCTGAAGAAAATAGCATAAGGACAGCCACCAGCAGAGTGTCCACATTAGACCTTGCATTTCATATCGATCATCTATAGCATGTTATCTGTTGGGTATGCTCCTCAAGTTTGTCAAATTTATAATCATTAAAACACTGGAAGTAAAAGCAACCAAATAGTAGAAACGTCTCCATTTGACCTCAGCATTAAGATTGTACCTCACCTGCTGCTTATGATTTGTCTTCTCTGCCTCTATTCCCAAATATAAATATTTGTTTAAGCAAAGGAATAAAGCTACTGTAATATAGTTGGTAAACTTAATTTCACTTCCATATAAGTACCCAGCATAATAGCTCCTAATCACTCAGAATTTTATTGAGTGATGATTTGCACTGTATGAACAACTTCCACTTTATTTTGCCAGATGATTTGTATGCTAAATTCAAATGCTAACCATTATGTTCCACCCACAATAGAATGCTCTCCCCATGAAATAGACTGTAACCCTGTTCATCAAGAAAAATTTGTTTAAAGTTATGGTCCAACAGAAGCACAAAACTGAAAGAGAAATCTTTACCTGATTAAGATGTCAACCTTTTTCTAATTTTATCCAAGCAGCAGAAGTTATTTGAAAGCTAATAAACATACATTGTTGAAAAACATGAATTAATGCACATCTAATAGGTGTTTCTGGCATTACACTTCATCATATCCTAATGTGTATTATTTTCCTCTCTCAAATATTTTAAGAGAATGATTTATCTTTATAAAACGCATTTGCTCATTTTCTCTACTAATTGACGAATGTTAAACAAAAGGGAGTCCTTAAACATTTAAAGGAAGTAGGCTGATGATTAACCTTTGCAAAATCTTTTTTAATTAAAGCAATCTGGTATTTCAAATGTCTGAGAAAGGAGAAAGGTTTTCTATCACCCTCACCCTTCCTCCAGCTATTAAGTACTGAGTTCAGCTTTTATCAATATTTTTTCATTTGCGCTATGCAAAAAAAACATGATTAATAGGGTTATCTATCCATTACAAGTACTCAACTATCTCACTTTAAAGGTAAATATTAAGAAAAATCAATGACTATGGAAAATAAATATTTTTCTTTTGCCACTTTTATAATGTTTCCTCCCATGTCCACTAAATGGAATGGGTAAAAATCTACAGTATTTTCAATAATCAACATTCACCTGTCTCTTGTTACCAGCTGCTGTTGATCTACTTAATCTCTCCATTTATTTTTTTTAGTTCTTACTGGAATTCTACAAATAATGAACTCTTGCTGTAAGCACTGAATGTAGCCAGTGTCTGAAGCACTGTTTATAATAGTTCATTAGATTAACCAATATTAGACACTCTAAATTCTACAAAGTGTATAACCATGTCTCACTTTGGTTATTTGTTTTCTTTTGTCGCATGTTCAGTAACCGGCAGCGTCAAACTTTCAGCGTCGTTTAGTGCAGATTTCTGTCTTGTCTGTTGCTACATAATCTACCTTTGTGTTAAATTTGAGAAGAGTTATTACTGGGCTTTTTAATAAACTTTGTTTTTATTTCTGCTAATTGACAACACATTTGCTTTCTTGTTTGCTGGGACTTTTCATTCAAGCTCTTTCCTTTCCCATCTTCAGAACTTCTTGGTGGCAGCAACCTACGGAGAAGCCCTATGGGATTATCCTATGGCGATCTGACCCAGCTTTGGCTTTTCTATAGTAACTTTGTTCATACTAACACTTCTGACCCCAATGTCAGTGATAATCTCTAGTATGCAAACTTCACTGGAAAAACAAAATCAAGATCTTCAATTTAAATCGAACATTAACATTGTGATCCACTCTTTGCACAGATGATTCATCCAGATATGTATTTATTATCTTTGTACTTCACATTAGTTATTGCAAAATGACAGAAAAGAAAGTAATTGTACCAGATAATCTGTAGATCTCGCCTGATTACTAACTTCGCCATTTAAAAACACATAAGAAGGGTTTTATTATCTATATCTCAACAAAACATCTGCAATGTGCTGTTAGAATGGCCTTGAGTATATTGGAAATGTTGCCCTTTTGTCTCCTGATATCAAATCAAATTGTGATACTCAGGCCAGAAATCCTGGAAACATTACCACAGCGTTTATCACCTTGTTTTCTAACTAAATGCAGATGCATGCTTTAACATGTATTTTTTCAGGAAGATAATCTGTGTGTGGCAAAGGTAAACAGGACATCAATTGAATCTTGGTACCAAATCTTAATCCCTTCCCCGGAGGAGGACCAGACCACAGGAAGTGCTCTGCTCAGAATCCAGCATAGGACCCCCAGAGATGTCCTAGTTTGATGCCTGTTAATAGGATGCCTTTCAGCAACACACACACACACACACAAGTGAGAAATGGTCATGAAAAGGGAGAAGTTCCTTACACTGATATGTGTAATTCCACAGATGATCATGATTAGAAGCGAACTCCGTTAGACTTCTATTGATGCAGGAACAATCATTTTTGATCTTGGTTCATATTTCTCATCCTATTATGTATTCCCATATTTCTTTTTTACATTTTTGTCTTTTTTTTATTTTGAAAATGTTGGTGTTTTACGTAATCTACTTCATCAAACTAAGGCACCAAATTATCTTATGGGGAGGGAGAGGAGCGGAGAAGGGGGAGAGGGAAACATTTATTTGCATTATAACCGCAGACTTGGAGCAAGTAATCTAATACCTCAAGGTTGACTACAATAAAAGACTGATGGCTAGTCAAGAAAAGTAAGCAAGAATCATTCTCTAAAAGTAGACTTTCCTGTAAAGCACCGTGCATTGTGTCCTGCTAGCACTGCAGAGAATCAAATTTAAATTATTTTATCTTATAATCAGAAATTTGGTTAATTGTTATTAAGGCTTTTTTTATAAATCTAAATGGCTCATATTTTTAATATTGCTGCCAAAAACTGTTCCACAGATAAGCTGCCTTACGGAGATGCCTCTGTGGGAATGCTGTGATAACGGTATGCCCAAAGTTATGTCTAAGGCAGGAAAACTGAAAATGCTGCCTTCAGTATTATTCAGAGCTTGCTCGTTGTTGCATTGCATTAGCTTACTTGTATGATGATATGAAAAGTTTTAGACTTGGCTTGCTTCCCTTCCTGAATTAAATAAATCCAGACCTACTTTTAGAAAAGTTCATTCGTACTTTCACAATACTATAAATCAAAGAAGGCTGGAAAAATTGTTTGTTGTCTAAAAGGAAGAAGTATTTTCTTCTCCGATTGGCTTTTTTTTGTTAGGTCTCTAACTGTTTTGTTTTGTTCACAACAAATAAAAATGAGTTTATATCGAAACACTAATTTTAAATCAGAAAGTAGAATGCAAAGGGTGTACAAATCTTAGGAGAATGTTTCTTTCTTTGTGCAGCACATTGCTCAGAGTCTTCTATTCAATAGGGAAATCCTTTGCCTTGTACGGCATTAATTAGGTGATGATAATTGGGTCTCTGCAGAAAACAGTAAACCAGAACAAGGCAGCTGGGCTGACTGGTGCAAAGAAATCTAAAACCATCAACAGCTTTCGAGTTTCATAAAATCAGGAAAAGTTCTCTTCACACCTAATAGCTGCTAAGGAATGTTAGCTTTTCTCTTTTCTAATTGTGAGGAGTGACATTTGGTGTCACTAATAATTGCAAGCATCTTATTTTTCTACTAATATATTGAAAGCAAGCAAGCATGGAAGAATAGCAACTTTGTAAATATTAACTCTATGTTCAACAAAACAGGTTACAATGGAAGGTAACTGCTTTTGAATTCTAAATCTCCAGAGGCTTGACTTATTTGCAGATTTTAATGTTAAGGTTCCGGCAGTGGTGGAACGCAGCAGTTAACAAAAGGTCAGAAAGATATGTTACACTCAAACACAGGTGCAAAAGTAATGGTTAGTGTTAAACCCTGATAACATGTACAACTGGAACGGGGATAAGTACAGTTGAGAATGCTTAACAACAGAAATAATCTTAATACAATGCAAAATTATTAAAGTTTACTAAGAATGGTTAGATATATAGTATTATGATAGCATAAGTGAAGTTTATAAAACATAAGAAATAGATTGCCATTTAAAATGTGTCAAACAGCAAACTTTAAATTATTAAACATACTAAATATTAGCATAATAATCATTGGCACAGTAATTATAATTTTACTGCAATTCATAAATTTAATCATATCTAAAAGGTTAATGTTAGCTATAATTTCTTAAAATTCTTTTTTTTAATTTTTAATTAAATGAATACCTAAGATTTAGGACCAACAGTAGCTGCACATAAATAGAACTTTGCCCATATAGACTGTACTAATGCAGTTAATCTTTGAGTTAATTTCTACTTCTTCCCAAATTCTGAAGCTAGAAGAATGTTAAAACTACACTATTTAAGAAGAATAAGAGGTTATATGTGCATTTGAGGAGCCAGGTCAGTATTGATAAGATAACAGCTGATCTTTGGATTGTAGTCATTTGGACCAAGGTAATTTTGTTCAATTCTGCCAGTTTAGCTAAAGCGGTGTCTTTTCACCTATATTGGAAAGTTGTGACAAATGTTTGCCTTAGCCATGTTGGTAAAATAGTTCAGTTCTGGTGTTGGAAATGTCATGACTGGTGCTAATTGAGAACTCTCTTGCAATAAAGGATGATACTCAAATAGCACAGTGTCGATCAAAGTTGAGCAATCAGTTTACTAGACCAGCACTCCTCTCTCCATGAGCAACACCAACCCATTTTACTGCTCCTAACAACGTTGAATATAGTTACCATATTTACCCACGTGACAACAGCAACCATACAGCAATATAAATAACTAAGCAACAGTAAATGACCAGCATTTTCTTCAACAGATCAATAGTGATAGGAAGACAAATGGATGTTGATTTCCTGAGCATCACATCTAATGAAGTACTTGCAACTGTAGAACTTGCTAAACAGAGCCACATTTTAGAATAGTATACTGCTATTACACCAGAGATATGGAGTTAAATTGTGTTGCTGTCAAATTTGGCCTTTGCTGAAAACTATCTAAATGAGTGCAGCCCTGCTAGCCTACTAGGGAAATTTTAAATATGATTAACTTTTGAATTAAATTGTGATTAAATTTTAAATGGACGCAGACATGTCTGCAGTTTTCCCTAAAGTTTAAAATATAAGAATCCAGGCTGTGTGAATCTTAAAACTCTTAAATGTACACAATTTTCATTGTATCCATAAGTCAATGTGAAGAACAAAAACATTTTTCTTGCAGCGAATGCTAAATCATTTTACAGCCAAGTAAAACGTTCAGTAGAAAATATTCTATTACAGTGACAAATATAACATAGAATCACTCTTTCTGTAATGTGATCTTCTAACTACAAGTTTCTGACCAGAGAATTAAAGATACTGGTTGACATGTTCTTCAAAGTCTGAATCAAAACCAGAATCGAAATCAGGTTTTCCCATTGTGGCTTCCTCTGTACTGGTAGACCTGTCATAAATTGGGGGACCACTTCATCAAGCACCTCCGCGCCATCCGCCCAAGCCGGACTTCTCGGTGCCTGAGCATTTTAACCCTGACTCCCATTCCCATTCCGATGTGCCAGTCTATGGGTTCCTCTTGTGCCAAGATGAGGCCATCCTCAGGATGGAGGAGCAACACCTTATATTCTTATGTAAGTCCTTTACCTCTTCTCATCTGCCTTTTACTTCCCCCGGGTCCTCTCCTCCTCCCTTTTCTCCTATGGTCCACTCTCTTCTATCAGATTCCTTCTTCTCCAGCCCTTGGCATCTCCCACCCACCTTAACTTCACCTATTACCTTCCAGCTAGCCTCTTCTCCTTCCCCCACTTTTTTATTCTGGCACCTTCCCCATTCCATCTCAGTCCTGAAGAAGGGTCTCAGCCCAAACGGTTAACTATCTATTCATTTCCATAGGTGCTGCCTGACCTCTTGAGTTCCTCCAGTATTTTGTATGTGTTGCTTTAGACTTTCAGTATCTGCAGACTTTTCTTGTGTTCAGGTTTATTATTGCTGATATTAGTCATGAAATTTGTCATTGTGTGGCAGTAATGCAGTGCAGGGATAACAAATTACTACCAATCAAAATATAAATAAATAAACAAATATTGCAAAGAAAGTAATAGCAAGATGTTAGTATGTTTGCGGATTATTGAAAAATATATGGGAGAGGGAAAGAAGCTGTTCCTAACTTACTGAGTGTGAGTCCTGTATGTCCTCTTTGACGGTAATGAGAAGAGACCATGTCCCAGATAGCGAAGGTCCTTAATGACAGATGCAGCCTTCTTGAGGCATTGCCTTGCGAAGATGTTCTCAAAGGAGGGGATATTAGTGCCCACGATCGAGCTGATTGAGTCTACAACTCTCTGTAGCCTCTTGTGATCTCATGCATTGGCGCCTTCATGCTACAAGGTGCTGCAACCAAATAGAATGCTTTCCATGGTGCATGTGTAGAAATATATTTGTGCCCATGATCGAGCTGGTTGAGTCTACAACTCTCTGTAGCCTCTTGTGATCTCATGCATTGGCGCCTTCATGCTACAAGGTGATGCAACCAAGTAGAATGCTTTCCATGGTGCATCTGTAGAAATATGTGTCTCACGCTCCTAATAAAGTGTAGCTGCTGGAATGCCTTCATCAGGACTACATCACCATGGTCAACCCAGGATCGATCCTGGGCACAGCAACTTGAAACTGCTCACCCTTTCCACTGCTGACCCCACAATGAGGATTGGAATGTATTCTCCCAACTTCCCATTCCTGAAGTCCACAACCAATTCCTTTGTCTTGAGTGCAAGGTTGTTGCAACACCACTTGACCAACTAATCTATTTCCCGCCTGTATGCATCCTTATCACCATCTGGAAATCTGACAACAACAGTGGTATCATTGGCAAATTTAAAGATGGTGCTTGAGCTGTGCCTAGCCAAATAGTTATAAGTGTAAATGGGGTGGAGCAGTAGGCTAAGCACACATCCTTAAGGTGTGCTTGTGTTGACTGTCAGCAAGGAGGGGGTGCTAGTACCTATCCACACTGACTGCAGTCTCCCAATAAGGAAGTTAAGAATCTAATTGCAGAGGGAGGTACAGACACCCAAGTTCTGAGGATCATTGATTAGTACTGAGGGAAAAGTTAAACTGTTTATAAATATGGTGGTATTTTATGAGCCTATAATCAATATAATTCTGTGCTTATTTGAGTTTACATCAAAATAAGTTGTCCTTGTGATTATGTAACTTAGGAATCTACTCTGTACTGTCAATAAAGTTGTTGGTGCTGGTTGAAATATCACCTCATTCAGTAATGTTTGTTGATGCATGCATTCAAAATATCTACAAATGTATCTGCTAACTATATTCCAAAATACATAGATCGCCTTGTTTGATAGTAGCACTATGTTGTAGCACTCTTGCTTATGGAACGCTATTGCTAAAGCATTAGTAGTTGTTTTAATTTTGATACTTATCAGAAAAAAATATGCAGAACATTAGAGCACTGAGAGTAAATACTTAGAAGATAACAGTTCTAGTTTTCTATTTGTTCATTGCCACAGAGGAACTGCTTGCAAAAATCTGAACACCCAGAGTAACTATGGCATAAAGCTATCTTTTGTTATTTTTATAATTGCTTTCTATGCAACTGAGAAAACCTGTATTGAGTACAAAGCATCAATTGCCAATTTGATCTACTCTGCACACTACCAACTGAGAAATTATTGGAAAGCTAAGTTAAATATATAATGTTCATTAATACCCATCCAGAACTTTTGCAGTAAAGAATCAATATACCTTGAGATTTGACTCTCCATAAGTGACTGAACATTTTGTATTATTCTGCCATTGGCCTCACAAAGTCCCACTACCATGAGCCTTTCCACTGAAAATAGTTTATTTCAGAAGTTCCAACTATGAGGGACTTCAGGAACCTGATGTCACTCATCCCTGGTAAGAATGAAGTAATGCTTTACAGTGCACTCTCTAATTCTTTCACATCCTGACCAAAGGGCCAGTCCAGAAGTGGACACAATGTTCCAGCTGCTGCCAAAAATCAGTACTTTGAAAGGCTTTCAACAAAGATTTCTTCCTTTTGTATGCTGTCTCTACTTATGAAACCTAGGCTCCCTAATATTTTTAGCCACTTTCTCAACCCGTTTGGCCACCTGCAGTGATTTCTAACCAGCATCCCCGTGAACCATACACCAACGAGCATCCTTTTGATAATTGTACCTATTAGATTACATTGTGTTTCTTCATTCTTCCTTCTAAACTGCTGTTCTGTCGTGTGTTAAATTTCATCTATCATATGTCACCATAGCACAATGTTAATTTAATCATTATCCTTTGTAGCTACCATACATCCATGTTTTGCTTTATCTACCATTTTTTGATTGTGCCATATTTATTAATTTATTCAGAGATACAGCACATTATACGCCCTTCTGCCCCTTCTAGTTGCACTGCCCAGCAATGCCTGACAACCCCAATTTAACCCTGTTGCTTCCCAGCAGTCCCATGGTGTCCGCTGGGTACTAAACTGAGCTGAGGCACTTGGATTGACTTTATGGTGCCTTTCCCACAGTGGAATATTCCAATTCCTTAGTTATGGGGATATGTTCTTTGTATACTGTACTGAAGGTAGATATTTTTGTTTATTTTGTAATATGATTGTAACTACATTGTGGGGTGCATCATATTCTGATTCACATGTAGTCTTAAGTTAACTTTATTGGTAATTAAGGGTCGTATGTCCTATTGCCTAATGAAAAGAGCTCATCACCCTCAATATGACAGAGGAATAGAGGCTGTCAGGAGTTCACACTGGATGGGAATAAGTACAGAGCTATTATTTTGTTTTCTTGTAGATATCATTTTGTAAATTTGGCACGTTTCACTATTTACAATAACTTTTGTAAGTTTGATTTTTGACACACCTAATAAACACCCTTGCACTAAAGTGCTAAGTGATTCCAGCCAATTTTTCTTTGGTTATACCCATGCTTCTAATGGTAGATTACCTCTTAAATTTCCTTTATTCTTCCCCCTTCTCAGGTCAAATACTAGAGGGCATAACTTAAATATTTTCACTGGGGGGGGGAAGAAAAAGACTGTTTACCCAACCCTTGTGAAACACTGCTGGTCACAAACCTTCAGTCACAATAATACACCTCTGTAATATCCTCAATCTACTATCGCCTAGCCAAGTTTGAATCTAATCTACCTAGTCTTCATGAATTTCACATGCCTCAATCTTCTGGATCAACCTCCCATGAGCAACCTTTTCTTTAATGCGATGCATGCAAATAACTTCTATTGTCTGATGCTCATCAGTCATCTTTGTCGTCTCCTCAAAAAAAAACTCAAGCTTGTAAAACATGACTTCCCTGACACAAAGCCATGTCCCTAATAAGTCAATGCTTATACAGTTGTGAGTAGATCCTAACCCTAAGAATCTTCTCTAATAATTTCTCTGCCAGTGATGCAATGTTCACCATTCTATAATTTCCCAGTATGTCTCTATTTTCCTTAAAAAGAGGAACAACACTGGCTACTCTCCAGTCTTCTGAGATCGCACATAGGCTAAAGAGGATACAGAGATCTCTGTCAAGGCCCCAGTTATCACTTGCACTGCCTGTCTATAATCTGGTGTGTATCCCATCAGGCCAGGAGCCTCAACACTTCCTTCTTCTGGATATCAACATGCCCCAATATATTAGCCTGCCCTCCCTGATCTCACAATTGTGAGGTGACATAGTATCATGGTGTTTTACATAACGCTTTACAGCGTAAATGATCATAAGACCAGGGTTCAATTCCCATCACTGTCTGTAAGGAGTTTGTGCATTCTCTCTGAGACTGCATGAGTTTCCTCCAGATGCTCTGGTTTCCTCCCATATTTCAGGACAGTAAGTTGTAAACATGCAATGTTGGTGCTGGAAGTATGGCAACATTTATGGCTGTCCCCACCACATCTGCAGACAGAGGAGGTTGTTGATGCGAATGATACATTTCACTGTATGTTTTGTTCAGTAAATTTGATATCCTTGGTGAATACTGATGCAAGCTGTTTGTTTAGGACCTTGCTAACTTCATCTGGCACCTTGACTAAGTTCCTTCCTAGTTCTTCTCCACTACTTTGACCATATTGACATGTATTACTCCATTAACCACCTTTACGGACAGCTTCCAGCATAGTAGAGTCCTAGAACCTAGAACCTAGAACCAATTCCTGGGAAACTGAGAACCAATGCCTAGAACCAATTCCTGAGAAGCAGCAGGACATCCTTTCCCCTTTCCAATCAACAAAAAATCTCTGCTACTACTCCCTGTCCCTAATTTTGTATCCCTATTGCCACTGTCTCTTCTCTTCCATTGGTTTCAGTTTTACTGACAAGCTTAATGGCACTTTATTAAATGTGGTTTGACTTCCACAAGCACACAATTTGCATCGACTTCATTAATCTTGATACCTAATCAAATCAAGCGCAGAGCAAACCATTCCAAAGCTGTTTGCATGAATATTATCGAACAAAAGGTAATCCCAACCCCATGAAGAAGTTATTAAAACAGAGTTGCTCTAGTTGCTCTAGTGTAAGAATTCCAGAATATTGTACCTTGACAACTTACAACTAAGTTTGGAACTGTTAAATCCGGGGTTAAGCAAGAGGCCAGAACGAATGGAAGAATGTTTTCTTATACACTGAAAGAAAACATAGGGATGGAGAGAGGAAAGACCATATTAGAATCAATGCATTGGTCACCCGGAGACCAGAAGAAGATAGCAAAGGCTGCAGAGGTGGATGCATGGGCAACAAAGGTTTGGATGAGTTCAGATTTATGGAGAATGGAATAAGAGCAGTAGGCCAGAAGTGCACTGGAAAAGACAAAATAGGCAAAATTTCAGCCATTTGTGAACCTCAGAAAACTTTCTGTTGTCAACCCATTAGTATCTTGCAGATTCAACCATCCTTTGAGCTTGTGAATGGTCATCCTCGAACGCAATCTCTAAAAAGTCCATCTTCCAAAACTCAACTTACATTATTCCCTCATTGTATAATTACCCTCTCATCACTGCTGGGCAAGTCACCTTTGAAAACTGGTTAAATTTCTTATATGGAAGTATTGCATGAGAACAGATTGAATGTCATATCATGCTCCTTTACCTCCCAGGCTTCAAAGTGTCTGTGTCAGTCAATGCATCATATTATTTTGCCTGGTAGCATTCTTACTGTCCCATATTACAGGCTGGGAAATGGGATTTAATCTTGCTCTCTTGATTCCTCAGGATCAACATCCTCAACATCTCTTTTGTCCTTGAGATAAGCTTGGTGAAATGTGCTGGCTACACGCATGCCTGTGAGTAAACAGTACATAGTCTTTTTATTGTATGCTGAGGCTCTCTGCAATCTCATTGCTACTCTTTGGAGTGGTAAAATAGCAATGATCCTCTATGGAATACAATCATTGTATATACACACACGGTTTGTTTGTGTATTGCTGAAGAATTTCCTGTACAACAATCAGCGGTTAACCCCTTCTTAATTGGCATGTAGCACATCTGAGGCAGTCTCTTGAAAATGTCCTCAATGATGGGGAGGGTTTTGCCCATGATGGACCTAGCTGAGTCTACAACCCTCTGCAACTTCAAGCATAGCTGTGCATTGGAGGGTCCATACCAGGCTGTGATATAAGCAGTTGGATTCTCCTCCATACATTGCAAAAGATTTTTAAGAATCTTTGACATACTGTAGCAAATCTCCTCAAACTCAAAATTAAGTACATCCACTGGTGTGCTTTCCCCATAAATTTGTTGAGCCCAGGATAGATCCTCTAAGATGCTGATGCCCAGGAACTTGAAGGTGTTCACCCTTTCCACCATTAACTCCTCAATGAGACTATGGTATGTCCTTCTGATTTTCTGTTCCTGAAGTCCACAATCATTTCTTTGGTCTTGCTAGCTCTGAGTGAAAGGTTTTTGTGATATCACTCAACCAGCCAATCTATCTCACTCCTGTACACCTTCCTGTTGCCATCTGTGATTCTACTAATGATAGCAATGTCAATGGTGAATGTACTGATCGGAAAGCCAGTGAGATTGTATCCATTGTAGACTTGTAGCAGTGGTAGGCAAATTGCAATGGGTCCAGGTCCTTACTCAGGCAGAAGTTGATGCCAGCCTTAACCAAGCTCTCAAAGCATTTCATTACAACAGATGTAAGTGCTACAGGGCAATAGTTGAGGCAGCTCCCCCTGTTCTTCTTGAGCACTGGAATCATTGCCACTTTTTCAAAGCAGGTAGAAACAGCACACTGTAGCAGTGGGTTGTTGAAGATGTGCACACCAGCTGGTTGGTCGACACAGGTTTTCAGTATCTGGCCTCTCTCATGACAGTTGATCCTGGTGTGCAAACTGTTCCTTACATCTGCCAAGAGTGGAATGTAGTCCACTACCAGAATGACAGTGTGGAACATCCACATGTTAGTTTATATGGAAGGCCTTCTGTTCAACTTAGACACAAGCTAAGTTCATGTCTCAGTATCGTTCTCTTGGATACTGGAATAATCCTTGGCACCAACAATCGTATACTTTATTAAATAAAACTGATGTTGCCATGGCAGTATTATCCTGCTATTCCTTCCTCTGCTCAGGCTGACAAGTTCTGGCAAGTTCCATGCAAAACAATGTGCAAACCCAAGAGCTGTCAACCACATGATACAATTCAGAAAGAGGTAGAGCTTTAAAACAAAATGATTAAACAATCAATATTGTGTCAACTATCACTCTCCTTCTACAGATGCTGCCTTGACCATTGAATTCTTTCAGCTGTTTGTCTTCTGCTAGATATTGCACAGAGCATAATAGGTATACTGTGGTTCAGCAACTTGGGGTGATCACTAGCTGTGGGGGTGAGATTTGCTGAGGTTTAAAATATTTATCTTTTTACTTCCTAAATGATGAAAACCAATGATTTTAAGAGTTTATATTTGAATCTATCATCAAAAGAAAATTTGTAAGAGCTATGCTTATTTGAGTTATAAATTGTACAAGATTGCCTGAAAAGTAAATTTGGCCATGTTTTGATCTAAATGACACAGAATCAAAACTTTAGCCAATGGTTTTGACAAAAGGGTAATGTTAATTCCTAGAAGTTACTAGGAGCAGTTGGCAATCCAACAGAAGTGAAAGTAAGAGGCTGGGTCTGATCTAAATGCCTCTTTAGTTTGTTGGCCATTTCTGAAAGATAGCGGCTATTGCTGGAGGCAAAAAATAAGCATTAGACAATATCAGTAGAAGACTGCCAGCAAAAGAAGTCCAAGGATCAATTGAATTTTCTCAGAGGCTCTTGGAAAGTTGGGGACAGAAGCATGATTGGGTATAGGGAAAACTGAGACAACAGGGCGAGGCATGCTCAAGATTGTTTGTGGTAGTTACATTTTAATACTGTTACTGGTTTCTCAGCAACCTTCATTTTGTGGTGTTGTCTTCAGGCAAGCGTCTAACCCCCACCCCCACTCATCCACTCTCTACCACACACCTCAGAGAACTGGGTAAAAATTGCACCTGGGTCTCAAGTATCTCTTAAATTGGTAAATGGTTTTGTTATTGTCAAATATATGGAGGTAAAGTGAAAACTTGTATTGGAATCAGTTCATTACGACAGTGCATTGAGATAGTGTGAAGAAAAACAATAAGACTGCAGAATGAAGTATTACAGAGAAAGTACAGTGCAGCTAAACAGTAAGTGGCACAGTCATAACAAGGCAGACTGTAAGGTCAAGAAACCATCTTATTGTACCAGGAAACCAATCAATCGTCATACAACAGTGGGATAGAAACTGTCCTAGAACCTTCTGCCCAATAGGAGGGGAGTGGAAGAGTGGAAGAAGAAAGAATGTCTGAAGTAGATGGGGTCTTTGATTACGCTGACAGTGTGATTTGACAGCATCCATGGAATGAAGGCTGGTTTCTGTGATGTGCTATGTCCACAACTCTACAGTTTCTTGTGGTCACAGGCAGAGCAGTTGCCATACTGAGTCATAATTATCTGGATAGGATGTTTTCTGTGGTGTATTAATTAAAACTGGTGAGGGTTAAATAGAACCTCAATTAACAATTATTAAGAAACATGCCCAGGTGCAACAAATCTATTTGCATTAAGACTACAGATAGGTGGAAATAGAGCAAAATTTGTACTTTACAAGTTTAATTACACTCCTACTCCATTTCTACTTTTAGAAGTTGAGATTAAATCATCCCTAATATGTTGGCAAACATTTAATAATACCTTATACAGTATACAAAAACTCCAGTTAGAATAATCAAACTTTTTGATACATTGATTTAATTAAGTGCAATGAAGAAGAAAATCCTTACAGGTGTTCTAATGAATTTTATTGAAAAATAGTACAGGGCATTTTGTTCTTTTAAATGATGATACATTGTTTTACTTTGTAATTTTTATTAAGTATCAAGGTTGAACATAAAATTGGTCATTTTAACTAATTTGTGAAAATAGCAAATCTGTTTATTATCTCTTGCATCATAAAGGACTCAAAATCTAAATGCATCATCTTACTAATGATAACATGATAATATTTCAAGGACAGCATAAAGCAAAGAATCAACTTATTCTTAACAAATATGATGCTTCTCTTGAAATAAGTACAATTGATAAAAATATTGTGATTTAGATTTTGTGAGACTTCAAACCCTATTTTTAGTCAAGAATGTACATAAAAAAGGATCACAATACAGTTTTTGAACACGTAACTGTAAGTGATATTAAAAGTCCACTTCAGGCCATAATACCAGAATTTATTCCTAGGTTTGAGATCCTTGAGAAAATCTCAAGTGATAACTGATAAAAGAACTGCCTGGAAGGACAGTCTGTACATCTGTTTTCTGGAGAGCTACCTCATGACACTAACACTCCTGTTGGAAGCATCTGTCTTTTTTTTTTTAAACGATATTTTTTATAGGATGTACACTTTTTTAAGAAACATGTATTTTTCACACTCTGGCAGAAAGTGAAATAGTAGCTAAACTAACATTTATCACCTTCCTCATTTTACATTTGTTAAGTATTATCACATTACCCATGTGATGTAATTGTTTTATTTATGTAGCCTATTAACTAATTTATTTCTAAGGAATTTTCTTTATCTTATCTACAGATGATGATGAGAGGGCATACAGGAGTGAGATATGCCAACTAATGGAGTGGTGTTGCAGCAACAACCTGGCACTCAACGTCAGCAAGATGAAAGAGCTGATTCAGGAAGGGTAAGATGAAGCAACACATATCAATCCTCACAGAGGGATCAGAAGTGGAGAGAGTGAGCAGTTTCAAGTTCCTGGGTGTCAAGATCTCTAAGGATCTAACCTGGACCTAACATATCGATGTAGGTATATAGAAGGCAAGACAGTGGCTATACTTCATTAGGAGTCTGAAGAGATTTGACATGTCAACAAATACACTCAAAAACTTCTATTAACATACCATGGAGAGCATTCTGACAGGCTGCATCACTGTCTGGTATGGGAGGGCTACTGCACAGGACTGAAGGAAGATGCAGAGGGTTGTAAATCTAGTCAGCTTTATCTTGAGTACTAGCCTTCAAAGTACACAAGACATCTTCAGGGACCAGTATCACAGAAAGTCAGCTAAGGAGCTCCAGCACCCAGAGCATGCCCTTTTCTCACTGTTACCATCAGGTAGAAGGTACAGAAGCCTGAAGGCACACATCCAGCGATTCAGGAACAGCTTCTTCCCCTCTGCCATCTGATTCATAAATGGACATTGAACCCTTGGACACTACCTCACTTTTTTAAATATACAGTATTTCTGTTTTTTGCACTCTTTTTTAAAATCTCTTCAGTATATATATACTTATTTTTTCCTCTTCTATATTACGTATTGCATTGAACTGCTACTGCTAAGTTAACAAAGTTAATGTCATATGCCAATGATAATAAACCTAATTCTGCTTCTAACGTCCATTGTTAAACAGCATTAATTAACAGCAAAGACTAATAACAGTATCCTCAATATTAATTACCTTCATTCATTCACAGGTAATACCTATTCTTAACATTTTATTCTAAAGGTAAAGGTGCAAATGACTTATATTACCAAGTGGTTGAAGTAATAATTTATTTAATTGAACTAGGAAAATGGAGAAGTAATTGGATGAATCACTTAACTTGTAGTCCACCTGCAATCACAGATTTTAAGAGCTTATACGCATTAAAAGATTTCAGGATATACCTGAATGCTTTTAATCTAATGTGCTATAATGGAATACTTCTCACGTGAGAATCAGAGCTTAGTGATAGATATAGCATAATTGTCTTTCAAATTCTTTCATTATGTATTTTAATATAATATTAAATGCATTCATATTCTGTTTTACCATTTTCTTATCTTTGCAATTTGTTTTTTTTTCTTTTGAGAATACTGTATACAAGTCTACAGCAGAGACAGTGTGACTGAACACATGATAATTAACCAGTGGATCAACATTCTGGGAGTTTGGTTGAGAGTGGAAGTTAATATTAGGATAAATGGAGGACAAGAAGGAAATTCCATTCCTCTTTAACTAGCCACATGAGGTCGTTAAAAAAAAGAAAATCACAACAACAGTCAGGAATCACCTCTGTTTAATGGCTAATCTAGTAGCTAATTGCTTTAACAATAATACAGTATATTCCATTAATATTGCACAGAGTTGTTAGTCTGGTCAATGTGCTCAAATTGTAGAATAGCATTTATATATATTATCTTAAAACCCATAGGTAAGAATGCTGTGACCAAGTTATTCTGCTACCAAATGCACTACAATATGAATCGGTATGTTTCTCCATTAATTCACAGCCCTTCTATATTCACTCCAACACACATTATTATTTGCCCACCAAATCACCTATGGTCAAAAAGCCTTCAATCAACCTTAAGTCAATCTAAGCATCAAAAAATATTGCCATTGTACTACTTTATCATTCAAATAAGCATATTCAGGAAACTTTCCACTTTATGTTTACAATACTCAAGTATATGATAATATGTAGAGTTTGCTGTGTTAAGAAATAATTGTCCAGAAATTGAAATACAAACATTAGGAACCTTTTTCCTCAGATGTAGAAGTGTCACTCAGTCCTCCATCTTTAAACTGAGAATGACCATGTGTCACATGACCAAACCCAGGGGATTCTGGGAATATACAACATGGAAGAGAGCAATTGCTGGGAAACAGGGGTTGGCAAGGGGGTTTGAGGTGTAAGAACAAAGTGGTTCTAAAAGAAGCATTCCATGGAGAAGTAGATGATTCCAAGGGGTTATAACAGTGAAAACTAAGTATCAGTTAAATGATTTGAATGAAACAAGAGGACCCAGAAATGGTCCTTATCACTTTTAACATTAAAAATTATCTTTCAAATGTTTGCTATTGAAAGTGCTATACTTCATATGGGCCTGAAGAATTAGAATGTAGAAGAGCCATTTCACAAAAGTGACCAATTAAGTATTAAATAAACAAAATGGACTGGTATAAGTATGATTGTGTTTACATAATGATGGTCAAATGCTGGATGCCTCTTTAATGCAGGTCTTGCTGAAATTACTGGGTCGGTTAATTGGTCATTGTAAGTTGTCCTGTGATTAACTTATGGATAAATTAGGGTTGTTGGGGGTTGCTGAAAGGGCTTGCCCCACACTGTATCAATAAATAAATAAAATAAATCAAAATTAATGAAAGTGTTCTCAAGTTGTCCAATATCATAAGATCATAAATTTTATTTCACCTTTTATTTAATACTTGCCTTTCTTTCCTCTTAAAATAGAAAATCCTATTAACCTCAGCTTTAGTCTTGCATTATTCATTATTCCATTATGTTTTCTATTGTCACATGTTATTCTGCTCCTCTGCATCTCACTGGACTATGTGTTTTTTAAACAATCTGAATAGTTGTAAACTTGATGTACAAAAAAAAAGTAAATACAAGGCTTAATGCAAGTCTGAAGTTAATAGAAATGGCTCTAACAATAACCAGTTTAATACAAACAAGTGAGAGGTGTTGCTCTTTGGGAGGAGAAACCAGGATGGGATTTACACGGTGAGCAGTAGGGTACTGAGCAGTGAGATAGAACAGAGGATATGGGAATAGAGATCCATAATTCCTTCAAAGTTGCATCACAGGTAGATTTAGACTTATTTTCCTCAATTTCTAACTATCCTCCTTCTTATCCAGCCACCTTTTTATTCTGGCGTCTTCCCCCTTCCTGGGCAGTCCTGAGGAATTGACTCAGCCCAAAATATCGGCCGTTTACTTTTTTCCATTGATGCTGCCTGACCTGCTGAGTTCCTCCATCACTTTATGTGTGTTGCTTCAGATTTCCAGCATCTGCAGACTTTCTCTTGTTTTATTTTATTTTATTTAGAGATTCAGCATGGAGCATGCCCTTTCAGACCAACAAGTCACGCCACCCAGCAACTCATCTATTTAACCCCAGCCTAATTACAGAACAATT
The DNA here is from genome assembly GCF_048418815.1 of Hemitrygon akajei. NCBI lineage: Eukaryota > Metazoa > Chordata > Chondrichthyes > Myliobatiformes > Dasyatidae > Hemitrygon > Hemitrygon akajei. The sequence continues at coordinate 138,347,768 of NC_133126.1, forward strand.
TGCAATGACCAATTAACCTACTAACCTGTGTGTCTTTGGACTGTAGGAGGAAAATGGAGCACCCGAGGAAACCCATGTGCTTTCCAGAAATGTTGATAGGGTTGTAAAGAAAACTTTGGCTTTCATAAATCAAACATTGAGTACAGGAGAGCAGATGTTATGTTTAAGTTGTTGAGGCCTTATTTGGAGTATTGTGTGCAGTTCTAGTAATCTACCTACAGAAAAGATAGCAATAATATTGAAAGAGTGCAGATAAAATTTATAAGTATATTGCCAGGACTTGAGGACCCGAGTTAAAGGGAAAGGTTGAATAGGTTAGGACTTATTGCCTAGGGTGATTCAGAATGAGGAGAGATTTGATAGATATATACGAGGGGTGGTAGAAAGAGTCAAATTTAGAAAACCTAGCACATATATTTTTCAACATAGTCCCCTCCTACATTTACACACATAGTCCAGTAGTCGTAGAGCTTTGTACAAGTGGTCTACAGCGGGGTGATTGATAAGTTTGTGGCCTAAGGGAGAAGGAGATGAGTTATACAGCTCATGTTACAGGCACGTACAGTTCAATTCTTTGAGTGAAAATGCAGAAAGTTTGAAGTTAATAACTCATCTCCTTCTACCTTAGGCCACAAACTTATCAATCACCCTGCTGTGGACCACTTCTGGAGGTCCAAAACTTCGACTTTTACAAAGAAGGGATCCTTATGTTCCACAACTGCTGGACTAAGTGTGTAAATGTAGGAAAAATAAATGTGCTAGGTTTTCTAAAATTGACTCCTTCTACCTTCGGCCACGAACTTATCAATCACCCCTCGTAAAATCATGAGAAGTATAGATAGGGTAAAAACAAGCAGGCTTTTTCCACTGAGGTGGGTGAGACTAGACTAAAACTATGGGTTAAACATGGAAGTTGAAATGTTGAGGGGAAGTTCTTCACTCTGAAGGTGGTGAGAGTGTGAAAAGAGCTGCCAGTGGAAGTGGTAGATGCGTGTTTGATTTCAAAATTTTAGAGAAATTTGGATAGATACACGGATGAAAGGGGTATAATAGGCTAGGTCTGTGTGCAGGTCAATGGCACTAAGCAGATTAATAGTTCAGCATGGACTAGATGGGCCAAAGAGCCTGTTCCTGTTCTGCAGTGCCCTATATGACTCCAGTATATGACTCCTATATGACTCCAATTTTGTCAATATGCTGAGAGTAATTTCCTAACATTGGTGAATATGTAAAAATAGTGTAAAGTCAGCCAAAATATTTTTTCTTAAAGAATAGAAATATCAATACACTATTTATTGCATAATCTTCCATAAACCATTTTATGTAGAAGTGTATTATTCCAAAAAAAATTAATCTTTCTTTTCCAATCCACTTTACTCCCAAGTGAAACTTGCCTGGGAAATTTATCAACAAAGCAAACTTTAGGTACACTTCTGAATTTTAATGTATATATTTTCCTATTCACATACAGTGTTTTAAGCAAGTTATGCATGAACGGGCTTTATATGAAACAGCAGGATATCTACATAATTTTAGGCATTTATTTCAACGCGTATATATTTAAAAGTCAAATATTGTGCAAAAGTACATTTGATAATTAAATGTTATTCAGCTGATGCCTTTGCCTTTATGAGGTTAAAACCAAGAAAACAACTTTGAATGATCAGTGAAAAAAAAATAAAAACACAAAATACTGGCAGAACTCAGCAGGCCAGACAACATCTATGGGAGGAGGTAGTGACGACATTTCAGGCCAAAACCTAAGGTTTTGCTGAGTTCTGCCAGCATTTTGTGTTTTTATTTATTTCCAGCATCTGTAGATTCACTCGTGTTGCCTTTGAATGATCAGTGAATCAGTTTGAGAGCCTTATTTTCCAAAATTATTTATTTCTAACATGAAGTAATCCTTGACCCATAATCATTGAGCGATTATTCCGCAAAACAAATGAAAAACATTATAATATAGGAAAAGGATTATACAGCAATTATATTGCAAGATTAGTTGGCACATGATTTTCAGTTATCAGGGCATTCTGACTGAAGGTCTTAGTTGTATATGTCAAAGAGACAGCTGGATTGGATTACTGTACTGTCTTTGCATAAACAAGAACAATGCTGTGGATAATAGATATCACCAGGTGAAAAGCAAATATGATATCTTTAAATGTATTTAGCGTCTTGTGAACAGAACAAAGTAAGCCCATTTGTGGTTAATTTCATATAGGCTCTCTGGTTATTTTCTTGCTACAGATTTATAAAATGAATTTTATTCGAATATAATTCAGTTTTATTTGAATTCTAATCATTTTAAGGTGTTAAGAAAGAGCACAAGAGCAGGAAAATAAAACAAAGCTAGTAACCTAGAAACCTGGACTTGTGATCCAGAAACAGGAGACTTAAGGTCATGGAAGCTGTGGAATTTAGAGTGTTTATTTTAATAACATGAGATCCTTAAAAAGAATACTATGTTGTAAAAATCCATGGAAGGAAATCTGGCTCTGGCCTATAAGTGACTCCAGACCTGTGCAGTGTAGTTGCCAATTGATTGTCCTTTGAAATGGCTGAGAATATCATTCAGTTATCACATAACTACTTTGTAAAAGTAGAAAAAACACAGAACCAAACAGACCACCCAGCATCAACCTACATTCTTTATCACTGACATTCGGGGATTGCTAGACAAATTGACATCAACAAGTCGAGCAATAGCCTGACATGGTCATATTCAAAGAATCAGAAAACTTGACAATCACAATCCTAGGTCAGTTCTGTCCCACCAGAAGGACATTTAGTGAGAGGTGGTGACCCTATGGCATTCTTGTGTAAGAGACTAACCCTGTATGTCTTTGAAATTAACTGCAAAAGCTCATCACAACAGTTCAGAAATGGAAATATGCCTACTCCTGGTTATCACATCCTTTCCTCAATAGATGATTCAGTGCTTGTTCACAACATTTGGAAGAAGTGCTGAAATTGCAGAGGTAAGATAGGATGGGAGTCCAATAGGGGAGCAAGAAATGTAGTACTGTATACCAGAACAATAGGACAAGAGAATATCCAACTGTAGTACTGAAGTTTTCATCTCCAGAACTAGTTGTGCCCATAACCATATGATTAAAGTTCCATTACAATACAGACAGCAATTGTGCTCATAAAAAAACAGGATCAATCTAATTCAATAAATAACTATTATATTAATGTTTCCTCAATCATCATGTAAAATTATTGAGGAGGTGACTTAAAAGTGTGTTATCTAGCAGCATTTGTTCATCAATATCAAACTTGTTAATTCCCAGTTTGGCTTTACCAGGACAAAGCAGGTTTTTTTCTGCTTAAGCAGCCTACCTGATTGGCATCCCATCCATCACCCAAGATATTTATTCCCTCTCATTGGCACTCCATAACTGCAGTGTGTACAATGTACAAAATACACAGTGGTTGGGCCCATAGGTTACTCCATCAAAATCTCACAAATAGCATCATGCATGAGGGGCTTCAGACACATGGGAGTAGCACCACCTGCAGTTTCATCTCTGAGTTTGGAATTATTTTACCATTCTTTCACTGTGTCAAGTTCCTTAACCTCCTTCCCAGGTGCATTACAGATGTACCTTCACCAGAAGTAATGCACTTGATAAGGAAGTGGTTCACGACCACCTCACAGGAGCAGTTAGGAACAGACAATAAATGCTGATGAGGGCATTAATACCCACATTCTGAAAAAGAAACTCAAATTTTAAAAAAATTATTCTTTGCTGCCCACACTAATCATCCTGTGGCCCAAAGCTTTGCCCATTTTCCAAATGTAGAGTTACACTAACCTGGTTAGTAATCCAGCAATTGAAGACAATGAGCACTTTACAAAGGCACCAAATCAGTCGATGCTGGTTGTTAATTCAAATCATTAAGTTGACATAGCAGTGTAAGTATGGTGTACTGACTACAATGAGATGAGTAAAAATGTTTTAACCTTGCATTATGATTCCTGCAATTGTTTTCAAGGATTGCAGAATTTTGTCTCATTTTGATAATATTGCTGGAGAAGGTAGGTCTGTTGGTTTCTATACTTAGGGCTCAGGAAGATCAAGACTGCAGAGTGCTGCTGATGAAGACCACAGTTCTATGAATGAAACAGAGACCCAAGTAGAGGTCCAAGATAATGGAAGAAAGTGAAATGCCAAATTGTGTATCATAAGTTTTCCTCTTTATTTCTCAAAAATATCAAAGAGACGTTGCAATTTTTCAGCTCGCCACTTGTCCCTATGCAAAACATAAAAGGATAGATGTTTGATCACATTGTCAAAGATATTGTGACTATCACATTGGACAATGTACGTTTACCTTGTGCTCATTGTGAGTCACTATACACAACTCACACATACCCCAAAAGAGTGTTCCATCACAGTTGATATTGGCTAACCATCATACCCAACCAACAGAGACAGTTTAAGAATTCACAGAAGTGATGTCAACTCCCTCAATGGATTGTCAGAACTTCCAAACACCAGATTATGTAGACCTGAGTTCCCAACTTTCTGACTCTGAAGCAAGATTCTGACCACTGCCCAAGACTTAAAAATATATTGTGCTATATTCTTTGCAAAAATAGATAAAGCAATGCAAAGCAGACTGATAAGGAGAGAGCTGGAACCGTGAAAATGGAGCCATTTGTGCAAGCTGTGTGAGTAACGGGAGGAGGAACCCAGCAGTGAGAAAGCGACAACATTGAAAAAGAAGCCGTTTGACCAAACTGTGTTTTTGATTGGCTAGGTGTGTGGCAACTCATCCAAAAGAAGGTCAAGTCAAATGGCCCAGCCATTGTGAGTGTGGACCAATGTAGGAGTGGAATTTCTGAGGCTTTGGCTCAAAAGGCTTTGGCAAGGAAGCACTGGTGAAGAAAGATAAGTTCTAATTTTCCTTTTAATCAGTTGCCTTTGACAAACTGTGGACAAAATGGCAGTCAGGGCAGCAGAATGCTCCTCCTGCAAGGAACCTCATGGTCTTTCTGCTGACCACAAATGTGGAAAGTGCACTCAGCTCCAGCTGCTGACAGACCAGGTCAAGGAATAGGAGATGCAGTTGGATCTATTCAGGATTATCTGGATTGCTGAGAGACATCACAGATGAGGGGTTTACTGTGGTGGTCACATGTAAGCTGCAAGTTACAGATATATAAATGTCCACCAGGGGAAGTAAAGGGGTGTGGTAAACAGACAGTGCAGGATTCCCCTATTATCATTCCCCTCAATAATAGGTATACCACTTTGGATACTGGTGGGTGGGGGAATGATCTTTCAGAGAAGAGAACCAGTTGCTGGTCAGAGTTACGGTGCCTGGTTCTGAGGCAAAGAAGGAAAGATAATGTCAGGTAGAGCGATAGTGCTAGGACTCTCATTTCTAAGTGGTGCAGACAAGATTCTGTGGCTGCAATCAAGACAGCAGAATTGTGTCTTTCCTCTCTTGTCCCAGGGTTGAGGATATCTCACAGTGGGTATAGGATATTCTGAAAAGGGAAGGTGAACAGCTAGACGTCATGATCAGTGACCTCTGGTGTCAATGACATTGGCAGGAGTAAGGATGAAGTTAAAAAGTAAGACTTCCAGGGTTGTAATTTCAGGATTACTTCCCATACCATGTGCTAATGATGGGAGAAATAGATACTTTGTGCAGTTCAATACATGGCTAAGGAGCTGGTGCAGGAAGGAGGGCTTCAGATGGCTCTCTTCCAGGGAAGGTGGGACCTGTCCAAACCAGATCATTTGCATCTGAACTGAGAGGAAATGATATCCTCACTGGGAGGTGTGCTAGTGCTACTTGCGACAATTTAAACTAGAGTGGCAGGGAGATGGGAACCACAGCAACAAGGCAACAGGTGCTGGGGTTGAGTGCAGGGAAGATGATATGACAAGTCTAAAAGGAAGGACAGCTCATGGTAGGCAAATAAACATGGTAAGATGGGTGAACTGATATGTTTATTTCAATGCTAGGAACTATGTGGTTAAGCAGGATGAATTTAGAGCCTGGATCTGTGCATGGAATTATGATGCTATTGGCATTACAGAAACCTAGTTGCATGATGGACAGGACTGGCAACTCAAAGTTCTTTTTTTTTTAGACATGATAATGATGTGAGGGACAGGTTTTTATGGCAAGAGTGGAAGGTGCCTGGCACGGATTGCCAGAAGTGTGTGCTGGCTTCCATTAGTCTCGATGGACCATGGATTTGCACCTTGGAAAGCTTCCAGGGCTCAAGCCAGGGCAAGGTTTTTTTTTATGGAAGACCGGCAGTTGCCCAAGCTGCAAGTCTCCCCTCTCCATGCCACTGATGTTGTCCAAGGAAAGGACATTAGGACCCATACAGCTTGGCACCGAGTAATAGTGGAAGCAAACAGTTTGGTGGAGTTTACAAAGCTTTCTGATAAACAGATGAACATGAAGGGAACAGAGGGATATGGATGACATAGGAAGAGGACCTTTAGTATAAACTGGGATCAAGATTGACACAACAACTTGGACTGAATGGTTAGTCCTGTGCTGTACTGTGCTTTGTTCTTTTTTTTGCTATCTAATAACTTCTAAAGCTTCACTTAAGCAATTGAAAAGGGAAAATATCTTGAGAGAAAACAAATGTTTATACAGATTAAGATTCAGTCTTCTTGCATTTCCTCTTGTTATATGGCTATAAATGAAAAGCAAAATAGATACTACTTTCAAACTGTAATTGTCTCAAAACACAATACTGAAAAAATGTGGATACCATGTTTACATAAAATCTATACTCAGCCTAATTATATTTTTTAGGAATGCATTTGCAACTGTGTGTGCACCCAGGTTAAAATAAATAGAAAAATCCAAGACTAAATCTGTTACACAACCTGTTATGTTCCACAGAGATGAAAATGTATCCCACAAGCCATTTTGTTGAAGTTTTTATATAACAATTCCATGCAGTAGCAGCAGTTCATAACCAGAAGAGATGATATCTTCATGGGTTCACACAGTGTACTGCATTAGAATGAAACATAAAGCTAATTAGCTCACTGTTGACTCTAATTGTGTTTGTGGCAGCAGATACTTAATTCTAAATAATGAAATGATTGCATTCAGTGTAAGTAGCCTGTATTGAATATCCAAAATGAACTGTTTAAATTTGCAGTAAATATTTTTGTCAATATTTCTGAAATTTAGGATAAGACTAGGGTACTGCTGGACTACACTGCTTCTCTGGGAGAGATTTTTGATGAAATAGTATCTAATATTTTAAAATTAAATTTAAAATACTTTAATATTGAGATACTGGTCCAAAAATGCCTTCAATGTGAATAATTTCAAGATAATGATTTCAGAATAACATATCATGTATTATACTGCCAGATATACATCTTTCAAAACATTTATCAAAACCTTCAAAACTTATTTTAAAACTTCAAGACAATTTAAAACTAAGTAAAAAGATTGCTGAATATTTGAGATTAGTTCATTATCTTCTTCAAGTAATCAGTATTTGAGGAAATATTTACTCCATCTAAACTCCAAATTTAGTATTTTTTAAAGTTTGTATGATACTGATAACAGAAAAAAAACTTAAAAGAATTAAAGCTTGTGGTAAAACAATTGCTAAACTTATTTTAAAGATTTAAAAATATTGTTGAAAACCGAAAGCTCAGCTCATCAAAACTTACCTTCAGACTTTCTAGTACTGCTGTACAAAATATTGTGGAAAACAGTAAAATGTCATTTGAAACCTACACAGACTCCCTAATAGAATAAAATCGGATATTAAATCTTAGCACAATTGCAGAAATGCCAGAAAGTATTAGAAAGACAATCTATTATGTAAAGAAGTGCTTCCCATTTCATTTTATTTTCAACCAATTAGTTAAAACCATGTCTAAATAGCTGAGTTTTGTTTGTGGTTGCTCTAAAGACCATTACAGCCAACCTTTATCTTTTTCCTTGCTGCTTTTCTATACTTTTCCATTGGGAGTCACTAGATGCTGATCAAAGTTAAGAATACAATTTGATTTTGCCCTTTTCTAATCCAATTGTTATCAATTTTTACACTCCCAGCTGATGGGAGTAGCTAAACGGGTGTTGGCTGAAACATCTTATGGCTGGGCAGATGGTGTCCTCAGCTATGACATGAGTAGAGTCGACTGCAATTATTAATTATATCCTAAAGCCTTTGTGAATTGTGTTATCATATAAATGTTGCTTCTCTTTATTAATAACAGATTACATATTTTCAAAGGAACCAAAGTTTTTAATTGACTCTAGCAGTTGCCTTAATTGTCTTGCTACATTGTAATGTTACCTGGCCAGGAACTCACGTGAATAATCATACATATTATTTATTGTGTTCTGATGCAATGTGCAAGTAGTTTGGTTGGGATCCTAGCTGGATCATCTCCCAGATTCACAGTAAATCTGGGAAAATATGCCTAAAAGACTCCATAAAATGTCGCCAGCATTCAATTAAAAACATACATATTATTAAAAAGGGGATTAGAAATAGTGACAGTAGATCAGATCGGGCATCTTTCATTGTACTGAGGTCAATAAATGTCTATGAATCTTGCTTGACATGCTATTTTTATTACAAGGCAAGATGTGTAACATAATACAAAATCACAGTTCTGCCAATAAGGAGACTTGTGATTGAATCCTAGCTTCTAAAGCCATTCAAGCTTCTATTAAAAGAAAAAAAAATGATCTTGCATGGCAGCTTCATCTGAAGAATGTGGAAGAGGCAAGTCTTTAAGATGCAAATTCCCATAATACTTCCCACATGTCCAGCCCAGTTCTTGCAAATGGCCACAGATATTAGCACTCTGCCATTACTGCTTTGCAAATGACTACAACTTGGTTTATATCAAATAGTTATTCCTTCTAATGTGTTTTTTTTTATCATAAATGCAATGGGAAAACTACAATAAGGTCATGACTGATCCGATCTTGGCTTCAGTACCAGTATTCTTAACCCTTAATTTGTCAGCCCTTCTTATTGTTTTTGTGAGTATGAGCCAAAATTGTTCAACTGACCTTCATATATCAACCCCTTCATCCCAGAAGTCAAGAAATGAATCTTCTCTGCACTGTCTCTGGAGCAAGTTTAGACAAAATCTGTATTCACTACTCCACTGCAGTCTCACGAAAATTCCATGAATTTGCATCAAAATCCATTTCCTACCTTCTGTAATAAAGCCAACATTTCATTTGCCTTCCAAATCATGTGTTGTGGTTCATAAAATAGAACCTCCAGATCTTTGGAACTGCATTTTCTGGTCTCACTCTGCTTAAATAATGCTTTAGGCTATCTCAAAAGAACATGTAAATGAAAATCTGTAAAATCCCAGCGTCACAAAGCCCGGAGAGTTCTTTTGTTAGCTCAGCTTAAATGTTTTGTTTCTTGGAATTCAAATGAATGTGAATTGCCTGAAACTATAAGACTAGGTGGTTAAATAAGTATTTGGGGGGACAAATGATCCAAAATAAATTCTCAGCAACATCTTGATGAATCAGGTGTCAGTTTTGAAATCTCAAATAAAATTCAACAGCCATTTTTCTCATTTTTCTTCTTTGTGTAGGTAACTCAAGCTTTTGTTTATTGTAACTCCAAATACATCAAATAATTTTAGAATCAAAGAGTAGAAATATAGTCCATCCACTTCAATGTTCAATATGTTATGCATTCAGAGATGTTCTTCTGCACACCGCTATTGAAATGCATAGCTATTTGAGCTACTGATACCCTCCTATCAGCTAGAACAAGTCTGGCCATTCTCCTCTGATCACTAACGTGACTATTAATTCGTTAACAAGCTGTTTCTGACTGCAGACTAGCCACTCACTGAATGTTTTGTATTGTTTTTCATTCCATTCTCTTTAAACTTGAGACTGGTGTGCATGAAACTCCTAGGAGATCAGGAGTTTCTGAGATACTCAAACCACCCCATCTGACGCCAACATTCAATTATTCATCACCTTTCTGATGTTCAGTATAAACAACAACTGAACCTCTGCAAGCTTTTTATCATTGAATTATATATATAATATTGTTAATTACTATCCATTTTGAAAGAATGTGTACTTCTTGCAGACTATCCTAACAATTCAGATTAGAGAACACCACAAAGAGGTCATGGAGAATGAAGTCAGGAAATCGCAGTTCAGCTCTGTTGGCATTTACTTAAAGATACTGTATTTTACAGGCGTTTAAAAAGGTTATGCCTGAATTTACTATAAAGGAAACAAATCTAATTTGAAATATCAGAATAAGATGCGTAGCCTTGTGGAAAGTGAAAATCACATGTTTTGCTTTCCAAGCATCATTGCCAGATGAATAACTGTTTCCATTCCTTTCCCCTTTTCTAGCACAAGTGAACTATGCTTGAACATTTAAACAGTTATAAGGAAGCAGCAGACTATTTCCTTCGGTTCTGAACATCTACACATTATGAGGTCAAGGATAAGGTTGCTGAGTGATGCTCTTCCAAATGTCTGGAAACGTTTATTGAAATGTTTTTGCATTTACTTTGGTTTCCTTAAGAAAGGTCAATATCTGGTGATATGGTGAACAGTTACTATGTTGTGGTTTCTAAAATTCTTCATCGTTCCATTTGAAGTCATTACAATCTTGTCAGTATTGTCCAGTCTTTAGCTGCTTGAAACTGCTTATCCAGCTTTACATGAGAGTCCATTTTCTTTTTATTTAATTCATTGAATTTATTTTATATTATTCTTGGCAACAATTATGTTTTGTTGTAAAATGGTTGTTTAATTATATCAATATATCCCACAAAAATATATCAATAAAGAAATATTAAATATATGTGAAAAATAGAGGGAAAAATAAAACTTACAATGCTAAATTGCCAACTTTATTGTTAGAAGTAGATTCAAACCTTGTTCCTAATTTTGCTCTCTTGTATAAAAAGCTCAAAAGTTTTGCCACAGATTCCATAGATGTAGCAATTGAATTGGCTTAGTTTCTGAAACCTTCAGTTTAATTCAGCAAAGGGTATCTCTTCAAAATAAAATACTTTCAGCAAAACACCAAACGACACTGTGTCAAAAGCAAAAAAAAACCTGGAAATTTGCAATCAAACCAGCTACGCAGATTCTAAGAAAGAATTAGAGTTATTTTGGTCAATAGCCTTTCATCAGAAATAATAAATTACACTATGTGTTCCAAAAGCAGGAAGATCATTTTCTTGAACTCATTGATAGTCACAGTCAGAAGATTCTATTGAGAAAATGAACTGAAATTCAACATTTTTTTTTGGAATCCCTAATCAGAGTGGAGAAAATAACATGTGGAATAGTACTGAGATCTTCAAGTAAATGAACCAGAAGCATGCAAAAGCCTAGTATAAATGGCAAAAGGAGCAGGCCACATTACAAACTACAGCAATGATGCTCCCCACCCCACCCAGTCATCATACTCCATCAGTGGAAGAGTTTGAACTTACCACACTGGCCTCTTCAGATACCACAAAACTAACAAAACTAGGACTGAAACAAGTCAACCTCAGTCACAAGGGATTGTCAAATAAATACTATTTGTATTATTGTAAATGAAAAAATGGAATAAATTTTATGACAAGTATCATCAAAAAATTATTGCATAGAAAAGGCAGGTGTTTGGGTTTGAGTGAAATCCAGGATGTGACTTTAGCCATCATTCTTGATTGCTTCCTGGACCTTAATGCTACATTCAGACAAGTTCTGCTATGATTTCCAATGCCATCACACCCGCATTACTTCAAGAATTCAGGCCCCCTTTTAGACCTGTTGACTAAAGTTGTGACGAGGTACGAACCCAGTGTTCCTGATTAAACCCAAAATGGATGTGGTGAAGATATTGGTGAGTAAATGCCATTTGATAGCACAGTTAACAACACCATTCAGTGTGATGCTGATAGACAGCAATGAGCTAAATTGAATTTCTCTGCTCTTTGTGTACAGGACATCCTGAGGAATTTTCCTCAAGTTTGGGAAGGTGCCAGTATTGTGTCTGGACTGGAAGACCTTGACTTGAGACATAGTTAGATTTGCAAAGCAGATCTTCTGTACTACAGCTGGCATCTTGTCACATCCTTTTGCCTTTGCTGTATACATTATTCCCATCCATACCATCCTACATCTTTTTAATTACATTTTTGCTCCATTCTGCTATCTGTGAACTTATTTTTCAAACACCCTCTGTCATTGACACCACACAGCAACATTCCCATTGTTCTGTATAACTTGCCTTGTTGCATTGCTCTGGACTTGCCAGGATTAAATTCTACTTGCCCCTATTCTGTCCAGCTGACTATACCATTTACTGAATATGTCTGCAGGATCAAGCAGTCCCCATAGTGCCACTATTTGTGTTAACAGCAGGCTTCTTTGTTACACCTCCTACATTCAAGTCTGCATTATTAATCAATTAGCCACTTAAGTATAATGTATTAATATATACTACCATAAGCAAATATATCATTGACTCTGCAAGTAACTCACCAAAATTTCTTGCTTAAAGTAGATTTGAAGTCATTTTTACTGCTTTTGACAACTGGTGGAATATTTATCTGAAATTGCTATATTTAAAATGCTATGTTCAATAATGGGCCAGCTGGTGCTGTAGTGGCATCTGCACTGGACTTCACATGGTCCAGAGTTCAAACCCAGCCAGGTCCCAAGCTGGGCAGCAGCAGTATCTATGCAGAAGAAAGGCCTGGCAATCTACTTCTGTATCTTGCCACGAAAACCCTATGGACCCTATGGTCCACGATGTCACAAAGAGTCAGACTCGACTTACCAACTGAGCAACAAATGTTCAATAACTGTTTTGTACACAAGACTGTAAAAAAGAAAATCTATAGATATATAAAACAAATAGTGTTCCAGGGCTCCATATAAATGTTGTTTTTACTGTTCTTAACATCTAAATAAGGTATTTGAATGGAGCCTGAATTAAGTTACATTGTTTTTACTAAGCCTTCGATTGAGGAGATTCAGCAACCCAGTCAGATCCGTAATTGTGGTAATAATGACTCTAAAAAGTGTTGAGGCTTGGAATGTAATATAATCCCCACAACACGGTCTCACATTCACAGATATCACAGTGGATGCTGCATGTACAGCTCAACTGTGGGACCCAGGGGAGGGCCGTGATTAAAAACAAAACAACAAAGGAACTTCAAGAGCCTGCAGCTGAACGCAAGAGGGAAGATCATTACAGGGATGTAACTCAGTGAAGGGCTCTTGCTCAGCATAGGGTCTCAGCATAGATACTTTGCATCAGTCTTCACTGTGGAGAACACAAGCAGTGTGCCAGAGGTCCATGAGGGTCAGGAAGCAGGAGTGACTGCCATTGCTATTACAAAGCAAAAATTGCTAGGCAAATTCAAAGTTCTAATGGTGGATAAGTCACCTTCTCCAGATGGACTATATCCCAGAGTCCTGAAAGAGGTTGCTGAAGAGATAACAGATGCTTTGGTCATGATCTTTCAAGAATCACTTGATCCTGGCATAGTCCCAGAGTACTGGAAAATTGCAAATATCACTCCACCCTTTAAGAGGAAGGCAAATGAATGGAAATTATAGGCCAGTTAGCCTAACCTCTGTAATTGGGGAAGTGTTGAAGTCTATCATTAAGGATGAGATTTCAGTGCATTTGGAGACTAATGATAAAATAAGTCAAAGTCAGCATGGTTTCTGTAAAGGGAAATCTTGTCTGACAAATCTGTTAGAGTATGTTGAGGAAACTACAAGCAGGGTGGACAAAGGAGAGGCAGTAGATGTCATTTACTTGGATTTTCAAAAGATATTTGATCAGGTGCCACACATGAGCCTGCTTAACCAGATAAAATCCTATGGAATTACAAGAAAGATATAGCCATAGGTAGATGAATGTCTGATAGCCAGTAGGCAGTGAGTGGGAATAAAGGTTGCCTTCTCTGGTTGGTTGCTAGTGACTAGTGGTGTTCCTTGGGGGTCAGTACTGGGACCTCTACTTTTCACATTGCTTGTGAAAGATTTGCATAATGGAATTGATAGCTTTGTGGTAAAGTTTGATACAAAGGTAGGTGGAGGGCAGGTCATGCTGAGGAAGCAACTTGATTGCAGCAGGATTTCAACAAAATTGAATGAATGGGCAATGTAAATCGCAGATAGAATACAGTGTTGGGAGATGTGTGATAACGCTTTGTGGAAAAAGGGACAACAGTGCAGACTTATCTAAACAGGGAGAAGGTTCAAACATCAGAGGTGCAGAGGGACTTGGGAGTCCATGTGCAAGACTCTCAGAAGGTGAATTTACTGGTTGAGTCTGTGGTGAAGAAGGCAAATGCAATGCTGGCATTTAACTCAAGGGGACTAGAATAAATGAGGAGATAATGCTGAGGATTTATAAGACATTGGTCAGGTTGCACTTGGAGTATTGTCAACAGTTTTGGGTCCCATATCTCAGAAAAGATGTGATGCCATTGGAGAGAGTCCAGAGGAGGTTCACGAGGATGATTCCAGGAATGACGGTGTTAACATGTGAGAAACTTTCAGTGGCTTTGGGCCTGTACTCACTGGAATTTAGAAGAATGTGGGGGATCTCATTGAAACCTACTGAATGTTGAAAGGACTAGATCGGGTGGATGTGGAGTGGATAGTGGGGGTATCGAGAACCAGAGGGCACAGCCTCAAAATTGAGGGATGACCTTCTAGAACAGAGATAAGAAGGAAATTTTTTAGACAGTTAGTAGTGAATCTGTGGAATGCTCTGCCACTGACTGTGGTGGAGGTCAAGTCCATGGGTATACTTAAGGTGGAATTGATCGTTTACTGATCAGTCAGGGAATCAAAGGATATGGCGAGAAGGTAGGTGAATGGGGTTGAGTAAAATCCAGCCATGATGGAATGGTGGAGCAGACTCGATGGGCTGAATGGCCTAATTCTGCTCCTACACCTTATGGTCACATGAGTGAATGCTCCAGGTTATGATCAGACTAGCAGCAGGATGTAATGGAGACCATGCGTATATCTGTCAAAGGCAGCACTACCAACCACATCACTCCACTGAATCTTATTCAATAACTACAAGGGCTTCTCTACTATTAATGTTCAGATTATCTATAACCACAAAAGCTCTTTCTGGTCCTGCATGTCCACACCCAATTCCTGGTCATCCGCTTGTTGTCCTTTTGTTTACACAACCTGCAACAGTCTGCCCATTTCCGCAATTGCTCCCACCTTCCCCTTCTTTCCCTCCTCCACCTCCACTGATCCAGTTACATCAATAAGCCAGTGTTTGGTACTTGCTCCTATAAATTGGAGAGTTTCCACTCAAAACATGATCCGAGTCCAAAGGAGCACCTAAGCAAAAAGGCCCAGGTTTAAACAAAACCATATTTATGTAAATAATGTTGTTTTTCAAGGTGTAAGGCATGATAACGTGTGCTTCAAATGCCATTATATATTAAGAGGCCCCTTAACATACACCTACCAAAATTTCGAATAGAGTACTTTGCTGTAACGTTATCCATAACTCGGCCTTATCAAGGATTGGAGATATGAGCAGAAACATCATAATCTTCTCAACGGGCAAAAAGGGAGAGGAGTGGAAGTAAGAGTCAAAGATAATGCAACATTCATTATGGCCTAGGTGACCTGAGATGCTTTAGTCATTGCAAGGTGCAACAAGTTTCCAGACACTCAGTTATCTGTTAGTGAATTGCCTCCTCATGCCTGAATTCATTCACCTGTTAGTAAAAACATGTGATCTTGCCATTCTTCGAAATACATACAGAAATACATGAATGTTCGGAACATTTGGCATAAATGACTATTTTTATGGGGTAGCATGGTAGTGCAACAATTAATGCTTACACCTGCTGGGACCTTAGCTGGGACCTTAGATTTTGCATATTCTGTTTTCATTCTGCGGACCTCCCGAAGAGCTGTACTTTCTATCAAATCTTGAAGTTATGATTGTTTGATTAGTTGATGCTATAGGTCGTCCCCAGTGAAGATTGGTGGCTGGAGAGTAGGGATGGTGTGATGAGCATGTGAGAGGGAAGAGGATACTGGGAAATAATTGGGGGAATAAAATTATTGGGATTGTTCCAAGAAGTGACGTAGATTTGATCAGCTGAATCATTTCTTATGGTGCTTGTATATCATGAGAAACTACAATAGTTTAACTCCAGTACTGTGCAAAGTTAACATTCGTGCAAAGATGAAAGATGTCTGCCTCTTTCTGAAAGTCACAGATGATGTCATCACTGTGACTTTCTCCTTTCTTTGGTTTGGCTAACTTCAAGGACCACGATCAGAGAAGTAGGGAAATCCCATTTAAAGACAGCATTTACAGTCTACACGCCTTCGGTGATGGACTGTATGGGCTTGATTGATTGTCATTATTGTTGCTTTACCCAGGTAGGTGTCCTCTGTTTCCATAGACAAACACTGATGCCATTGCTTGTAAGATTTTTACTGGTTACATTTTTCACAAGAGTACAGTTCTACTTTGTTTACATCTTTTCTGTGTGTGCATAGACAAAGTGGGATACCTTGTATGAGAATTTTTACTGCTGCAAAAGTCTCCTGTTTGTTAAAAATCCTGCACCTTCTAAATAGACTTTCCACTGCTGCTCCATCCCCATCTGAAGTTCTCACTTGTGTTGCAGTGGTTGATTAGTTTATAGTTGCCTCTCATCATCATTGCTTCTCTGTTGTCTGTGGGTCTCTTCCCTTAAAAATAGAAAATGAGAAGAAATCGGCAAGTAAAATTGCAATGTGTCGCACAGATGATCACTTGTTAATGTGGAAAATCAATGAAGGTTATGGCACTGCAAAAAGATGAAGTGAAATGTTAATGGTGCTTGAACAGATGATGGCAAGAAATTGCAATTTAAAGAAATTTCAGTCAGACTTTTTACTTATTTCTTTGGGGTCGACATTGATACCAAGAACCAGCATTTAGTGCCCATTCCTAAGATGAACTGGATGACTAACCTTCTTACATCATTGCCATCCTTGTGTTGAAGGATGTTGATGGATAGGGAGTGTCAGGATTTACACCTAGTGATGAGGAAGGAATGATAAAACATTTTCAGGTTAGGATGATATGTGAATTGAATAGGTATCTGCAGGTGCTGTTGTCAGCGTGTGCTGAAGCATTTGTCCTTCGTGATAGAGTCTGTAAATTTGGGAAGTGCATTCATAGTAGGCGAGGTAAGTAACTGTTATGTATTTTATAAAAGGTGTGCTGATGAAGAGGAAGTTTAAGTGGATAATGGAATGTCATTCAAATAGGCACTTTTCTCTTGATTGGTATTAAGCTCTCTGAATGGTATTAGAGATACATCCATCCAGACAAGTGATAGTCAATATTATATTCCTAATTTAGTGCCTTTATAGATGGTGGAAAGCTTTTGTGCCAACAGGACGTGAGTTTCTCAGTACAGGGTACAAACCTGTGACCTAATCTGGTTTCATCTATCACCTAGTAACTTGTATCCTGCTCAACCATTTTCATCTATCATCTGCCAGCTTGTACTTCCCTCTCCCCCACCTACTTAATCTGGATTCTTCCCCCTTCATTTCCAGTCCTAATGAATGGTCTCAGCCCAAAACATCTACTGTTTATTTCCCTCCACAGATGCTGCCTGACCTGTTGAGTTCCTCCAGCGTTTTGTGTATATAGCTCAGAACTTTCATGACTGGTCCAGCTAACTTGGTGGTGACCCAGAATGTTAATGCAATGTGAATTGATAATAGCACTGTCACTGACTGTCAAGAGCAATATCTTGGAGTTTTTATCATTGAAAATGGTCATAACCTATCATTTTGTGTGGTGCAAATGTTATTTTTCATTTATCACCCATGTCTGAATGTTGACTAGTCTTGCTGAATATGGTTAGACATTGAACAACAAAACTGTACTGGAATGAGTCTGTAGGTCAGGCAGCATATGTGGAGAGGAAAGACAACATTAATGTTTGGAGTCAAAATCCTGTGTCATGACTGACACATGTGTCATGGCTACCCTTGCTTCATGGTTAGACTCTGAGCTGAAATGGTGAACCTCCAAAAATCATAACTATCCTTCTTTTGCACAAAATATGATTCAAACCATTATTTTCCTTTTGATGCCCATAGACATAAATTTTAACAAGTCACTTAGATCCCCATGCAGTCAAATGCTGCTTTGATATTAAGTTCAGTCACACTCACTTCATCTCCAGAATTCAAATATTCCGTCTATATGTGATTCAAAGTTATGGTGCGGTCTGAGGTCAAGTATTATTGTCAAAACCCAAACTGGCCATCATTGATCAAGTTATTGGAGAGTTGATTTCATTTGATAGACCTGTCAATTTCATCTTCCATCACTTTGCTCATGATTGGAAATAAACTGATTGGACAGGAGGTATATTTGAGAGGTTTTTTTGAGAGAGCCGCTAAGATAAATGCACCACTCTGATCTGATCTGATACAGCAATGGATACAAGAGCCAGGGGCTTTGGTGAATACGGAGGCTAACTTCAGCTGAAAAAGCTTCCTCCTCCTATCAGCTAAGAATATACTCTCCATTGCAGGACTTACAATTACTTTGTGTGCTGCAGAAAAGAGTCTGTCAAAGGCCTTAAGGTAACTTTGGGTCATTGACAATCAAATCCTTAAGTTCAACTAATCCAATCTTGATTTGATTTTACAGTACAATATACTTTCCACCTGCCTTTAAATACTTGGAATGAAATTGTGTTGTGTGCATTGTCATTGCATCCAAATGCTATGGTTAGGAATATTAACCATAATTAAAAATATTAATTTGGCTATGTTACTTTGCTTCTGCTCTAGCCTTACATAGCCTCTGAGGGAACACCTTGTCAGATCCTGGGGATTTATCCACCCTAATTTGCCTCAAGACCACAAACACCTCCTCCTCTGTAGTTTGTATAAGGTCCATGACCTCTCTGCTGCATTGTCTGACATCTGTAGACTCTGTCTGTGTCCCGAGTAAATACAGATACAAAAAATCCATGTAAGATCTCCCCTATCTCTTTCAACTCAATGGATAGATTGTCACTCTGATCTTTGTCCCTTGCTATCCTTTTGCTCTGAACATTACTGTAGAAGCCCTTAGGATTGCTAGAGAAACCTCTCGCCTTATTTTACCCCTCCTGATTTCATTCTTAAGAGTTATTGTGACTGTTTAGTGGCACATTCAGTGAGGTCAGCAAATCATCCCAAAATCAATTAAATATTAAAATCATTATGAATCATCCAACAAAATCCCTCTAGTTAATTGTGAGTATACACTACATAATTTTGTAATGGAAATATGTAAACTGAGGATATAAACAGATTCATTTTATACTCTTATGTTTAACTTGCAGGTAGGGCTGCAATAAGATTATATCCAGAACTCTGAACTACAGGATGGATGTGAAATTGTCTGGGTAATTTTCTCTGGTTACTGTCCTGTGATTCCACTTGCAAAATGGATGTGAAGATGCAATCAGGCCATCTCCAATGGCTACTTGCTTACTATCCAATCTTCATTTAAGCAATGGCTGCTTACATTCTTTTCTATGGAGAAGTGTACCACTGTGTAATGCAAATAGAGTAAATAAAAGAAGAAAAGGGAGAAAGTAGCAGGAAAGT
This sequence comes from Hemitrygon akajei, assembly GCF_048418815.1. Taxonomy (NCBI): domain Eukaryota; kingdom Metazoa; phylum Chordata; class Chondrichthyes; order Myliobatiformes; family Dasyatidae; genus Hemitrygon; species Hemitrygon akajei. The sequence goes on from NC_133126.1 coordinate 138,367,418, forward strand.
TAGGACAGTAACCTTTTTATGTATTTGATGAATCATTCAAAATGTAATGCGAATTGCCTTTTAAGAAGATTTTTTTTCATTTAATTTCCAAATACTGTAGTTCTTTGAAAGCTATTTACTTAAATACATCAAAAATTAGTAAGCAGTAATTCATTCTGTTTGTTTCTATATAGTACAGCTTCAACAGGCACCATTGGAGGTGTAAAACAACCTTCACAATAAATTGCATGCTATTTTTAGTCTGGTCACTTTAAACTGTAATTTGAGAAGAGCATCTTGCTATAATTGCCTGGTTGATCTAGTCCAGTACAATATATTGTTTAGTTTTGTAAATAATGAATTATAGAAAACACATGTCTAAAACAAATGTAAAGGTTACAAACAAATGTTACCAAACTATATATAGTACTGGTAAATATTATTTTAATCCACACTGGAGGCCATTCTGGACTCTGTAAGGAATTGGCTTCTGTTCAAAAAACCTCAAAGGCATGAAGTTTTGGCACACTACTGTAATTCTTCACCTTACCAATGGACAGTTGAAGGCATATTATATTTTCTTTATCAAAGCAAAATTATTCCTTTTAATCTTTGTACTACATTGTCTTCAGAGATCAAGAACTTCTTTCAGATGTAGGTCGTGTCAACTAATTAGCTTAAGACTCCGAACCACTTTATGTAATGTAATACAATTATGTGACAGGGGACAAGCTGAGGGAATGGTTACAGCTTCCCATAGGTTTCCGCTGGCGATAACAAAGATAAACACGTTGCCTGTTCCAAAGAGTCACTGTGCAGTTTCCTGACAGCCATTTTAATGGCAGGGGATTTTGCCTGAGTCTTCAGTTTTCAGACAATGATCTGTGTGGTGTGGGAAGCTGTGTGTACAAAGTGAGGAAGCCCCCTGCACTGAGGTGTGTATCCCCTCTGTTTCCTGAGAATGCGGATTATCTACAGGCAGCTCTGTGCATTCCAACTGAATGTTCTGCTGCAAAATGTTGGTGAATTTGTATTTGATTTTTCTCCTCATTTCAGAACTAGTGAAAACAAATAGTTATCGAGAGACCATTTATCTGGGAGGACTGGAATAGTTTCCTTTTATACTTTAATAACTGTCATCAGTAAAAAACTAGTTATTTACTCGTTTTGTGAATAAAGGGAGACTCAATTTGCCTGTGCAAAAGTCTTATAAAATTTGTGCAATACTAGAGTTCATTATCAATGGCAATGCTAGCAGGAGAGTGTTTAGAATATTCTCTCCACTATGTTGATACTGTTAAAATAAGTACCGGTAGGTCAACCTTTTCATCTGAGTGGTAGAAAAAAAGCCATTATAGCAGTATGTACCTGCCTTATCCTCTAACAAACATTTCTCAGCTTATTTTTTCTAGCTGTATATAATGAGTTGTCTTTCAGAAGGGGATGTCTGAAGGATCTGGAAATGAATCAGTTCGTAGGGAGGCTCATCCAGGAGTAGAGCCATGCAAAATGATTCATCAGGATAAGGAGTACTCAAAAACAGAACCATACAAAAGGTAGAGGGTTACACAGAGCCAAGAAAATCTTTTATGCTGTCTGTCATTTTAGTCTTCCTTTTCCTTCCGAGAGAAATAGCAAATGTTTTATAAAAATCATCTGGTTGATTCTTCCTGAATTAATATTGGCCCATTATAGGCTGTGGAAATTAATCTAACTGTGCCTGTGATTCATTAGACCTGTCCATTCCTATTTAATTCTTGATATCTCGTATGGCAGGTTGCTGGAAGTGTGAGTGGAAAAACTTGCATTGAAGTAAACTGGAACCTGAATGAACCGGGCAAGCAACTGTCTGCCCCTTTTCTTACAAAGAAAGTCTTTTCAGTGCACCATGCAATTATCGAAATGTGCATGTAAATTAGAGTGAGTGGAATAAAACTAATTATGTTGATAATGATAAATAAGAGAGAAAGAAATACTGGATTAAAATAGAGAAAATAAGGACAGTTAGAAAATATAACATTAAAAGTTATTACATTTGAAATTTTTAAACATAACCCAGTGTCAACTAAAACTTAAGAAAGTGAGTCTCTATCCTTGTATTGCTTAATTTTTAATGGTAGGGAATTTCATTGACAGGAACTAACAATTAGAAAATCATTACATCTATCTCCAGCAGCTATTGACAGATATTGTTAAATAAGCACAAACTCTTGTGCCTCTTGAGACCATCTCTAACTTTCTGCAGTGTTTTGTTTATGCAAGTAGAGGAAAGTTGTTTCATGCATTTGAATGGTGAGCAAAACACCGTTGTGTCATTTTTTTGTGAATTGCCAACATGCACAATCCAGGTGGCAACTTTTAAACTTCCATTTCTAATTCCAAATCTGTCCTTGTCTAAAATTACTGTGGTACTTGCACACAAATTACAGCAAGTACTTCTTGCCTTGTCATTATTTTAACAGCCAATTAAAGATTATGGTTCTATTGCTGGTGAGGAGCTAATATTAATTCTTGTCACAACACATGTTTAAATAATAACATCTTATACATAATTATATCTGGTTACTGCTTGATTTCAACACTTCTGTCATCATTTCCACATAAAAATTTCTCAGCCTCCAGTTGGATATAAAATTGGCTTGGCACTAGGAGTCAGGGGGTAGTAGTGGGGAATTGTTATTCAGATAGGAGGCCTGTGGCCAGGGGTATGAACATTCAGTCCAGGAACTGGAACATCCCATTACGACTGCACAAGATGTTGTTGAGACTGCACTTAGAATATTGTGGGTAGATCTGGTTACCCATCTAAAGAAAAGAAGTCATTGAACTCAAAGGCTGAAGAAAAGTTTCTCAGGGATGTTACCAGGAATAAGGGCTTGATTTATAAGGAGAGACTGGATAGAATGGGACTGTTTTCCCTGGAGTGTAGAAAGCTGAGGGGTGATTTCATTAAGGTATATAACATTGAGAGGGGCTTGGGTAAGATAAATATCATAGTCATTTTCCCAGGATAAGGGAGTCTAAACAGATTTAAGATGATAGGGAAAAGTTAAAGAGGACTTTAGAGGCAGGCTGTTCACACAAAGAGTGGTGGGTATGGGGAATAACCTACTATTAGAATTGATAGAAGTGATTACAATTACAAGGTTTAAAAGATATTTAGACAGGTGCATTAATAGGGAATGTTTAGAAGGTTACAGGCCAAATGCAGGCAAATAGGACTAACTCAGGTTAGAAAATTGGTTGGCATAGACAGATTGATTGAAAGCCCTTTTACTTTGCAGTATACTTCTTAGCCTCTAATAACTCTGGGCAAATCTTCTGTTCTGGCACCAATGCTTTCATTGGGACTTATATATTCTGAGGTCCAACGTTGCAGCCATAAGCCTCCAATGGCATTTTCCACTACATCAGCTGTGCAACTAGCTGAATCTGTACTGCTCCATGGTGTCTTCATAGAATCCAAAAGGACAGTATGAACTTTAGCAGGGGTGGAAGCCCATGCACTGACCTAGCCCCAATGCAAATATTGCAGTCCCATTGATATTAATAGCAAGAAACAACCAAGATATACTTAGTCCTCTCAGTTTATTTAGTTTAAATGTATTAAATGGTCTTAAGTGCACATGATGTTTTAATATTCCAATATTTAGATGTTTATAATAATTTAAATCTTTTTGATATTATTTTAATGTTTTCTAGGTTTACTGAATGCTAAAGGCATTCCTGTACTTGCATACAAATTCAGTGACAGCACTGACAGTAGGTAGGAGATGATGTGGAGACTCTGGTTGTCAAAGGTCCTCTGAGTGATAAATATTTTGGGTAATATTTTATCAGTACCCTCCTCCCTCACACAGTTCTCCTTTCATCTCATTTTCTTTTTCTCTTTGTTCTCCTTACACATCTCCTCTGTACCCTGATTCCTTCTGCCCATCACACCTTTCCCATCTAATTCCAACTGACACCTACCTGCCTCTTTCCCAAACTCCACACCTGCCCCATTACTGCTATGCACCAGTAACCTTTATTCTTTCTTCTCTGTCCTCATGCAGGGTCTCAGTCTGAAACATCAACTTACACACTTTGCCTCCAGAGACATTGCTTGGCCCGTTGAGTTCTTCAAGGTTCTGTTTTTATTCTAGATTCCAACGTCACAAGTCTTTCATCTTCTTTTCTCTATACGTTGCTGGCTATTTGCGTCACTGGAGACCTGATTTGCATTAGACTGCATTGGCTCCTGCCCACGTGGAGTGAGCTGGCCTCCTGAAGGAAAATTGCAACAGGACCACTCTGAAAGAAAACGCCATGCTCTAATAGTAGGTGGCTGGCAAACATGAAATAGAATATGATCTACCCCGTGGCAAGATCATTAATTCATTCAATATTACTATTGATTATGCTATTGTTTTGCTTCTTCAAATGAAACCAGTAAGGGGCAAAAATACCAAAGTACAAACATCTGAGCTACAATCTTCACCAAAGTGATATGAACCTTAAGCACAGTTGACATAGAGCTTAGGCATTTCCCATCCATATCTCTGACCTTTTAATTAAATATAATTCCATATGGAACAGTGTTGTACCTTGTAGTCCAATTGCAAACATGTCATATAATCATAATTCACCATAAGTTAATTACAGTGTGCAGTAACTAACTCTTTACAGAATATGTTATATTACCATCCATTGTCCTTGCTTATAATAGCATCATTTCAATGTAATCAAAGAACATTACTCTTCAAAACTCCTAATTTTTATAATCTAGGACAGAACTTGAAATTTGACTTACCTGGTAAATTCAAGACATTTCAAAAATGACTATTCTTGCATTTATCTGAAAGTCCAGTAATTAGTTCCAACTATAGTAGTCAGCATATGTGAGCACTCCAAGCCAGAGTTACATAGTCAGTTATGGTTATGGATCCCACAACCCGCCTGAGTCGTAGGGGCGCTGTGCAGATCAGTGCTGCACCTGTTGTCTCCATCTCTCACAGTTGTGAGCAAGTGCCTGGGTTGTGGCAAAGCCCTGTCCAATCCACTCTGCAATGTTGCCTGCCCATTTCTTCCACTGTCTGCCCTTTTTTCTTTTCCCCTGCACCATTCCCTGAAGAACAGTATTTGAGAGTCCACTTGCTTTTGTTATATGGTCATTCTACCTCAGTTTCCTCTTCTTTACTGTGGACAATAGATCTTCGTAGTGTCTCATGTGCTGGGTGATGGTGCCTTGTACTTGGTCATTTTGAGACATGGTCTGTGTAGGAGATGCTGAGGGCCCTTCTGATGCATCTCATTTCTACTGCCTGGATCGTCTTTTGCAGTTCTGCTGTCAAAATCCATGATTCATATGCATACAAGAAGATGGAGAGCACACGTGCATGCAGGAGTTACAAAGTGGCTCGAAGAGCGAAGTTATTGTCTCTCGAGACTGGTTTTTGTTTAGCCAGCGTTGCTGTTGTTTGAACTGTCCTTGCACTTTGATCCTTCTTGGTTGATGATGGCACCCAGATTTTTGAACCATTTGATAATCTCTAGTTCTTGTCCACTGACTGATTTTTGTCATGATTGGCTCATCACTGTTTCTCATCAGCTTGGTTTTCTCTGTGCTGAGCTCCTTGTCATATCTGGTAGATGTATCATCCAGACAGTTCACAAGGCAGGCCAATTCATCCTCACTTTCTGCCAGCTCATCACTGTCAATGGTGAACCTGAGGCTGGTTATGATCTGTCCTCCGATGCTGACTGTGACAATACGGCCTTCTAGGGCATCTGCCATTATTCCTTCCAGGAAAATGTTGAACAGCATGGGTGAAAGGAGGCAGCCTTGTCAGACTCCAGATGATGTGTGGAACCACGCTCCAACTGTGCCTTGAACAAATACCATAGTGCTAGCTTTAGTGTAGAGCTGCTTGATGGTTTGGATCAGCTTCTGGCCCAGGTTGTATCTCTTCACTGTGGGCCAGAGTGCATCATGCCACACCCTACTGAATGCCTCCTTGAAGTCAGTGAACATGTGGAAGTTGTCCTGTTGGTGTTGCTTGTATTTCTCACAAAATAAGCAGAGGCTGAATATCTATTCTGTTGTACTTCTTCCACTTCTGAATCCAGCCTGCTCTTCAGCGGTTATTTCTTCTGCCTGTGGTTTCAGAAGATGACTTCCAACATCACTTTTCTTGCATGACTGATAAGGTTTATAGTTCAATAAGTCTGGCACTGCTGTAAATTGCCTTTCTTGGAGAGGGTGATGCTGAGTGATTTTGTCCAGGGTGTTGGCCATTCCTCAGTCTGCCAGATGCTGTTGCAGATATTGATGAGGACATCTATCACTGTCTCTCCTTCATGTTTCATCAGTTCAGCTGCAAAGTTGTCTATTCCTGCAGCTTTACTATTCTTCAGCCCAATCTTAAGACTGTTTCTACTTCTTCCTGCAGAATTGGAAAGTCATCATTGTTTGATGAGTCAAGGCTGGCAAGTTTGCTGGAGGCTCCTTGAGTCTGATGGTTGTAAAGTTCTGAACAATACTCAGTCCAGATATGCTTCATGATGAACACAGCAACAGACCCCATACCAGATCAGTTGCCACCTCGGTCGTCAAGGACCACGCTATCCAATGCAAACCAGGATGGAGGGGTTAAGTATGCTGCTGGTGCAACCTCACCACAGAAGATCCATGGGAGAGATTTCATCTCACATCTCATTATGTGGGAACACTTGGTCAAGAAGGGAAACTGCAGGAACTCGCATATGAGCTAGGGAGGTAAACCTGACACATCGTGGGACTCTGTGAGGTCAGATGGGAAAACTTTGATGAACATCTTACTGGGGAAGGCCATGTACTATGTGGAGAATTAGACAAACATGCCAATTGCATAGGATTTCTTGTCAACAGGAGCATCAAGAACTCAGTACTTGGGTGCACCACCCAGTATCCAGCTGGCTTATTTCCTCCACCTTAGAGCAGCACCTTTCAACATCACAGTAACACAGGCCTACACACCAACAACTGACTATGAAGATGACTAAATGGAGGAACTCTACACCCAAGCCAGGGTATTATTGACAAGGTGGACATAAAGGGCATCCTAATCTCCAGGGGGAATGGAATGCCAAGGTGGGTATAGATGCATTGAAAGACTGGAAGGGATTCTGCAGCCCTTCCTATAATGCTGTAACCAATGAGCAAGGATTTGAGTTTGCCAGCTATAACAACATGGAGCTTGCAAACAGCCTTGGAGAACACAAGGCATGACGACGCTGGACCTGACACACGCCCAAAGGAATACAGTAAATACTGGTGCAGAAGTGGTTTCGGTCTGGGATCTAGAGAGCCACAGCAAAGATGTTCCTAGGTGCTGATACTGGAAGTGACTACAACCTGGTGATAGTGAACAATAGAATCAGGCTGAAGAAAGTCAAGAAGCCCAAAAACATCAGAATATTACACATTTGATGATGTAATTACAACTGTGATTTGTTTGTATTTTTTACAATCAGATTCAAACATGGATTAGGCAAATATTTTTTTCAATTGGTGCTCAACAATTATCTATAATGAGTACTGTTTATATAATGATAATTTGAAAACATCATTAATAATATTGAACGTTTTGTCTGATCACTTACTCATAATGTATCAAGTGTGTTAACACCATGAATGACCTGTGGAGAGTTAAACTCAGGCTGAAGTGAATATACTTGATATTTTATTAGCCAATGACTATTATTGATCAAAATAGAGATATTAAAATGAAATGAAATATTCCCAAGGAACATTTATGGATTTTCCATATTTTGTTTATTGACAACATGCAAGAGAATCAGATAAAAGAGTGATAGTCATAAAACACTACAGCCCAGAAACAGGCCCTTTGGCTGATCTAGTCTGTACTGAACCATTAAGCTGCCTAGTCCCATTGGCCTGCACCCAGACCATAGCCCTCCATACAACTCTCATCCATATATCTATCCAAATTTCTCTGAAATGTTTAAATCAGCCCTGCATCCACCACTTGCACTTGCTGTTCATTCCACACTCTCATCAACCTCTGAGTGAAGAAGTTCCCTCTCATGTTCCCTTTATACATTTCACCTTTCACCCTTAATCCATGACATCTACATCTAGTCTCACCCAACCTCAATGGAAAAAAATCTACTTGCATTTTCCCTATCCATAATCCTCATAATGTTATATACCTCTATCAAATCTCCCCTCGATCTTCAATGTTCTAGTGAATAATGTCCTAACCAACTCAACCTTTCCCTATAACTGAGGTCCTCATATCCCAGCAACGTCCTTGTAAATATTCTCTGTACTCTTTCAACCTTATTTAAATCTTTTCTGTTGGTAGGTGACCAAAACTGGACATAATACACCATATAAGGCCTCACCAAAGTCTTAAACAATTTCAACTTCACATCTCAACTCCTGTACTTAATACATTGACTTGTGAAGGCCAATGTGCCAAAAGCTTTCTTTACAACCCTATCTAGCTATGACACTACTTTCAAGGAATTATTGATCTGTATTCTCAGATCCTTCTCTTCTACCGCACTTATCAGTGCCCTACCACTCACCCAATCTAAGATAGTTTTCCACGAGTAGGCTCAAGCACAAGCTGCTCTAAAAAGCCATCTCGTAGCCATTCAACAAATTTCCTCTCTAAAGAAATGATCCAAAGAGAAACCCGAAAAGACCCCAAACTGTTTCAGGTCTACATGGCAACCTAAAATTACTGGGATGTGCAGCAGAAATTCCAGTTCCCCTATTTTTACCAGTGTCGGGATGAACTTGCCTTTGACGGAGGTCATATTATGCAGGAATTGAGAATTGTTGTACACTGTACTATCTAAGCAGAGAGCTGAAGTGTTGGAGGAGCTATAGTACATGTCACTTATCTAGACATGGTCAAAATGAAAGCGTTGGCTGAAAGCTTTGTCTGGTGGCCCAGGATAGATTAACAGATTGAGCAGCTTGCCATGCACCGTTCCCAATGCCAACATCTCCAGAAGAAAGGTACCCAGTGCTATCAGAACCTCTTCCTGCAGTCCCAGAGTCAACTCCTACAACCACCATGGAGGAGGCACCAGAACCTGCCATTGTTTCACAGCCACAACTCTCACCTGCTAACTAGAGTGACCTTTGTCGGGAATTATGTTATCCCACAAGAGTAAGAAATCTCCACAACAATTAAATCTTTAAGCATGAATGGGACAATTTAAAATTTACTGTGTTATTTATGCCTATATAGTCATTTCATTAAATAGTTTACTGTATATATACAGTATAATGTATGTGTATAAGTTGAGATGCATGCTGTATTGAGTTGGAATCTATAGCTAGGTAGGGAGGACCATTGTGTATTTAATATTTCTGTAATATTTGAGTACTATTGAAAATACATTGTTTGATTAGTCATTCTTTGTTGTTTACATAATTCATTACAGGTTGTACAAGAGGTGAAAGTATATAAATTGCATATGTCATTATGCCACCACTTCATATGTACACTCCTTACATCTCCTGGCTCCTGTATTTTTCTTTTCATTAACTCAAGGAGTTACAAAACATAATAGTCAGCATGGCTTTGTGCATATTAAGTCATGTCTAACCAATGTGATAGAGTTTTTCAAGTAAGTTACCAGGAACGTTGATGAAGGCAAGGCATTGGATACTGTCCACATGGACTTAAGCAAGGCTTTTGACAAAGTCTCATCTGGGAGGTTTGTCAAGAAGGTTCACTTGCTCGGCATTCAAGATGCAGTTGTAAATTGGATTAGACGTTTCCTTCATGGGAGAAGCCAGAGATTGGTGGTAGATTGTTGCTCCTCAGACTAAAGGTCTGTGATTAGTGACATGTTGCAGAGATCAGTGCTGGGTCCATTGTAGTTTGTCATCTATGTCAATGATCTGGATGATAATGTGATAAACTGGGTCAACATATATGTGATGACACTATGATTGGGGGTATAGTGGACGTGAGGAAGACTAACAAAGCTTGCAGCTGGATCTTGACCAGCTGGTGAAATGGGCTGAAAAATGACAGATGGAACTTAAGGCAGTTAAATGTGAGGTAATGTACATTGGGAGGACCAACCACCGTAGGTCTCACACTCAGTGGTTGGGAAAGTATTGAAGTCCATTATTAAGGACAAGGTTCCAGGGTACTTGCAGACTGATGATAAAATAAGTCAAAGTAAGCATGATTTCTGTGAAGGGAAATCTTGCCTGACAAATGTGTTAGAATTCTTCAAGGAAGTATTAAGTATGGTGGACAAAGGAAAGGCAGTGAATGTCATTTACTTAGATTTTCAGAAGGCATTTGATAAGGTGCCTCACATCAGGCTGCTTAATAAGATAAAATCCTATGGTGTTACAAAAAAGATTCTGGCATGGTTAAAGGAATGGCTGACAGGCAGGAGGTAGCGAGTGGGAATAAAGGAGGCCTTTTTGGGTTGGCTGCCAGTGTCCAGTGGTGTTCTTCAGGGGTCAGTATTGGGACCGCTACTTTTCACATTGTTTGTCAAGCATTTAGATAATGGAATTGATGGCTTTGTGGCAAAGTTTGTGGATGACACAAAGATAGCTGGAGGGTAGTTAGTACTGAAGAAGGCAGATGCAATGCTGGCATTTATTTCAAAGGGGAATAGAATATAAAAGCAAGGAGATAATACTGAGCCTTTATAAGACTCTAGTCAGGCCACACTTGGAGTATTGTCAATAGTTTGGGGCCACTATCTCAGAAAGGATGTGTTGTCACAGGAAAGAGCTGAGAGGAAGTTCATGAGGATAATTCCAGAAATGAAAGGGTTAGCAGTTTGGGGCCTTACTCACTGGAACTTAGAAGAATGCGTGAGGATCTCATTGAAACCTACCAAATGTTGAAAGGATTAGATAGGTGGATGTGGAGAGGATGTTTCCTTTGGTGGGGGTATCCAGAATTAGAGGGCACAGCCTCAAAATTAAGGGGCAATCTTTTAGATCAGAAGTAAAGAGGAATTCTTTAAGTCAAAGAGTGGTGAATCTGTGGAATGCTCTGCAACAAACTGTGGTGGAGGCTAGGTCTGCGGTTTTATTTAAAGCAGAAGTTGATAGATTCCTGATTGGTTGGGGTATCCATTGATATGGTGAGAGGGCAGGTGTATGGGGTTGAATGGGATCTGGGAACAGCCATATGAAATGGCAGAGCAGGCTTGATGGGCTGAATGGCCTAATTCTGCTCTTATGGTCTTATCTCTGATGGAATATGGACCCTTTCAATTTCATTCGGGGGAATATATCAAAAGGAGGGTCCAATTTTTTTAGATTTTTCATGTATTTTCTTTCCAGAGGGTAACTGGGACAATTAATCAGCATTTCCATAATTAGTTGTCCTCTTGAATTCAGTTTTGAAATTGTGTCCTCCAAGAAATAAAGGCCATCTCTGCATTTGTGCTGCTGGTGTTAGTGGAGCAATTTTCTGTGGATTCAAAACGGACACCAGTGGCTGATGATAAGTAATCAGGAAAAAATCTCTCCAATACAGATATTGATTGAAATGCTTACACACAGACAGACACAAGGCCTCTCCCTCATATGCGCATTCTTATTCTCTTCAGCAGGATCAGCAAGTGATGCCAAGGATATGACATGGTGACTTCCATCATTCATAACTGTGACATGACTGCACCTATACCATAAGCATGGCATCACAGGCAAGCTTCACTGGAGACGCAGAACATCATTGTACCGTATGGATCTATTTCTTTTGGAGCAATGACCCCACCCCACCCCCACATAGCACTACATATTGATTTGTTGTTTGCACAAGCGCTGTTGTCTGTGCATGCGCATTGTTCTCTCTCTCTCTCTCTCTCTCTCTCTCTCACTGCAATGTGAATACATACACCAGTTAAAGCAATCACCCGCATGCATGCTATTATTTAATTGGTATGTAGTTGTGCACAGACATAGCAAATTGGCAACGAGTACAAACCTGAACGGCAGAGAATATCATGAACTGCACCGACAGTTAAGGCATGAAACAGTAAAAGTTAAACAGCATGAGAAAGTCAGCACAAAAGCTAACAAAGGTTCATGTGAATAACAATGAAAGACGTGTTGAATTGAAAGTGAAAATAATGTGGCAATGGCTTCAGTCAGGAAAGTTGACAAATTTGATAGTGCTAATGAAGACCGGGAATCATATATCAAGAGAGTTGAACTGTATTGCAACGCAAACAAGATGGAGGCGCAAAAGAAAGCCCCTACACTTCTTAGCTTAATGGGTGCAAGGACGTACCATTTCTTATGCTACCTACTAACCCCTGAAAAGATGTTTGACAAAATTGTTACCTTTCCACAAAATTACTTGAGCCCAAAGCCACTGGCAATAGCTGAGAGATTTAGATTTTACAAAAGGAACCAATCAAAAGATGAAAGCATTGCAGAACTGTGCAAACTTTCCCAGTACTGTGACTTTAGAGCTGGACTTTCTGATGCATTAGGGGACAGGCTTGTATGTGGCATGCTTAGTCAAAGCACACAAAGGAGGTCAATTCTTAGAACGTGCATTGACCATTGCAATATCATTAGAGACTGCAGTAAAGGATTGAACAGAACTACAGAAAATGAGGTTGAAATGCACAAAATGTCCCTGAATGGCGCAAAAGGCCAAAAATGTTATCAATGTGGCAAATCCTCCCATGATGCAGATGACATTTGGTTCAAACAAAAACTTTGCAGGAAGTGTCACAGACAGGGTCACATAGAGAAAGTGTGCAAGACAGACAAAAAGGCACAACCAAAGAGAAAAACCACACCGTGAAAAGTTTCACACACAAAACTAAGCAAATGCATAAAGTGACCAAATACGAAACAAACAACACAGAGTCTGACAACGGTGAACTGTCATGCCTAGAACTGCAAAGTATTACTGTGCAGATCACAAAATCATCTGGATCACAATGGTGTAAAACTGAAGATGGAGCTGGATACAGGGTCAGCTTTGTCTATAATTTCAGAGGCTAATGACAACAGACTGTTTACTAAGATACCATTAGAGAAGACCTATACAGGTGAAAAGAGTGTCTCGCAAAGGCAAACTGAAGGTGAATGTGACATTTGGAGGCCAAACACAGCAATTAGAGCTTTAAGTATTGAAAAGTGGAGGCACGGCACTTTGCAGATATGAATGGTTGAGAAAATCCAACTAGACTGGCACTCAATCAAAGCTCTTACTGTGGCATCAACGGGCAACTGCAGCCCAAATGGTAACACTAATCAATGGCTGTCACAGTTGCTTAATACTAATGAGAAGGTGCTTGAGAAGGAAATAGATAAACAGATTGAAGACAGTTCAGCCAGTTGTCAAGTGAAGCAGCAAGCAGCTTTGAAAGTGGACAGGAAGTCCGAGTGAGTGATTATTGAGAAGACAAGTGGGCACCCGATTGGATAGCTACACGAACTGGACCACTGATATACACAGTGGATGTTGGAGATCAGACTTGGAGACATCATGTGGACCAGATACTGGATTGTCAACCAAAGAATACACCTGAGTTGACGGTATCCAACAAGATGGACACATTGCAGTCATCAGACTTACATTTACTGACGATGTCACTGACAGTAACGTGATACTGGAAACTGACAACATTGTCTTAGGCAAAGCACCTACCAAACCTGTTGCCACTCCATAGGTCCAGAGGCGCTATCCTGAAAGAAACAGAGCGCCACCCGAAAGACTGAATCTTTAGAACTGTGAAGTTAGTTATGGGCTGTTATTGTGAAAGCATATTTATTTGGGATATGGGTTTATGAAAGAGAAATAGAATGTTTTGTACATATACAGTTTTATGTTGCATTAATCTAAAGGGGGATGAACTGTAATGCATGGATTTACTTCTTTTAGAGCAATGACCCCCTCCCTTTAGCACAACATGTCGATCTGATCTCTGTACATGCACATTGTTCTCTCTCTTTCTGCAATGTGAATACACCAGTTAAAGCCATCGCTCACATGCATGCTTTAATTTAATTGATATGTAGTTGTACACAGACACAACAATAATGACTCCATTTCCTTGGTCTTTTGGAAAGCCATCTCATACTGCTTTGTCCATTGCCATTTCTTCCTGATCTGTAGTAATGAGTTCAGGAGGTGGAGCACAGTAGCCAGGTTCGGTAGGAACCTGTTTTAATAATTGACAAATCCTAAAAAAATAATTAAACTGTGATACGTCCTTTGGCTTTGTAGCATCCACTACTGCTTGAATTTTCTCAGCACACTGGTGTTGGTTGGATTAAAGAATTCACATCTGTCACATCCTGCTCTGAGCCCATAATCTTCTCATATTTTTAACACTGTCTTGTGATTTTGGAGATGTTCCTTGTCATCCAGGTAACACTGAGTGCCTGGGCAACCTTGTGTCACCTGGTCCATAGCTTACTGCCATAGTATAGGTGCAGATGCTACTCCAAAAATAAGTGTATTATAACTATAAAGCCCTCTGTGAGTGTTTATGCTGAGAAACATTTTGTAGTCTTCTTCCATTTCCATCTGTAGATAGGCCTCAGTGAAGTTCAGTTTGCTGAAGTGCTCCCTCCAGAAAGGCTTGCGAAGCTATCCTCTATCCTGAGGAGAGGATATTGATCTAGGTTCAGTACTGGGTTGATGGTGACCTTAAAATCATGACAGATCCTGACTGACCCATCCCTTTTGACTACTAGGACCACCGGCATTGCTCATGGGCTTCACTCAGCCATGTAAAGTATTCCTTCAGCCTCAAATATCACTCAAATGTTACTCAAATATGCTGAAGTGTTGATTATCCCTAATCAGTCTTATATATCCAGTCCCTTAGAATATCTTCCAATAACTTTCCTACTATTGACGTCAAGCTTATCGGCCTATAACTTCCCAGCTTAGTCTGCAAGCCTTTCTTAAACAATGGAACAACTTTAGCCATCTTCATTTTGTCCTGCACCTCATCTGTAGCTAAGGGTGCATTAAATATCTCTGCTGTGTCCCCTGCAGTTTCTGCACTTGCCTCCCACAGAGTCCGAGGGAACACCTTGTTAGACCCTAGGGATTTATCCACCCTAATTTACCTCAAGACAGCAAGCACCTCTTCCTCTGTAATCTTCATAGGATCCATGAACTCGCTGATGCATTGCCTCATATTTACAGATACTGTATCCATCTTCTGAGTAAATTCAGGTGCAAAAACATCCATGTAAGATCTCCCCTATCTCTTTCAGCTTCATACATAGGCTACCAATCTGATCTTCCAAAGGATCAAATTTGTCCCTTGTTATCCTTTTGCTATGAAAATATCTGTTAAAGTCCTTGATATTCTCCTTCACCTAGCCTGCTCGTGGATTCTCATATCATTTTTTAGCCCTCCTGATTTCCTCAAGTGTTCTCGTGCATTTCTTATACTCCTCAAGTACCTCATTTGTTCCTTCATGCTTATACCTGCTACTCATCTTCTTTTCCTTAACCACGGTCTCAATATCTCTTGAAAACCAAGGTTCCTTAAACCTGTTAGCCTTGCCTTTAATTCTGTACTCTCAGGATTTAGCTTTTGAAGGCCTCCCACTTACCAAGTACACCTTTGCCAGAAAATGACCTGTCCCAATCCACACACACAAAATGCTGCAGGAACTAGCAGGCCAGGCAGCAGCTATGGAAAAGAGTAACAGTCAACTTTTTGGGCCGAGACCCTTCATCAGGACTGGAAAAGAAGGGGGAGGGAGTCAGACTAAGAAGGTGGTGTGGAGGGGAGGAAGAAGTGAAGAACTGGGAAGTTGATTGTTGGAAGAGATAATGGACTGTAGAAGGGGAATTCTGACAGATGTCAGAAGACTATGGAAGAAAGGGAAGTGGGAGGATCACCAGAGGGAGGTAAAGGGCAGGTCGAAAGAGAAGGTATGAGAGGGAAATGGGAATGAGGAATGATGAAGGAGGGATGGCGACAATTACTGACAGTTTGAGAAAGTGATGTTCATGCCATCAGGTTGGATGCAAACAGAATGTAAGGTGTTGCTCCTCCAATCTGAGTGTGGCCTCATCGTGGCATTAGAGGAGGCCATGGACTAACATGATGGAATGCGAATGGGAAGTAGAATTGAAATGGGTGGCCACCAGGAAATTCCACTTTTCTACAACTGTCAGTAATTTCCACACACACACACACACACACACACACACACACACACACACACACACACACACACACACACACACACACACACACACACACACACACACACACACACACACACACACACACACACACACACACACACACACACACACACACACCTTCACTATTCCCAGTGTTGCTTTGGATTTCCAGCATCTGCAGATTTTCTCATGTTTCTGTCCCAATCAACGTTTGACTGATCCTTTCTGATACCATCAAAATTGGCTGTTCTCCAAATTAGAATCTCAGCCCAAGGACCAGTCTTACCTCTTTCCATAATTACCTTGAAACAAATAGAGTTATGATCACTACTTGCAAAGTGTTCCCTTCACAAACTCTGTCACCTGCCCTGTCTCATTCCCTAATAGGAGATCTAATATCATACTCTCTCTAGTTTCTCTAATTGGGATTTTTATGTATTGATTAAGGGAAATTTCCTGAACATATTTGAGAAACTTTTTCCTGTCCCACTCTTTTACGGTATAGGAGTGCCATTCATTATATTGAAAGCTAAAATCACCTACTATCACACTATGTTTCTTGCAACAGTCTGAGATCTCTAAAAATTTGCTCCTCTAAATCCCACGGATTGCTGGATGATCTATAATACAATCCCATTTACATGGTCCTACCTTTCTTACTCCCTCAGTTCTATCCATAAAGCCTTACTAGATGAGCTCTCAAGTCTGTCCTGACAGAGCACTGTAATGAAATTTTCCCTGTCTATTAATGCCACCCTTTAATCCCTCCCACTCTATCATGTCCAAAACAACGAAACTCAGGAACATTGAGCTGCCAGTCCTGCCCCTCCTGCAACCACATCACATTAATGGCCTCAATGCCATAATTCCACATGTTGATCCATGCCTTAAGCTCATCTCCTTTTTCTACAATACTTCTTGCATTGAACTCAGAACACAACTCAAAACGTTAGTCCCACCATGCTTAGCCTTTCAATTCCTGAATTTGTATGTAGGTTTAACAACATCTTAGCCCACAACCACTTCACTATCTACTCTGGACCTACAACTATAATTTATCCCGAACCACCCCCCACCCACCACCACCCCCCCCCCCCCCCCAAGCAGCACTACCAAATCTTCCTGCTAGGGTATTAGTTACCCTCCAGTTCAAATTCAAATCATCCCTTCTGTACAGGTGCAACCTTCCGTGGAAGATAGCCCAATAATCCAAAAATCTAAACCACTCCCTCCTCCACTAATTCCTTAGCCACGTGTTAAACTGTATGATCTTCCTATTTCTGGCCACATTAGCATATGGCATGGGGAGCAATCCTAAGATTACAACCCTGGAGGTTCTGCTTTTTAACTTAATACCTAACTCCCTGAACTCACTTTGCAAGACCTTGTCACCCCTCCTACTTATGTCATTGGTACCGATGTGGGCAACGACATCTGGCTGGTCACTCTCCCATGTCAGAATACTATAGACTCAATCTGAGATGTCCCTGACCCTGGCACCCAGGAGGCTACAAACCATCTTAAAACAACTTATTACAACTAAAAACAATGTCCAAAGTATCCACATTATTATAATCACCAAAAATAATATCCATTTACCAAGTTAATTGAGCAAGAACAGCTGGTAATTCTTACAAATAAGGACACAAAATAAAATATTGCAAGAGCAACCTTAAATGAGGGAACTGTTTTTTAAATGCATTAATTTCAAAAAGTCTACTGCAGAAGATAAATGGTTTGAATGAGGCTATGTAGCAAATGGGAAACAATACTGTGGAGACAAAATAACAGCCCAAATTGATTAAATCAAGGAAGCAGACAATAGTGCAAAGGGTACCTGCAACATATGGAGAATTCTGTAAGATTGGGAATAGAGAAATATCTGTTTCACTCAAAAAAGAAATCTGCTGAATTGTAATAGAGTAACTTCTAATGTAAATATGAGTTCTCAGTAACATTTATGATTGTCCTTCCTGAAAATAATCTAAATTATTGATAGTAATCAGATTATATATAAATAATGAATTAATTATGTACACTTCAATACACTTTAATAACTTTTTAAAATATGCTACTACATGTAAATAATATTTGGCAATGGATTGAATATGTTTTATGCACTAAGATTTATAATCTAGGGAAATGGGAATGTTTAATGTTGATTGGGGGTTTCTGTTTAATGTACTACTTCAGACTGGAATGCTAAATCATAGAAGTGAATGGGAGGTTTATTTGGTAAATTGGGATTATGTGCTTGGAACTTATTAGCATTTTATGAAATGATTGAAATCTGAGAAGTTACGAGAAGTAATTTGTGGCAAACAAGCTGTTATCTGAGCAAAAGTGCATGTGAAAAGTGAACACCCTGGTGTAAATAGTGCAAATAAAAAGAAAAATACAAAACATGAAAACTTGAGATGGAAACTGTTAAGTCAATACTTTACTTGGACAAATAATGATTGAGAATGGAGAATCAGATGTACTTTCATAAAGATTTCTCAAAATTAAGAAATTCCCTTAATATATGAGAAATCAGTTTACATATTTTTTATTTTCCATAACACATCTTCAGTCAGTGGTAATAATCACTCTAGACTCATAATAAAGGAAACATAAGCCACTCATGTTCCTCAAGCCTGTTTCACCAATCAGTAAGTTCACCTTCCTACCTGAATTCTGTAAGGTGTATCTTATCCAGCAAGATCTATTGGACACAGATTTAAAGTAACCAATTGAACTAGCATTCACAGTTTTATGGGAGAGAATTCCATACCTATTGCACCTTTTATGTGAAAAAGTATTTCCTAACAGTTCTGTTAAATTACCTAGCTCTGATTTTTAGGTTGCAACCCTTTTGCTCGTATTATCTAAGGGATAAAAATAATATCTATCACTTACACTCAGGATCAAAAGAAAGCAATCAAATTACATGGTGCTGTAATTATCTACTTTACAAGGAAGAAAGCTTAGTTAATGTTTTGATACTTCCTTGGCCTTTGGAACTTTCTGAAGAATCATTGCTGCAAACAGTTAAAGAACAATGTAACTTCTAATGAAAAAGCTAAGAGGTATTAAAAGACTATTAAAAAGTTAGAAGGGACCTGAGGAAGATTTCTTATGCAAAAGGTGATTGGAATCTGGAATACACATGTGAGTGGATGGTGGGAGCAGGTAACCAAGAAGTATATAGATGAGTGCTTAAATGCTGAGATGAATAAGACCAAGGACCAGGTGGTGGTAAATGGAATTAATCTAGATGCCAACTTGATGGTTGATGTGCAGATGGTGGATGAAACATCTCTGTGCTGTGTGACTCAACCTTTCAAACATGTAAAGCCCAGGTCGCTACTAAGTATCCAGGTGTTGTCTACTCAGAGCTTATTTTAACTTTAGGAAAACATTATATTCTTTTCATTACAACTCTCTAAATGTATCGAAAATTCTAGGAGCTTAACCCACTTACTCTGGTTATTTATGAAAATTCCTTAGTCCTAGGGACTTTGAAACAAATGTCAGGTCACTATAGGTGATAAAGCCTGACTGCTTCCAAAATTTCCAAACTACAAATACATCAAGCTGGATTCTTCAGCCTGCAGGACATCGAGGTTCAGAAAATGTTAAAGACTCCTAGGTAAGAATATCATCTAACATTCCTTTAGCCTTGTTTAACTATTTTTGAAAACTGAATATGAAATAGGGATAGCGGATTAATTTTCATTCTGGGTAGGAAACCAAACTCACTCTGCAAAAATGTTCTCTTTGGCATAAGGGGAGTTAATATTCTGTTGGCCTTAAGAAAAGCATGATATGTTGTCAGTTACAGTAGCTAAAGGGAATTTTAAATTAGAGTGGAAAATTGTTTTACACAGGACATCATAATGTTTTTTGGCACAAAGATGCATAAATTTAAGTCAAATGACCAAACATTAGGTCACTTAATTAAGCTTTAAGAAGTTTGCTAAATAGGAGATAGGAACAGAGTGCTAGAAGAGTTTAGAGAGGAATTCCAAAGCTTAGAGTGCAGACAAACAAAGACATGGCTACCAATGGTGAATCTACTAAAACTGAAGAAAAACAAGAGCACAAAACTGATAACGGCAAATATATTAGTGAGTCATTTGCAAAACAATTCATTCCATACAAAAATAAAGGCCTGGTCTTAATAATACATTAATTTCAGACCTATCATTGTGTAAAAGGCCGCTGGTTTACACTGTACTGTATAATAGTTACTGCCACGTAAGGTACAGCTAGGAAATGAATTTCTATACATTGGCACAATTGGCGCAAGATTCAAGGTACATTTATTAGCAAAGTCTGTGTGCAGTATACAACCCTGAAATGCATCCTCCCCACAGACAGCCACAAAACAAAGAAAACCATGGAACCTGTTCAAAGGAAAGAGCCCATGTGTAAAGAAAAACAAATCACGCAATCGGCAACAGAAAAGAAAACAAATGAAAAAAAATGCAAAATGTAAAACACAAAACAAAAGAAACCAAGCATATTCAGTTCAACTCAGTGTTTGCTATCTTCTGGCCACCCAGATTCAAAGTAGCCCAAAATAGCAACAAAAAAAAAGGAGCATTAAAAAACCAGAAATGCATTATAATATGAACTACAGAGTCCAATCTACAAAGTGCCTCAATTAGACTTCACTCCAGCATCATCCTCCGACAGCATCAAAGGAAAAAAAGGTCATTCAAATGCAGGGTTCATCCTTCGCGAGCAGCGAGCAAAGGGGTGAGCGAGACCATCACATGTTGATACCTTCCTGGTTGATGACTCTAACGTTCCGCATCCATCTCGATGGTTTCAATCTTCCTCAGCCCTTTAATCAGTGAGATTGATGAGAAATTGAATTAATTATGGGCTCTTGCCCACCTCCAGGCTTCTTGGCCTCAAGGTTGCACAATTTGTTCAAAGCCTCCCAGAACACAAAGTGCCAGATCATGGACAGAGTGACTGTGGTGGAGGTGGATATGATAGGGTCTTTTAAGAGACTCCTGGACAGGTACATGGACCTCAGAAAAATAGGGGGCTGTGGGTAACCCTAGGTAATTTCTAAAATAAGGACATGTTTGGCACAGTTTTGTGGGCTGAATGGCCTGAATGGTGCTGTAGGTTTTCTATGTTTCTATCACTCAATCAGCCCAATAACACACCACCAAAATGTAGATCACAGGCTCTAACAGTAGCAGAACCACATTTGAAAGAAGAAGAAGAAGACATGAAATAAGAGAAATAAGTAGTTTTGTGGCCCATCATGAGGATGCTACCTTTGTTTGTGTTGCTTGCTGGCACCATATTCTTCCAGAATAAATATAAAAATAGTGGGTTAATAAACAATGTACTGTGCATCATTTGAAAAAGGTATGGACTAGGCATTAAATCTACCTCAAGATATGATGTAGAATGCATAACATTAATTTTTGAAATTTTTTTGTAACTTTAGAAATTAATTAATTACAAGAACAACATTAGTAATTTACATCAACATAGGATATTTACCAGCCAGAAGTGTTTCAAAGAATTTTGCAATAAAGTTATCAAAGAATATTTAACAACAAGATGATTAAATTAAATTTTAAAAAGTCACATAAGTAAATTTTAAGAAGTGCCTTAAACAGAAGAGAGAAATGCAAAGCATGAAGGGTTTAAGGCAGATCACAAAACTTAGATACAGACAACACCAATGGTGAATCTACTAAAACTGAAGAAATGTAAGAGCCCCACATTGATAAGGGTAAATAAATCAGTAAATCACTGGCAAGATTTGTTCAAAAAATCATAAAATAATGTTTAGTTTTGGGTATAGCATCTCTGAATCTGAAATCAAAGCAATCCAAATTAAAAAAGCAGCCACAATGACACAAGGGTTACGAAGTCCATGAGCTACCCAATAACTAGAATTATTAGCAACCAGCTATAGTCCGATCCAATGAAAACAACAGGTATCTTTTGGAAAACTGCCTGAAACTTGTTTAGATATGCAGTCATTAATCAAACAAAGATGGCAACAATAATCTGTGTTTATGTAGTATATTTTAAAGTGAAAAGAACAACGAGGGGTGATTGATAAGTCTGTGGCCTAAGGTAGAAGGAGTCAAATTGCACATTTATTTTTCAACGTAGTCCCCTCCTACATTTGCATACTTAGTCCAGAGGTCCATACGTATCTTGGACCTCCAGAAAAGTGTCCCCAGCAGAGGTGATTGATAAGTTTGTGGCCTATGGTAGAAGGAGATGAGTTATTAACTTCAAATTTTCTGCATAATCTCTCAAAGAGTTGACCTGCATGTGCATGTAACGAGAGCTGTATAACTCATCTCCTTCTACCTTAGGCCACAAACTAAACAATAACCCATCTGCGGACACTTTTTTCAGGAGGTCCAAGATCGGTATGCTCCACGACCGCTGAACTAAGTGAGTAAATGTAGGAGGGGACTATGTTGAAAAATAAATTTGCTAGGTTTTCTAAAATTGACTCCTTCTACCTTAAGCCACGAACATATCAATCACCCCACATAGTTGCATAGGCAAATTACATAAGGAAATAAAATTACAAAACTGCAGAATCGTATAAATTAACTGAAAGCCACATCAAAAGAAATTTGAAATGAAGATGTTTGGTGAAAGAGTTTGCAAAAATAGTGCAAGAAAATGAGAATCGTTAACATAATAATACAATAAAAGGGGGAGGAAGGGGTATGGAGAGCATAAGAGTACAAAGTAGTTACATTGAAGGATGTGGGAGAACTATAGAACGGAGTAGGTTGTAGAATGTACGTGAAGCAAGGCTGCGGGGGAAATTGAAGATAAAACACGTTTAAATTAAATATGAAGGGACATGAAGAAAAATTGAGGGTCAGCATGGAAGAGTAGGCTGGTCAGTTGGGACAGATATAATTGCAGTATAGGGCCATCTGTCTTAATGATTAATAGTGTGGAAGATGAAAAACAGATTTAAAAATAATAGATATAGTAATCCAAAAGATGGAAAAAAAAACATGGACCCTGTCCTTGGTAGCGTTAAAGCTGGAGGAGGAGAAAAGCACAATATTGAGGAGGTACAAACAAATAGTGGTAGCAATGGACAGAATATGGGCTTTAAAGTTAATCTATATGATAAACAGAACCACCAGGTTTCATACAATTTATTTCAACATGTCAGGTGACCAGTGAAGGACTGGAATCTATGCCATGGACACTGATTTTATCGTGAGGTAAGAGCTGGAAATGGTTTCAGTTCAACAAAATGTTGACTCCTCTGCATCTAATGTGGGATATGAATCCCAACAACAAAGCCAATCTGAACCAGACTTTTACAGCAGCTGAGAATTCAGACTTTGATCAGCTGAAGAAAGGAAGATAAGGGATCAAGAGAACAAACACTGCTTTGGAAGTAAGTTTCTGCAGAAAGAAAATGTGATGCTTCTTGGATCTGTGCTGGAAATCGGAAAAGGCCAATAGGCCTTAGACTGTATGGAAACAGATAACAGAGGGTGTTCTAAAAGAAGCAGGAACCACCTGGGAGGAGGCACATTGTGAAGGGCAAAAAGATCTTAAGTCAGATTCTCTCTACATCAGATAGTTCTGAAAGTCAACAACATCATTGGTAAAGAGTGCAGTTTAAAGAAAGGCCTAGATACTGTGGGATTTAAAGTCCTGGGCTAAAAAATCAAGTTAAATATCTGCCTTACAGCTTTTATGATTTTTTTCTGAAAACTTTCATTTCTCTCTTGGTTAAACCCTAGGCTGACCATTTGGGGAAATGTTCAACATTTTTATGAGCAACCTGAGTAATGGTACTTCTGCGACTAAAAATAACTGGAATTCTGCCGTGTTTTCAGATCCTTCATCATTATAAATAGGAAGCAGCTGCAAGTATAATTTTTGAATATATTTAAATGCGTTGAAAACCAAAT
Source organism: Hemitrygon akajei (assembly GCF_048418815.1). Taxonomy (NCBI): domain Eukaryota; kingdom Metazoa; phylum Chordata; class Chondrichthyes; order Myliobatiformes; family Dasyatidae; genus Hemitrygon; species Hemitrygon akajei. The sequence goes on from NC_133126.1 coordinate 138,391,491, forward strand.
GGTTGACACTGATGATTGTACAGAATTTAAAGTGGAACTGTGTGTATAACAGAGAGGATGGAGGCCTGGATCAGATTCATGTTACCTGAGGCTTTATGTTCAGTATTTAGTTATTGTTAGCAGGCATGCCTGTTTCCATACCTCCTGCCTGGGGGTAGCTGATGTGTTTCATAGTTATGTAATGTGCCAGTACATAAGTGACATATTGTTTGCATAAATGACATACTGTCTGTGGTTTGTATTCAAAGTGCTGGATTTTGTCCTATAGATGAACTTGTACACTTGCCTGACTCCCTCCCATCTATCTCAGACAGATGCCCTCTATGTTGCTTCCTTTTGTTTCAATTGAAGAACAGTTTCTGCTAATTTAAAACTGGTGTGAAATAGTTTTAACTCTTCGGTACCTTATGCACCCCATTGTCCCATTTCTAATATCAGCGTTATACTGTAGCTGTTTGCAACACACATAGCTGTGATTTGGCTCCCTTTCTGAGACTTTGTTCCTTCTGCACCTTCAGAATGTATTGAGAACCACAAAAAAATAAGACATTGAGTTCAAAGCAGTGTTGTATTTGTTTGAATTTAAAGTCTTTTATAGGAATATGATAAGGTGTGTGGGGTAGGGTGAATTTGCACCTTCAGCATTAAAACATATGGCTGGAATTTGTAAGCTGTCTCTAGTGGAAATGTTGTTATCGGATCGTGTATTGAACTAAGTCGTTTAAAATAAGACGGAAGTGTTGAACGTGTGATCAAATAGAAAGCTGTTGTGAAGCATGTGGAAATCAAACGCCGTGGGCAGAAGTGTTACCACTTCTGACCTATAAGGAATGTGGGCTCATGAGACGGTGTTTTAACTAAAGCCACGGGTTGGAATCGAAATTTCATTTGAGGTTTCTCCTTGTCCTTTCTTGTTCCTCTGATGGGTCGGTTATTATATTTCGAGTCTGTCTGTTAAAGCTGCTGCTCTAACATACTGAGCTCCACGTGAGAACCGTGTGCGTGTGAATGGGGTATCAAGAGGAGAGCCGTATCCTGTGGACTCGATTCCCCAGCGCTCGTAACTTACAGAGGCTGGTTCTCCACTTATCGATCAGCCCAAATCCCTCAGATCATGTGATTATTTTCTCCCTCACTGGACGGTAGCACAAACTGCATAAGAGTTCTCGTATAAATAAATATACGAAATGGTGTTCACAGAACAATATTGCACCAAGCTATCTTACTATTCAGTTTGGTAATGGCATATTTCCGGTTATTGACAACTGAAAGTATCACTAATATGTTGTTGAACAACAGATATAAATGGTCCGCTGTTCTGCTTAATCGACATTCATTTATCGGTTTACACAATAAATTGGGATTACTCCAATGGGCTTAATTAAAACATAAAATTAATGAGAATAAGCCTTCACAGGGGCGTGATGCCCAATCTAAGAGAAGCCTATAAAGTTGTTCAAATCTCCCTTTTTCAGTATTTGAGCGTGAGGAAACTATCGGATTCTGTCCCAACCTCTGCCCCATCTTCTCTCCGATGCCTTACACAATGTGATGTGCTGAAATTGAATTGAACTTTGTTTCACCTCCCCTTGTCTAAATCAGAAAGATGTGTTGCGCAGAATATTTTAATATGCTGATTTATAGAGGGATTATAAAACAACATCAATGTCGCTAACGGCAAAAATTACTTCTAGAAATACCATGCAGAAACTCAAGGAGAACCGAAGCCTTAGTTAAAGGAGAGACTGGAAGTAGTAGCCTAAATAGATGACAATAATACTGTTAAAATTAGCATTTGTATAAAATTGCACGTTTACATGGATACCAGATATTTAGTATGGGGTATTATAGTGTCAAATTGCGTCAGAGAAAACTTAGGCATATTTACCGCTTCGTCATGTTTTTGTTTTGTTGGCCTTTTGCTATTAAATAAAAAACTAAAACCTGTCCGATATCACCTTTATGCCATCTGGCCATGTAGTGGATTATTGATAATAATTTAGATAATTGTCTTAAATACCATAATAATAAAACAATGAAAGGTTATATAATAACTATTCAGTGGCTGGTAAATATTATCCAATACAAATGTCGGTCTGATTGCCAAACGACGTAACGTTATATTTATTCAGAAACAGTATATTTTAAGTTTATGGGATTCTCCTTAATGCCGCTTTTTGAAGGTAGAGATGGTAATAATAATAATACTAATAATCTAATTAAAATTATATGGAGATCCGAGTAAAACTGTTCGTGTTCATTTTTCTGATCAGTTACCTATGGTTGATGTTATGGTCGATTGTTTGACCTAGAAAAAAAAGTACTGATTATCCAGATAAAAGGTATTAAACTTCCAATTTTAGTTCATTGATTAATTTTGGACAATTGAGTTATAATACGCATACGTCCTTTCTGAAAAGATTTGTGGTCTTCAGCCCGGTATGATATATGTGACTCCAAACCATCGAAAAGTCATTTGCCTCTGATCTGAAACAGCCACCAGTTGCAGGGTGATTCCAAATGGGTGACAAGTTGATGATCCTACATGCAATGCCCATTTTTGTAGATGAATTTAAAACTGCACAGTGAAATGAGATATAATGGAAAGGAAGCCAGTCAGAAAGATTTCTAACCAAGTCTTTTCCACGATGCCAACTGTGATTCTTAATTACCTATCCAGTCACGTGGCTACAATTTGCAAATAGATGCTTGCACGTTAGCAATAACTTAACGCACATAATTGAATCAACCAACATGGATACGAAAATCATCTGTAGATGTTCCATTTGCTTTTTTTAAATCATTTTCATTCTCCACGATAACAGACGTTCATCTATATCTAGCCAGACAAAGTCCTACGAAAACTACACTGAGCCATATGGCCTAGTTTGATTTTAAGATAGAATTTTACCTAGTATTTCTTTGTACAGTACCCGGGTAGTGCTTCTGTCTTAAAGGCATGCTTGTTTCCTTCTCAAATAACATGTTCAGCCAATGTCCATAAAAGCAGATTAAAATAGATAATTAACATACGAATATTGGGCTTAAAATCGTTCCCTCCCTTCCTGGGAGTATGCTAATGAATTTTGAAATTACACCATCTACTTAAAAATTCTTAGTGATTTTAACATATGTTGAATGAAACGAAGTGGCTAATAGTTTTATCATGTTTGGACAAAGGTCAGAATCCGATCCTTACGGTATTTTTGAGACTAATATAATTTTGTTTGATCTAAGTCGTTCCCGTTATAAGGATGAACTTGGGAGAAGTGGCAAAGAAGTGTAAAATGATCCAATGACCTGCATTGGTTGTTAACAGCATAATCATTAAAAGTACTTAACACAAACACTAAAGGTCAGGGACTGAAAGTAATAAATACTGAGATATGCAGAATGATTCAGGATATAATGTTGTAACATTTTGAGTCTCATTCTCTACAAGTGCAGTTTTGGTAACTCTTTATTCCGCCCCTCCCACCCCCCCCCCCCCCCACCCAGATCCGATATTTACTATTTCTGACCATGAGAACATAAGACATAGGAGCAAATTAGGCCATTCGGTCCACCTAGTTTGCTCCGCCATTTGATCTTGGCTGCTTTATTTTCTCTCTCAACCCCATTCTCATGCCCTCTCTCCGTAACTTTGACGCTCTTATTAATCAGAACATATCTATTCCTCCTTAAATATGCCCAATAACTTGGCTTCCACAATCGTCTGTGTCAATGAATTCGACAGATTCGCCGCCATCTGGCAAAGAAATCCCTCCTCATCTCCGTTCCAAGGAGATATCCCAAGATATCTATTCGTAGACTCTCCCACAATTCGTAAGATCCTTTCCAAGTCCACAGAATCTAGCTCTTCCTCCTCCCCGCCCCACCCCCCTCACACACACACACACACACACACACACACACACACACACACACACACACACACACACACACACACACACACACACACACACACACACACACACACACACACACACACACACACACACGAAACTCCAGCGAGTACAGGCCCAGAGCCATCAAACGCTCCTCATACATTAACCTTTCATTCCGGGATCATTCTAGTAATCCTCCTCTGGAACCTCTCCAATGTCAGAACACCCTTTCCTAGATATGGGGCCCAGAACTGCTCACAATACTCCAAATGTGGTCAGGCCAATGCCTTATAAAGCCTCAGCGTTACATCTGTATTTTAGTCCTCTTGAATTTCATTATAGAACTTATTACCTAAGTTTCATGGGTATAAACTAAATGTTTGTATTTGAAGCATTATTGGCAACGTGTTAAAACTAGTTTGTGATGTAACAACAGCGTTTCGCAAATGAGACTAGAGTTACTTTCTGTGTAATCCCTCAAACTAATGCCTAGGATAAACTTGAGACTAAAGAGCATTGCTTTGGTCACGAACACGTGTAATGTAACGAAAAACACTACATACATATAATCGTAAAATCGTCAGTTTATCGACCATGTAAACTCAGTTTAAATATGTATGTGATCTATGTCGAAGCAGGATGACTGAGATTAGATGACAAATAAATAAACTCGGATTTAATTCTGTTTATTTAATCCAATGCATATTAAATATTAAGATTTGTCTAAGTATTTGGCATTATTTCAAGACCTGTTACAAAATTTTGCTTCAATATATGAAAGGCTAATAGTGCAGATGTTATGTAAGAGTTTCTTTGTGAGTATATTGTGATACAACAAGTTCACCTGAGTCACAATCTAATAAGAAACTAGACAATTGTTTTCTTCAGAAATCATCCTGTTACAACCTTCTTCCCCAGTATAGGAATTTCGTCTTGTAATGCATGGTATTTGCGGAAGCCTATGTACTCTAAACTTGCCCTGCAATATAATGTTTTTCAGAGAGAAGAATTATAAAGAAAAATATTTTTAAATCGTTTCAAACGCAGCATAAGCAGTACTTAAAATATTCTCGAGTGGGTCGTGCTTCTTTTTTTAATATTAGATTAATTTTACAAATGCTAGATTGAACACGCAGTGTATATGACGCGGCATTAATCATTGCCCAATCCAGATGGCCTAGAAGGGTCCAGCTAAAGTTCGGGATTTCCATGTATTTTTATCGGTATATCATTTCCTTATAATGTTATTCAAGACAAAAGTTTTATACGTTTTAATCTCTATGTAATGGACATCGCATATATCAGTTATAATATTTCATTTGCAAATGCGTTAGACTATTTATGTATGTGTCTGTGTATATATTTTAAACGACAACTTTCAAAGAAGATGCTTATTTTTATTTAGGGAAATAGTTACATCATATATTGATGACATGGACTTTGTTGTATCTCGATAAATGTTACGTGAAATGCCTATGTTATTCTTGTATTGCAGACGTAGAGTAGATAATAAGCAGGAAGATACTTGCACGGCACGATCTAGAAGGGCCGAGATGGCCTGTTTCCGTGCTGTAATTGTTATATGGTTATAATAGAAGCTCAATCAGGACATTTGTGTAAAGTTTCCATTATAATTCTTACCACAATAGTGTATGAGTCGTACAGGTAATTTCTACGATGGGTTGTATTTTACTGTATGAGATTCGGATTGAAATTTGTACCCACTTACAATCACAGTTGATATTCTTTCTGGATAATTGCAAATGTTGTACCTAATATAGTAGTGTGACTTGCTGTTCGCTACTTATAACTATTAAAATCAATTGCAAATTATGAGGTGAATATAGCAGGAAAGGTCACTTGTTGAATTTGGATAATATGTTCCATATATTGCAAATCTAGACACAAAATGTGTGTTTCCGTAATTTATGTATCCTAAAAGTATATTGATGGAATGAGTGCACCAAAAAACTCTCTTAAAAAGATGAGATTTTTGCTGTTATAAGCATTCGAATGTATAACTATTGACACATTCGAATTTGTAAATTCCCCTCAACAATTTTGTCAGTGAGTAAAATGCAGCGTTGCTGCGTGTTATACCTTTGGCTGGGCATTCCATCGCATTGTATAAAGAAAAGGAACATTAATTTCAAAATATAATCGACAGTAGATCTGCAATCTACTATTCACAACGGGCAGTTAAAGCAGTCGGCAGGCTCAGGTCACAGAATGGAATCCAGCTAAACAGTTTAAGGGCACACTATTTTATTACTCCAAACCCCCAAAATGTGCATATGTTCTTTGAGCTAGATTTAGAACAGTGACTATTCAGGCCAACTCTATGACCCTAATAGACAAGAGGTCCAATGATCAATCAACAGAAATATTTAGTGGAGCAATTCTATTGCTTGTAGTTTAGTTCGAAAGAGCTAACCGTCCATTCAGTGAATGTTACCACTTAATAAACGTATAATTCGCATCCACGGAGGCAACATAATATTAAACCACCAACTCTATCTTAACGTCTTAGTTATTCACAACGTAGTATCCTTCCCCGATTTTCTACTTCACTTTCCCTCTCTTTGCTCCGCCCCCTTTCTCGATCTCTCTCGCAGCCCCTTACTGCCTCAGTCAACCTGAAGTCAGGAATTGGGAAAAGAAGACTGTATACCAGAAAGTCAATAACTAACTAATCTAAATCTAGTTGTATTCGGATGTAAAACACGAATTAACATTTACTTCACTCTGCAGTAAGAATCAAAGCTTTGCCGTATCAAACCACTGCAAACGAAGTCAGTACATTACTTGCATGGAACCCGTTCTCCAGATAAATCTATCTTTTGAATTTCAACTTAGATTGCTTTCTCTCTTAATTGGTGGATTGTTTGTACATAACGTTGTGCTGTTCATAACGAAAATAATATTTAAATGTTTTTAAATCGCCATATGTACTTACTGATACCATCCCAAAGCAATGTCAAATACTTCCTTCTCTTGCTGGGTTATTTGTAAGTGTAACTAGCAAGTTCAAAAGCACAAACATTCAATTTAAAAAAAAAATCCACGCCCATTCCATTACTTTCATCATTCGGATTTCCTTATCGCTGTAATCCAATTCCGAAGCAACAGAGATTTAATCTGAATCACGGAGCCAACCTTCATAAAAGCAAAAGACGATGCAGGTGAGCTATTGATTGCATTAAAGGTGGAAAAATGCCATTATGGTTAGCAAGACTGAGATTCCAAAGTAAAAATGAAATTACACCGAGTCACTCGCCACCTTGAGATGATAGGGCGGGGCAGCCGAGTGCCTGGTTTATTAATTATCTTCCCGAGTATTAAATTGCTACATCAGTCCCAACTGATTATTCTTTTGCATTGGGAGAATTTGGTTATTTATCTTTTGTTTTTCCATTTTATTCTGATTGGTTGTGTTATTCGTGAATGGAAATGTATCCTTATAAAACCTCTTCTACCGTCTTTTTAGTATTGATTTTTAGTCATGAAGTTATTTTAACTTGTCCTTTTAATTTAATTTATTGTGATAGTTTGTGACTTTCCCTTTTACGCAACTTATGTTTCAATGACACACCATTATAATTGTACACAATCCGGTTCAATTTTTAATGAAGCTGTCTATATGCTTTAAGATATGTTATTTTAACGTAAGTATTTGCTCTGTATTATATATATAAACCACGCAATTTTCAACTCGAAATATTAAAGGAATTATTGATTCACTGAACATATAGACGGTGGTCCGTTGATACCTGGGAAATTGTTACCGTGTATCATCATTAGCATATTATATGTTTCAGTAAGTGTTTTCACCCTATGGTTAGATCAGCTCTCTGGTGGAACTTGATAAACATGACCCCACCCCCTCCCTCTGAAATGGGCAGCATGGAACTTAATGGAAAATTAAATAACTTCATCTGGAATATTGATGTAGCACTGGAAATCATTCCATGGAGTGGAAACACTTAGATATCTTTATAATAAGAATAACACAATGAAAAGACAAATCCCGTTCTTTCATTTATTTATATTGACATTCAGAATTGTCCAAAATGAATTGTACTCTCAGACTTAATTTCTCCGTCCGCAAATAATATGACCAATTCATATTCAGTTAAACTTCAGAAGAAGTTTATGCTATTTACTGAAAAGATTGACTTGTTGGTACTTTTTTTTACTGTTATTTTGACATTTTCTATTTATAATCATGCTCAAGCAGTCGTTTGAAGCACGGCGCCCTTCTGAAACATAAACCAGCATCCACATTAATGAAATGCTGTCTTTAAGAATGTTATCCCCGCCCACATATTATTTCCTTTTAACTTTGTTCCAGTAAACTGATTCTCTCACAGCATTAATTCAGTTTATTACAATTGATGTTTCGCATAAACTACAATGTTAAATTGATTTGATGAAACGATTAGCTGCCAAGTGACTACGTTGTATAAACTGGTCAGTTTGTTCAATGCATCAGTATTTCGTCAGGTGTTTCTTTTTTACATAATATGCAATGTTCGTGGTTTTACACCAGTGATGTTGCGTCCGTATTATTCTGCCGTGAGTGTAGTTTATTTGAAGGAACAGTGTGAGCAGAATTCCCATCCAGAAAGTAAGGTTGCTATTCCGGAATAGTCAACCAACAATGGATCTCCAATGACATATAAAATAAATTAGGAATCCTAAATAGCTCATCTCTAGTAAGAAAGGATACTTTCACGCGTGTTAAATATGACCACAGCTTTGATCTATGCCCTGTTTGGAACTGAACCCTTTCTCTTCATTTTATTCATGCACATGTTCCATCCGATCAGCACTGAGTTGCAAGAATGCTGGAAACTCACATCCCACCATTCGGACCGCCACGGTTTAAGGAAGCGCCCTACTAACTATTGCGAGGCAAGTTCGGGATGGGAAGAAAGTGTTGCTCTTGCCAGCACTGCTATAAGAAAGATAGGAAGAACGCGTATGGAGAACGCAGATGATTAATGGCAATCTATATTTCACGCCAAGTTGTGCAATATGTTAGATGAGATGGATTTCTGGAATCCCTTCAAAAGCCTTAAGAGAATTTAAGTCACAATGGCATAGTGCCAATACTCAATGGGGCCCGACCATCTCGTCTTTTCAAATGCACCCTTCAGAGTACTAACGGAAGCATTTTGTCTATTCATACTTTTCTTGTCTTTCCGGCAAAAGGATTGCAAAATTAAACTTCTGTGTGAGCAGATGCTGCCAGTGTGAGCTCTTCTTCCTAATGGTCAGAGGCATGCGAGGAAATAAGGCTGGGTGTCACTGTGACTCTGTAAGGTTGCGGTGCAGGAATTAGAGAGTAAACTATCTTCTCTTAACTGTAGAGAGTCACTAACCGAGTCACTTTTCATAGGGCCAGAATCCTGCAGTCGCCGTGCCTGACAACTGGGTGGAGTTAAGCTCTTATACATAATTGAATTATTTATCTTAAGACTGTTATCCTATGCGTTATTCACTTCGTTATAATGGAGTACCGTACCTATCATATCCCCACCACCACCAAATGCATTTAATAGACATTAATAACCACAAGATATTCTGCAGATGCTGGAAATCTTGAGTAATTCACATAAAATACCGGATGAACTTAGCAAGTCAGGCAGCATCTATGGAGGGCCGTGACTCTTCGCCGACTGTTTATTTTCCCTTCCATAGATGCTGCCTCGCTTGCTGAGTTCCTTCGGCATTTTGCGTGTGCTGATGCTATGAGTGTGTATTAGCAGCGCCTTTATTCTTACAAGGTGTGAAGACAGGATTATTCCGGAATAAAGGATGTTGCTCGAGTTAACAACATGGAAGAAAACCATTTCAGTTTGCATATAATTCTGTCGGTGAACAACATCCAAACAACCGTGCTTTTAGACCAGCCCATTGCTGGTAGCGAATATTTCTCTCGTCTTCTCAACCAGCACTTAAAAGTGAACTTGCCAATCACAACACGGAAATTCTTTTTAACTTCCCCGATGCTCTGAACGCCTTTTCGTAGCTCGGCAAGATTCACTGAAACCATGGAATCTGTTTGTTTTACTGTTCTGTACCTGTACATCAACGTGCCCAGAAATATCTCATTGTGCGCAGCGATTACCCGTTATTCAAAGAGGTTACGACTTATACCGGTTTCTACATGTTAGAGCACAATGATTTATTGTGGGGTTAAACGATTCAGTGCCACAAACTTTAAACAAGAGAAAGTTCTTAACACCGAGTTGTCATAAAATTCAACGGAAAGTTCCACAGAGTCTGCCCCACTTGCTCCTCCACCCCCACCCCCACCCGCGCATTTAACCCCTTCTCCATCCTGCCATTAGCAGAGCTATGTGGATGGGAACAAACTTTGTGCTGCGAAGTATCACAAATAAGATGTGATTCACTGGGAGATCTCGTCTGTGTTTCCCCGAAGCAGCCGCCGCGCTCCCGGCACTTCCGAGCCACAGCTCGCGAGTGCAAAAAGAGATAAATACCTCGAACAGCAGATTTTCCCAATCCAGGGTCGCTTCCTTTAAAAGAGATGTGGGGAAAATGTTGGGAGGGGTCTTGAGGTGATAGCAGGGTGGGGGCTGTTAGAGGACAAAAAAATGTCCACCATTTCGGAGCCGAAACTGCGGAAACTTCTCTGGGGAATCTGAACGAGGTGATGACACACACAACAATGCTGGTACACCTGCACCCGGCGGAGGCGCGGAAATACCTCATACACAGGCCGATATGGGTGGTCGGCAGTGCGGACTCAACCCCCATCCACCAATTTCCCAGCAAAACATAATCCCTGTACTCCAAAGAGTGGAGAGGTGTGGGGGTAGTGGTGAACGCGGAACGTCGTAAACGCGTGGCGGTAGGTGCAGAAGATGGATCCCATGGTCACAGAGAATTAATCCTTATAATCAGCTATTTAACCAGGGAGTGAGTGGATCGAGCCGATTTGCCAGGAAATAACTTTCAGGTCATCTTCGGAGCGGCAAATCAACTGATTGAAATCAACGCAAACTGGATTTGCAAGTTCTGTTCACGGATCGCTTCCGTGTATTTAGCAGGACCGACTAAAATAAACGGCAATGGAAATATTCAACTGAACGCTGAGTTTTCATTTAATTTGTTTTAACTGCAGTGGCATCCGACACACAACACAGAGTTATACAAACGAGGGGTCTGGGGCAAATTTGTGCATGTTTTACACATACTCGTGTAATGCCCTAGCTTTCTGTCTCGTTGTGCAGTCTTTTATACTTCATCGTTTTATTGATATTTTTGCCATTCTCGTGTACTCGGAGAGACATGGCCATTTTCATCTGAATCCTGAAACCCACACAGATTTGGAGCAGTGAGTTGAGTCCCCTCCCCATTTCGTACCACGCCGAAGTATGGAACTGTGACAGTAGTTCAAAAACTAAAATAAATATCATAGAAGGTTGTTTTTCTTAAGAATTTAAATATTCTACAATTAAATATTTAAAGGCGTAATGCCTTCATATTAAACCCATGTGAGCAAGTGCGGTCTTGATGGGGGAGGGAATGACGCAAGCGGAAATGTGATCAGTTTCACTAATGAGGGGAGAGCATAGGCTGAGAGATTCACGAATAGGACGACGCATTTTTTCTCTGGACAAGGGGACGAAAAGGGCACGGCTTAAAGCGATAGAAACCCACAGCTTGGGCTGTGCAATCACAGTAACGTATTCGAATGTATTACGTTTGCAATGCAAAAAACAAACTGCCTACGAACTTGAACAAGGCTTTGGACGGAGAACAGACTCGAGTACTCAACCCCACAAGGAATTTGCACTGCAATTCTAGACTCTGGTGTTGCCGTTGTTAAAGAAACCTGCGGTGTGGCTGCGAAAAGAATAGAAAAGAGAGAAACTTTGATTTCACGATGGCAGCCTACCAGCACCCTGAAGACGATACCATGGTTCTAATGACTGACAACACTTCTACCGGTAGTTCCAAAGACCGAGTCAAGAATGAGTCATCCCCGGACAAGGCTACCGAAAAACCCGATCCGACTCAGAAACCGCCCTATTCTTATGTGGCCCTGATTGCTATGGCTATCCGAGAGAGTCCGGAGAAACGGCTCACTCTTTCTGGCATCTATCAATACATCATTACCAAATTCCCATTCTACGAGAAGAATAAGAAAGGCTGGCAAAACAGCATCCGCCACAACCTCAGCCTCAACGAGTGTTTCATCAAAGTGCCCAGGGAAGGTGGCGGGGAGAGAAAGGGAAATTACTGGACACTGGACCCGGCTTGTGAAGATATGTTTGAAAAGGGCAACTATCGAAGAAGGAGGAGGATGAAGCGCCCGTTTCGACCCCCGCCTACCCACTTCCAACACAGCAAGTCGGCTTTATTCGCAGGTGACAGCTATGGCTACATCGGCCCTCCCAAGTACTTGCAATCGACTTTCATGAACAATTCATGGCCTCTTGGGCAGCCGCCTGCGCCAATGTCTTATGCCTCCTGCCAAATGGCCAGTGGCAACGTCGGCTCTGTCAATGTGAAGGGACTTTCGGGGCACACGTCCTACAACCCTTATTCGCGAGTGCAGAGCATGGGTCTGCCCAGCATGGTGAACTCCTATAACGGCATGAGCCACCACCATCACCCCCATCCCCAACAACTCAGTCCGGCTCCCCCGCCTTCCTCCAGCAATGGGGCCGGTCTGCAGTTCCCCTGCGCCAGGCAGCCTGCTGATCTTTCCATGATGCACTGTTCTTACTGGGACCACGACAGCAAACACAACGCATTACACCCAAGGATAGACATTTAAGGCAAACAGCGGCATGATATTATTACATAAATGATTTGCCCCAAATCCACCCTTTTCTCTTTAAGTTGTGCCAAATATTTACAGTGATGATCCCCACCAGGTAGTGTAAGTGTTTTGAACTTTTATCTTTAAAGCACGAGAAAAAAATGGGATACCCATCTGGGAAACGAACTGTCTTTTATGTACTTTAACTCTTACTATAAGAACATTTGTAGATTTGTTCATTTTTAAGCGTGTCTGACCAAACATTGTCGAGTAATAATGTTTCCTGATGATGAATCTTTAATTTTCTTGTCATCTGTGTCATTTTTAATGTGATGCCCATTGAAATCAAATTTTAAACTTGCCAATATTGTTCCCTTTAGAACTATTGCCACAGTTTTAAGCAAGTTTATAAGCCTGTGTTTGTTTTCTTTAAAAAAAAGAATGTTAAAGCTCTTGTAACTGATCTGCGTTAGTAGCTCCGCTCGCTCTGCAGTTTGGGACCAATTCAAATGTATAGCACTTTCCTACTTGTACTCTAGATTTGTAACCTTTAATAAACCCCTATTTTCCACCGTCGCTGTTTAAATGTTGTGATTTTTCAGCAATCCTCTCCACTTTATTTTACATTTTTTCCACTGTGATTTGCTACTTTATAGTAGTTTCCTTCTAATTTTATTACCCGCCCCCACCGCCCGCGCCCCCCACTACCTCTCACTATTTGCCTATTATTGAAAAGGTTAGTTGAAACCCCAAATTCAGATCAAATGTTAAGGCTACTTGTGTAATTTCACGTAAGTTAACGCCGAGGATTGTTATGTTTGCAATTACATTCTAATTCTATAATTCTGTTAGTTTTTACATTCAAGTCAAACTAGTTCAGTTAATATCAAACCCGTATTTACGTGCTGTTGTTATAACTTTTGATTGTGTTAAACAAGGCCTTGTGTGCATTAAGGCGCCTAATCCAAAAAGTCATCTAAATTACTTCTCTCCCTAACTTGAAGGAAGAGGATTTTAAATAAGACTAAGACCAAGTTTTTAAAAATATTTTAGAAGGGTTAGGACGTACTTTGCAAGGATAGCTGCCGTGAGTCGTTGCTTTACTGATACTGCTTTCGAACATGTTCTCCTCCAGAAGAGAGCAGCAATCAAGGGATAGCTGTTTCCAACAATTATTTTGGATTTGCCTTAATTAAATAAATGAACATAATACTCCATTTGTATTTTTTTGATTTTATAAATTAGATGGACTCGTTATATATGCATGCAATCTTTCAATTGAGCCCAATTTTAAATTGATCAAGAACTGTATTCAGACTTCAAGTATAATCGAATAGGATTTAAAAAGTACATCTCTTTGATATTATTGATCAAAACCAATGAGGTTTCCTTGGAGCAAAGATGCGCAGTATTCAACATTTCTTTGTTGTTTCCAGACTTCGAATCGATTGTTAAACACACCATAAATTGTGTTGCAAATGGTTGTTGACCCCCCCCCAAAAAAAATACTTGGAGGACTTTACCATTTTGATCTCGGCTGTTTCATGGGTGTCTACACCTACAAGTATCAGTCATCCGCCAGCCGCCTTGTTCCCTTTGTGCTTTATCTGCCGCTAGTGTAGACAGATACCTTCCTCAGATGCACAGGATGTCCTCAAGTTCAGAATTAATTGTGCTCGAAATTAATCCTTTAGCACGCCATGCAGTCTTCCTGATTGCTCCGTGTTGACTAATTTTGCATGACAATAGAGCAAGATACCAGTTTATAGTTTGACGTCAAACATGATTTTGGACAGATCAATAAATCGAGCTCAAACTTTCCCCAAGCAAAGTCGAAGTATTTAGCGATATCTTTCCTAGGCCTCGTTATGATATTCATGACGGTGAACGTGTACTCGGTGGCTGAAAGATTATTCTCTATTGTATAGCTATTTATGGAAAAAAGATCCCCTTCTCCAAAACTTAGAAAATATATTATACATAGTAATACATAATCAGAATATAGAAATTATTAAGTATCAGCTAAAATCCCACAACCTGCTATATGTTTTTCGACATATTGATTTGTCTATTCCGTATAGGTTTCTTTAAGCAAATTGTACAGTTCTGTAAAATGGATATGTACCTATATAGCTGGCCGCAGTGTTAGCATTGAGATAGAGAAGAAATGCATTTCATTTAAGGAAAAATCTGCATTCCTACGTGGGTAGTTAAAAAGAGAGTTCTGCCATGGAAAAAGAGCATTTGAAATTACACTTTGAGCTGTAATGATTTGAGGTTCTGTGGTTTGATTTGAATCTACATTGTCAATTATTGTTTATGTAGTCCATTATATTATTTTTCAGTAAATGTGTTTAGGGAAGATGAAGTCAAACTGTAACATATCAGTATATAAAATTTTTAATTGCAAATAATCTTTTTGTTACTTAGAGCGTCGGATGCCTTTTTCTAAAAAAAATTGGGGATTAAGCTTGGGGGTTCAATTTACTGAAAGTTTAACCAAATGGGAAATTGAAGGTGAAATGTGAGTAGAAGTGATAGAACAATGGATGAGAATCTTCCATTTTCTGTACGTCCAAGGGATTAGGGAGAATACACGTTGATATTCACGTTGTCGTGAATATTTCATGTTATCCCATAGGCAACTAGAACTTTTCGGCAGCTTAGAAGTTTGCCTTTTTTGAGATCTCGTTGGTGTTCACTTCCCCGCCGTAACAAGCATAACAAGTTCATTTTCTGACTAATCACTTGAAATCTCCCAAAGAAACGGAATTCGTTGTTAATTATCGGGTTTAATTTCTTTTCACCCGTTATTAATGCAACTTGATAGGGAAAATGCGTTTAGTAGCTTGCGTGTTACTCTATAAACAATAGCTATCTTCAAGGTAGACAGCATTAGGTTGTTTGAGAACATCAGACCCAAAACAATTTCGTCACACTATTCCAAATATCCATTCAATGTCGATTAGCGTATTTTCACTACGGAGAGAAAATGACGGTTAATGGAGTGGTAGCACTTGACTCAAAGTTGTGCTGAGATCATTGCGAAAATTTTTAACGTTATTGTATTCTGAGCTTTGATGACTGCTGAGTATTTTTGTCCAACAAACGTATTTGACTTCGATAGGCTACATATATACTTATCAAACGGATCGCATCTTCTACTTAGCAGTTTTCTTCCAATATACCTATCATTATAGATTGTGTAAATATATTGCGGCGACGCATTGCCCTCTTATTGCACTTGGCTACAAGATTTTTCTCGTTCATATTTAAAACTTAGATTTTTTTTCAGTTTATCGTGCAATCGGTGCGCGTCGTACAATTTTTAGAGTTAGATCCTAAGCGTAAAGAGAACAGAGCTGTCAAAATGTGCTGAGCGTTATATCAGCAATGGATTAATACAAATCAAATTCTATATAATATTGTAAATGAATGGCTTTTATCTCTTGGTAATTAGGCGTTTCGACTAGCTGGTTGTTCACATTGCATCAAAAAAGATTTTTACATTACTAATTCGGCATATGGTACATCTTAAACATACTGTTCTCTAATAGAATTCAACATCCGTCTCCTTTGAATTTAGCTTAAAAGCCATTTATCATCTGTTGCTGTGTTTATCAGCGCTCAACGACTGCGTTCCTTGCAGGTATCTAAGCAACTCAAGGACGACTATATAATTGGTTAATAATATGGGTAAGATAATAACGATCCACTGATTCATGGCCGGGTTCTTGAAAAAATGGGTTTTTATTTTCACAGAAAATGCTGGAGGAACTCAGCAGGTTAGACAACGTCTATGGAAATGAATAAACAGTCGATGTTTCGGGCCGCGACTCTCTATCGGGACTGGAAAGGAAAGGGGAAAATGCCAGAATAAGAAGGCGTTTTTTTTTTATATTCACTCACCTGGCTTCACCTATCGCTTTCCAGCTTTTACTCCTTCACCTCCCCCATCTCTTATTCTGGCATCTTCCCTCTTCCTTTCCAGTTCTGTTGAAGGGGCTCGACCCGAAGTGCCGACCCCTTTATTCCTTTCCATAGATGCCGCCTGACCTGCTGAGCTCCTCCAACACTTTGTGTGTGTGTGTGTGTTGCTTTGGATTTCCAGCATCTGCAGAATCTCATGTTTTGGGTTTTCATTTTTGCAACTTTTAACTTCACAGAGGAATCATTTAGTCAATGGTCTGATTAAAATCGCGTGTTTAATTTCAAAGAAAACTAATGTCGAGGTGGACAGAAAGGTGTTCATTTGTCTAGTGAAACATGTGTAATGAACTATAAAAGGCGGAAAGATCGTACTGAGAGGGCAAAGAGTCTGATAAATAATATATATTTAAAGAAACATTTGTAAGTGTCCGACGGTAGCTAAGAATGCCGAATTCCCTGTCCTGAGAGCCGGCGACGGTGAGATTGAAACCGCAATTTTTGACCGATGCACCATCTGTCTGCTCATTGTTCGAATCCGGGTTTGAAAATAAACCTGCGCAGTCAGTCAGTGCAGCACTTTACCGGGGGAACGAAAGTGAAACTCTCGATCTTAACACCTGTGCACTGCAACGTCTTTTAAACTCTTCTAGTCAAACAGTTGAGAACTGTACATGCCCTGATTTAATTATGCCCCATTGCTACATTGGGGTCTTTTGTGTTAAGAATTGAGAAGTCTGTTGGCAGCTGGTTTGTATTTGTCTCAGTGCCAGCATGACGTTCTTCTTTCAGGTGGCTAACTTTTGCACGTTCACCTAAACAAACGGGCGACTCAGCGCAAATTACAGCCGCTAATTGGTCCAACCTTTCAAATCCTCTTAAACCAGGCGGTTTGTTTTTATTAGTTAATAGGGGCTCTAGTCTCTATTGAAACAGAGAAATAGCGATAAGCGAACCAGGCTTTTTTAATAAAGAAAATGTGGTTTGTGCCGATTTTTAAAAAAGCCTTTTAGCTGGTATTGCAGCAGAATCGATCAACTTACTTAGTTTTATGTCTCTCACTTTGTCCTCCGTTCTTTCATCCTTCCTTGCCCCATCCTTCCGTTTGACAGGCAAGTCAATTCCAGAATGTTTACTATCAGGCAGTCGCACGATTGTTTTTAGTTTATTTGTAAACTCTGCTTACAGAAGTCATGGCATTGCTTCCGGCGCCATCATGTCATAATAAATATTTTCATTAAAAGGCAGTTGTCAGAATTATTCCCTGTACTCGGCCCAGGTGAGAACTACTGCATACAAAGATTGCTTGCTGGCGTTATATTTCAACGTTCCCTCGTCAGATTGGATCAAAAATAATATTGATCTTCCTTCATTATTTCGGCTGTTCCGTTCACAGAATAAATCTTGGACGACGGGGCAGCAATGACCAGACGCAAAGTTTACTGCAAAAAATGCGGAGGGGTGAGTTAAAGCAAATATATCTGACAAGGAAAATATAAAATCTGACCAGTTATTGAAGTATCGTGTGCAGTAAAATTAAACGAAAACAATCACATGTTATTGGATATCGGGAAGCCAGGCGTTCTTAAATTAGTGTTGAGTGTGTTTGAGATACGCTATATAATATCGGCTGATCATTGTGCTTCATTGCACTATTGGGATGAACAACGCTGAACAAAACTCAATGAACTCTGTGCTCATTTTGACAGGTATTACTGACGTCAATATGTAAAAACGTAAATCCAGCCACAAATATTTTCATTTTCACATAGAAAACTGAGTGATTGGACAAAGATAATTTTGTTGCCACTCGAGGTATTTTTCATAAACAAGAATCGAAATTTATTACACTCCGTTTTGATTTGCCTTATTTTAAATGAAACCCTCCACAGTATTTGTGGACAGCTGTTGACTGGGGACAAGGGCGTAGTGCAATCATTGTCCATCCACTGTACCTACTGCTCGCGGGTAAAAAGTGTGGTGAGGAAAAGGAGTTCGGAGGGATGGGGGAGGGGAGATTATCCAGTCCTTAATGATATTTCAGAAGCGGGGCCGATTTCTTCTGCAGGCAAATATAAAGCCGAAGCACCGTACCCTAAGTGAATCAAAATTATTATTTGCTACTGCGTTTTCCTCAATATGAATAAATATACATTTAAATATTTTGTCGTTGAAGGCGTTTAAATGATGCCCCATCATTACAATGCAGGTGATTTTCGTTCGCGGTGAATTGTGAATGTTTTGGCACATGACAATTTAAGAATCTTTACTTGCTCACATCCTTTTCCTGAGACGGTAATTTGCAGAAACTTGGTCTGGATTCCCCGCCCCCAAAGAGCCATCTCCCCAAAGGTTTTAGTCTAATCAGCAAATTGCAACAATAATTAATAACCCGCAGCGGGTAAACTTTAGAAAGCTCTGAGAGATCACGCCGCCCCCAAAAAAAGTGATGATGAAAGATGGGCTACCTTTAATTAGTCCCCCACGGCAGGTATCACAGTGATTGCTGTTTGTTACTTTGTGTTCACTTTATCCATAGAATGAAGATATATGCTTTGCCTACCATATTGGTTCATAAATATAGTAAAAAATACTCATAGCTATTCAGAGCTTTTATTGGGTGTTATGATAAAATCTCTACTTGCAATCGCTGAGTAATGAATTCAGTTCTTCAGGAATACAGCTAAGAAAATAGTTAATTAAATAATATACATATGCACTAAAATTAAGCACTATTAAGTAACATTTGGAGTCCAATATTGCCTTAAGACTTTATTAACTTTCAAAAATAGAACAATGATTCTAATGTATCCGTTTACAAGCTTTAAAGTCGATTTGCCTTTATTCGCCTGTCTCTTTTTTTGTCTGATGAAACCAAGTAGATGGAAGGATAACTCAACTTCAGCGTCTGGTCCGAGCCACCATTTGTTGTCATCTGGACATTCACCTTAGAAAGATTAAAACAGGAGGCTTTTAACAAATATAGACATATGTCAAAACCCAGGACTTTTACAATATATATATAGTAAAGAGATACTTCTGTAGTGTCTCATTTTCACGTTGCTTATTTTACAAATATTCTTGAACTAAGATAAGTGCCGTTCCATTCCAAGCACAAAGTTGGTTTATGTTTATCAGGAGGCTTTTTGCCGAAGAGTTTTGGTGTTCGCTACACGATATCTATCTGCAGAATGCAAAAGGCCAGATATGGAATTTAGTTAAACAGTTAATTGATGTTAGCCTCACTCCAGATTAAGAATACGCTCTCATTACTTTTGCAGCGTCTTTATATAACAGTGTTCCATCTTATCTCAGTAACCATCTTCCCGGTAGATTCTATTGCCTCCGTAAGCAAAAACATTGTATGAAGTATAAACATGTTTGCTCAATTATATTCGGATTAGTGTACATTTGACACGCTACTCTAATGAGCAATTGCAATCTGCTTCACAGTTCGTATTGCGCAATATTGAAATATTTTAAACAGTAATCCAGTACTGACTGATTAAAAAAAACAAAAGCTAAGTAAATCAGTCTTATGAGAGCTTGAGTGATGATCCTACACGAGAGATAGAAATCAGTTTGATTAGCACAGCAGACGAATAATATTTATGCAAAATGGCTTCCAGTTCTGACCCGTGCGATTTTTTGAAACACCTATTTATCACCGAGAGAACAGTCAATTTCTAAAATTAACGTCATAATATTGCGTGTTTGAAAAACCGTTTGCTCTGCGTATGCCAGTTGTGTATATGTAAGCAAAGAACCTAAATAAGCATTATTATTCGACTTACTAATTTTAGAACAATTCTTTTAAATTTTAGGGACTATTTAATTTCAGGAAAGGCCATTACGTCTGATATTTTTAAGCAGGAAGCCAATCTTTCATGGTTTGTTTATTTATTCAGGGTAATAGTCGAATGTGGGCACTATCCTAAGGAGCCCATTTGAAACTCCTTTGTAATTAGTAGCCACTTTTCAACTTTTGCTAAGTACCCTGGCCTGAGTGAAAATATTAACACCACCTGTTCCCAGATCAGGATGCATGGTAGCCGGTGCTTTTTCGGATTTCTAAGACTACAGTGGCTGAGTTCTCACAAAGTGAGCATTTAGCAAAATTATGCCTATTATTGTTTAACGTACAGTATATAACATTTATATCACTTGCTAGCGTGTTATAATGCAGGCTATTAAAAATATATAATTTGTTCCTTGATAAATCCAGAATTACTTCTTATACAGCCCGCTGCAACAGCCTCTTCTGAACATACACTGCTTGATTTGAAAACAATAAACTGTTCGATAATCTGGAGCAAACTTGAGTCAGTTGTGATCTGAGACATGCAATGGCGCTGCTTTTTATGATTTACAATACTTCGGTCTGGCTCAGAAGGAAAAGGTCAATTTAATTATGATAAACAGAGAGAATAAAGCGAGGAAAAGTGCACAATGCCACTTCTCGTGATAATCATTTTTACTACCTTACACTGTTAAGCAACAACGTGAGCAGCGTTATCATGATAATGTTATGTTGAACAACCATCAGTAAATGTTAAATTCAGCGATGATTTTAGTTTTGGTTGTATTATAGAATTGGCACTATATCTCTGAAATGAGACGACGGTTAAGAATTAGTTTGCCAAAGTCGGTTATACTTGGGTTTGACCTTTCATCTATTGCACAATAAGTTTTGGTTCTCCCAAGGGTCATTTTGACAGCTGGACTCTCAATTTTTACCGACGTTTCTGAGTCAAGTCTAATTTACTCCTGAAAATGAAATTACATTAATCTTTGCTGTGCATATTTTACTTGGAAAATCATAATTTTGATATGCAGATATAAAAAGAGTAGTTGTAATACATTATAGTCGAAATGCTGATCTCAGTTTCAAAAGAAGTCCTAAATAATTTATCGAGTCCTCTGTCTCACAAACTTATGATCTGGTCTTTTAACAATCTTCCACTCAATCAACAAAAACACATCTTTTACGGAAACACACGTTTGTTGTCTTTGGATAGTAAATTTTTCTATGGTTCAACATTAGGTATTCACTGCGTCCATCGGCCTAGCGATTGATAATTTATCTTCAATTCACCTTTAATCTTGCATTTTTTACAAACGAAAGCCAGTGACAGTACTGGTGCTGAGAGCAAGGTGAATTTACTGGTTGATATGTAACTGAATTTTGCAAATACTTTCTAGACGATTTCAACTAATATTAATAAAACCTTTTAATTACTACCGGTTTTTGAGCTGTGATTTTTTTTCTAAATTGCCATCTATGTCTTTTTAAAAATAACCATTACATTCACTCGTGAGAAAAAGATGCCTTGCAGCAAAATGATAATTTTCTACATTCTGTATGTGTGTGTAAACTACACATGCCGCGCACTAAAGGTTACTTGGAGGACACATCATTTGTGTGCTGTCTGGAAAAGTTGATGCAACATCACCCTCTTTCGGCCCTCGGTGGCGTTGCACGCAGGTTGGTCCTTGTTTCACTATAATAATTTTTCATCCAGAGCTTGTCCTGGTTGAAAACTATTAGCTGCAATAACAACCTTCATGTGAAAGAAAGACTCGGTGGCTCATTGTCACCATTTTAGCGTTAAATGTTTCCTTCCGAAGTGTCACGGGAGCTATGAATTATCAGTACAAATTGTCCTGATATCACGAACTCGGCAGTACAGTGCTGTATCTAGCAGTTTGCAGAAGCAATGCCACGAGTAGCTCCGACATGTTTAGAACTAAGTAAAAAGTGCATAATTATACAAGGTGAGCGGTGTCTCATGCAAAGATACAGCTTTGAGGACACGCCATCTTTGTTGACATAAGTTTTTTTTTCATCATTGAGATAATGAAATTTCAAGTGCCGTTCTAAAGGTGACCCCGCGTTATTAAAGTTTTCCCAGTTGTCAGAAACATTTTCAACACCACTTCAGAAATACGACGCAAAAGGAGTACCAAGCAAGGACGGAGAATCCAATAATGTGGACCGTTTCCATTCTGTTCTTCACTGTGTTGAGACATTTATTTAACTGCTTACTGCCTCTTGGCAATTTCCAAATCATCGGCTCCATTTCACAAGTATTAAAGTCCATATATTGAGAATTAATTTAAGAGGAAATGAATTGCTTACTACGAAGTAATACACTCATATCATTTACAGCTTCATGCTCAGCCCAAAAGGACAACAACATCTAGAAAAGATTAACAAAGTGCTGGAGAAACTCAACGTGTCAGGCTGTATCCGTGGAAGGAAATTGCCAGTCGATGTTTCGGGTCGACATACTTCATCAAGGGTCTCGACCCAAAACGTCGGTAGTCCATTTCCCTCCAAAAGATCCTGGGTGGCCCGCTGAGCCCTCCAATATGTTGTTTGTTGCTACAGATTCGAGCATCTGTAATCTTCTGTGCCTCACACGCACGCACAGTTTGACTAAAACATGCTGAATGAACTGCTTCTATTTTGATCACTGATTCATCTTTTTTTGTTTAATCCTTGTAAATAATTATCAACAATAAGTCAAAATGGAAGAGCCTGGAAATGTATAGCAGTTGTGAATCTCTGAAATGGGAATTCGCGACTAAATACTTTGGATGATTCAGGTTGTGGTCAGAATCTTTTTAGCTTGTCTACTCTGTAAAACTTCATTCGTAACTGCCTCAGTCCTAACATTCCTTATAAACAGTCTGAAAATCCAAATAACACATTTCCAACCACGGAACTCTCACATCAAGACCTACCTCACCCACCCCCACAGCTTACTAGGTATGCAGAGGTCAGTGATGTTTATTTTCAAATCTATTTAAACAGGAAAATATGCGTTGGTTTTATTCTCAGAAATCCGGCAATTGTGTTAATGGCAAAAATCGATATTTTGGTTTTTAAATCAAAAGACGCTAATTCTACTCAATTATTCATCCATTTTCCGTTTGTTATTAAACACACACACACACAGCTCTGGAAGATGAGCGCGATGTTTTTATTAGAACAATGTTAATTGTTTCAGGGTGTTTGAAATGAAGCATTTTATATAAACTGATGATATCTCATGAACGTATTAAGAAAAAGAAATATTTCCTAATTGCAGCGCTCTAAGACGCGGACAGGTTATTTTTAAGAGTGAAAGGGCTATTTCTGTTCACCTTTGTTACTTTCTTACTGCGAGTGTGTGGGAAAATATAACTATGCACGTCCTGGCGTTCTGGTGCTTCCCGTATCATAAAGGGCATATATAAACTGAGGAATGATTTCAATCGAATCGAAGAATTAAGAACAGCAGGAGTTTATCATAAATCTGTTCATCCCAATGCCTGACCTTGCTTCCTGGTTCAGTAAACAGAAAATTACATAAAGTTCAATATGCAATCAGAGATAATTTGTTTTTCTACAAAAAAGTGCTTTAATTTCCCGAGATATTTTTTCATCTTTTGATAAAACTAATGCTATATCCGCTAATGCGACTTATCGTTGGTTTAATCCATTTAGCTCCGAAGTTTTTAGAGATGTCTTTTTTTTAGGACAAAATTCCAAATAATCTGTTTCTGCTGGGAGAAGAGTTGGTAACCAAAGAACAGTTTTAAAACAATTGACTAAAGTACGTGCGGGGAGGTGAGAATTGTTTTTTTAAAGAGCAGTGAGTACAGTAACTAATCTAGAATACGCTGTCTGAGTGGACAATGAAAGCAGATTCATTTGAATCTTTGAGCAGAAATAAACGTGTAAAGAGTTCCATATCATAGTTAGGGACGGAGACTAAACGGATCTTCCTACCTAAATGTCAACACAGTTGTAATGGGCTAAATGATATCGTTCTGTGTGATAAACCGGCGAGCAGGGTCTCCAATGCAGATCACGGTCGGCATCTAACGGTCAGCTGAGGTGTCTGTTCCAGATTGTTCAATGTCATTTCCGGTACACAAGTGTAAAAGGAGGACGAAATAATTGTCACAACAATAAAACACTATATACATACTTAGGATGGCTTATGCAGAGCAGACTCGATTGACAAAATGGCCTAATTCTACTCCTATATCAAAGTTGAAAGTAAAATCTTAGGGCCTAAGGGTCTTAGCATAGATGGACTGTATGTACATAAAGTTACGTTCAGCTGTACATAAGGCGACTGACAGAAAATAATAAAGTACTGGTGGAGTTAGTGGGTAGAGCTGTTGATCCTTAATGCTTGGGGAAAGTAATTGCTTTTGAGTTTACTGGTCCTGGTATAAACGTCCTGTAGCCTTCTCCTTGATGGGAATCGGACATGAGCAGGGTGGGTAGGATCCTTCATAAGTTTCCGGCACCTTTCTCTATATTCGTGGGTAGGCTGGTGCTGGTGATGCGTTGGGCAGTGGTGATTACCCGTTGTAGAGCGTTCCTGACTGCCGCAGCGCAGTTTCCGTACCAAACAGTGATGCTCTCTATTGCACATCTGTAGAAAGACTTGAGTGTGGATGTGCAAAGTCGGGCTCTCTTCAGCCTCTTCGGAAGGTAGGGGCGCTGGTGAGCTTTCTTGGCTGCGTAGGGCGCATTCCGGGACCACAACAGGTTGTGTGTGATGTGCGCTCCCAAAAGTTTGAGACTACTTGCGATTTCCACTGCTGTGCCGCTGATGTAAAGGGGGGATGTGAGTGGTGCGAGTTCTCCTGAAGTCGAAAACCACCTTTGTCTTGTTGACATTAAGGAAGCGTAGGCCGCCGTATTGTTGTTGGTGATGAGCCCACCACTGTCATGTCATGGCGAACCTGACTATGAGTTTGCTCACGTGTTTGGCTGTGAGTCATGTGTGAACACAATGTACAGCAGTGGGCTCCCCACACATCCCTGCAGGGCACCAGTGTTGGGGATGATGGGGAGGGAGGAGCGGTTGTACATAACGAACCAACAAATTTAACTCATTATTCGCAAGTCGGAACAGAAACGTCTGATCAATGTGACGGGACGCTCGGCGCGCTGGACACCAGGGGGCACCACATCAACAGGTTTCGAGCAGCCTCCTCCAAATCGAGCGAGTTCTTCGGTCAACTTTCCGTCGAACTGGACCTGAACTTGAGGGGAATTAGCACTTGAAACAATTCCTCCTGCTAGGAAGCTGTGTTTCAGTTGGTTTATTGCTGTATGTTCGCAGCGTTTAATTTTGGATCCGAGACACTTTAGTGGGCGTTTGTTGATTGGAGATTATCAGGCACAGGAAAGCTTTCAACTGGGTACGAAACAAAAAACTGCTTTAAGTGACAATTTCTTTAATTTAAAAGTCGCCCAGCACTTAGTACGTTTTGGGATCCTATTAAAAGTAAGATGGATCCCTTCTCTCGCATAGCATTGCAGAGAACGAACCAAGACAAAGAGTAATCCGCATTCGAAACTCGTGGGTGGTTAATCCAAGCTAGATAAAACTACGTAGTTCAGTCCCCATTTCAGTTTAATTTCTTTATATAATGAAAATTAAAACATAAAAAGTGGATGTCTTTGTTGGACTATGATAGCCTTTCCTTCATTTTCAACGTGCCACCATTAAGGGATTGGCTTCCATTTGTACTTATCTCCCCCATTTTCAAAGAACTGAATAGCTTGCAGGTGAAGAGCAGTTAAGGAACTCTACCTGGAATGGGGCCATGTGCAATATACCAAATGGGTCAGAAGCCTCCACAAAAATAGAAAATCAGTTAATCATAGTGTCAGAGCAGCACAGCTTGAAACAAGGCCCATCAGTCAGTCCATCCAGTGTGTCAATCAGGCACCTATTTACACCATTCCTACACTGACCCCATTGTAAAGTTTGATTTCATAATGATCTCCTATCTTTGTGGTTGCTCATCACAAATTTTAGCTCAAGACTTTTAACAATAAATTAAAGTTCTCAATTTATAAGTGTGCTGTTTACATTCTATTGGCCAGTGATCTAACCCCAATATTACCAACACTGAAACACACTGCAACACATATTGAAGACATGGAAAACATCGGACTGAGATATTACAGTCATGAAAACATACTCTAGTGTGATGCAGTATTGCAAGTTTCCTGTAGTACTCTTATTAACTTGGGGATGGAAATTTATAATATGAAGGTCTAACCCAAAAATAAGGCACATGGTTTAACAGATATTTCAAAGACGCAGCATTTTAATATAACTATTTATGTACGGTATTATATTAAAATGCTGCGTCATAGTGCTGTGTACAAGCAAAATGTTTTCATCCATGGAACAATGGATTAACCTTGAACGAACTGTAAATGGTACAATAGTTGGAACATACTTAAATAGATTTCTGGACAGTGGAAAGATTGAAATACATAAAAGAAAATGAGTAAATCTAATTCATCTGAGAACAGAAAAAGAAAGGCTGATTATCAGTAACAATTAATCATGGATGTTGTACTGACAGTTACTGCAAGACTCCTGTTTGAATGTGCTAAAATAATCTTATCTAGTTCTTTTTTCATTGCATTTATTGCATCCCACATCTGCCAGGTGTCCTGCCATATGAAGAGTGTCTCACTAACCTTGCCTCCTCAGTCTTTCTGGTGCTTTGCAGTGTCAGTGCAATGTTATGTTATCTTCCTCCTCTTAGATGAGATTGAAAAGCATAAAGTAAATGGAAATCACAAAATTCAATCATCTAATTCTAGGAAAATATTACTATGGTCCTTGAGAGAATGTTATTAAAAAAAGCAACAAAAATGAGTCCAAACATTAGGAATTTAAACTATAAGGAAGTTTGAAGAAGTCAAGCTTATTTGATGAGAAACTTACTTGTGAGCCATTCAGGATTTTCCAGGGAATTAACGCTGATTGTCATCTAACAGATGGAATGCTTCTTTGTGCTGAGTGTCATGGGCCAGACAGTACAAGTTATGAATTTGGAAGTTGAAGTAGAAGTTTGATATCTGATTGGTGCATTCCCCAGCAGCACATT
Organism: Hemitrygon akajei; assembly: GCF_048418815.1. Lineage (NCBI taxonomy): Eukaryota > Metazoa > Chordata > Chondrichthyes > Myliobatiformes > Dasyatidae > Hemitrygon > Hemitrygon akajei. Next base: position 138,419,028 of record NC_133126.1, read on the forward strand.
CAGACAACTGCATCTTAAATGACAAAATAGTTCTGTGCTAAAGGTATCAATGCAATATCAGATCTTGCATTTAGGAGGGATCTGAAATAAGGAATCATTTAGAAGAATATCCACTTCCTTTAGGTCTGCAAGCAGTGTAACAATGCCTTTTGCAATCCATAAAAATGTGAATTTATGCATGTATTGAGTACATAAAGCAAAAGGCAGAGAGTTTAAGAATTCAACATATTTAGCAAGGGACAATAATAACTTGAGTAGCTATAATTAATTGGAAGTAATATTTAACAACATTAAAATGAGACAAGTTTGTCTATGTTTTAAAAAAGATAAAAACTAATTGAAAACTTGCTATTGATGGAACAAGTTAAAGGAGGATTAGCATATGAGTCACGTAAAAGGAGATTGCTGGAATGGCACCAGTGAAGAATGACTTCATTTCAGTAAATATGCCAGTGAAACTGTGATTGCTTTCCATAGAGCAGTGAAAATTAAGGATAAATGTAATAGAAGAAATTACAATTGTAAGTGCTTTGATATAACTGAGAAAGTGGTTTAGTTAACACATAGAAGACTTACAGCCATAAGAGAAATGGCAGTGGAAACTCCAAATGCCAAATGAAGACGCACAGCATGGAAATAAATTCTTCATCACTCATTTACACAGTTTGCCAAATCATAGCTGCTTCCCCCCTAGGCGCCACCACTCACCTAACTACTAGGGGTAGTTTACTGAGGCAACTAACCTGCACATATATGGGATGTAACTGGAGTATGCAGAGGAAACTCATAAAGAGAAGCAGAATATTTCACAGAGAACAGCGATCAGCATTGAGCTTGGGTTGCTGGCACGGTGTGGTACCTGCATACTAACTATACCACCGTCCTGTAGTGGTAATTCTTCCAAAAATTGTGGTGATTTGGAATACATTACACAAAAGAGTGAAGAAACCGGATTTGCTGGAGATCAGATTTGCTGATATTGACCAGAGTGAAGTCGAGTGAGAACCAGTGGACGAATAAGGGGGCAGAGAAAAAGGGAGGGGGTGGCACTGAGAATCAAGGTTCCTATGACTGAACCTACAACATGTGTGTGAGTGAGTGGCTATGCGTATATTGAGTGGCACTTATACACATGCATTCCTATGTATGAGCCATAATGTCCATGCAGCAGTGCCTGTCTCCAGTCATATTGGCCTTCTGTGCTACTGGATCAATACTTTGCTCTGTGAATCCCATTTGGCAATGGCAACCCCATGTTAATTAGCTACTGTAAATTTCCCCATTGGGAGAAATGGTTGAGGCGGCAACAATTGCAACATTTAGAAGACATTTGGATAGTTAAACGGAGGGTTATGGGCCAAATGCGGGCAAGTGGGATAAGCAGGGTGGGTTGCTGTGGTCAGCATAGCCCAGTTGGACTGAAGGGACTACACCATGCTGAATTACTCCACAGCTCTATGATTCTAGAGATTATTTTGCAGTAGCTAATTCACCTAGTAACCAGCAACCCTTGGGACAGGGTGGAATCTGAACAAAATACATATACTTACAGGGGGACCATGTAAACTCACGTAGGTAGCATTGGAATTTAACAATTAATGAATCTGTGGGACAGTTCCAGCCCCCGCACTGCCATTGTGCTGAAATAAGGAGAAAACTGGAGGAAATAAAATGGAGAAGAGTGAACTATATTACACAAGAGTAAATGTCACTGGGAAAAAAATCAGTGAGGGAGAAGTGTGATGTACATTACTGAAGGTTATAACAAAAGAAAAGAAATGGCAGTTGAGAAAAGAGAAAAAAAGTTCCTAATCGGATGTTTAAATTATTGTAAATAGATTAATTGTTATATAATTGTTAATTATTGTTAATACGACTTGCAGGGTCTCCGAGAATAAATGTGAGATAACCAACTAAGTGTGCTATTCGAGGATTGCTGGTGATTTTTCATTTTAGAAAACTGATAACATTGGTTGAGATGGCCAGATTCACTGCCAAGTTTTCTGTGGGGATGAAGTTCATCTTTGCGGAGTGCTTAAAGCTGACATTGGTGTGGATTCCCACCCCATGACATTTTCCTTTCCGTTGCAGAGAAAATTCAGAATCAGGTTTATTATCACTGTTTTAAATGATGTGAGATTTGTTGCTTTGTGACAGCAATACTGTACAAAGACATAAAATTACTATAAATTATTAAGTAAGTAAATAGTGCATAAAAAAGGAATAATGAGGTAGTGTTTGTGGTCCATTCAGAAATCTGATAATGGAAGGGAAGAAGCTGTTCTGAGTCATTGAGTGTGGGTTCCTGTATCTCCATCCTGAAAGCAGTAATGAGAAGAGGGTGTGTCTGGATGGTGAGAATGCATAACAATGGTTGCTGCCACCACTTCTCGAAAATAATGGCGGGAGGTTGCGGGTGGGGAGGTTGTGCCTGTGATGGAGTTGACTGGGTCTACAACCCTTTGCAGCCCCTTGTGATCATCTGTATTGGAGCCTCTATACCAAGCTGAGATGCAACCAGTTAGAATACTGTTAAGTATTCAAACCAGTTAGTTTGGTATGTCTTTGGTGACATACCAAATCTCCTCAAACTCTGAATGAAGTAGAAACACTGTCGTGGCTTCTTCATGATTCCATCAATGTGCTGGGCCAGGGTAGGTCCTCCAAGATGTTGATATACAGGAAGTTTTCATCTTTTCCACCACTGATCCCTCCATCGGAACTGATGTGTGTTCTCCTGACTTCTAATTCCTTAAGTTCCTTGGTCTAACTGGCATTGAGTGAGGTTGTTATGACACTGCATAGCCAATCAATCAAAATCACTATTCAGCTACAGCTACATACTGTCCATTTTGTGCACCATTGAAATGGAATTTAACCCTGCATGTTAACTAAACTGGTATATACATCATTGAAGCCGATACTCTGTGGAACATTAATTAATGAAATGATACAAATTTGCAGACAAATCAATATTAAATATAGGTTGAAAAACAGATATCGACATATTTTTGTTTGACAATTAATCTCACTTTAAAACAATTAATTGAAGTGATAAATAATATATACTAACTGCAATATAAACATTTGCAGCACTTTATTTGGATTATTAAATTTGATTTTTGGTAGCCATATGTGTTTAAAAAGATCTTAAATTTTCTGTGAAATCAATCTTTTTATTAATACTTGGAATGTAAGCATTGCTGGTAAATTTGGCATTTTGTGGTTAACCATATAAACCAACTGGTTTACTATGCCATTTCAGAGAGGTGGTAAGAAAATGTTTTGGGTCAGACTGGGTAAGAGTGGCAACTTTCCTTTTCATTACCCTTAATATATCCAAATAAAATTGCTTTAGAGGTTATTTTAAAACAAACACTAATTTAAAATAGATGTTATATTTAATTTTATTTAGCCATTAAAATTATTCCAAAAGTAACATGACTAGAAGTGAACTAAGCATTTAAATGGTGATATTTAATTTCAAGAAGTTACAAAACTAGACAAATTTTAATGTGGTGAGATATAAGAGATAAAAGGCATTTAATATGTAATTAATGAAAAATTCCAGAAGATGTATCTTAAAATTATTTGTTAGAAAATCTAACATTTAAAAATTACAGATCACAATGAATATATTTTAAAGTTTTCCCTATATCCTAGGGAAATTGCCTTAATTTAGAAAAGTATTCTTAGTATTTTTCTTCCTGAATTTGTCAAACAGCAAGGATTCTGAGAGTTTTGTATCAAGAGTAAAAGTGTATATATAATTCTTCGATGCTGCCATAATATTCTGTTGGTAAGAAGCACTAATTATCTTTCATTTGTTTCTTTTTACTACTAACATATAAAAATAATCATCAAATTATGATGGGTGATCTTTCAATGGCTAAAAGAAAACAGATTTTTTGTCTTTTGCCATTGATATAAAGATGTAATTCATAAGATTATATGAAGCACGGGGTTATTAGTTCTAACAATCAGTACACCTATTTGTACTTTTATATCACCTTTAATATGTCATATGACAAAAAGTAAGCACAAATTTTATCAAACACAAAAATCGTTAAATTTGGACATTAAATCAAAAAGAGGTCTGTTGGGTTGGATGACCAAAAAGCTTTGATAAGGAATTGGGTTTTGAGAAGCTTCTTAATGAAGGAGGCAGAAATTTGTAGGAAGAGAATTCCAGAGCTCATAACCACAAAGCTGAAAGCATGGTTGTCAGTGGTAAATCATCATGTTCAATATTCTAAAGATTTAAAGGATGCAGTTAGAAACAGAAAACCTATCATTTTCCCCTAGACTAATAAAACATACAAATATCTCACCTAGGTACCAAATTCCACTATAGTCAATTTCATTTGTTATTTGGAAATGCTGAAATTATAAATAAAAGAACAACTAATTATTAACATTCTGATCATTTAGAAAAGAAGTACATAAATCTACATTCTATGTAATCAGGAAAGCTTACCAATGCCCCTACTTTCTGCAGAGGGTGAAGAGAGCTGGACTATGCACATCTATACTCACTTCATGGCAGTAGAGACCATGCTGACAGCCTGCATCACTGCATGGTATGGGAACTGCACTGTGGCTGCAAGTTCTCTACAAAGGGTAGTCAAAACGGCCCAACGCATCACTGGCAGCAGCCTACCCACCATCAAGGACATATATACAGAAAGGTGCTGGAGAAGGGTCAGTAACTTCATAAAGGATCCCACCCACCCTGCTCATCAATAGTTTGTCTCACTCCCAGTAGGGAGGTGGATATTAGCATCTCCTACGGCATCACCAGACTCAGAAACAGATATTTTGCTCACACCCTCAACCACCACTACTTTATTATTTCCTGTCAGTCACCTTATGTACAGATATTCCTTTGCATAGAGTCAAGTTATAGAGATGCAGTCAATCTATGTATAGAAGATATCTTATGTATTTATACTTATTGTTTTTTCTTTATTATTGTGCTCTTCTTCTTGTGTTTTTTGTGCCACATCAGATCAAGAGTAAAAATTATTTAGTTCTCCTTTACACTTCTGTACTGAAAGGACATTGAACAATCTTGTTTAATGTCAAATCCTCACCGCAGTCTTCGAGGAGAGTCTTTTAGACTCAGTGGAAGAATAATACAACTATTAACAATTTTTATAATGATGCTGTTTCTGAAAAAGGTGACATTATCAGCAGAAAGGGAACTGCCAGGAACAATTTCAGTAAAATTGAAAAAATAAGAAGCAGAAACATAGAACTGGCAATCTGCCATGGAGCACTGGTTCAAACTCCAGATGTGAGTGCTGCACTCTTTGTGCATAAAGGAATTGTAGTTTAGTAAGCATTGTGGAAATATTGTTATTTCAATCATCTTAAGTGCAGAGTCAGGGCACTTCTGAAAGTAGGAGGCTTCTGGAAGAACAAATACTCAAATAACTGTATTTAGATACTGAAATTGCAGAAGATTTTATAAGTAGCACAACAGTAAATGATACCTTTGAAGCAGCAAATCGACCCAAGGAGCATTACCAAACAAAATTTGTAACCAAGACTTGAAAGAATACATTATTGTATATAACCACAAGCTAAGATTTTAAGAAAGCTCCTTAAAGGAGGAAGGAGTGGGGAGAGGTGTAGTGATCTTAGAGAATAGCAATTGAAGGCACAACCAGTGACAGAGGAGTGATTAAGTTTAGGCATAATTAAGCACCTATGTTGCAGATGTGCCTATCACAGCAGATTGTATTTTGTCTGAAGACTAAGGGGTCTGAAATGATGAAGGGATTCAGAAACAAGGAGGAAAATTGAAAGCTTGCTAAACAGGTCACTTTTGCACAGCTAGCATGGAGTTGGAGCTGATTTGGGTTATGATACGGGGAACAAAGTTTATAGCAAACTGAGCAAGAGTGCCATTTGGAGGTATGCATTGCAATGGTGTAGAGGTAGCAAAAATATGAATGAGGATTTCAGCAGCAGATGAGTAATGCACCACATTTGTTATGAATATCATATTGCACATTTTCAAAGCATTAATTTTTACCATTTACCAGAAATGATCTGCAAATTAGAGACAGCTGAACAACCTGGTTTCAGTAACCATCATGCAACTAAACTCAATCTTGTTGTGGCTAAGTCAAAGCAAGAATACATACTTGCAAAATATTTTCAAACAATGGATTTGTGCAAACAGAGTCTGAAATGTTCAAGTGCTGAATTTGATCAAAAGATAATATGACAGAGAACATAATTTTGTAAAATGTAGCTGATGTGTTACAATAGATTTGTTTCTCATGAAAAAGAATTGCTACATGAAGACTTCAAGAAGGCATTGCCTTCTCGCTGTGTATTTGCTAAAAGTCTAAGACAAAGGTTGCACAGTGAATGGCAGGACCCTTAGGAGCAATGATGGACAGATCAATGGGAGACAAAGGGATCTCAGAGTTCAAATCCATAGATCCCTGAAAATGGAAACACAAGTGGATAGGATGGTAAATAAGTCATGCAGCATATGTGTCTTCATCGGTTAAGATGTTGAATATAGTGGTTGGGAAGTCATTTTCCATTTGTATAAAATTTTGGTGAGGTATTTCCGGTTGTTCAATTGCAAAAAAGTTGAAATTTAAAATTATGGAGTTTTTGTAGAAAGTACAGGGGTGTTGCAGAAGCCTCACCTGAGTTACCTGCATAGGTTTAGATACCTTTACCTGATCAAAAGGTAAAATCACATTGGAGAATGACCAGGCTAATTCCTGGGTTGTCAAGTTCATTATATCAAGAGAGATTAAATATTTTGGGCCTATATTCCTTGTAGGATAGAAGAATGATGTGTGATATTCACAAAGGCCTTCTAAAGGCGGTGCCCCAGGAAGGTGGTATCTATCACCTAAGACATGCCCTCTTCTCATTATTACTAGGGCAGATGTACAAAAGCCTAAAGACACACTCTCAATATTTTAGAAACAGCTTTATCCCTTCATCATCAGATTTCATGAAGCAGCAAACACTACTGTACCTTGGGAGCCCTCTTCCGCATTATTTATTCATTGATTATTGTTGTAGCCCAATGGAAAATTTTCAATATCTTTCACCATGTTGCTCTCACAAAACAACAAATTTCATGACGTATGTCAAAGCAATAGCAAGCCTGATTCTGATTCTGACATATAAAATCCAATGAGACTTGCGAGGGTAGGTGTTGGGATATTTTTTACCAGTGGTAGAATCTCAAACATAGCTACAAGATAAGAGACTGGTTACTTATATCTGAGGTATAGTGAGATCTCTTCACTCTGAGGGTAGTGAAGCCTTGGAATTCTCTGCAGCAGTTGATGTTGGACGCTAGATCATTATAAGTACTTAATGCGGAAGGGGGTAAATATTTAATAAATCAAGGAATGAAATAGTACAGAAAAGAAACTGACACTTGCTCAGATTAGCCATGATGATATTAAATAGGGAGGTGGGCTTGAAGGCCCCAATGGCCAACTCCTGCTCCTATTTTCCTCACCCTTGTGTGTTGGTGCAGAACATTCCTGGTATATCCCATAGACCCGGCTTTGTGCCAACTTTTCATGTCAGTAATGGCTGCACACGTTAAATCAAGTGAAAGGTGTCTTTGCCTGCATTGATTTCTTCTCACTCAGGCGAGTCAATGCTCGGTTATTGAGGAAAAAAACCTTCAAAATCAGGTTGTTGTGAAGAGAAAAAGGAAGTCAGAAATTGCCTGCTGCCACAAATCACTTTCTCATCTTCTTCTCTTCACCAGAACCTGACCTTGAAGGTTTCTATTTTCAATAACCAAGCATTGGCTAGGCTGTGCCAGAAGAAGTCATTGCAGGCAAAGACATTTGAGGACATCCACCTTTCAGAAGACATACACTTAGTTTCTGAAAGCTTGACTCCTGGCACTGACTGCTACAGCTATCTGTTTTCAATGTGTTTAGAATGGTTCCTTGTTGATAGATCACAAATCTCTTTAATTTCAATTTCTGCCAAGGCCTACAGGAGAAAAATCAGTGAATTTTGGAATCCAATCCTCCCTTATTATGCCACCATTTAAATGGGTACATAAATAAGACCATAAGACATAGGAGCAGAATTAGGCCATTCAGTCCATCAAGTCTGCTCTGCCATTCAATCATGGCTGGTTTAGAAACAGAAACATAATCTACAACGCATACAGGCCTTTTGGCCCACAATATTGTACCGACCATGTAACCTACTCTCGAAGCTGCCTAGAAATTCCCTATTGCATAACCTGCTATTGTCCTGATTGATTTTCAGACCCATTCTCCTGCCTTTTTCCCGTAACCCTTGACACCCTTACTAATCAAGAACCTATCAATTTCTGCTTTAATTATACCCAATGACTTGACCTCCACAGCCATCTGTGGCAATGACTTCCATAGATTTCACCGCCTTCTGGTTAAATAAATTCCTCCTCACCTCTGTTCTAAAGGAAAGCCACAAAAAGTGGTGGATAAAGCCCAGTCCGTCACTGGAAGAGCCCACCCCACCACTGAGCCCATCTACAAGGAATACTCGCACAAAAAAAGCAGCATCCATCATCAAGGACCCCCACACCCCACCATCTAGGCATCTCTTTTTCTTTGCTGCTGCAATTGGGAAGGAGGTACAGGAGCCTTAGGTCCCATACCATCAGCTTCAGGAATAGTTATTACCCTTCGACTACCAGGCTCCTGAACCAGTGTGGATAACTTCACTCACTTCAACACTGAAGTATGGCTTCACTTTCAAAGTTCAACAACTCATGTTATCAGTATTATATATTTACTTATTCATTATTATTATTATTATTATTATTTTTTGTATTTGCACATTGGTTGCTTGTCAATCATAGTTTTGCATTTATTCTATTGTATTTCTTTGTTCTGTTGTGAATGCCTGAAAGAAATGGAATCTCAGGGTAGTATATGGTGATATATACATACTTTGATACATTTACCTTGAACTTCGAACTTTGAACTTGAAATGGTAAATGGTGAAGCCTAATGCACAAGTGGTTTGAATTAATCCCAAATTAAAACCTCTACGCATATTTAAAGATGCAAATCCACTTCAGTTCTCATAAATTCTGATGACTGAGGTAAAATAGAGGTCAGTTGTGGAGCTCTAAAGTTATGTTTGAAATGCCTAAAACAAAAAAGGGAGATGATTCATTCTAAAACAATGATCAATTGTTTTGAGTTCTGTATGAAATACCTAGAGTGTTAAACATCACAAGACTCTAAGAATTACTTTAGGTGAAAATATCATGGAAGATCAGGAAGTACCAGATGTGTTAAATAAATTCCTCACATCAAACTAGATCTGGAATCTATATCAGATGTTGAGTTTAGCAAAGCATGTGGAGGCAAAAATCTCAAAAACATTGAATTGTTCACAGGGCACTGAACCAGATGGAATATAACACAAAATTCTTATGGAAATAGGTGAGACTTGACTAATACTTCCCGCTGACTTTTAAATATAAATGTTAGGTTGTATGCATATGAAATTGCTAACAATTATTGTAATGTTATCACCCCTTTAGGGATCATGTCATGTGATGATCCCCTCTCTGGGATGTCTGCAGAATGCTCCAGAGGTGTCCATATAAAAGGAAGCCACAGTAAGAAAGCTGCCTACTTACTTTAAGTTACTTTTATAAATCAAGTACTTTTGTTCATAATTTGAATTACTGACTATTTCCCAGAACCTTAGAGAATGAACAAGTAAAATGGTGTGATAGGTTAGTGCATCCGAATAGCAAAGAGCAACTCATATGACTTTTGTAGTTGAAAATGGAAGGAAATATCATAAGAACTTAGAGACATATGTTTCAAGATTCATCTCCATAGTGGCTTTGCATAGGTACTGTGGGAGTATGGGATCAGTAATACCCGGTACACACATGTCGCCTGCGATTTTAGAAGCATAAAGACATAAGGAATGGTAGCAAGAGTAGTCCATACTCTTGAACCAGCTCTGCCATTAAGTCACTGAGCCGCAAAGTAAAGCTGGCCTCACTAAACAAGCTTGAAAAAGGAAGCCGTATTTGCCTGTACATTGCCCCACCCACCACTGCAGTTTTGTTATATATATTTCATATTTCAGTAATAGTTTTTTTTTTAAATATTTTTTTTATTGTTTTCAAATAGTTACAGAATAAATGTGTATAAAAAAAATGTTACCCAGCCCCCCTCCCCTTAACCCCTCCCCCCTAACATCCCTATTAAAGAAATAAGAAAGAAAATAAAAGGGAATGCCTGGATGTTGGAAGATCCCCACATGCTCCACGGAGTTCTCATTTTTTTTAAATATATGTTAAAATCCTTTTTCTTTTTACTGGCCCATTAAGCCCATTAACATTAAAACTTAAAAAATTTAGTAGATTAGTCATTATTTTTTATTATTATATTACTCCAATCTATAATAATACCTAATCTTTCCACTTTTGTGGTATCCTGGGAAATCTTTATAAAAATCTCCATGTTGCTATGTGTGTCCTCACCAATCATCCAGGCAAAAAGATAGAAAAAAATTAAAATATAAAGAAAAAAAAACAAAATACCCCCCTACTAATGTTGTGGAGAAAAATCACAACATTACCCCCCTCTGCTGTACGGGTCATGGCAACTGCCATGATTACACACGTGAGTCCCGCAGTAACCGATCCACAGCCTCCCAGCCCCCCCGCAACATAGAAAAGTATATGTATAAGAGAAAAAAAAATACTATTCTCATTTAGTATTTCTAAAATTTTGCTTTTCTCTTCTATAATATCCATAAATGTCCATTCCTTCTGTTCCTTGGGTCAATCTTCATCTTTAATCCATTACGTTTGGAAGCCTCTATGTGTAATTAGCGAATAGATGGAAGTTCTTGTACAAACTCCTCCGCTTTTCGATAATCGGAAAAAGAAAAATTTCCCTCCTCCAAAAAAATTATCAGTGTTGCTGGATGACGCATTGTAAATTTATAACCCTTTTCCCATAAGGCTTTTTTCACTGGGTTAAATTCCTTCTTTCTCTTCAACAGGTTGTAACTTATATCAGGATAAAATAGAACTGGTTTCCCTGCTATCATCAGTGGCCCGTTTCTATTTTTGGCACATTGGGCAGCGGCCTTCAGGATCTTTTCTTTGTCTTGGTATCGTAAGCATTTTATCAAAATTGATCGTGGGTTTTGATCAGCTCGAGGTCTTGACCTTAAAGATCTATGCGCCCTTTCAATCTCAATTGGAGTTTCTCTTTCCATTTTCAATTTTTTAGGGATCCAGTTTTGAAAAAAATTTATTGGATCTTCTCCTTCTATATCTTCTTTAAGTCCAACAATTTTAATATTATTTCGTCTACTGAGATTTTCAAGCTTATCAATTTTTTCCATAAATTGTTTTCTTTCTGATGTCCAAGCAGTATTTTCCTTTTCTATTTTGTCCATTCTTTCAACCATGTCTTCCGTTGTAGTTTCCAAGTCCTTAATTCTTTTTCCCATCTTTTTCTGTCTCTTTGTCGTTTTATCAAGCATAATCTCCATTTTGGTCATTTTTTTTTCGAGTCTTTTTTGATTATTTTTAATTACTTTTAATGTGTCTAATTTACGCATTATTTGCCTCAAAGTCTTTTCTATATTTCTAGAAGGACTTCTACCACCTTCAGCTGATCCTTCCGAGAGATTTAACTCTCCCTCCGATTCGCTATCACTTTCAGTTGCAGTGGTAGCTGGGCTTTGTAGTTCTTGTTGCTCCCGTTTGCGCATGCTCCATCCTTCGCATTTGCGGAGCTCACGGTGGTCTTTTCCTGTGGCCAATGTTGCCACAGTCTCCTGTTCCGTATCGCCGGTGATATAATGTACCTGAGACCGCGGTTCCTCGGTAGACGTGGGCCTTGTTCTTGTTCCAACTTGCGTAGTCTTCCCGGTATTAGTTTTCTTCATCTTCCTTCCTTGAGGCATAGCTTGACACAGTCCGGAGTCGTTTATAAGTAACTTTTAGAAAGTATTGCCTAACTTTTCTTCATTTAAACATTAATTTATTAACTTTTTACGGGAGGGCTGGGTCCCTGCGTCTCGATCCTACGTCATCACGTGATGTCCCCCCTTTTCAGTAATAGTTGAGTAAATATATTGTTTGATTATGCATTCTTTGTTTACATAATTCATTATGGGTTATTTGTAAGAAGTACATGAATGGCCTACAATAAGTCATTGCACCACCACATTGCACGTGAGCACTAAGTAGAAATGTTATCCCGGGCTCCTGTGATTTTCTTTTGAGTAGTTTCCAGGATTAAAAAAAAACAATGGCAATGAGGATGTTTGAAAATGAACCCGAGATGATTATCTACCAGTTGAAATGCAGCACATTTTTCTTTTGAAAGAGAGATACAGAGAGAGAGAGATTGATTCAATTGCACAACAGCCAAATGGATGATGTACACTAAACAAGTTAAGCAGTATTTTGAAGCCAATAAAATAGTCAATGAAAAATGAATCCCAGTGTGGCTGAGTGCAATAGGTGTAAAAGCATACAGAATTTTAATTACACCAACCAAACTGGCCGAAATGAGCTGTGCTGATATTATTAATTTACTGTAGGAACATTTAGAACCAAAACCATTGTTGGTTGCAGAATGCTTTAGGTTTCCTAAGTGGAATCAAAAGGAAAAGGAGTCCATTCCAGCTTATGTGGCTGAATGAAAGAAATTGTCTGGGCATTGTCCGTTCATTAATGGGCTTAATGATGCACTTGGAGATCATTCAGTTTGTGGAATCTTACAAGAAAACATTCAACAACAGCTCCTAACTCAAGCACATTTAAAAGAGCAGTTGAAATCACTGGAAACAGAAGCTAGAAATGTAATCGAGTTGCACTCAGGAATGAAAATCAGCATGAAAAAATAGCAACATCTAAACAGAAGCCTGCCTGTCAGAACAAATTGTGTTACTGTTGTGGAAGGGACTCACATCACCTAGTCCAGTGCAGATTTAAAGGCAAAACTTGCACAAAAGGCAACAAAGCAGGACACATAGAAAGAACATGTTGGGTAGCCAAAATAAATGGACTGCACAGGAAAGAGAAAAAGATAAAAAGGCAAGTTGCAATTTCTAAAAGAGCACTAATCTGCATGCTGTTGATAAAAAAAAACTGATAATGATGAGAGTGACACAGAACAGGGTAGCTTTGAGATTTAAAGTGTAAAAACTAACAATAGACAAGCAACACACAAAATGCTGAAGGAACTCAGCAGGCCAGGCAGCGTCAATAGTAAAGAGTATTGTTGACATTTCAAGCTGAGACCCTTCATCAGGGCTGGAAAGGAAGGAGAGAGAAAGAAGCACAAGGTTATCGGTGATATGTGAAACCCGGGGGGGGGGGGGGGGGGGGGTGCTGAAATAAAGAGCTAGGAAGTTGATTGGTGAAAGAGATAAAGGGCTAGAGAAGGGGGAATCTGAAAGGAGAGGACAGAAGACCAAGGAAGAAAGGGAAGTGGGAGGAGTACCAGAGGGAGGTGATGGGCAGGTATGGAGCTGAGGTGAGAGAGTAAAACAGGAATGGGGGGTGGTGAAGGAGAGGGGGGGCAATTACCAGGTTAGAGAATTGATGTTCATGCCATCAGGTTGGAGGCTACTCAGAAGCAATATAAGATTTTGCTCCTCCAACCCGAAGGTGGCCCCATCATGGCAGTAGAGGAGGCCATGTTGGAATGGGAATAGGAAGTATTCCGATTCTTTGCTGACCACCTTTGCTCCATCCACCTGGAAATCTCTCTATTTGTGGTGGATGGAGGAAAGCTGCTCAGCAAAGCAGTCTCCCAATTTATGTGGAGTCTAACAATATAATGGAGGCCACATCAGAAGCAGCAGATACAATAGATGACCCCAACAGACTCACAGGTAAAACGTCGTCTCACCTGGAAGGACTGTTTGGGGCCCTGAATGACAGTGAGGGAGGAGGTGTAGGGCAGGCACGCCACTTGTTCCCCTTGTAAGGATAAGTACCAGGAGGGAGATCAGTGGGGAGGGATGAGTGGACAAGGAAGTCACGTAAAGAGCAATCCTTGTGGAACACGGAAAGTGGGAGGAGGGAAAGATGTGCTTGGTGGTGGAATCCCATTGGAGGTGGCAGAAGTAATGGAGAATGATGTGCTGGACGCAGAGGCTAGTGGGGTGGTAGGTGACTGGTGAAGGGCAGATGTGTGTGAAACGGAAGAGATGCAGGTGAGGGTGGCATTGTTGGTGGAGGAAGGAAAGCACCTTTCTTTGATGAAGGAGGACACCTCCTTAGTTCTGGAATTAAAAGCCTCATCCTGAGAGCAGATCAGGCAAAGATGGAGGAACTGAGAGAAGAGGATGGCATTTTTATGTGACAGGGTGGAAAGAGATATAGTCCAGATAGGTGTGAGAGTCAATGGGTTTGTAAAAGGTTTCAGTCGATAGACTGTTTACAGAGATGGAGACAGAGAGATCAAGAAAGGGAAGAGAGGTTTCAGAAATGGACCAAAAGGATCAGGTAATTTTGAGGGCAGGACGAAAGTTGGAGGCAAAGTTAATGAAACTGACGAGCTCAGCATGGGTACAGAAAGCAGCACCAATGCAGTCATCGATGTAGCATAGGAAGAGTTGGGGAGCGATGTTAGTGTAAGCTTGAAACATGGATTGTTCCCCATAGCTGATGAAAAGGCAGGCATAGCTGGGACCCATGCAAGTGCCCATGGATGCATATTTGGTTTGAAGGAAGTGGAGGAAGCCAAAAGAGAAATTATTGTGGGTGAGGACCAGTTCCACCAGACAGAGGAGAGTAGTAGTGGAGGAGAACTGGATGGGTCTGTTAGAATGGATTTGGACACTGACTCAGCAGTTACAGTCATTCCACAAAATGAGTTTGACTGACATTTCAAAGATACCAAACTTATACTGAAGAAAAGATAACTCCTGTGGGAACGACATTCTTAACAGTGAAATACAACCAACAAGCCACATTGGGCATTGTACATTGTGGTAAAAGCAGGAGGACCAGTAATGTGGCATCATGATTGGAGATCCATTCACCATTTGCATGCTATATGCCCTGCAATAGAGTCAACTGAAAGCAAATTACAAAGGGTACTGGATGAAGCCACAGCAGTGTTCAAGGATGGCACTGGAAAACTCAAACATATCAAAGGTAAATTAGTGTCAAATTTTTACTGGTGAGGATGACAAGGAGAATCTCCAAAACCTCAAGACAGTGTTCAAAAGGTTAGATTATGGCTCAGGGTATGACACAACAAGCATGAATTCTTTAAATCAAGCATCACTTACTGTTGTCATACCATTGACATAAAGGATTATACAAGGGTGCTGAGAAGTGGTGGGTGCCCCAATTGCAAAGGACATGTCACAGTTGTGGTCCTTTTTAGGATTTGTCAATTCCTATAACAGGTTCCTGCCAAACCTGGATACTGTACTCCACACCTTGAACTCATTACTATGGATTGGGAAGAATTGGCAATGCACAAAGCTGCGTGAGGTGGCTTCCCAAAAGGTAAAGGAAATGATGATGTCAGATACTGTACTTTATGATCCATATCATCCAGTGAAGCTCGCCCTGTGATGCCTCACCTTATAATATAGGTGCTGTCAGGACACATGTTATGCCTGATGCATGTGACGCCCACAGCCTTAGCACCATATTCTCTGATCACTGCAGAGAAAAAATACAGATTGACAGAGAGATGTTGAGCCTGGTTTGGGGTGTAAAATGTTTCAACCTGTAACTGTATGGGAGAGTGTTTGCCTTCATTACTGATCATCAACCACTGGTGTCTATTTTCAATCCACAGAAGGATGTTCCACTAACAGCAGCAGCAGCATGAATGCAGAGATTGGCACTCTTTCCTGGAGGACATAATTACAAGTCCAAATGTAAGAGGACAACTAATCATGGAAATGCTGATGGATTATCCTGTTTACCCTTAGAAAAGAAATAACTGAAAAATTTACAAAAGAGGACACTCCTCTGGATGTGTTCTCCCTACTATGGTAGAGAGGATGGAAAGGGAAACCAGAAAAGACCCTACATTGTCTCAGATCTGCATAGCAACCCAAAATGGTTGGAATGTGCAGCAGAAATTCAAGATCCCCCATTTTCACCAGTGCTGGGATGAACTTGCCCTTGGTGGGGAGGTGGGGGTGTTGTCCTATGTGAGAATTGAGAGTTGTTGTACCATCCAAGCTGAGAGCTGAAGTGTTGGAGGAGTTACATGCCAATCAGTCAAGCATTGTCAAAATGGAAGTGTTGGGTCAAAGCTTTGACTGGTGGCCTGGGAGAGATCCGCAGATCGAGCAGCTTACCTTGCACTTTTTGGATTGCCATTACGTCCAGAAGATGCCAAGAGCAGCGTCTCTCCATCCCTGGGAATGGCCTGCATTGCTCTGGCAGGGGATTCATGTGGATTTTGCTGGACCATTCATAGGCACGAATGTCTTGGTAGCAGTGGATACAGCTACAAAATGGCCAGAGGTGTTCCCAATGGCCTCCACTACAGACTACACACTGCTGATGTGTTGTGAAGCCCCTTCTCAAGGACTGGTGTTCCAGAACACTTAATCAGTGACAATGGGCCACCGTTTGTTGCGGAACAGTTTCAGCCTGAAACATTCCTGAAAATGAATGGAATAGGACATTTTCTTTCTGGACTATACCACCCAGCTGCAAATGGCTTGGTGGAAAGGTTTTGTCCAGAGTCAAAAGAACATACTGCAAGCATTGACACTGCATCAGAAGCTCACCAATTTCCTCCTTGTAGCACACTTCACAACTAACAACTTACCAACTATGCTGTTCTTGAGCCATTCCTGCTTTCATGCTTGGATCTCCTCAAACCCAGTCCCAGAAGGAGTAGGCAGGACAAATAGCTGAGACAAATTGAGGGCTCCTCAAACAATTGAGGTTCGATATTTCACTCCTAGACAAGCAGTCATGGTGAAGAACCACAGAGGTGATCAAAAATGGAAAGATTAAGGACAGAACTGGACCACAGTAGAGATTGTGTCTGATGTTATTTGAAGATGACACTTCAGACATTTGAGGAGAGAAGAGTCAATTATTAGAGAGCAAGGTGGTCAGAGCTATCAAAATCACTGCCTGCAATCCCAGAGTCAACTCCTACAACTACTACTATAGAGGACCCAGATTGTTTCACAGAAACAAGTCTTGCCCGCCAAGCAGAGTGACTCCCTTTGTCAGGAAAGATATTATCCCATAAAATAAGAAATCCTCCACAGCAATTAAATCTTTTGTTCTGAATGGGACAATTAAACATTTTCTATGCTGTGGATGTCTATATTGATTTGGAGTTTATAACTAAGCAGGGATGAGTGTAGTGTATTTAATTTTTCAGTAATATTTAAGTAATAGTGTAAATATATTGTTTGATTCAGCATTCTTTGTTTACATAATTCTTTATGGGTTATATGTAAGAAGTATGTGAATGGCATACGTCACTGCACCACCATATCATATGTGAGCACTGCTCTAAAGATAAAAACTAAGTGTCCCAACTGGTGTTGATTAGTTTCTGGAGTTACAAAGCATAACAGCTCTGATCTGAGCTGGCTGCAGTAGGATTCTCATGCACCCTTTTGCACAAACAAGTGAGAAATTCTCCTTTTCCTGCTCTGAATGTAGACCACTCCTGTCATCTCAAAGATCTGCATCTGAGCTGCCTTCTAATTTACACACACCATCTTCATCAGAGCTGGTGACTGCATTAAAACAAGTGAGAATACTCCTTTCACTGCAATGATTTCTTGGTCTGCTTGCACTGGCAGTTCTTGACTAGCTGAAAAGAAATCTGCAACAGTTAAGCCTTGGTTTCAAAAGCAAGGAAAGTGAGGGGCACTAGGCTACCTAATATGTAACTTAGTTATAATAGGGGGCCTAGGGAGAGGGTGAGGTGCAATGTGAGAGGAGGTCAATGTATGAGAAAACTGCTATTTTTTAAATGTACTTTAGCCTCACCTGCCGCCTGAGACCTTATCATGTGGTTGTTATTATGGTTCCCATGAGTACATAGTCCAACCATTATCTATATATTTTCAATGATTAATCCCCTACAGATCTCTAAGGCAGAGGGTTCCAAAGATTCATGCCAATTGAGTGAAATCCTTTTGAAGTAATTCATTCTCCATAATTACCTCACATTCAAACCCACTCAATCTTCAATAAACTCACCTTTCATTCTCAATTCCACCGATTTCAGGCCCGGCCTGTCCTCTTGGTTCCATAAGACTAACTTATCAACATAGTGCAGCTTGTCTGAACGGCCCTAATCCAAGTGCATCCTTCCTCATGTCAGCATGATATGACCGATCCGGGTATTCCCTAACCGGAAACCTTGGATGAATTATGAGGTCCTGTCCCTTTTGAAGGCTAGAGCTGTGGCTTTTAGGTCCGGGGATACCAGTCGCTACACGGAATCTAGGCGTGAACTCCGGAAAGCCATTAAGGGTGCCAAGAGGCAATATCGAGCCAAGTTGGAAGCCCAGGCTAACCAGAGGGATGCCAGTAGACTCTAGCAGGGTCTAAATGAGATCACTGGGCGCAAAGAAAAGTCTGGGAATATCAATAACTGTAGCGCTTCTCTTCCTGATGAACTTAACGTATTCTACGCAAGATTCGAACAGAAGAGGAGCATCCCGCCCCCTCCGGATGAACCGAAACTGGTGGCATCAAGATTCATCGTCACCGAGGAGGACATTAGAAGTGCCTTCCTGAAGATAAATCCAAGGAAGGCGACTGGCCCAGATGGTGTCCCGGGATGGGTTCTCCGGGCCTGTGCAAGCGAGCTAGCTGGAGTGTTTGCTGACATCTTCAACTGCTCCCTGCTTCAGTCTAAAATCCCCTCGTGTTTTAAGAAGACAATGATAATCCCAGTGCTGAAGAAAAGCAAGGTGGCATGCCTGAATGACTACCGACCTGTGGCTCTAACATCAATTGCTATGAAGTGCTTCGAGCGATTGGTTATGGCACACATCAACCATAGCCTACTGGTCAACCTCGATGATTTGCAATTTGCCTATCAGAACAACAGATCAATGGCAGATGCCATCCCTTTGGCACTACATTCCTCCTTGGAACACCTGGAGAATAAAGACACATATGTAAGGCTCCTTTTCATGGACTACAGATCTGCCTTTAATACCATCATTCCAAATAAGCTGATTCCTAAGCTCCGGAACCTGGGTCTTAGCACTCAGATCTGCAGCTGGATCTTCAACTTCCTCACAGACAGGACCCAGGCTGTAAAATTGGGGACAAGCTCTCCTCTACAATCACTCTGAGCACTGGTGCCCCACAAGGTTGTGTACTCAGCCCCCTGCTGTACTCACTGTACACCCATGATTGTGTAGCCAAGTTTCCATCAAACTCAATATATAAGTTTGCTGATGACACCACAATTGTAGGCCGTATCTCGGGTAATGATGAGTTTGAGTACAAAGAGGAAATTAAGAACCTGGTGGCATGGTGCAAAGACAATAACCTATCCCTCAACATCAGCAAGATGAAGGAATTGTTTGTTGACTTCAGAAGGAGTAGCAGACCACACGACCCCATCTACATCAGTGGTGCGCAGGTGGAACAGGTCAAAAGCTTTAAGTTCCTCGGGGTCAATATCACAATTTACCTGACTTGGTCTAACTAAGCAGAGTCCACTGCCAAGAAGGTCCACCAGCGTCCTTACTTCCTGAGAAAGCTAAAGAAATTTGGCCTGTTCCCTCAAACCCTCACTAATTTTTATAGATGCACCATAGAAAGCATAATTCTAGGGTACATCACAACCTGGTATGGAAGTTGTCCTGTCCAAGACCAGAAGAAGCTGCAGAAGATCGTGAACACAGCTGAGCACATCATACAAACCAATTTTCCGTCCTTGGACTCTCTTTACACTGCACGCTGACAGAGCAGTGCTGCCAGGATAATCAAGGACACGGCACACCCAGCCAACACACTTTTTGTCCCTCTTCCCTCCGGGAGAAGGTTCAGGAGCTTAAAGACTCATACAGCCAGATTTGGGAACAGCTTCTTTCCAACTGTGATAAGACTACTGAACAGATCCTGACCTTCCAAGTATCCGGACCTGTCTCTCGGTTTTTTTTTGCACTACCTTACTTTCCCTTTTCTATTTTTAATTTATGATATATAATTAAATTTTTATTATATTTACTATTGATTTGTACTCCAGGGAGTGCGATGCGCAGAATCAAATATGGCTGTGATGATTGTATGCTCTAGTAGCAATTGTTTGGTGACAATAAAGTAATAAAGATAAAGCTGTGTGCAGCACATATTTGTAGTCTTGTCCAAGTCCTATACAGCCCTAACAGGATTTCCCTATTTTTAAATTCCATCCTCTTGTAATTAACATGTAGAATGATAACAAACCTCAGAAGTATGCAGAGTATGAAAAGTGTAATGCAAATCAATATAAAACTGATCCAAATATAGTGCTAGCAAATTGGAGCTCAATTCTTAACCAGATGTCAGATTTACACACAGTTTATGTGCTCAGCAGAGGAACAATGTAACTTAAGAGAATCATCAGCCACAAGCTAAAGAAATTCATTTGGACTTTGAGGATTCTGTTATGGTTGCATTAGTAGGGATTTCCGTTGAAGAGCAGAACAACTGGGAGTATGAGCACTGGTCAGGGAGCTTTTGAAGAGGAAGGAGTAGGAATGAGAGAAAAATGCCAGATGGAGGCCATATTTATTTAGTTTCTTCAAGGGGGATTTTGTCTTACTCTGACTAACACAGGGCCCTGATGAAGGGTCTCGGCCCAGAATGTCAACTCCATAGATGCTGCCTGACTTACTGAGTTCCTCCAGTATTTTGTGTTTTGCTCTAAATCCTCAGCATCTGCAGAATCTCCTGTGTCTCTTACTCTGACCCATGTGAGCACAAGGAATTGTGTGACTTCTTCCAGCCATAGATCTAATGTCAGAGCAGCATTATGGACCGCATTGGCTATTGACAGTTTCACATGTGCAGTTTCACCGGTCTGTCATTTGATGCTGAAATCAACTTGCACATTACAAGTACTGTAGATGTTCTGAGCATGGTGACAAGGGGACACTATACTGGAGACTGCCTATTTTCTGAGGCCTAGCTGACACTTATCAGGGTAAATAAAGGTCAGCAATTCTACTTGCCCTGCTGTAGAGGAATCCTACTTAATCCTTGGCTGGACATGGGAACAGTGCCCACAAACTAAGGGTTCCTGAAGCATGGCTAGGTCCATTAGCACCAATTCATTCATAAATCAATGATGATTACAATGGATTGATAATGTTCACTAGCCTCATAGCTCCAATAGCAAGGTTCATTTCTGACCTTAGATGCCATCTGTGTGGAATTTGCACATTCTTTCTTGACAGCGTGGATTTCCCCCAAGTGCACCAGTTTCCATGTGGGGAGCAGTTGGCCAGGAACCAACCCCAGCCTGGGATAGTTGAAGGGGGAATTTCAGGAGAATAACATAGGATGTATAGAAATGGTTGATTTATTAATTTCAGAAATAAATACTACTGGGACTTTTTAATTTATTAATTACTAGTTGTGGGCAGCACTGGTAAGACTGAAAATGATTGCCTTTCCTAATTGCCCTGAGGAAATATTAAGGGACAGAACAGCTACCAGTAGACTAGACAGAGGAAGGATATCAGATTTCCATCCCTGAAGGTCATTGTGTCAAAAACAGATTTTAATAATCACTTGGTAGTTTGATGGTTACCATTACTGATGCAGAATGTTTATTTAATTTCAGAATCATTTAATTCTTCAACACCATGGATTCAGACCCATGTCACTACGTCTATGGTCTAAGCCTATGTACACTAATCCAGTTACCGAAAATATTGTGCAGAATGAGCTTGATAGACTCAATGTTATTTACTTAGTTTAAACATTTTATGACCTTCAGTTAATGTGAGGTATATTCACTAATCCTCACTGAATTTAGTTACTGACCCCACCATGACACATCAGCATCAGATTTGCTTCCTATATCAATTCCAGCAGCCTTCAGACTTGCTTCCTGTGCATCTGACCAGTAAGTCATTATGGCAATTACATCACTGCTTTAAAATATTGACTTCCAGAAGCTCAGACTACCACTGACAGGGCATGAAATATCACAAGGTCTAGAAGTGCTTCACAGCTTCCAATAACATAAAAACATCCTCCTCCTCAGAAATAATAACTGCAACAATAAAGCAACTTAATGACAGAGAATAAAGATAGAATTTCTAAGAATAAGGTCAGGGCAGAAGATCAGCTTGATTCATCACAGTGCTGACTTGTAAGGTATTGAGCTGAAATTTACAGAATGCAGAAGGCAGCAATTTGAATCTTGGTAGTCAATAGCTAATCCTCGTCACTGGTTATAGAAGTGGGACTGCTTCCCAGAAAGTCACGCACTCAGCAATGAAGTTCATTGCATTATTTTCGTAAATGTCAGCAATAGCCATGTGGCCTTTATCTCCTACAAGACAAAATCTAACATCATAAATGGCAGTAATGCTTTACTCCACAATGAGCTGAACACCTTCTTATGTGTGCTTTGTAAGGGAAAATAAAACTATACCTTACAAATCTCTGCAGCATTTGGCAACCCTGTGATATCTGTCTCAGAAGCTGACATCAGAACATCTTTCAAGAGGGTGAAAACTCACAAAGCGTCAGGCCCTGATGGTGTACCTTGCTGGACACTGAAAACCTCTGCAACTTACTGGCTGGATATTCATGGATATTTTCTGTTCTCATCTGCTTCATAATGGTGCCCAAGAATAGCAGGCTGAGCTGTTGATGCACCATCAATAACTCACTCTGAGACATAAAGGCGAGGTATCGGCTTTTATTGACTGGAAGAAGGAACAAGCAGTGATTAACCACCATACTACATCCTGGAGACTGAGAGCCGGGCTCAGACCTCCATCACCTTTATACAGGGGTCTGTGGGAGGAGTCACAGGAGCAGTCATCAGGGGGCATGTCCAGACAGGTATATGTAGTTCACCAGAGCTGTTTCAATGATTAAGCCAGCAGCACTCACATCTACTATGAAAAAGTGTTTTAGAGGATGGTCATAGCTAGAATTAACTCTTGTCTGAGCATGGACCTGTACGTACCACTGTAATTTGTCTACCAGCTCAACAATTTCATTGGCTTCTCCACTCAGCCTTGGACCATCTGGACTACCTCCACCATCATATTTCTGAAGAGTCTATGAATTCACAAATGCGACGTCTCTTTTTGGACTATTTATTTATTATTTATATCTTCTTATTGTAATTTATGCTAATTTGTATGTACATATTGCACTGTACTGCTGTGCAAAGCCACATACGTCACTGATAATAAACCAGATTTTTATTCTGATTTGGTTCTTCATTGGGCACTTTTCAATAATCTTTAGCGTATACATACATGTAAAATTCAAGATTCGAGATTCAAGTTTATTTATCACGTGTACATTGAAGCATACAGTGAAATGCATTGCTTGCATTAACAACCAACACACTGAACTATGTGCTGGACACAGCCCTCATGGGTTGTCACACATTCCGGTGCCAACATAACGTGCCCAGAGTACTTGGCAGAACAACACAGAACACAACAAAAAAAAAACAACAGCACGAAACAAGGATTATTCCTGCCTCCCAGCCACACACATACCCAGACCTCTAACCCCTGGACAGGCTATATACTTGGGCTGCCAGCCTCCAGCAGACTCTGATTTGGACACAGCCACGTAGATATTGGAACATTGACTACCCCAGTGGACTCACAGCGATTTGTAGACTTAGGGGTCTGGCCAACAGACCTCAATTTGACTTCTGATTCAATCCTCGGGCCTCGATTGTCGGTCTCAGGACCCCAAGGCTCATACTACAGACTCACCAATGATGGGACCCCAAATACTAGGCCTCGAAGTCTGGTCTCACTGATTCCAGGGATTCAATGAACTTTGTTCCTCCTGCTCACATGGAACTCCAATTCCAGAATCTGCCAAAAACCCACTGATACTGGGGAAGGCATCTGTGCTAGTCTGTTGGCTGGACATCCGAGTCCGGTCCATGGATATCCCCCATCTTCGAACACAGAGTAGAAACGTAAGACTTAGTACTCCAGTCTGTCCTCTAATTCCTCTAATTCCCAAATATCCCTTTAGCTAACCTTTTCCTGACACCCTAACTCCCGTCTCTGTCCCCAAAACATCCCACGAACCCAAAAAAATACTAAGAAACTAGTAAAACTAAAGGCTGATTTATTCTTGCACATTGCATCTGCGCCATAGGTATTGCGTACCCTACGCCGTAGGGTGACATGCACATTTGCAGAAAAGTAACTCATGCATCACGGCAACACTGACCACAACAACTGTGATTGGTCCACTTGGTAGCATCGCATTTCCTCCTACGCATTTCCGGTTGCTTCTTCTCTGCCATGTCTGTACACCGATACAAAATAGATGAACCAAATCGTCAAATCTACCTGCCGACATGCGAAAATGTTTGAAATGCATTTCCTCGTCCATGTCTTTCACGAAGAAACTCAACACAGTGGCATAGAAACCCCACAGCCAACTAGCGTTTTGGCGCATGGCAACGCATGCTCGCTACGGCGTAGAGCTATACAGAAGTGAAAATCAGGGCTACGACGTAGCCCGTACACAAAAGTATAAATCAGCCTTAAGCCGCAACCTCAACTGAGGTTGTAGCTCAGCACCACCTTGAGCATAAAAACTAGATGACAATTACCCTAATGCCTTATCACACGTGGGATCTAGATTCAGCTGAAGCTCAGAACAACATAAATGCAGATTCTGCTGCTAAAGGTCTCATGTGCACTGTGTTAGTACGTTCATGTACATAACTTAGGTGACAATCTTCCGCCCAAATTCTATCCACTAATTGAAAAGCTGTTTCAAAAGAGACAGGTCTATTTGAACTTACTGAGTACTTAATAGTTAATGGGATCAAAGCACAAATTTATTATCGTTATGAATACTTTAAACTATGATCTCATTTTTTTTCTAAACAGTAGCATCAGTGTAAGAAAATACAATATTCAGCTTAAAAACATTTTTCTGTTGAATCACCACAGTCATTTGGAAGTGGGGCAGACTTGTGACATCATACAAATATAGATCTAAGCAAATCATTGTCTTGGCAGAGATGGCACACATGCTATTTCATTGGTCGTATGCACTGCCAAAGTATTTACATTGGAAAATGAAAGCAGAAATCCAAATCCCTATGTGAAGAGCAAATGCACAATGCTGGCTTTCAACAAGAGTCAAGGCGCCAGGCAGCTTAAACACCCTGAGGTCACAGGTCGCTATTTGACCAAGTCTCCCATAGCCTTTTAGTAAATGTAACATGCCAAAATCTATATACACAATCTGAACAGCCAAGGCCACTAAATCACACGAAGTACAGACACACAAAGTACAATCTGTAGAAGAAAACCAAATCCAGACAATCCTCTTTGCAAGTGTCAATGAATTATTTGTTGGCAATTCTTTAATTTTTGATTAATATAAGAGGGGTAGTAAGAACCAATAGAAAGCACAGCTGAGTATCAGATGTACCTAGCCATCTTGGTGCTGTATCCAAAGAGACAATAAGCAATACTGATATGTCCGAGTTCTACTTACTTGAGTAATACAGAAAAAAAGTTTGTTCTTAATATTCACTGAAATACTTTTCAAAATTCTAAAGCTAAGGGAAATGATATGTTAATATTCATGAGCTGAATAGTATCATGAGTATTTTGAATCACAACAAGTTGGATATTAATTTTGTGTAAAGACTATCCTGGTTATGAATGCCCATTTTTATGCACACTTACACCTCTATGTACAAATGAGTTCCCACAATATTAAATTCAAAAGTTTGACATACATGAATTCGTTCATTTCCATGAAGAGCAGTATTCTCTCTCTCTTCGCTTTTAGTAATTTCTCTTTCTTATAAGCCTCATGTGCTCCTGATGCCATTCATTACAATCCTGTGGAGATATGGTTACCATATTGAGTGACCTGTGTATTTTCCAAGTTGAGGACAAAATCAACCTATGGGTGTCTGTAAAAATGGAACCCATTTGTTTCCAAGGGATGACCTTTAAACACTCTTAGCTTTGGGGTGAGATAAAAATTGGCAGAAAAAAAATGTGCAGTGGCTTCTATGTGATGAAAACTGGCATGTGTACCTAGGAGAATGTTCGTATTTTGCCCTCCAAAGTTACTTTTCACTTCTTCAAAGGCTAGGTAAAAATATTATTTCTCCTGAAAATCTGTGAAATTCTAGTAAAATAAGACAAGTATAAAGGCCACTAAAGCCAGCTCACAAAATAAGCTCCATCAACCTCAACTTTGTTCCTGTTTGTCATTCTCTTGAGCAATAAATATAAGACATAATCACAGAGTGCATTTTAAAACTCCTTACAAGGAGTCAGTAATTTTATTGCACAACTTTAGTTCCCTGTTCCCCAAGTCGGACAGAGAAGTATTCCGAATGTAGCAGCATAGAAATCGTGGAACTGCTTCCAATCAATTGCAGTGGGAATGATAAAATATTGAATTATCTTCCACTTGCCAGTGAATAGTGGGGGAAACAATTTTTTCAGAAAAAACTCTCAATTTCTACAGTCTGCTAAATTAATTAATCTGAGTCAGAGGACAATGGGGTCACAGTGGTTTTGACCTACTCAGAAAAATAATCAACAATAATTTCAATATTTGGCCACTGTGTCAAAGGAATGCACTTAAATGGGAATAGTATCATGAAGATTTGTGATTCACTTTGGGCTAAAAGCCTGTCTGACCTCAAATGTGAAGTATGGTTACTTCAGTGCAATTATAATGTAACCTTGTGGAAGTGTCAGTACCAATGAATTACAAGCCCATTGGAGTCAGTAGGAGGTTTTATTTACATAAAATACACTTCTTATGTACAGTATGTATGCAATGTAGGATTATATCCATGCAAATATTAAATGAGGCAGAACTGTGCACTTTATGAATTTATGGCAAACGTTATATTCTACAGTCATTGGAAGGAATTATGTTCCTCATAGGTTTTCTGAGTTCTTTCCACAGACTATGGCCAAATCAGGATTTGTGGATTTCATTCGTGTTTTATGCCATTATTGGTAAACAGTGCAGGAATGATGTCCCAATCTCTAAACGTAATGAGTTTGAGACTATCAGTCACAATATTCCTGTCACTGAAATGGGGTTGATTTAAGCTTGCAATGCTATCTGGCTGATGTATACGGCAAACGTAGTTTATCCTATTAAATGTTAATAATTTAAATCAAAGAGATGCTATACCTGTCAAGTTAGAACACTATTCTGTCATCCAAATGCCCAGACCTCTTAGACTAATCTTGACATTTACATGTGCAACCTGAGCCTGTACCAACTGACAAAAAAATTAGCTGGAATAACTAGTTCCATAGTTCCCTTTCCCTGATATATTTTTATAGAAATACCCATGATTTTGACCAGTAAATCTCATTTAAGAGGTTTTCATTTAAGTGGGAAGATGTCCCAATGAGGAGGCATTATAACCAGAACATTAAAGGTATTGAGAAGATAAATGTGTATTACAGAAAATTATATCAATGAAGACACCAATTGAAAAGTTAATTTTATTTTTAACTACAGTTTTATTGAACTGCAAGATGTCAAAAATCCAACTGTAATTTGATTTGATTTCCTCACTGGAAGAGCATTGTCAGTGGAGATCAGTAAAAACATCTCATTTTCACTGACAAACTACACTGATGCACTTCAGGGATGCATGCTTAGCCCACTGTTCTACTCTCTCTACACCCACAACTGTGACTAGGCACAGCTCAAATGGCATCTATAAATTTGCCGACAACACAACTATTGTTGGCAGAATTTCAGATGGTGGAGAGGAGGCATACGGGATAGATTAGCCGGTTGAGTGGTGTCACAACAACAGTTTTGCACTCAACATCAGTAAGACCAAAGAATTGATTGCAGATTTCTAGAAAGGGAAGTTGAGAAAATACACACCAGTCCACATCGAGGGATCAGTAAAGGAATAAGTGAACAGTTTCCTGGGTGTGAACATCTCTGAAGATCTATTCTGGGTCAAACAAATTGATGCAATTGCAAAGGACGCTCATCAACAGCTATATTTCATTAGGGGTTTAAGAAGACTTGATGTGTCACCAAAACCTCTTGCAAATTTCTA
Source organism: Hemitrygon akajei (assembly GCF_048418815.1). NCBI lineage: Eukaryota > Metazoa > Chordata > Chondrichthyes > Myliobatiformes > Dasyatidae > Hemitrygon > Hemitrygon akajei. The sequence continues at coordinate 138,447,302 of NC_133126.1, forward strand.
CAAATGTACCATACAGAGCATTCTAACTGGTTGCACCACTGTCTGGTATTGAGGGGCCACTGCACAGGATGTTAAAAAAAAGCTGCAGAATGTTATAAACTCAGCCATCTCCATCAAGGGCACAAGACTCATCAGCATCAAGGACTCCTTCCAAGGTCCATGCCTCAAGAAGGTGGCATCAATCATTAAGCATCCCCATGAGACAGGATTCATCCACTTCTCATTGCTATGATCAAGGAAGAGGTATGGAAGCCTGAAGACACTTACTCAGTATTTCAGAAACAAAGTCTTCTCCTCTGCCATCTGTTTTCTAATGGACAATGAACCCATGAACACTACCTCACTATTTTTCTCTCCCTTTTGTGCTACTTAATTATATATATATATCTTTTGTAATTTATGGTTGATTCTATTATTTTGTATCGTAATGTACAGCTGCTGGAAAACAATAAACTTCACAACATATGACAATGATATTAAATCGGATGCTGATTCTGGCTGAATTGTAACTGTATTGCTGGTTGGTCCATGTACTACTTGCAGATACATGATATGAGCAGCAGAGGGGGTGGGAAACGTTCAAATAATCGCTGATAATATCAATGTAATTCAACATTACAGCCAAGCAAAAATTGAAGAACTTGAAGTACTGTAAATGGAAATCAGTAGGATAGTCACAAGCTAAAATGACATATTCAATTTGAGCCGAATATTCTATGTGGCTCAAACTCTATTGCTGTCCATATGAAGTTTGCATGCTTCCATCTGTACAGATTGTACTGACTCTCTGAGTTCCTCCAACAGTTTGTTTTTTGCTCCAAGTGATGACAAGATATTTCCTTAACTGGTGAAACTTAGTGATTAGGAACTAAACAGAAGGACTTAGAATGCTGATGGGTTGAATTGGCAAATTCAGTGGTAAGTTAGGTATAAATAGAGGAATGAACTTAGAGAAACATCAGATGATGAGGAAGAGAAAACTAAAGCTAATTTTGATATTCAAGAGCCTGGTTGACAATTTACAAGCACTTCATAAAAGGATGTTTCGGTTTGTAATGACTAGCTGCAAATGCCAGTGGGAGGTTTAGTTGTATCCATTACACAAAGGTAGCAACTACAGTACATGAGATGCCACCCCTGGGAGTCAGTCAGAGATAAGCAGTGAGCTCCGGGCAACATGTTGCCATCATGGTAAAAGGTAAGACCAACAAGTTTAAGAAACCCTGACAGTCTATGGATATTGAGGGTAGGATAAAACGACACTTAAGGAAGGTCAAGAGGACTGTAAACAGGAGAAGGTGATTAATTAAAATTACTTAAGTACCTGCAGACATTGGACTGGAGACTAACAAATGTTCCTTGATCAAGAAAACAAATAGTTTCAATCCAGGAAATTATAGGTGAGAGAATCTCATGTCAGTGGTAGGAAAGCTACTGGATACTGAGGATAAGATTTATGCACAAATGGAAAGGCGTGGCCTCCTCAGGGACAGTCATCATGGCTTTATGCAGGGCAGGTCATGCCTTAAAAAACTTAAAATGAGATTTCTGATGAAGTGAGAAAGGAGCTTGATGAGGGTAAAGCAGTAGACATTTTCTATATCGATTTTAGTAAGGCATTTGATGAGGTTCCTGCAGGTGGGTTGATTCAGACGATATGTATGTATGAATCCAAGATAAATCGCAAGTTTAAACTCTGAATTGGCTTGTCCATAAAAGAGAAAGAGTAGGAGTGGAAGTTTGCTATTCTGGTTGATGGTCCGTGATAAGTGCTGCTCCACAAGGTTTGGTGCTGGGATCCGTGTTGTTCAAGCGATAGAGTATATTAATAATTTGGATGAAAATGTGAACGAGTAGATTAACAAATTAGCAGATGACACAAAGATAGGTAGATGTGTGGAGGACTATATGTGCAAAGGACTATTAAAAGATACAGTGGGATATAGATCAGTAACACATGTTCACCACTCTCTGGCTAAAGAAATTTCTCCACATCTCTGTTTTAAATGGATACCCCTCTATCCTGAGGCTGTGTCCTCTTGTCCTAGACTCCTCCACCATGGGAAACATCCTTTCCACATCTACCAAGTCTAGTCCTTTCAATGTTCGGTGGGATATAGTATCAGTGGGACAGAGAAGTTGTAGATGGAGTTTAATCCAGGCATATGTGAGATGTTACACTTAGGAAAGTCAAAGGAAAGGAGAACGTTAATGATAGACCCCTTATAGCAATAAGGATCTGAATGATCTTGGGACCCAGGTCCATAGTTCACTGATAATGGTGACACAAGTGAATAAGGTGGTAAACAAAGCATATGGATGGTACACAGGAAGAGGACACATAGTATAAATCGGCATTAAGATTGGCACAACATTATGGGCTGGATGCTGTAATGCTCTACATTCTGTATTCTATTGGTACTCAGAGGCCAACACGGAGATAGTAGCCGAAGGGCCTGATTCTGTGATGAATGATTCCTTGACCTTGCACATTTTAATGGTGTAGCAACTAGCAAAACCCACACTTGCAAAGCTAAAGCTCCACAAGCAGCAGATAAAAAGCAGCTTTGGAGACATGAACTAAATAGATATATGCTCTACTCTTCAAGTTACTGTTATGTTTAAAATGCAAGATGTTAATATTAAATATATCTCTGGATGAATTTTATGATATCACTTTGATAAATCCCATTCAGGGATATGTAATTCAATAATTAAAAAGGTTAAATTTTCAGTTTCTTTAAGCTGCACACCATGTATTTTCAAGCCATGCCAAAGTGACTCAGAGGCCATTTGACCCATTGGGTCTGCTCCATCATTCAATCATGGCTGATCCTTTTTCTGCCCCTCCTCAGCCCCACTCCTCGGTCTTCTCTCCGTACCTTTGATGCCATGTCCAATCAAGAACCTATCAAGCTTGTCCATAAATGACCTGGCCCTCCCAGCTGCCTGTGGTAATAAATTCCACATGTTCACCACTCTCTGGCTAAAGAAATTTCTCCACATCTCTGTTTTAAATGAATACCCCTCCATCCTGAGGCTGTGTCCTCTTGTCCTAGACTCCCCCACCATGGGAAACATCCTTTCCACATCTACCAAGTCTAGTCCTTCCAATGTTCAAAAGGTTTCAATGAGATCCCCCTCATCCTTCTGAATTCCAGCACGTACAGAACCAGAGCTATAAAATGCTCCTCATATGGTAACACTTTTGTTCACAGAATCACTCTTGTGAACCTCCTCTGAACACTCTCCAATGTCAGCACATGTTTTCTTAGATCAAGAGCCCAAAACTGTTCACAATACTCAAGATGCCGCCTCACCAGCACTTTATAAAGCCTCAGCATCACATCCCTGCTCTTGTGTTCAAGACCTCTAGATATTAATGCTTACATTGCATTTCCCTGCCTCACCACTGACTCGACCTGCAAGTTAACCTTTAGGTTGTTGTGCATAAGGATTTGCAAGTCCCTTTGCATCTCAGGTTTTTGATTTTCTCCCCAATTAGAAAATAGTCTGCACATTCATTTCTTCTACCAAAGTGCATGACCATGCATTTTCCAACTTTGTATTTCATTCTCCAGTTTCTTGCCCTGTCTAAGTCTTTCTGCAACTTACCTGTTTCCTCAACACTACCTGTCCCTCCACCAATCCTCATATCTTCTGTAAACTTGGCAAAAAGCCATCTATTCCATCATCTAAATCATTGACATAGACCATAAAAAGGAGAGGTCCCAACACCAGCCCCTGTGGAACACCACTAGTCACTGGCAGCCAACCAGAAAAGGATCCTTTTATTCCCACTTGCTGCCTCCTGCCAATCAGCAATGCTCTAACCATGCCAGTACCTTTCCTGTAATACCATGGGCTCTTAACTAGGTAAGCAGCCTTATGTCCGTCACCTTGTCAAAGGCCTTTTGAAAATCCAAATATGCAATATCCACTGCATCCCCTTTATCTATCCTACTTGTAATCTCCTCAAAGAATTCCAACAGGTTTTTCAGGCAAGATTTTCCATTAAGGAAACCACGCTGACTTTGTCCTTTCTTGGCCTGTGTCACCAAGTATTCCATAACCTCATCCTTAACAATTGTCTCCAACATCTTCCCAACCACTGAGGTCAGGCTAACTGGTCTATAATTTCCTTTCTGCAGTTTTCCAGTCCTCTGGCACCATGCCAGAGTCCAATGATTTTTGAAAGATCATTGCTAATGCCTCCACAACCACTACCACTAACTCTTTCAGAACCCTAGAGTTCAGTTCACCTGGTCCGGGTGACTTGCGTACCCTTGGGTCTTACAGCTTTTTGAGCATCTTCTCCCTTGTAATAGTAACTGCACCCACTTCTCTTCCCTCACACCCTTCAACATCTGGCACACTGCTAGTGTCTTCCACAGTGAAGACTGATGCAAAATACTCATTTAGTTCATCTGCCATCTCCTTGTCCCCTGTTATTATTTCTCCAGCCTCATTTTCTAACAATCCTATATCCACTCTCATCTCTCTTTTACTTTTTACATATTTAAAAAAGCTTTTACTACCCACTTTCATATAGTTTGCGAACTTGCATTCACACTTCATCTTTTCCCTCCTAATGGTTCGTTCAGTTGCTTTCTGTACATTTTTAAAAGCTTCCCAATCCTTTGTTTTTCCATAAATTTTTGCTTTGTTGTGTGCTCTCTCTTTTGCTTTTGCATTACCTTTGACTTCTCTTGTCAGCCATGGTTGTACTATTTTGCCATTTGAGTATTTCTTTCTTTTTGGAATACATACGTCCTGCACCTTCCTTATTTTTTTCCAGAAACTCATGCTGTTGCTGCTCTGCTGTCATCCTTGCCAGCATCTCCTTCCAATTTACTTTGCTCAACTCCTCCCTCATACAACTGTAATTTCCTTTACTCCACTGAAATACTGCTATGTCAGACTTTACTTTCTCCCTATCAAATTTCAAGTTGAACTCAAACATGAAGTTCTTTTACCTTAATCTCCCTAATCACTTCTGGTTCATTACATAACACCCAATCCAGTATAGATGATCCGCTAGTAGGCTCAACGACAAACTGCTCCGAAAATCCATCTCATAGGCATTCAGCAAACTCACTCTCTTGACATCCATTACCAACTTGATTTTCCCAGTTGACATGCATGTTGAAATCTCCCATGACTATCATAACATTGCCCATTTGACACGCTTTTTCTATTTCCCATTGTAATCTGTGGTCCACATCTCAGTTACTGTTGGAAGGCCTATATATAACTGCCACCAGAACCCTTTGTCATGGTCCTGATCATTTATTCCCTAGTTTCCCCTAATTTCCTTTGATTGTGCCACGGTTCTGACTGTTCATTTCCCAATTGCTTCAAATTTTCTTTGATGATGGCACACCTGGTTTCCATCAGGACCGGCAGTATAAGAACCCTGGCGTCACAAACCCTAGGTGCCAGATCATTGGCCTTTTTCCTCTGTGATGACTAACGTTTCCTGACCGGTGAGAACCGTTTATTCTAAGTTTAGCTCCAGTTTCAAGGTTTACCTATGAGACTCCATCTCTTCGTGTCAAGGATCCATGTCAAGGATCCATGTCAAGGCTCCGTGTCAGGGCTCCATACCAGGCCTCCATGTTAAGATTCCTCCTGTTTGCTGTTCGGCGTTTACACCCATGTAAGCATCCTAACTCAATCTTCGTGCCTGTGTCCTGCACCTGGGTTCGCCTCATTCGCCACGTTCCACTGCAACATCCTTTTACCGTAGCACTTTCTTAGCTCAACCCACAAGGATTCCGATCCTGTATCACATTTTCCACTGATTTAAACTATCCTTTACCAACTGAGCCACACCACCCCCTCTGCCTATCGTTGTATCTCTCTGATACAATGTGTAATCTTGGACATTGAGCTCCCAACTACAACAATCCTTCAGCCATGATTCAGTGATGGCCACAACATCATACCTGACAATCTGTAATAATGTCAACATGATCATCTATCTTATTTCTCATACTTCATGCATTGTCATATATAACACTTTGAGTATCGTATTTGCTACCCTTTTTGATTCAGCATTCCTAATGCACTGATACTCACCCTGCTGGCTGCAATTTTGTCCTATCATTTGCCTGCAGCTCCTGACACTCTGACTGCACTCTATTTTTGCTTTTTTTTACCATCCGTCCTATCCTGAGTCCCTTCACTCCAGTTCCCACCCCCCTGACAAATTAGCTTAAATCCTGCCCAACTGCTCTAACAAACCTGTCCATGAGAATATTCATTTGCCTTGGATTCAGATGCATCCCAAAGAGATTTCAATGATCCAAGAACCTGAAGCCCTGCCCCTGCACCAGCCTCTCAGCCACGCATTAATCTGCCATTTCATCCTGTTTCTACCATCACTGGCACGTGGCCCAGGCAGCAGTCCAGAAATTTCAACCCTGGAGGTTCTGCTTCTCAGCTTTCTACCTAGCTCTCTAAAATTTCTTTCCCATATAACCATATAACAATTACAGCACGGAAACAGGCCATCTCAGCCCTTCTAGTCCATACCGAACGCTTACTCTCACCTAGTCCCACTGACCTACACTCAGCCCATAACCCTCCATTCCTTTTTGTCCATATACCTATCCAATTTTACTTTAAATGACCTCTGAGTTCCTTCACTCCAGTTCCCACCCTCCTGACAAATTAGCTTAAATCCTCCCCAACTGCTCTAACAAACCTGCCCGTGAGAATATTCATTCCCTTTCATTCCTTTTCAGGACCTCTTTGCTTCTCTTTCCTGTGTCACTGGTACCAATATGTACCAAGACATCTGGCTGCTCTCCCTCCCTCTCCAAAATGTTGTGGACGCGATCTGAGACATCGCTGACCCTGGCAGCTGGCAGTCAACATACCATTCGGGTGTCCCATTCACGTCCACAGAATCTTCTGTCTGTTCCCTTGACTATTGAGTCTCCCTCTTTTCCTTCTGCATTAAGACTCACGCTCAGTGCGGGTAACCCACTCTCCGTGGCATTCCCCTCGGAGGTCACCCCCCACAACGGTATACAAAGCGGTATACTTGTTATTGAGCAGAATGGCCACAGGGGTGCTGTGCTCTAACTGCCTATTTACGTTTCCATTTCTCCTGGCAGTCACCCACTACTCACCTCCTGCAACTTGGGGGTGACTCCTTCCCTGTAACTCTGATCAGTGATCTCCTCACTCTCCCGTACAAGCTGAAGGCCACCCAGCTGCTGCTCCAGATCCCTAACACGGTCTGCAAGGAGCAGCAGCTGGATGCACTTTACACAGATATAGGTCCCTGGGAGACTCTCAGTCTCCCAGAACTCCAACATCCAGCATGAAGAACACACAACAGCCATTTTCTACACTACATAAAATAAGAGAGAAAGAAAAAGAATCTTACCAGAAGCTTAACAGAACATATAATATCATTCAAGGTACCGTAGAGGATTTGCTCAAACCACTTGGCATTTCTTGCAAAACCAACAAAATGCCTAAAATATTTTTATCCTTTTATTAGATGTGGAAAATCATTTCCCATCATCTTTCCATATTGAGAAGCAATCATTGCAGACATGGTTCACTCCCTGTGCAATACCCGTAGCTGAAGTAACCTGCCATGACCCTACAAAAGAGGGAAGAGTGCACTGCACATGGCCAGAGGCAACAGATTCCAAGGCCCCATTCCTGGACAGCTCCTTCTTCAAAAGGCTTTCTCATCTGTTTCAAATGTGTCGGTTAATAGAGACTTTAAAACAATTTAACAGATTAATTTAACTAATAAATGATTAATGAAAAAATATAAACATAAAAATAAATGTATTTAGCGTATGCTTGCTATATACTAATACATCTGAACAGTAATTACAATTAATTTTAAAAAGACGCACCATTGGTATGGAAATTCTCTGGCTGGCATAAGGCTGTGAGATCTCACGCTGGCAGCTCAGCTCTGCACCCAGGGGCAGACAGAGTGGGAGCCCTGTGCATTGGGATCCATTTCAAGGTGCAACCCTGACTTCCATGTTACTATTGCCAGCTGAAAAATACGGATTAGTCCTTAGAATTACGTTGTATTTCAATCACAGACATGTGGTGAAAGGAAGGGCAGGACTGGCAACTCAGTGTTCCAGGTTATGGAAGTTTCAGACAGAGAAGAACACAGTAGAGAAGGAGGAGTTGTACGACTGATGAGGGAAAACATAATGATCATATGTGGAGAGGACAGCCTGAAGGGATCGATTGTCTAATATAACCACATGAGTAGAACAAAGGAATAAGAGAGCATTCATCACTTCACTGGGGTTATACTACAGGCCTATCAATAGTCAGCAGGAATTAAAGGAACAGATTTGAATGAAACCCCTTTTTACCAGGCATCTCTAGAAACACGCTGGTCAGCCCCTCACTAACAAGGCAATGGACTCAGTGGTGAGAACACCACCTTTCTCGAATTCCATACGTCTAGAGTCAATATGACTTGGGTCCCACCGGACTGGGAGAGCTGGGATGTTTCGACCACCTGCACCCCGATCTGAGTGAATACTGTGGAAGTGCTGCCCACTTGTAATTACCCGTTGGCAAGATGTATCGGATCGTACACTGCATACAATTATAAGGAAAGTATACTTGCCAATTTCAGCTTTATTGAACAGTTAGTAGGCAAAGAAAAAGAAAAAAATATATTAAGGGCTCATTACAGTTAATGCAGTCCAAATGTGCACATAAGCTGGAGCTCATCTTGAAGATGTCTTTAACTCATGCACCCACCCCATGGTCTGTTTCAAAGCACACACCACCTTCCGAATGTTGCTCAAAATCCATCTCGAAAAAATAGGCTCCCCTACGGCAGCATTGGTCCTTCCTGCTTGAAGCCATTCATCTGCACAAAGCACCTTGTGCAACAGGGACAGCATCCCCAGACATCTTCCCTTCTGTCATCTCTCAGCTCCCGTCAAAAAGACCTCGACCCACACCAGTTTCTGTCACAAAAACCTTCTCTGCCCAGGGTTTTCCAGAACTTTCTCCCAATTCCATCATCCTGACTGGATGACACAACAGAATCAGAATCAGAATCAGGTTTATTTTCACCAGCATGTGTCGCGAAATTTGTTAACTTAGCAGCAGCAGTTCAATGCAACACATAATCTAGCAGGGAGAGAAAAATAATAATAATAAATAAAATAAAACATAATAATGACAAATAAACAAGTAAATCAGTTACAAATACTGAAAATTCCTAAACATAAACATCTCAACCCCTTATCTTTAGCTCAAACCCAAACACACTGAAAGCAGAACATACTGCTCTTACAAAACTGCAAAAATGAAATACCTACAGCATAGCAGTAAAAAACCTTAACCAGGGCATTACAGATATATAAATCACAAAAAGATGTAAGAGCAATAGGGATTTAGCAGTGGGGTATTTAACTTTCCCAGTACCAACTGGGATTAACTTTATGGAAAGAATTTAGATGAAGGTGGTGGGGGGTGAGGAAATGTTTTTAAGTGCATCCATGAAAACTTTTTGAGGTAACATGTAGAGAATTATACTAGAGCCATGACTACTCCATTTTAAGCAATGAAACTGGGCAGCTGGTGGAAGTGTCAGTGAGAAAATACTTTGGAACAGTAATCATAGTTCTAGCACATCATTCTCCACAGTTCCACCATCTGCAATGCGACCCTACCACCAAGCACATCTTTACATCTCCCTTCCCCCACTCTCCGCTTTCCCTCTGTGATTACCTTGTCCATTCATCTCTCCCCACTGATCTCTCATCTGCTACTTATCTATGCAAAGTGGTACAAGTCCACACCTGCTCATTTACCTCCTCCCTCACTACAATTCAAGATCCCAAACAATCCTTCCAGGTGAGTTAACAGTTCACCTGCGAGTCTGTCAGAACCGTCCACTGTATCTGACGTTCCTGGTACAGGCTCCCCCAAAATCATTCAGAGTCTTCCCCAACTCGGAAGCCATGGATGAACCATGAAATCCATAGCATGCTGAGGGCCAGATCAGAGACATTCAAGTCTGGCGACCAAGAAAGGCACAAGAGGTCCAGGTACGATCTCTGGAAACCTATCTCATGAGCAAAGTGGAAATTCCAGACTAAACTTGAATCTACAAAAGATGTTTAACAGTTGTGGCAGGGCTTGAATACTATCACCTCTTATAAGTTAAAATCAAGAGACATAGGTGACTACACTTCCATATGAGCTCAATGCCTTCTACATTCTCTTTGATCTTCAAAACATAGAGGAACCATCACCTTCTCACACAGCCCTTGAGGATGGTGTGATTTGAGTCTCTGAGGCCAATGTGCAAGCAGCCTTCAGGAAGGTGAACCCATGAAAATCATTCGGCCCATATGGGTTAACTGGCCAAGTAGTAAAGAACCGTGCTGATCAGCTGGCTGAAATATTCACTGAGATCTTTACCCTCTCGGTTCAGCAGTCAGACATATCCACCTGCCTCAAGCAGGCTTCACTTACACTGGTGTCCAAAAGGAATGTGGTAACCTGCTTTAATGATTATCGTCCAGTAGCACTTACATCCACAGTGATGAAGTGTCTTGAGAGGTTGGTGATGAAACATATCAACTCCTGCCTCAGAAATGACAGATTCACTCTAAATTGCCTACAAAAGTAATAGGTCCACAGCAGATGCCATCTCATTGGATTTTTCCCCAACCCTGGAGCAGAAAACCAGAGGTCCATGAGCCAGTCCTCATCAGAAAGATCATCAGTGGAGAGGGTCAGTAACTTAAAATTCCTCTGTGTTATCATTTCAGAGGACTTGTCCTGGGACCAGCACGTTAAGTCCAATTAAGGAGAAAGCAGCATAGCACCTCTGCTTCCTCAAAGTTTACGAAGCTTTAGCATGACATCTAAAACCTTGACAAGCCGCAATAGATGAGTGGTGGTGAGTATATTGAGTGGCTTCATCACAACCTGGTATGGAAAAAACCAATGCTCTTGAACAGAAAATCCTACGAATAGTAGCGGATACAGCCCAGTCCATCATGAGTAAAGCCCTCCACACCATTGAGCACATCTACATCTACAGGGAAACAGCATCCTTCATCAGGGATCCCCACCGCCCATGGTCTCTTCCCACTGCTGCCATCAGGAAGAAGGTACAGGATTCACACTACCAGGTCCAGGAACAGTTACTACCCCTCATTCATCAGGCTCTTGAACCAAAGGGGATAACTTCATTCAACTTCACTTGCCCCATCATTAAAATATTCCCACAACCAATGGACTCACTTTCAAGTATTTTCTTCATATTTGTATGTCATTTATTATTTGTTTCTTTTTGTAATGGTACAATTTGATGTCGTTTGCAAACTTGTTGAAAGCCCAGTTGGTGCAGTCTTTCATTGATTCTATTATGGTTATTATTCCATTATGGATCTTTTTAGTATGCCCGCGAGAAAATGAATCTCAGGATTGAATATGGTGATGTATATGTACCTCATTAATAAATTAACTTTGAACTTCAAATTGGGAGGATTTCCTGGTGGCCAACTATTTTAATTCTACTCCCTGTTTCTACTTCGATAAGTTGGTCCATGGCTCTTTGACTCTCACAATGAGGCCACTCTAAGGTTAGAGGAGCAACGCCTCATATTTTGTCTGGGTAGCCTCCAACATGATGGCATGAACATTAATTTTTCCAGCTTCTAGTATTTTCTTCCACTTCCCACTTCTCTCATTTTCTGTTCCCCATTCTGGATCCTCTCTCACCCCTTTCCTTTTCTTCACCTGCCTATCACCTCCCTCTGGTGCCCCTTCTCTTTCCCTTTCTTCCATGGCCCTCTCTCCTCTCCTATCAGCTTCCTTCTTTCTCTGTGTTTCTTCTTCTCCAATCAATTCACTTTATAACTATATTAAGAGCAACACCCTGATGAAATGACAATGCACCAGTACAGACTTTGGCTAACAGAGGAAAAGAGTGTTTGAAGATCATAACCTCTAAACCAGCACAAATCCCATGGTCAACCAGGCAGAAGAGATCACAGTTCTCCTACATGCTTCTGTGACTGGTGAGGACAGCAGGTACTTCAGGGCACTTTAAAGATGACACTAACATTGTCACTGAATAATTCTCCATATCCACTGGGAAGAGAAACAAACAAACATCTGTGTCTCTTCTCTGGCTAATGCTCAGACCATTGAGACCTTAGTTACACTCAGACATCTCTGCCTAGTAGGCCATACCGTCACTAGGTTCTGAATAACAAACACCACTTCTGAACATTGTCATGGGGGTATAGAAAAAAAGATTCAAAGATGTTATCAAATCCTCCTTGAAAAGTGTAACACCTGAGGAATCTGTGGCCCAAGGCCCAAAGCACCAAAGGAGTATTAATGATGGCACTGAGTACCTCACTGAATTGAGGTCTGTGCATTGGGAATGCACAGAATCTCAGAATAATTGGCCGGAGATTGGCCACACCTTATAAACTATCTATTTAGGCCCCATTTAGCCCTATCTGTACTTAAACAGACCTCAATCAAACACCTCATGATCCACAGAATCAGATTGATAGTAGGTCATCCTCGATTCCAAAGGGCCCACTAAAAAGCAGAAAATGACAAGGTAGCTGATCATAATTATATGGCTATGTTACAATTATTTCTGGGACAGGAAGGGAAAATAACATGAGTTCCAATTTTTTGACGATTATATCAAATATCATCTGATCTTAAAAATGGGAAGAGGAGAGTGATCCTTCTGTTTGGATGCACGATAGGTGATTCTGTGGCTAGTGGAACGCACCCAACTCTCAATCTTTGTTATGACTATTGTGGAGCAAGGGAATCAGCCACACAGGCTGTTGTCTGGTCAAACAGAAATCTATTTACTTAATCAATCTTTCAGCTCAAGGAGAGGGAGAGAGCGATTTATTCCCCTTACTGATCTGGTCTACACTACCTCTTTCCAATTAGACAAAGCATGGCATTCTTAATTATATGTGGAACTACAGTCAAACTTCTCTAGCAAGGCACAGACACTCAGCTATATGTTCTTGACTAATCCATGATGAGATCGTATGTGATCAGTTACTTCTAACATTATCATTCTTGCATGGCTATCTTGTTACAGACCCCTGGAAAGTACCACTTTTTCAGTTCAGACACTGTTACCAGGATTGAACCTCCTATCTTCAATTACATTCCTCATGGGGACTTTCTGATAACTCTTATCTTGTACTCTGTTGCAGATATCAAGTCTGATTTATTTAACATGCAGGGATTCTCTGCATGTATCAACGAGTACCACTCCTGTAATGGACATTCATTCTGAATCCACAAAGAAATGGAAGTTAAAGATATCCCTGGGCAATTTTTTTCATCAATCTCCAGTGGATCATTTTGAGGATCAGATTAGGGTGCTTAGTAATAGCACAAAAATTAAACATCTGTGAAGCATGGTTCATCCACTTATTCTTGCTTCTCATCTGTAAATAGAATATTCAGTTTAATATTACCTGACCTCTGCCTGCAGTCAACCATGATTTGAACTTTACCAAGGTGGACAAGGACCAGAGCATCATGTGATGTTGGATCTACGATCCAAGTGTTTCAGTACCAGCAGACTGATGCAAAGGTTGGTATTAAATTAAATATACTCCAGGCAAGATGGATTGAAAAGGCAGGGTGTCAGGACCAGATGCAAGAGTCGGGCTGGTTCTGTTCGGTGCTTTGCGATGTTTACTTGGCTCTGCGCTGAACTGAGACTGAGCCTGAGGCCGGGCTTCACGTCTGTGGACTCACTTTCATTCTGAGTGCCATTTGCTTACTTCTATTGCTTGCATGATTTTCTTCTGTCTCTGCACGTTTGACGGTCTTTTTTTAATGGGTTCTTTGGGGTTTCTTTGTTTTGTGGCTGCCTGTAAGGAGACAAATCTCAAGGTTATATAATGTATAATAAATAATACATTTATAATAACATTTATAATTTACATTATAAATACATTTATAATTTACTTTGATAATAAATGTGTCGTGTGAATGAAGCAACTGGAAAAGGGTACTAGCAGAAATGAAGCAGCGTCTTTATTCGACAAAACAAGATATGTCAGGCATCATATTGAGACGCTTCGGTGGAAAGGTCTGGTTGGCCCACGCTACTCAATATTTTATGTGCTAAACATCAAAGGACAATTCCATATTTACAATGCATCCACAATGCTTTCTTTAAAACTACACACTAACTTCACACCTCCTGATTCACACCAGCATATTTAAATGAATTTTAATCAGTACTGTCTGGCCTGTGATTCAAGGCTTTTAGGAACCTATTGTTTAAATTAAATTTACAACCTATACTTGAATCTAAAGGCTAGTGGCCAAAGCCAGTTAAGTTAATTTCTACAGGCACTAAACCCAAAAATTGCACTAACAAATGTACTTTGAACTTTGAAATATACATAAATTTCTGGACACTGGAGCCAAAAGTCTGTTACTAGGTGACATAGTTCTATGCCATTTGGTAGAGTTTGCTTTTACTTCTGATTTTGGATTAACTGTCCTGAGGCCAGATGTTTTCACTACAAGCAAATGAACTGATACATCATCCCATGCTACTGTTATGCTGTTACAGTTGTTGGATGGATACTGTTTTTCCAGATGATCAGCCAAACAGAATGCTGAGAGTTCTTTTAAAATAACAAGGACAAAGAGAAAATGCTAAATATTTGACCTCCAAAATACAAATTCAGCTTATGATTCTGATAAACCTCGTGCACAGAAAAATGTATCCTTCAATTGATCTATAGCCTTTTCCAGTAAATTATTAAGTAGAATTTCTGTTAAAAAAGAAGGTTGGCATAGAAATGTCTCAGGAGCCTGAAAATACCATTGATTCATATTTTTATCACTTTGCTTGGAAAATATCATTTCAAATTTAATGCATTCTGTAAATGCATTAAATTGTATTTCTACTACTGAAGGTGCTTTTGAAGTGTTACTGAATGCTACCGAAGTGTGCTGTTGTTAGCTACCTACAAGCATTTATTATGCTTTTATTTGGCTTTTATTTCTAACTGTTCAAATATTTATATATATGTAAAACATATAGGAAATATATTCAATGAGCAAATCAAGCAGATAATCCATGAGCCTCATTAAGGGAATGGACTTGAAGAAGGTCAGTAGCTTTAGATTCCCTGGCATTAAGATATCAGAAGATTTATCCTGGGACTCGCACATAATTGTCACCTCAAAGCAATAACAACAGTACTTCAACTTTCTTTGAAGTTTGCATTCACTCAGCATATTACCAAAAACTTTAACCAAATTCTAGGTGCACAGTGGAGGGTAATCTGACTGGTTGCATCACAAACTGGTATGGAAACACCAATGTCCAGGAACAGTAAAGGCTATAGAAAGTGATAGATACAGCCCAGTCCATCACAGGCAAAGCCCTCCCCATCACTGAGCACATCTACAAGGAGTGCTGCCACAAGAAAGCAATATCCATCATCAGGCACCCTCACCATCTAGACCATACCCTCTTCTCATTACAAACATCGGGCAGGAAGTATGAGTGTTAGGTCCCACACCACCAGGATCAGGAACAGTTATTACCTTACAACCATCAGGCTTCAATCACTGCTTTCTAAGAACTGATTCCATGACCCTTAGACTCACTTTCAAAGACTCTTTACAACACATGTTCTCAGTAGATTTTTTATTTGCACTGTTTCTTTTGCACTTTGGTTGTTTGTCAATCTTTATCTATTTATACTGTATATAGTTCTCATAAATTCTATTGTATTTCTTCTCTTCCCTATGAATATCTGCAAGAAAATGAATTTCAATATGGTAACTGATATGTACATTAATAAATTTACTTTGAATGATCCCTACCCTTTATTTTGCACAGCCTCCTGGCATTGCTTAAGAAAATGGCTGGTTCAGCAACTTATTTGCAGCCTTTTTTTTAATCCTACTTAGTAATCAGTACTGTATCTAAAGGACATGCTTAATTTTCACTTCCACTGTTGGATCACTGGTATAATTCAGAATCAGGTTTAATATCACCAGCATACAGCATATGTGGTTAAATTTGCTAACTTAGTGGCAGCAGTACAATGCAATACATGCTAATATAGAAAAAAGTAAATAAGCAAATCAATTACCTTAAATATATACTGTATATGTAGTTAAATTAAAAATAGTGCAAAAAAGAAATAAATTTTAAAGTGAGGTAGTGCTCATGGATTCAAGTCTGTTTAGGAATCTGATGGCCGACGGGAAGAAGCTGTTCCTGAATTGCTAAGTGGCTTCAGGCTTCTGTACCTCTTTCTTGATGGTAACAATGAGAAGACGACAGGTCTTGGGTGATGGGAGTCCTTAATAACGAACGCCGCCTTTCTGAGGCACTGCTCATTAAAGATGTCTTGGATACCTTGGAGGTAGGTACCCAAGGTGGAGCTGACTAATTTTATAACTTTCTGTAACTTCTCTCAATTCTGTGCAGTCACCACCCACCACCCCACTCCCCCCTCCCCCGCCATCCTATACCAGACAGCGATGTAGCCTCTCAGAATGTTCTTCCAGGTACATCTGTAGAGGTTTTTGAGTGTTTTAGGTAACAAACCAATTTTCCTCAAATTCCTTATGAAATATAGTCACTATCTTGCCTTCTTTATAGCTGCATCAATATATTGGGATCAGGTTATATCCTGAGAGATCTTGATACCAGGAACTTGAAATTGCTCAATCTCTGATCCCTCTATGAGGACTGGTTCATGTTCGTGTTAACCCTTTCTGAAGTCCACAATCATCTCTTTGGTCTTACTGGTCTTACTTAACTAATTGGTATATCTTGTTCTGGTACACCCTCTCATCTCCATCTGAAATTCTGCCAACAATGGTTGTATCATCAGCAAATTTATAGATGGCATTTGAGCTCTATCTAGCCACAGTCATGTGTATAGAGAGAGTAGAGCAGGGGGCTAAGCATACATCTCTCAGGTGCACCAGTATTGATTGTCAGTGAGGAAGAGATGTTATCACCAGTCCATACAGATTGTGTTCTTCCAGTGAGGAAGTCAAGGATCCAATTACAGAAGAAGGTACAGAGGCCCAGGTTCTGTTGCTTATCGATCAGGACTGTGGGAATGACGGTGTTAAACACTGAGCTATAGCCAACAAATACCTAGTATCCTGACAAAGGTGTTTGTATTGTCCAGGTGATCTAATGCAATGTGAGAGCCATTGAGACTGTTTCTGCCGTAGACCTATCGTGGTGATAAGCAAGTTGCAATGATCCTTGCTGAGGAAGGAGTTCAGTCTAGTCACAAGCAACCTCTTAAAGAATTTCATCACTGTAGATGTGAGTGCTATCAGACAATAGTCGTGAAGACAGATCACCCTGCTGTATTTGGGCACTGGTATAATTGTTGCCCTGTTTCCAACCGTAGCAGTGGGAAGTTGAAAATTGTCGATGAGCACACCCGCTAGTTGGTTGGCACAAGTTTTCAGAGCCTTACCAGGTACTACATTAGAGCCTGACACCTTGTTAGGGTTCACCCTCCTGAAAGACACCCTGACATTGGCCTCCGAGACTGAGATCCCACGGTCACCAGGAGCAGCAGGGATCTTCACAGCTGTAGTTATATTCTCCCTTTCAAAGCAGGCATCAAAGTCATTGAACTCGTCCCATAGTGAAGGGTCGCTGCCATTCATGATATTGGGTTTTGCTTCAGAATCCCAGTAGCATGATTCAGAATCACTTCTAACATTTCCTATTCAGGATAAAGTCAAACATCAGAGCTAAACCTCAGCATTCAACCTTAGGGTTCCTTGACATTGGCACTCTGATCAGAAGGTTCAATTTCTCCCAATGGATCCAACAAAAATGCTCAGAATTTTGATCACTTGTTCAATCTCCTTTTACTCTCCTCCAATGGAAAGTATTTATCTTATTTCAACTTCTAATTCTCCTCTTTGCTGCTATGCTACCTAAAATTGGCATTTACTTCCAATAGTCAAGGTAAGGGTAATCATAAATCTTAAAGAAAGGCAAATTTTATTCTTTAATTCAGGTCATCTTCAGCCAAAGTAAGTTCAGAAGGGCTGAGAAATTTGGTTTATTCAGGAGAAATTGGAATGGGGTGCAAAGAGAAAAAAGGATTTTGTTCCAAATGGAGATTGCATGTGAATAAACATGAAAGAGAGCAATTCTGTAAAAGGTAGATATTCAGGTTTTCCTGAATTTATTATTACTTGTTTCGATTCATACTGTTTTAATGATATTATATTCATGCATTTGAGGAAAAAAGGATTCAGAATTTAGAAATGTCCAATAAAGTCCCAAGTCATCTATAACACATCAGATTTTCATCTGGCTTTGCAATAATGTCCCATCTGTTACTAGTTTGTACACTAACTTTCCAAGGAATATGCAGACAGTCTTTTAGTAGCAGAGTTATATTTCAAATGCAAGTATGTCAGTGGGAACAGATAATGAAGAGGGACAACTAAACTGAAAAAAATACATTCTGCGCAAAATAGCTTAAATAGACAAAAATGTGGTATACACCTATAAAATTAATTATTGAATGGAAAATTCAAGCAAACATTGGTTTTGATGTGATGTTGTCTGATACTGGCTAACAAATGTTATTGAGTTATCCAGCTGTATTGCTACTTCTCCACTGAAGACTATTGGGTAATTATGGGATACATGAGTTTTTTAAAATTTTTTTCTCCTCCCATGTCAAAGATATAATGACCAGTTGTAGTTCATTTAGTGGAGTTAATCCTTTGTCAAGGTATGCAAAGTCAACGTAAATCTGCAACAGATATGCTGATAATTCGGCCGTTCCCAAGTAGAATTTAACTTTGCTATGGAGACTGCCAGTCTTATGTCGCCTCTAATGTGTTTCAGGATACCCTGTGAAATCCAACAGGACAGTGAACACTGCCACAAAAATATCCTGCTCACAGACTGGGAAAGATACTAACCAAGTCCTCGCTAGATAAGCCTGCTACAAGTAAGGCAGTCCTTTCTGGAAGAAAGATAAGTTAATCATGTGCACGAGAGATTCTGCAGATACTGGAAATCTTGAGCAACACACACAAAATGCTGGAGGAACTCAGCAAGTCGGACGGCATCTGTGGAGGGGAACACACAGTCGATATTTCAGGCTTAGACCCTTTATCAGGACTGGAAAAGAAGGGAGCCGAAGCCAAATAAGAAGGAGGTGAGGTGAAGGAGTACAGGATAGCAGGAGAAAGATCAGACCATGTGACAGGGAAAGTGGGTGGGGGGAGAGGGAAGGGAAAGAAGCTGGGAAATGATGGCTGGAAGAAGTAAAGGGCTAAAGAAGAAACACAATGGACCACAGAAGAAAGAGAAGAAGCAGGGGAACCAGAGGGAGCTGGTGGGCAGGAAAGGAGAAGAGAAAGGGTAACCAGAATGAGAAGTAGAAAAATAGAGCAGAAGAGAGGGGGAAGAAATTAACGTAAATTGGAGAAATGAATGTTCATACCGTCAGGTTGGAGGATACTCAAACCAAATATGAGGCATTGCTCCTCCAACTGGAGTTTCATCTCAACATGGTAGTACAGGAAGCCAGAGGCAGAGATGTCAGAATGGGTATAGGAAGTCAAATTAAAATGGGTAGCCAGTGGGTGGTCCTGCCTCCTAGTGCAAACAGAGCAAAGGTGCTTGACAAAGTGGTCCCCCAGTCTGCAATAAGTTAATCATTTTATTTGATTTAAGCTAATTAGTTTAAATTTTGAAAATTGATTTTAATTATATGTGCATTTTAAACTTATTTTAAAAATATAACCTCTTTATTTTGTGAAGGCCCTACTTGTTTATAACTTATGGACAGCACAAAAAATATTTGCAAAGGTCTAATTAAAATAGCAATTATAGCAGCTTTTGAGTCTGGGAGTGGGACCTCACTGTCAGGTGTTGCTCTTCTATAGGTATTGTTGCTGTTATTCAGGAGAAATTGAGTTGTACAGTCATGGTAATATTTGTTTCAATATTAAGGCAGGGAAATTGAACTTTATAATTAAAATTGAACACTGTACTGCTGTTACAAAATAACAAATTTTAGTGATAATAAATCTGATTCTGAGACTCTTTTCCTAAACAAACCACTATTGCAACTTCCATATCAGTTACCCATGAAGCACCCACAGAAATTAGTTCACATTTTCCCAGCAATACTCGTCATCAACTTCATTTTCAGAATAGTCACAATGAAACTTCATTCAACTGAAGCAGTAGCTCCACAGATGCTGCCTGACCTGCAAAATGTTTTCTGGTTTTATTATGTAACCAACCTTGCTCATTTTATTGTTGTTTGTGGGACTTTACTGTGCAGAAAGCATCTACAACACTCAAGAATGCGATTGTTAGTAGACTTCAAGTTCAATAATTCTACATTGTTTTGAGATGATTTTGAAAGATGCACTTTATGCATGGAAATATTTTCTTCTTGCCATTACGGAGATTGGAATAGCAATTGCAACAATATTACAAATTTTGTATACATTTGTAATGCTTTCATTAGTTTAATTTGGTGACTGTATAGCTAAGTCTACCATGGAACCAAGTCCATTCTGCAGGTGAAAGGGCTATGAAGTATATTTTCCAAACAACCTGGAGACTATCAAAACATTGCATAAAACATTAAGAAATTTTAGAAAACATTAGGGTTGGCATGGTAGCATCATGGTTAGTGCAATGACTTCACAACACCAGTGATCACTGATTGGGGTTCAATTCCTGGTATTGTGTGTAAGGAGTTTGTACATTTTCTCTGTGACTATGTGGGTTTCCTCTGGGTCTCCGGTTTCCTCCTACATTCTAAAGACATACGTTTAGGGTTAGTAAGTAGTAGACATGCCTTATAGTAAGCACGTATAAAATAGCAGTGAAATACAGTACTGTATTACAAAAAAGAGTATAGTTAAGTCCCTCAGTCCATGAGCGTTGCAGAGGGGAATCAGAGGATGGAGAAACTTTTTAAAAAACAACAGAAGGAAACAAAAAAAAGGATAAGGAAAGAAAAGATTAAATATGAAGCTAAGCTAGCTAATAACAAAATAATTTAAAAGAAGATTCCAATTTTTTTCAGATATATGGAGAGTAAAAGAGCGGCAAGAGTGGATATCATACTGCTAGAAAATGACACTGGAGACATAGTTACTTACTTAGCAAGTATTTTGTATCAGTTTTCACTCTGCAAGACACTAATAGTGTGTCAGAAATTCAAGGGTGTCAGGGGGCAGAGGTGAGTGTAGTTTCTCTTTATGAGGAGAAGGTACTGTTGTTGCTAAGGATGTTGTTTACTTGGATGTATAAAAGGCCTTTGATAAGGTGCTGTACATCAGGCTGCTTAGCAAGATAAGAGCCCATGAGATTACAGGAAAGATACTAGCATAGATAGAAGATTGGCTGACTGGCAGGAGGAATAGTTTGGGCATAAAAGGGGCCTTTTCTAGTTGGCTGCCAGTGAAGTGTTGAACCACAGGGCCCAATGTTAGCACCACTTCTTTTCACATTATATGTAAATGATTTGGATGAAGGAATTGATGGCTTTGTGGCAAAGTTTGCAGGTGATAGGTGGAGGGGCAGGTAGGGTTGAGGAAGCAGGGAGTCTGTAGAAGGATTTAGTCAGATTCAGAGAATGGACAAAGAAGTGGCAGATGAAATATGTGGTCAGTCACTCTGGCAGAAGGAATAAAGGCATAGACTATTTTCTAAATAGGGAGGAAATTCAAAAATCAGAGGTGCAAAGAGACCTGAGAGTCCTTGTGCAGAATTCCCTAAAGGTTACTTGCAGTTGAGTCACTGGTAATGAAGGCATATGTAATGTTAGCATTCATTTTGACAGGACTAGAATGTAAAAGCAAGGATATAAAGCTGAGGCTTAATAAGGCATTGGTCATACTGCACTTTGAGAATTGTAAGCAGTTTTGGGCCTCTTATCTAAGAACTGATGTGCTGGCATTGGAATGGGTACAGTGTAAGTTCACAAGAATGATTCTGGGAATGAAAGGGTTAACATATGAGGAGTGTTTGATGGCTCTGGGCCTGTACTCGCTGGAGTTTAGAAGAATAAGGGGGAATGTCATTGAAACTTATCAAATATTGAAAGGCCTAGATAAAGTGGATGTAGAGAGGATATTGTCTTTAATGAGTGAGTCTAAGACCAGAGGGCACACTGGGAAAACAGATAGGGAGGATTTTCTTTAGCCAAAGGGTGGTAAATCTATGAAATTCATTGCCACAGATTCCTTGTAGGCCAAGTCATCGAATATGTTTGAAGCAATGTTTGATAGGTTCTTGATTAGTTGGGCATCAAAGGTTACGGGGAGAAGGCAGGAGAATGGGGTTGAGATGGAATGGCGGAGCAAACTCAGTCAAATTGCCTATTTCTACTCCTACGTCTAATGGTCTTATGGTCTGTGTTTCTTTCTCTCCTAAAGTCTGAGTCACTGAACCTGGCCTGAGAGCCATGAATCTCCCCTAAAGCTGCACCAGCTATATTTATAAATTCAAAACAGATCTTCCTTACCTGCCAGCGCACCATCATATAACAAAATCATGTTTCTTTTCAGAGATGAATATAGCACTGTTTCCAAAAGTATCTTCCTGAAAACTTAAAACTCATTTTCTCATAAATCCTTAACAGTACATTTTCTATTCAAATGGAGTTACCTCTGGTAATTTAATGCACTTTAGAACTTTAGTGTTTGTCTTTTACATTTCCATGCAGGAGATATCATTTAAGTACACTAATATAATTAGGCTTGCTTTTGTTTCAAATCACAGTCAGTCTGGATGTCTCCACTGAGATTCACTTTGGCTTCATGTTACCGAGTCTTCGCAGTAAACATTCCTTTCCATTTTTTCTCTTACCTGCAAATTGTTGATGATGACTTTTGCTTTTCTATACTTCTAGATGTATTACAAAGTGGTCAAACTATGTGTAAAACAGAACAATGAACATGGGCAGTTCTCTTCATCAAAGTGTAAACAATATTATCATATCCTATGACTGCCGCATAATGGCATGAGTCTATGGAAATGATATCAAAGTTATTAATTAATGAATAAAATGTCTTCCTACCTATGGAACGTCAAAACAAAAATAACGTAATCGATGTCGAGTATGTGAAAAATGGATCAGACAGGTGCCAAGATTCATCCCTTTGCATTCGCACAGTCTGACTACTTAGATAATACACTTAGAAATGTAGATAAGCAAAAGTCAGCATCTTCAGCAATCAAGATAAGAAGGAAAAAATTGAGAAAGGAATGTTTGTTTTACTTTGAACTAAAACTAGTTTGCTTCTTTGTTTGATAATGTGTTTCTTTAGAGACAGAAGATGCAAATTCAATTCTCATTCCTGTATCTTAATCTGTCTCAACATGTCAGAGCATTAATGAGGGAGCTCTACACTGTCAGCAGTCTTTCTCACTGGTAAGGTAATAACTTATCTGGTACAATGCATATCACTATCAGAAGAAGAGTGCTGGAGGCCAGGGAGTGGGCTTGGTTTCAATGTGATAATCAACACCACCACTAAAAATATAAATGATATTAATCTCATTAACATCATTAGAATCTAAGTACACATTTGCTGTCATATCTATCTACACAAGTCATAGAGAGGCAGAGTCAAAGAATAATACAGCACATATTAATGTACTGGTTAGGCACAGGAGTACATTCAGCCAGAGACTCATTCCACCGAGATGCAACACTGAGTGTCATAGGAAGTCATTCCTGCCTGTGGCCATCAAACTTTACAACTCCTCCCTTGGAGTGTCAGACACCCTGAGCCAATAGGCTGGTCCTGGACTAATTTCCACTTGGCGGAATTTACTTTTATCATTTAATTATTTATGGTTTTATATTGCTATATTTCTACACTATTCTTGGTTGGTGCGACTGTAACGAAACCCAATTTCCCTCGGTATCAATAAAGTATGTCTGTCTGTCTGTCTGTCTGTCTGTCTGTATAAATAAACCTCTTTGTTCAACAAATAAAAATAAATTATTGAAAGGTATCATCTTTGAAATTGATTTTAATTTGGAAATATATATCCAATTGTAGACTTCTTCAGCTGTATCACAGAGTTCATAAAGAAAGAAATACAGTAACTACAAAATTTCTGTTTGGAACATTATGAGGAAGTCTCCAAAAACTTCATATTGATGAACTAACTTTATGGAATGCAGTTATTGTCCATTGCAGAAATGTGGAAAGAATAGTATGGGTTAGGGTAGGATTTGTGAAAACAAGCTTTCTTGAAATGCTGTTTTTCTTTTACCTTATGAGCTCCTGGCTTTTTGAATGCAGGTTATGATGAAGAGGCGAGCGTGTCTGACAATAGGGCAATGATGATGTCAGTGACATGTGATATCCCACATCCACTTGCCATTCTGAGGTTTATCTGAGTGCTGTCAGCAAGCAGTGCGTGTCAACCATGTGCTAGATAGTCATTCAACTGCAGCTCACCAGTTTTGGGAAAGCTGGAACTCTGCCTGATCCTAATTTGAGTTGAATGGTTTGCCAGACCTATTTAGTGAAAGGCATTCTTAGAGGTGAGAGGATACAGCCAAATCACATGGTTTCAGAAAATTAAGGAACATGGTGATGAAGGCCCTAAATGTGAAGTGATCACTAATTAGGCTTCCAGCTAACTAGACAAATAGGTAGAACTTGCATAGTGAAACCTGTTGAAGTTATAATTCTAGATTACGATAAGGTCCTGCAGCATCTCAGGTGCCAACTGAACATTCATCCATCAAAATTGGTTGGTCTGCACTGTACTGTACCTGACAGGCCTTGGACATCTAAAAATCACATCATTTGTATCCTTTCCTGAGTATACCTTAGCATGTTATTAGTTGCAGAAATCAGATCACATTAATTGTCTTTAGTATATATCAAAAATAGGACAGCTGGAAATATTTGAACCTCTTTCCTTATTTAAAAATAATAGCTTGTCTAAACATGAAAGTAATTATTATTTTATGGGAATTATCCACTTCTGATAAAGGGTCTTCAACCTGAACTCTGTTTCTCTTTCTGTTGATGCTGCCTGTAGCATCAAACAGCTGTAGCCCATGCTAAGACACTTCCCGCAACAACCCCATGATATAAGCTACCTTTGACTTGTCCGTGAAGTACGTGGATGACTGCTGATCGAACACCAAGGAGCATTGCAGAAGGAAGGCCGGGCACTTCCCCAGATCCTCAGCATAGTGTTCATGTTCAGGTATGTGCGGCTCTCTTGGTGGGGGTGTTGCTGACACATAGGGGGTTGCCACTACAGACTATCTGGACTGGTCTGACTGAATTCCAGGAGTGGATGGGGTAAGATAAGTGGATATACGGTGAACCTAGTCACCGATCTTCATTATGTCAGCAGACAGGGAACGGAGGTTCTCCACGACATCTCGGAGAAGTTGGTCTTGCTGACCCAGTAGGGAGCCCTGGCTGGCGATGACTTGTTGCTGGGTCTTCGTGTCTGCTGGGTCCATTTTTGGCCAGTTCGTTCTGTTACAAAGAGCGAAGGAAGCGAACCCAAGTGCAGGACACAGGCACGGAGATTCAGTTTGGTTGCCTACACGAGCCTAAACGCCAAACAGTAAACAAGAGGGATCTCGACATGGAGCCCTGATGTAGATCCTTGACACAGAGACTTGACTCCGAGAGATGGAGTCTCATAGGTAAATCGTGAAATTGGAGCTAAATTTAGAACAAACAGTCTAAGCAGTCGGGAAATGTACTTATCTCACAGGGAAATGTACTTATCTCACAGGGAAATGTACTTATCTCACAGGAAAAAGACCAATGAACTGGCGACTAGTGGTTGTGATGCCAGGGTTCTTATACTGCAGTTCTAAATGGAGACCAGGTGTGCCTTCATCAAAGCAAATTAGAAGCAATTGTGGAATAAACAGTCAGAACCATGGCACAATCAACGGAAATTAGGAGCAAGATAGGGAATAAATTATCGGGACCATGACAGCTTTCTGCAAATCCAAGTACACAACATCCACTGATCTTCCTTTGTCCATCTTGCTTGTTATTTCTTCAAAGAATTCCAGCAGACTTGTCAGGCATGATTTTCCCTTGAGGAAGCCATGCTGACTATGGCCTATTTTATCATGTGCCTACAAGAACCCAAAACCACATCCCTAACAATCAACTCCAACATCTACCCAACTACAGAGGTCAGACTAACTGGTCTATAATTTCCTTTCTTCTGCCTCTCTCCTTTCTTGAACAGTGGAGTGACATTTGCAATTTTCCAGTTTTCCAGAACCATTCCAGAATCCACTGATTCTTGAAAGATCACTACCAATTTCTCCACAATTTCTTCAGCTTCCTCTTTCAGAACACTGTGGTGTACAAAATCTGATCAAGGTGACTTATCTACCTTCAGACCTTTCAGTTTCCTGACAACTTTCTCCCTAGAAATGGCAATTTCACACACTTCTAACTCCTGACATTCTGGAAACTTCCATCATATAGTTATTGTCTTCCTCAGTGAAGACTGATACAAAATACTTATTCAGTTCATCCACCATTTCTTTGTTCCCCCGTTACTACCTCTCCAGCATCATTTTCCCATGGTCCGATATCCAGTCCCGCCTGTCTTTCACATTTCATATATCTGAAGAAACCTTTGATATCTCTTTAATGTTATTGGCTACCTTACTTTCGCATTCCATCTTTCGTTTCTTAGCGCCTTTTTTAATTTAGTTACCTTCTGTAGATTTTTAAAAGCTTTCCAATCAGAATCAGGCATGTGTCATGAGATTTGTTAACATAGCAGCAGCAGTTCAATGCAATACATAATATAGAAGAATAAATAAATGGATTAATAAATCAATCAATCAATCAATCAATTGTTCCCACTAGTTTTTGCTCTATTATATGCCCTCTCTTTGGCTTTTATGTTGGTTTTGACTTCTCTTGTTAGCCACGGTTCTGTCATCGTGCTTTTAAAATACTTCTTCCTCTTTGGGTTGTGTATATTCTGTGCCTTCCAAATTGCTTCCATATGTTCCAGCCATTGCTGTTCTGTTGTCATCCCTGCCGGTATTCTTTTCCAATCAATTTTGGCCAATTCATCTCTCATGCCTCTATAATTCCCTTTACTCCACTGTAATACTGATACATCTGATTTTAGCTTCTCCTTCTCAAATTTCATGGTGAATTCTATCATATATGAACAGTTTCCCCTCAGCGTTCTTTTATCAAGCTTTTTAGTCAATTCTGCTTCATTGCACAACACCCGGTCCAGTACAGCTGATCACCCAGTGGGCTCAACCATGAGCTGCTCTAAAAAACCATCTCATTGGCATTCTAGAAATTCACCCTCTTGGGATCCAGCAGCAACCCGATTTTCCCAATCTACCTGCATATTAAAATCCCTCACGACTATTGTAACATTGTCCTTTCGGCATGCATTTTCTATCTCCTGTTATAATTCATAGACCCCATCCTTACTAATGTTTGGGGGTCAGTCTCTAAGTCCCATCAGGACCTTTTTACCCCTGTGGTTTCTTAGCTCTACCTACACAAATTCAACACCTACGTCACCTCTTTCTAATGATATTGATTTCATCTTTTTACCAATGGAGGCATCCCTCCCCCTCTGCCTATCTACCTGTCCTTTTGATCATGTGTATCCTTGGAAGTTAAGCTCCCTGCTATAATCTTCTTTCATCCATGATTCAGTGATGCCCACAACTTCATACCTGCCAATCTGTAACTGCAATAAGTTCATTTACCTTATTCCATATACTGCGTGCATTCAAATATAACACTTCCAGTCCTGTATTCACCCTTCTCAATTTTGTCCACTTTTTACATTGCAACTCATCCTGTTGACTGCAGTTTTGCCCTATCATCAGCCTCTCTTTGCTAAGAGTTTCACTACATATTGCCTCTGTTTGTAAATCAACTACCTTATCCTCAGCACTATTACCCTGGCTCCTATGCCCCTACCAAATTAGCTTAAACCGACCAAAACAACTCTAGCAAACCCACCGGCAAGGATATTGGTCCCATTAGGTTCAGGCGTAACCTGTTCCTTTAGTACAGGTTGTACCTTCCCCAGAAGAAATCCTAATGACTCAAAAATCTGAACCACTGACCCCTGCACCAGTTCCTCAGCCATGCATTCAACTACCAAATCATCATATTCTTATCCTCACTGGAAATAATTTAAAGTTCTTTCAAAACACTGCCAGTAGTCATAAAATTCTGCAAATGCTGGAAATCCAAAGCAACATCCACAAAATGAGGTAGGAACTCAGCAAGTCAGGCAGCATCCATGGAAATGAACAAACAGTCAATGTTTCGGCCAAGACCCTTCCTCAGGATGTTTGTCAGTCTAGTTGGTGGCAGTTTTGCCACTTACATATACTTAGCATAATAATCACACAGAATAAGGTGAGTACAACATTATAATGTAAAGAGAGTACAATCATGTTACTCACAAAGGTAAGCATCAACCTTTACCCACAGATTAGCCACAATGCTGTGCTGAGTTTAGGATTTCATACAGTCTCTTCATGGAAGTTATTACAAACCATAAAATAAATGACTTCAGCTCATATATTTTCCACCCTGGTGTCACTCTGATCATTATTAAATTGCTGATGATTTCACCATTTCACAAGGAGGAACTTACTTATATATCAAGCAAGTCCCAACAAAAATTGGATCCTTGCCACAGCAGTCAGGTTTGACATCTGCAAAACTGTTTTAAACTTGGCTGGATCTTCAAGAAGTCCTTGGCCTACAGCAACATACACATAAAAGCAACTCCTTGCCTTTGAAGAAATGCATTTATATTTTTATTATGGTTGCGAAATCTTTTTTCCAATTTTTTCCAAACTTATAGTTAGCAAAATCAACACTGAGTCTAATCCCTGAAATCCTCTTTAACATTTTTTCCCATTGGAAAAACTTGATTTCTGTGACAGAGCTAATCCCAAATGCCAAGCTCCAGTATAAGCTATAATCACATTTATAACTTTTCCAGTTATAACTTTAAAATTTTCGGTTGTTTTTGTACATATAATGTGCGTTACATCAAACAGGATTCCCATAACTATTGGAAGTCTCCTGATCTTCATTTATGGGTAAGACACTCCTCATTGTTCGAACCAATAAGCACCAATTTCAAAATATGGTAGAATTTTATATAGAGATTGAAGAGTATTTAGTTCAATTAGAAACAAGGGTCTTAAATATGAACAGAACAGGTTCTGAAGGCAAAAGGAATGAGATACCCATGGTGATTGGGAAACCGGATTAAAAGGTATGACACTAAACCAGCCAATAACTTTTCAAGAATCTATATATAATATACAATTATTGGATATTCGATGAACAAAAAGTAGCAGGAAAAGTAACCTAGCCATGATAACTGAGAAAGATTAGGGATGTTATTACATCAAAGAAAGAGAATTCTAAAAATGGTCACAGGTAGATAGAGCGGCTATGATGACTCCCAATAATGATGCTAGTTTAAAATTCTTAGATAGTCTTTCAAAAGTTTTTATTCAGGGATTTCAGTCAACAAAAGCTCTGCGAGCTTTTAATCTACTTTTAATCCATTGGCAGAGAGTTGTGGTGTTCAACGGACGAGGGATTGAATGGACACCAGGCCTGGCAACAGTGACCTATGCTGTTTGTTTAATATTTCAATAATATTTGTGTAATCTTATGTGTATATTACTCGATTAAACATTCTTGTTTGCTTAAATAATTAATTACGGTTTATATGTAGAAATACGTAAATTGCAATACACCATCACACAACCACATGATACATGTGTGCCTCACTTAAAGTAAAGATGAGATCAGACCCATATTCCTGAAACCTAGTGTTTTCCTTTGAATTAGTTTAATGTTTTGTGGTTACAAAACATAACATTGGCAACAAGGTTTTCTTAAAGTGAACCAGAGATGGTTCAAACATTCAAATTTTAAAAAATGCAGTGGAACATCAAGTAAAAGGCACAGTCAAACACATGCAGCAAAACGATCGAATTTTTTTTAAAAGTAGCTTCCTTCAGAAGGGAAGAAGTTTTCAGAAAAAAACTCAATCGAGTTTAAAAAGAAGTACAGAAACAGAAGAATTCAGGATTCATAAAGAGTGTGTACCGGATGATAATAATCATATTTTAAAAATCAGAAATTGCTGGCTACATTGGAAAGATGGATGAGTTCAATTATACAATGGGTAAATGCCTCAGTCTACTGAACTATTGGAACAGTACTTATAAGCAATTGAAATAACCAGTCGGTTATAAAATAACACTTTCTTTTTTCTTCTTCTTATTGATATATTGCTTAGCTTTGTTAATCAGTTATTTGCTACTTTAATTCTTCATTGTACATAACAATATACGGACTTGATTACCTTAATGTATTTTTGTTGATCATTAATAATAATTAATAAAAAAGATTTTTAAAATGAAATAACCAATTTTAGTGAGAGCATTTCGTTTAAAGGCATACAGTTTTCTTTGAAGTTTGACTGCTCCAACCAAACCATCAGAAATGAGATTTGCTGCTATCGTAAAAGTGATTCAAGAACACCTAGAACCAAAGCCATTGTTGATTGCAGAATGCTTTAGTTTTCATAAGCTGAATCAAAAGGAAAGGGAGTCCATTCAACATGTGTGGCTGAATTGAAGAAGTTGAGCATTGACAGTTCAGTAATGGTCTTAATGGTGCACTGAGAGATTGATTAGTTTGTGGAATCTTAAAAGAAAGCATTCAAAACCAGCGCCTAATGGAAGCACAGTACAGTCGGCCCTCCATATCCACGGGGGTTTGGTTCCAGGACACCCCACAGATACCAAATTCTGCGAATGCTCAAGTCCCATGTATAAAATGGCATAGTATTTGCATATAACCTACCCACATCCTCCCACATACTTTAAATCATCTCTAGATTACTTATAATACCTGATTCAATGTAAATGCTATGTAAATAGTTGTTATACTGTATTGTTCATGGAATAATGACAAGAAATAAAAGTCTGTACATGTTCAGTACAGACGCAACCATTGTAGCTTTTCTGGGAATGCTGATGCTGCCTTGGCACTAGCCGATGCTGATTCTCCTGAGATCTTTAAGTTCTTGAAGCTGTAGCGCTTTACATGGCTAGCCAGCCATCCCTTACTAGCTTTAAACTCCTTCCTCTTGTTCACAACACAAGTAATGAACGAACGAGACGCAAGGTGAACAATATTCAAACAATGAGTAATACTAGATTACAGTACTTTATGCTCCCACTTAGCCTTTGAGGAATTGCTTTGGCCACTTAATTGCTTTTTAGGAGCCATTTTTTCACAGAAACAAAGGGTGCACACAAAGGGTGAACAAGTAGCGACCGAAGGAGACACGAGGCGAACAATGCTCAAACAATGAGTGCTGGAGAGAGAACTTCCAGGTTTTTTTAATCTCAATCCCTGGTTGGTTGAATTTGCAGATACAGAGAGCCAACTGTATATTTAAAAGAGCAGTGGAAACCACTGTTTCAATGGAAACAGGAGACAGAGACGTAATTGAGTGGCAATCAAGAATGGAAGTGAGCGTGAACAAAATTGCATTGTCTCAACAGAAACTGGCCTGGCCGAACAAATTGTGTTAAAGTTGCAGCAAGAGCTCACATATACTAAATAAATGCAGATTTAAAGGTAAAACTTGCAGAAAATGCAACCAAGTAGGACATATACAAAGACCACGTTGGGCAGACAAAAATAAATCAGCTAGGAAGAGTAAAAGCTATAAAGTCAAGCTGGAGTTTCAAAAAGAGCACTAATCTGCATACTGCTGATGAAAAATCTGATAATGAAGAGAGTGACATAGAACTGGGTAGTCTTGAGATTAATAGTATGAAAATTAATAATAGACAAGGAATCTGGCTTATGCTAGAATGAATGGCAAATTAGTTAAAACGGAATTGAACACTATCTCAGCTGTTTCAGTCATTCAACAAAATGAGTTTGAAAAGCAGCTCAAAGATACCATACTGAAGCACACAGATATTCAACTAAGCACTTAAACTGGAGAAAAGATAACTCCTGTAGGAATGAGACCTGTAGCTGTGAAATACAACAACCAGCAAGCCTTATTGAGCTTGTATGTGGTAAAATCAGAAGGAGCAGCATTGTGGAGGTGTGATTGTCTGAGACAACTACATCTTGATTGGAGATCCATCCACAATTTGCATGTCACATTCCCTGCAATTAAGCCAACTGAAAGGGAATTAAGAAAGGTACTGGATGATGTCACAACTGTCTCCATAATGAATACCATAAACCACTCCCCAACAGAGGACAAACTGATGTTGGTGCCAGTCTCTGTGCCTCTTGTTGGAAGGCATATTGGACCAAGGAAGGACCATGCTGCTCATGAAAGTGACAAAAGCAATGGTCCAACTAGAACAGTTTTGTAGACAACATATCTGAGAAAGCTTCTGATATGTTAACCAGGCAGTTCCATGTGAAATGTGGCTTAGTTTTAAGCTGGATGAGAGTTCAAGGAGCTTCAGGGAAGTTGCAAACATTTGGCTTCTGTGAGTATAAAGAGCCAGAATCTACACTGTGTACATTAAGGTTATCGCATGAACTTCAATTGGGAGACCAAAAGCTATGTGTAAAAGTAAATGCAAAGACCAATGCCCAGCTGGATGAATCAAAGGCCAAACAGAAAAGAGTCAATGGAGATACAAAAATAGAGATTCATCAAATGATTTTGTGGCTGAGGAAACCAAGAGGAGAGATCAGATCGTAAAGGGAGCAATAGAAGAACAGAGAATACTCCAGTGAACTAAATGGACCTTCCCAAGATCAATATGCACAAGCTAAAAGAAGAAGAAAACAGAAGGCAGGTGTCCAGAGCTGTCAGCCTCTGCTTCCCACTCCTTCCTACACCTCAGAGTCAACTCCTACAACCACCACCACAGGTCTCTCCTGCCGGACAAAGTGATCCCCCTTCTCAGGAAGGACATTATCCCACAAGAGGAAGAAATCCTCCACAGCAAATAAATCTTTCAGCTTGAATGGGACATTTTAAAATTTACTATGCTGTAGTTGTATTGTATAGTATGCTGTCTATATAGTTGAGATGCATTTTCTATTGAGTTGGAGTTTATTGCTAATCAGGGAGGAGTGTTGTGCCTTTAATATATCAATAATATTTGTGTAATCACAAAGTACACTGCAGATGCTGTGGTCAAATCAAGACATACAAAAAAGCTGGATGAACTCAGCAGGTCGGGCAGCATCCATTGACTGCTTCTTTCAACGGATGCTGCAAGACCTACTGAGTTCATCCAGCTTTTTTGTACGTCCATATTTGTGTAATCTTGTGTATGTATTGTTTGATTAAATATTCTTGTTCGTTTAAATAATTAATTAGGGGTTACATGTAAAAATATGTTAATTGCAACAATCATCATGAAATCACATGATGTGTGCGTGCCTCACTTTAATTTAAATTAAAGACGTAAATCAGACTCTTATTCCCAAACTCCAGTGTTTTTTTTTGAATTAGTTTAATGTTTTGAAGTTACAAGGGAACCTATTTGAGGGAGCAGCAGACGCAGCGGTGTGACGGGAAGCAGAAATGCGTCAAGAGAGCTGGGGCGCTTGCTAGGCTGAGAGCTAACCTGACACGGCACACAGTACCATCACTCTTCCTGACCATCATCCACTCATTAGAAAGAAAAATGTACTCACTGAGACTGAGAATGAATGCACAGAAAGAGATGAGAAACTGCTGCGTTCTAGTTTTCACCAAAACGTGGCTAAGCAACAATATGCTTGATTCAGCATTTCAACTTAATGGGATTACACTGTTTGGCATCGATAGGAACTCTCTGTCGAAGTAATCCAAAGGAGGTGGACTCTGTGTGTGCATTAACAAAGGTTGGTGCGCAAATTCATCTGTAGGTACCAGTTACTGTTCTGTGGCATTTGAACATCTTACAATTAAATGCCGGCCACATTACCTGCTCAGTAAGTCTACTGTTTATAAGTCCAAAACATAAAAATAATTGAGAGGAAACATGGATCTGGGAATCTGTGTCACAGTTTCAATTTTATTTTAGCAAGGCACACACGTATGACATGGTGGTGCTATGATGTATGTCATTCACATACTTTAACATATAATCCGTAATGTATTATGTAAACAACAAAGAATGCTTATTCAAACAATATATTTACAATATTACTCAAATATCAAATACACAAAATTCCTCCCGGCTTAGCTATAAACTAAGCTTAACTTATGCTAAGCTCAATTTACATATTCGGAATACTATACAATACAATACAACTACTATATAGACATTTACAGAATAGTAAATTTTCAATTGATCCATTCAGACCTAAAGCTTTAATCACTGTGGAGAATTTCTTACTCTTGTTGGATAATGTCTTTCCCGACAAGGGAATCTCTCTGCTTGGCAGTTGAGACTTGTGGCGGTGAAACAATCACAGGTTCCGGGGCCTCCTCCGTGCCAGTTGTAGGAGTTTGTGCTGGGACTGCAGGAAGTGGTTCTGACAGATCTGGACACCTTTCTTCTGAACGTGTTGGTGCCCCAAACAGTGTGTGGCAAGCTGCTTGACAGGCTGATCTATCCCAGACCACTAGACAAAGCTTCAAGACAACACTCTCATTTTGAGATGACCAGCCTATAGGTCCTCCAACATTTAGCTCTAAGCCTGCATGGTACAATAACTCTCAATCCCTACATACTGTAAGTCAACCTCCATCAAGGGCAAGTTCATCTCGGCACTGGTAAAAATGGGAGAGTTTCTGCTGCACATTCCAGTCACTCTGGGTGGCCATGTAGACCTGAGACAGTGTGGGGTCTTTTCTGGTTTCCTCTTGAATTATCTCTGCTGTAAAAGGGAGACTTTCAATTTGTATTAGGGAGAATACATCCAGCGGAGTGTCCTCTTATGTAAACTTTTTAATATTCCCTTTTGCAAAGTTAAACAGAGCAATCCATCAGCATTTCCATGATTAGTTCTCCTCTTGAAATTCGTCTTGTAATTATGTCTGTCAAGAAACAGAGCCCATCTTTGCTTTTGTGTTGCTGATGTTAATGGAACACTGCTATGAGTACTGAAGATTGTTACTACTAGTTGATGATCAGACTGAAAACACTATGCATAAGTTTTCTCTGCAGCAGGAATAGAATGTGATGCCAAGACTATGGGCATTCACTTCCACCGCTCATAACATGATATGACAGTACCTACACCTATAAGTTGAGTCTTCACAGGCGAGTTTCACTAGACTAAAGTGTGAGCACAGTGTCTGACCTCACAGCTTCCTCTGTCTTTTGGAAAGCCGCCTCACAGTGCTCTGTCCATTGCCATTCCTTCCCAATATGTAGTAATGAGCTCAAGCGATGGAGCACAGTAGCCAGGTTTGGCAGGAATCTGTTACAGTAATGACTAGTCCTAAAAATGACTGCATTTGTGACACGTCCTTTGCCATTGAGGCACCCACCACTGTTTGAACTTTCCCAGCACACTTGTGTAATACAATGGTGTTACCACTGTAAATGCTGCTTGGTTTAAAGAATTCACACTTGTTGCATTGTGCACCGAGGCCATAATCTTCCAATATTTTTAACACTCTCTTAAGATTTTCGAGATGATCCTTGTCATCCTTGCTGGTAACAATGATGTTATCCAAGTAACATGGGCAGCTTTGCAGCATCTGGTCCATGGCTTTCCATCAGAGTGCAGGAGCAGATGCTGCTCTGATCATAGCACTAAGGTACTTTGTGAGTGTTTATGGTGAGGAATGCTTTGGACCCTTCTTCCATCTCCAGCTGTAGGTAGGCCTCAAATAAGTCCATTTTTCTGAATAGTTTTTCTCCAGAAAGATTAGCAAAGGGATCCCCTATACTGGGCAGAGGATATTGATCTAGTTTCAGTATTGGGTTGATGGTGACCTTAAAATCACCACAGATCCTGACAGACCTATTCTACTTGGCTACTGGGACCACGGGCATTGCCTTGGAATTGCTTCAACCTCCATGAGATCTAGCTTCACTGTATACTTTATCACAGATGGTATAAGGAACTGGATGGGCTTTGTAAAACTTGGGCGTGGTATTTTTATTTAACACTATTTTACCCTTGATATATTGGAGGTTTCCAAAGCCATCCTTGAACACTGATGTGGCATCATGCAGTACCATTCTTAATTTGCTTTCAATTTACTGTTTCAGAGGATGTGGCATGCAAATAGTGGATGAATCTCCAATCAGCTGTTTTTATCACATACAAGCCCAATGTGGCTTATATTTCTCTGTGTCATCCCCACAGAAGTTATTCTTTTCTCCAGTATATATTCTTAGTTAGATATCTGCTAGATTCAGTTCAGTATCTTTCAACTGCTGGGCAGACTCATTTTGTGGAATGACTGAAACAGCTGAGCCAGTGTCCAATTCTATTTTAATCTCTCTCTCTGTCTGTCTGTCTCTCTCTCCCTTTGAATTACATATAATTTTCACACTTCCTTTTTCACACCCACACTCCAGACTCCAAAAATGAATGTTAATCCCATATTGTCTGGTTTTCAATTAACTGCTGTCCGCAGCTCCAGCAAACTATTGTCCAGGGCTGCATTCTAAACTTAATCTACTATCCTCATTCAGGTCTAAGGATTGGTTGCTGAAGTTGATATTTGCTATATATCCTGATTCCAGAATATTTTCTAACAATCCCTCCTTTTGTCCCTCCCGAACAAAAATAAACCTTTTCCAGGGAAGGCCAAGCCGTTAGGAGGACTGAATCAAATAGGGCAGCAAAAATGCCCTGTACTTTGGAACTCCTTCCTCAATTGTCCTCTGTGCATCTATATCCACACTATCATCCCTAATGGCTACCCACAAGACTCTAAGCAGAGATTGTTCCAGAAATTTGACCAATAATCTTTAAAATGTAGCTTCATCATCTGCATGGCTAATAGCTCTTTCCCTGCAGGTTAACCACATTCTTTAGCGTCACCCCTTCACTTTACAATAGCTCAAGTTCTGCAGAGGCTATCAGTGGTCAGGAGCACCAGCAAGGTAAATATTTCAGGCTCACAGGGCCTCCTATCAACGAGGTCTCCATTTGAATGACTGCAAGGACATCCTTCCGGACTGTCTATTTGATCGAGAGAGCCCGGCTCATTTGTATTCACTCCCCATTCAGGCTGGGGTGGTTGCCTTCAGACGCTGCACGCATTTTCTTTCCTTTCCCGGTCTGCTCCGCCATCAAAGTTGTGGAAATTGATGTTTCTGCTGTATCCCTTTGCATATATTTTTCCCAAAGGTTTTTCTGTACTGAGCTATACAACTAATCATCTGCCTTCAGCAATCACCCTTCATTACATTACCGATATATTTCAAGGTGCTATTCATGGCTTGCTGTTTCGCTGCCTGTATTTCCGTTTGCTGTGGGCCGGCTTCCATCAGCTGTGGTCAGGTCTGATGCAGCTGGCCGGGGGTCCTCACTTGGGCTCACCACAATGACACTGTTACCAGGTACACTTGATCTCTTGCTCTGTCTGAGAGGGCAACAAGAAGGTGGGTCATATGATTTACCCTGAGTCTTGTGTTTCCACTGCCTGCTCACCGGGATTGTACACCAACACCGGCATCATTCACCCGGAGCACCACCTGGAAGTGAAATCCATTGTTTCAGCCAGCTCCCTGACCATGACCCGATCACCTGGCTCTGGGAGGACTATCTTTTCCCCCTCTGGCTGTCTCTGATCCATAACATGTGGCTGCTGCTTTGCTCGTTCCCTCAGTGTGTTACCCTGGTTACAGTGGTCCCTTACATCACCATGTAATCTTACTAAATTGACAGTTGTAGCTTCTTCCTACACACTTGTAATTTCTGTTGCTTCTTGTTCTTCTGATGCCCTCCTCACACAGATGTCTGCCCACTCGTTTCCTTTCTACTCCTCAAATTCCCCTTTCTGGTGAGCCTTTGCTTTAATCACTGCTACCTCCTCAGGCAGCTGACCTACTTCTATCAGCTCCTGACTGTGTCTGGCCCCTCCCCTTGCGACATTCTGACATGATTTCTACACATTGCACTCTCTCTCTCCTACCTGCTTGGGGCTGCTATCTCTCTGTGGGCCATGTTAGCTGCTTTGAGGATCACACATGTTCACTGTCCCTGTTTTGATCTTGTTATTTCTCCTTTTCCTGGCTCTATGATAGCTCCTGCCTTGTTCAGTGTATCTATCCCCAGAATATTACCTTCATTGTTTGGGCACACCCAGAAATCTACAGGAAGCTGCACTCCCTCAATCCCAAGTACCTGAGACTGACTTCTCTCCACCCTCATTGTTTCACCTCCTGCTCTGGTCATGTAAATTGTCTTTCCGGTCATGGGCAAGGGTAAATCAGTTATTGATACTGACGACCCCATGTCCACTAACATTTCACATTGCTGGTCCCCTAATAAACCACTTGTGTACATCCGTGGATTACCACCACTGGTCGTAGAAGCTGCCATCGGCCATTTGTTTGACCTCTCCAGTTCTATAATCTGGTCTGCAGTTAAATCAGATTGAGAGGACACTGCTGTGGATTCTGTCTACTTTGGTGAGTGATTTTCATACTTTCCACTCTTTTCAGGACACTCCCTCCAAAAATGGTCTGAGAAGCCACAGCTGTAATAAATCTCATCCTTTATCCTCCCACGTCTATTCCAGCGTTTCCTTCCTATGTGCCCCAACTGCTGACACACAACACAAGTTCTCTATGACATCGCAGCAGCTACATTCACTACAGCAACTGTGTGACTTCTCTTCCCCTTCCTCTGGTCTATTTCACGGGCTCATGATACTATCGCAGAGTAGGTCGATCCCACCACTATCCTCAGATCTAACACTTCCTGGTGGGCTGAGCTCAGGTCTTTCTTCATCATTTTCAGGAAAATTGGGTTGTCTCTCCCTGGATTATCCAACCCTGAATACTCCTCATACACTCAATATTTAAATCCTGTGCAATCCACGGCTGCATCATCAGGTCTCTGAACCATTGACATTATCGTTCCCCAGTTACTCTCACCTTCCCCAGTTGCTGCCTCATTTTCCCTTTAAAGAAGTGATATCATTGCTGGCGTTCCCTATAGTTACCCATGAACTATCCTGGACTCCCTGGGCCATAATGTCCTTCATATTCCTTGAGCAGTTTAATCAGCATATGTGTATCTCTGAAGGGTTTCTGGTGAATTTCAACCAATTCCTCAAGTTTGCACCAGAGTTCTGAATTCCCATGTGAGGGCATCTCTGACAAAATGCTCTGCTTCTCGCTGACGTTGAAGGGCTTATGGATGGTCGAAACAGCTCTATTTCGATCTTTGATATCTCTTTTTTCCCTTTTCAAGGTGCTTTTGACCTGGAGTTACACTCTGACTTCGGTTCTTTGTAGGAATGGGAATTGCTCTCAGGGCCTCACACTGCCTGGAAGACAAGCATGCCTTCAGGGTGCCAGATTTTTGTGGCTCTGGAGATGGGCTGATTCAAGGTCGGTACCCCTGACTGAGGCATTCAGGAGAACACGGAACATCGGGAACAGCAGGTTAGCTGCTGTGGGCTGTGTGTCCAGAGACCTGAGCCTAGGGGCCGACTCTCTGGGTACAGAACTTGGAAAAAGCAATGCAACAGAGTTTTAACATCATAAATTGAGCTATTTGTTATGTCTCCCCTCTGGCTGTGAAACAGGGACACCACTTTTTCCCTTATTAGGGAGAGAGAGAGCCTGTGGTATGTTGATTACCGGGTGAATGAGTAGTCTTTGGGCACTGCAAGTCCGTGTCTTTATTGATGCTTTGCTGCACACTTGAGTGCTCGATGGGAGACGCCAATGCTTTTTTGCTGGGGGGGGGGGGGAGTCGTTGCCATGCTGCTGCTTGTGAGTCAATGGGGGAGCTGGTGGGGGGGTTCTTTGGGGTTCTAACATTTAACTGTCATTCATTCTTTGGGGCACTCCTCTGTTTTTGTGGATGTTTACAAAGATAAAAAATTTCAGGATGTTTATTGTATACATTTCTCTGACGTTAAATGTACCTACAGTATTGAAACCTATTGAAAGCTATTGAATTAAGATCAGGGGCTGGCTTGGGTCATTAGGGTTCTCAACCTGATGTTGCCTGATCTCAATAGGTGCCATCCCGACAGATAGTCTGTATCTGGGTAAAACCTCTCCCTCAAAATTCTCCACACTAATTCCCACACTATGCAAAATATAAATGATGGGTACAAATTAAACTGTACTAACCACCAAGTGTGTACTCTGCAATCTGTCGCTTCTATGTGCGTGAATTCATAATGTCTGTTATATTCATTTTCATCTAACTGTTAGACCAAGATTACAGACGTATTGTTAAAGCACATGCACATACACTTTCAAATGCTTCTGTCGAAATACATTTCCCAGAAACACACAATCCACTGGCATTCTGAACTGTCGGTAACCACCATTCACAACTGTTGGCCCCATCTCACCAAATTAAACACACAAATATATAGACTCTTATATAAACTCCCATGCACTCTGACTCACACCATACTACTTTTATTTCTACTAGTTCAGCTCTTTGCCATGTTGGTGATACCTTGTGATCCCATAGTCAGCAAACCAAACAGATTCAGGAGTGAGTGCTAATTTTAAGAATAGTCACCCACTTAGTCTACTGAGATCACTGGCCACATGATGTGTCCCACAAGGGTATCCCGGATGAACCCCCAAATGTCCTAATGTGAACAAAGTCACCGAAGAGACACTGAAGCTGGTGAATATTCAACAAAGTGAGACACTCTCATAGGAAGAGGTTTTATTCAACAAAGTGAGACACTCTCATAGGAAGAGGTTTCTTTGACCCAATATTTCATAAAATTTTGTATGCTAAAGACCAAAGGACAATTCTATAGTTACAATGTACCTACAATGCTTCCTTTGAATTACATATCATTTTCACATTTCCTTCTTTGCTCTCACAGTCCAGACACCAAAAATGAATGTAAATCAGTACTGTCAATTAACTGCTGTCGACAGCTCTAGGAAACTATTGCCCAGGGCTGGATTTTAAACTTAATGTACAATCCATGTTCAGGACTAAAGATTAGTGCTGAAATAAGTTGCTGAAGTTAATATTGGCTATATACCCTAATTCCAGAATGTGCCCTAACAGCATCCATGCCAGGACAACCAGGTTCAAGAACAGTTATTCTCCCTAAGCATTAAAGTTGTTCAACATCCCCACCTACTAACTCATCACTACTACTTTAGAAACATAGAAACACAGAAAACCTACAGAACAATACAGGCCCTTCAGCCCACAGAGTTATGCCAAACAGCCCCTACCTCAGAAAATACTAGGTTTACCTATAGCCCTCTAGTTTACTAAGCTCCATGTACCTATCTAAAAGCCCCTTAACAGACCCTATCGTATCCGCCTCCACCACCGTTGCCAGCAACCCAATCCACGCACTCACGACTCTCTGAGTAAAAAACTTACCACTGACATCTCCTCTGTCCTTTCTCCCCAGCACCTTAAACCTGTGTCCTCTTGTGGCAACTATTTCAGCCCTGGGAAAAAAGCCCGACTATCCGCACGACCAATGCCTCTCATCATCTTGTACACCTCTATCAGGTCACCTCTCATCCTCCGTCGCTCCAGAGAGAAAAGGCCGAATTCACTCAACCTATTCTCATATGGCATGTTCCCCAATCCAGGCAACATCCTTGTAAATCTCCTCTGCACCCTTTCTATGGCTTCTACATCCTTTCATGGCGACCAGAACTGAGCACAGTACTCCAAGTGGGGTCTCACCAGGGTCCTATATAGCTGCACCATTACCTCTCGGCTCCTAAATTCAATTCCACGATTGATGAAGGCCAATACACTGTACGCCTTCTTAACCACAGAGTCAACCTGCTCAGCTGCTTTGAGCGTCCTATGGACTCAGACCCCAAGATTCCTCTGATCCTCCACACTGACAAAAGTCTTACCATTAATACTATATTCTGCCATCATATTTGACCTACCAAAATGAACCACTTCACACTTATCTGGCTTGAACTCCATCTGCCACTTCTCAGCCCAGTTTTGCATCCTATCAATGTCCCGCTGTAAACTCTGACAGCCCTCCACATTATCCACAACACCTCCAACCTTTGTGTCATCGGCAAACTTACTAACTCATCCCTCCACTTCCTCATCCAGGTCATTTATAAAAAGCACGAAGAGTAAGGGTCCCAGAGCAGATCCGTGAGGCACTCCA
Organism: Hemitrygon akajei; assembly: GCF_048418815.1. Taxonomy (NCBI): domain Eukaryota; kingdom Metazoa; phylum Chordata; class Chondrichthyes; order Myliobatiformes; family Dasyatidae; genus Hemitrygon; species Hemitrygon akajei. The sequence continues at coordinate 138,489,663 of NC_133126.1, forward strand.
CTGGTGACCAACCTCCATGCAGAATATGACCCCTATACAACCACTTTTTGCCTTCTGAGGGCAAGCCAGTTCCGGATCCACAAAGCAATGTCCCCTTGGATCACATGCCTCCTTACATTCTCAATAAGCCTTGCGTGGGGTACATTATCAAATGCCTTGTTGAAATCCATATACTCTACATCTACTGCTCTTCCTTCATCAATGTGTTTAGTCACATCCTCACAAAATTCAATCAGGCTCGTAAGGCACGACCTGCCCTTGACAAAGCCGTACTGACTACTCCTAATCATATTATACTTCTACAAATGTTCATAAATCCTGCCTCTCAGGGTCTTCTCCATCAACTTACCAACCACTGAGGTAAGACTCACTGGTCTATAATTTCCTGGTCTATCTCTATCCCCTTTCTTGAATAAAGGAACAACATCCGCAACTCTCCAATCCTCTGGAACCTCTCCTGTCCCCATTGATGATGCAAAGATCATCCCCAGAGGCTCAGCAATCTCTCCCTCGCCTCCCACAGTAGCCTGGGGTACATTTTGTCCGGTCCCGGCGACTTATCCAACTTGATGCTTTCCAAAAGCTCCAGCACATCCTCTTTCTTAATATCTACTTGCTCAAGCTTTTCAGTCTGCTGAAAGTCATCACTACAATCACCAAGATCCTTTTCCATAGTGAATACTGAAGTATTCATTAAGTACCTCTGCTATTTCCTCCAGTTCCCTATCTGCTCCTTGATATCCCTGTTACTGTTGGGCAGCCTATAAAAAACACCCAGTCAAGTTATTGACCCCTTCCTGTTCCTAACCTCCACCCACAGAGACTCCATAGACAATCCCTCCATGGCATCCACCTTTTCCGCAGCTGTGACACTATCTCTGATCAACAGTGCCACACTCCCACCTCTTTTGCCTCCCTCCCTGTCCTTTCTGAAACATCTAAAAGCTGGCACTTGAAGTAACCAGTCCTGTCCCTGAGCCATCCAAGTCTCTGTAATGGCCACTACATCATATCTCCAAGTACTGATCCACGTTCTAAGCTCATCTGCTTTGTTCACAATAAGCCTTGCGTTAAAATAGACACATCTCAAACCTTCGGTCTTGACAAGGATATATGGTGCTGAGTGGGATCTGGGATCAGCCATGATGGATTGGCGGAGCAGACTTGATGGTCTGAATGACCTAATTCTACTCCTATGTCTTATGGTCCTATGTCCAGTTAGAGTCACCTTATGTTCAGACACTCCTGTATCTGGCTGCAGTTTATGTATAAACAATCAATATATGTATGTAAGCTATCTTATGTATTTATATTTATTGTGCTCGGTGGTCGCTCTTTATGGAAGACTGCAGCACTATGTCGAGTGGTCACTCTCTACAGAAGGCCACACTGCTGTGTTTGGCCGTTGCTCTTTATGGGAGTCTGATGCTGACAGAGGATGTTATCAAAATTCTGAGATGCATTTGATCATTGGTGTGGACTGCAGTTCATATTGGTCTCCTTCAGTTTTCTGTGTTTTCTTTCTTGTTGCCGATTGGCATGTTGCCAGTTGGGGATTGGGCTTTGATGTCCTTGTTGCTGTGTTGTGGATGGGCAATTTGTTCGTATTTTGTGCAAACATGGGGTCAGGGATTAGGGATTTGATGTTCTTGTTGGTGCTTTTTCTGTGTGGGTGATCTGTTAGCTTCTTGTGCAAGAGATGGGGTTGGGGGGGTTGATGTTATTGTTGCTGTTTTTTTTCTGTGTGGGCAATGTGTTAGTTTCTTGCGTGTGGGAGAGGGGGTTGGGGGGTTGATGTTATTGTTGCAGTCTTTTTTCCGTGTGGGCAATATGTTAGTTTTCATGTGAGGGAGGGGGTTAGGAGTTTAGAGTTTGTGAGTTTTCATTTCTCTTTTTTTGTGCATGAGTGGGGGGTGTTTGATGTCTTCTTTCAATGATCATCGTGGTTTTTCTTGTGGCGACCTGGAGAAGACAAATCCTAGAGTTGTATTCTATATATATATTTTGATAATAAAATGAACCTTAGAACGTTTGAGCCTTTGAACCTTCGATCTTATTGTATTTTTTGTGCTCTATCAGTTCTAGATTATTATTTCATTGTCCTTTACACTTATGTAGTGGAACTGGCATGAAACAATCTTAGACCTTGAATCTTAAAATCTGAGGAATGTTTCTGAGTCAAAAAAGGAGGAGAAAATAGAATGTGAAATTAGATTAGTAGAGAAAAAAAACACTATAATTTTTTTATGTAAAAAAAGAAAAATAACAAAATGTTAACGTAGGCACATACAAACTGAGACAGAAGAAATTATATTGAGGAATAAGGAAATGGTACAGAGTATTAAACACGTATCTTGTATCTGCCTTCAGGGAAAAATGCATTAAACTGTTCGGAATTTGTCCCAGGCCACAGGTTGACAGTAAACAAGGAGCTCAAGGAAATTATTATTATGTATTATTAAAAAGAAAGTATTAGAGAACTTAATTTTACTGAAAAGCAATAAATCTCCAGGACATGATTATGTTTTTCAATAAATCTCCAGGACCTAGTCATCCACATTCTACAGTTTTGAAGGTGGTGTCTATGGGAATAATGGACACACCTGCTGTTAAATTCAAAGTTCAATAATTACTGACATCTATTATTGAGAAAATTGTAATAGGGCTTTTAGAAATTACCAAAGTCAATGTAGGTTTAGGAAATGGAAATCATGTTTGAAAAAATTGTTGGCATCTTTTTGTGGCTGTACTTGACAAGGCCTTTGATTAGTAAGATGCCACACAGGAGATTATGAAATAATAATATACTTGTCTGGATTGAGAATTGGTTTATAGTTGAAAACAAAGAGTGATAATCAACAAATCTTTGTCAATGTGGGTGGCTGTGGCCCCTCAAGGCACAGGAATTGGTGCAGGTGGCCCAGCTATTCTCTATCTAATCACTATCAGCCCTACTACTGTAACAGATTACTGCCAAGCTACCACAAATATGCTTCACTTTTTTGAAACATTTCCATCATGTATTTCAAGAACAAGTAGTAATGGTAGAGCACTTCTCAAAGCAATCAAGCAATCAGATTTCTGAGTAGCTTTCAAGCACACAGCTAACTTCCTGATAGTCCTTGACAACAAAGTGAGGGTTTACTTAAACAAATACATTCTCTGTCTCTGCTACTGTGTATCAATACTCTTTAATTATATATGCACCAATGTATACTGTAAGACAATTCAAACTTTATTAAGATGACTCTGCTACAAAGGTTTGGCTCTGGTTATTCCTAACTACAATACTGGAAATATTAATTCAAGCAGAACATTTCTTGCTAAACTGGTAGTGCAATTTGATTGAAAGAAATATTTAATTTATCACACATCAATTGAGTGGCTATAATGAATATCATCCAATGTATGAACCTAATGGCATTTCCTGGAAAGTGGGCCAACCAGCTTTCCACTACGGCAAGTAACTATATTAAACTTTGGAAGATAAACACATAACTTATTCCTTCGCTTTACTGCTTCCACAGGCACACCCAACATTATTTATGTGATCTCACTGAGCAGTGAAACAGTGAGATCATAGTTCTGTTTACAGAATTATCTTGTTAAGCAATACTACTGCAGGGTACATCCATGCTGTTAAGGCTTACTTGCTGCTGAGTACCCTGTACTGTGTTAATAACATATAGGGACATAGTTTCACAACTCATAGCCTCCAACTCATGCACTCTGTCCTTTCAATGCTAGTGTATACATAGAATTGTCCATAATAATTATGCTTTAGGTGAGAAACATTTTATTTTATTGTTCTTGCATGAATTAAGATTCAAGGAATATAGTTCCTGAGTCAGATTCTTAAACATAAAGCAAAACTCAGACAGACCTCTTGAGAGATCTCAGGAAGCCTATAAGGAGCTTAAGGAGCATTTTTTTAAGATGGCACCTTTAAGAGGCAATTTTTATGTACCACTCTGAAGGAAAACGTCAAATATTGCTCATAAACTCTTCTCAGGATTCCAGCTGGGTACACGTGTCAATTTTAACTGACATTTCAATAACAAAGTCCACCGTCTTCATCAGGGATGATGCCTAGGCATGTCTAGTTCAATGGTTTTCCCGATTCATCCAGGTAGGAGAGTTTTTTCCAAATCAAGCCAAAGTCAGGCAGGCACTAGAGGAACTGAGCTCCGTAATCAGCAGTTGTGAAACAGCACACCCTGATGCCTTCCTTATCATTGCAGAAGATTTCAACCAGGCCAGGTTGAAGAAGTCTCTGAACAAATACCACCAATGTATCACCTGTGGAACCAGAGGAGCCAACACACTTGACCACTGTTAAGCCACCATGAAAAATGCTGAACATGCCCATGCTTTTGGAAGTCCGATCGCCTGCCTGTACTTCTACTCTCAACATTGAGGTAGAGTGTAAAAACTGCAGTACCAGTGGTGAGGACCAAGAAGGTATGGTCAAAGGAGGTGGAGGAGCATTTACAGGACTGCTTTGAGTCAGTGGACCAAACAATATTCAGGGATTCATCTGTGAGTCTGAGTGAATATGCCATAGTTGTCACCTAGTTCATCACGACCTATGTGGATGAGGTCCCTTTGAGAACATACCAGACATACCCAGGATGAACCAGGAGATTCATAGTCTGCTGAAGACTAGATCTATGGCATTCAAGTCCAGCAATTCAGAGCTATACAAGAAGTTCAGGTACACCTTACAGAAGGATATTGTAAGGGTGAGAAAACAATTCCAGTTGAGGTTAGAGATGGAATTGGTTGCCCATCAGCTCTGTCATTGTTTGCTGTCCATTACTTCCTGCAAAAGCTAAACCTAACATCATGAATGGCTTAAAACACAAAATGCTAGTGGACGCAGCAGGCCAGGCAGCCTCTATAGGAAGAAGTACTGTCATGAATGGCTATGTTGCTTCACTCCCAGATGAGCTCAATGCCTTATATGCTCACTTTGAAAGGAAGAAAAAGACTTCACCTGTGAGAATCCCTGCAGCACCTGGTGACCCTGTGACCTCTGACTCAGAGGCTGACATCAGAACATGTTTCAAGACGTTAAGCCCTAGCAAGTCATCAGGTCCTGATGGTGAAGCTGGTGAAATCCTGTGCCAATCAATTGGCAGGATTGTTCAAGAACATCTTCAAACTCTCACTGCTGCAGTCAGAGATTCCCATCTTCTTCAAAAGGGAGACAATTATATCAGTGCCCAGGAAGAGCAGGGTGAGCTGCCTCAATGATTATCACTCAGTGGCACTCACGTCTGCTGTGATGAATTGCTTTGAAAGGATGGATACAACAAATCCTGCCTAAGCAAGGACCTGGGCCCACCGCAATTTGCCTATCAACACAATGGGTCTGCAGTGGAATCAATCTCACTGACTCTCCACATGGCCTTAGAATACCTGGACAATAGTAATATAGGCTGCTGTTCATTGATTACAGCTCAGCATTCAACAAAATCATACCCTCAGTTCTAATCAACAATCTCTAAAACCTGAGCCTCTGTACCTCTGTCTGCAACTAGTTCCTCACTGGGAGACCACAGTTTGTGGGTATTGGAAAGAACATCTCATTGCTGACAATCAACACTGGCGCACCTCAAGGATGGCCCACAAATGTCATCTATAAATTTGCTGAAAGCACAACTATTGGCAGAATTTAAGATGATGACAAGCAAACATTCAGGAGTGAGATAGATCAGTTGGTTGAGTGGTGTTGCAGCAACAAGTTTGCACTAGGTGTTGTAAGACCGAGGTATTGATTATGGTCTTCAGGAAGGGGAAATCAAGGGAATACATACCAGTCATCTTTGAAGGATCAGAAGTGGAAAAAGTGAGCAGCTTCAAGTTCTTACATGTCAGCTTCTTAGAGAATCAATTCTGGGCCCAATATATTGATGCAATTACAAAGAAAGCATGGCAGCAGCCATATTTCTTTAGGAGTTTGAGGAGAAATGTTTTGTCACCAAAGACACTCACAAATTTCTACAGATGTACCATGCAGAGCGTTCTAACTGGTTGCATCACCATCTGGTATGGAGACACCACTGCACAGGATCGGAAAACGTTGCAGGAAGTTATAAGCTCAGTTAGCTCCATATAGGACCTGGCCTGCCCAGCATCAAAGATACTTTCAAAAGGTGATGCCTCAAAAAGGTGGCATCCATCATTTAGGACTCCCATGCCCCCTTCTCATTGCTACCATTAGAAAGGAGGTACAGGAGCCTAAAGGAACACACTCAATATTTCATGAACAGCTTCTTCCCTTCTGCCATCAGATTTCTGAATGGACAATGAACCTACCTCGTTATTCTTCCTCCTTTTTTGCACTAGATTAATTTGTTTTAAAATTAAGCATTGCAATGTACTGCTTCTATAAAACAACAAATTTCATGACATATGCTAATGAAATTAAACCTGATTCTGATTCTGAAGGGACTTAGGAGCGATAGATCACTTGGGCAGGTAGAATTTTAAAAAAACCACTAAGGTGTTCTACAAGTATGTGAAGAACAGGAAGATAACCTGAGTGAGGGTAGGGCTATACCAGGATAAAGGGGAAAACGTGTGCCTGGTAGCAGAGGAGGTAGGAAGGTCCTCAAATAATATTTTACTTCAGTGTTCACCGAGGAGAGGGTCAATGTAGAACAACTGGAGCATGTCGAGGGTGAGAAAGAGGCAGTGTTGAAGCTTCTGAAAAGCATTAGGATAGGCAAATTGCCAGCGCTAAACAGGATATATCCCAGGTTACTACAGGAAGTGAGGGAGAAGATTGCTGGGGCATTGATCATAAAACCATAAGAATCCAAGACATAGGAGCAGAATTGGGCCATTCAGCCCATTGAGTCTGTTCTGCCATCCCATCATAGCTGATTTATTATCCGTCTCAACCCCATTCTCCTGCCTTCTCCCCGTAACCTTTGAAGCCCTGACTAATCAAAAACCAATCAACCTCCATTTTAAATATGCTCAGTGACTTGGCCTCCACAGTCGTCTGTGGCAATGGCTTCCATAATTCACTGCCCTCTGGCTAAATAAATTCCTCCTCATCTCTGTTCTAAATGGATTCTGAGGCTGTGCCTTTTGAATCCTCTCCATATCCACTCTATCTGAGCCTTGCAATGTTCTATAGGTTTCAATGAGATCCTGCCACTGTTGATGAAAATTGTTGATAAAGATCATTAATGACGATCGTTATGACTTCCCTGGCCACAGCAGTGGTATCAGAGGACTGGTGGATAGCAAATGTTGTTACATAGTTCACAAAAAATTAGGGATAATTTTGGGAATTATAAACCAGAGAGTCTGATGACAGTGATGGACAAGGTAATCGAGAGAATTCTTAATGACAGAATGTATGAGCATTTGGAGAAGCATAGTCTTATTAGAAATAGTTAGTATGGCTTTGTGAGGGGCAGGTCATGCCTCATGATCCTGATTGAGGTAACAAAACACACTAATGAAAGTAGAGCAGTGGATGTGGTACATATGGATTTTAGTAAGGCTTTTGACAAGGTTCCTCATGAAGTGTTTCGAGAGGCTCGAAATGAGGCATATCAAGACCCTGCTGCCCCCCTCACTGGACCCCCTGCAGTTTGCGTACCGTCCCAACCGCTCAACAGACAACGCCATTGCCATCACCCTTCACCTGGCCCTAACCAACCTGGACAAAAAAAGACACATACGTTCGGATGCTGTTCATAGACTTCAGTTCAGCATTCAACGCAATCATCACTCAGAAACTGATTGGAAAGCTGAGCTTACTGGGCCTGAACACCTCCTTCTGTAACTGGATCCTAGACTTCCTGTCCGGGAGACCTCAGTCAGTCTGGATCGGGAGCAGCATCTCCAACATCATCACACTGAGCACAGGGGCTCCCCAGGGCTGTGTGCTCAGTCCACTGTTGTTCACTCTGCTGACCCATGACTGTGCTGCAACACACAGCTCGAACTACATCATCAAGTTCACTGATGACACGACCATGGTGGATCTCATCAGCAAGAATGATGAGTCAGCTTACAGAGAGGAGGTGCAGTGGCTAATGGACTGGTACACAGCCAACAACCTATCTCTGAATGTGAACAAAAGAGATGGTTGTTGACTTCAGGAGGGCACAGAGCGATCACTCCTCACTAAACATCGACGGCTCCTTGGTAGAGTTCGTTAAGAGCACCAAATTTCTTGGTATTCATCTGGTGGAGAATCTCACCTGGTCCCTCAACACCAGCTCCAAAGCAAAGAAAGCCACCCAGCAGCATCTCTACTTTCTGTGAAGGCTGAGGAAAGTCCATCTCCCAGCCCCCCATCCTCATCACGTTCTACAGGGGTTGTATTGAGAGCATCCTGAGCAGCTGCATCACTACCTGGTTCGGAAATTGCACCATCTTGGATCGCAAGACCCTGCAGCTGATAGTGAGGTCAGCTGAGAAGATCATCGGGGTCTCTCTTCCTGCCATCATGGACATTTACACTACACACTGCATCCGCAAAGGAAGCAGCATTATAAAGGACCCCATGCACCCCTCATACAATCTCTTCTTCCTCCTGCCGTCTGGGAAAAGGCTCCGAAGCATTCGTGCTCTCACGACCAGACTATGTAACAGTTTCTTCCCCTAAGCTATCAGACTCCTCAGTACCCGAAGCCTGGACTGACTCTTTGTCCTATTGTCCTGTTTATTATTTATTGTATTGTCTGCACTGTTTCTGTGCACTTTATGCAGTCCTGTGTAGGTCTGTAGTCTGGTGTAGCTTTCTCCATGTTGTTTTTTTTACGTAGTTCAGTCTAGCTTTTGTACTGTGTCATGTAACACCATGGTCCTGAAAAAAGTTGTCTCATTTTAACTATGTACTGTACATAGCAGTTATGGTCGAAATGACAATAACAGTGACTTGATTCATCCAGAAAGTGATTAAGCAAGAGATCTATGGAAACATGACTGCTGTGGATTTAGAATTGTCTTGCCCACAGAAGACAGGGAGTGTATTGAGGTCAGTGACTAGTGTGTTCCATTGGTATCTCGTCTGGGAACCCTACTCTTGTGATCTTATAAATCACTTGCATGAGGAAGTGGAAGGGTGGGTTGGTAAGTTTTCAGATAACTCGAAGATTGTTGGTGTTGCGGATGGTGTAGAAGGTTACAACAGGATATAGACAGGATGCAGAGCTGGGCTAAGCGACAGATGGAGGCTAATCCAGAAAAATATATCTTGAAAGTGGAGTTCAAGGTTAATGACAGGATTCTTAGCGGTGTGAAAGAACAGTGGAATCTTGGGATCCAAGTCCATAGATCCCTCAAAGTTATCACATAAGTTAACTGGGTAGTTTAAAGGCATATGGTGTGCTGCCCTTTATTATTCAGGTGATTGACTTCAAGAGCCACTAAAACAGCTCTCTAAAACCCTTGCTAGACTACACTTGGAGAATTATGTTCAGTTCTGGTTGCCTCATTACAGGAAGGAAGTGGAAGTTTTAGAGAGGGAGCAGAGGAAATTTACCAGGATGCTGCCTAGATTACAGAAAATGCCTTAAGAGGAAATGCTGAGCAAGCTAGGGCCTTTCTCTTTAGAGCAAAGGAGGATGAGAGGTGAGGCGACTTGATAGAGGGGTATAAGATTATGAGAGACAGGGATACAGTGGGCAGTCATCTACTTTTTCCCAGGGCAACAGTGACTGACACCAGAGGGCATCTGTTTAAGGTGAGTGGAGTAAAGTTTAGGGGAGATGTCAGAGCTAGATTTTTACACAAAGAGTGATAGGCGCCTGAAAGGCACTGCCGGGGTGGTGGTAGGGCTAATACAAGAGGGGCATTCAAGAGACCCTCAGGTAGGAATGTGGATGTGAGCAAGATGGGAGGTTATGAGCTATGTTGGTGAGAAGGGTTATATTGGCAGTGGAATGGGTTTATATAAATCAGCACAATATTGTAGAGGAAATGCCCATTACATGCTGTACTGCTCTGTGTTTTATATTTTACGTTCTAAGTTTAACATGCCTCACTGGTTTGTAGTCTGTCACGTTTCAGCACTTATAGTAGGATATAAATAGAGATAAATGTATTTTAACAGCCTAATCAGTTTTGTGCAGAACACAATTTCTCTTATTGTTATTAAAGTGTTGACTAAATTAAAAAGAACTCTGTGCTACAAAGATTTGGTTCCGTCTAGTCTTAACTGCAATATCTGGAAATGCTGATTCAACAGAACCATGTTCACTAAACTACAATGGTTCGGCATTTTGTCTGCTAGAAAATTGTTATTTATCGCATACCAACTGATAGACTAAAAAAAGATTATACAATAAAATAACCTGTTGGCGTTTCCTGAAAAGTGAACCAGCTAGCTTTCCATTGCAGCAAATCCTCAGGGAAAAGACACAATTTTCACTGAGCTATAATGTTTCCTGGTCAGTGAAGTGCTTTCATTTACAGCCACTACATTCAGTGTTTTAGTGCGCCACTTAACACCGTGCAAATCCAATTGGGACGAAAAGAACATAAGGTTAAATTCTGGTTTTTACTCGATTAGATTAAGTCAGGCAGAATGATAATGGAGGTTATGCAAATGATTAAATAGTCCTGGAGCACAACAATATTCAAGAATTTCCACTTTTGATTGCTGTGCAGTACTGTGTGTGGTAAATTAGTTTAAGCACCTGTTGGGTGGATTAGGATGGTGTGATGCCTCTTAGAGTTAAGAAGTTGCTTGTCCAATTCTTGGCTTTTCTTAATGCTGTAGTTTATAAATAACAGATTTTTGTACTCTCTAGTTTCCCACGTAGCCACAGTTCAAAAAGTTCACTGCTAATACAAGTGAATATTCACAGTCAGGAAACAAGTGTGAATTTAGAGGTAAGAGTCAGTTAAAGAACACAGTGGACAAAATTGCTGAAAGCCTTTGGAGGTTCTCAGAAGGAATATCAACCTAATAGCAACCTTAGCAAAGATGAAGTTAAGAGATCTACAAAGCATTGGCAAGTGATGGAATAAGTCATGCCACATTGCTACAAAAGCAAAGATGCTTGCTCTTTTGGGTGACGGCAGTGGGAACTTGTCTTTGTGCATTCCTTGGCAGCTGCTTTATAAAAGGATATTCGCAGGAAGGCAGGACAATGTTTCACTCTTCATTACACAGCCTTGGAATTGGAAGTACAACTCACCACTATCATTGCTAGCTGCTTAAGCTAAGAATCCAGAAATGAGTGCTTATTAAGGTTACGCATGAAGATTTGTCTCAAAGATCTCAGAGATTTGCTGTTATGGAAAGTGTGGTTACCAAATATAATTACTGTTCATAACCTCAACATGACTTCCTTCTTGTAGTGGAAGTGAAAGCATAACGCAACATGATTTGACGCCTGTTGAGTAAACATCGTCTGGTCTGTAGAGACAATGGACATCACTTTCTCATGTGATGTTGGTGGGTTATAGAGGCTGACCTTCAGTCCTGAACATGAGCTTTCATACAGTGCTCCTGAGAGATTCAAATAAAGCAGTTGAAGGGGCATAAAGGATTTCATAGAATCTTCCAATTAAGTTCCTTGTCATTGACTTGTATGATGAAATGTTTGTTGTTTTGTAGCAGATTTTAAACGTTCAAGTTTGAGTTCAGTTTATGATCATTCAATCATACATCCTGTAAACCACCATCCTGTTGCTCTGGGCCAAGGTGCACAACATAGTACATATAATTCATACACAATACACATCAAGCAATATTATCACAAGTAAATTTACAAATACTAAGGTGCATTTACAACACAAGTTAAAAGGTAAACAATATAGTATCACTGGCTTTTTATGCACGATGAGACCTAGGTGGTAGCAGTGAGTTCTGTAGTCATAGAGTTATAGATCACTGCAGCACAGAGACAGAACCTTCCCCCTATCTGGTCCGTGCCGAACCATTAATCTGTCCAGTCCCATTGACCTGCACCCAGACCATACCCCTCCCATCAATGTACCTATCCAAATTCCTCTTAAATATTGAAATCAACCCTGCATCCATCAGTTGCATTGGCAGCTCATGCCACACTCTCACTATCCTCTGTTCCACACATGTTCCCCTTAAATATTTCACTTTTAACCCATAACCTTGACTGTAGACTCACCCAATCTCAGTGGGAAAAGCCTGCATGTGTTTACCCTATCTATACCATCAACATCTTGTATACTCCTGTTAAATCTCTCCCTAGGGAATAAAGGCCTAACTTATTCAACCTTCTCTATAAGTAAGGTCCTCAATTCCTGGCAACATCCTTGTAAATCTTCCCTGCACTCTTTCAATCTTATTGACATCTCTCCTGCAGGCAAGTGACCAGAACTACACACAATACTCCAAATTAGGCCTTACCAACATCTTATACAATTTCAACATAACATCCTAATTCCTGTATTCAATACATTAATTTATGAAGGCCAATGTGACAAAAGCTTTCTTTATGACCACGTCGACCTGTGCCGTCACTTTCAAGGAATTATGGATCCATATTCTGAGATTCCTCTGTTCTACCGCACTCCTCAGTGTCCTATTGCTCACCGTGTAAGACCGACCTCTCAAAGTACAACCTCACACTTGTCTGCATTAAGTTCCTTCTGTCATTTCTCAGCCCATTTTTTCAGCTGGTCCAGATCCAGCAGCAAGTTCTGATAGTCTTCCTCAGTCCACTAGACCCTCAATCCAGTGTTATTTGCAAATTTGCTGATCATTTTACCATATTATCCTCCAGATCGTTGATATGGATGACAAACAAAGGACCCAGCTCCGATCCCTACTGCGCACCACTAGTTACAGGCCTCCAGTCAGAGGCTGCCACCTACTACTACAGTTGGGCTTCCAATCTTCCCGCTAATGTTATTTTTACAGCTGCGCAAACCAACTATTTTTCTGAGCAGGAGATTTTTTACATTGTGTGAAAACTGCACAACACTTTAAATGCTTTGTTGTAATATCCATACAATGAATATTTAGAATGAAAATTTTTAAAAATCACATACTTTTAATTGTACTTATTAATTTAAGGGTATAATGAAATAGAGTAAACAAAGAAAATCTTCAAACAACACACACAAAATGCGGGTGGAACACAGCAGGCCAGGCAGCATCTATAAGGAGAAGCACTGTCGACATTTCGGGCCGAGACCATCAGCATTTTGTGTGTGTTGTTTGAATTTCCAGCGTCTGCAGATTTCCTCGTGTTTGCAAAGAAAATCTTTCATGTTTCATAAACTTCTTCTCATCTGCCTTTATTACAAATCCATTGTCTATAAACATTGTCCGGATTAACTTTGCATCCAGCTGAAAGATACGTATTAATCCTTATTAGGTCATCCAAATGTTCTAATTCTAGTCTATTTCTAGACTTACATTTGATTAAATTCATAATTTATTTATTTATTGCAATTCAGTGTGGAGTAGGACCTCTGGTCCTTTGAGCCATGCTGCATAGCAATCCCTCAATATAATCCTAGTCTAATCACAAAACAACTCACAATGCCCAATTAATGTACGAACCAGACACTGAATCCACATTTGCGGTCAGCACCAGAAGTTTGAAAAGTTTCAACGATATCAACAAGAATTGACAGTTCTCCAAATTCTTATTTCTAAGCAGGTGGTTCAATATATCAGTGAATGCTGTCATTGACCAGTCTTAACTTTCTCAGAGTCGACAACTTTGAAATCACAGTTTTGCTGCAATATTTTTGAGGCAATGCTTTTGTCGTAGATTGTACCAGTAATTGAGTATCTCTTGTCAGTCGTACATTCTCTTTCTCAAATTCAAAATTGGTTGTGTTTGCAATAGCAACAGGGTCAAAAGCTTTCCATTCTCTTAACTTGTCATCAGGAAATCTAGTATCCAATTGATTAAACGCACATTCAATGAATTGAATTCCAGCTGCACAGCAACAAAAGCTATGCGTATAGGAGCATTTTAGTTACTCCTTCTGTAGTGCTGGCTTTTCCCGCAATGCCAATGTCTAATCCAAGATACTGCTTCATCATGAATGTCAAGCACCGAACCCTTCTTGACCAGCTTCCCATCCGGGACCTTGTCAATGGCCTTGCTAAATTCCATGTACACAACATCAACTTGCGTTCATCAACATTCCAGGTAAGTTTATCGAAAAGCTCGGCAAGATTGGTTAGACATGACTTACCACGTACAAAGCCATGTTGACTATCTCTAATCATTTCCTGTCCATCCAAATACTTACATATCTGGCTTATTAGTATACATTCCAATAACTTTCTCACTGTAGATATCAGGCTCACTGTTGTATAATTTCCAAGCTTCTTCTTACAGCCTCTCTTAAACAATAGAAAATCATTAGTTATTCTTCAATCTTCAATCAGTTCAACAGTGACTAAGGATGTTTTAAGTACCTCTGCCATTGCCTCTGCAATTTCTGTACTAGCCTCCCACAGGGTTCAGGTGAACACGTTGTCAGGCCCTGGGGATTTATCCGCCCTAATTTGGCTCAAGATCGCAAACACCTCCTCTTGTGTATATGGTCCATCACCTTGCTGATGCTTCGCCTCACTTCTATACTCTGTGTCCATCTCCTGAGTAAATGCTATGCAGCACTGTGCATAGATCACCACACTGATCTTCTGGAGGACTAATTTTGTTCCTTGCCGTCCTCTTGCTCTTAATAGACCTGCAGAAGTGCTTAGAATTCTCCTTCACCTTGCCTGCTAGAGAAACCTCATGCTTTCAGTTAGCCCTCCTGATTTCCTTCTTCAGTGTTCTCTTCCATTTTTAAACTACTTAAGTACCTCATTTGTTCCTACTTGCTTTGCACCTCTTTCTTTTTCTTAAGCAGGGCCTCAGTATCTCTTAAAAATGAAGATTCCCTAAACCTGTTGTGCCTTTTATTCTCTCAGCAACATACAAACTCTGTATTCTCAAAATTTCACTTTTGAAGGCCTCCCACTTACCAAGTACATCTATGCCATAAACAACTTGTCCTAATCCACACTTGCCAGAACTTTTCTGATATGATTAAAATTGGTCTTTCTCCGATTTAGAATACCAACCCAAGGAACGGACCTATCCTTCCATATTTACTGTGAAACTAATGGCATTATGATGACTAGATGCAAAGTGTTTCCTGGCACAATCTTCTGCTCCTGCCCTGTAGCTTTCCCTAACAGAAGGTCCAATTTTGCACTCTCTCTATTTGGGACTTCCATGTACATTCCTGAACACATTAGACAAACTACTTCCCATCCAGCCCTTTTACAGCATAGGAGTCCCTGTCAATATGTGGAAAGCTAAAATTAACTACTATTACAGCCATATCTTTCTTACATTAATCTGCAGTCTCTCTACAAATTTGCTCTTCTAAATCCACCAGACTGTCGGGTGGTCTATAATATAATTCCATTAACGTAGTCATACATTTCTTATTCCTCAGTTCTACCCATAAAGCCTTACAAGATGAGCTCTCCAGTCTGTCCTGATCTAAGCACAACTGTGACATTTTCCCAGACTAGTAATGCCACCACTTCCTCTTTAATCCCTCATGCTCAATCACATCTATAATAATGGAACCATAAGAGCATAAGATATAAGAGCAGAATTAGGCCATAAGGCCCAAAGAGTCTGCTCTGCCATTTCATCATGGCTGATCCAATTTTCCTTTCAGCCCCAAATTCCTGCCTTCTTCCTGTATCCCATCATGCCCTGACCAATCAAGAATCTCTGCCTTAAATATACATAAAGACTTGGCCTCCACAGCTGTTTGTGGCAAAAAAATTCCAAAGATTCACCACTCTCTGGCTAAAGAAATTCCTCCTCATCTCTGTTCTAAAAGGGCACCCCTCTATTCTGAGGTTGTGTCCTCCAGTCTTAGACTCTCCCATCATAGGAAACATTCTCTCCACATCCATTCTATCAAGGACATTCACCATTCCATATGTTTCAAGGAGGTCACTCATCATTCCTCTGAATTCTAGTGAATTCAAGCACAGAGCTACCAACACTCTTCATATGACAGGCCATTCAATCCTGGAATCAGTTTCATGAACCTCCTTTGAACCCTCTCCAGTTTCAGCACATCCTTTCTAAAATAAGGGGCCCAAAACTGGTCACAGTACTCCAAGTGAGGCCTCACCAGTGTTTCATAAAGTTTCACCATTACATTTTGCTTTCAAATTCTAGTCCTCTTGAAATAAATGCTAACATCACATTTTCCTTCCTCACCACAGACTCAATCCTTGCAAATTAACCTTTAGGGAATCCTGTACAAGTAATCCCAAGTCTCTTCGTGCCTCCGTTTTTTGGATTTTCTCTCCATTTAGAAAATAGACAACCCTTTCAGTTCTTCAACCAAAGTGCATGACCATACACTTTCCGACACTGTATTCCATCAGCCATTTCTTTGCCCATTCTCCTAATCTGTTTAAGACCTTCTACAGCCTCTCTACTTCCTCAAAACTCCCTGCCTCTCCAACTATCTTCATATCATCTGCAAACATTGCAACAAAGCCATCAGTTACATCATCCAAATCATTGACATATAACGTGAAAAGAAACGGTCCCAACACAAACCCCTGTGTCAAACACAGGGTGTTTGTGCTTGTGTCAACACAAACCTCAGTAGTCTCTGGCAGCCAAACAGAAAGGCTCCCTTTATTCCCACTCTCTGCCTCCTGCCAATCAGCCACTGCTTTATCCACGCTAGAATCATTCCCGTAATTTGATGGGCTCGTAGCTTCTTAAGTTACCTCATATGTGGCACCTTGTCAAAGGCCTTCTGAAAATCCAAGTACACTTCAACAGATTCTGTTTTGTCTATCCTGTTTGTTATTTCTGCAAAAAATTCCAACACATTTGTCAGACAAGATTTTCCCTTGAGGAAGCTATGCTGACAATCGCCTATTTTATCATGTGCCACCAAGTACCCTGAGAAATCTTTCTTAATAATTGACTCCAACATCTTCCCAATCACTGAGATCAGACTAACTGGCCTATATTTTACTTTCTTCTGCCTCGCTCCCTTCTTGAAGAGTGAAGTGACTCTTGCAATTTTCGAGTCTTCCGGAACCATTCCAGAATCTCATGTTTCTTGAAGGATCACTACTAATGCCTCCACAATTTCTTCAGCCACCTCTTTCAGAACCCTGGGGTGTACGCCATCCGGTCCATATAACCTATCTAACTTTACACCTCTCAGTTTCCAATGAAACTTCTCTATAGTAATGGTAACATCACACACTTCATGCCTTCACCTGGAACTTCCACCATACTGTTAGTGTTTTCCACAGGGAAGACTGATGCAAAATACTTATTCACTTCATCCACTCGTTTGTTGTCTCCCATTACTACCTCTCCAGCATCATTTTCCACTGGGCCAATATCTAGTCTCACCTCTCTTTTACAGTTTATGTATCAGAAGAAATGTTTGGTGTCCTCTTTAATATTACTGGCTAGCTTACTTTCATAATCCATCTTTACCTTCTTAATGACTATTTTAGTTGCCTTCTATTGTTTTTTTAAAGCTTCCTAATCCACTAACTTCCCATTAATTTTTGCTCTATTATATGCCCTTTCTTTGGCTTTTATGTCGGCTTTGACTTCACTTGTCAGCCACAGTTATGTCATCTTGCCTTTAGAATACTTCATCCTCTTTGGGACGTATCTATCCTGTGCCTTCTGAATTGCTTCAAAAAATTCCAGCCATTGCTGCTCTGCCATCATCCCTGCCAGTGTTATTTTCCAATCAATTCTGGCTTACTTTTGTCTCATGCCTCTGTAACTCCCTTTACTCCAGTTAATACTGATACATCTGTCTTTAACCTCTTTATCAAATTTCAGGCTGAATTTGATCATATTGTGATTACTTAAGGGTTCTTTTACCTTTTAATTCCAATTAATTCTGCTTCTTTGACCAGAAACCAATCCGAACATCAGAAGGCGGGGGGGGGGGGGGGGGGGAATTTCAGACAGGTCCACAGCCTGAGTAGAAAAGCCAGCAGCAGATTGCTATGCAGTTAAGAGCTTTGACCAGTGACCAATCCAGACATCAGAAGAGGTGAAGGTGATTTCACTCAGGTACAATGCCTGAGTAGACAAGCCAGCTACAGAGAAAGAGAGCTTTGGCCAGAGACTGAATTGGATATTGGAAGGAGTGGATTTCACTTGGGTCCACTGCCCGAGAAGGAAGGCCAGCAGCGAGTCACCACAGTGACCAGCAACCAATCAATGCTCGGGATTGATTTTCAAGAGCAAACTAAAGGAAGGCAGGCGCAGCGGTCATCATATGAGTGGACATAGTCAGAGTCGTGATCTTGAGGCTTTAGCTCGTAGAGGCTTCAGGCAGAGAAAGAAAAAGAAGAGAAAAGCTCGAGGTTAATTTTTTTTTCCTTCCCTTCCTTATATCTGCTTAACTAGGACTGCAGACATGCCAGGCAGGATAGTGGAATGCTCCTCTTGCGGGATGTGGGAAGGCAGGGAGACCTCCAGCATCCCTGATGACTAAAACTGCGAGGTACATCCAGCTGCAGCTTCTAGCAAACCATGTTAAGGAGCTGGAGCTGGAACTGGATGAACTCTGAGAGGTACTTACACCCAAGATGTAAATAGGAGACTAGCTGACAGACAAGAAGGAGAAAGGGGTTAAGGAGCCAGTGCAGTGTACCTCTGTGGCCATCCCCCTCAACAACAGGTATATCACTTTATATTTTACTGGTGGGCTGGGTTGACCTAACAGAGGAAGTTCACAGTTGTCAGGTCTCTGATACTGAGTTTGGCTCTGCAACTCAGGAGACAAGAGGAGAGAAGAGGCATGCCATGGTGATAGGGGATTCATTAGTTAGTGGAACTGACAGGTGGTTCTGTGGGCCAGAAAATATTCCCAGCTGGTATGTCGCTTTCCAGGTGCCAGGGTCCAGGATATCTTGGATCGAGTCCTCAGCATTCTTAAATGGGAGAGTGAACAGCCAGAAGTCGTTGTCCATGTAGGTTCCAATGACATGGGTAGAATGAGTGATGAGCTTCTTCACAGGGAGTTCAGGAAGTTAGGTGATAAGTTAAAGGGCAGGACCTCCAGGGTTGTGATCTCAGGATTGCTACCCATGCCATGTGCCAGTGAGGCCAGAACTATGAAGATTATAGAGCTTAGTACATGGCTAAGGAGTTGGTGAAGGGGGGAGGGCATAAGATTTTTGGATCGTTGGTCTCTCTTCCAGGGAAGATGAGACCTGTACAGAAGGGACAGTTTGCACCTGAAATGGAAGGGGACTAATATCGTAGTGAGTAGGTTTGTTAATGCTGCACAGTGGGGATTAGAGTTGTAGGGGGATGGGAAACGGAGTGCCAGAACAGTTAGTGGAAAGTTTGTGGAGGCAGATGTTGGTAAGATCTCTGACAAAGTTGGATCTCAAAAGGTTGAGCATGGTGTGACTGGTGTTCTGAGTGCGTATATTTCAATACAAGAAGTATCTGTCAGATGTTAGAACTGAAGTTGAGGTAGCTGGATTACAAACAGAGTCAATGTGTAGTTGTGTAGTGAGGGGAGGCTGTTGATAGGACAAAATTGCAGTCAACGGGATGAGTTGCAATGAAAAAGGCAGACAAAATTGAAAAGGGTGAATACAGGACTGAAGGTGTTATATTTAAATGCACACAGTGTACAGAATAGGGTGGATGAACTTGTAGCACAGTTATAGATCGGCATGTGTGATGTAGGCATCATTGAATCATGGATGAAAGAAGATTATAGCTAGGAGTTTAATGTCCAAGGATATACATTGTATCGAAAGGACAGGCAGGAAGGCAGAGAGGGCGATGTTGCTCTGTTGGCAGAAAATGAAATCAAGTCATTAGAAACAGGCGGCATAGGGTCGGAGGGTATTGAAACATTGTGGTTATAGCTCAGGAACTGCAAGGGTAAAAAGACCCTGATGGGAGTTGTATACAGACCCCCAAACAGTAGCAAGGATGTGATCTACAATTTACAATGGGAGATAGCAAATACATGCCAGAAGGGCAATGTGATAGCAGTCATGCAGGATTTCAATATGATTAGGAAAATCTGGCTGGTACTGCATTCCAGGAGGGGGTATTTCTAGAGTCCCTTTGATATGGCTTTTTAGAGCAGCTCATGGTTGAGCCCATATATTAGGTGTGGAACAATGAATCCTGGATCATCGAGCTGCTAGTCCTGCCCTCCTGCAACCAAGTCTCACTAATGGCTGCAATGCCATAAATTCACATGCTGATTCATGCCCTCAGCTCATTTGTCTTTCCTACAATACTCCTTGCATTGAACTAGGCACAGCTCAGAACTTTAGTCCCACTGAGTCAACCTTCTGACACCTGACTCTGTTTGTAGGCTTACATTTTTCTCCACAACCACTCCAGCACCTGTTCTCATGCTCTACTTCCCATCCCCCTGCAACTCTAGTTTACCCCCCCACCCCCGTGAAGAACTAGCAAACCTTCCCCCTCATCCACCACCAGTTCAGGTGCAAACCATGTCTTCTGTGCAGGTCCAACAGCACAATAATCTAAAAATCTGAAGCTCCCCCTCCTGAACCAACTGCTTAGCCATGTGTTAAACTGTATGATTTTCTTATTTATGTCCTCACTAGCATGTGGCACAGGTAGGAATCCTGAGATCACGACTCTGGGGTACTGTTCTTCAACTTAGCACCTAACTCCCTTAACCCACTTTACAAGAACTAGTCAATGACCGCCCCCCCCCCCCCCCCCCCATATCACTGGTACGAAAGTAGATTACGACTTCTGGCTGCTCAGCCAATGACAAAGCATTGCTGCGGACTTGATCTGAGATATCCCTGATCCTGGCACCCGTGAGACAACACACCATCTGAGAATCTCGTTCTTGTGCACAGAACCTCCTTTCTGTTCCCCTAACCAATGAATCCCAATGAATCATTACAGTTTGCCTCCCCCCTTCCCTTCTGATCCACAGAGCCAGGGACCTGACCACTGTGGCTTTTCTCGGCTAGGTCATCCCTCTAACTGTATCCAAAGCAGCGTATCTGCTGTTGAGGGGAATAGCAACAGAGGTACTCTGCACTGGCTGCCTATCTCCTTTCCGCGTCGTGGCGGTCACCCAGTAACCTGTGTCATGCACCTTGTGGGAAACTACCTCCTTGTATGTCCTGTCCATCAACCCCTCAGCCTCCCAACTGATCAGGAGGTCATCCAGTTCCAGCTCCATTTTTTTAACACAGTCAGATAGAAGCTGCAGCTGGATGCACTTCTTGTAGGTGTGATCATCAAGGACACCAGAGGTCTCCATGCTTTTCCATATCCCACAAGAGGAGCATTCCACTATCCTGTCTGGCGTCCCCACTGCTCTAAATGTGCAATAAGAAAGAAAGAATAAAAAACAAAAATAATATTCACCTATGGCCTATGCTTCTCCTCGCTGAAGCCTCAATGAGCCAAAACCGCAATTCCCCATTCACACAATGGCCACTGCACTTAAACCTAACTTCTTTTTATTGGAACTTGCCAAATGCCTAATAATGTGGAATTTCTCAGAAACTGTGATGCGCAAAATGTGCTGACTGTCCCCCACTTGCTTCTTTTAAAATCTCTCTCCTCTACGCAATCCAATACCTTCTCAGGAACTGTGGCACACAAACTTTGCTGACTGCCCTTGCTCAATTCTTTTAAATTGTCTTTCCCTCTATGTAATCCAATGTCTCCTCAGGAACTGTGGAATGCAAAATGTCTGAGTGCCCCACTCGCTTCTTTTAAACTTACTCTCCCTCTATGCAAAGCATTGTCTGCTCAGGAACTGAGGCATGCAAAACTCTTATGGCCAGGGGGATGAAGCTGCTTCACATCTTGATGATTCTTGTCCTAATGTTACAATGCCCCCAGCCTGATGGTCGGGGTCAAAGAGCTTATTGGACATATGGGAGGGCTCATTGACAATGCTGAAGGCCTTGCACACACAGTGCTCATGATGAATATCTCTGTTGGGTGGAAGAGAGAACCTGATGATCCTTCAACAGTCCTCACAACCTTTTGTAGGTTCTTACAGTCAGATGCCTTACAATTCCCATAACAGACGGAGATGCAGCTAATCAGTTCAGTCTTGATGGTGCTTCCGTAAATATAGGTTACAATGGTTGTGGGGGGGAGCCTCACTCAACTCACGTCCACTCCTGAGGAAGTGGAGACTCTGCTGTGCTTTCTTGACCTAAGGTGAGTTTGTCTCTTTTGTGCACTCCCAGGAACTTGGTGCTCTTAACTGTCTCCACGGAGGAGCTATTTATGTGCAGTGATGAGTGGTCACCAGTACCTTCCTAAGGTCCACAATCATCTCTTTAGTCCTGTCCACATTGAGACTCAAGTTGTTGAGCTTGCACGATTCCACCAGTTGTTCTGCCTCCTCCCTGTACGTCATCTCATCGTCATTGTTCATGAGGGCCACCACTGTTGTGTTATCAGTGAACGACGATTCAGTTTGAACTGGATCTAGTAATGCAGTCATTTGTCAGCAGTGTGCTGAGCATGCAGCCCAGGGGAGTGTCGGTGCTCAGTGTGACAGAGTCAGAGATATTTCTGCCAACATGGACTTACTGTGGCCTTTCTGTCAAGTCCAGGATCCATTCACAGAGTGAGGGGTTGAGACCCAATGGGAACAGTTTACCCTTCAGCATTAAATGCTGAGCAGAAGTTCTGACTACTTCAAGGTGGTTCCAGAGGCCAACATGACTAATGGCGATGTCCTGCAGATGGTTTACAATATTACTTCTCCTTTATCTTTTAAATATACTTCTACTACTAAATCTGAGTGCGATTGGAGCCTGTAATTTACATTTCGATAGTGTGGTTTTAAGCCGACTGACTGATCTGGCTCTTTTGCGGTCTCCAAGGGAATTCAGCACGGTTGAGAATGAAGTCGAGAACAGAATATGCAGCCTTATGGTGGAGCGCAAACCCATGATCGCCTCCATTACTTGCCGATCTCGCTGATCAAAGCGATGAGCAAGATTGAAATCAATGAGGATGAGACCAGAAGGCAAGCAGGTGTCCAGCGCAGTCTGCCTGCATTTGAACGGTTTCCCTCGCCCCCTTGCTCACTGCTGCTGGAGGATGGAGTAGGGGTCTTGGATCTTGGGCACAGTTTGACTGGCGCAATTAGTGGATTAGACTCATTATTGGAGGGCTCTGCATTTCATGTTATATGTGGCTCTGGTTTCTGGTCACATATTGCCATTTTGTGCGGTTTTGATCAGGGTAATTAGATGTGGACTGGATCAGCGGTTTGCAGTCAAGAATGACACAATGCGAAATTGAACACTTAACATTCCTAGACTGCTTCAAGGACTCTGTAGATTGATGTTTAATATTCTGAGTGTTATTTACTTGTATTTTGCCATTTGTGCGGTTTGTTCTTTTTTTTTTGCACGTTGGGTGCTTGATGTTTTCTTTGAACAGGTTCCATGGTGCTTCTTTGTCTCGTGGCTATCTGTAGGAAGATGAATTACAGGGTTGTATACTGCATACATAATTTGGTAATAAATCTCCCTTGAACTTTGAACTTTAATAAACAGCATCTTGGCATATGCTTGGCAAACAGCATACTACTTTCCAGATGGGACAGGATGGAGAGGAATACAGAGACAATGACATCATCAGTTGACCAATTTGAGTGATAAGTGAACTAGAAAAGGTCCAAAATAGCAGGAAGATGGGATTTAATGTAATCCATAACCAGCTGGTCAAAGCATTTCATTATTGTTGAGGAAAGTTCCACTGGATGGTAGTTGTTGAGGCAGGTTACTGCCTCCATCTTGGGCACCAGGATGATGGTGGCCACCTTGAAACCTGAGGGGACAGTGGATAGTTCCAGAAAGATGTTCAGTTTGCTATGCCTTCAATCCTGTTTTGGGAAGATGAGGAAATGTGAGAAACACCAGCTGAAAATGAAACAACACACACACGTACACACACAAAATATTATGTGGTCAGAAATTACTGGAATACTATGATTCTAGGGTGCTTTTTTGTGCCTTTTAGACTGCCACTAAGGCTGATTCCTTAGGAACACTATACAACCATTTTGTATGGATGCCCTAAATAATACCCAATACAACTGTATGTTATAAACAGGATACAAAATGAATAGATCTTTATTGGGTGTTTATGTGAAGAACCCATCATTTCAGATGTTAATTTCTCTCTGTACTGGTCTCCAGTGTTACAAAAGCTGCTTTGTTGTATATCGTGAACAAAATAAAGAGATTGTTACTGGATTGTGGAAGTACTAGGTGAGAAATCACACATCTTTCTGTTTTTCTAAGGAGTTGCAAAGTTTGTGTAATCATCACTGTCTCATTTTAAGATTATTTTATGCATTGCAAAATCTGCAGCTTTTATTTACCTGCGTGTTCTATTGATTTTGTTCCGTTATATCAAGGAGATGTTGTTGGAGTTGTTGATCCACTCCTTGGTATTTTGCATTAGAGCATCAGTTCTATTGTTTACAATTGGAGCTAAAATCTTAATTTCCTTTGTGGATATCTTTAAAGCAATCCTTTATACTGCTTTACTTCCTATTAGTGCTTTATAAATTTTTTTCAGTAGTTCAAAGCAATATTGGTACCCACAGCTGTCTTGTTGTTTTATTTCTAGGAAGCAAATTTTGGTGTATGGTAAGACCAGTAGACAGTCCGATTGGAGGAAGAAGAAAAGTTTCTAGGAAGGCATGGAAAATCCGAAGTGACCTGTTCATCAGAAGCAGTATGTTTAGCTTTAAGGACAGCCATTTTCTGCCTGAAAGAGCTCTATTTTTCTGCTCTATGTCACAGTCATAGAATTTTAGAGAAACAGGCCCTTCAGTCCAACTGGCCTATGCTGTATTTTTTTTAACCTGCTTCAACCACTTCTTCTCACAGCTCATTCCACATATATGCCATCCTCTGTGAGAAAAATGTTGACTCTCAAGTTTCTATTAAATCTTTTCACTTTCACTTCAAACTAATGCCCTCAAATTCTTGATTCCCCTATTCTGGAAAAAGACTAAGTACATTCACCCAACCTGTTGCCCTAGTGATTTTATATACCTCTATAAGATTACTTCTCAGTCTCCTCTGAGGACCTAACCTGTTCCCAATATATTTTTGTAGTTATAAAGAAGGCAAGACAGCGGCTATACTTTATTAGGAGTTTGAAGAGACATGGCATGTCAAAAAATGCACTCAAAAACTTCTATAGTCGTACTGTGGAGAGCATTTTGACAGGCTGCATCACTGTCTGGTATGGAGGGGCTACTGCACAGGACCAAAAGAAGCTGCAGAAGGTTGTAAATATAGTCAGCTCCATCCTGAGCACTAGCCTACAAAGTACCCAGGACACCTTTAGGGAACGGTGTCTCAGAAAGCCTGTGTCCATTATTAAGGACCTCCAGCACCCAGGGCATGCCCTTTTCTCACTGTTAGCATCAGGTAGGAGGTACAGAAGCCTAAAGGCACACACTCAGCGATTCGGGAACAACTTCTTCCCCTCTGCCATCTGATTCCTCAATGGACATTGATGCTTTGGACACTACCTCACTTTTTTAGTATACAGTATTTCTGTTTTTGCACATTTTTTAAATCTATTCAATATACGTAATTAATTTACTTGTTTATTTATTATTATGTTTTATTTTATTTATCTTTTTCTCTCTCTCTGCTAGATTATGTATTGCATTGAACTGCTGCTGCTAAGTTAACAAATTTCACATCACAAGCCGATGACAATGAACCTGATTCTGATATTCTCCAAGTAGTCCAAGACTGCCCAACCTCTCCTTATACTCAATATCTCAAATCCTGGCAGTGAACTTGTAAACCTTTTGTGTGCTCTTTCCAGCTTAATGGTATCTTTTCTAAAGTGGGCTGACCTAAACTTAATCCAGTATTCCATGAATGTAGTATTCTTTCCAATGAAGGGCCTGAAATGTCAACTGTTAATACCCTTCCATTGATGCTGTTCAACCTGCTGAGCTCGTCCAGCATTTCGTGTGTGTTGCACCAAATGATGCCATTTGGTGGCACCCTTACCAATGTGATCATAGTCAGAAGAGTTTTTAGCAATGGATTGCCTTGTCACACCAACACTATTAACTTTTTAGATTCTAAATATTTTTCTGGACCCACCTTGTTTTCATCATCCATGCAGTACCTCACAGTGGCCTTCTCTAGAGATAAGAAGACAGTTCTAAACGTGATGGGTGTAACAAGACCTTAAGTTACCTATACTCCCTGCTGCCAAAACCAAGCTGCTGTATTCACCTTCATGCAAGAATCTGTGCGGGTAGAGACCTTCTGTAAAATACTGTAAAGTTTTTAACCAACATTCTCTCATTGAAATGTCTTAAACTTTATAAATAAGATTGTTGTAATTTTAAACTGAAGATTTCTCCTTTTTATCATCCTTGATCCTCAGGATCAAGAATGGATTTGCCAACTGATCAGGCCAATGTGGGGAATGCAGACTTTTTCACAGAAGGAGCAGGAGATGTCTGATGAGGCAAATGGGCAGGTAGATATTTTTAAAGTTCATGAATGTATTCAACTACTCTGGCCATGGGAACTTCAATGCATGTAGTTGCTGTGCACTCTGTGGTAGTTTTCTGGATGTTGAAGATGTCCTTCATGCTTCTACGCTGATGTTGGACAGACAATGCTGCACACTTGCAGAGTGGTCTCAATGTTTTTAAGGCTTCCACTATATTCTATATTCTTCTTCATTTCAAACCCCACTCCACACAAACACAAATACACAACCCATGAACGGCTCCAATCCTGACACAGGGAGTTGATTAGGGAAAGTACTTTTTGTTTGCTGATTCCAACTGTCTCTCAGGTTACTTGTTCACCTTATTTAAGTCCTGATGTTCTTTTCTTGGGATTTTTCACCAAACCAGATTGTCTGTATTACCTAAAAGTTGCATAAAAGATTGTAGAATGTGGAATGTGGAAAAAAAATTCTCATGACACAAGTCCTTCATTATTTATGGTGCTCAATCTTGGTGCTTGGGGGCCAAGTGGTTAAGGCGTTCATCTAGTTATCTGAAGGTCACTAGTTCGAGCCTTGGCTGAGGCTTACATGTGTGTCCTTGAGCAAGGCACTTAACCACACATTGCTCTGTGACGACACAGGTGCCAAACTGTATGGGTCCTAATGCCCTTCCCTTAGACAACATTGGTGGAGAGGGGAGATTTGCAGCTTAGGCAACTGTCAGTCTTCCAAAAAAAACCTTGCCCAGGCCTGCGCTCTGGAAACTTTCTAAGGCGCAAATCTATGCTCTATTGAGACTAACGGAGGCCTACACTACACCTTAATCTCAGCAACTGCAACTTTTATTTCCAAATGTAAATCCATTATATGACCCTCTCCTGATAGAGAATATCTACATTTTACCAACTGAGATTGAACAAGAAACAAGAATATTAAATATTTCAACATTATTGCTCAACCAGGATACAAAGTTTTCCTTAGTAATGATTCAATTACTTCAATTCCAGCTACTTGTAGGGCTCATTCTGTATCTTAAACATAAGGGATGCTGGAAATCCAGAGAAATGCATACGAAATGCTGGAGGAACTCAGCAGGTCCAGGAAAGGAGTAAACCGTCAATATTTCAGACTAAGACCCTTCATAAGCTGTGGAAAGGAAGAGAGAAGAAGCCAGAATAAGAAGGTGGGATGAAGGGAAGTGTAGGCAAGAAGGTGAAGTCAGGTGGATGACTGCAGGGAGATAAATTGAGAAGCTGGGCTTTGAGAAGAAGAGAAAAAGTAAGAGGAGAGTTAGACTAAATATCAGTTTCTTGGATATCCAGTAATTTTCCCCCTCCCTCTTCCCTCTTCTTCCATTCTTCACTCTGGCTCCCCTTTCACCTGATTCATTAATGTGATGTAAGGAGAGTTGGTATGATCAGCATTTATAGTTCCTCTTAAATTATCCTTGGAAAAAGTAGTTATACCTCACACATCACTTAAAATTGTGGCATTGCTCGAAATATATAAAGTGAAAGGAAGTCATAAACACGAGATTCAACATGCTGGAATTCTTGAGCAACACACACGAAGTGACTCTCCAGTTCCGATAAAGAGTCTCAGACAGAAGCATCGACTGTATTCCCCTCCAGAGATGCTGCCTGGCTTGCTCAATTCATCTAGCACGTAGCGAGAGATAGAAAGTGAATCATTTTATAATAGATGATTTTGATCTAGTATTAGAATTTACACGCACCTGTAATAAATTTAATCATTCCACCTTCCTAAATGGTACAACTTTGTTTTTGACAGTTACGATTGCACATGCCTTTATATTACACCCAGATAACTGAATACCCGAGAAACCTGTTTGACTCCAAAAATAATGCTATAAAGTAAAAATTTTCGCATTACCTATCCTAAAAACACGCTGGATTTATTGTAGGAACTGTGCATACTAGAAAACTTCCGCTCAGCAGGAAAGAAAATGCGTGCTGAATACAGATGAAATTATCTGTAATATTTGTTCTATGCATCACGATATTAGCTCTATATGCAATTAACTATTAAATTGGCTTTAAAAAAAATGACTAGTTCTACCGAAGGAGGGCCCTGTGCAAATGTATTTCCGGGTGAAATCTCTACGGATTTTCCCGGTTTGGACGCTGCCTGCACCAAGCCGGAGTTGTTCTCGCCATCCTGGTGGTGTTTCTCTGTTACCAACCTCGTCAGAAGTTACCCTTCAAGCCATACGAAAAGTTACAGCGTGGAGAAAAATAAATAGCCACGGCATACTCGCAGTCTGGCTGCCTGAACATTTAACAGTACAGAGACCGAATTAGACTTTTGCTTTAAAGTAGCGGCAAGGCTATTGAAAATATCTGAAGCTGGATTGATTCAACCACTGCAGATTGACCTCAGATCGACGCGGACAAGCATTTCTCTGAAAGGTATTTTTATCGAACAATTGTAGCGTTTCGGAGACTGGGTTTTTAAACGAAGAGCTTGCCCTTTGTAGTATTTCCAGTCCTTTGTAGTGGCAGTAAAGGGTTTCGCAATGGGTAGTTTTGGCTTTATGAAGTTTAGGCTATTAAAGTTCTCTTGTTCAGACTTTGTGGGGAGTTTGTTTCCTATATGTATTTTTATTTCGAGTTGATAGTGTATAAATGTTTGTTCTGGGACCGGGTTCTGCAGGTAGGTAAGAGTCGTGCTCGCTCTGCTGGGTTGGGTTCCGTTGGCTGGACGGGGAAGTGACCGCGTCGCTGGGGGTTTCAGCGCCTGCTGCACCCATTGTCTATTGAACGACGTGTCTCTTGGGGCCATCTTAATGAAAACAAATGGTTGTCTGTGGTACTGTATGTCTAAAGGGTCGATAAACCTGCGTCAATTCTGCGTACTTGTACGAGGGAGGCGGACAAATCTGCACTCTGTTCAGATAAGGTTTCTGTTTTTGTATTGCATATATAGGTGGGGCGTCATTCATAATCTGTACCTGCGGGGGTTTTTCTTGAAGGGTCTCGGCCCGCAATGTCGCCTGTTAATTCATTTACAGATATGCTGCCTGACCTGCTGAGTTCCTTCAGCGTTTTGTGTGTGTTACTTGAACTAGTTTGTTTTTGTACTTTGATATTTTCAGCTGTGGTGTCACATTAACTATCTGTAGTGGGCAGTGCATTTCTGAAATTGTGGGATGGGTGCCTCTTGTGAGCAATGCGTCTTAATGTGGTAGCTAGTTGACAATAAAGTCTGACTTCACCGTGTGAGCGCCACCAGTTGGGTAGCGATTTGTGTTTAGTCCATTCTGTCTGATGTCATTTTAGGCCAGTCATAAATTGAGGAAGTAGGATCCGGCTGCACACGGGTGCTGATCTCAACTCTTAAACTCCAGTCATGTTACACAAGTGGAAAAAGGGAGGACATGCTAGCAGACTGCATTGGTCATCTTGCCCTTAGTAGCTGACTGATGAAAACAGAGAATACCACTTTCTTGACAAGTGACTCCTATTGTACGTCCGGCTCTGGTAGAACATAATCGATTTAAAAGCTCACTTTTTAGTTGCAGCAGCCTTACTTTAAAAACTCAATTAAAATAAAGCTGAATTTATTTAAAAGTGATCAGGCACACAATAATCTGACTTTGATATCCGAGAAAATATCCTTGGATTTGTAGAGGGTATATATTGGGGTCCTCTTCAGCGCTGTCGTGCCATTCTCTGGACTGGTACTTGAACTCGGAACAAACTGGCTTGGCGATAGCGCTATGTTGAATGGTGTCCAATTTTGTGGTAGTTTTTTTCATTAAGTTCCATCAGTATGATGATGTATTATTGCCTCTTGTGGATTTTCTATGAATTTGGACGTGAATTGTATGACGTGCATTTGAGGAACTGCTCAACTCATTGGGGAAAAAATCATGACTCCTTTTGATTTCAGATTGGGCAGGCATTTTGAGAATCAATAATTTTTTGACCTGAGTGTATTTCCACCATTTCTACAGTTTTGAGGTCTGGATAGGACTATTGTTTTTATTGACAAGAAACAAAACATTGTTTCTCAACATTTCAAATTGTTATACTTGAAGATGAAACATTGAAAATTTAACTTGATTGCGTATCACCATTTAAATCAATATGGTGATTTATTTGTGTATTTTCCAAGAAGTTTGATTTTATTATAAAAGTTGTACTGAATATATCTTAATTGAACTCAGTCACAACAGATCGTGAGATATGCAGCCAGAAACCTGGTGTAATAATCTGAAGATTTGAATTTAAATTCCACAGGGTGCTTGGGAATTCTTAATATGTTAATGAAATGGAGTTTTCTTTTTTTTGAAAAATCTTGCTTTCTGTAATGATGACCACAAAATTTCAAGATTTATTTAAAATTGGGATCACTAATGTACTTTAAGGATAAGAAATTTGCTTTTCATGCCGAATAGAATCTATTTGTGATACCTCTCGAAGTTCTAAATGCTCCTCAAAATGACATAGGAGACTCTGAAACATGAGCCACTGAAATGTCAATAACAAGGGGGCAAAAAAAACAGAAGAGCAGCCCAGCAATAGACGTGATAAAGCACATGTAGTGAGCTGATCTGTTTGCTGACCCCTGAGACCTTGTCAAAGTAAGGAGAGCCACTCAATGCACACAAAATGCTGGAGGAACTTAGGTTGTGCAGCATCTATGGAAATGAATATTTTAGGCTTTGACTCTTCATCAGGACTGGATGGGAAGGGGGAAGAGGTCAGAATACGAAGGTGGGGGTGAGGGGAAGGAGTACAAGCTAGAAGATGATAGATGGAACTGGGGTAGGTGGGGGAGGGGTTGAAAGAAGTCACTGGGAGGTGATAGGTGGAAAAAGTAAAGGGCTGGAGAAGAAAGAATCTTATAGGAGAGGAGAGTGGACCATGAGAGAAAGAGAAGGAAGAGGGGCACCAGGGGGATGTCATAGGCAGATGAGGAAGAGGTAAGGGGAGTGGCAGAGTGAGAAATTGGAGAGGAGGGAAGCAAGAGTGGTAAAAATACCCAAGGTTGGAGAACTTAATGTTCATGCCACTCTGAGACAGAGCCACCCTATGAACAAATTAAGCCACAACCTCATATAGTCTTGCAGTGTCATACCTTATGACATCCCAGTCTCCTCAGTTACGTGCGCTTTCCTTTACCTCACTGATAACTGCTTTCAATGAGTCAATCAGTCTAGTTACCACCACATTCAGCAGTACCTACCAGTCAGCTGTTCACTAATGTGCACTTAGTTTAAATATAGGTCGAGAGTTAAATTCCAAAGATGAGAATGAGTTACTGACACCAAGGTAGCTTTTGACAACATGTAGCATGACTGACCTCTATTAGGCACAATACCTTGACCAACACAGGAGAAGCTCTGCCTCATGACCACCAATCTGTAGAAATGGAGCATTCACGTTCGATTAAGATCCTTGAGTCCACGCAGAAGTTGTGGAAAGACTGCAGCACTGAGTACACATCATCTCCAACAGCCACAACCTTTTGTCCACATTTGTCTCTGGTTCCCATACTAGCCTCACCATCACTGAAACAAGTAAGGGCGTTGTTCACTGTAGTCTCTTGTCTGGATAACAATCCAACTACTATTGTTCACTACCTTGGCCAGTTATGTACAGTAGTTTATCTGCAAGTTGTAATACTGCCAGTTCTAGGTATTAGAACTGTACTGGAAGCAAATCAACCTCATTTCTGAAGGACAAAGGAGTCTATTTAGAAGGGTACTGGATTTTTTAGCTCACAATCTACTTTATCTAGCCTTGCACCTATGACTGGTATTGTACTTTCTCTGTAATGGTTGCACAGTATTCTGCAAACTGTTATCGATTTTTTTTCCCTTGTACTACCTCTAATACTGATATGGTAAAATGATCTTTATGGATGTGAAATGCAAAACAGTTTCTCACTGTACCACAATACATGTGACAACAATAAATCAATTAAATTTAACAAATTGGAACCCCTGTAATTGTAATTTAATTCTAGTTGTGTGTCAATCTGAGTTGGAAGAATATTGCTGGGTTAAAATCTTGGCAGTCCCTCCCCAATGGAGCATAGAGTACAGTTATTGTATGGATGGCAACAATTTAAGAAGGTGGTTCAATATCTTTCTAGAGCCATTAAGATTGGTCAGTAATGGATGTTTTTGCTAGAGATGCCCATGTACAGTCGGCTGTCCTTATCCGCGAGGGATTGGTTCCGGGACCCCTCGCAGATACCAAAATTCGCGGATGCTCAAGTCCCTTATTCAACCTGTCTCAATGTGCTGGACCTTCGGACCCAGCGGAACCCCAGACCTTATTTAACCTGTCTCAGTGCAGTGGACATTAGGACCCGGCGGCAGAGATCTGAATCCGCAGTGTTGCTGTTCACGAAAATAATCACGATCATGATTGAAAATAAAGTAGAAATAATAAAGTGATTGGAAAGAGGTGAAACGTCATTGGAAAAGCGTTAGGCTACATCCATCAACGATTGGAACAATTTTAAAGGATAAAGTGAGGAAGGCTCTGCCCCGATGAAAGCTACAATTATTACTAAGCAACACAGTGGTTTAATTATTGGGTTTTGGGTTTTTGATCCTCCACATCAACCCGGCACGGATGGAGAGCGCACTCAGGAGTGGTCTGTCACTGGATCGAACTCAGGAAGAAGTTCCCAAACCCGGCGTTGAAACATATGTTCTTAGGTGTTTTATATGCATAGAAAGGTAAAATATATACTATATACTAAGACAAACGTTTGACTAACTGACACTAAGTAATACCGGATGTACCTGTTCTGACTTACTTAGTAAGAGAACTTCCGATTTTTTTCGATCCCGATCCACGATAACCCACGCACATCCTCCCGTATACTTTAAATCATCTCTAGATTACTTATAATACCTAATACAATGTAAATGCTATGTAAAATAGTTGTTATATTGCATTGTTTAGGGAATAATGACAAGGAAAAAAGTCTGTACATACTTGAACGACAAGTGCTGGAAGAGCACTTCCGGGTTTTCGCGATTCGCGGTTGGTTGAATTCGCACATGCGGAATTCGCAGATAAGGAGGGCCGACTGTATTTGGAAAGGAGAATAATTAATTTG
Organism: Hemitrygon akajei; assembly: GCF_048418815.1. Classification (NCBI taxonomy): domain Eukaryota; kingdom Metazoa; phylum Chordata; class Chondrichthyes; order Myliobatiformes; family Dasyatidae; genus Hemitrygon; species Hemitrygon akajei. Next base: position 138,523,283 of record NC_133126.1, read on the forward strand.
ATAGTTTAAATTGAGATGAAACTTTATATTTAACCATTTCCCAAGTTGACTTGGAAGGCTACTCAATTCTTGCTCAGCAGCTAAATTTAGCTATTAGAAATCTCAAGGCACCAAATGTCATGTGGCTGTTTAAACTTTGTTTCTCATAGCTATTAATTAGAATTGTTTGTGTTTGCATGGTAATATTTGTCATTGCTATTTGTGAGAAGGGCATTTCAATGCAAGTTTTTACTTATTACTTTCTGCTCTTCAGCTACTGTCTGAAATGTGATTTATTTCTCCTTTTATTTCATTTCAGATTTTTTGACTTTTCTAGTATTTTGACCATAACCCACAGAATTCATAAACAATTATCACAAAGGTTATAAAGACATTAAACCAGTTATTAGAAAAGTATTTCAGCAAAATGCATATAGTACAACTTAATTGATTATTCCTACTTTTTTTCTTAAGTTATATAAGATTTATAAGTTATATAGAAATAAATTGGTTGGCTTGTTTTAACAATAGAAGAGTAGATATTGTTTTGTAACTGGCCACGTTGACATTGAAACGTTTTTGTTTCAATTCCAGATTTATTTCTTTATTGACATTGCTTGGAAATAATTTCTGGTAATTAAACCCAAAGGTCATTTCTGAGGCAACAGATGAGCAGAAGCAATGTGTTCTACATATTGGGCATCACGATTGAGCTAAACATTCTCTGCTGATATTCATCTGTAGATTTTTTAATTGTAATTATTAAGGGAGGCATCCTAAGATATGCCTAAAATATGTTTTCTAATCTAATCTCTCTGAAGGTGGTTGTTACACGCATCTGACAATTATCATGGTGTATGAATTATCAGTAATTTCTTCCAGTCTGCTATTTTTTCAATACTTTGTAATGAATATTTTACTCTGGTATTGAAAATGCAATTGTTTAGAAATAAATAGAATCAGGTTTAATATCACTAGCATATGTTGTGAAATTTTGATATTTTGCTGCAGCAATGATTGTAATACATAGTAAGAAAAACTACAGATTGCAATATATAAATAAGATAATTGAACTGAATAAGTATTGCAAAAGAGTAGGAAAAAGTGGTGGTAATGCTCATGGGTTTATTGTCCATTCAGAAATCTGATAACACAGGGGAAGAAGCTGTTCCTGAAACATAGAATGTCTGTCTTCAGGCTTGTGTACCTCCTCCTTGCTAGTAGCAATGAGAAGTGGGCATGTGGTGATAGGGATCCTATATGATAGATGCTGCCTTTTTGAGGCATCGCCTTTTGTGCCTGTGATGCTGGGGATGCTAGTGCTCGTGATGGAGCTCGCTGCGTTTGCAACTTTCTGCAGATCTTCCTGATTATGTGCAGACAGTGCAGAAAGCATTTAGAATGCTTTCCATTATCAGCTGGTTGAGTGTGGTGCTGTGACACCAGCTGACAATCTCACTCCTGAATACCTCCTCATCACCATCTGAAATTCTGTCCACAGTAGTTGTCTCATTGGCAAGTTTATAGATGGTGTTTGAGCTGTGCCTAGCCACGCAATCGTGGGTGTAGAGAGAGTAGAGCAGCGGGCTAAGTGGACATTCTTAAATTGCACCAGTGTTGATGGTCAGCGAGGAGGAGATTTTGTTACTGACTTGCACAGAGTCTGGTCTGCCGGTAAGGAAGTGAAGCATCCAAATACAGAGGGAGGTACAAAGGCCCAGTTTTTGGTGCTAGTTGATCAGAATATTCCAAATTAGAATAGCATCACACACAAAATGCTGGTGGAACTTAGCAGCTCAGGCGGCATCAAGAGAAAAGAGTAAACAGTCGATGTTTTGGGCCGAGACCATTCATCAGGACTGGAGGGAAAAAAAGATGAGAAGTCAAGAATAAGAAGGTGGGAGGAGGGTAGGAAGATCTACAAGGTAGTAGGTGATAGGCGAAACTGGGAGAGGGGGAAGGGTGAAGTCGATTAGTAAAAGAGAGAAAGGGCTGGAGAAGGGGGAATCTAATAGGAGAGGTCAGAAGGCCATGGAAGAAAGGGAAGGGGGAGGATCACCAGAGGCATGTGATGGACAGGTAAGGAGATACTGTAAGGTGAGAGAGGGAAATGGGAATGGTGAAGGAGAATGGAGTGGGGCATTACTGGAAGTTCGAGAAATAGACATTCTTGTCGTAGATTGGAGGCTACCCAGGTGGAATATAAGGTGTTGGCTCCTCCAATCTGAGCGTGGAGTAGAGGAGTCCATGGGCTGACATATCAGAATGAGAATGGAAAATAGAATTAAAATGGGTAGATCCCTTATTTTTCTGACGGATGAAGCATAGGTGCTTGGCAAAGCTGTCTCCCAATCTATGCCGAATATTATTGGAATAGTAATATTATTAGAGTAATATATCATTCTCCCAATGGTTCCTCATTCATCTTCAAATATAGCAAATTATATTTGTGAAAGCCTGAAGTAACTAGATTATTTAATTTTGATTGGGCATCTATTTATGTTATTTAATTTAGATCATGCATTTATTTATATTATTTAGACTGAATTGCTTTTTATTATATCATTCAAATTTAATATGATTTCTTCACTGTTTTTCGCAGAAGTTAGTTGATAGTAAGATCAATAGAAAATTGACTATGCATAATAAATTTCTACCTAGTTAGTATTAGATTGGTTTTTAAAAAAAACTTCCTTGATCTCTAAGCCAGGAAATGCAGGTTGTCTTATCAAAAAAGCAGAGGAATAAATTGGTCCACCTCAAGCTGTTGTTCTCCTGGAATCAGTGGTCATTCTGAAGTATCCACAAACAATATTGGTCATTTGGCCAAAGGGGCTAAACAGAACATTTCTAAGTTCATGTCTAATACAAAACGAAGTAGGAGCAAAGAGGTTTCAAGGGGATAGAGTGATTGGAAAGAACAGATAGAGTGCAATGTGGGGTAAATGTCCAAATTTAGTTAGTAAAAAGAGAAGTACTATGTTATTATGTGGAGAGATTATGAAATGTTGCTGATCTTATGCATTAGTTATTGCAAGTTTACACACAGATGCAGTATGCATTTCAGTAGGTGAATGGTATGTGGTCTTCATATTGTGAAAGGATTTGAGTGCATGAGTCGGGATATTTTGTTATTTGTGCCTGGCCTTGGATCAAGTGGGAAGAAGATTTGAAAGATTGATTCTTGGGATGAAAGTGAGTTACAAAGAGAGATTAAGACATTGGACCTACAGTGCTTGGAGCTGGAAGAATGAGGGGTGATTGTATTGAAATAGAGAATATTTTTAGTATGTTTCCTCCAGTGGGAAAATCTGGAGCAAGTGAATTTAGTTCCTGTAAGGTGAAGTCATTTAATTTGAAGAAGAGGAAAAATTCATTCCTTCCATTCAGAGTTGTGAATCTTTGAAATAACTTCACTTTTTAAGAAGAGAGTGAGGCAAACTACAGGAAATCATAAACCAGTTAGTCTGACTGACTTCAGTGGTTAGCAGGAAGTTGCAGTTCATTATTAAGGATGAGGTTTTGGGGTACTTGGAAACACATGATAAAATAGGCTGAAGTCAACATGGTTTCCTTAAGGAGTAATCTTTCCTGACGAATCTGTTGGAATTCTTTGAGGAAGTAACAGACAGAATAGACAAAGGTGTGTCAATGGATGTTGTTCACTTGGATTTTCAGAAGGCCTTTGACGGTGCCACATGAGGCTGCCTAACAAATTAAGACTTCATGGTATTACATGAAAGATGCTAGTGTGGACAGAAGATTATCTGACTGGAAGGAGGTAAAGAGTGAAAAATCTCTGGTTGTCTGCTGGTGACTAGTGGTGTTCAGCAAGGGCTGGTTTTGGGACTGCTTTTCATGTTTTATGTTAGTGATCTGGATGACAGAATTGATGGATTTATGGCCAAACTTGCAGATGATACAAAGATAGGTGGAGGGGCAGGTAGTGTTAAGAAAGTAGGGAGGCTGCAGAAGGACAGATTAGGAGAATGGGGCAAACAAGTGCCAGGTGGAATATACTGTAGGGAAGTCTATGGTCATGCAGTTTGGTAGAAGGAATAAAGGAGAGCAAATTCAGAAATTGGGGGTGCACTGGACTTGCGGCTGCTTGTGCAGGTTCTTTAAAGGTTAAATTGCAAGTTGAGTTGCTGGCAAGGAAAGCAAAAGCAAAGTTAGCATTCATTTCAAGAGAAAAAAAAAGAAAGATGTAATACTGAGGCTTTATAAGGTTTTAGTCAGACCACATTTGAATCAGAATCATGTTTAATATCAATGGCATAGGTCATGAAATTTATTAACTTAGCGGCAGCTGTACAATGCATCACCTGATAATTTAGAAAAAAGTAAATAAATCAATTACAGTAAGTATGTATATTAAATAGTTAAAAATAGTGCAAAATCTCAAATATTTTTTTAAAGGTGAGGTAATGTTCATGGGTTCAATGTCCATTTTGGAATTGGATGGCTGAGGGAAGAAGCTTGGAATATTGTAAAGAGTTTTGTGCCCCTTATCTAAGAAAGGATTGGAGAGGGTTCAGAGGAGATTCTCAAGAATGATCCCAGGAGTGAAAGGTTTAATGTATGAGAGAATTTCTTTAGCCAGAGGGTGGTGGATCTGTGGAATTTATTGCCACAGATGGCTATGGGGGCCAAGTCATTGGGTATATTTAAAGCAGAGGTTGATAGATTCTTGGTTAGTAACGGGGTCAAAGTTTGCGGGGAGAAGGCAAAAGAATGGGATTGTGAGGGATAATAAATTGGGTATGGTGGAACGGCAGAGGAGATTTGATGGGCTGATTGGCCTTATTGTGCTGTTGTGTCTGTACGTCTATTTGTGTGAAATTTTGTTGTTTCCAAATGAATGATGTGTCTGTTAGAGGAAATTCAGCAAAGGTTCACAAGACTGACTCCTGGGGTGTGAGGGATGTCATGAGGAGAGGTTGCATGATTTAGGCCTCAGTTCTTCAGAAATTAGATGAATGAGAAGTAGCTTCATTGATGCGTGCATTAAAGTAGCAGGTCCTCTCTGGGTTATGGATGCCCCAAGCTTGTAAATGACCATTTGGGAGACAAGTGGAATAATGTTGTCTGCTGTGGAGTTGCAGGCATATTCTGGTGGGTGGGAATGGGTAATTTCAGATTCATTTATTTATCACGTACATCGTAACATACAGTGAAATGTGTTATTTGTGTTAACAACAACTTAGCGTGAGGAGGTAATGCGAGTAGCCTGCAAAGGTTGCCACACATTTTGACACCAAAGTCCAGAATGCTCAGCAGAGCAACACAGAACACAGCAAAGTGGGCACAAGCAACAAAACAGCAACAACAAAACAAGCACTGTCCTTCACTCCTCCACCACTACCACCCCCCACAAATTTATGCACACAGAATCCTCCAACACCAGGGCAGGCCGTCTCCAGACTCCCAACTGCAACGTCCAGTGGACTCGGAGTTCTGGCCATCAGGCCTTGACTAATGGACTGAAAATTGACCTTCAGAATTCAATCTTCAGTATCGATTCTTCGATGACGATGAATGAGGAACTCGAACACTAGGCCTCAAGTGCTGGGCTCTCTGATATCTGGGACCCCAAATTCTCAGCCTCTGACTTCTGTGTCCCTTTTCTCCTGTCCAATCCACCTCTCCGAGCTGCAGCAATTGAAAGGTGAAGCCAAGCTGATCTGGGAAAGCTGAGTGGACACGCTGGGTCAGTGGAAAAGGCTGGTGGCTGTTCTTTCATTGTGTGCTCACGCTCCTAGTGCAGTATTTGCGTGATCCTCTCCCAAAAACTGCTCAATTCCAGTTTCCAAAGAGTTCTCGGGCATGGAACTCTCATAACCTGAAGTCTGTTGGTAGAGTTTCAATAAATGAAATGGATGTTAGATTTTCTCTTCAAGGTATTTAGAACAGGAGAGTAATGTTTCATTTCAAAACAAAAAAAGGCCGTTCAGGCCTGATATATAAGGAGAAATATCCTCACTCAGAGGGTGGTGACTCTTGAATTTCTATCTAAGAGAATTACATAGGCTGTCAAGTGGTTGAGTGTTTTCTTTTATATATTAAAGGAATCAAGGGACTTTAGTAGCATAAAATTAGTGACAATGAAGTTGTTGAATGACAGAGCAGGTTTGGGGAGGGAGTGGGGTGAAAGGCCTCATCCTGCTCCAATTTCTTTTGTTATGAAACAAGTAAGGTGTAGGTTTATATTAAAGCCAACATTCTGGCAATGGGATATGTTGCATATGTGTTACTGGGCATCTGTTGGCGAGATTTTATTTTGTCGATTCAATGCTTAACTGGTCAAATTTAAAAGGTAGATTAAAAAAAAACTCTGCTAAAGGCATGATAATCCCACACTGGGCCTTTCATTTGCATGCTTTAAATAAACCTTTTCCAGCTAAGAATTTTGTTAGATTTAGACTTTATTTTGGCCTGGATACCAAGAGAATTAAAAAACAATCCCATGATCATTGATGTAATGTATCTTGTTGACAAACCATGTCATTGTGAGTCTTTCTTTGAAGCCTGTAATCTGCAGTAGCAGGATTACGTATTTGGCAATTCATGAAATTGTTTTTGACTAATCAGATTGGAATGACTGTTTACAGTGCTTGGTTAATCAAGAATGAGCCTAGGTGACTTCCTCAAGCTTCTAAATTTAAACTTTCATTTTCTACTGACAGTTATTCAGGCTATTTGATTATAAATGTAAAATCGTTCTTCATTTTCTTTATTTAAAAAGTAACAAAGTAAATGGTGGCTGCTGTAACCACTATGTCCAATAAGTTTGAAACTATCAATTTTTTTTGGATTTGGTTAAGTGTGGTGAAAATTATTTTGGGGATATTGGGAATAAATGGAGGAATGGGATCAATTCAATCACTCTTTTGAAAAACCAGTTATTCGTGGGCTGCAAACAGGAGGAAATCTGCAGATGCTGGAAATTCAAGCAACACACACAAAATGCTGGTGGAACACAGCAGGCCAGGCAGCATCTATGGGAAGAAACTCAGTTGCCATTTTGGGCCGAGACACTTCGTCAGGACTAACTGAAAGAAAAGATAGTAAGAGATATGAAAGTGGGAGGGAGAGGTGAGATCTGAAATGATAGAAGACAGGAGGGGGAGGGGCGAAGCTATGAGCTGGAAAGTTGATTGGCAAAAGGGATACAGAGCTGGAGAAGGGAAAGGATCATGGGACGGGAGGCCTAGGGAGAAAGAAAGGGGGAGGGGAGCACCAGAAGGAGATGGGGAACAGGCAAGGAGTGATTGTGGAGGGGCAGAGAGAGAAAAGGGGGGAAATAATAAATAAGGGATGGTTTAAGAAGGGGAGGAGGGGCATTAACGGAAGTTAGAGAAGTCAATGTTCATGCCATCAGGTTGGAGGCTACCCAGCTGGTATATAAGGTGTTGTTCCTCCGACCTGAGTGTGGCTTCATCTTGACAGTAGAGGAGGCCATAGATAGACATATCAGAATGAGTCCTGACAAAGGGTCTCAGCCCAATACGTCGACAGCCCTATAGATGCTGCCTGGCCTGCTGTGTTCCACCAGTATTTTGTGTGTGTTGCTTGAATTTCCAGCATCTGCAGATTTCCTCATGTTTGCATATCAGAATGGGACATGAAGAGAAAGCAGAACCTCCCAGTGGCCACACAAGTTCTCCTTTTCCTAAACGTTGGAGATAAGGCCATGAGCCTGTGATTGAATTTCCTCTCTACCAATATCATAAACATAAACACGAGTATCTTAAACTTTAACCAGGCATCATAAACAAAAACACAGGTATGTTAAACTTCAACCGAGCATCATAAACAAACATGAGTATCTTAAACTTTAACCGAACATCATAAACATAAACACAAGAAATTCTGCAAATGCTGGAACTCCAGAGCAGCACACACCAGATGCTGGAGGAACTCTGCTGGTCAGGCTGCATCTATAGGAATAGATGATCGCTTTTGGTGGATGCAGCGGAGGTGCTCGACAAAACAGTCATCTAATTTATTTTGGGTCTAACCAATGTAGAGGAGGCTGAATCACCTGGAAGGACTGTTTGGGGTCCTGAATGGAGGTGCGTGAGGAGGTGATTGGCAGATGTAGCATCTCTTTTGCTATATGAGGCCACACTGAGGGTGGAGGAGCAACCTCTCGTATTCCGTCTAGTTAGCCTCCAACCTGACAGCATGAACATCAGTTTCTCCTTTTGGTAATTTTTTTCCCTCCCCTTCCCTCTTCTATTCCCCACTCTGGCCTATTGACTCTTCTCCTCATCTGCCTAGCACCTCCCTTTGGTGCCTCACCTTTTTCCCTTTCTCCTGTGGCCTACCCTCCTCTCCTATCAGATTCCTTCTCCAGCTTTTTACTATTCCCACTCACCCGGTTTCACCTATCACCTTCCAAAATGTCTTCCTTCTCACCTTTTTACTCTAGCTTCTGCCCCCATCCTTTCTAGTCCTGATGAAGGGTCTCAGTCCAAAACATCGACTGTATATTCACTTCCATAGATGCTACCTGACCTGCTGAGTTCCTCCAGCATTTTGATTGTGTTTAGCAGAGAGTATCATTTGCTTTCAAGGCCTTGTTTTTGAGATGACATGTAGTTTGGCTTTTTGTCAGTCAGTTAGCTGTGACTGTGAGATTGGACCAGATCTGTGCTTTGGGTTGGAATTTTTGACATCTATGACCTGAGAAGTTCTCCAAAGTGTTCTTTCCATTGTTTGCCTCTTTGTCCTCTGTTCCCATCCTTTGGCTCTCAGCAGGGTAGGCCTTTTGGTGTTTGACTTGCTGTTGGCCTGTCTAGTCCTGAAGAGTACCCATGTTTCATGGTTATCGGCAAGATTCTGGATCTTCAGTCCTTCTGCCAATCACTCTCTGCTCTGCAGTCATTGGTTTTCTGTTCGATCATAGCCTGCAGGTGTCGATAAACCTGTGAATTTCTTTCCAAAGTGGAGGAGTTTACAACCTGCCATTGGTGATTAGTTTCTGGACCTCCAAATGAAATCATCCAATAAGTTTTACTTTGTGAGTGGCCAAGAATCTCTTCAAAAATGCAAAATATGTTGGGCTTCAGACCAGCTCATACCACGTAGAAACTATTGATGGGGGGGTTATCAGGTTGTATGTGAGGCAGCCTAAGGAGAGCTTGTATCTTAGGACTCTTAATATTTTGAGCATTTGATGTTTTTCCCCAACACTTGTCATTGATGTGTTGGGGTCAGGAAAATGGAAGTAACAGAGTGGGATTAGACAGTTACCGGTTTTCTGTACCTGTGGTGTCATGGTTAATGTGGGCATCATTGCAGCTTTTTGATGAGTCACTGTACTGGTGTCTAGATCAAGGGTGTTGCTATGTTGTACTTTGCCTTAGTCTCTGAAGAAACAGATAAGCTATGATAGGTTTGTGGCTTCAATTATTTTGTCAAGAGGAGGATGTCATGTAAGTTAGTTTCTCCTATTCGACGTGTCAGCCATTCCTTACCAGAGGATGGTGTTTATTCCTCTGACTGTTGCGTCTAATCAAGAGGATCAGTTGTGTCTCACTGACATGTTGATTAGACCTTTCTCATGGTCAGAGTAAAAGTCCTTCTCAATTACCCCTTTTCCTTCAGGATTGTGTCTTGTACACTAATGACCAAGGCAAATTGGACTGATGTAAGAATCAGCCAAAGGGTCATGAAGCATGCACTTAACACATGGGAGAAGTTGCTGAAACTTCCAGTCTAACTCATTTTTGAAGGGGAATCTCACTCAATAAAAATGGCATTCCATTTCCAAGTTGCCCTTTCGCAAAGGGATGTACACATCTTTTGCCCATGGTATTCGCTTGGCTCAGCAGTGTCAATGTGACAGTGACAGTGGAGTGGTGTTCAGATCTGTTGCTATATTCCAGGGGTTCCCAAACCTTTTTTATGCCATGGACCAATCCCATTATCAGAGGGTCTATGGACGCCAGGTTGGGAACCCTGCTATATTCCAAGCTCTGTTACATCAGGAGAATACCAGATGGATAGAGGAAAAGATTCAATTGTGTTCACAAAGCCTCTTTGAAAGAGTAACATTCCTGCAGTCTTTTGTGAATCCCTGACAAGTAAATGCTGAAACCTTGCAACTAATATTTGGAATAGTGCAGAAAACTGTGAGAATCCCAACTGTCCTGAAGTAGAAAATTTAAAATAAAGCAAACAAAATTCTGGAGCAACTGGGTAGGTCAGGCTGCATCTATAGAGTGAAGGAGACAGTCCTCTTTTCAAATGCCAAAGACTTTAAAGTCTTTATATTCAGAAATTCTTCCTTAACCCAGATTATTTTCACATTTCAGAGTGGTATGGATGAAGTGATAAGGTGCTAATAGAAGGGTGAGACTTTGCTTATCTTGATTATTTTTAGAAATCTGTAATCGAATTAGGACTATTAGATAATTTGCAGTAAGCTAGTATGGAAAATATATGCTGTTTTGGCTGCTTCATATAGCAGCAAAAAACAACACAAATCAATCGGGTATTATCACCAACATGAATGTCATCAAATTTTGTGGCAGAAATACAGTGCAAAGACATAAAATTACTATAAATTTTAAAAACGAATAGTGCAAAATAAGGAATAGTGAAGAGGTATATACAGACTTTTTGGAAATCTGATGGTGGAGGGGATGAAGCCTCCTTTGCAGATAATAGAAATTCCTGGAATTCTTGAGCATTCACGTAGGTGTGAGCTTTCCATACTGTTTCTGAGTGGGCCCCATGAGAGAAATTTGTTTTTATTAGTCTTCACTCTGATCTCCAGTCTAATTTGTATATACTGAATGTAGCAGATTTATAACCATGACCTTTTTTTTTAACCACACTCCTTAGAGAGCCCGCCCCCTCTAAAAAGTTATAAAATATACAACTTGGGGGTTTGAAAACCAAAGTATATTTGATAGCTAGCTGTTCATTCACTGCTTTCAAGACAAACACAACAATTTCAAGACAAACACACGCAGCTGACTCTATTTTAAAAACTGTTCACTCTAAGCATAGTGTGGTGTTTACAGCCTCAAGTGCACGTGACTGATGCTAGTTAGAAAGAGCAAAACCCACTGTCCTGCCAAAGGGTTTTGGCCCGAAACGTTGACTGTACTTTTTTCCATAGATACTGCCTGGCCTGCTGAGTTCCTCCAGAATTTTGCGTGTGTTGCCAAGTCTCCTGTCCCAGTTAAGTGATATAGTGTCCCAAATAAGTGAAGGGACTCTCAGCCATTTTGTTAATTTGCATTTGTTCTTGAAGAGTTGTCCCAAATAAGCAGCTGCACTGATTAAAAGATGGGTCAGTTAACTGGAATTCACTGGTAGTGATTCTTCAGCCTGAGTATGATAGGGATTTCACATTTCTCCATCTTGTAAATCTAATCTCAGTAATATACCCTGGAGCTACTGACAAGAAGGCTGCTTGAATCCTGAACAGTAGCTCTATTGCTTAATTGACGCAGATGATGGAATCATGATATTGAGTCTATCACAGCATTCTTCCAATTAAAAGTAAGTTGGAGTATTGTCAGAAAGCAGTTCCACACTCAAACGGATAAGGCCTCCCCCATTTCCGTGGTCTAATAATGGCCGAGTATTGAGTTTGACAGATATTGACAGATCCCTTTAATCCTGTATTGAGGTAAAATGTCAGTTCCAATGTAATAAATTGAAGAAAGTTAACTTTGGTGAAAAATTAAAGCAACACACACAAAATACTGGAGGAATTCCAGCAGGCCAGGCAGCATCTATGGAAAAGAGTACAGTTGGCATTTTGGGCTAAGACACTTCATGGGGACTATAGGAAAAAAATGATGAGGAGTCAAGAGTAAGAAGATGGGGGAGGGGAGGAAGAAACACAAGGTGATATGTGAAACCAGGAGGGGGGGGAGGATTGAAGTAAAGAGCTAGGAATTTGATTGGTGAAAGAGATAAAGGGCTGGAGAAGGGAGAATCTGATAGGACATGGAAGAAAGGAAAGGGGGAGGAGCACCAGAGGGAGGTGCTAGGCAGGTAAGGAGATAAGGTGAGAGGGAATTGGGAATGGGGAATGTGTAGGAGGAGTGGGGGCAGTACTGGAAGTTTGAGGACTATACCTCTTCCCACCCTGGTCACTTGTAAAAATGCCATCCCCTTCCCTCAATTCCTTCGTCGCCACCGTATCTGCTCTCCAGATGAGGCTTTTCACTTCAAAATTAAGATGTTCGTCTTCAAAGAAAGGAGCTTCCCTTCCTCCACAATCAATGCTGCCCTCAACCACATGTCTTCCATTTCGCGCATGTCTGCCCTCACCCCGTCCTCCTGCCACCCCACCAGAGATAAGGTTCTTGTCCTCACCCACCACCCCATCGACCTCCATGTAGAGCACATGGTTCTCCATTGCTTCCACCATCTCTAACGGGATCCCACCACCAAGCACATATTTCGCTACCCCCCCCCCCCCCATCCCACTTACTGCTTTCCACAGATTGCTCCCTATGCGACTCACATGTCCATTCATCCCTCTCCACTGATCTCCCTCCTGGCACTTAACCTTGCAAGCAGAACAAGTGCTACAGCTGCTCCTACACCACCTCCCTCACTACTATTCAGGCATCCAAACAGTCCTTCCAGATGAGGTGACACTTCATATGTGAGTCTGTTGGGGTCATCTACTGTATCTGGTGCTCCATGTGGCCTCCTGTATACACACTGGAGGAACAACATTTTATGTTTCTCCAGCCTAATGGCATGAGCATCAATTTCTCAAACTTATAGTAATGTTTCACCCATCACGTGTGTCTTTCTCTCCTCCCCCATCCCTTCTTGCTCTGATGACTCATCACTTTTTTTCAGTCCTGATCTAGGCTCTCGGCCCAAAACGTCGACTATACTCTTTTCTATAGATGCTGCCTGGCCTGCTGAGTTCCTCCAGCATTTTGTGTGTGTTGCTTGGATTTCCAGCATCTGCAGATTTTCTCTTGTTTGTGATTGGTGAAAAATCAACCTGGATGATGAATGGAAGGTATTCTCAAATTTATTTCTGTATTTCCCTATTGCAACTGCCCCACAATGTAAACCTTTGTGCTTTAGGAAAGCAGTTTTCTCTTTGTACTCAACCAGTGCTCTCTGAGAAACAAATTAACCAGGGGAGTGGCTTTTTCCCTGTTCACTCTGATCTGAGGTGGAGAGCTACAATGGTGAGCCTTTCTTTTTGCACAAAATTTTGTTTGACCTATCGCGGACACCAGATGGGAAACTAGCAAAGGCAGGTGGATAGAAAATGTTTCCGGATGTAGCTACAGTAATGCAAACCCAGGAGCAGTGGAAGGTACATTTAAAACTTGGAGAAAAACCCTTAAATGACAGCTCTGTAATAAGCAGCATTTATGGGTATTAAGAAATGGAAACTTTCAAGGACTCTTTACAGCTCATGTTCACAGCAATTTTTTTGTTCCATTTGTGTTTTGTACATTGTCAGTCTTTGTTTATGTATAGTTTTTCATAAACTATTGTATTTTTTTCCAGTAAATGCCTGCAAGAAAATAAATCTCAAGGTAGTACATGGTAACATATTCATACTTGGAGAACAGATTTACTTTGAACTTTGTTAAGCAACCTAAATGTATTTTCGGCTGACAGATGTTCAATATCCTGCCCTACATAAAGGTGCATTAAACAGTGTATGTTGTCCATATTAAAGATTTGTATCCAGTCTGTTTAGTGTTCGGATTGTCCAGCGTGTTAGACAGGATAGATATTGTTAGATATAATATTAGTAATGTTGCATGCATTATCTCATCAATATTCTTGAGACAAGTTTGTGAAAATGAGTGTTGCTACTGAAAGGTAAAACAATTGGACTCCAAAGATGAAGGAAGTATGGCTAAAAATAGGTACAAGGTCATGCTAAATACAATGTAAGCTTTGGGGACAGGAATAGATGTCTGGGATTTATAAGTTTTCTTTCCTGATGTTTATTATACATTCTGAAGCATAGGACTTGTTGCAACAAGCCTTCATCCTGCTGCTGATGTAATTTCAGTCGATTTTTAGATTCGTTTAACCAAGGCTGTATTTTGGAGGTTGTTCTTTGTAGGTTTCTCTGCATTTGATCAAGCAATACCATTCCATGTTAACAGTTCTTAATAGGCCAAAATAAAACATTTCCTACGTTCAGAGCATTTACCTCATTCACAGCTTGACTGCACATTGGCTTTAGGAACAACAGGATTGTGGGTGTTGGCACTCCTGTAGATTTGAGCATCCAGTCAGTGTGTTAGAGGATGAGAAGCCGAACTTTGTGAAGGCCTCTGGGGATGTGCATTGCAACCAAATGTGTTTACAGTGTTGTCTTAGTAGCAGATGAGCAGAATTCCACTGTACCTACAAGGCTACAGCCAGGCTTGGCTGAGGGTTGACACCCCCACACCCAAATGCTGGAGTTCAGACCCAGTCTGGACCAGTGCTGCAGAATCCAAGTTGATGGTATTCAGATTAGTTTATTATCATAGTGCAGTGAAATTCCTTGCTTGCAGAGTAAACGGGGGTCAGGGGACAAACAGTAGAATGGTGCGAAGTTTGCAGAATGGTCTGCTGTAATGCCGAACAAAATGCTGTACTGACAATAATGGAAAAACTAAGAGATAAAACAGAAAGTCAGAATGTGTCAGCGTTCTCAGGAAGTGGATGTGAAAGAGGGAATTGGTTAAGAAATCTGCCAGAGGAGAAGAAGCTGTTTTTGAGACTGGTCATCTGGGTTTTCAAGCTCCTCTATCGTCTCCCAGAAGTTAGAAGAGAGAAAAGTGAATGGCAAGGCTGGCAGCTGTCCTAGATGATATAATCATCATGTGGATGGGCTGGATGAAAGGGAGCCTGTAATGGACAAGGCTGTGTTTACCACTCTCAGCCGGCTCCTCCATGAGAGATCTGTTCAACCCACCCCACCCTTGCCCTACCCACCCACCTTCCTGGACCATTCATAATGTACTCCAATGCAATTGTTGAACGATTTGAATCCAGTAAGTCATTCTATACAAAGATGTCAGCAGAAATGAAGTTGCTAACATCTGGCAAGAATGAAAGGGTGTTGAATGTTGCTATTGTTGGTGGACTTTGGACTTTTAAGCAACAATGGTGCAAATAATCTAGAATGATTGTTGAGTTGTAATGTCACTGAGAGAAATCAATTGTGACTTTCCACAAATAAAAATTGGCAGCGTTTCAACAAACAAATGTGGTTACATCCAGCTCAGTGCGAGTGCCACAATCCTGCTTACATGTTTGTCTAATTGATACTTCCTCTCTGTGGAGCAAGCTGGTTCCAAGGTCAGTTTTCTATGACAGCGAGGCAACTGAGCACTGTATTGTTCTCCTGGCCTACGAATGACTTCACCAAGCAGAGGGATTACTGATCTAACTATAGTCTAATTTCTGAAATGACAATAGTTGAAAATTGCATGTAGTTAAAAAGTTAATTTACCATTAATTTTACAGTAGAATTATTACTGTGTTTGTGCAAAGTAAATTTATTATCAAAGTACATATATATTACCATTTATAACCCTAAGGTTTATTCTTGTGGGCAATCACAGTAAATACAAAATAGAATCAATGAAAGATTTCACACAAGAGGATGAACACAACCAATGTGCAAAAGACAACAGTGCGTAAATGCAAAAGTAAAGAAAAAAGAAATAATAATAAATAAGCAATATATATTGAGAACATGAGGAGAAGAGTCCATGAAAATGATTGAGGGAACAGTTCAATGATGGGGTGAGTGAAGTTGAGTTGTGAGTTGTATCTTTTGTGAAGGTAACTTACTGCATTAAGTGCAAGTTAGGCTGAAGTATGTAAAATTTTCACCCCATTTATTAAACAGATTGAATGTATGATATAATGGAGTTTGTTTCTGATCCTTCTGCAGAGTGGTAAAGTAATGCAAACATGAGACTTGGATGTTGATACATCACTGCCATTAAAGGATGTTCTTGAATTCAGAGATGTATTTGAAATTATTGTGCATTAATCAATTTTTCCTTACGATAAAGGCCATTTGGCCCATTGGGTTTATGAGAGTTCTCAGCAATCCTGTCAACTGTTTTCCAATGTATTTCTCTGTATCTGGACAACAAATTTGCATTACCTAAAGGAAATACTTGTTTTAAAGATTTTGTGATACGAGTTCCAAGATTAATCATAATTTTCAAACTCTTAATGATCTTTTATTGCTTTGTCACCTGTACTAAGCTCACAGAGTGGATTGTTGTTGAAAAGATAAATTTGGTGTTCATGGTGGGTGTGATGGAGTCCCACTTTATATATGAATTGAGTCCACTCTACACATTGATTAAAGACAATATTCCAAGTCATATATGCCACCAAAGAACTGAGCTGGAATATTCTTCTGGGGAGGTCTAATACGAATGAATGTTTATATTATACAGATTCCATAGTGTTGTATTTACACATTCTTTTGATCATAATTACATGTTACAGAATTACAATAACAATTATTTGTAAATGCAGATCAGTCATACTGTGGGTGAATAGTGCAATCTAATTGGCAATAATATGAAAAAAAATGCAGCTTTGACAAACTCAATTTAAGAATCCACTTAAATTGTGTTTATTCAGTACTTGGTTAAGCTGATACTGGAAAATACATCACTTATAATTCTTTGTTCTTCATTGGTCTGGCTGATCTCAGCTTGCAAAACAAGTGCATCAATTGGCTTAAAATTTGAAAAAACTTGAGTGGAATAAAATGCAACTTTGTCACCACTTTTGATTTCTGGTTGATACAAGTTTAGAAACCTTGACATCAATACAGCCTTTTACAGATGGATCCTTGATTTTCACACTTCCAACTGCCAGTCAGTTTGGATTGGCAACAACACCTTCGCGATCTCCATCCGTACATGTACACCAAAGGGCTCACTTGACACTTAGGACTGTGTGGCTAAGCACAGCTCCAATACCATATTTAAGTTTGCTGATGACACCACTGTCATGAGCTGAATCAAAGATGGTGATGAATGGACATATAGGAGGGAGACTGAAAATCTGGCCGAGTGGTGCCACAACAGTAACCTCTCACTTGATGTCAGCAAGACCAAGGAGTTGATTATTGACTTCAGGAGAAGAAAGCCAGAGGTCCATGAGCCGATCTTCATTGGAAGATCATGGGTGGAGAGGGTCAGCAACTTTAAATTCCTCGATGTTATTATTTCGAAGGACCCGTCCTGGGCCCGACGCATTAGTGCAATTACAAAGGAAGCCTGGCTGCTCCTCCACTTAGGAGTTTAAAGTTTTGGCATGACACCTAAAACTTAGACAAACTTCTATAGATGTGTACTGGAGAGTATATTGACTGTCTCCATCATGGCCTGGTATGGAAACAGCAATGCTCTTGAACAGAAAATCATAGAAAAAATAGGGGATGTGCCTCAGGCCATCATGGGTAAAGTCTTCCCCACCATTGAACACATCTACATGAAGTGTTGTAGAAAAGCAACATTCGTCATCAGGGACCTCCACCACCCTGCTCTCTTCTCACACCACCAGGTTCAGGAACAGTCAGATCTTAAACCAGAGGATAACTTCACTCAATTGCACTTGCCCCAGCATTGAAATGTTACCGCAACCCATGGACTCATTTTCAGTGACTCTTCATCTCATGTTCTCTCTATTTTCTGCTTTATTATTATTGTTATTATTATTATTATTATTATTATTATTATTATTATTATTATTATTTCTTTCTTTTTTGTGTTTGCACAGTTTGTTGCCTTTTCCACACTGGTTGAATGCAGAAGTTAGTGTGATCTTTCATTAATTCTGTTATGGTTATTATTCTATTACGGACTTAATTGTACATGCACACAAGAAAATGAATCTCAGTATTGTATATGGTAATATATATGTACTTTGATAGTAAATTTTACTTTGAACATTGATGTACCTGCAGCAAGAGTTGAGTGATTTGGGCATCAGGTGGGAATTGGATGCAGTGTCCTCCATTGTCAACTTGTCCACTCAAAATTGGTTGTCAAAGATTGTGTATAAATATTTACCATTATGCTGAGGTAGCATTTATGAGGAAGTTGTACCTCACAGGAAGAGAAAGATCTACAGGGAATGATGGTTTCAGTGGTAAGTTGTAATTTAACAGTTGTAATACTCCTGATATTTATTTTTCTTTAAAAACCATGTTGTGGTGTTAATGACACCAATGTCATGTGATATGATTATCAATTAGGATTTTCTCTACCTGAGGTAGTTTACTGTCATGTACATTAGCATTGCTATATTTAAAATATCAATGGATATTAGTACATTGTGGTTTCTGACAGCACAGTCAAGACTTAATAGCTGTCTAAAAGACAACACTGTAATTGTCTTCTCTTTTAGGTTGATCTGAAGCGTATGAAACTTGAGATGCTTTGGAGAGAATTCATTTTGCCATCAGGCTGCAGTTCTCACATGTTCTTGATTTTCTTGGCTTGAAATTGCACATGTAGTGAAGTTGCTTATTTTTCTGGCTTAGTTGTTACACTGAAAATAATCTGAAACCACTGGTTTATTCCAAGATTATATTTAAGATGAAGTAATCATGTGATTTGTGTGAAGTGACACCCTGAAATTTGGCTTTAATACATCTTGAATAATAAAATTCTTCTTGTTTGAATGTTCCTGTAACATCATTGAAGTGTCGGGATGAGATTTTTTTTAAAGGTAATTTATACCTGTTTGTCTTTCTCATTAAATTTTTTGTCTTTATGGGTGACCACAGCTCTCCAATGGATGTCAATCCATCTTGAGTGTAATACATTTATGTCTTCATTAATGTGTATATAGTTTTGACCCCTCTATACCCCCACCCCTTTTTTTTGGAGTAACTATTCAAAGACTGAAGACATCACCTTCAGTCCATTCCCAGCCTTCAGATTTCAATTCTCTGAAAGCAAGTAAGTTTGTGATCTGGATGTCATCTTATTTCAGATGACATAAACTTGCCATCACAATTGAAAGTGTGGTTTTACTAGTTTCTCTGTCTAAAATACATCAGAACTAACTAAAGCATTCTCTTTTGACCAAGCTTTTGTTCATCTGCTGTCGTATCTTCTGATATGGCTAATGTTAATTTTTGTTTAATAATACTCCAGCTAAACATCTTGGGACATTTTTGTTTCTATATTGTGACACATATCTGTTCAGGGAATGTATTTTACATCATTTAGCCAGATGGATCAGGAAGGTGATCTTTCCTTATAGTGACCAGCAAACAATGTAGGCAGGATGTTTAGAGTAAAGGAAAAAGATCAATTTTGGACACAGCTTGGTTTGGACATGACAGCCTCTGTTTTGATATAGTTGTTTTTAAACTTGAATTAGAAGATTCTGCTTCAAGTTTTAACCATCATGACTGGTTATTTGAAACAATAAAGAATTGAAAGTCACCTCAGTAAGTTTTTAACATTGCTTTTAGGATGATAAACTTTTACCTGTGCCAAATTATATTTGTTTTAGTAGGTGAGGGTTAAGTTCTTTCCCACTGTACCTGCTTGTACCGCCTTCTGTTTCCACCTCTGGCTCTGTTTCAGAGTTATCATGAGCAAATACAGTCATATAAAGCATCAAGTCACAGAGCAATTGTTCAGCGAAGGACTGGAGTTATCCATGTAATCCCACTTTATGAATGGATATTTAATTATACCTAATGAATCTGCCATAGTAAACAACAACTCTCTCTTTTAAGTAACTTGAAATCGTCCGGCATTTCAACAAGGTGTAGGAGCTCCACATGTTAAAATGTGTTAACATAAAGTACTGAGTAATGCAACTGCTATAGGAAAATCATAACTATAGCTATATCATGTTGTATTATTTTGCTGAGTTTGTTTAAACAAAGTTAACTATATTCTATGGTTAAGTCTAAAGTGGCTTTGAATTCCGCTTAGTTTGTTTTTATCTGCCTTGTGTTACAGCACAAATGGCCGGAACTGGTTGTTTGCTCTGTCTAACAGCATTGTGCTCTGTGCTTAGACTTCTTTTTTCCCATATATACCTATGGCTTTATTAATTGTTGAAAGAGAGGTAGCTTCTCAATTACGGCTCTCACAATATTGTTCGCTTGAAAAGCAGATCCACAAAAGATTTCCCAACTCCTTTTTTATGTTTGAGACACGCTAATTGCAAAAGGTACAATAAATGATCTGATTTTTTTCATTCTTGTATAAAAGGATTAGCAATGTGCACAAATACCCCATCGTCATAATGTCACACATTACATTTTAATTTGTCTTATTTACAATGCTGGGAAGCAAGTAAAGTTCTATTTTGTGACCAGGATTTATTTCAAAACGTTAAGTGCCCCAGACCATCATCACAATATTCTGTGCAACTATGAAAAGTGAAATTTAGTGTTGTGTGTGAAACTCTAATGCATCAGCAAAATGGAAGTGCTATTCTGCTCATTCGTGTTCCTGGAAGGAGCCAGCTGTGGTCGAAATTCTATAATCTATCACTCAAGATGTTGCTCAAATAAGTTAAAATAATAGGCTTAACGAAAGGATGAGGTGTTTCTTTGGCTGTATGGAATCGATAGACTGCCACAAGTGGAGCTTGAATGGATGGGAAACCTTGTTAGGATTGGGGTCCATTGCTCCTCTTTGTGTTTGGAGTCTAAGTGATCCCAATGGAGAGACACTAATTGCCTGGATTATTCCCAGATATTTCACCATGTGAGCAGGGATTAAAATTTACATGTTACAATTTTCCAAAAATATTTAGAGGTTAGACTTGCATCATTTCCTCTTTCCTCTAGGAAATCTCTTGCTGTGATAGGGCTCTGAAGAGTGTTTTCTCAAGAGATTGCTACGGGTTTGTGGATAATATGAATTGTAACTTGAAGATAAAGGTAATGAATTTTTGGCAACAGCCATATTTGAAAAGCATTCTCTAATGTGAAGGATGTTCATTTTCCACGGCCCAGGAGACTTATTGCCAATCTCAACTTTCTAGCATAGCAGCATGACCTTTCTAAAGGGTCAGAGTTGTTTGTAACAAAGTTAAACCTCTAACCAATATTCCTTGCTCAGCTTCTTGTTGTAAGCAAGTAAACAGTGAGTTCTTGTAGGCCCAATTTAATCATCTCCCATTTAATCAACGTAAGACAATGGAATAATGTTAATTCGCCTGCATCAAGCCAGACAACATGAGCTGAGTTATTTGCACCATTGTGACTGAGTTCAAGGAAGCTTGTAGACCGGACTGATACTGTCACTGAGCACATCAAACATGGTCACGGGTATTATTGATCATCAATGGTTGGGATATTTATCTTCTCAGCGAGTCAACCCTCACAGCATTACTTTTTGGTGTCTGGGATCTGTCTCCAGAAGCCTTTAGACAAAGTGTGTGTATTACTTTGTCCCAGCAAAGATATTTGGAAAAAACATCACATGCAAATGATGTCAACTTGTGGCAAACAGTATAAATGTTAGGAATGTTAGAATGCTTTGGGAACCATTGACTGGATCTGAATGACAGAAAGAATTCATTCCTCGACATTGGGTTTCTGCAACAGATGACTCATTTATTGCAACTCGTTGGTTGTTCTTTTAGTTCATAAGAATTATATCTGTGTTTGGAAATCCTTTGTGTTTTATAAATCAGAAATCCTCAAGTTTTAATTGTTAGGAACTATTTGTCTAAATTTAGATGTGTATCCTTATAAATAAAATAAATTGTGTTTAAACTAATCATTGGAAATCAAATATATGTTGCAACTTCAAGTGCCCTAACAACCCTATTGTCTTATAGCTAATACAGAAGGAGGCCACTTAGCCCATTGTATCCTTGTCATTTCCCAGAACAATCCATTTGTCCTACACTTCCCATTTCCATGTTCCCCGTAACCCATTCTCTCTTACGTGCTCAATAAATCAAGCTGGCTCCTTTAACACACTACAATGTTTTATGGCAACCTTAAAAAAAACTAAATATACTTGTGAACTACTATCACTGCAATCTGCAGCCTGTAATTTCTCATTAAATAACATACATATGAACCATCTAAATGAGCTGGTGATGTCATGATCTTCCGAAGGATTCCGTGGATTCAGCTCTCAGGAATGAAGATATGGCACTTTATGCAGGCAGAAGTCTGCTATAGCCAGAAGAGAGGGAGGAGGGGAGGACTCCAAGCCAGACTAAAATGGCGGGGTGTAAAAGTCCCTCTACCCTCTATCTTGTTAGCAAAAGTACAGTCACTGGAGAACAAGATTGAGTACCTAAAGGCAAAATTGCTGTATTGGAAGGAAATTAGAGGTTGCTGCATTCTGTTTCATGGACACATGGCTCATTCAAGACACAAAAGATATGGAGGTCCAGCCTGAGGAGTTCTCGATCTGCCTAATGAATCAGCCTGCAGAACATTTAGGGAAGGCAAGAGGTGGGGGGGAGGGGGTTGCATTTCATGATAAACACTTCAAGGTGCTTGGACGTAGTGGTCTCGATGCACTCTTGTTTCCTTGACCTGGAACATCTACTGATTGTGTTGTCCTTTGTACGTACTTAGCAAGAGAGCTCTTCTCCATGATTGTTACCACAGTTACCTACCACTAAAGGCAGATGCTAAGCAAGTACTCAATGTATTGAGTACAGCAATTGTTAAACAAGAAACACCCTACCATGATGCCTTTCAAATCAATGTTGGGGACTTCAGTCAGGCTTGTTTGAAGAAATCCCTGACTAATTGTTACCAACATATCACCTGCAGCCTCAAGGATCCCAACATACTCAACACTGTTACACTATGATTAGGAATGCCTGCTGTTTAATCCCTGGACTGTATTTTTGGAAATCTGATCATCTGGCTATTGTTCTCCTACCTGCATACAGGCAGAGGCTAAAGAGCAAGGTTCCAGAGGTAAAGACAACAGAGGTGGTCATAGGAGCCAGAGGGGTGGCTATGGGTTTGCCTTTAATCAGTGGACTGGTGCAAGTACTCGGCCGTGGATCTGAATGAATATCCCACAGTTTTCTTGTGGTAGACGAATGTTCATGAACTCCACAGATCTTGGTGACCCTGTGATTTCAGTCTCTGAGGCTGATGTGAGAGCATTCCCAGGAGGGTGAACCCTTGGAACGCATCTGTCCTAGATGAGTAAGGAAGATCTTCACTATTCAACTGGAAGATGTGTTTACTGTTATCTTTAACATATTGCTTTGGCAGTCTGAGGTACTCACCTGCTTCAAACAAGCTTCCAATTACATTGGTGCCCTTTGTAACCTGCCTTAATAACTATTGTTCTATTGCAATTACATCCACTGTGTCGTGGTGCTTTGAGAGGTTGTTGATTAAACATATCAACTCCTGCCTGAGGAATGACTTGGATCTGCTCCAAATTGCCGGTTGCCACAACATCGTAGCTCTTAATTGACTACAGCTCTGTATTCAATACTATCACCCCCTCAAAACTGGTCAATAAGCTCCAAGACCTAGGCCTCAATACTCCTTGTGCAACTGGGTTTCCGATTTCCTCACGTGCTGATACCAGCCAGTTTGGATTGGCAACATCTCCTCCACAATTACCATTGGCTCAAATGTACCACAAGGCTGTGTGCTTAGCCCCCTGCTCTATTTAATTTTACTTATGACTGTGAGGTCAAGTACAGCTCCAATGCCATATTAAAGTTTACTGATGACACCACCGTTGTGCGCTAAATCAAAGTTGATAGCGAATCGGCATACAGGAGGGCGGTAGAAAATTTGGATGAATGGTGCCACAACAACAATGTCTCACTAAAACCAGCTGATTATTGACTACAGGAGGAAAAAACTGGAGGTCTATGAGTCTGTCCTCATTAGGGAATCAGAGTTGGAGAGGGTCAGCAACTTTAAATTCCTTGGCATTATCTTTTCTGAGGATCTGTCCTGGGTCCAACAAAGAAGTTTCTTACAAGTTTGCACATGATTAGAATGTCATCTAAAACTTGGACAAACTTGTATAGATGCATGGTGGTGAGTATACTGACTGGTTGCATCACAGCCTGGTATCAGCACCAATACCATTGAATGGAAAAATTTACAAAAAGTAGTAGCAGTGGATGCACCCCAGTCTATCACAGATAAAGCCCTCCCCACCATGAAACACATTACAAAGAGTGCTGTCGCAGGAAAGCAGCATCCATCATCATGGATCCCCACCGTCCAAAACAATGCTCCCTTCTCACTGCTACCATCACCAAAGAGGTTCAGGAATCTTAAGTCCTATACCACTAGGTTCAGGAGCAGTGTTACTCCATATAACCATATAACCATATAACAATCACAGCACGGAAACAGGCCATTCCGGCCCTCCTAGTCCGTGCCGAACTCTTAATCTCACCTAGTCCCACCTACCCGCACTCAGCCCATAACCCTCCACTCCTTTCCTATCCATATACCTATCCAATTTTACCTTAAATGACACAACTGATCTGGCCTCTACTACTTCTACAGGAAGCTCATTCCACACAGCTATCACTCTCTGAGTAAAGAAATACCCCCTCGTGTTTCCCTTAAACTTTTGCCCCCTAACTCTCAAATCATGTCCTCTCGTTTGAATCTCCCCTACTCTCAATGGAAACAGCCTATTTACGTCAACTCTATCTATCCCTCTCAACATTTTAAATACCTCGATCAAATCCCCCCTCAACCTTCTACGCTCCAATGAATAGAGACCTAACTTGTTCAACCTTTCTCTGTAACTTAAGTGCTGAAACCCTGGTAACATCCTAGTAAATCGTCTCTGCACTCTCTCTAATTTATTGATATCTTTCCTATAATTCGGTGACCAGAACTGTACACAATATTCCAAATTTGGCCTTACCAATGCCTTGTACAATTTTAACATTACATCCCAACTTCTGTACTCAATGCTCTGATTTATAAAGGCCAGCGTTCCAAAAGCCTTCTTCACCACCCTATCTACATGAGACTCCACCTTCAGGGAACTATGCACTGTTATTCCTAGATCTCTCTGTTCCACTGCATTCCTCAATGCCCTACCATTTACCCTGTATGTTCTATTTGGATTATTCCTGCCAAAATGTAGAACCTCACACTTCTCAGCATTAAACTCCATCTGCCAACGTTCAGCCCATTCTTCTAACCGGCATAAATCTCCCTGCAAGCTTTGAAAACCCACCTCATTATCCACAACACCTCCTACCTTAGTATCATCAGCATACTTACTAATCCAATTTACCACCCCATCATCCAGATCATTTATGTATATTACAAACAACATTGGGCCCAAAACAGATCCCTGAGGCACCCCGCTAGTCACCGGCCTCCATCCCGATAAACAATTATCCACCACTACTCTCTGGCATCTCCCATCTAGCCACTGTTGAATCCATTTTATTACTCCAGCACTAATACCTAACGACTGAACCTTCTTAACTAACCTTCCATGTGGAACTTTGTCAAAGGCCTTGCTGAAGTCCATATAGACTACATCCACTGCCTTACCCTCGTCAACATTCCTCGTAACTACTTCAAAAAATTCAATAAGGTTTGTCAAACATGACCTTCCACGCACAAATCCATGCTGGCTACTCCTAATCAGATCCTGTCTATCCAGATAATTATAAATACTATCTCTAAGAATACTTTCCATTAATTTACCCACCACTGATGTCAAACTGACAGGTCTATAATTGCCAGGCTTACTTCTAGAACCCTTTTTAAACAATGGAACCACATGAGCAATACGCCAATCCTCCGGCACAATCCCTGTTTCTAATGACATCTGAAAGATCTCCGTCAGAGCTCCTGCTATCTCTACACAAACTTCCCTCAAGGTCCTGGGGAATATCCGGTCAGGACCCGGAGATTTATCCACTTTTAAATTTCTTAAAAGCGCCAGTACTTCCACCTCTTTAATTGTCATAGGTTCCATAACTTCCTTACTTGTTTCCCACACCTTACACCATTCGATATCCTTCTCCTTAGTGAATACCGAAGAGAAGAAATCGTTCAAAATCTCTCCCATCTCCCTCGGCTCCACACATAGCTGACCACCCTGATTTTCTAAGGGACCAATTTTATCCCTCACTATCCTCTTGCTTTTAATATAACTGTAGAAGCCTTTCGGGTTTACTTCCACCTTATTTGCCAAACCAAACTCGTAACTTCTTTTAGCTTTTCTAATCTCTTTCTTAAGTTTCCTTTTACATTCTTTATATTCCTCGAGCAATTCCTTTACTCCATGCTGCCTATATCTATTGTAGACATCCCTCTTTTTTCGAACCAAGTTTCTAATATCCCTTGAAAACCATGGCGCTTTCAAACCTTTAATCTTTCCTTTCAACCGAACAGGAACATAAAGATTCTGTACCCTCATAATTTCACCCTTAAATGACCTCCATTTCTCTATTACATCCTTCCCATAAAACAACTTGACCCATTCCACTCTCTCTAAATCCCTGCGCATCTCCTCAAAGTTAGCCTTTCTCCAAACAAAAATCTCAACTCTAGGTCCAGTCCTGTCCTTCTCCATAATTATATTGAAGCTAATGCTATTGTGATCACTGGACCCGAAGTGCTCCCCAACACATACATCTGTCAGCTGACCTATCGCATTCCCTAACAGGAGATCCAACACTGCCCCATCTCTAGTCGGTACTTCTATGTATTGTTGCAAAAAGCTATCCTGCACACATTTCACAAACTCTAAACCATCCAGCCCTTTTACAGAATGAGCTTCCCAATCTATGTGTGGAAAATTAAAATCTCCCACAATCACCACCTTGTGTTTACTACAAATATCTGCTATCTCCTTACACATTTGCTCTTCCAACTCACGCTCCCCATTAGGTGGCCTATAATACACTCCTATCAGTGTTACTACACCTTTCCCATTCCTCAATTCCACCCAAATAGCCTCCCTAGCCTCCTGAACCATCAGGCCCTTGAACCAAAGTGGGTAACTTCACTCACCACAACACAAAACTGGTTCTACAACCAATTAACTCTTTTTTTTCTTTATGTATTTGCACAGTTTGTTGTCTTTTGCACATTGGTTGTTTGTCAATGTCTATCATCCATGGAGTTTCATTGATTCTATTGTTCTTTCTATTTGCTATGAAAGCCCACGAGAAAATGAATCTCACAGTAATGTATGGTGACTAGTCCTCTTTGATAATTTCTGCCATTAACTTATGCTGTGTGTCAATTAAACCCATCAATGATTTTGGGCCTTGGGAGGAAACCAGAATACTCAGGAAACCCTTGAACTCACAGGAAGCGTGCATACTGTGTGTAGACAGCACCCTGAAATTAGTGTAGAGCTCAGGACCCTGAATGTGAGGCAGCTGCATCCTTGTGACACACATACTGTGTACTACTTTCTCATCGAATACACATCTAGGATACACTGACTTCAGAGTGATTCATGGTGCAGTGAACTATGACAATGCAGTTAATTAAACTTTGAGTGTTTGTCAGTGCATTATTCACAGAAACTCAATGGGCTGAAAATTCAAATTATGTCAGATGCTAGGAGACATGATCATGAGATTTGAGGTGGGTGTTGGAGGAGTGGGAGATGGCTGTCATAATATCTGTGTGTAGTATTAGATAAATTGTCATTGAAATGAAAAAACACATACTATTTTGGCAATTCTGAGAATTATTTAAGAAAGCAAAAAAAGGTAAGAGTTGTCCAGAAATCTGACAGCAGAGAAGGGGAAGTTGTTCTTGAGTCTGCTTAGCTGAGCTTTCAAACTCCTGTACCTTCTCCCAAAAGGTGGAAGAGAGTAAAGTGAATAGGCAGAATCTGTGAAGATGCTAAATCATGGATCTTTGTGCAATAGAATCTGATAGTACCTACATTTAAAATCTCATCAAAACATAATTTCGTTAGAGTCACATGGTACTTCCTGAGAAGAGTTAATGTTTTTTATTCTTTAGTTATAGTAATTTTGTCTCTGATTTGCTTAATTAATGGTTTTTAAAAATTTCCTCTTGCTATTGGAAGGGTTTGAACCAATACCACTCAGCTTCTAACTTCTTCGTAGTTCATTAATGCGCTCATGATCTGGGTCTCAAATATCAGCAATTGTTTGGGGATTTTTTTTTATCCCTGCCTATATAGTTAATATTGTTTTCCCTATGTTGTCTACATAGGGAACCTACATGACTGTGATACTACCTCAGGCTACTTGTTTAATTGTACTTATACTTTTCTATACTTGTGCACATGGCAAATTTGTGATGGTAAGATCTTGCACTAAATTAACACTGAATATATGAAAATACCCTCAGCAAAGGCTGTGGGACTTGGGGAGATACCAGATACTCTGAGGAAACCCTTGCCTTCACAGAGAGCAAGTTGTGTGCAGACAGCACCCTGAAGTTAGTGTGGAGTGCAGGACCTGGAATGTGAGGCAACTGCATCCACCTGTTGTGACACACATACTGTGTACTGCTGTCTCATCAAATACACATCTAGGATACACTGACTTCAGAGTGATTCATGGTGCAGTGAATTATGACAATGCAGTTAATTAAACTTCGAGTGTTTGTCAGTGCATTATTCACAGAAATTCAATGGGCTGAACATTCAAACTATGTCAGATGCTTGGAGACATGATCCTGAGATTTGAGGTGAGTGATTGAGGAGTGGGAGATGGCTGTCACAATAACAGTGTGTAGCACTATATAAGTTGCCATCGATTGAGAATTATTTAAGAAAACAAAAAAAAATGATTGTCTAAAATATGCTGGAAGGCATGAGCAGGCAAATCCCAAATCTGGAAGGCAGTTGCACGTGGCAAATTTGTGTTTGTAAGATCTTGCACCAAATTAACAGAGAACGTATGAAAATACATTTTAGGAGGATTAGTAGGTGATTTGGTTCCTTGATGGCTGATGTGATTATGGCCTTTAATTTTATGTTTCTGTTCCTTTCCTTCATCCTTTTGCTCATCAAGAATTCAGTTTTAAAGTATTCAGGGCACTCTTGTTTCCTCTAACTTTTGTAAGAAAAGAGCTTCAGAAATGAAAAGAAATTACCTGTGAGCACATAATTTTACTGTAGAGGGAGGGAATCAAGCATTCACCAGACTGGACTAGGATTAGTTGGTTTGCTGAACGAAGAGATAGAATAGACTGTATTTGGTACAATTGGAATGAGTGGAGATCTCATTAAAACATTTTTTTAAAAATTTGAAAGCTTGGCATGGCGGATGAAGTTAAGGATTTCAGGACCAGGGATTAGAATTAGAGAATGATGGGTAAACTGTGTAGAATTGAAATGAAGACGAAGTTAATGCAAATAGTGATAAAGTGCCTCAAAGACTTGTGGAAGTTCAGGCTTGGTATTCATTCAATACGAAGACTGAAAAAATTTTAAATATCAAGAGAAATGATGTAGATCAGCCATTACCTTGTTGAACTGAGGATTAGACTCAAAAGGCAAGAAGACCTCTTCCTCCCGTTTCTTATGTTCTTCTGACTTACCATCCTGTTTAAATGAGTACCCTATCAGAGGGAACAACGTCTTGATATGGTGTGGGCAAAGTTCACTGGGCAAATCTTTGTCCCTTTTTCTGCACTCCTTGCCACTGAATTATGGTGGTAAGCCTTTGAGCAGAAATTTGCCAGTTACTTGATTTCTTGCAACACCTTCAACAGCAGTATTTTTTTTGTGTCTGGATTCAGAGCTGTGAGTGGGGTCTTTGGTGTAAGTTTGATTTCACTACCAGCATCTATCAATAGAACAGGCAGTCTGGAGTCTGATCACCCAATCAGAATGAAAGATTCTCAATGATGATGCAGCAATGTATAAAGAGTACTGCTTGAGTAATTGTACAGAAAACTACATAAAGATACAAAAGCATAAATGGGATATGAAGAAAAGGTTTAACAGAACTGAGTTTTTTATTTTTACAGGAAATTTGAATTAATGTTTTAATGAATGTGAAATAGGGTTTCTGTCTTTTTCCACGCCTGTGAGGCTGTTTTAGCAGTTATTATCACTCACTGTGCTGACTTTCTTGGGATGGTGGTTGACAGTTTAAGAAGGGAAATATTTTGTAATTTTATTGAAACTCACACTTTATCTGTGCTGATGCTAGCTAAAAGTATAGATTAACTACCCTGAAGGAGCTTCCCAATTTCTTTGTAGTGTACATTTGCTCATGCCAGTAATTGTAAATTTTACCCATAAATAAATGGCTATGTATTTATAGCAAATTCTGATTTGTGCAGTTAACTTTTTAAAATGTATAGAGTGTTTTATGATGCTACATACTTGTATTTTAAATGGCATTGATAATTGTGCAGATTAGAGATCCACTTTAGCAGCTGTGAGGTAGCTCATTCAAAGATGATTGAAAGGAAATGTCTATTCAGGCTCTATTCAATATACGTATTATGTAACGGATTGAATTGCTGCTAAGTTAAGAAATTTCATGTCAAATGCTGGTGAAAACCAATCTGATTCTGTTCGTCAGTCTCTTCCTCTCTGCCTGCTTAAACCTCAGGTACAGTGTCACATGCCTGAATGCTCACAGTTCATGATCATTTTCAATTTTCGTTGCTCAAGATTGTTCGACCTAGCCACAGGTCCTTGCTGCTGCGTTTGGCGAGTCACCTGAAGCCATGCTGAAGACTTCATCTACTTTTCCTTCAGCCCAGAGGATGAGACAGACTGAGCACAAGGATTTGCTCGCAAACAAGCTTCTCTCAAAAGTACAAGCATTGGAAGAACATACAGAGGAAGTTTCTCCCCTCTGCGTTCTCCCTACCAGGCCAGATATACAAGACTCCATTATGTGAATCATCACTTAAAATAAAAATGCTCCAGTTCCCTTCCCTCTTGTACCTTTGTGCCAGCCATAACACACATAGTAGTTTTAGTTGTAGATTGTGACAGTGATGAGTATTCCCTTTAAGGTCAGGTTCCAAAGCTCTGAGATGCAAGGCTGAAATGCTGGCACTGTTGCTCTTCAAGTTCAATAGGAAGAGCTTGATGAGAGAAATCTTGCAAAGGGCCTCATAATAATGGTTTTTATGCATTATTATGTATGTGACTCAACAGCACAGTGCTGTTCAGTGCTCCACAACTGGGAGAAATTTTCTGTCGTATCTCTGAAAATAGTGAAAATAGATGGAGTGGACAAAGTAGTGGAAGTGAGACATTTTTACTGATTTAAGAACTAGTTGGTTGCTGCTGGGAAGAAGGTTGGTTTAGGATCTCTCTGTAAAGATCAGGCAAAACAAAGTCTTACTACCATTTCCTCAGTGGCACTGGCAGTGGACCAAATGGATTTGCACCATAGTTATCCGTGATCTTGCAGAACTATGGTTTTGGAAAGTCAGAGGTTCATTATATCTTTAAAAAAGTATTTCTGAAGTAGATTTAATGGAAACTTAAATTGTGTCCAAACCCTAGGCCCAAGCACTGTTATTTATAAGACTATCAGATGATTCCCCGGTATGACAAGATGGACTCTTGACCTCACAATCTACCTCATTATGACCTTGCACCTTATTGTCTACATTCTGTTACTGTTTTACCTTCTACAACCTCAATGCACAGTTTGCAAGACAAGCTTTTCCTTGCACCTGTGACAGTAGTAAGTGATTCCAGTTCTAATTAATGAGATAATAGTTCTTGTGTTCTTAAGAAACTCTGAAGGTCTGTTGTACTTGCACATTTTCCTTCTTGAGCTGGATGAACACAATTCTTCTATCTGTAGTTTTCAATAACTAGAATTAGTTACTACCATTTATAGTGAGTATGCATTTTCTGAATGGATTAGCTGGAAGATAAACAAGTGGCTGAAAGGTTATATGGATAATGTGGAATGGGAGTTCAGGTTACAAACAGATCAAGCATGATCCTATTGAACTTTGTTCTTGACGTCCTCCTGCTCCTAATTTGTATGTTTGTGTATGGTTAAATAGATACCTGACACAATTCAAGACTATTTGACCTGCTGCAGTAACAGCCTTTTAGTAGAACAGTTCAAAGGCAAAGCATTGAAAGAATAATAAAATAAAGGGTACGATGTCATGCTTTTTCAGGATTACAGCCCATGTGTTTTATTTACTTTTTCATTGTGTTTTGTGTTCCTTGAGATTATTTCTAGAAATTTATTTCTTCCCCCGCCCCCCACCCACATCCCAAAGCCTTGACTTTCCTAAGTCCTAGTAGAAGATGGTTCTCATTGAGGGGCAAATTGATGGGCAAAATTTAAATTGGAACAGTTTTGTGCCTAGTGAAATGATAATACTTTCTAAGTTTTTTTAAATCTAGTTTTTCCTCCAACTGATGGCATCAGAGGTACTAAATATTTTGTCCACCCACCAACCTGAAGCTGTTTTCCAGTTAAATTCCCAGATGGCAAAGACTTTCATTGGTTCATTTAAATGTTCTGCTTTCTAAAAAGCTTTACAGTCTGAATTAATGGAGTTTTTTTTGTTCATCTTTTGTGGTTGACATCAATCTGCAGGAAGTTTCCCACTTCCCTTGTAGTATTATCCTCTGGGGAGTCTGAAGCCAGGGCCAGTTTGGGTCACACAACCACAAGTAGCACAGAATTTGTGTAATGCATCAGGTGTCTTGTTGAACTGCACTCCTCTCATTTCTTATCAGGCGATTTCTGTGATTGCTTTGGATAACGGTATGAAGAAATGTGGATCAAAGCAAGTGTCTGTTTTAACCTGGCTTTTCCTTGCTGTGTCCTGAAATGAAATATGAAGTTAAACTTTTAACTTTGTGAAAACATTGCAAGAAATCTGGCGTCAAATCTAGTTTGTATCGGTAAAAGAAGGAAGAATAATGACTTCTCATTTTTTTTCTCTAGTCCTGATGAAGGGTGTCGGCCCAAAACATTGACTGTTTATTCTTTTGAATACTGCTGTCTGACCTGAGTTCATCTAGCATTTGTGTGTTATACCATATTTAATGCCTTTACTTTAATAATTTTCTTAGCAACCCTCCTCAAAGCACTCTTGGTAACCCTCAAGGCTCGCAAATCAATTGTGAAGCAAGATTTTGCATGCACTAAACTCCCTCCTAATCAATCGACATAAATCCTGTACTTCAAAGTTTTTCAACAGTTTCCTACAAATAAAGTAAGACTCGCCTGTCTGTGGTTTTCAGGTTTATCCCTACTGTCCTTCTTGAATCAGGGACAACATCAATAAACCAATTTCCACAATTTTCCCAGGAAATATCAGGATTTTGGTTAACCATAACTCTAGAAAGAAGTGAATTTTAACTCCAAATCTAAATGTCTGAGAGGCTGAATATCAGTGAATAAATTTACGTCACAATTGTGTAGGTAAGTTAAATAAGTCTTTGAAATATTTTTGGTTAACTGTTGAGCCATTATATCCACCATCAGAGAGAAAAATGCAACAAAATCAGTTTTAGTTTCTGTATGTGTAAGTGTTTCAAAAAGTATTACATTGTGAAATATAATTTGTATTTTAGCAATTTACTAGATTTACTTAAATTAGGTGAATGATATTTGAAAATTTGACAGCTTTGAAAGTTGGGATGTTTAATGTTGTTTGGCAATCACCCTTTTATATTTGTCTTTTAAGATGGCTTGGTCAAAGTTTCATGATCTAAGGGATTAAAATAAAGGCAAATCTCAGCTCTAATGATTGAAGTAACTTTCACTTCCCACACCAATGGACACGATATAATTCCTAGTGAGGAATCTGATATCCATTCTAAGGATTAAGTAAGGTCTGCGTGGAACACTATGCATTTGCTCTCTGCATTTGGCTTCAGCACAAATGATGCCACCTATGATTAAAGATATAGATAGAATTTGAGTAGGAGTATTCTGTCAAGTCCCACTTATAATGGCTCTTCTGCATTATAAATGAAATTGACATAAGCGGAACATACGATTTTAATTGTATGTATTTAAATGGTATGATAGTTTAAAACAATTTTGTCAGCAGAATGATTCCTCATGACTGAGGAACCTCCGCACTATGAAGGAGCTATCTCCTAGGGTCCTAGCTCGAAATTCAGTAATTGCACAACAGCATTTTTTTTAATATAATAATAAAAATAGGACACAAATGCACAAATAGAAGTTTTGGCTTACTGCTTAACTTTGATTGCACTCTGCTCTGAGTGCCTTCCTTCATGTTCTTCCCTGATGTTAGAAAATTAATTGAAAAATACACTTGTACGAGCTGGCTTGGAAATGTAATGAGCAGTAAATGGTGAGCAGGCATGAAATACTAAACTGATTGGTTTGAATGGGAACATTTTAAATTAATCAGGAGTGAAGTTGTTTGTATTTTTTCTCAAAAAACAAGAATTTTGTGAATTCTGTGGCTTTGGGTATTTTAAAGTAAAATTCAGGAATGTCCAGAATGTTCTTTTGAATTTATTGTTCTTTTTTAAAAATCAGAATTCTACTTATAAAGTGTAGGTGACAAGTGAAGCAGTGTTTCCAGAAAGCGAACATGGCAAATACCATGATTGGGAAATTTATCATCTAAGTGTGGCATTGGCTGAATAGCCATATGTTAAGCCTCTCTGTGTTAGTTCATCGTTTAGGCTGCATAGATCCTACAGAAGCTGACCCTGCAGGATTAAGATATCAGTGCCAGTTGTGTAGATATTATTATTTTATTGAAGAAAGTTATTTTTGTTGCACCTCTAATTTCTTCCATTTGGTTTCTACTTCTAAAACTTTTTAGCCCTCTTCATGTCATTCTGAATTTTAAACTTGAAACAGTTAAAGTAATTTGCTTTGAATGTCTCTCAGCTACAACCACATAATTTAGAGCTGGAATATATGCTGGATAAGTTGACATCACTTCTTGAAAAGCTACCAATGTTTCAGCCAGCTATGTCTGTCTGTAGCTAGCATGCAGTCAGATTCAAAACCCATGTGTTGTACTGAACACATGACACTTTTACTGAGTGAAAAAGCAAATTGTGGAGAATCAACAGAGAGATATGCAGGGTCGGGAACCTTTTAGCCTCTGGGCCGGATCGCGTATTAATGAGTGGCCATTATGGCCAGGTAAATGCCATAAAAAGCTTGAAATATGGGAATTATCCATTTAAATACATCTTGTAATGTTTAATGCTTAATGAATAATGCATGCTGGAAAATTATTTGTGCTTAAGGTTGCTTACGCCTGGTCTAGCAGATGGAGTACAATGTTGGTAAATGTGAGGTAAACTACTTTAGAAGGAAACTACAAGATCAGATTATTTAACAAAGGCAAAAGGTTGCAGCAAGAAGTTGTACAGAGTGACCTGGGAATGCCTGTGCATGAACTGCATAAAAACACTTTGCAGGTGCAGTAGGTTATCAAAAATGCAAATGGAATGTTGGCCTTCATTGTTGGGTTAAATTTAAGAGGAGGGAGGTTATACTCCAGCAGTATACGGTACTGGTAAGGCCAGACCTGGAGCACAGTGTGTAGTTCTGGTCCTCAACTCTTCTACTTCCTAGCCCTGAACCTTCCTCTGGTTCCTATCTTCTTTCCCTTTCTTCAGTAATCCACAGTCCTCTCCTTCACCCCTTTACCCATTCCACCTACCCCCTCCCAGCTTTTCATTCTGCCACCCCCACCCACCCACCTTTCCCCTCATCTAGGATCACCTGTCACTTGCCAGCTTTGTACTCATTGCCCTTCCCCTATATTTTTATTCTAGTTTCTGCTCCCTGACTTTTCAGTACTGCTGACGTGTCTTTTCCCAAAACATCAACAGTTTATTCTCTTCCATAGATGCTGCCCGACTTGCCGAGTTCCTCCAGCATTTTGTGTGGTTTAGAAAAGATTTGGTGGTTTTGGAGATGAGAGATTGAGTTGCCTGGGGCTATACTTGCTTGAATTCAGGAGAATGAGAAGGTAGTCTTATAAAAGCATATAAAATTATGAAATGGATACATAAGACAGAGGCAGGAAAATTATGTCCACTCGTAGGTGAGATAAGAACTAGTCAATATTGCTTTAAGATTAGGGAAAGTAAATTTAAGATGGAAATAAGGAGGAACAGCTTTTTTTAATTTCAGAGAGTTTCCTCTTCTCAGGTAAGCAGTAGAGGCTACCTTGTTGAATGTTCATAAGACACAGTTGGATTTTTTTGCATAGTAGAGGAATTTAAAGCATTGGGGGGGCAGTGGAGAAGGCAGATAGGTGGAGCTGAGTCCACAATTGAATGTTCGAGCAGGCTTGGTAGACTAGACCACCTACTCCTGCTCCTAATTCTTAGGTTGTTCTGAATTTAAATGGTGGTTCTATGATCTCGATTCAGTGTTGCCCAGTTGAGCAGAATTATCTATAACTATGTTCCCTGTAGTAATCTATTTATATATTTTAATTCACAAATATTGTTTGTACAGCTGTTTGATTAATGTGGTCTTAATGGTTAGTGAATTGGTAAATCCAGATTAACACAATGCTGAATAAGATTTAGCAGGTTCTTTGATAAGGTCTTGCATGGGCGTTTGATCAAGAAGGTTCAGTCACTTGGCATTCAGGATCAGATTGTAAATTAGATTAGATATTTGCTTTGGGGGAGAAGCAAGAGTGGTAGTATGTGGTTGCCTTTCTGACTGGAAGTCTGTGATTAGTGATGTGCCACAGGGATTGGCTCTGTTCATAATTTATATCAACAATCTGGATGATAATGTGGTAAACTGCGTCAGCAGATTTGTAGATAACACCAAGACTGAGAGCTTAGTGGATAGCGAGGGAAGTTATTGGTTTCCAGCAGGATCTGGGCCAGCTGGAAAAATGGTAGATGGAATTTAATGCAGACAAGTGTAGTACTTTAGGAAGATGAACCAGGGTAGGATTTGCATGGTGAGCAGTAGGGCACTGAGGAGTCTATTAGAACTGGGGGATATGAAAATGCAGATCCATGCTTCATTGAAAGTAGCATCACAGGTAGATTGGGGTTGTAAAGTGAACTTTTGGTAATTTGGTCTTCAAGAATCCCAAAATATTGAGTACAAGAGTTGGGATGTTATGTTGAAGTTGTATAATATGTTACTGCGGCCTAATTTGGGGTATTGTGTCCAATTTTGATCATCTACCTACAGGAAAGATGTAAATAAGATTGAAAAAGTGCAGAGAAAATTTACAAAGATGTTGCTGCAACTTGAAGAGCTGGGTTATAGGGAGAGGTTGAATAGTTGAAGATTTTATTCCCTTGAGCATAGGAGAATAAGGGAAGATCTGATAGAGGTATGGTGCTGGGAATGGAAGAGTTGAAAGGTAGATGTTGCTTGGGAGACTGCAGTGAGAACGTTAGGAGTCGGTAGGAATGAATGTGTTCAATGGGCTAGAGCATTTCACATTGCTTAATCCTTTAAGTGTGCCATGCAGAGGAATGAAGTCATAACTAGGTGGGCTGTTATTTAACATATTCATAATGGGGAAATCAGAAATGCAGAGTATGTTGATTGATAATTTTGCTGAAAATAATCAATTTATACATACAATGCTCATGAGAGGCATGGACCTCTCATAAAGAGCAAGTCAGTGGAAGTTTGCTGCTTTGTTATTTAAAGGGAACCACCAACGTTACCTGATCTGCTGATCTCAGCTTGTGGTTCCTTTTGAATGTTCCCCACAAGCGGAACCTTCTGTTAGAACACTTACCAACAAAATCTGTGCATCATCAGTAAAATATACCTTTTTAATATGTAGAAGAATTTCAAAGGCAAGAAATTTAACAAGGCGGGGTGAAGTCTAATTAAAGGCAAATGGATACCACAGCAAATTAAGGGCCATTAGTTAGCAATTTTCATTCCAATGTGTTTTGTGGAGTTTTACAAGCCTGTATTCTGAGTGTTTCTGAGGTCCCCAAGACCAAAGCTTGGATTGTTTCTCATATCACTTGAAGAATGGGCAGTCATGTTTCTGCTTAAGATTGCTGAATCATTGTGTGACACTTGATGAACAAACGTCTAAATTGTGGTTTAGCAGTACTCAGTTTAAGTTGACTTTACTATATTTATATTCAGCATAGATAATTGCTGCTTTATTAAGGGTGATTATGCTGGAGGTACAATAGACTACTGATGTTGAAATCTGGAACAAAAAAAACAGGATGCTGGAGGAACTGAGAGGGTCAGAGAGCATCTGTAGAGGGAAATGGGCAGTTGAATATTAGGGTCAAGACCATATCAGCTGAAAGATGGAGCGGAGATAGTTTATATGAAAAGGTGAAGGGATGGGGTAGAGCAAAACCTAGCAAGCAATAGGTGGATCCAGCTGAGGAGTGTTTGACCAGTGGAGGGCCTATCACTTACAGGCTAATAGTTGGGCTACGATGAAGAATGTCTTTGGATATCTATCATTAACCTTTTTTGTTTCCAGGACTTGTATGGATTGAGGGCAATGTTCAACTTCTAAGTAACATTAAGCCTTACTGTTTCCAATTGTACTATCTAAAGTAGTTAATATGCTTCAATCGAAACACATTCAAGTTTGGAAGAAAGCTGTGATCAACATGAGTAGTCCCTTCATTCATCCATCTGCAGCTCCTTCACAGCTACTTGCTGACCTGGGGGTGTTGAATTCTTTGCTTTTGCTTGGTCTTTATGCTCTTTTTGTCCTTTGGTCAACTCACATGCTGGAAAAATACTGTAACTAAACACTTACTACTTTTAACACTGTTCTATATTGGTGGTGGTGGCATCCGTCGGTCTCGAGAGACCCTGGAGTTTCCAGGGCGCAGGCCTGGGCAGGGTTGTATAGGAGACCGGTAGTTGCCCAAGCTGCAGGCCTTCCCCTCTCCACACCACCGATGTTGTCCAAGGGAAGGGCACTAGGACCCATGTAGCTTGGCACCGGTGATGTCACAGAGAAATGTGTTGTTAAGTGCCTTGCTCAAGGACACAAACACGTTGCTTCAGCTGAGGCTCGAACCAGTGACATTCAGGTTACTAGTCTGATGCCTTGCCCACTAGGCCACGCACCAACACTGTTCTATATTAGTTGCCCATTAAAAATAATCATTAGTTTAAAACGCTTTTTGCTTGGGTATGGATAGTACTTGATTTCAGAGGAACTGACCTGACAGAGATTATGTTCTAACTCCATGTACAAGTTTGCAGATGCAATCACAATCATGAACTGTATATCTAATAATGAGTTAGAGAACAGGAAGGAGATACCCTTGAGACATGGAGACATGAGAATAGTCTTTCACTCAATTGTCAGCAAACAAAAAAAAAACTGGATATTGATTTCAGGACAGGAAGCAGTGAGCTTGCTCCCATCTACACCAATGGTGTTGAGCTTGAGAGGGTTGAGAGCTTCAAGTTGAGGTGAAACAGCCTGTCCTCGTCCAACCACATTAACAACATTTCAAAGACAGCTCACCAGTGCCTTTACTTCAGATGGTTAAAGAAATTTGGCATGTCCTGTTCGATCATCAGAGTTTTTATTGATGCACCATAGAAAACATTCTGTCTGGATGCATCCTGCTCTGGCAGGAACTGCAACAAACTGCAGAGTTGTAAACACAGCTCAGCAGACCATGAGAACCAGCCTCCCCTCCCAAGGATTCTGTCTACACTCCTTAGCTACCTTGGTAAAGCAGCCAGTGGAGTCAAGGATTCTGCCCAGTCCAGTCATTCGCTCTTCTCCCTTCACCAATTAGGCAGAAAATACAAAAGTCTGTACCACAGCCTCAAGTCAGCTCCCACTGCTATACTATTGAGTGGTTTCCCTAGTATGATAAGATGGATTCTTGACTTCATAATATACCTTGTTATGATTTTGCAGAATCAGAATCTGGTTCATTATCTCTGCCATATATTGTAAAATTTGTTGTTTTGTGGCAGCAGTATAGTGCAATACACCAAAAATACTAAGTTGCAACAAGAAATATAAAAAGTAAATGGTGCAAAAGTGAGTTAGTGTTCATGGTCTCTTCAGAAATCTGATAGTGGAGAGGAAGAAGCTTTCCTGAAATATTGAGTGAATGTCTTCAGGCTCCTGTAGCTCTTCCCTAACGGTAGCAATGAGAAGAGGGCATGTCCTGGATGGCAAAGCTCTTTAATGATGAATGACACTGGCTTGAGGCATCACCTATTGAAAATGTCCTTCATGGTGGTGGGGGGGGGGGGGGGCAGTGGCTAGTACCCATGATGGAGCTGGCTGATGTCAAAACCTTCTGCATCCTTTTCTGATCATGTACATTGGTGCCTCCATACCAGACCGTGATGCAGCTTGTCAGAAAGCTCTGCATGGTACATCTAGTAACATTTACTGAAGTCAGGTAGCATACAAAATCTCTTCAACCTCCTAATGAAGTATAACCTGTGGCTTGCCTTCCTTGTAATTGCATCAATATGTTAGGCCCAAGATAGATCTTCAGAGATATTTACAGTTAATTTACAGTTAATTTACCATGCCCACTTCAAAGTTTGGAAAACAAATAAAAATATCAATGCTAGAGTCTGAAACAAAAACAAAATACTGGAAGAATTCGTCCATTTTGGATGAGGATTACTTCTGAAAAGGAAATGCTTCTGTTCCTCTTTCACCCAAGGGATTGTCGGTTTTCTCTTCCAACAATTATTGCTCTTGGAGTTGTTATTGACCTATCTTTTACATCAAGACTGCTCTTTGAAATCATAAGCTCCAGAAACATTCTTGCATGGATTATTATCTCATTTCTCTGGAGCATCCTTGCCTGAGGCCTTGCCCTCTAATTCATTTTAAACGTCATCCGTTTGTCCTTAATCCCAGTTTTTGGGCTGCTAGTTGTAAGATTCCCGCCCCTTATTGTTCTTTTAGCTGTCCTTCATTTGAAATGGAATGTCTTTTAACACTGCAATAAATAAATGTTCATTTAAAAATACCATATTTTTCCCTGCTGAAGGGTTTTGGTCTGAGATGTCGTCTGTACTCTCTTTCTGGATGCTGCCTGGCCTGCTGAATTCCTCCAGTATTTTGTGTGTGTTGCTCTTTTTCCCTGTAGCTTGTAGAAGTTAAAGTGCTAGCTCTACAGCTACATTATAACTCAGCACAGTCCTGGTAATCCTACTACCAAATTTGTAGAGGTGGGTGGGAGAGTCTCTTTCATTGGCCTTGGTCTGATCCCCAGCTGAGTACGAGGAATACTCAGTGATCTCTAAGCACAGCTTCTTTGATTGTTTTATTTTAACTCACTGAAAACTTTCTTAGTCATTCCTTGGGACTGTCTACAGCCTGCTTCCATTCCAGTTTTGTAGGTTCAGAGATGGATACTGTGAGAGCCAAAGAGTCTTCTACAGGTAGCCCATAGTAGAGAATGATTTGACATTCTTTTTTGCATCAGTTAATTTTGTGGTACCCAGAGGAGTGCCTCCAGAGATGGTCTGCCTTCATTGTTATACCATCCACATATTCTATCATATTTTGCCCACAGCCATCCATGAATTTCTGATCTTGGTATTGGTAAGATACAGCTTGAAGTGAGGATTAGGTATGATAGACAGAAATGAGTCATTTTCATATGGAAGGCAAAAATAATGGGGTGCCACTTGGTTGGTGGAGGAGCCCCAACTGTTCCATTGATATCTTAAGGGTATTGAGTTTGGTGATGATACAAGACAGGGTGGCAGTCTAGGAGGATGTAACAAGGCTTCAAGGGAATACAGACAGTCTAAATGAAAAATAATGTCTTCCGTTTTTTTAACAGGCAAGTTAACCTGTGGCTGGGATCCAGAATCAAAGTTATCATTGACTTGTTTGGTGTGAAATTCATTGTTTTGTAAAGACAAAAAAAAATTGTTTTGAATCACAAAATTAGTGCAATTAAGAAATATAATAAAGTAGTATTCATGGGGTGAGAAAGCCAATGGTGAAAGAGGAAAAGCTGTTTCTGAATTGTTGAGTGTGTGGGTCTTCAGGTTCCTGTACTGCCTCCCAGAGTGTGTGTCCCAA
Organism: Hemitrygon akajei; assembly: GCF_048418815.1. Taxonomy (NCBI): domain Eukaryota; kingdom Metazoa; phylum Chordata; class Chondrichthyes; order Myliobatiformes; family Dasyatidae; genus Hemitrygon; species Hemitrygon akajei. Next base: position 138,565,194 of record NC_133126.1, read on the forward strand.
GTGGTAGGGGTCCCTCGTGGTGGATGCTGCCATCTTAAGGCGACATCTCTTAAAGATGTCCTTGGTGGTGGGGATTGTTGTACCCATGCCCGAGCTGGCTGAGACTACAGACCTCTGTGGACTCTTGTGATCCTGTGCATTGTGGCCTCCATATCATGATGACCAGGATGATTCCCTCTGACAGATAACAAGCATTGTACTCAAATGCTGGAGGAACTCAGCAGGCCAGGCAGCATCTAGGAAAAGGGTACAGTTGATGTTTTGGGCCAACTGAAGGGCCTGGCCTGCTGAGCTCCCCCAGCATTTTGAGTGTGTTGCTCAAATTTCCAGTATCTACAGGTTTTCTCATGATTGTGATTAGATAACAAGCATTTCTGGAGAGCAGTCATCTCTCTTCCTTGTTCATTACCATTGCCTAAAACTCATTAAATAAAGTACCAATGACTTCATCATACATGCCAGTGTCATCAATTGTGAATATGAAATGTTCAAGCTGGGTAACATGACTGGAGCACAGTTCAAGTTCTGATTTTTATTTGCGGTCTTCAGAATGCAAACATTTGCAAATGGCTCCTGGTCAGCCTGCAGCAAGAACTGGCTGTCACGTGAGAATGTCAGCAATTGATCAATCTGAATCACAATTTCAATTTGGTTCAATAGAACCATGTCAATGCAGTTTCTAATGCTGAGTGTGTACTGGCTGGGCACTGCCGAAGATATCACGTCCATATCCAAGCAGTGTGCTCAGTGACAGCAAAGAATCCAATTCCAAATGGCCACAAGTATTACCTATGAAGTTAATAATGACAGAGGCTACCGTTCAACAGCTGCTGGGGATTTTCAGCCACTTTGGGATGCCAGAAATGCTCATTTCTGACAATCACACTCAATTCGGTTCACAGCAGTGGAATTATCCATATCTGCTCACTCTTGTATCATCCGCAGTCCAATGGCTGAGCAGAGAGTTTTGTCGATACCTTCAGACAGTCGCTCTGAAATCAAGAGGGGAAGGAGCATCAGCCAAGGCTCTTAACACATTTCTGCTGACAGATTGAGTTACACTGCATCCTGGCCTTGAGGGGGAAGTTTCCAGCTGAAGGTCTGTAGGGAAGAAAACGGTGCATGGTGTTGGATGCAATGCTGCCACAGAATTCAACATCCGAGGCAACAGACGGGCAGATGCACAAAGGCCTTGGTTGATGAGTAAAGTCATTTTAAGCCCAGGGTATTGCAATAGGCAAGACTTCTGAGTACTAGGTCAGATTGTAAAACCAATGGGGAAATAGCTCTACAAAGTTATATCGTAGACTGACATCACTGGCATGGCCACATCAACCAACAGAGGCCATGTGCTACTGAAGACACAACAAGTTCATTGAGCAGATCGTCAAACACACATAGACCTTCACCTCCTCCTGGAAGGATTTGATTTACCCTAACCAAGCCAAATATCAGCACTGGGACCGCTGCAAGCAACAGAGATTGCTGTGAGTTCTGAGATTTTTGTAGTTGCATACTTTTACAGAATGTAGGTTTATTTTGTTCTGGCTTTGTTCTATCTCCTGGGTCTGGGTCTCATCAGTCGTTATAGAAGAGTGCACACAACAGTACTGTTTAACATTATGAATATTCATTGTCCAGTTTGTTTTGTCCTACTCCCTTCAAATGACTTGTCGAAGAGGATCAACCATTTTGGAAAAACAAGTAACCTTCGTTATTCCCAAAAAGTAGAATCTCCCAACTGTGTCAGTCAGTAGTAAATATCCTCAGCAACTGGCCCTTAGTTCAAGTTGAAGTTTATTGTCAATCAGCTATATACATGTATCCCACCAAATGAAACAACGTTCCTCCACAACAAGGTGCACAACACGGTACATATAACCCGTACGCAGCATATAAAGTAAGTATTACAAGTGAATTAACAAATAATAAAATAAATTCCAAAAGATTGACACTTAGCACTAGGTGCATTTGTGACACAAGTTAAACAGTAAACAGTATAAATCTATTGACACTTCATTTGTGTTCAGACCTGTGTTGTGACAGGGAGTTTGGTAGCCTCATGGCCTGGGGGAGAAGCTGTTTCCCATCATAGTTGTCCTTGTCCTGATGCTGCAGTAGATCTTGCTGTATGGTAGGGAGTCAAAGAGAGTCTGGGATGGATGACAGGGCTCCTTGACAATGCTAAGTCCCTGTGCTCCTAATAAATATCTCAGATGGCTGGAAGAGAAACCCCAATGATCCTCTCCACAGTCCTTGTATTCCATTGTAGAGTCTTGCAGTCAGATGCCTTGTAATTTCTGCACCAGACAGTTTTGATAAGATAGCTGTGCACTTAGACACACCGGCTTCCCTGAGTCCAACCAAAGGTGTTATTGCCCTTTGTACGCTGGATATGAATATACGAAGAACTTTAAATACTGCAGGTCTATCCCGTCAGCGAGTTGGGCAATAGTGGGGGAGCTGGATTTGGTGTGGTCCATGTTGTTGCTTGCCAGAGAGAGGGCCTGGAGTTGATGCATGAAGGTGGCGCACAGTCTAATAGTGGTTATCGTGGATGTTTTCTTGTGATCACAAGGCCACGTTGGACATGGGTTACATAGGATACTTCACGTCCGGTTCACTGACAATAGAGGAGTGGCGCTGCTTCCGTTGTAATGCAAGCTAGGCCTCAGGCAGCGGCCTGTCCTGTTGCAGCCACCCAGGAGAGGAGATGCTGGAGGCAGTGTGGAGCTCATGCTGGGTTGCAGGCTGGCCTCTTCCATTGCTGCTGTTCTCCTGTGTAAGACTATATGTTAACTGCTGACTTGTATGTGCTGTATATGCCTTGTGCTGTGTATGACTGCTGGTACTCTGATTTGCATCTTGACCGCAGAGGGTCAAGGTTGTTTTGTTTGCCTGTGTTTGGGGGTATTCATGCATGGCTGAATGACAATTGAACTTTATGCAGCTGGTCAGGACACTCTCAGTGGTGCTCCTGCAAAAATTGGTTAGAATGCGTGAGTGGAGTCTTGCTCGCTTCAATCTCCTCAGAATTTGGAAATGCTTTTTTCACTAAAGAACTGGTTTTGAGGGACTAGGTGAGATCGTCCATTATGTGCGCTCCCAGAAACTTGGTGCTCCTAACTCTGTCCGTGAAGGAGCCATTTCTGTGCAGTGAGGAGTGGTTTGCTTCTGTCCTCCTAAAGTCCATAATCATCTCTTTAGTCTTGTTTATGTTGAGACTCAAGTTGTTGTCTTTGCACCATTCTACCTGCCACTCTACTTCCTCTCTGTATACCGTCTCATTGTTGTTGATGAGGCCAATCACTGATTTGTCATCGGGGAATTTCATGATTCAGTTTGAGCTGAATCTAACAGTATATTCATGCGTCAGCAGTGTGGACAACACCGGGGAGTTCAAGTGCTCAGCGTGATTGAGCTAGAGATGTTACTGCCAACACAGACTGTGGTCTTTCTGTAAAGAAGTCCAAGATCCAGTTAAAGAGAGGTGCTAAGACCCAACAAGGACAGTTTACCCACTAGTTTCTGAGGGATGATCGTATTAATTTACTGAACTGTAAAACCCTCTGGTCAGAATCAGTATAATAAGTACAAGGTCAGTAATGTTAATGTGACAAATCTTCAGAGGTTGAAAATCTCTGTCTCACCCAATTTAATTTTAATGAAATTAGTTTAAAATGAGCCTTCTCATATTTTCCTTGATTTTTAGTCTGCATTCACCGACCGTTGAATGAAAGGAAGGCTTGGTAAACACATGGAAGTAATTAGCAATAAAGGAAGTGAACAACTTATTTACATTTGCACCTGCAAAATGTTCAATTTACATCTTCCTAGATTTCAAATAAATAATTAAAATAAGATTGCTGGAGGCCATAAAAGACTGCTTTAGATAATGGTGGGGGTGTGGAGCATAATAATACTTGGTTCTATAGCAGTGCATTCTCCATAAGTGAGACTAGTCCAGACTAAATTGATTGCAGTTCAACAATGCCCCTGCGTGTTCAGCTTCGCTGAAACTGTACCCAGTTAACAATTCAATGGCATCAGATGCAAATTTTCAAGGAGTGGCAACGAAACCAAAATACCTGCACACAAATGGTTTTATAATTGTATACAATGTCTTTTCTGAGAAACAAAAGAGTGAATTTCTATGGCTAGAGGATCAAGTGTTGGTTCTTTCGGTGCTTAGCTGTTTCCACAGAACTGATGCATCTAGATTTCTGGGCTATTCTCCATCTCCGTTTGAAAGATGAATTCCTTTTCATTTAATTACAACTGCATACATTCAAGTTAAAACTTGTGGCTGATGTAGTGATCTGAAACATCTGCAGGTTGTTCAGACAGGTTTACTGAAAAGGCAGAGACCTTTTACAAATGTAACTCTCAGCAGTAGGATCTCTGCTTTGGTGCAGAAACTTTTATCTCTTTTCCAAGCCCAGCATTTCTTTTGAAGCATGGTCTGTACTGATCCTGTACTCCTAACTGCTCTTTGCACTTGAAATCTATAAACATTAGTTATTTAATGTGGATTTTTACAGCTAACAGTTTAATAATCTGTTGAACCAATTCACTTTATTGGAAGTGTTGTAAACACTCATGATCGTTATCATTCTTCACATTATTTTGGTTCTACTCCTCATTGTGTTATTTCCCTGAACATGACTGCCAGTAGAACCCGCGTGGTATGCTTTAAGTACAAGCCTCAACAGTGACTCCTTGGAGTATCACAGCATGCCCACTCCTGTCCTCCGCGAAATACATATGCTACTCTTTTCCAGCAAGGGATGCTGCAGAGTGTTCAAATGGGAATTTTGGCTAATTTCTCTACCTGTAATTTAAAGTGACAGTAAAAAGGAAGTTATGTGATTACTGACTTGATATTTCGAAAACTCTTCTATTTGCATTGTTTAGCTATTGTCTGGATAAATTAACTTGGACTTTGGCCTTTTCCTTCTAAATACCCAAAAGAATAGAGTTGAAGAGAGCATAGAGTTAATGAAGTTTGAGTTTTGAACCATATCATCTGCCAAAGATGATGACTGCACCAGAATCAAATAAAAATATAGCTGTCTCTAGTTAACAGTGATCCCTTCAATTTCATGGTTGCCTTTTAAACAAGGAATGGACATGAAGTTAGCCAGGATGAAAAGACTCTTGAGTGGATCAGTGCATAAATATGGTAACATGCATCCATGCTGAAAATTAGAATGGCTGCTCTATTCTTGACGGTTTATTGAGAAATTGTTGGTCTGGAGGGTGTTTTTTGGGCAGGAGCTTTCCTTCTAAATAAACTAACATTCAAATGACACTTTCATGTGGCTTGCTGGTTATCTGTAAAACTTCATCATTTTAAGTTGACACCAGGGTGGGTGACAGTGGCTTTGTGATCTTTGAGTAAGCTATTACTTCTCAATATCCATGCAAGGGCAGCACAGTGGTTAAAGCAACTTTGCAAAAGGGTAGATGCTGCATTTGTCAGTGGTTTTTCACCTCAACTCTGAGAAGCCGACGCAGATGACTACAGTCTTCCGGGACCCCTCACAGATACCAAAACACACAGATGATCAAGTCCCTTATTCAGCCTGTCTCAATGCGGTGGACCTTAGGACCCAGCGGAACCCTGTAATTTATTTAACATGTTCAGAGCGGTGGGCATTAGAACCCGGTGGCGGAGCTCTGAATCCGCAGTGTTTCTGTTCATGAAAATAATCACGCTCGTGATTGAAAATAAAGTGGGAAATAATAAAGTGATTGGAAAGAGGTGAAATGCCTTTGGTCATTGGAAAAGCATTAGGCTACAGTCGGTCAACAATCGGAACAATTTTAAAGGATAAAGTGAGAAAGGCCCTGCCCCGATGAAAGCTACAATTATTACTAAGCAACACAGTGGTTTAATTATTGGGTTTTGGGTTTTTGATCCTCCACATCAACCCGGCACGGATGGAGAGCGCACTCGGGAGTGGTCTGTCACTGGATCGAACTCAGGAACTTCCATTCCCCAGGCCGGCATTGAAACATACGTTCTTAAGTGTTTTATATGCATAGAAAGGTAAAATATATATTATATACTAAGACAAACGTTTGACTAACTGACGCTAAATAATACCAGATGTACCTGTTCCAACTTACTTAGTAAGAGAATTTAGGATTTTTTTTCAATCCCAATCCATGGTAACTTGCGCGCATCCTCCCGTATACTTTAAATCATCTCTAGATTACTTATAATACCTAATACAATGTAAATGCTATGTAAAATAGTTGTTATACTGCATTGTTTAGGGAATAATGACAAGAAAAAAGTCTGTACATACTTGAACGACAAGAGCTGGAAGAGCACTTACGGGTTTTCGCGATTCGCGGTTGGTTGAATTAGTGCATGCGGAATTTACGGATAAGGAGGGCTGACTGTACATCGTTACAGAAGCTGAGTTGTATGTGTATGCTTCTTTTGACTGGGAAATAAGGAAATTTGCTTTATTTAACTGGGTGATGGTGACATGAAATGCTGCCCACAGCTCCAGTGATCTCCTGACCTCCGTACAGTGTTTGTATATTTTCCACGTGGTCTTGTGGGTTTCCTTCGGCTTCTTTGGTTTCCTCTCATGTTCAGTAGATCTGTGCTTTAAGTTACCATGCTTTGAAAAAGTATTCAGCTCCTACAACTACATTCACATTTTACTAATTTTCTACGTTTAAAATGTATTGAAGTAAGATTTTTTGAGCTAATCTACAAAACATTGTTTTGTAGTTCATGTCAAGTTCATGTCAAATCAAAAGAAAATTTCCAAAATCTGTCAACATTTTACTAAAAATTAAAAGCCAAAATTGTGAGGCTGAGGAAGTATTCATTCCCTTTGTAAGTACGCTAACTTTCCTCAAGTGCAATATACAGTATTATCTTACAGACTCAACCAATTTGAAAATTGAAGGATCACCTGTTTTCAATGAATTCATCAGAATAAATGACCCCCTCTCTCTGTAAGGTCCAACAGTGTGGTAGATTTTCAGCAGACCAAACCAAAATGGAGACAAAAGAGCATTCAGGACAAGTCAGGCAAATGGTAATAGAGAAACACAAATCTGGGGAAGGGTAGAAGACTATCTCAAAGGCACTGAACATTCCTCAGAGGACAGTGCAGTCCATCGTGGAAAAATTTTGAAACCACAACCACATTGCCTAGATCAGGCTACTCCTCCAAATTTCTTTGCCGGAGAATAATGGCACTTGTAAGAGAGGTGATGCCAGCAGTCACTCAGAGTGAGCAGCAGAAGTCAGTGGTTACAACTGCAGATGAAGTTCATGGCTCTCCGATCTCAAAGGCCTTGCACAAAAATGGTATTTGTGGATGAGGATAGAACAAAGAACCCCTTGGAAAAATAAAAAGCATATCCTTGTCCATAAAGACTTTGCAAAGCATCACTTAGAAAATACTGTAAAGATGTGGTGGGTCGTGTGGTCGGGTGAAACTGAAGTAGAACTTTTTTTCCTCAACACAAAGCGGTACATGTGGTGCAAATCCAGTAATAAGAATCAGCCAGGTAACACCATCCCTACTGTAAAATAATGGTGGAGATGTAGGGTAATGTCATTGATGGAAATGTACATATTTCACAACCATCGACATTGAGTTGGGTTTCACTTTGAGGCTGTTCTGATGTGAAGACGTAATTACATAAAGTGTTTTTTAACTGTGCTTTGTGTTCAGTGTTGGGAGTACGATAAATGAATTGTTACTATTATTCTTAAAAATAAAATTCCTTGCACTGTTTTATTTGTGAAAACCTACGGATGTAGCATCATGCTGCGCTCTGTCCACCAGAGAAAGCAGGATCTCCCAGTGGCCATCCATTTTAATTCCACTTCCCATTCCCATTTCGAAATGTCCATTGTGATGAGGCCACACTTAGGTTGGAGGAACACGCCTTATATTCCATTTGGGTAGACTCCAACCTGATGGCCTGAACATCAATTTATCAAACTTCCAGTAATGACCCCCCCACTGTTTCCCACCCCCTTTTTCCTCTCTCACCTTATCTCCTTGCCCACCCTTGGCCTCCCTCTGGTGCTTCTCACCCCCTTTCTATTTCTTCCATGGCTTTCTGTTTCTTTTACCAATCAACTTCCCATCTCTTTACTTCATCCTCCCTCCTCCAGGTTTCACCTGTCACCTGGTGTTTCTCTTCCCCCCCCCCCCCCCCCACCTTTTAAATTTAAATTTACTCTTCAGCCCTGCCAAAGCGTTTTGGCCCGAAACAACGTCAACTGTACACTTTTCCTAGATGCTGCCTGGTTTGTTGAGTTCCTCCGGCATTTTGTTTGTGTTGGTTGTATTTCCAGCATCAGCAGAGTTTCTCTTGATCATGTTATGGGGATGCTTTTTGCAGCAGGGACCGGAAATCTGATCAGGATTGAGAGGGAAGATAAAAGCTGCTAACTACAGGGAGATCCTGGATAAAAACCTGCTTGCCTCTGCCAGCATGCTTAATCTCAGGAGGAAGTTTGTCTTTCAGCAGCACAACAACCCAAAGCTCACTGCCAGAGCAACCCTGAAGAAAACTGAGTGGCCCAGTCAGAGTCCTGACTTTAACCCAATCGAATATCTCTGGCATGACCTCAGGATTGTTGTCCATTGCCACTACTCCAATTAACCTGGCACAGCTTAAGCACTTTTCCAAGGAAGCCTGTTTCTGTGCAGAGTAACTCTTATCTGTGGATTCAACTGACCTTGAAAGAGCAACACAGTAATTGCTCATGACTAAACTTACAATGAATACATGGATATGTCATTTTATGAGACTGATGCATTGTATAGGTTGCCTTCTTTCAGATTTGGGATGAGTGAGTTGACGGGGTGGGGGTAAGAGTCATTTATTGAAGCTGTTCTTTCTTCACTGACATTCTTGGCGAATGGAATAAGCTAAGTCATTCTGCATGTCATTGCAATCTATTTTTGAAGACCAATCCCTTTACAGTGCTTTCTGTTTCATTGTTTGCGTTGGGAGCTATGGTGTATGTAATTGCATTGACATAGTTTGTGCAATGCAGAGGTCAAAGGAAATGTATCAGGAAGGAGGCAGAGAGGCCTAAAGGCACACACTTAGCAGTTCAGGAACAGCTTCTTTCCCGCTGCCATCCAATTTCTAAATGGACATTGAACTCCTGAACACTAACTCACTACCTTATTTAAATTTCTGTTTTTGCTCTACTTACCCCCAATTTAAATAATATTCATATACTTTCTGTAATTCATTTTTTCTGTATTTATGTATTGTGCTGCTGCAGAATTAACAAATATCATGACATATGCCGGTGACATTAAACTTTGATACATGGGGCCAGCTACCAATATGTACTGAAGCTTCTCTAGGTTCACTGGTATTCTTAATGGATAGAGTAATAGCAAAGGCTGCTAATCTGTGCAGCAACCACAAGCAAGACTATAGACTCTGGTTTATCGCTAAACTCTCAGTATTATTGTGTTATATTTCACCAAAGTTGTTAGGTTAGTTAGAAGTCTGCTCCATTAAAAGTTATATAAAGCACATCACATGATATGTGTGTGTGATATGTTGATATCACACATGATATGTGTGTTGGCACGTGGCCTAGTGGGCAAGGTATCAGACTAGTAACCTGAAGGTCATTGGTTCGAGCCTTAGCTGAGGCAGTGTGTTTGTGTCCTTGAGCAAGGCACTTAACAACACATTGCTCTGCGATGTCACTGGTGCCAAGCTGTATGGGTCCTAGTGCCCTTCCCTTGGACAACATCGGTGGCGTGGAGAGGGGAAGGCCTGCAGCTTGGGCAACTGCCAGTCTCCCATACAACCCTGCCCAGGCCTGTGCCCTGGAAACTCCAGGCACAGATCCATGGTCTCTCGAGACCGACGGATGCCACTGAGGATGTTGATTGTCAAAACTGGCAGCTTTAAGTTTGATTTTTGTTACCATTTCTTCTTCACTTTCCAAGGGTAGCTGATATGCTGTGTGAAGCAGCTGTGCATGGTTCAGGAATGAAGGAAGACCTGCATTTACATAATCTTGGCATCTTTCATAAATTGAAAATAGCCTGAAGTGTTTTACAGAGTATTAAAAGCAAATATTTTAAAAGGTAGTCATTCTTGGAATGTAGGAAATATGATATTGAATTTGCACACAGCATACCCTCAATGTGATAATCCTACTTTACCTGATTTTAGCTGGAGTTATATACAGTGCCTCTAAAAAGTATTCAGCCCCCTTGGAAGTTTTCATGTATTATTGTTTTGCAACATTGAATCACAGTGGATTTCACTTGTTTTTTTTTTACAGCGATCAACTGAAAAAGACTCTTCTGTATCAAAGTGAAAGCAGGTCTCTACAAAGCGATCTTAATTAATTATAAATAGAAAACAGAAAATAATTGATCACCCCCTTCATATCAGTACTTTGTAGATGTACCTTTGGCAGCAATTACAACCTTGAGTCTGTGTGGATAGGTCTGTATCAGCTTTGTACATCTGAACACTGCAATTTTTCCTCATTCTTCTTTAGAAAAATTTTCACGCTCTGTCAGATTGCATTGGGATAGTGAGTGAACAGACTTTTTCAAGTCCAGCCACAAATTCTCAATGGGACTGATGTCTGGACTCTGGCTTGTTACTGCAGGACACTAACTTTGTAGTTTTAAAGCCATTCCTGTGTAGCTTTGGCTTTATGTTTGGGGTCATTATCTTGCTAAAAGAACCAGATCTTCTCCCAAGTCTCAGTTCGCTTGCAAAATGCATCAGGTTTTCCTCGAGGATTTCTCTGTAGTTTGCTGCATTCATTTTACCCCCTACCTTCACAAGTCTTCCAGGGCCTGCTGCAGTGAAGCATCCCCTCAGCATGATGCAGCCACCACCGTGCTTTATGGCAGGGATGGTGTGTTTTCGATATTTGCTTACACCAAACATAGCGTTTAGTCTGATGGCCAAAAAGCTATATTTTGGTTTCATCAGACCATAGAACCTTCATCTAGCTCACTATAGTCTCCCACATGCCTTCGGGCAAATTCTAGCCGAGATTTCATGTGAGTTTTTTTTCAACAGTGGCTTTCTCTTTGCCACTCTCCCGTAAAGCTGTGACTGGTGAAGCACCCAGGCAGCAGTTATTGTGCAGTCTTTCCCATGTCAACCAATGAGCTTGTAACTCCTCCAGAGTTGTCCCAGGTCTCTTGGTGGCCTCCCTGACCCTTCTTGAATGGTCACTCAGTTTTTGAGGACGGCCTGCTCTGACAGATATACAGCTGTGCCATATTCTTTCCATTTCTTGATTGACTTAACTGTACTCCAAGAGATATTCAGTGACTTGGAAATTTTCTTGTATTCATCTCCTGACTTGTGCTTTTCAATAACCTTTTCGCAGAGTTGCTTGAAATGCCCTTTTGTCTTCATGGTGCAGTTTTTGCCAGGATACTGACTCAGCAGCAGTGGGACCTTCCAGATACAAGTGTATTTTTACTATCAATTGAAACCCCTTCTAAAACCAATTGGCTACACCAGTGATGATTTGGTGTGTCATATTAAGGGGGGGGGGGGTGAACTCTTATGCAGTCAATTATTTTGTGTTTTATATTTGTAATTAATCTAGATCAGTGTAGAGATTTGTTTTCACTTTGAAATGAGAAAGCCTTTTCCTGTTGCTCAGTGTCAAAAAAGCCAAATTAAATCCACTTTGATTCAATGTTGTAAAACAATAAAACATGAAAACTTCCGGGTGGGAGGGGGGCGCGGTGAATACTTTTTATAGGCACTGCATTGGTTAGGCTTCTAAGGATAACTCTCCTTTTGTAATGGGACCATAGGTTCTTCACTGCCACCCAAGTATTTCAATTTATTGTCCCATCGGCAAGACTGCTGGTATCAGGAACTGTGGTCAAAGTTTCACACGAGCCCATGACAACACGGTGATAGCTTTCAAGGGATTTTTAAATCTACATCACCAGCATTTTTTTTTACTTGTTTGTGAGCTGCAAGTTTGGCACATACAAGCCAGGGAGCAGAAGACATGAAAAGAGACTTCACAGTTAAATGTGTAATTTCCCTAGCAGGTGGGAACCCTCAGTTTTGCTGAGGAAATGGAGAGTACATTGTGTGACAATATAGCCAATGGCAGCAGTGAGGATGTACAATGGAGAATGGGAATCTGACTCCGCAAAAAATCAATTTGTAGTAAGAGGAGGAGATATCAATAGAGAATACATCATCTATCACATATTTAAGGTTTTTTGAGTGTTTTGGATTTGCACCCAACACCTGAGTGTTCAGGTGTCAGTTAAAACTGCTATTGCAAGATAAATGGGACGTTGCTGCAGCCAGATTGTAACAAGGTGAAATGAAAACATTTGAGAAGAGCAACACATGCAAAATGCTGGAGGAACTCATCTATGGAAAAGGTAAACAGTCAACGTTTCGGGCCGAGACACATCTGGTCTGGAAAGCAAGGGGAGATGTCAGAGAAAGAATGTGTGGGAAGGGGTGGAAGAAGTGCAAGGTGGCAGGTGATAGGTGAAACTGGGAAATCGGGAGGGGGGTGAAGCAAAGAGCTTGGGAAGCTGACTGATGACAGAGAGAAAGGGCTGGAAAAGAGGAAGCCTGATAAAGAGAGGACAGAAGACCGTGGAAGGGGAAGGGGCAGCAGAGTGAGGTGATGGGACGGTAAGAAAAGAAGGTGCGAGAGTGAAATGGGAAGCAGAGAAAAAGAGGAGGGGGCAATTACCAGAAATGTGAGAAACTGATGTTCATGCCATCAGTTTGAAGACTACCCAGATGGAATACAAGATTGTGTTCCTCCAACCTGAGTATGGCCTCATCCCAGCAGCAGAGGAGGCCATGGACTGGCATGTCAGATGGGGAAGGAACAGAAAGCTCAGGAAGTAATCAGGCAATGAAAAGTCAGAGGAGAGGGAAGCCAAAACACACTTCAGGATACAAGATTGACTGGAGGCACAAAGCGGAGATCCTTAAGTAATTGAAATTGGTTTATATTCATCTATACACATACATGTATGCGCAGATGCATAGAAATGTTTACTTGCAGTCACATCATAGGCACATAGCTTTTGCAGAGATAGTATCTAATGCTATCAAAATAGATTATTGTGCTTTGAGTTCCTGGTATGCAGTAATATCAATTACAATACATAAATACAATTGCAGTAGTTAACTCCCTGCTTTAACTTTAAGGAAACAGTTGATCACAATTATGAAAAGCATGTTGAAATAATTGTCACACAAATCTTGATACGTAAAATAATTTTCAGTGCAGGTTACAACAAAATGTTTTGTAACTAAAACCAAAAAGATTGGATTAAATATATAATGCTTAATAGCTGTGTCATTTCATTAAAAAGTTAGCTATAGTTTGGGTTATACAGATTTATTACTCTGAAAGGCAAATCAGTATAATTTATTAACTGAAGGTGTACCTTTTTTATGAAGAAAGTGTACTTTTAGTGTGACTTAGTATTTTTTTTGTACCAGCCACTCCTGTAAGCTTCTGCCTTCAATAAGTGATATTGGTAGTTTCATTTTGATTGTTTGCTAAGAAATATCACTGAAAATCAACAGGCGCTACAAGATATTTAGAACTAGATTATGTGACCCTTGTGAGCAGACAAATATTGCATTTCAGCAAACTTTTACCATAATCCCAGGGTATATTGATGGCCTTGCCACTCTAGGTATCCCCCACTGTTACATCACATCCAATGGAGGGGGAAAACAAACAAGACTCCTGGGTTTTATGCTTACTGCTTTTGAAACACAAGCCCAAGCTTGACTCAGGTTTAATAAAGTGAGCAAGTTAAATGTTCAGCTGCTATTGCTCATTCTTCTTTCGGATGTTTTTCTATTGGATTAAAGCAGCTTAGTGACTAGTCCACATACCATAAAAACTATGTGGAGACTTGAATCAGAGATCATCAAGTATAATAATAGACATGGTACAGTCCAATAAAGGAGCTAGTAATATGTGACATTTAGGATAAACATTCCAAAAGTAATTCATTCTCAAGACCAAGGGTGTATATGAAGTTGTTTTTCTTTCTCTTCTCTGCTGTGTGTTTACCCTTCCGGGATGCACACACAAAAGTATTTGTGGTGCACAATCTATTCTCTACTTCCTTTGTAATTTCTTGCATTCCACAGGCATGTGTTTAGCTGCACTACATGTGTGCTGTTTTTATCTGTGCTTAAGGGCAAGTGTAAGTATCTTTTGGGGTTTCTTTGCATCATTAATATTGAAGTGAACGATGTGCCTCATTTATGTGTTTCTAATTTTCGATCAATCTTCAGCCTGTCTTACCCAAGGATGCATTAACAATTAGCAACTTTTATCCTTATAAAATAAAAGCTATTTTCTTTATATAAAATTAAGGAAGAAGTTTGTGGTAGTTTAAAAGGACTGAAAAGAAGGTATCTTGAGATCTCTAAGAACATTTGAAGTTGGTTGGCCCCAAATGGTTTCTTGATCCTGCTGATGGAAAGTAACTGAATCAATGAGGGAAAATCTCAAATGCTATCTTAAATTTCATAAGGATTGCCAACATTGTTTATTGAGGAGATTTGTTGACTCTATAAAATACTGGCTTGGAGCATGCTTTCTAGTTCTTCTGTCTGGAGTCACAGCCTTGACTAATTCAGATGCAGAAGTTTGCTACCCATTGTCTTGAGCTCCCATATGTGGGATTAGGGGCAGAAGGGAGAATACCCCATCCACAAAACTGTACTCATCATTTCAATGCCCAGCCTCATGTGCTGAAGAGTTTTCAGATTCAGATTCAGTTTATTGTCATTTATAAACCACAAATACAATGCAGTTAAAAAACAAGACAACGTTCTCCAGAATGGTATCACGAAAAAGCACAAAACAGAGCACACAAGTATTGTAAAAGAGCTTTCAAATGTATTTGGTACCCCAGGAAATTTGAAGAACTAACAAATTTATTGTGAATAAGATCCAGAATTTTTAAATTAACTTCTAAGTTTTTAAAAAGTTTTAAATATATGCAGTTAGAAATTCCAAACTAAATTGAAATATTTAAAAAAGATCACCCGCCTTTCCCTCTGTCTCAGAGTCCTTTTGCCCTACAATCCCCGTTTCTGGCAAGATCGTGCTGGTGACTAACAGCGATATCTTGTAGTCAGCTTACAATAGTACTGGATACTCTTCTGCTAAATATATATCTTCTGAACTAAGATTGAGTGTGGCCTGTAATTTTCCTGTTAAGAATTGTATTTTTGGGCCAACTGAACAATCTGGGGGATTCAGCAGGGAGTGTAGCCATGGCCATCACTGTAGACGGCTGCATTGATTGCTAATGGCAGAACACAAACGCATGGTCTGCACCATTACTTTGCGCTGATTAAAGCAGCAAGCAGGATTAAAATTGATGAGGACGAGAGTGGGAAATGAGCCGGTGTTGAGTGTCGCCTGGCTGCGCTTGACCAGGCTCCCTCTCACTGCTGCTGGCCGAAGGTGCAGCAGTCTTGGGTCCCATGCTGCAAGGTTCGATCACCTCTGCGGTCTGATGTTTACTGTGCTCCGCACTGTACGCGCTTCACTATTTGTACAATTTGATCGAGGCGCTTCGGTGTGGGACTGGATCTGCAGCTGTGGCCTGCAGCCACAGACAGACACGGCACTGGATTAACTGACTTAGTGGCTGTGACTGCAGACATCAGCTTCCCTCGCCTTGGCGGTTCGTGGCTGTGGGCTCACTTTTGGAGACACTGCAGTTTGATGTTTAATATTCAGTGTGTTTTTTGTTTTGCTTTTTTTTTGCAGGATTTGTTTTTTTTGGGCATGTTTGATCATCTTGTGTGGGGAGTTTTCTTTAAACAAGTTTAATGGTGTTTATTTGTGTGGTTGCCTGCAAGAAGATGGATCTCAAGGTTTTGTACTGTGGTAACAAATGTACTTTCAAGTTTGAAATCAGTGGAGTCTTAAATCCTTAATCAGGTCTAACTTTATTCAGGAGTAGAAAGATTAATTCTTTTTACCTTTTGCCACAGCACCATGCTGTGAAACCTCAACAAATGGAATTCATGTTTTACATGATTCTATCGAATGTATTTTTTTAAAACTGTGTGCTGTTCTCCTAAGGATAGTATAGTAAATAAGCAGCTAACATTTATAAAACTCAGCAACTATTAAGGGAGATAGTGAGTGGGACTAGGCAGAAAAGTGGTTCAGCACAGCCAAGAAGGGCCAAAAGGCCTGTTTCTGTGCTGTAATTTTCTATGGTTCTAACTGTTTCATTACAGGCACCTATAAACTCTAATCAGTTGCCTGCAAGATTTCCAGATGATGCAATTTTCTTTATGCCCTGTAAATAATGATGTCTGAGATGGTAATTAGGTGATCAGACTGGGTTCTTTATTTGCATTCAGTACCCTGCCATTGTTAATAAAGACTTTTATTCAGTACTGAATAAGGAGGTTTGTTCTTATAAATAAATTCAGGATTATTCACTTAATAGTTTTGATTTGAACCAGGAGGTGTTCACAAGGACAGGTCCCAGCTTGGGAAAGTAGGAACTGAAAGCAGCCTTCTAGGAAAAGTAGAACGAGAAAATCTGCAGTTACCGGAAATCAAAGCAACACACAGTCTCAGCAGGCCAGGCAGCATTTATGGGGAAAAGTACAGTCAATATTTCAGTTGTGCTGAAGGGCATCAGCCCGAAACGTCAGCTACTTTTTTTCCATGGATGCTGCCTGGCCTGCTGAGTTCCTCCAGTATTTTGTGTGTTGTTTCTAGGGAAAGGACCAGGCTATTAATTGGTTGGAGCTCAGGCGATGGATGTCCGAGTTGTGAACATCATCCTTTCAGAGAATTCAAATGAAAGTGTGTGCTTAGCTTGAGCAACTGAGTGTCATAGCTATTTAAAATTTTTGAACTGCCCAAAATGTTGACTGCTTATTCATTTCCGTATATGCTACCCTCACCTGCTGAGTTCCTCCAGTATTTTGTGTGTGTTCCTGTCACAAGCACCTGGCAGAACTTGCTCTTATTCTGAACAACTTCTCGTTCAACTCTTCCCACTTCCTACGGATCATGGGCCCGCACAACACCCATCTTTTTATCGACTATGTGCAGCAGTCTTTGTTCACAACCTACTGTGCAGCATCATCCTAACACTCGAGCATTTCAGTCCGCAAGAAGGGAAAAAAGAATTTTTTTAGAAAGTGTATAAGATGATGAGAGGGATTGATTGTGTGGATAATCAGAGGCTTTTTCCCAGGGCTGAAATGGCTAACACGAGAGGGCACAATTTTAAGGTGCTTGGAAGTAGGTACAGAGGAGCTATCAGGGGTAAGTTTTTTTTTTACACAGACAGTGGTGAGCATGTGGAATGGGCTGCTGGTGACAGTGGAGGAGGCAGATACAATAGGGTCTTTTAAGAGACTCCTGGATAGGTACTTGGAGCTTAGAAAAATAGAAGGCTATGGGTAACCCTAAGTAATTTCTAAATGTTTGGCACAGCCAAAGGGCCTGTATTGTGCTGTAGGTTTTCTCTGTTCTGTTTTTCTACACCACATTGCTGCTTTGGGCACTTCCACTGAACTTGCCAGTTTTTTCAGCATTGTCAGCACCTTCCACCCTGCTCTCAAGTTCACTATCTCTAACATGGCCTTTGTGTTCAGTGTTGGGGATCTAGTCTCCTCGTTGTCAGCAAGGTCAATCATAGATTGACCAAATGTTCTGCAGCACACCCATGCTCTGTCCTCCGAGTTTCCAGTTGCACGTTACTTCAACTCTGCTTCTCATTTCCAGACATCCCACCTCTCCCGGAAGTTCCGGGAGTTTCCCGCGTATTGATAGTGGCTCCCTGATGCCCACAAATTATATACAATATCCCAGAAATCGATTTTGAGAGGGGGAGAGAGAGAATCCTGATTGGTCTCTCTTTGTGCTAAGTAGACCTATCAATTTTCTCTGTGGGCGGGCTTTACAGCTGACCCCTCTCTCTCTTTCATTGTCCATCAGTTCAGTTTAGTGTCCTGCTGCGCCATGGCAGAGTGTCCCAAAAAAGGAAAACATAAAACATACTTCACCCCAGACTACACTAAAGTGTACCCCTGCCTCATAGGGGTCAAAAATAATGACAGTGTTGCTCGCTGCACTGTTTGCAATAGTGACTTTTCTATCGCCCTTGGTGGGTTAAATGACTGTAAAAGACATGTTGAGGTGAGTTTAACAGGTGTCATTCGTTGATTAGCCTAGCTAACGTTATTTAAACTAGTTGGTTATCTAAACTAGCTGCTAAGGAGCTACTCTATTGATGTCCTATGTGATGAGGCCAAACTCCCTGTAGACTTGTTTAAAGTTGTAATAGAATAAAAAATCAACTTCATGATAATATAATATGTCAACTAACCTTGAAGGACTGGTGCCAAACCACAAAAGTTTGCCAGTTGATGAATTCTGGGGAAGCTGACAAAGTAAAATCTGTGAGCACAGGGCAGTTGAGATTCAAAGAGCTCTGCCAGTTGATGAAGCTGCTTTTGGTGCTGCCAGATTCTAGTATGATGTAGAAAGGGCATTCGGCACGGTGCGTCACATTGAGACGGAATTCAGAAGTCAGCTGTCTTACAAAACGCTTGTGAATCTAATGTCTTGCAAAATTAACAAATTCATTGACGTGTGTGTGTGTGTGTGTGTGTGTGTGTGTGTGTGTGTGTGTATAAATAGTTTCAATATGTGATCAAATAAATAGTTGTGTTCTTTCATAATCAAATGTCCTGTATACATACACCCTTGGAAGTTGACCGGGGTGGGGGGGGAGATATGGGGTTGTGGGGGGTGGGGATGGCGGTGCTACCTCCCTAAAATGAGTTTTTGCAGGGTGGGATGTCTGCATTTCCACATGGATCTGTTCAGCCTTGGCCTTCACTGCTGCCACAGTAAGACCAAATACAAACCAGAAGAATAACAACCCATGTATTTTGCTTGGGTAGCTTGCAACCCAATGGTGGAAATATTAATTTTCTAGTTCCAGGTCACCACACACCCTGCATTTCTTTCTATTTCCTACCAGTCCTCCTGAATTCTGCAGCATCTATGGAGGGAAATGGACAGGCAACAGTTTGAGACTCTTCATTGGTTTGCATTGGACATGTAGCAGTCCAGGTGTAGGGTCTTGACCTGAAACATGAGCAGTACATTTCCTTCCATAGATGGAATCTGGCCTGCTGAATTCCTCCAACATCTTGGCTGTTGGTTCAGGTTCTAACATGTCTCCTTTGCCTCACTGGTTTTCTCACCCTTTTTAAAATATCCTGTTCCTCCACCCTTCCACCTGTTTCTATTACTCTCTCCTCCCTGACCCCCCTCCCCAAAGCCAACCATCCTAGTTCTTCCTACCACCTTGAAAGCTACTGTTTCTTCACATCTTCTCTATACTGACTGTCTTTCTCTGTCAGCTACTCAATGCAGATTAGATCAGGGGCTAAGTGAGTTAAGAATCAAACCCATGCTCATCTATCAAAGCACAAAATGCATTTAGCAGCAGTTCATAGCTGTGGTAACTAAGCATTCTTTAAAGCAGTTAACTCCTTTTCTGATGTAAAATGTATGCTCTATGGAAATGTCTTGTCAATTTTAGAGTTAATGCAATTAAAAGGTGATGCCAGAAGAGCAAAGTGAGGAGATTTTCTGGGTTCAAATGTTAATTGGTGCTAAAATCTGAGTTTAGACAACTGCATGGCAATGTTTTGAAAGAGGAAGCAAGATTCATTGCCCTTGTCGATTTGTGTATTGTACTGGATTACAGCATGAGGTCTCAGCTACTTCCCTGGCAAGTGATCTTGTTGGCATTTAAACCATCTAGCACTGTATTTATTCACACATTTGTGTGTCTTTTGCACATTTTTAGTTGTATTGTAGCTTCCGGAGCCTATAAATTCTGAATACTTGCTTAAAGCTGAAAAGCTCTCTTCCTTATGGGTGTTTTACTTTGCAGCGCAGGAGAGGGTGCAGGAAGGAAGGAAATTCTGTTCCTCATTCTGTATAATATGTTTTAAAAAGTAATGTATGAGAGTTTTGCAATTTTAGGATATAAATACATGGATTTTCTGTAACTTCTAGAATGTCTTGGCTTGTCAAGGGTGGAATTATTTCAAAGAGTCAAGGTTCATGTATAAAAAAGTTGCACCGCTGCAATACTGAAGGTGCTGTGTCACTTTTGGTTTGTGATTTTAAAGCTATAATGATATAAAAAGTGATCATGATTGAGATTTACAATTCTTAACTTCAGAATCTGTAGCCTGGTACCTTCCAGAAGATGGCCATCTTAAAAATAAAGCTAAAGTGGAAAAGATGGGTGGGCAGCAAATGTGAAAATAGAACCACAGTTTAATAATTTAGATTAAGGTCCTCTTGTCAGAAGCTGCTACTTGGACTCCAAGATCATAGGATTGTTATAGAGCAGAAGAGTATCTACCACGTTTTTGTTCATTCAGAGAGAATGATGTTCATATCTTATCACTAATGTTCACCATCTTTGGCCATCTGTGGAAAAGAGCAGTTGACAACTAAGACCTCGTATGCAACTGAAATTAATTAGTTTAAGCCAGCTACAACTTCTGAGGTGTAGATTTGGAAGTATATATCCATTAATCATTTATTATTGTTAAGTCTAAATCCTGGAATTCCCCACCTCATGCACTTTTGTCAAAAAAATTGATAACAGCAGCTTAAGAAATGAATTACTACATTAAATTGTGAACACACATTGTTCAATTTATGGTGGGTGCTTTATTGATGCATGACACCTTTTACTGGGAGGCATCTCCTGGGGTCTCTATAAACCACCTTCGGTGTGCATGCCATTCTATAGAGTAAACTAAAGCATGCACTGCCAATGTCAGTTGAGAAGTTCAAAGAGGCAAAAGGTGAAAATGAGAAGCTTTCTAAGTTATAAATGCAAAGTATGCATGCCATTTCATCATTAGTATTGGTATAAAACCAAAGGTAGAAGAACATAAAAAGGGAATTTTTAATAAATTGCAAGCTATGTAGTTTAAAAAGTTGCAGGAGATTGGATTGGGGGAATCATGCCAACTGCCAACAGAATGCTATACAGATAACTCAATTGATTTTTGCATTCCACTTTCACTCTCTGACCGTTCTGAAATTGTAGCACTCCAATCACAATGAACCAGCACTGCTATTGTTGTCTGACCAATCCACAAGAGGTCAGAAGTGAACTAACATCTGACCTCTCCCTCAGATGCCAGCTTTTATCCTCCTACCTCCTTCTAGACCATGATCCCGTTATTAAACATCCAGCCACCATCTCCCCGACATGAATAAAAGTATTTCCATTCAGTACCATTGGGTACATTTAATGGGGTCCTGCCACAAAAAAGCAGCATTCATTATCAAAGACCCCACCATCCGCACCATGCCCCTTTCTCGCTACTACCATTGAGCAGGAGGTACAGAAGCCTTAGGTCTTACATCACCAGGTTCAGGAACATTTATTATCCTACAGACCATCAGACTCCTGACCCAGCAGGGTTTTCATTCACCAGTACTTTGAACTGATTCTATGACCTAACAATTCACTTTCAAAGACCCTTTACAACTCGCGTTCTCCGTATCTTTTTATTTGCAGTTTGCTTGCCTTTTGCACATTGGTGTTTGTCAGTCTTTATCTATCCCTGCAGTCTTTCTTAAAATTCCATTGTATTTCTTTCTTCCTCTAGTCCTTGCTTCTACCACTTGTATAAAATCCAAAGTAAGCAGTGCTATTGGGTAGATCCACTCATTCAGACTTCCTCCTGGAGTACCGCCTGGCTCGTTCCCCTCCAGTACTCCACTCATTTCTCACATTGAACAACATTTTCAACTCCACTCTCTCACAACACAGGGGAACTCAAAAGCTTGTGCTTGACTTTTTGTGGAATATATGAAGCAGTCTCTTCAGATTCTATTTGGATCCTTTTCCTCTCTCTCCAGGTTGTAAAAAACTCAAACTTTGCTATAATTGTTATCAGTCATGTTTGTATTTTATTGGCGTGCACAAGCCTTGGCTTAATATACTTCATTTATCAACTATCTATCTTTAACTTACTTTGGTGCACTCTACAAATGTTTCTTCCTTGACAAATTTGCACTAATACAACATGAATTAGAACATAGTACATAGAAATCTACAGCACATTACAGACTCTTCAGCCCACAATGTTGTGCCAGAATTTGACAAAAATGCAACTTAGTTGCATCAAGATTAAGTGCATTCATTTCACATTTTATAATTTGCTACTCCTCTGCAAACCATGAATTTAGTAAAGTTTTAAGAGATAGAATTACAAATATGCAGGAAGTTTCAAGTGGCTCAGTTTATTTACCATGGCTGCTGATCACCAATCACCTCAAATGTGGCTCTTTTGAGATTGTTTTAGAATGTGATAATAGTTTTGGGGAAGAGGGAGAGAAGGTAGAAAGCAACATCTCATCAGATTTAATTTGAATATATCTGTTGGGAGTGTTGCATGGAAAAACACAGCACTTGTATGTCTCTAAATACTCAGTGGCTCGGACATATAGGGTTTGTTACTGAACCCTGCAGACCAGTAAGTGCCAATGCCATTTGTGGTGGTAATAGAGGGTTACATTTAGCTGGGGATAGATTATGGATTAGCCATAGCCCCTGCTTCTGATTATGAACAGAAAGATGCTTGCATTCCTGGTAAAATGAAGTACCAAAACCAAAGCTCAGCCCTGAAGATTAAGTACTCCCCTTACAGTTCCTATTTCTAATTTCCAAAATTGCACTGGACTTATTATAAGAGCAAAAGTTGTGTTGCTTCATTAAAATAAGATAGTTTCTTGTGTATTGTAGCATGAAAGTGCTCATTTTGGATACTTGTGTGTTCTCCTCCATATTCTTTCTCAGCATAGAAAGGGTTGTATTCTTCTTGGCATCATAGCAGAGTAAACAGGTGGATTTTCCATTCAATTTTTCAGGCTGTCAATGATTGTAGTCCCAGGGCTGGAGCAAAAGCTTATATGTAATTTATTAGTGATGTCATGGAATCGTCTGCCAGTAGAAAGGGATATATTTTGGAGCAGATAGAATAAGTGCCTGTATGATGCAACATATTGTTAAAAATATTCTAGGAAAACTGTAGTTGTTTGCTTGCTCTGCAATGAAAGACGTTCTTATCCGATGAATGAAAGGTCATGTGAGATGTTATTTTTTCCCTTGTTTAGGATGTGGCTGTGTTTTGAATGGAGAGTTCGAAAGAGCTAACACAAACACCTCAGACTTATCAGCCTCAAATAGTGGTTCATCTGTTTTTTTGAAGCTGATTGAAATTCCTGTCATGTTAATCTTGAAAGTCCAGATAGGCCTGCTGGCATTCTTTCAGATTCGACAGTAGTGAGAAGCATTAGTCATTTAACCACATTCTTGCACCCTGGCACAATTTGGCTTGTGAGTCAGGCTCACAGCTGCCCTTGCTTGTGACCAAGCTATTTTTTTCTCCGATAATCATGCCTAGGATAATCAGGTTGTCATTTTAATGTAATGGTTTACTGTGTAATTAAAACTAAGGAAAGAAAATAAACAATTCACTGTCTGCAGGCTGGCTCCAGGCTCAATAACAGCTTCACTCTAAATCTGAAAAGTTAGCAATTTTGTTTCTGCAGCTCTCTCTGAAGCTTGTTTTACCTCCCAGTCTGTCTCATTTGACCTTGTTTGTTCCCAGTGATAACTTCTGTGTCTGTTAGATAATGCCCACACCCGTGTATCAAGTTCCTGGTCCCTCTCAGTAACTGATGACAAAATGTTCACGTGCTCAGCTCTGGACTCCTGAAGTAGGTACTCTATACTCCAGACTTCTCACAACAAGAAAGCTTCGGGAGCTCAAAGCAATTGTTCCTAGGATGTTAAAGTGTCCTTGTAAACAATGAAACATCCTCACTGATATATAGGAATTCTTAAACACAAAATACTCTGCAGATAGTGAAAATGAAGCGGGCGGGACCGGGGAATTGGAAGTTATTGAAGAGCTGGAGGGCATGGGATGTATCCCGGTTGTAGGTGGGGAGGGACTGAACTATGGGTGGTGAAAATGATGCGGTTGGGACGGGGAACTGAGGGCATAGGAATTCTTGCCTTGTGATTAAAATGGAGAGGGAGCATCCAAGAAGGCATTGAAAACCTCGAGAGTCTTTACAAGTACATACAAGGAGCACAAAATGCTTCAAATAGCCCACTTGGTGGATCCCACTTCAGCTAACACAGAAATAGACTGGAAGCATCTCATCCTTGACCCTGACTTGCTAAGAGGAAGAAAAAAATCTGAGAAGTCATTGGTGGCTGTTTTACTATGGACATTTGAAACCTTTTTTGTTTACCATCATGACAACTAATTTCCCTACAGGCTAGTGATCGCGTCTCAGAATTATTTTATGCTTGTTGCAAAATCTGACTGATGTTTTATGAAGACCAACTGTTAAAGTTATATTTGTTTTTTCTTGCTACAAAACAAATTACTTTGTAGAGCAGCACACAGCAAAGTGTTCACTATTGATCATTTGCTGCTTTGCGAAGTCTCTGAAGGCAAAATAAGCTGTAGCAGAACAACCCTGACATCAATTAAATGGCCTAGTGCTGCTACTGACCACTTTAGATAGTTTTTGTATTTATTTCTTACAGTAAATATACATTCCTGTATAGCTGAGCTTTATTCAGTCCCCTGCCACAATCCAGCTCCTGTGCTCTGGAGATTACAGCAGTCATCAAGCAAGAGTATGTGTATTTTTAGATCTGTAATTAGAATGACCTTATAGTGGAAAGAACACTTAGCTATGACCAAAAAACACTGTGTGCTCACTGTATCTCTGTTTATGAATATGAAGCTGGCTCAGTTTGAGAAAACCCTTAGTGGACATGAATTTCACCTAGAGAAGCTACAACAAAAGTTTGCATTTGTACAACCCATCCCCAGATCGTCATGGAAGCCCCATCAAACAGAATCTAGCCCCAGGCCAAAGAATTCTTTAAGAGAGATCATGGTTCAAGATTTGATGTGTGTAGCACCATATTACAATAAAGATCTTGCAAGAAGAAAGGTGAAAGTTTGGTCCATCCATCAGACAACAATGGCAAAGATTAAGGGCCAGAGGCAAGCAGGGTTGAAGCAGGCGACACAATGGAGGTGTGAGTACATGGTCTATATTACAGAAAGGCTATAGTGTCAGACTCAACAAATGCCATTGGAAACTCTGTGTGTGTGTGTGTGATGTTGAGTGAAGGTGCTGAAGTTACCTTCTTGCCATTCATTCTCTGTGATTATCCCATAAATCCCTCTAACCTGATAGAAGCATCATTTGGCTGATACTGATAAGTAAATAGTCATATGGATGCTTTTGGATACTCAGGTGTATATCTCTTGCCTGTCTCCTTTAGCCTTGATCAGTGGCTTTACTGAGAATGCATTGTATTTGTGTATGCAAGTGCAATGAATCCTTGTTGCAGTGTTCTTATTTCCAGTTGTGCTGGACCTATTTTCCATTGTTGAGCTCAGGTGGAAGGTGGTGTTTACTAAACAATCCATAATAAATGGAATCATGCACAATCAGTATAATCTTGAAGATTTAAGAAAGCACCTGTTTGTTTTGAAATTGGCTTTATCTCTGGATTCTATGGGCCTATGAAGTGCAGGACTGGAGGGGGTGTGCTGGAGGCTTGGTGTTGTGAATAATCTAATTCCCCTGTCGGGAGGGAGGGGTGGGCAGGCAGTGGAATAAAATACAGAGGCTGGGACCTGTTTGAGAAAAATATTTTGACAGTAGCTGGAGATTTTCATTAGGTTATTGGTCTCGCAGCTTGTTAACTCTCAATGCCGTTTTAAATGACTGCTCAAAGCTCCACTAACCCCAGTACTGAGCACAAGTTTGCATGTGGAATTTGCTTATTATGCAGTCAGAACCACAGCCAGTAAACAGTCACACTCTTGGGTTTCATTAATTCTGTAGCATGAGCTCTATTTCAACTTTTTTTTTCCTGGTAAATTTGGATAGAGGTTATAAGTTTTTTTAAAAAGGCTACTGTATGCTTTTTTGATCAGCATCTGCAATAATGTTCAAATTTTGTACCAATCTGCTTCAGTGATTAAATACTTCTCATATGAAATATTTTCTAAGGTGTTCTGCAAGTATCACACCATGAATGACAGATCTTGGGGGGAAATATTAATGATTGAAGAACAAAGTAGTATATCTGAAGAGGTGAAACTTAATATTTTCAGACAAACTTGCATAATCTGGAACAATGTAACCAATATGGTTGAAAGTCTGGGGAGGAAAGAGTCTTGGCTGTTGTGCAGTTGAGTGAGCAAGATAGCGGAGGAGCTCCGCCGGAATGAACACAATTCTCACACTGTAAGCACACAATATTACCAGATGGACTTAACTCATTCAGGTGTATGTGAGGAACTGTCAAGCTCTACAGGTGTCCCCCGTTTTTCAAACGTTCGCTTTACGACACCTCACTGTTACGAAAGACCTATGTTAGTTACCTGTTTTCGCCAACAGAAGGTGTTTTCACTGTTACGAAAAAGGTAGCGCGCGAATGAAGGCAGCACGCGAGCAGCCGAGCTCCTCCCCCGGAACTGCATTCTAGCCGGCTTTGCTTAAACATCTGTATGTAGATTTATTTTGTGCATCCGTTAGCAAGATGAGTTCTAAGGTATTGGGAAAGCCTAAAAGAGTGCGTAAGGGTGTTAGACTTAGCGTAAAACTAGACATAATTAAGCGTTTTGATCGTGGTGAATGAAGTAAGGACATAGTGAGTTTGGCTAAGGGTTTGTGGAAGTTGACGAAGATGATGTTGAAGATGTTTTGGCATCCCACGACCAAGAACTGAGAGATGAAGAGCTGATGAAGAGAGAAGGATAACAATCAAAACCAAATGCAGTAGCAAATGGCCCGAAAGTGAAGTCGTCCAGGATCTGAACTTGAAGCAATTGCGTGAGATTTTCACTGCGATTGACAACGCTGCAATGATTGAAGAAAAGTATGACTTTAATTTTGAAACGGTATGTAGGTTTAGGGCATATTTGCAGGATGGTTTGAGTGCTTACAAAGAACTGTATGATAGAAAAATGCATGAGGCCAAGCAGTCAAGCATACTGTTGTTTTTCAAGCCTTCCACATCAGCCACAGCAGACGACGAGCCTCGACCTTTGACATCAAAGCAGGCAGACATAGAAGAAGGTGACCTGCCTGCACTGATGGAAACAGATGACGATGAGATGACACCCCAGCCTCCCACCACCCCCACCTCCGATGACTCAGCCTAACACACCATCATCAGTGTGCTCGCTGCCTCCCTGATTCCGGTAAGTGAAACTACACTGTACATGCATAATTTCTACTTTATATAGGCTGAGTATTTTTTTGTGTTATTTGGTATGATTTGGCAGCTTCATAGCTTGAAGTTTACTGGAAAGAGTGGTTCCGCCGAGAGCGCTTGCGCCGAGTCTTTCTGCCGAAATCGCTTGCGCCGAGTCTTTCTGCCGAGATCGCTTGCGCCGAGTGTTTCTGCCAAGAGCGCTTGTGCTGTGTGTTTCTGCCGAGAGCGCTTGCGTGAGATTTTCACTATGGTGGGCAGTGCTGCAGTGATTGCAGAGAAGTATTCCTACTTTATATAGGCTGTGTATTTATCAGATCATTTCTGCTTTTACTATATGTTACTATTATTTTAGGTTTTATGTGTTATTTGGCATGATTTGGTAGGTTATTTTTTGGGGCTGCAAACGCTCACAAATTTTTCCCATATAAATAAATGGTAATTGCTTCTTCACTTTACGACATTCCGGCTTACGAACCATTTCATAGGAACACGCTACCTTCGAATAGCGGGGGAACCTGTATATTAAGAGGATTATCATTGACCTGAACTGTTTTACATGCATCTTTCAGCATTGAATAGTGTGGAATGGAGGAGGAATTAATTTTTGCCGAGAGCTTGGAACATTGGTTTGTTATTGCCAAGGGTACAGTCCCTCATGTAGAACAGGTATGATCTTAACTTTGAAAGCACATTCATCAATTCTTCCCCATCACAGGTGAACTTGAAATATCAATGAGACCTTTGGTCAGATTTTACTTATTCATTGATAAAGCTGCTGGTACGAACTTGCATCATGAACTGAGTCAAAAAGTGTGTATACATCTGAAATATAAATGAAAAATGAGGAAAAGATTTGCAGCAGGCAAGTATCCATGTGGAATGATGTGTGTCTATCAAAAACAGAATAGAACATTGTATTCTTTCTCTGAAATTTATTTTGTTGACACTCGTTTCCAGCAAATAGTTTGCCTACTGACCCATTTTATAAAATCATAGTACATTGTAACTGTCAGCCCTTGTCAACGGAAGGTGCATTCCAAATAGAAGACGATTACACTGACTATTAAGTTCAGAATAGTCCATAGACTGAGAATGAATTTTCTGGGCAAGCATGTTGGCTTATGTGAGGAACATTACTTGGCTTTGACTCTTAGTTTCACTGAGATGTTCTGCTGCTCGTCCTGCCTGAAGAATTCTGAATCAACTATCAATTTTTTTGAAAATAACTACTTTATTCCCATAGGCATAAACATGCACCAAATTGAAACATCTACAAACTAATCAGTAATGTAGATTGTACAATTTTGCAGAATGTTGATTACAGGGTAGCTTTTGTACCTCTTTAGTGAATTAATTTAACTGGAAAATCATACTCCCAATTCTGCTTTTATATTCTACCTTTCCTTTGTATTTACAGTGGCATACAAAAGTTTGGGCACCCCTGGTCAAAATTTCTGTTACTGTGAATAGTTAAGTGAGTAGAAGATGAACTGATCTCCAAAATTCATAAAGTTAAAGATGAAACATTCTTTTCAACATTTTAAGCAAGATCAGTGTATTATTTTTGTTTTGTACAATTTCAGAGTGGGAAAAAATGGAAAGGAGCACCATGCAAAAGTTTGGGCACCCCAAGAGATTTGAGCTCTCAGATAACTTTTACCAAGGTCTCAGACCTTAATTAGCTTGTTCAGGCTATGGCTTGTTCACAATCATCATCAGGAAAGACCAGGTGATGCAAATATCAAAGCTTTACAAATACTCTGACTCCTCCAACCTTGTCCCAACAATCAGCAGCCATGGGCTCCTCTAAGCAGCTGCCTAGCACTCTGAAAATTAAAATAAATTATGTCCACAAAGCAGGAGAAGGCTATAAGAAGATAGCAAAGCGTTTTCAGGTAGCCATTTCCTCAGTTCGTAATGTAATTAAGAAATGGCAGTTAACAGGAATGGTGGAGGTCAAGTTGAGGTCTGGAAGACCAAGAAAACTTTCTGAGAGAACTACTCGCAGGATTACTCAAAAGGCAAATCAAACCCCTGTTTGACTGCAAAAGACCTTCAGGAAGATTTAGCAGACTCTGGAGTGGTGGTGCACTGTTCTACTGTGCAGCGACACCTGCACAAATATGACCTTCACGGAAGAGTCATCAAAAGAAAACCTTTACTGCGTCCTCACCACAAAATTCAGCATCAGAAGTTTGCAAAGGAACATCTAAACAAGCCTGATGCATTTTGGAAACAAGTCCTGTGGACTGATGAAGTTAAAATACAACTTTATGGTGCAATGAGCAAAGGTATGTTTGGAGAAAAAAGGGTACAGAATTTCATGAAAATAACACCTCTCCAACTGTTAATGAGGGTGGATCAATCATGCTTTGGGCTTGTGTTGCAGCCAGTGGCATGGGGGACATTTCAGTGGTAGAGGGAAGAATGAATTCAATTAAATACCAGCAGATTCTGGAAGCAAACATCACACCGTCTGTAAGAAAGCTGAAGATGAAAAGAGGATGGCTTCTACAACAGGATAATGATCATAAACACAACTCAAAATCCACAATGGACTACCTCAAGAGGCAGAAGCTGAAGGTTTTGCCATGGCCCTCACAGTCCCCCAACCTAAACATCATCGAAAATCTGTGGATAGGCCACAAAATAACAGTGCATGCAAGACGGCATAAGAATTTCACAGAACTAGAAGCCTTTTGCAAGGAAGAATGGGCAAAATTCCTCCAAAGAAGAAGGGTCTTGGCCCGAAACATCGACAGTGCTTCTCCCTATAGATGCTGCCTGGCCTGCTGTGTTCCACCAGCATTTTGTGTGTGTTGTTGTTTGAAGGACTCTTAGCTGGCTACAGAAAGTGTTTACAAGCTGTGATACTTGCCAAAGGGGGTGTTACTAAGTACTGACCGTGCAGGGTGCCCAAACTTTTGCTTCAGGCCCTTTTCCTTTTTTGTTATTTTGAAACTGTAAAAGATGGAAATAAAAAAAAGTAATCTTACTTAAAATAGTAAAGAAATGTGCCATCTTTAACTTCATGCCTTTTGGAAATCAGATCATCATTGACTCGCTTAGCTATTCATAGTAACAGAAACTTTGACAAGGGGTGCCCAAACTTTTGCATGCCACTTTAACTGATAATATTGTACAATAGAGTTGTGAAGTTTGTGGAACAAGTTGTTCCATTTCCTATCAACTTATTAATTCTCTTGATTAATTCTGTGACCTGCTGATTACTTCTCCTATTACCTTTCACGAACTTCTGTAGAACTTTGCTTACAGGCAATTGATGCGATCTGGTATCAAAAGTCATCTATACATCCCCTCTGTCACCTCATTATAGATTTTGAAGAAACCACATCTCTAATATTTTACCACACCAAAACCCATTGCCGAGAGGTAATGTTACAGCTATATAGGACCCTGGTCAAACCCCACTTGGAGTACTGTGCTCAGTTCTGGTTGCCTCACTACAGGAAGGATGTGGAAGCCATAGAAAGGGTGCAGAGGAGATTTACAAGGATGTTGCCTGGAATGGGGAGCATACCTTATTAAAACAGGTTGAGTGAACTTGGCCTTTTCACCTTGGAGCAATAGAGGATGAGAGGTGTCCTGATCGAGGTGTATAAGATGATGAGGGGCATTGACTGTCCACATGATTAGAGGCTTTTTCCCAGGGCTGAGGTGGCTAACACGAAAGGGCACAGTTTTAAGGTGCTTAGAAGTAGGCACAGAGGAGATGTCAGAGGCAAGTTTTTTTACACGGAGAGCGGTGAGTGCGTAGAATGGGCTGCCGGCGATGGTGATGGAGGCAGATACAATATGGTCTTTTAAGAGACTCCTGGAATGGTACATGGAGCTTAGAAAAACAGAGGGCCATGGGTAACCGTAGGTAATTTCTAAGGTAAGTACATGTTTGACACAGCATTGTGGGCCAAAGGGCCTGTATTGTGCTGTAGGTTTTGTACGTTTCTAAAACAAAGCTGGTAAATCAGGACAGCATGGTGGTACAGTAGATTGCATGTCACTTTATAGCACCAGCAATCTCTAATCAGCATTTAATCCCTGTCACTGTTTGTATGGAGTTTGTATGTATGTTCTCCTCGTGGATGTTATCCAGGTGTTCTCGTTTCCTCCCATATTCCGAAGACTCCGGGTTTAGTGAGTTGTGGGCAATGTTGGAGCCGGAAGTGCGGTGATATGCTGGCTGATTTGATTTGACCCTGAATGACACATTTCACTGTATGTTTCAAGGTACAAATAAAGATAATCTTAAATCTTTAAAGGATTTAATATTTTATCCATTCACCAGCTTCACCTCGTCCAATCCAAATATTGCAAAGACTTTGAAACCAAATGCCTTGATTGTCATACAGGTTTGATAAACACAGTTTTTGAGCCATTAGTTTTAAAATATGTGTGCCAGGTCCACACCAATAACAATCATGGCATTTACTATTCTAGTGAAGGCCATTAGCCCATAGGCATGATTAACATCTGCTGAACTTGTATTGTGCAGATAGATGACTAATCATTTCACTCAGCACGCAATGTTAATTTGCTGAAAAGGTGGAATTCAGTGCTATAGATGATACCCTCTCTTAACTTAACACATCTAAGCATATGAACATAATGTAACCCACCAATGAGTTGTGCACAGAATGTTTGTCTTGATTTTCTAACTGTTGCTGCAGAAGTTTGGTGCAGTTCCAAATTGCAGGGAGTGAGCTGGAGTTGGCAGCTCTGTGGTATGTAATTCTGTCTTCCAAGATTCTGCACAAACTATTTACTCCCAGATATTTAGGTACTAGTGGGCACAAGTAGAGCTTGTCACCCAGTATGTAAATTTTCTCCTCAAATCTGAGCAATGATAAATGTTCGAAATCTATGCATTTTTATAGAAATAGTTGCAGCTACAACTCCAGTTTCCAAGTAATGCAAGCAATGTTTTGCCAGAGCTTATGAAGGTAGTGATGGCTATAATCTTGTTTGTATCTGGTTCCTTCAGATCTGATGCTGGAATTATTAGCGATATCTTAGACTGTGCAATGCATGGGTCCACTCTATTTTTCATTCCTCTTACCTGAGATGAACCAACAATGTTGGTGCAAAGCTCTGCCAGAATTTCAGCCTTCCATAATGATGTCCCTTAAAGATGTTATATGCCAAAATTGCCACCAATTGAAATGGAAAGAGGTTCTATTCCTTCAGCATGTAGTTGCTGTTCACCCATAGTTGGACCATTGTACAAATCAAGATTCTAATGGATATGTTAATTTATTTCTTTTATATTTTAGCTATCATGACTAGCCATAAATGACAATGGCTGTATAGTAATTTTAACTGCTAAACCACGCACTCTCACATTCTCCACATTGAGTGCATGGTTGTCACAGTTAACAAAAAATATACAAGTCTACAGCATATTACAGGCCCTTCAGCCCACAATGTTGTGCTGACCATGTAACCTGCTCTAGAAACTGCCTAGAATTTCCAACAGTAGACATGATAGAACAAACAATTTCCATACTGAAGCATTCTTTAACAGTAGACATAATGGAAAAAGCCATTCCCACACAGAAGCTTTCTGTCAGGATAGACACGGTGAAATAAATCATTCCAACACTCAAGCAACAGACCCAAAGCTGCAAGAATTGGTCCATCTCGGATACTTCTCTCCTTTTTCTCGATCTCTCGGTCTCCATCTCTGGAGATAGACTGTCCACTGACATCTTTTATAAACTCACTGACTCCCATGACTACCTTGATTATACCTCTTCCCACCCTGACAAATGCAAAAATTCTATTCCTTATTCCCAGTTCCTCCGTCTCCGTCGCATCTGCTCAAAGGATGAGGATTTCCGTTCCAGGACATCCCAAATGTCCTCTTTCTTTAAGAATCGTGGTTTCTCTTCTGCCGTCATCAATGATGCCCTCACCTGTATCTCCTCCATTTCCCGCTCTTTGGCCCTCACGCCATCCTCCCGTCGCCACAACAGGGACCATGTCCCCCCTTGTCCTCACCTATCACCCCACCAGCCTCCGGATCCAGCATATTATCCTCCGCAACTTCCGCCACCTTCAACAGGACATCTTTCCCTCTCTACCCCTCTCTGCTTTTCACAGGGATTGCTCCCTCCGTGACTGCCTGGTCCACACATCCCTCCCCACAGATCTCCCACCTGGCACTTATCCCTGCAAGCGTAAGTGCCACACCTGTCCCTACACCTCATCTCTTACCACCATTCAGGGCCCCAAACAGTCCTTCCAGATGAGCCAACACTTCACTTGTGAGTCTGTTGGCGTAATCTGTTGCATCAGGTGCTCCCAGTGTGGCCTCCTCTACATCGGCGAGACCCGACGCAGATTGGGGGCCGCTTCGTCGAGCACCTCTGCTCCGTCCGCCACAACAGACAGGATCTCCCGGTTGCCACTCACTTCAACTCTCCCTCTCATTCCCATTTGGATATGTCCATACATGGCCTCCTCTACTGCCATGATGAGGCCAAACTTCGGTTGGAGGAACAACATCTCATATACCGTCTGGGTAGTCTCCAGCCCTTTGATATGAACATTGGATTCGCCAACTTCTGGTAATTCCCTCCCTCTCCCTTCCCCCATCCCACCTTCACTCTGTCTCCTCTTCTAGCTGCCTATCACCTCTCATGACTCTGCCACCTTCTACTACCCATAGTGCTTTCCCCTTAGATTCCTTCTTCACCTCTCCTGCCTATCCCCTCCCTGCTTCCCCTCCCCCACCCCTTGATCTTTCCTCTGATTGGTTTTCCACACTCCCCCCACCCTCTTTATAGGGCCCCTGCCCCCTCCTTCTTTAGTCCTGACAAAGGGTCTCAACCCGAAACGTTGACTGCTTCTTTCAACGGATGCTGCCCGACCTGCTGAGTTCATCCAGCTTTTTTGTACATCTTGATTTGACCACAGCATCTGCAGTGTACTTTGTTTTAACCAAATAACTGTTGTCAGTTGAGCCAAACCTCCCTGGAGGGAAAGTAACTGGAGGAGAATCTGATCAGGGTTTTCTAGATTTGGAAAGGGAAGGACTAATTAGGAATGATCAGCATGGCATGATGCATGAGAAATCTTGTCTTATGAATTTGAAGTTTTATTTTAAGAGTTAACCAAGAGGATTGATGACGGCAGGCCTTGTAGACATCTTTGTAGGCTTTGAGGCGTCTGACATGGTAGGCTAGTCGGGAAGCTTGGATCACATGAGATCCAGGCTGAGTGAGCCAGCTGGATACAAAATTGGCTTGGTGGAAGTAGGTAGAGTGGCAGTGGAGGGCTGTTGTTCACATTGGAAGACTGTGATCAGTGATGTTGTACAAGGAGTGGTGTGTGTCTACTGCCATTTGTAATTTCCATTTATGATTTTGATGACAGTGTTAACACATTTAGAAAGTTTGCGATGCCTGAAGTAGCAGTAACTAACTGAAATGGCGGTCAAGGAGTACTTTGGCCCTAGTGACCATAATTTTACCTGTTTTAAATTAGTGATAGGAAAGGTTCACAGATTATGGTCCTAAACTGGAGCAGGGCTAATTTTGGGGGAATTAGGCAGGTCCTAGCAGAGGTTGATTGGTTGAGCCTGTTTAAAGGGGAGGGAACAAATTGTATGTAAGAAGCTTTTAAGAGTGTGATATTAAGAGTTCAGGAGCAACACATTTCTGTTAGGGTGAAAGAGAAACTTGGCAAATTTAAGAAACCTTGACTGTTGAGAGAAATTAATGAGCTGTTTAAGAGAAAGAAGAATACATTATATTTAGGAGGTTTCGGTCAAATGAATCCTTTCGCTATAGGAAGATTCTTCAGAAGGGCAAAGGGAAGGTTTGAGATAGATCTGGCAGGTAGGGTTAAAGAAAATCCCCAAGAAATTTTATGGTTATATTATAGGTAAAAGGATGGCAAGAAGAGAGTAGTTCCTCTTTAGAGATCAGCACGAGACCACCTTGACCTGCAGGACATTGGTATGATTTTTAACAAACATTTTTCCTCTGTTTACTGAGATGCAAACCATGGTGATGAGGGAAGCAAGGGCTGATGTTTCAGAGAACATTCATTATCAGGGAGGAGGTATTTGCAACCTTGTAGTTCATTAAAATGGATTATTTCTCCAGAGCCTAACAAAGAGTATCTTAGGACTTTGTGGGAGGCTAGAGAAGAAATTGTGGAGGCCCTTGTAGAAATACTTTCCTTATCATTAGCCACTGGTGAAGTTCTGGAAGATTGAAAGGTGGCTAAAGTTCTGTTGTTTTGAAAAGGGCAGCAAGTGAGGTACAGGCCAGTCAGCCTGACATGAGTAGTAAGTAAGTTACTGGAGGAAATTCTGAGCAACAGGATCTACCAGTATTTGAATAGACTGAGTTTGATGAGGAGGAGTTAACGTGCCTTTGTGGATTGAAATTTGTGCTTGATGAACCTGTTAGGGTTTTGTTTTGAAGAAATAGCCAAAGAGGTAAAAGATGGTACATCAATAGATGTTATCTGTGTGAACTTTAGCAATGCTTTTGACAAAGTCCTGCATGCTAGGGTGGGCTGGAAGGTTTGTTCTCATGGAATGCAGGAAGAATTTGTTAGGTGGATTCAAAATTGGCTTGGAGGTAGGAAGCAGAGGGTGGTGTTGATGGTTGCTTCATAGAATGGAGGTCAGTGACTAGTGGTGTGCTGCAAGGGTTAGTGTTGGGACCCTTGTTATTCATAATTTAAATAAATGAATTAGATTTAAATGCACAAGGCTTGATCAGATGACACAAAATTAGGATGCCCTGTTGAAAGTGAAGAAGGTTATGGAGGTTAGAGGAATGAGTTGAGTGGCAAATGGATTTCAAATCAGTTAAATGGAAGGTGATGCAATTCGGAAAGTCAAACCAGTATAGGACTTGCGTGAATAGGTCCTGATGAAGGGTCTCGGCCTGAAACTTCGACTGTACTTCTTCCTATAGATGCTGTCTGGCCTGCTGTGTTCCACCAGCATTTTGTGTGTGTTGCTTGAATTTCCAGCATCTGCAGATTTCCTCATGTTTAGAACTTGCATTATGAATGGTAGAGGACTAGGGAGAAATGTTCCCTCTATAATTTTTTTTTACAGGTGCATGGACCAACCATAGGGACAGGAAATTTTCACACAGCATGAAAACTGCACAGCAGTATAATTTTAGTTTATTATGCACGTCAAACAAACACAAACTGACAACTCACAACACAAGTAAATGATATCAGGCAATCAAAAACAACTGACAGGTACAATGGGAAAAGAAAAATGTTTTGACTGGACAGGTTTATTAACAATGAGCTATCAACTTCCATTCTGTGTTTATTGTTAAAATTTGTAACAGTGTTGTAACTTGAAACACAGATAATAAAAATACGTTGAAGCTCCAAAATGTTTCAAAGTAAAAGTTGTTTATTATTTAGAAAGTTTATAAATTATATTTATAATTTTATACATGGTATTTCACACGAGAGATTTCAAAATTATATTAACATTATGTAAAAGAAAATTCTATCTGCACCGCAACAAAGGCATTGTGCGTAGGAACATTTCAGTTACTGCACAGCTGTGCACCTACATGGTTTAAGGCTGATTTATACTTGTGCATTCGGGCTATGCCACAGCCTACACCGTAACCCTAATTTTCACTTCTGCGTTCTACGCCATAGTGAGCATGCATTGGTGTGTGCCAAAATGCTAGTTGGCGGTGGGGTTTCTATGCCACTGTGTTGAGTTTCTTTGGAGAGACATGGACGAGAAAATGCGTTTCAAACATTTTCGCGTGTCGGCAGGTAGATTTGACAATTTGGTTCATCTATTTTGCATCGGTGTACAGACATGGCGGAGAAGCAACTGGAAATGTGTAGGAGGAAATGCGATGCTACCAAGCGGACCAATCACAGTTGTTGTGGTCTGCATCACCGCAACACGTGAGTAACTTTTCTGGAGAGGTGCACGTCACCCTACAGCATAGGGTATGGCGTAGGGTATGTGTTACCTACGGCATCGATGCGACGCACAAGTATAAATCAGCCTTCACAGGGAAGTGTTACGGGTGTATAATGGATCAGTGAGATCTCAGAGTACAAATGAATAGTTAATTGAAAGCTGCATCATAGAGTGGTGGAAAAACAAGTATTTAGCACACTGGTCTTCATTAGTCAGAGCATTGAGCACGAGGAATTGGGACATTATGTTACATTTTGTACAAGTTGTGGTGAGACCACGCTTGGAATGCTATGCACAATTTTTGTCACCCTGACACAGGGTAAACTGGAAAGAGTGCAGAAAAGATGTGCGAGGGTACTGTCAAGAGAGGTTGGTTACAGTAGGTGTTTATTCCTTGGAACACAGGAGATTGAGGGATGACCTTACAGAAATGTTTTTTTTAAAAAAATGAGATGCACAGATTAAAAAAACTAACATCATTTGGAGACTGATAATAGGAAGTCTGCAGTTCAGCCATTGTGTGTCATTCCCAGCGCAAATTCCAATTACAGTATCCTCCTGCAGTACACCTTTCTTTGAGGTGAACGCTGGCTTCAACTTCTGCAGGCTAACTTTAAATACTAGCAGCAGCCAATGTTTTCTGTGCCCATTGTTCAAAACCAGCAGTTCAATTAGCATGGGCTGCTGCAGAAACTGTAAGAGGTTTGCAACAAGAGGGTTTTTCATTATCTGCTTGATAGTAGCTAAGTGTAGGGTAAACAAAGCTGCCCCCATGATCAACACTGGAAATATCCAGTTTAGCCCCCAAGAATTCCTTCCGGGATAAGGACAAACCAAATATTATTTCCTTCATGAAGGATTTTGCATTTTAACAAGCAGTTATCCATTAGGGATAATCTGGCACAT
The DNA here is from genome assembly GCF_048418815.1 of Hemitrygon akajei. NCBI lineage: Eukaryota > Metazoa > Chordata > Chondrichthyes > Myliobatiformes > Dasyatidae > Hemitrygon > Hemitrygon akajei. The sequence goes on from NC_133126.1 coordinate 138,603,444, forward strand.
CCACTCCATGAACAACAGATTAAGCAACGGAGCTCCCTTTAGAACAGACTCATTCAGCTCCGCTGTCACAAGGATTGTTACAGAAAATCTTTCCTACCAAACGCAGTAAGCATATACAACAGTTTATCTTGGTGCAACAGGGAAACAAACATCACAGTACAATAGTCTGTTTTATTATTTTGTACATTATGCACATCATTGCAAATGATTGCACATTGGTAAATCATTATTGTGTGTATTCATTATTCTGTACTTTATTATTAGTTCAGTCTGCGCACTGCTAAGTGTGGTTTTAAATGTTGCTGTTGTAATGAAAAAAATTTCCATTTGGGATCAATAAAGTTATTACTACTATTAAGACATATGAATTTGGGATTTGTGATTACTTTAATAAGTAGGTTTCTAACCATGATGACTTTATAATATTTCAGCATTTAATATTTGTTTATATATACATTTTATGTGGCATCCTTGAAATAATGGAATATTTTGCAGCCTTCTGAGAGATGTCCTTTGGGACTAGTGTAGGTAGCTCAAAAGATGCACGCACTTAGATTATGTGTCCATTAGTATGAACAGTGGCTATCACATTAGAATCCTCATCCTGTTAAGTTGTTTATCTCTATATGCTCATTTTGCGGTGTGCTCATGTGCGCCTGTCCCTCTTCCTTCCCTGCTTCTCTCTCTCTCTCGCTCTCACTCTGGAATGGCTTAAGTTTTAAATCTCAACAAAATATCCTATAACTGAAATACCGTATTGTTTCTTTCCAGGCCATGATGTCATTATAGCATTAACTTTTCATGATGCCTCCTGCTATGACGGACATCTTGGATATCTGGGCAGTTGATTCCCAGATCTCAGCAGATAACAGCATCACCGTAGACTTCTTGCTACCAACAGGGGTATACATTCAGCTGGATGTCCCGCGGGAGGCCACTATTGAAAACATTAAGTCGGTAAGTGAACTTGCCATTGTCTGCTTTTCAGCCACTCCTCACAAGTAGAAATGGCAAAGGGAAAATGTGAGATTAATTCAGCATATCTGCCCTTCCAATGGAGTATGTTTTACCTTTTTTCCATCCCATTCTCAGTTTGATGAAGTTTCATTTACCAATAAAAGGCAGTAGTGTTCTTTTGTATTCTTAATGCCATGTGTGGAAACAGTGGAATAGGGTTGTTATAAAGCAGCATCTCAGAATATAAATATTCATATTTGATTGAAGAATTCCATCATGGGAAATGACTAGATGTACTCTGCTGTTGCTGACTTGGTGAATTGGAGACTTTTTTCATTTTGTTTTCAGTTCTCTTTCTAAGCCTTTGTAGCTGGCAGATGCTCTGAGAAGGAGAAATAACTAAAACAACTAGAAATGTTTATTTTTGTTCCATTAATGGTCCAGACAAGACCCAATGAGTAAACCACAGTAAAAGCTCTGGTTAATCAAATATGTCTGTTAACCCAGAGTGGACCTCGCAGCTGCTTCTGTGTCAGTTTGTCCCTAAACAGCGTATATTGACAGTCCACTCAGCAAATCTAGCACCACAGGTTTTGGCTATTTTTTTGGTTTACCAAACGGATGGATTTTTACGATCATCATTTGAGTGAACTGGATTAAATTTAGATCTACAAATCTTTAGGTCTTGCAATTGAAGTTGGTCTCTCTTCTTGTATTGCAGCTGCTATGGAGGCAGGCACAGACTTATCCACTCTACAGTGTACTTGGCGAATCAGATTCCTATATGTTTCAATGTGTAAACCAGGCAGCAGTTCACGAAGCGGTGGAGAATGAGTCTCGGCGTCTGTGTGATATCAGGCCTTTCCTCCCTGTTCTAAAGCTTGTAGCTAGGAATTGCAATAGGTCTGAAAGACTACTGGATTCAAAAATTGGTGTTCTTATTGGGAAAGGTAAGGTCACTGCTCTGAACTTTTATTCTGCTTCTTGTCTTAATGTGCATATTTTAGATGCCAGTGGTGTATTTTTGTGTGATCTGATCTGACTCATTTTCATTGAAACTATTGACTGAACCAAACTGAAGCTGGTTTCAGCTTACTGAATCAGATGATTTAAATGAATTTATCTAGTTTATAAATTATGATGCTTACTTAGACTTTTCTTTACATATTAAGGCTGACAAAGTTCAAATAATTCTCTGTTGAAAGTAAATGCATTAATTTGATCTATCTGCTTTCCACTTCTACAACAAAAGTCCTGGTGATTTAAGCCAGATCTCTGTGTCTTATACATATGTACTCCTTTAATCCTGCTAATGGTGGACTGGCATAGGTTGACTTGGTTTAGTTTAGTCTGCAAATTACTTTATTCCACAGTATAATGAAAGTCAGTTGGCATAATCAGCTCACTGCCTATTTGGGGACCTGAGTTTTCCAGCCCCTTATTGTGAGAAACAGGACCAAACATTCCTTGGCTTGGATTTACCTTTCTAATCTTACGTACTGAAGCCAACAGACAGACTTCATGACATCTAACTTCTTGCTGAAGGGGTGAATAAAGCCATTAACTAAATTAATTATCAATTATCACTCCACTCAAATTTCCTCTCTTAAATCAACTGAGTAGTAGAACTGACAAAGACTAAAATCATTGGTGTATTTCATTATTCCACATACACATTAAATAGCATTATTGATCACTTAATTGAAATCGCAGATGCTAGAAATATGAAATAAAGACAGAAATACTCGAAACATTCATTAGATAAAGCATTGTCTGTGGAAAGAAAAACAGTTAATATTTCAAACCCTGTAGCAAATGTAAAACATTCAGTCACTGCTGTAGGTTTTCACAAATAAAACCAAGTGAGGCAGTTTATGTTTGAGAAAAACCATAACACATTTTATTGAACTCCTAAATCTGAGCACAAAAGCCCACTAAAAGCCCTTTACATCATTATGTCATCATGTCAAGCTAGTATCTTAAAGTGAAACCCCAACTCAATGTTGCTGGTTGTGAATTATATACATTTCCACCAATTACAGTTCCTTGCACTACTGTCTAACTTGGAGAGGAGACCCATTAATTGTTCATGCACCACTAAATGACAATTGTGTCTCATCTATATGGTGATTAAATGAATTTAACAGATACTTGCAGGTTTTCTGCAAGGACTCATTATGTCTCTTGAGTCTGCATAAATAGAATTATTGAATTGGATCTACTGGGCTATTGATAACTATGTTGTTCAACAAAATCGTAATTCAGTATGTGATACATCTCATTGAATGGGAAGAAGAGGACTTATTTGAAAGATTGCTACTATGAACTTTACATCAGTAATGAAAGGTTGTTATGTTCTTAAGAAAAGATGAAATATTAATTCTGTCCTAAGATGAGTACTTTTTTACTCTCTTGTTAGTCTTGAATCTAAAACAGTCTACTTCAATTTGAGGACAAGGATTTCAATTGAGTAAGGAATCAGTCCAATTAAATGACAGGTTTGCATAATGTCTGCTCTACATTCCAGGTCTTCATGAATTTGATGCACTGACAGACCCCGAGGTGAAAGAATTTCGCAGCAAAACACGCAAAATCAGTGAGGAGAACATGTTGAAACGTCAGGGACTTTCCTGGATGGACTGGTTGCAGCAGAACTTTCCTCCTGAAATTGATGCTACCAGCGTTAACAGTGCTGAAGACAAGCTACATAAGGAAAATTTCCTTGTAGTCATTCGATTTGACACTCATCACGTATGTTGCATTAAAATGCATAAATCTTATGAATGAAAATATTTACTGTTCATGGACCCATTGCATTGGTTATAATAATGATGGAAGAAGCACAGTTGGAAAAGATTTTCTTTAATTTCAAAAACAGTCAATTTCTTGCCTTGCTACTGTACATAGCTCTCTCTTCTCACTTAGATACTCTCTTAAGATTGAAGCTGTCTTCCATTCCAGTTTTGAGTTCCAAAGAGACCAGTGTAGGGTTGAAAGACTAAATCATAGATGGGACAGGATTGAGGCAGGCATTGTTGGGTTCCATTTGTACGTAGCTCTGTGTGGTTCCAGTGTGTTGACCTGGATCCACTGTGTATTCGTTCTCTACTTCAAATCATCATGCCTCGGGGGTTTTCAGGAATCATGGAGGATGTTGCATTTTCTTAAGGTGATCTTGAAGATGCCCTTGAATAATTTCCTCTGTCTTCATGTAACAGAACTGGGAATAGAGTACCTTTTTCTCAGGGGTCTGGAGTCGGGCAGGCAAAAATGCGTCCTACTCCTAAGTGTTATTAGGGCCACATTGTGAAGGATGTTGGCATGAGAGAGAATGCTGACAATATTTTGTTTATCCTGCAATGAATTTGGAGGTTTGTGCAGATTCATTGTTGGTGGTATCTTTCCAGAACCTTAGGACTAGCAATTACATGTAGTCAAGGATATTGTCAAACTAGTTGAAACAACCTACTGGAAGAACATTGTCATTTGGGCTTTGTGTTGAATGTATATTTACTTTATATAACATTTTTCACCATAGCTCCTTTTCAGAATGCACTCACGATATCTCTTGTTATTAAAGTTTCGAAATCTGATGCACAGGCAAATAGCAGAGCCCCAGGTGTCAGATCGATACAGAACGATACCATGGCAAATGGTTATTCTGTATAATACAATCACTATTAGACTCTTGGAGTGGAGAGGAGTGTTGGCTCTGGATATTTTGTGAAGTTCATTTGATTCTCTTATGTAAATTTATTGGAATCAAATCTTGATTAGTGAACTTTATGCCCCCCCCCCCCAGTTGACCAGAGTCAATTGTCCATTAATGATCAATCTGATTTCATGAGCTACTTAGAAACACAAAGTAAAATACTGACATTGGAAGGTTGCCTCTCGTTCCATGGCCTGGATGCAACATCTGTCACTTATATCTGCATGGTAGTTTCCTTGTATCTGCTGGACCCCATTAGATGCTTACACCTTAACAGTACTTTTATATATGTAAGTTTTTCTTTTAAATCATCAAGACCGCTTTATTGTGAAGCATTTTTATGATTTGTTTCTATTCATAATAAGTTTTTCAGTTGTTATTTTTGTCAGGTAGTGAGTCAAAAGCAGTGTGTCTGCTAAAGCCCTGGCACATGTTTCTTGGTTGCTGAAAAATATGTGTTCTTATATAGTTGGGATTTGGTAGGTCAAAAATCTACATTATTTTACGTTGGCTGGGTGTGTGTGTGGGCAGAAGAAACCCTGAATCGGGCAGAAATTGGATATTTGACTCCTTGTGCTTGCTCCACTAATTCTCTGTGTAAGCAAGAAACCTTTTCCTTTTGAACACTTTCTTTTGGCTCCCTTCCTTTAATTTCATTTCAAATACTTGATATTGCTCATTTAAAAATATAGTTTCCTAACTAACATTACTGCCATTACGTGAACATTTTCTTGATTACAGAAACACCAATAGACCTCAGTTTGATTTTCTACTTGCACAATCCTCTTGTTTCATTTTGAGATATTTACAACAAACTGTTAGACCTTTTTTGAAATTAAGCACACCCTGTACCACGAGTGGGAAGAAAGGAAGCTGAGGTGCTTTTATCAAGTTCATTTTCATTATAGTTGAAATTACCTAGATCAATATTTCAAAATAAATATTTATTTTTTATGGTATTTTTAAGGAAGGAGTTGCTACTTTAAATTAATGCAGCCTGATGTTAATGAGACAGTAACAGATATAATCTTCTATTGGCTGTAGTGATAGCAGAACATATCATTCTTTTTGTATATAATGACGGTCATTGTATTCTTGCAGGTTTCAAGAAACAGTCAATTTCTTGGCTTCTCCTGTGACCTACTTTTAGCTTAGTTTCTTTGGAATAAACAAGGTATATTTCCCAATTAAAACAAAGCAGCTATTTTTAAACTTTCCATCCAAGTCTGAAGCATTTCTTTACCTTCCTACTTTGGCTGCATAATGAGCTTAACCTCCACCATTCTGCCCATGAATTTAAGTGATCACACGAGGCCTTTTGCTGAGTGCAATACCGTCCTTGTTCAGTGCTTGTGTTACTGCAAGGTTGCAGTGTCATAATTAGAAACTGAAAAATCCTGACTCCCACCTGAATACATTGGCCAATTATTGGTCACTGCCACTGATCCAATTAGATCAAAAGCTGCTTAAACTAATTTGCATGCAGGTAAGTTTAACTCAAATTAAGTGTTTATATCAAAAGCACAGTGGTGCAGAGGGACAGAAATGATGAAATGAGGTAAGCAGAAGGAGATCTTGCTGTCTTGTTATCACTCAACAGTCACCACCACAATCTTTGATATTTAAGGCAACTGTGTGTAAACCATAACTTGAGACCAAATTAACATTCATCTCTTTGATCAGAGAAAAGCTGAAATGATGTTCCATCCTTCTAGGATAGCTTCAGTTTCCAAATTTCTCCCAACTTGAACCCTTTTGGCTTAAATGAGCTTGCCATCAGAAAGCAGCTGACCATCCTCGGAAGGGAAAATGAGAAGTTCAATCCCAGAGATTTTGTACTGCGCGTGAGTGGGAAACAGGAATACTTGTTTGGAGAGCAACCACTGATTCAGTTCCGGGTAAGTCAATGGGGAAACTCTGTCATAATGGAAGCAATTTATTTTGATTCCTCTTCTGTAATTAATATGTATATTTAACATTACAGTGGGGAACAAAAGTGAAATCAGAATAAAGTTCTTAAAGCCTTCCGTATTTAAACTAAATTAGCTCTAACCATTTGGAATTATATGTGTGTTGGGTATGACAACCTACAAAACTTTATTTGGGTGGCTGGGGACCACAATCATTGTACTTAATAGTCCTGGCATTTTAACACGCTAGATTGTCTCAACTGCCATTCATTGGGATCTTGTCTTCAAATTGCAGCAGCAACAATGTTAACTCACCAAGATTCAGCTGCATTCAGCAGGCTGCCCAAGAATGAATCCTATTCCACAACAGTCCCATCAATATAAGCAGGAGATCACCTGGCATACCCTTGCACATAATGATGGTCAGCCTGAAAGGTAGTCCTGCCATCCCCAGCCTTGCCAAAAAAGATTGGATTTTCCCTGTTCATTATTTGGTGAAAACTTTACACCTCTACATGGGTGGTGGGTCAGGCAGAATCTGAGACTTTGCCATTGTAACTGAATATTCTAGGTACTATCCTAGTCAAATAACCAGTCCACATATTCCCACTGGATCATGTGATTTAAATGAGGCTAGCTTATTTTCACTGGAGCTTAAAAATTTGAGTTTCTACAGCTATAGATCAGGGCTATTTTTAAGTTTTTTAATTTTCAAGAGAGTGGATGAACAAATCTTTTAGCTCTAGTAACTGAGCTGCTTTTCTTGGTGGTAATAGCCCACCATTTGAAGATGTATCAGGCATTCAGGGTGGCCCATTTGGAAACGTGAGAGACTGCAGATACTGGAATCTGGAACAAAAAACAATAGGCGTCCGTTAGTCTCGAGAGACCATGGATTTGCGCCTCGTGAAGTTTCCAGGGCGCAGGCCTGGGCAGGGTTGTATGGGAGACAGGCAGTTGCCCAATGCTGCAAGTCTCCCCTCTCTACGCCACTGATGTTGTCCAAGGGAAGGGCAAGGGCTAACGCAGCTTGGCACCGGTGTCGTCGCAGAGCAATGTGTGGTTAAGGACACCACACGCTACCTTAGCTGAGGCTCGAACTAGCGACCTAGATCACCAGACCAACGCCTCAACCACTTGGCCACGCGCAAACAAAAAACAAACCGCTATGGGATATCAGCAGGTCAGGCAGCATTTGTGGAGGGAAACGGACAGCTACCATCTTTGTTTGAGACACTTCATCTAAAACAGTTGAAGGGTTTCGCCTCATTGTTGATTTGATTGTTTTCAGCCATAACTGTGATACATCAAGGAAAGCCTGTCTGCTTTACATCATCGGCAGGAACTGTTCAACTGTTTTTGAAAAGAACAACAACCACCACTACTGATATATTTTTTTTAAATAGTTCCTTATAGAATAGTTCTTCATTTGTCACCAGCAGGAATCCTTGCTTCTGGCTATGCAAATTAATATTAATAAATGAAATTCATGCAGTCTTTTCTGATTATACACAGTTGATAAGTAAGGCTGTGTACTTGACATTGTGTCATTTGTATTTTCTGCTTCTACCTGATAACAAGTATTATAGAAGCAATAAAGTAAGGTATTAAAATTCAAAGGCAGTTAGTACTGATGCCAGCCTGCACCCATCTCAAATTTCCAGCTGAGCCAATGTATTTTAAGGGTTTCACTCTCACTCACGGGATCACTGAGAAGTACAATAGGGGCTGGGTCATTATGACTGGAGGCCAAGACAAAGGCCTAGAAGTTCCCTGCCTTCAGTGCTGTGGGAAGGGGTTTGCAAAGATCTGGAATTCACTGCTCTGGTGGGTACCTCAGGTCCAGAAGTGCAGGCAGTGTAGCTGCCAGTCAGTGGATCTGACTTTCTGGTCTAATATCTTGACATTTTCTCTGATTGACCCATTCGGACAAACATTTTACAAACTGCTCTTTCCCAGTAAATATTGTGATATTGTTAAGTTATTTCCAAATGAATGTTGGCGATCCTAGATTCTCATAGTTCCTATTGTTTGAATAAAAAATATGTATGGAAGCTTTTAGGAGATTCCAAATGGATTTTGTGAAAAACAACTTTAAATCCTTCCTGTAGCTTCAGGTTTACTGAAGGTTTTCTTTTTAAATAAGTACATCTGTCCCAGTTCTCCCAATATATTAAAAACAGCTATTCAGATTGCAATTGTCAGCAATTTTGATTCCATTAATAACATTGTGTGCTATTTCTGCTGTTCAGCATTACACAAAAATGATGATTAATTATAGGTGCCATTAGCCCTCGTTGAATTAGTTCTTCAAAGCCTGTCCATTTTACAGGAGTTTTGAAACCTTTCTTCTTAATCTCAGACTATGGTTTTAATTTGTGTACTGAGCAAGTATTCTAACTGATCTTTTAGAAGAAAAGATTCATCTGCTGAGAGTAAAATGGAATACGTTTGGCAGTTTTACATTTAAATAAGCATTTAGCAAGTGTTCAGAAACCTACTAATTGTAGATTTAGAGGTGTTTTCAAAATTCTTTTTCTTTGGATTATTATGCCAATAATTTCAGGCAAACTGGAAGTCTGAATTCAGTAGCAAAGCTTAGCATAATAATTACCACATGCTCCACTGACCTTGCCATTTTCCAGATTTTGGAGTTTTGTTACTAGTTCCAATTATTTTCATTAATTAATTATGTTTAAAAGTTATAGTCTCAGCCTTGCCATAAGAATTAAGCCCTTCTAAATTTCTGCTTGCAGGTTGGCTATTTTATCCATATTGTTAAATTCTCTAACCTGTGTTTATTGCTCTAAAAGTCTGCACACCCTGTACTTTGTGATTACTTTTGATTCTGTTGTGTATTCAATGATTTTCTATGCATAAGAGAAAGGCATTCTGCTTACTTTGATTTTTATACTTTTCAGTATGTAAAGAACTGCATATTAAATGGAATCCACCCTCAGTTGACTATTGTGAAGTGCAGCACCATCAAAGAGATGCGTGATCAAGAAATGTCAGCCATTGGCATTGTCTTGCAGCGTAAAATATCTTCTGCTCCTCTTCCTTTGCCACCCAAGAGAAGGACCATTTCTGTAAGTAACTGAGATGTGAGCACGCACAGTTAGGACTTGTATGCCATTTAAAGTGATGTAGTTTCCATTTATGCTCTGATTTTAGATCCCTAATTTTTTGCCAACTTTTGATTCTGGGATAGGGACTAAATAGATATCAGATTTAGATTAATTGATTTATCACATGTACCTCAAAGCATACAGTGAAATGTGTCATTTGTGTTAACAACCAACACAACCTGGCAATGTGCTGGGGGCGGCCCACAAGTGCCGCCACAAATTCTGGTACCAATATAACACACCCAGAATGTTCAGCAGAACAACTCGAGTAACAACAGCAATGACATCGTAACTCAGCGCCATCTCAGCTGCAAGCTGCGCATGTTGCTCAAGGTCACTATCGATTCATCTCTGCTGTAAATTTGTTTGATGAGGTCAGTTTGGAGCAGGGTGAGTGTGATGCCTGTGAGGTCAGAACAATAACGATCCAGTGTTTTGCAGAGAGAGTGCGAACAGATTGGAAGTAAATGTATAAGTGCGCTGATGTTACTGAGCTCAAGAGTAGGTCTGCCTCAGCTTGCAAGTGCCTGACCTGTGCACAGCCTGTTCTTATGACTGATCACTTGGGAGCCAACTGGATGGATTGGCTGCTGTTCTGAGGATGCAGACATATTTGATGTTCTATTAAACTGTAAAAACAGAAGAACAGAATTAAGCACATCGAGTCTCCTCCACCATTCCATCATGGCTGATTTATCATCCCTCTCAACACCATTCTCTTGCCTTCTCCTGGTAATCTTCAAAGGCCTAACTAATCAAAACGCTACCCAACTTTCACTTTAAATGCTTTGAATATAATATATTTGTCTTCTGCTGCCTGGAAAACATTTAGGACATGCAAACTATCTGGGTCATGAACAATTCACAGGAATGAAACCCTGCTGTAGGCTAGGGTGAATCTGTATAACTTTAGATTAAATTATTCCTATTATGTTAAGCCAGCTGCTCTAATTCATTATATTCAAGACCAAGAGTACTGGGCTGGTTCACATGCCGTGACCTTGCAGTCAGTGTATCCATGATGGCTGTGGATCAGTTGGTGGCCTCTGACTCAGAAGAGTACAATTCAAAATTAAGCTGACAAGGCAGTACCGAGAGAGTGATGCACAGTCATGAGGTGCAGCCTTTTTTTAAAAACCAGAGCTAATGGCATCCAAAGGAGAGCAGAGGAGTTTTCCTTGCCTCAGCGAATATTTTTTTAACCCTCACCCAAAGATACTAAAATAGATTTTGACTATTACATTTTCCTGTATACACATGACTGTGAAGTGTATTGGGAAATCAGTTTCTTCAAACTCCTACTGAAATATAACAGAATTATGTTTTCTTAGTAGTTGCATCATTATGTTGTGCCCTGGATAGAGTTTTCAGAGAACTGCTCACCCATTCCACTGCTGATCCCTTAATGAAGACTGGTGTGTACTTCCTTGACTTCCCCTTTCTCCAGACTATAATAAATTCCTCAGTCTTACTGATGTTGAGTGTAAGCGGTTGTTGCGACATCACCCAACCAGCTGATCTACCCCACTCCTGTATGCCTCCTCAACACTATCTGAAACTCTGCCAACAATAATGGTATCATCGGCAAATTTAGAGATGCTGTTTCAGCTGTGCCTGGCCACACGTTGTTGGGTGTAGAGTGAGTAGAGCAGTGGGGTAAGCGCACATCCTTGACGTGCGCCAGTGTTGATTCACCAAGGAGGGGTTGTTATTTTTGATCTGCACAGTTGGTGAGCAAGTCAAGGACCCAGTTGCAGAGGGAGCTACAGAGGCCCAGGTTTTGTTGGAACTTGTTGATTAGTACTGAGCGTATGATTTTGCTGAGCACTGAGCTGCAATCACCGAAAAGCAGATTGCTGTAGGTATTACTATTGTCCAGGTGATCCACTGCTGAGTGGAAAGCCAGTGAGATTGCGTCAGCTGTAAACCTATTGTGGTGATAGGCAAGTTGCAGTGGATCCAGGTCCCTGCTTAGGCTGGAGTTGATGCTAGCCATGACCAAGCTCTCAAAGCACTTCATCGCAGTAGATGCGAGTGCCACTGGGCAATAGTCATCGAGGCAGCTCATACTGCTTTCTTGGGCACTGGTATAATTGTTGAACTTTTGAAGGCATCTTGGACCTCCAGAAGTGGTCCACAGTATGGGGTGATTGTTAAGTTCGTGGTCTAAGGTGGAAGGAGATGAGTTATTAACTTCAAACTTTCTGCATTTTCACTCAGAGTTGAACTGCGTGTGCACCTAACGAGAGCTGTATAACTCATCTCCTTATACCTTAGGCCACAAACTTATCAATCACCCCTCGTATTTGCCAGCAGGGAAGTCAGGAGTTGGGGAGGGGGGTGGTTCTAAAGCCTCTGTGTTTCAATCATGCCTGTATTAAAAGCAATGTCATTTTTTTTCCTCTCTAGTGTTAGATCTCTAACATCCAATAGTCTGCACTGATGGTCGGTCAAAGCGGTTATTAGACAATGAGATAATTGAGCATGGGTTTCTGAATGGAAGGAAATGTCTGTAAATAGATTACCTCCATTCTGTGATACATAAAGTTAGGTAATTGTCCCATTGTGTGCAGAATTAAATGCCAGGTGCTCAACCATGACCTTGCTGATCATTTCTATAGTGTATTGTATGTATTTTTAAAAAAGCAGTAAGGTACTGTAAAATTGGTAACATATAAATGCTGGCCACAGACTGTAACATCAAAACCTTCAAAACGTAATGTGTACCTATCTCACCGGTTTGTCCTTTTCCTCCCCAAAGCTGAAACTGAATTTAGATTTAATTTCATTTTTGCAGACACAAGTTATTTATGACTTTCTTGTTAGCAGCAAAATTATGGAAACCACTTTAACAGCTGTGGTAACAATAGGAAAGAAGGATATGAGGAAGGCCGCTCTGCCGTCCATTAAGGCCGTAGCAGATCCTCTACCTTTGCTCCATTTCCCCTCATAATTTCCAGATTTATTAACCCTCTCAAAATGCAGAAATTTATTGGTCTCAATTTTGAATAAACAGATTTCAGGAGGAGAAAATTGCAAAGGGTTCAAATGAAGTGCACAAGTTCCTCTTCCACTCAGTTTTAAATAGCCCACTCCATTTTTGCAAACTGCATTTCCAGCCAGGGGTAACACCTTCAGTGTACATGGCCTTTAAGAACACTTTAAGAATTTTGGAAGTGTTTTTGCATGGTTTCTGAATGATCTTAAGCATACTTATAAATTAACCCAAAGCTGAAACTGGTGTCACACAATTAATAGGAATGTTATTTATTCATCTTTGGTTTATAGTATTTTAAATATGACCACAGTACCTTGAGCTTAATTGTTACAACTTTGAGCACCTGGTTATGTTCAGCACAAAATAAAAGTGCTGGCATTGGGCAGAGGCAACATTGATTTATTGTAAATAGAAAAAAAACCTTATTGCTATTGTCCCTTTTTTATTTCAGGAAATGACAAATAGTATTTGGGATATAAATGCTCCTTTTAAGATTGTTCTTGTCCGAGGGACCAAAGTAAATGCCGATGAAGCTTTGCGGGTAGGTAACCATTAACGTTTTCAAAACTAATTAATGAAATGCAAGTGCCAAATCTAAGCTATACGAGATGGTTGTTATGTACATTACACGTGACATGCAATGTTCCAGAATTGTCCCTTTTTTTAAAAGTATATTTTCCACACTATTTCTCCCAACATTAAGAGTGTAAAATCACCTTCAAATGTATCCAGGCTCTTAAAGGATTTCCTGGTTTTTTTTTTAAAGGGTCATTTTGTTGATATGAATGAAAGCTCAAGGAAATAGTGTTAATAGTGTTTGAGGTTACCTTAGCAGAGTCTATGTCACTCCAACTGTGCTTGTGAAGTTCATCAAGAGAGCTTAAATCGCTAGGCTCACTGAACACTCAGGATTCCTTAAGTAACATTGTGTTGGTGTCAGCATGGTGTTCCACCTGGTGTGTTGCCAGGTCTGGTAGCTGTTGTAATGTGTTACAGTAGGACTGACCTGTTTACCCTAGGGATGCATTATACATACCCGGGAACAATCAGGAAACAGTGTTTGACCAATATGGGAGTGTTATTAATGGAAGGCTGGAATCCTGTCTGATGAGGACAAGTAGGAGATGCTCCCAGGGAACTGAGGCACTAAACCAGCTAGTGATAAACATGGCGTGTGATTAGCATAACACTATTACGTCGTCAGCGACACCGATTCAATTCTGCCACTGTAAGGAATTTGTATGTTCTCCCTGTGCCGGTGTTGGTTCCTCCAGTTTCCTCTCACATTCCAATGACGTACAGGTTCATAGTTTAATTGGTAACACGAATGTGATTGAGTGGCCCTGGCTCGAAGGGATGGAAGGGCCTGTTACCACACTGTATCTCTAAATAAAATAAATTGATTAGCTTTATTTATCACATCCTCCAAGAGGACCACAGCCTTGTTGCTGTCTTTGGAGGCTTGCAATCCTCAATGACCCGGAGGGCTGTGGTGGTTGGGGTCAGGGTCAGGGCTTTATGCTTTGGCTCTTGTTAGGGCCACCCATGCCAAACAGGTCAAAAGGTAGTGTTCAGACTAAGATAGCCCACTGGTCATCCAGGTTTGGAGGTTCAGTTCAGGGCTAACAACCCTGACTGGGAAAACAAAGTTGTTACAGAACAGCAATGAAGAATCCTCCTGTATCTGAGTGTGATGGTATTCCTGAGCCTCCATCTGTGACTTGCGTGGCTGGCGGTGGTGAAATCTGAGAGGAGGCTACTGACATGATGAAGGAAGCCCTGAGCACCGCCAGAGATGGAGGAGCTTCACTGCTGCCCGACACAGCAGTGGTGTAGTGGACAGTAAGTAAGTATTTATCACATGTACGTCTAAGCATACAGTGAAGTACATTGTCTTTCATCAAATCGGCAAGGATTGTGCTGAGCAGCCTGTAAGTGTTGACACACCTCCAGGTCCTGCGTGGTATGCCCGCAACTCTCAAACCCTGACTGTCCACGTTTGGAATGTGGGAGGAGACGGGAGCACCTGGATGGAAGAGCCTGCAAACTCAGGAATTGAACCCCAATCAGTAAATCACTGATGCTGAAAAGAGACGTAATAACCGTTATGCTGCGGCGCTGCTCTTCAATTTAAAAAAAAACGCGTTTTTGTTGAGCCTTGGAGATTTCCAGTCTTTGAAGGTGGTTGCTAGAGAATTCTTTTAATGAGCTATATTATCTAGCACAATTGATGAATGCTTGCACAGTGGGCAAGCTTATAAGGCAAGGAAGTCCCTCTGTGTCTCTACTTTCTCCTGTGACTGAGGAAACTAGAAGTTTTTCCTGCTTGATTATAGGATTGATAATTAATAGAGCAGTGAGCAGTAAGTTGGATTTGGAGGTGGTTTCACAAACAAGAGAAAATCTGCAGATGCTGGAAATCCAAGGCAAAACACGCAAAATGCTGGAGGAACGTCAGCAGGTCAGGCAGCATCTATGGAAATGAATAAACAGTTGTCATTTCAGGCCAAGACACTTCATCAGGACTGGGGATAAAAAAAAATGAGAGGTCAGAGTGAGAAGGTGGGGATGGAGGAGGAGGAAGAACAAGGCGGCAGGTGATAAGACCAGTCAACTGTGTGTGAGTACCTGGGGTCCTCAGAGGGCCAGAATCAAGATGCTTGAAAATGGATCTGGAAGCCTTGTGGCACAAAATGGCGGTGAAGACATATTCCTAAGAAGGATACGTGGCTGTGGTGACAGGTCCGGGTCTATCACCTGCCACCTTGTGCTTCTTCCTCCACTCCCCCACATTCTTGTTCTGACTTTGTTTTTTTTTCCAACCCTGATGAAGAGTCTCTGCCCAAGTTGTCGACTGTTCATCCTTTCCATAGATGCTGCCTGACCTGCTGAATTCCTCTGGCATTTTGTGCATTTTTGCTGTGGAAATGGTTGGCACAGATTTAAAAGTGACAGTTCAATACTTATTTAATTAGTTTTGTGTTTATTATAATGATTTTCATTCTATGAGGATAATTTCTGACTTCACAATCAACATAGAAAGTCAGCCACCAGCTTAGTACATAGAATGAGGCTACAATGGTGGGCCTTGATCTTTCCAATCCACTAGCAGGCATCTGTCCCAGGAATTTTGCTTCATAAAATGCTCTGAAGAATAAAGCAACAACATAACATGCCAGCTAATGCTTGGTGTTCATAATTGGCTCTCTGTATATGGTCATTGTACCTTCTATGTTCGCAACAGGAAGTGGTGTTTGCCGTGGTTACTCAGCTTAAGTGTAATACACATTGCTAAGCAAAGTTAGTTTTCAGGCATTGACACAGCTGTAATATAAAGTCACAGCATCTATTTGGCTGGGGGAGTGAGTACAGCTCTACGTGATTCCCACATTCAGATGAGAAGCTCTCATTGTATCCCCATTATTGTTTGTTTAATCTCTGTGTGAGGCAATGTGGTGGTTTAATCTTCATTTATATTCAGATATAAGCCGTATTCAAGTCAAGTGAATTGGCTTTGTTTACTTGGTGGAGGGATACAGTAATTGGTTGTATGGCTTCAATTGAACTGCATTTCCTTCTCTCTCATGTTCTGTCTCTGCCCTTTGTATGTTATCGCTAAATTTTATTTATCTCATTTCTGCCTGCCTTTAAAGTTGACTTTTTTTTTAGTATTGCTGTCTTAGTGTTGCGCACCAACTAGTTCCTTTTGCAGCTCCTAAAAAAAGAACCACGCACTGTGATAAAAGACCCGCTGGGCCCTCCACCCCTGCTGCAGCCAAAGCGTGCAGTCATGCGCGTCTGATGGATCCCTGTGTAAACCTCCAACAAGCTCAACTGAAGGCACTTCTGGGAGCTGCGTGTAGGGGCCGGAGCATTAGTAAACAGAAAATCGAAGAGGAAAGAATTCTGAAACTTAAAAACAGAAAATACTGAGTGAGTGTCGGGGGCAGGTTGAGCAGCATCCGTAGAGAATCAGAGTTAATACATTGGGTCAATGACATCATCAACACACTGAGTTGCTACTGGTCTGTTGTGGTGTAATACCCATATTATACTGATGAATGCTGTTGTGTTGTCCAGCATCTGCATTTTCTTGCCTTTTTGGCTGTTGAAATTTCAACAATCCAGTGTACAGCACAGGTGCTGTTACAATGGGACTCCCGCTTGAGGCTACACTCTGCTGCTTGCAATGCTGCCTTGAAGTGCTCGTGACTGGTGGCACATAGCATCTTAAGCCAAGGTTTTTATAAAGGCCTATCAACTTGAAATGTTTCCCTCACAAACAAAATAAAATCTGCAGATGCTGGAGATCCAAACAACATACAAAAAAAATACTGGAGGAACTCAGCAGGCCAGGCAGCGTCTATGGAAAAGAGTAAACAGTTGGCGTTTCGGGCTGAGACGCTTCATCAGGACTGGAGAAAAAAAGATGAGGAGTCAGAGTAAGAAGGTGGGGGGAGGGGAGGAAGAACCACAGGTGGTAGGTGATTGGTGAAACCTGGAGCGGGGGACGGGTAAAGAGCTGGGAATTCGATTGGTGAAAGAAATAACAGGGCTGGAGAGGGTAGATCTGGTAGGAGAGGACAGAGGCCACGGAGAAAAGGGAAGGGGGAGGAGCACCTGCCCCTGAACCTCTTCCCTCACTACCATTCAGGGTTCGAAACAGTCCTTCCAGGTGAGGCGACACTTCACCGGGGAGTCTGTTGGAGTTAGCTACTGTATCTGGTGTTCCTGGTGTGACCTATATATCAGTGAGACCCGATGTAGGTAGGGAGAACACTGCTCCACCCACCAGAAAAAGCGGGATCTCCCAGTGGCCACTCATTTTAATTCCACTTCCCATTCCTGTTCTGACAGGTCAGTCCATGGCCTGTACTGCTGCAAAGAGGCCGCACTTGGGTTGGAGGAACAATACCTTATATGCCATCTGGGCAGCCTCCAACCCAGTGGCATGAACATCGATTTCTTGAATTTACAATACTATCATCCCCACCCCTACCACCATTCCCCATTCCAGTCGACTTACCAGCTCTTTACTTCAACCCTCATCCCCCACCCCACAGTTTCACTTATCACTTACTACTTTGTATTTCTTCCTCCTTTCTCCCTCCTCCTTACTCAGTCTTCTCATCTTTTTTTCTCCAATTCTGATGAATGGTCTCAGCCCAAAACGTCAACTGTTTACTCTTTTCCACAGATGCCTGCTGAGTTCCTCCAACATTTGTGTGTATTGCTTGAAATGTGTCTGTCTCTCTTTCAGTGCCACCTGTTCCAGCTTTTAGGTTTTCCAATTTAAGAGTACCGTACAGATAGACAGTTGGTTGAGAAGTTAATTCAAGACAAGTTTGCATTTGGCATGTAAATTTGGCACATTTGTCTGCTGTCTTGTTACAAAAGCTTAAGAATCTGCATTGGTAGGAAATTATTCATATGAGAGGTAGTTGGCTTTCTTCGATTGGCCTACATTTGCGTTCCAGAATGAATGAATGGTGTTCGCTGTTCATTATGCTTCCAGATGCCCACAAACATTTTGCGCAGGTGCTTGTGGGAGTTGAGAGTCATTTACTGTATTACAGCATCTTTGTAGGGATCCTGAGACATGGAAACAGTTCAATAATTTCTTTAACCAATCTGACTGAATCCTCAGACGGTGGTTGAAACAAGAAGCCTGAATGTTTAATCCAATATAAAACTATGTTTTAATAGTTATAAAAGGAAAGAAAGCTGACTTTATGTGAAAGAGATAAGAAGCAGAAAGTTAAAACAATTCTTTTGTCCTCCATAAAAAACACAAAAGGCTGGGAGAACTCAGCAGGCCAGACAGCATCCATGGGAGGAGGTAATAACGACGTTTCGGGCCGAAACCCTTCATCAGAAGTGAAGTAACATGGGATGGTCGAGGGGGGATAAGAAGTGGGGGGAGGGATAAAGTAGAGAGCTAGGAAGTGATAGGCTGGAGGGAAATGGGCTAGGGGGAAGGTGGAGAATTATGGGAAATAAAAGAGAAAGAAAGGTAGGGCTGGGGGGAGATTATAGTGAGGGGGGGAAAGAGAGAGAAAGAGAACCAGACTGAAATAATAGATAGGGATGGGGGTAAGGGTGGGGGGCAGGGGTATCAACGGAGGTCAGTGGGAGTGGTCTGTGGAATTGAAGTGTGTGGCCACAGGGAGATCCCGCCACTGCTGGAGGACCGAGCACCGGTGTTTGGCAAAACGGTCTCCCAGTCTGCGGCGGGTCTCCCCAATGTATAAATGGCCACATCGGGAGAACAGACTGGGAGACCGTTTCGCCGAACACTGGCGCTCAGCCCTCCAGCAGTGGCGGGATCTCCCTGTGGCCACACACTTCAATTCCACAGACCACTCCCACTCCGACATGTCTGTCCATGGCCTCCTCTACCGTCAAGATGAGGCCACACGCAGGTCGATGGAGCAATACCTTATCTCCCGCCTAGGTAGCCTCCTACCTGCCGGCATGAACATTCAACTCACAGACCTCCGCTGATACCCCTGCCCCCCACCCTTACCCCCATCCCTATCTATTATTTTAGTCTGGTTCTTTTTCTCACTCTTTTCCCCCCTCACTATAATCTCTCCCCCCAGCCCTACCTTTCTTTCTCTTTTATTTCCCATAATACTCCACCTTCCCCCTAGCCCATTTCCCTCCAGCCTATCACTTCCTAGCTCTCTACTTTATCCCTCCCCCCACTTCTTAATCTCCCCTCGACCATCCCATGTTACTTCACTCCTGATGAAGGGTTTCGGCCTGAAACATTGTTATTACCTCCTCCCATAGATGCTGTCTGGCCTGCTGAGTTGTGCCAGCATTTTGTGTTTTTTATTTATTTCCAGCATCTGCAGATTCACTCGTGTTGCTTTTGTCCTCCATAATTTTTGAATAAATGAAAGATGGGGCAGATAGTCTTTTTTTTCAAGGTAGACAAATCATGAATGAACAAGTGGGCATAGGCTTATGGTGAGAGGCAGGAGTTCTAAAGGAAGTGTGATGTACAAGTTTTTTTAAACCAAGAGTGGTTCTTTTTCTGAAACATGCGGCTAGGGGACGTGGTGGATCAGAGAGTAAGTTTAAGAAGCGTTTAGAGAGTCACATAATTCAGCATAAGAAGGATGCAGTTGCTCAGTCGGGCAAAATGGTCAGGTGAACATGGTCAGCTAAAGGTCTGTTTCTCTGCTTTATCATTATTTACACAATAAATCTAAATGATGCTAATTCATTGTACTGCTTTAAGCAATTTTCCATAATTCAATCCTGGTCGTTTCCTTCAGTAGATTTTGCAAAATTTAATGTTACCATTCCATTTAGGGTCTGATGGTTATGGGGACATTTTGAGTATTTATTTCAACCGTGATCTAAGAGAATGTATTTAGTAAAATGATAGATGAGAATCGAACAGAAAGTTAACTACTTCTGAGCAATTAAGCTGGTACCTCGCTGGTACAATGAGTGTAGAAGAAACAGTGGGAAGGTGGTGGTGAGGTGAGGACAGGAAGATGATTAAAATTCTTTCCTGATTTTGAACTATTAGTATTAATTTTGCACGTTCTTCAGATCTAAATTTTCAATGCTGTTGAAGGACAAGATGGACTCCTTTGTGATATGGTATATATGGAAAGTAAATGGCAGACCATATTACAGTGGAGATGATTTATGTTGGATAATGTCTACTCATTACAGAGTTTATCCCATCACTGCTGCTGGTTCCTTCAGCAAAATGTTCTTCTGAATAAGGAATAGGATTCCATATTCTGTATCCTGAATCAACAGAAGAAATTTCACCCGTCCTTTGTTGAAATCAACAAATTAGTTTTGCTTAAAATCTTAATGCCCGAGTGTGTATCGTTTTCTGTTAGCTGATGCAACTTAATAATTATAGAACCTGCAGGTGTTTTTAATTTTGCATGATTCAAGCCATATTTTTATATTGAATTGCTCATCTCAACTCTAGTATTTCTGTTCAAAAGTCATATGAGCATGAAATGTTGCAGCCATATCTTACACTGGATTTTCATTGTTTCCATTTTTTTTCTTGCTGTACACTGTCCCAAGGTAAGGGTTGGCATAACTGCAGTGCTTCACCTTGGATAAAATACAGGTGATCATTTCTGTCATGGGAGATGCATGAAAAACCTTCCTGAAATTGCATTATATCCATTCTGAAGCAGAGCCACTTGCATTTTGCCACAGCCTAGCTGTTACTCATCTGCTTTTCATTCCCATAGGTTCAAGTCAGGGCCGGGATTTTCCATGGAACTGAGCTCCTTTGTGAACCTGTTGTAAGCAGTGAGATATCTGGAAAAAATGATCTCGTCTGGAATGAGACATTGGACTTTGAAATTAACATCTGTGACCTGCCAAGAATGTCTAGACTCTGTTTTGCAGTGTATGGAGTGATGGATAAAGTGAAAAAACAAAAATCGACAAAGAACGTGTCTAAGTACCAGACCATTCGGAAAGCAGGAAAAGTAGTTAGTATTATCAGTTTTCCAACCGTATTTACATTTCAACTGCAATAGCTGTGTCAGTGGTTTGATTATAAAGGTGTTATTTTAAAAGTTTAGCCTGAAAGCTAAACTTGAGCTTCCCTTGACATCCAAATCTCCCAGGCACTCCCCTCTATAACATTCCTTGTACTTAAATAACTGAACCATATTTAAGGTCACCTGCACTAATATCTCCTCAAGGTTTGGTATCAGATTTTGAACTGTGAAGACCCTTGAGGCGATTTGCCATATTCAATCAGATACATATTTTTGTCAAAATTATTATACAGTATATTGATTCCTGGTGGATGGAATTTTATTATCCTTTATGTCAGAATCAGCCAAGTACTTCATGCTTTACAAACTTCAAGGTCAGATTTGGTAAGATGCTTAAACCACTTTAATTAATCATAAACAAGAGAAAATCTGCAGATGCTGGAAGTCCAAGCAACACACACAAAATGCTGGATGAACTCAGCAGGCCAGGCAACATCTATGGAAAAGAGTAAAGAGCTGTGTTTTGGGCCGAGACTCCTTCATCAGAACTGGAGAAAAAAAGATGATAAGTCAAAGCAAGAAGGTGGGGGCGAAGGGAGGAAGAAATACAAGGTAGTAGGTGAAACGAGGGGGAGGGGGGAGTAAAGAGCTGGGAAGTCGATTGGTGAAAAAGATAAAAGGCTGGAGAAGGGAGTATCTGATGGGAGAGGAGAGAAGGCCATGGAAGAGAGGGAAGGGGGAGGAGGGAGGAGTACTAGAGGGAGGCAATGGACAGGTAAGGAGATGAGGTGCAAGGGGGAAATGGGCACCAGAAGTTCGAGAAATTGAAACAGGAGACCGCACCAGGAGCACTGGATGCAGTAGATGACCCCAACAAACTCATAGGTGAAGTGTCGCCTCACCTGGAAGCACTATTTGGTGCTCTGTATGGTAGTGAGGAAGGAGGTGTAGGACAGATGTAGCACTTTTTTCGTTTGAGTGGATAAGTGCAAGAAAGGAGATCAGTGGGGAGGGATGAGTGGACAAGGGTGTCGTGTAGGGAGCGATCCATGTGGAAAGCAGGAAAAGGTGGGGATCCCATTGGAGATGGCAGAAGTTATGTAGAAATTATGTGCTGGACACAGAGGCTCTTGGGGCTAGGTGAGGACAAGAGGAACCCTATTCCTGGTGGGGTGGCAGGAGGATGGGGTGAGGGCTGACGTGCATGAAGTGGAAGGGATGCGGCCGAGGGCAGTTTTATAGTGGAGGAAGGGAGGCCCCTTTCCTTGAAGAAGGAAGACATCTCTTTAGTTCTAGAATAAACTGTTAATGTTCCAAACCTACATTGGTATCACTTCCCAATTCTTCCTACACTACATTGACGATTGCATTGATGCTACTTCCTGCACCCATGAGGAGCTTGTCGACTTTGTCTGCTTTGCCTCCAACTTCCATCCTGCCCTCAAATTTACCTAGTCCATTTTGGACACCTCCCTCCCCTCTCAATTCCTCCAGCTCCGCTGTATCTGCTCTCGGGAGGAGGCTTTTCATTCTGGAATGGAAGGGCAGATCACCCAGTGTCCACCCATTTTAATTCCACTTCCCATGACCGATATGTTAGTCCATGGCCTCTTCCACTGCTGCGATGAGGCCACACTCAGGTTGGAGGTGCAACACCTTGTATTCCATTTGGGTAGCCTCCAACCTGATGGCATGAACATTGATTTCTTGAACATCTGGTAGTAGCTGTACCCCTACTATTCCAATGCATTTTCCTCTCTCACCTTACCACCTTACCTGGCTATCACCTCCCTCTGGTCCTCCTTCCCCTTCCCTTTCTTCCATGGCTTCTGTCCTCTCCTATCAGATTCCTCCTTCTCCAGCCCTTTATCTCTTTCACCAATCAGTCCCTTAACTCTTCACCCCCTCCCCTCCCTCCCTCTTGGTTTCACCTATCACCTGCCACATTGTATTTCTTCCTCCCCTCTCCCAACTTTCTTACTCTGACTTCTCATCTTTATTTCTCCAGTCCTGATGAAGGGTCTCAGCCTGAAATGTCGAATGTACTTTTTCCATGGATGCTGCCTGGCCTGCTGAGCTCCTCCAACATTTTGTGTGTATTGCTGCCATTTGAATTAATGTATATGTGAATTCACTGTCAATGATTATGCCCATTAATGAAGAACATTGTTGCTGATGGCCAATGTTTTAGGACAGACAAATTTCCCATCATATCTTTTATATCTGTGGGAATTGCATGGGTCTGTGAGCCTGGTGCAAGACCCATCCACACCAACTCAATGCACCCTATTTACCACTTTCCTTGCTCAGAACATTTTGACAAAAGTTGACCAGTTCTCCATCTAGTGGAAGAACAGTGCATTGCCAACAGTTGAATGAAAAAGCTATAAAGGATCAAAGTAAATTTAGATAGATAGATAGATAGATAGATACTTTATTCATCCCCATGGGGAAATTCAACATTTTTTCCAATGTCCCATACACTTATTATAGCAAAACTAATTACATACAATACTTAACTCAGTAAAAATATGATATGCATCTAAAATCACCCTCTCAAAAAGCATTAATAATAGCTTTTAAAAAGTTCTTAAGTAGTTTACTTAAATACATTGAGTCCTAGCCCCGGCACTTTAACATATCTTACTCCTGGCGGTTGAATTGTAAAGCCGAATGGCATTGGGGAGTATTGATCTCTTCATCCTGTCTGAGGAGCATTGCATCGATAGTAACCTGTAGCTGAAACTGCTTCTCTGTCTCTGGATGGTGCTATGTAGAGGATGTTCAGGGTTTTCCATAATTGACCATAGCCTACTCAGCGCCCTTCGCTCTGCTACCGATGTTATACTCTCCAGTACTTTGCCCACGACAGAGCCCGCCTTCCTTACCAGCTTATTAAGACGTGAGGCGTCCCTCTTCTTAATGCTGCCTCCCCAACACGCCACCACAAAGAAGAGGGCGCTCTCCACAACTGACCTATAGAACATCTTCAGCATCTCACTACAAACATTGAATGACGCCAACCTTCTAAGGAAGTACAGTCGACTCTGTGCCTTCCTGCACAAGGCATCTGTGTTGGCAGTCCAGTCTAGCTTCTCATCTAACTGTACTCCCAGATACTTGTAGGTCTTAACCTGCTCCACACATTCTCCATTAATGATCACTGGCTCCATATGAGGCCTAGATCTCCTAAAGTCCACCACCATCTCCTTGGTCTTGGTGATATTGAGATGCAGGTAGCTTGAGTTGCACCATATCACAAAGTCCTGTATCAGTTTCCTATACTCTTCCTCCTGTCCATTCCTGACACACCCCACTATGGCCGTGTCATCAGCGAACTTCTGCACATGGCAGGACTCCGAGTTATATTGGAAGTCTGATGTGTACAGGGTGAACAGGACCGGAGAGAGCACGGTCCCCTGCAGCGCTCCTGTGCTGCTGACCACCGTGTCAAAGTACCATATATGTTACATATGCAGTACTACCTTGTTCATTTTCATGCAGATTTTACATAGAATACTATGCATAAACAGGCAAAGACTGACAAACAACCAACGTGCATAAGAAGATAAACTACACAAGTATAAATAATACTGAAGAAATGAGCTTATAAATGTGAGTTGCTAGGACACAGAATGAGTTCAGAGTGGTGCTGAAAGAAGTTATCCATGCCTTTCCTCACTATTTAATCTTCTGCATCTTCAATATCAATTCTACAGAGTGAGCATGAGGCACAAACTAAGGGCACTGGGATCATTATTAAGACATTCTTAGTGTTACGAATGCTTAAGCTTTAGAGTCATCGCCACAACCTTCCTACCTCTAATTTCAAAGGTGCATATGCCAAGTTGGTTCAACTTCTTTTCATAATTTAACCCTACAAACCTTGTGGCTTGTGCCTTCAAATCTAGAAAGATGATTGTCATTGAACAGTTATAACCTTCCCACTCAATGAGATCAATGTAGGCTTCTTCAGGGTGGTGTCCTAGCCCAGCCATCTTCATAGTTTCTTCAATATTCATCATTCAGTCATAATGTAAAAGGAGAGAATGTTTGGTGATTGTACAGTGCTTAAATCCATTTGGATCTCCTCATTAAATGAACTACGGTAGTCTGTACCTTCTTGCAGCAACATCACGCTAATGTTCAGCCACGAGCTGACTAGTGCTGAATCACACTTGCATTACAATAAAGGCCAGGTGATGATCATCTCCAACATGAGGATATGTAATTGCCTATCCTTGACATCCAATGGCAGTATTGCTTCCAAGTTCCCCTCCATCCATATCCTAGAAACCACCACTGACCATTTGCTCAGCCAGACCAGCCACAAAACACCATGGTCAGGATTGGATATCTTGTGCTGAGTGATTGATTTATCTTCTGATGCCTCAAGGTGACACCACCATCAACGATGCACAAGTCAGTAGTATGATGGAATATTCTCCATTTACTTCAGTGAAATTCCAGTAACATTTAAGCTTGACAATTTAGAACAAAGCCATTCACTAAAATGGTACCCAATACACAACCCTTAACACTCCTTTCTGACACACTGTGACTACAGAGTGTACAGCCTGTAAAATGAGCTTCAGGTACTTACTTTTGCTACTCTGGCAGCACCTCTCAAACAGACAATCTGTACCATCTCTGCACAGCATTGCTTTCAGGTTCCCTTCCAATTAAAACATTATATATTTACTTAGAAATACCTTGCAAATCCTTGAACTTTCAGTCCCACAGCATTGAAGGCAGATTTTCACCAGAAGTTTGACAATGATTCAGGAAGGCAGTTCATCACCTTCTTTAATTAGGGACTGGTACATTACTAGCAAGGATGCTAAAAAATATTTTTTGTAAAAAAAATGTATATGTAACTACATGTTAAAATTGTTCTTTGGCTAGGAATATTTTTGATATACTCTGTCTTGATGAACATCAAAATATAAAAGCAAATCCTTCCTTTTCATTAGCACTATCCAATTGCATGGGTGAATACGATGGTATTTAACTTCAGGGGTCAGTTGAAGAACGGCAGTCTCACGCTGCACTGTTGGTCATCTTTTCCTGGTATGTATTAGCACTCTTGAAACTTCTCTCCAATTAAAATATTCAGAAGTTGACTCCCAAAATGTGAGTGATTTACACCAAATTTCCATGGGTTTCAGATGAACTGGAAGAAATGCTGAACCCAATTGGCACAACACAGACCAATCCATACACTGAAAATGCCACGGCCCTGCAGATCCAATTCCAGGAGTACAGCAAGTCACCAATCTTTTATCCTGCTTTTGACAAGGTAGATAATTATTGTAAGCCATTTAACCAATACTGATACTTTATTATCAAACGCTTACGCAGTGAAAAATTTATTTACCATTTATATTAGAAGCTTGTGTTGTGTGCTTATCTCTGGATTTTTTTTAGTGAAGGTTTCTGCAGTCTAAGCAATTGTGAAAATGCATTTCCTTCCCCTTGCCAAGGAGTAACACAGAGCAATCTTTACAGAGCCTCTTCATTCCGGATGTGTACTGCAACACGTTCATTTTCAGTGTGGTCAAACTCTCAGCCCTCTTCTGGTGGGATTTCTGACTACGAGAACCAAAAGAGCAATGTCATACCATACTGCATTACTTAGTCACCATGCTTTATTGCTGGATAAAGTGTAAACGAGCTTTACTCAAAAAATATTTTTTCTTTGCTAAATTCACCCGGCTTGCAGCTTTACTTCTGCTGAAACTGACTTGTAGGAATTCCACACTTGTAGGAATTAAAACTGTTGACCAGAAATACTTGTAATAAGTATAAATAAATGTTATATTGAACTAACAAAATGGGGAGGGGGGAATGAGTACCTTCTCTAAAATAAATAATGGAAATAATTTTGTCAGTCTTAGAGTTGTTATTCTGTTTTGCACTGTGTGTTGTCACTTGTTCAATTCAAACTAATTTAACAAATCCCTCAACTCTATTTGGTTGATGACTTGGAGAGTCAATTGTCTCCTCTTATAAAATCTAATCAGTTTTTACTCTATTGACCATAATTGTCATTCAGATAAAAATTGCCTGTTCTTTTATGGCAAAGAAATCTTTTAAATCTTTTCCTTCATTCTGGTACTACTACTGCGTCGACTACCATTGTAGTCTGAAGGTAGGGAATGCAATGATCAACAATGGTTTTCTGCACAAAATTGACTCTTTGAAAGGGGAAGTTCATTATCTAAATGTTAATGTTCGACTTTGAAAATAACTTGGATTCATAAAGAGGTAATAATTGTCAGCAACTAGGGGATGGCATGCTACTGTAGTGGTAGCACTAACAATTTACAGTACCAACAACATGGGTTCAATTCCTGCTGCTCTCTGGAAGGAGTTTGTACGTTCTCACCGTGACCATGTGGGTTTCCTCTGGGTGCTCCAGTTTCATCTCTCAGTCCAAAGACTTGCCGGTTGGTAGGCTAATTGGCCATTGTAAATTGTCCTGTGATGAGGCTGGGGTTAAATCGGAGACTGATGGGCAGTGTGGCTGGAAGGGCTGGAAGGACTTGTTCTGTGCAAATGTCTGGAGAACAAAGCACGCATTTCCTTACATGATGTGTTTGCAACTGACATAGGTAAAACGTTGAGGTCAGCTTGTGGGTTTGAATAAATTGAGGAGCACATCTGTGTCCAGTGAAGGGAATTTAGATAAATAGCTAACAAATAAGTTAATGCAGTAAACTTAATTGTTTGAAAGTGCCCTTGAAAGAAACTTTGATTGTGCTTGCAATGCTCTGATGCTGATGGGGAAATGTTTGCTTTCAAATTTTGAGTATTTTCTGACTTTCTTTCTTTAAATGTCATTAATTAAAGATTTTGGAGAAGGCAGCCGAAATTGCACGAAGCAACGACACACTAAGTACAGCGGTAAGTACAACTAGAGGAGCAGAGCATGCTGTCATGCCACCTAGTGGTCATTGACCCATTATATGCACCCTATTCTGTTGTGAAGTGACACTGGAAACTTCTTCATGAGAATCTGTTACGTCCATGATAATCAGTCTTACTCTCATTCAAAGCATAAACTTTTATGGTTTATTTTAGATTATAATGTGATACAGCAACTAATTGCAGAAAGTACCACTATGCAATTTGACAAAGATTATTAAATTGGTTCTAACCGTGGTAAGATTTGCAGTTCTGAGCTGTTAAATATGATTGGGAATTTGACAGAAATTTGTTAGTGACCATCACAGGTTAGAAAGGGTAGAGTAGAATTCTGTTTTCTGTCATCCATTGCCCATTAGTTTATAATGTTCAGTTCCAATTAAGAATTTTTCAGAAGGGGGTTTCATTACATAAATTTCACTACTTCAGATATTAACCATTCGCAAAAGGACAAATATCTGTGCTTTATGGGTCCTTTAAATTCCCCAATGAAACTACACTCAGCAGCAGAGCCAGGGTATATCATGTATCTATTAACTGAGTGAAAATGTTTTTTTAAATAAATGCTGCATGTTATGAATATACCACTTGTGTGAATGAAGTCACTGTAGAAAAATACTGGTAGATACGAAGCAGGTTCCTTGTTCAACAAAGCAAGGTACAGCCAGCATCGTGTGGTGATGCTTTCAGTTGAAAGGTCTGGCTGGCGCAATGTGGGGCTCAATATTTTATGTGCTAAGCATCAAAGGACAACTTCATATTTACAATGTATTGACACCGCTTTCTTTGAAGCTATACACGAACTACACTCCTCAATTCACACCCACACCACAGACATCCAAATTAATTTTAATCAGCATTGTCTGTTCTGGGATTCACGATTTTTAGGAACCAGTTGTTCAGAGCTGCACTCCAAATCAAATCCACAATTTATCTTCAGATGTGAAGACTGGTAGCTGAAGTCGTATGCTAAATGGAAATGTGCTAAAGCCGCAAATTGCTCTAACACCACTTACTGTTGATTTTACTGCGCCAAAAATTGTCTTGTACATTTTCTTTTGAATTGGGGATTGTAAGTAACAGAACAATGTGGAACTTCACTTGACCTTTTTGGATAAGTGTGGTTTTAACTGCAAATGGATTACAAAGTGAATTTAACAGTTCCTCACCTTCTGCAGATCTTCGTGACAGTCATTCTCTTGGTGATTTGTTAATGGTGGAATCTCTGAGCTCTCACTCAGTGCTGCCACAGCAACTCAACCACGGTCACATTTCCTTGTCCAGCAGTTGGAGTTTCTTGTTGCCAGCTCTTAGACAGACAGAATAGCTTGAGTAGCTTCCTGTGTACTAGTGGGAGGATCAAGAGAGGCCACTGATGGGGATGGGTGTCATCAGTAGGCATCCAGAGAAAACATTTTTTTTAAAAACAATGCCAAGATTAGGACATGCATGAGAAGCTATGCAAAGTTTATTACAACAGTCTGCAGATTGAGGTGTTGGGGGCAAAACGGAAGATGACACAGGGATTGCTCTGGTCACGATTGGTTGAAAATGAGACAAATGATGGGCACTTCTAGATGGTGAAGGAGAGGCAATACTCTGCCTCTCATATTAGAAACTTCAGAGAGTGAATTGTATCTGTGAAAGTGAGTAGCCGAATAAGCATTCAACTAGGAAGGTGAAATGTTGAAGCAGCGGTAATCCATTCAATGAGATCATGGTTGGTCTTTTGCTTTAGTGGCACTTGCTGCACTAACTGTGTACCCCTTCATTCCTTTATAATCAAAAATGTATGTTTCTTTAAAATGACTGAGGCTCCACAGCTTTCTTGGGTGGAGAAATTTATTCTCACTACAACCATTAATGGCAAACTGCTCACTTTGATATCGTGACAGTTCCTTTAGGAAAAGATTGAATCTAGGATGAAAATGAAGATGATTAGGTCAGGATTCAGATCAGTTCATTATCATTTAGACCAGGGTGCAATGAAGTTCCCGTCTCGTGTGAAGCTCCCAGACGCTAGAGCAATGAGAGGTATTTCTGTTAGGGATGAATAAAGCCCTGATGTTAGGACTCTGTTCTCCTCTACTGCCACAATGAGGCCACTCTCAGATGGAAGGAGCAACACCTTGTATTCCGCTTGGGTAGACTCCAACCTGATGGCACGAACATCAATTTCTCCAACCTCCGATAAATTTTCCCCATACCCCTTCCCTCTTCAATTTCCTTCTTACCTCTTTTCCTCACTTGCCTATCACCTCCACTTGGTGCCCTTCCTTCCTTCCATTTCTCCTCTCCTCACTTTCCTTCTTTAGCCCTTTACTTTGTCCACCCAGTTTTTTTTTACTTCATTCCCCCTTCCCCCACCCACTTGGCTTCACCTGTAACCTAGCTTGTGCTCCTTCCCCCCTCCCCCCCCCACCTTATTCTGGCTTCTCCCTTCCTTTCCAGTCCTGAGGAAGGGTCTCGGCCCGAAATGCTGACTCTTTGTTCATTTCCATAGATGCTGCCTGAGTTGGTGAGGTCCCCCAGTGTTTTGAGTGTGTTGCTTTGGATTTCCAGCTTCTGCATAATCACGTGTTTCTGGTGTTAGGACCAGGACTGGATATTTAATCTGTAACCATTGACCAATCCTTCATTTAGGGCCGAGGATGGAAGAAACTGCACATCGAACTAAAAGAGATCATGGAGCGGGATGCATTGTCTCAACTCTGTGAAAATGAGATGGATTTGCTATGGACTCTACGATATGACTGCCGTGAAAACTTCCCACAGTCTCTACCCAAGCTGCTACTCTCAGTGAAGTGGAATAAGCATGAAGATGTGGCTCAGGTATGGCTATTGAATGTTCCCTTTCCCATAATAGGGTAAGTGCTTCAATAGTGTTTCTAGATAATCAGCCATTGCTACTGAGAGCTGGAAACATTCCATTGGTTTCACTGTATCTTATTGAAGTGAGCTATACTCTTTTGTTTTACTGATTCCTCTTCAAGGTTTCCTCCTCATTTGCACAAAATGTCCATCAGTGTCTTAGAATAATTAGGCCTGTTGTTCTGCAGAGTCTGTGGCAACCATCAAGTCCCCAGCCATGTAATAATCCCATATTATTCTCCACACACTCCCATCAATTCTCTCCAGATTCCACCACTCACCTATATGCTAGAGGGAATTTAATACAGCCAGTTAATGTACCCATCAACATCTGTTTGGAATGTGGAAGGAAATCAGAATACCAGGAAATCCTGGGTTTATGAAGCCCAGGTTCATGGTGTCACAAATATTGAAATAGTTCAATAGTTTTAATGACCGAGAATGTATACAAAGGAGATGGTGATGGACTCTAGGAGGACTAAGCCAGATTTGCTGTCTGTTACTATTGACGATGAGTACATGGTACATGACTACAACTAATTGGTGTGACCTGGATGACAGACTTGAGTGGAACACCAACACAGAGGGCTGTGTACAAGAAGGGCCAGAGTCGCCTGTACTTCCTGAGGAGATTGAGGTCCTTTGGAGTATGCAGGCCTCTCCTTCACACGTTCTGCCAATCTGTTGTCGCTAGTACAATCTTTTATGCGGTGGTGTGCTGGGGCAATGGCATCAACACAGGTGATGCTAACAGGCTCAATAAACTGATTAGAAAGGCTGGCTCTGTTATAGGAGTCAAACTGGAACAAAAGAGTCTATGGAAAATCCTGGCATTTCTGGATGTTTCTCACCCTCTGCATGCCACCCTGGCTGAACAAAGGAGCACTCTTAGTAATAGACTAAGACAACTGCGCTGCTCCAGAGAACGCTATATGAGGCCATTCTCATCCTCGGCCATTAGGCTCTATAATGTGTCAGCTTATAGCTGGGGAAGTGTTAGACTGTGGTAACTTTTTTTATTCTTTCTACTTCTGCTCTAATATTTATATCTGTGCACTTGTAATGCTACTGAGACACTGTAATTTCTTTTGGGATCAATAAAGTATCTATCTATCAGTATACAACCTGATATTCTTGCTGCTCGCAGACAGCCACAAAAACAGAAGAGTACCCCAAAGAATGAGTGACAGTACAAATGTTAGAACCTCAAAGCCCCCTTCTCCTCCCCCTCACGCACAAGCAGCAGCAAGCGTCACCCCCCCCACACTTATTTCAGCAAAAAGCATCAGCAGTCACCGCCCCCCAAGCAAGAACTAGCACAGCCCCAAAGGGAGAGACCACGATCTGCATTACAACAAAAACTAATCGTTCACCTGACATGCCCCAGGCTTCTCTCTCCCTAATAAAGTGACAGAAATGTGTCACTCAGCAAGGGGGGGAGACACAAATAAAAAGAACTCCCTGGTTTATGGTGTTAAAGTTTGCCATGTCACTTTTTTTTTCTCCCCTGAGTTCTGCCACTTGAAAGTTGGCAGTAAGCTTCCCCACCAGTGAAAGAAAGAGAGGGTTTGCTGAGTACCGGGACCTCCGGAAGCTGATCGTCTGCTCACGATATTCCGTCTTCTCCCATGACACTTCACTCAGTGACACCGGCCGGGAATCCGCTCTGCCAAAGGGCCACGAAGACTCTGAACCCTGAAGGCATGCTCAGCTTCTAGGCCTTGCCCATGGTCAGTGAGTCACAGGAACGGGTCCCATCGCCGTAAAGGACCACGGTTTGAGTGTAGCTGCAGGTCAAGGGCACTAACAGAACCCCATCTGCTTTGAAAATTTCTTAAGATTGCATGGGTTGTGAGTTAAGTGTTGTCCACGACATTCCAAGCGATCCTCTGTAGAAAGGACTTTTAATATTGGAAGGATGAGACCTGCAGCAGTGAGTACTCCATCTGAACTGTATTCTATAATCAGACTGGATCAAAAGCTGCAGTTTCTGCAGCAAGTTTCACACCAGAGAAAAAAATTACAAAAAAATTCCAGTGCTATTAAAATGATGAAAATTTCTGTGGTTTTGGAGAAAGGCTCCAGAAAGTTATTTGCTGTAAAATACAAAAGTACTTTGTCATTGGACCGTGACCCTTCCTTACCAGTTTTTGTTTTAAGCAGTGTCCACAGTCTTGTTGAGAACTCTCCAAGAAATGTGTTGAAGCTGGCGTACTTTCCTTGTCAGTCATAAAAATTTGTTTATACTGCCTTGCTTTTCAAGGGCTTCTGACCATTGCTTTCATCTCCCAATCGGGAACTCCATTGAGACCAAGTTAGTGCAATCAGCCACAATCATCACCGAGATGCAGGAACCGTCACTCAAACACAATGTGCTTTTCAAATAAAATGCATTTCATCTCAATGTTTCTTCAAGATAAAAAAAACTACAAAGCCCTAGGGTCTCCTTCCTCCATGTCACTGCTATTTGGCTAGCAAGCCAAAAGTGACAATAACAGGAAACTACTTGTAAAATGTTTTACTATAAGATACTGCAGACAGAGATGACTAAGAAGATTCCTTACTAAATTTAAATGACACTTTCCAGTGACTTTTTTAATAATAATTTTGTTGGCTTTCTTGCCTTTGATCAGGATCTCTGAACTCCTTTCCTATATAATCTTGCATTTAACATCCATTTAGTATTGTGGATGCAAGCTTCCCAAATGTAATATGCAGAGTAATGCAGATTTTTAGCATTTCTTTCTGCCCATGGCCTTAAGCAGGTTCTGTAAAATTGAATTTCGTTTTGGCAGCAGACCAGGTCTTTGTATCCATTTTGCAAAGTTCTGTGCAATGTCTGGGTGCAATGTTCAGTTGTATGGATACTCATTCCTTTTGGATTTGAGCGATAAAGCCTATATTTAGCACGTATTTCACTCCCATGTTATATCTGCCTGATTTCCCTTCTGTCTGGAAGTGCTGGCGTTTTCCCATGTAATTGTATTAAAATTTTGGACTCTGATGCAGAAGCTATAGTTCAGAATCTCAGAGTTCCTTGCTAGGAATTTGTTGTTGTCACTCTAATGCTGGACTTCTCATGGAATCCAGGGATAGAATGCCAAATTCCTGCAGTTTCATAGAGGTTGCGAGGGGAGATCTGTCTTCCGAACCTATGCTGGTCTAATAACTACTTTCATTTCAAAGGAGAGCAACAGTTTCAAGGGACAAAAATACAAACCGAGTAATTTACATTTTTGAAATTACTTACTGCCCATCACACCACTGGCATTTAGGGCAATGGAGGTCCTCCATCTCTGCTTCCATACAATCTCACACAGATATAAGAGAATTGCTGTTTCCGTAACCATTTTCTTTTACCAGTCAGAGCTGTTAGCCCTAAGCTGAACCCCTGAACCTGGTGGACCACTGTTAGTCTGGCCTCTACCCTTGGATCTGTTTGGCCTGGGTGAACCT
Source organism: Hemitrygon akajei (assembly GCF_048418815.1). Classification (NCBI taxonomy): domain Eukaryota; kingdom Metazoa; phylum Chordata; class Chondrichthyes; order Myliobatiformes; family Dasyatidae; genus Hemitrygon; species Hemitrygon akajei. The sequence goes on from NC_133126.1 coordinate 138,637,901, forward strand.
GCCAAGAACCAAAGCACAAGCCCCTGACTCCAGCCAACTCTTTTGGGAATACAGAGAGTAAAGGAGCCCAAAGAGACCACTGAGATGAAGTTGTAGATGAAATCATTTGGAGCAGGTAACAAAGCAGTCAGAATGGTCATTCATCGATCCCAGATCTGTGTCATTATCAAACATTTGATTATTTAGTGAATAAGAGTCTGCCTTCACAATTTTTTTTTCTCTATGTCAGTTTTCTTCTTTCTCTTGAAGTCACTGATATGTTTGAGGTGCAGCCTCATCTTCCCCAAATGACTATTAGTCACCTCCCCCATCCTGGAACACTCAGGTGAACTGAGAAGCCTTTACTGGCACCCAGAACCCTCGCTTTATCTCTTAAAAGACCAATGCAGAAACGTTCAATGCAAAAACAAAAAAAAATGGAGCGAGCTCAGTTGTGGTACTCTTCCTGGTTAAGCTGAGGCCTAGTTTGTGTTCTTGAACCTTTCTCGATGAAAGCTGCAGGTGATGCTACAGTGCCTGAATTATCAGCTGGAATATTACTGGTATTGGCTTGTCCCAGATCAGAATTTCCAGGGTGTTTCTTTTAGCTGGCAAACTAGTGATGACAAATATGAGGAATTATCATATTCATGGTTATGGTCTTAGCATAGCTTTTCATCGGGCAGTTATGTTACAATATTTTTGGTATTTAATTCTTACCAGAAGTTACAGCATTATATTGATCTCTGGTTTAACGGCTGCACTTCTCATAATTAATTTTTTTTTAAAGGACTTAACACTATTAATAGGAATGTGAAAAACTTGTGTTAAGATGCTAAGAGAAGTTTATTCTTTTAATGCATCTACCATTGGTGAGTAAGTCATGGAGGTCCTGGCTTTGAACTTTTCACACCTGTAGCTTTACCTCTACTGAAAGGCATATGGTGATAGACGTCTTTTTGCGGTTATCAAGGTTAAGGAGTAGAGAAAAGTTAACTCAAGATTACTATTCTGCTTTGCTGAAATAAAATTTTGTGTATCTGATTCTTGAACAAGAGAAATTGGTGTAGTTATTTGCAGATCAAGCCTGCTTTCCTTTCTACAGAAATGTGCAGTTGAGCTCAGTGTGGTTTTAGCCTGTTGCTCCTACACACCTTTAGGTAAAGAGGAATAAATCTGTCCAGTTATGCTTAGAATGGGATCATAGCATTTGTTTACAATTATGGCCAGAATTCAGAATTGAGGCAGGCTTAAGGCAGTGAATCGTGAAGCAATTCCAAAATAGTACATAACCTAGATGCGTTGGAAACTACTTAATGATGAATAATCGTCTGCAGACTAAAAATATTGAGTGGTGAAAAGGCCATCACCAACCAATCATGCCAATATCTCTGATGTCAATCCAACTGTGATGCGTTCTGAAATGCTGTGCAAGTTCCTGGGATCTCTGTCGGAACATTGCAGGAATGCTTGGGATGTTTTTGAACGTGCCCGGGAACTGCTGTGTAACTTAATGCGCTGTGAATCAGAAGACCAACCAGCGCTCAGTGTAAGCAGTGGGAATTCTCCAAAGATTGTATGTTGCTAAACCCACCCTAAAGAGGAGTTTGAGGGTGTTGTGCATAAAATTTCACCCTAGGGTATGATGCAACTGCATTGGCCAACCCGGTGCTTTGAGTGGCTGTTCCCCAATGAGCTAAAGAGAATGTCATTCCTAAGCCCTGTTCTGATATCTTCCAGCATCCACAATGAGCATGTTCCCAATAGGAATTACGTCTGGTGATTAGAAGTGTGTCATTGGAGAAATCCAGATCCCTCTCTCCACCATATTCCTAGAGACACACTGGAACTTCATATTCATTCAAAATTTTAGCCATTTGTGTCCATGAAATTTTTAGATATAATTTCAGAAGAAGAGGGCAGCCCACTTAACAAGATCCCCTGCACCCAGGGCTGACCTGAGTGTCTGGCAGTATCCAGCCTTTCTTGCACGAAAACAGCAATAAAGCACCAGAATACTGCTCACAGTTCCCTCGCAGCATTTAAATTAAGCCCCAGACCAAATTAAATTGCAGCCTCTGTGTGTAAATGCGCACCTGGAACAGTGTTTCTATTGACTTCTTAGGTGCAAGTTAAGTTTCTCTCAATATTTGGGTCAGAAGGAGCCAAGTACCATATAAAATGAAAACACGCAAGAGACTGCAGATGCTGGAAATCTGGAGCAACACACAAAGTAACTAAAGAAACTCGGGTCATATCTATGGAGTGTACTGGACAGTCGACAGGTCGAGACCCTGATTCCTTTCATCTTTAATCAGGGTCTCGACCCGAAGCATTGACTGTCCATTTCCCTCTGTGGATACTGTCTTAGCTGCTGAGTTCCTCTAACTCATTTCTGTGCTGAACCATTTAAAATAACTCCCTCTTTTGTGCAAGCAACACTTTGCGTGCCTTTCTAATAGTAATGCTGAGGGCATGGGATTTGTTTTCTGATTGTAAGCTTATACAGTTGCCCCAAAGAGTGAATTGTATTTCTTGTAAAATTATAATGTTATTAAATTTTTTTTTGGTAACTCAGTCCCAGCTTGCTAACATAAGTTAAAGTTTGGGAGTCAACTGATTTCTTTATATCTGGTAAACCAAATGCAAGCACGTTTGGAAAGCACTAAAAATGCAAGTGACATTGGAAAGCACTAAAAGCTGAACAAAAAATAGATTAGAACCAAGGTTCGTTATAAGCCAAGTATTTATAGGCCTATGAATTTAACATCCATGGTAGGAAAATTATTGGAATAATTTCTGAGGGACAGGATTAGTTTTAGAAGGCAGGGATTAATCAAAAATAGACAGTTTTGTGAGATCCAATCTGACCAATTTGATTAAACTTTTAGAAGAGGTAATAAAATGTGTTGATATGGGCAGTGTGGTAGATATTGACCACAATGATTTTAGTCAGGATTTGGGCAATGTATATGGGAGACAGATCCAAACGCTGAGAACCCATTGGATCCAAGGCATGTGGCAAATTAGAAACAAAACTGGCCTGGTTACAAGAGACAGAGGGTGATTGTGGATGGTTGTTTTTGGGTTGGGAAAGTGTTACTAATGGTGTACCACAGAGATCATTACTGGAACCCTTGTTGTTTGTAAGAATATTTTCACAATTTAGATACGAACAGAGAACGTATGATAAGTAAATTTGCGGATAACTTCTGAAATGGTGATGGTGTGGATAGTGAAAAGGATAATTGTAGGATAGAGGATGATGTTGATGAAATGGGAAGAGTAATAGCAGATGGAATTTAATCTTTGAACTTCCATTCATTGAACCTTGGGCTATGCCTACATCTATTAGAACACACTAATGTTTCCAAATATGGTGCTCCAATGTATTTTACTTGGGAGGTATCAGTCATGACCTGCTTTGGACCTCAAAGCAACAGCTCCTGCTGAACTTGGGCAGAAGTGAATGGCAGGGAATGTGGAATCTTGATCTGCAGTGACCTGGTATTTTACAGTGGAATTTGCAACATACGAATCCAACACCGAAGTGAGCTGTCGGTCTGAGTGCCCATTCAGTTTATTGTGACTTGTAGTAATATAAAAGTTGCATATCATATGCTGTGAGAGCAAATGGAAGGGAGGAGTATGCTTAATAATACAGCAGACTATGTTTGTTGGAAGGGAAAAGGAACAGGAGTGACTTTGCTAATGTGGTTATTTATTTATGTTCAGTTTCAGTGGTTAGCCAAGGACTTTTGTTCGATTTCAGATAAAGAGCTGACCCAAGTGGATTAGGTAGCCTGGGTAAAGTATTTGGTAAAGGTTCTGTGGGTAGAGGATCCTATCCCAGAAAGAGTAGTGGGTTTGTGCAGCTGCGAGGACACACTGTAATCCAACACTGAAGCACATTGTGCAGCTGCATCACTGAGAAAGTAAGAATGCTTCAGTTGTTTATGTATTTCATACAATGCCTTAATTTTCAGAATCACATTCTCCTGAGATGAACTGATCAGCTTTCAGAATCCACCTGAACACCAGTGTGACGATAGCATAGGAACTGCTGCAGTTCATTACGTAACTATGTGAACCGCAGATCTTATATTCACGGTGCATGCTTACCTAGATTCCTCTGTCCATTTTACGTATGTTTCTGGTAATCGCAAGACACATAATACCAAACAACCTGTCTAAGGACAAAAGTGAACAGCACTGATTGAATGCACTGTTGTACTCTCCACAGTCCCAACCACAGCAAAATTCTTGATGGAAATTTCTGTTTTCAGGACTTTAGAGGATTTGTAGCATTTCTGCAGTAACAAATTTGATCCAGATGCAGTAATATACACTGACCTGCTGTCAAAACAGCCCTTCTGTTAAGCTTTTGACCTCTGATTGCCACAGCCAGGTACCCATCCTGGCCATCCTGTGCTTCGCATCTGAAAAGAATGACCAGGGAAATATAAATAAACTATCCCCAGTACTTTAGGAATTTCTTTTGCCTGTTTTTTCCTTATCTGAATGATCAAAGTTTGAGCTCACACAGACCAAAGCATTTTTTTCTTTTTCTGATTGTATGTTCAGCTAGAAGAAGATATTGCTGCACTCTTTCTCTTGCAGCTCAGATACCATTGAGCGTGAAATTGGATGGAATATAAGGAATGTCAGTGACTTGGGTTGTGATATGAATCTCAACTTCATAGTGGGTTGGCTAAAAGTGCTGGAAATCAAATAAAAAGCACCTTGGGTTGTAATCTTTTACTGGGTAGCTGCGGCATTTCTTTACAAATCTCCTGGCTGACTGAATGCCATTCTTGAGCTACTGCAGATCTAGTTCCCTTCTCTGTCCTAGACACCTCCACCACCAAGGTGTTCATTAAAGGTTAGCAACCAATAACTTGTGCAAGGAATCGCTGACAACAAAATGCTGAATGAAATCAACACATAGCCAACTTTAAAACCTCCTGATAATTCCATTTATTGAGGTGTTCTATTCCCTGAATTCTCTGTTTGTAACGTTCTCGCTCGGGTGTAACGGACCGGAATTAAACGTCGAGGTAAACCGGAGTCAATGAAAACAAGGTCGCAGTAAGATTAACCATTTCGTGTTCACTCTTCACATTAACATATGGTGAAAACTGTTGATAAAACAATACAAGATTGGTACAGTGTTTGTTTCCTTCTAAATATCACATTTACATTGTGAATACTTGCAAAGGTAAAACTACATTACATTAAAGTGCAGCATACAGTCAGAATCTACCTGCTCCATTGACTGCTTTAAATACACTTCAACACAAACTATCCCGACTGTTTAACTAACGAAAACATAAACCTTATCGACCGTCGTTACTTTTAACAGAATCAGCGTTAACATTTTAACTCAACATATCGATTATCTAATGACTTACAGCGTTGCTTTCACTGTGTTTTTGGTGCGTAGAGAAAACTTAACCAGCGCCGTGGCGCCACATGTGAGCGACCCCCACCCTTGCGTTTATCCCAAACCGGTATTTTCCCACAAGACGCGGCGAACCCGGATGTGACGTCATCGCAGCCGCGATATATTACAGACAAATAAATTGACTTAAACAATCCTAACTTTAACTAAAAAATGCTAACAAATTACTAAGCGAAAATATTATAAACTAAATAACTGCCATAAAGGCAGCACACTGTTCATTTTTTCTTCTGGTGAATTACACTCCTATCAAGGAGTACAATTCACATATTTCAGACACTTCCTGAACTTTCTGGCACCTTTCTTGTTCTGCTGCCTGTAGGCATAAATGGTTAATATAGCCTATTCCTGGGTTTTGAATGTCCAACCACCCGACATACAAATGAACTCCCATAATGTTAATTTCAAAAATTTGATGTACTTACATACATTAGTTCCTATGAGCTGCCCTTCTCCTTAGTCCCCCCACCCCCACCTTAGGAATTGTTCTCATCAGTCTTTTACTTTTTAGCTTGTATGTGTGATGAAGGGTATGCTTTTGTTGCTATGCATTGCAATATTGCGGAGGGGTACTTAAGATATCAGGCAGTTTTGTATGTTTTCCAACTCCTGGACAAAAATCCGATTCATGAGCATCTGCAAGAATGGAACCTGTTATTTACCCAAGGATGGCCTATATTAGCAGAGAGTTTAATTATGAGGTGGGTGGGGGTTTGCATTTAAATAAATAATCGGAGTTCCACACCGTTGAGCGAGAGTCAGTGCGTAGCAGATAACACAAGACATTTTATAGATCCACTATTTTAAATAAAACCCACTTCCTGCACTGAGGACAGAGTGGCTAATTATATCTACGTTGACTTGACTTAACTAATGGTAGCCTTGAAATCAAACCAAAGTCTTCCTGTTCTGTAGTAGTGTGGTCATTAGCTGAACAACGTGCTCTTAAGTGAGGTTTGAATAATTTAAGGTTTTTAAACTTGAATGGATTTTGCTTATCCCTGACAAAGCTTTGGACTTGAAAGTGAAGCATACTGACTGTTTCATCCACACATCCCACCATTCTTGAAAATGAGCACAGAATTGATAGTGCCTCGTTGCTGTTACTTTCCTAAGCAATTTTAGTTTAAATTCATCAAAGAAGCAAGAAACAAACCAAAAGAGCAAAAAAATAGAAATGTAAACCCTCTTTGTCTTCTACAATTGTGACTGAATTTGCTGACTGATCTGTGTCCAGGTGTCTCAAAATATCTGCTGGAGACTGTCAACAGTAAGATTTTTCTGAACATCAGTTATGAAGGTCTGATCTCTGTACTAAAGTACGGTAACTGATTACAGGCATGTATTCTGATATCTGGATTTGAACCCTTTTTATCTTTGGCTTCAAGGTTTGTTCTCCTGGATTAGATTTGAACCTGATCAAGTTTCCCTCCTCCCCCCTATCCCCTTTCCACCTCACCCACCTCAATAGATTAATCAATGGTCAGAAGAACTCCAGTCATCAGGATTTTGAACATCTGAGTACTATTAAGTCAATTTGAAATTGTAAACCAACATCCCAAGTGTAGGGAAAAGTCTGAATAGTCCAGAGCTGAGAAGTTAGGGACATGGCTGTTCAACAATGAAAAAAACTGTGTTGCCGTTCTTCTCATAGTCTTCACAGAAGCAACCGCACTGTGTTGGAGTGGACAGACATTCTGTTTGTAGTACTTACAAAAAAAGGCATGTTTCTCAATGATGAATATTTTCAGGGGAGAGCTGGCTGACTTATTTGTAAAAGAAGATTGTGTGGCGCTTGATGGCTATCTGCAATGATATGTTTGTTTAATTTATTCACTTAACTCATTTACATCAATCTATGTGAGAGAAGGTCTCAGCTGTAGCTTGTAAAAACGAAACTTGTCATCTAATTAAAATGCTACGATAACAGATCAGTTTGCCTCCTTCTGCCACAAGGAGAGAAAATGGGATTAAATCACACTGTCTCGACTCCCAGGCTCCTTTTCAATTTGGAATGCATTTTTTTTAAAAACGAGTGCCTATTTTGCATAGAATTTGTGAGGATCTTCCCATGAAATTGTAAAGTACTTACTTTTGGTGCTATAGGTGCCAATTAGAAAGCATTCTGACTGAATAAATAACAGTTTGTTATTGCAGCTACTCTGTTCACAACCGCAAGAAACCACAGTGGAGTTGTGGACATAGCTGAGCTTAGCACATCACACAGGTGCTAGCTTCCCCTCTATGCACTCTGCCTATACTTCTCGCTGCCTTAGTAGTCAGCGTAGTCAAAGACCCCCAACCAACCTGGACATTCTCTCTTCTCCCCCCACCCAATGGGCAGAAGAATCAGAAGCCTGAAATCACATACTTCCAGGCTCCAGGACTCCTCCTATCCCACTGTGAGACTATTGAATGTCTCCCACTGTTAGCAGACTCTTGAATGGAACTCTTGCACAATACAATGGGCACTTGGCCTCTCAATCTACCTTGTTATGATCTTACATTTTATTATTTGCCTGCATTGCACTCTTGGTAGCTTTTCTACTTTATTCTTCATTTTCATTGTTTTACTTTATCCTAGTTTAACGGACTGTGTAATGATTTGATCTGTATAATGCAAGACAAATTTTTTGCTGTATCTTGGTACATGTGAGAATAATAAACCAATTAGATTGTTATCTCTGTAACAGAAGACATACACGCTTAATGTCAACAGACAAAAGGAATTTCAGTTTAGTGTCATATACTAGTTTACAGTGAAGCACAATTCTGTTTTAATCTTTTCAGTGATATGTAAACCAGCCCTCTACATAACTGCATCTGGGAGCCATCCAGAAAGTGTCTTATAACTTGGGTGGAGGGGGGGGGGAACTGCTTCTCAATAGGTTCCCTGTTGTCAAAAGCTGTAGTACATCTTGATCTTGAGTTTTCCATTGGGGCATGTTAAAAGAATGAAATAATCTGGATTTTTACAGTGGTTTTCATAACCTTAGGATAGCCCAAGGTACCACATAGCAAATGTAGTAATTTTCAAACATATTCCGTGTTAACTAGATAGGGAATACAATATTTTTTTCAATTGCGTTTATTTTTGAGATGTATTATGACCACCTCTACACAGAAAGGGTTGGGATTTGGGGTTGTCATTGCAGATGAGGAAATATTTTCTTTAGTAGCCAGCATTCGGGAGACCCAAGCCACGATTTTCCCTAATCCATCATTGGTTGTCATTGTTTTCAGCAATATTTTAGATTAATTTGTTTCAATTGAAGCATTAATTCTCCACTTCATTTTAGCTCAGTGAGATCCATGAAATTTTGTTACAATTTTCAATTTAATTTCAACTCTGTTGGTCCATGTATTGAAATATTTTGCACAGACTGTATTTTCCTGTTTTATTCTTTTGTGACTGGACCTCTCATTTTTATGCAGCTCCAAGCATTACTTCAAATATGGGCCAAACTCCCACCCAGGGAAGCATTAGAATTACTGGACTTCAACTACCCAGACCAATACGTACGAGAGTATGCTGTGGGATGCTTGAGGCAAATGAGGTTTGTTTGTTAGAACACTTTGAGATTGTAGTTATGAAGATATTAAGATGAGAATTGTCTTTTGTTATTTGGGTGTTGTACTGATAGATCAAGTTTTCTTGGGTTTAAGCCTGCATAAAATTTGACCAATTTTAAATGGGCATTGATATAGAAAGAGCTTATGAACAAAATAAAATTATGGTCCAAAATATGAACATATAGCTGCTGAATTTTAATATTTTTGAAGAAGTTATATTGTACTTGACTGAACAGTATGTTAGCTCAGTCCTATTCCAGTATGATTGACACATGCTGGCTTGAAGCGGGCAAGTCAGATTAGTGTATTGTATGATTAACTCTTCAAATGCAATCAGGTACTCCAGAAGATTTTTCTTTTTAAACTTTTAGACATTTGAAATCAATAATATTCTTTGAATCACAAACAACAGAAAATCTGCAGATGCTGGGAGCCCAAGCAACCCACACAAAATGCTGGAGAAATTCAGCAGGCCGGGCAGCATCAATGGAAAAGAGCACAGTCATCGTTTCAGGCTTGCGAGCCTTCTTCAGAACGGGAGAAAAAAGATGGGAAGTCAGAGTGTGAATTTGGGAGTGGGGGAGGAAAGGTACAAGGTGGTAGGTGATAGGTGAAACTGGGAGGATGGAGGGGTGAAGTAAAGAGATGGGCGGTCAATTAATGAAAGAGATAAAGGGCTGGAGAAGGGGGAATCTGATAAGAGAGGGCAGAAGACCATGGAAGAAAAGGAAGGATCAAGAGCACCAGAGGGAGGTAATGGGCAGGTAAGGAGATAAGGTGAGAGGGGGAAATAGGAATGGTGAATTGGAGGCATTACCGGATGTTTGAGAAATCAATGTTCATGCCGTCAGGTTGGAGGTTACCCAGATGGAATATAAGGTGTTGCTCCTCCAACCTGAGTGTGTGTGGCTTCATCATGGCAATAGAGGAGCCCATGGTCTGACATATGGGAATGGGAAGTCGAATTAAATTGGGAGATCCCAGTTTTAATGGTGACAGCCCATAGGTTCTCGGCGAAGCAGTCTCCCAATCTACGTTAGGGCTCACTGATATACAGGAGGCCACACCAGGAGTACCGGATACAGTAGATGAACCTACAGGTGAAGTGTCTCCTCACCCTGAAGGACTGTTTGGGACCCTGAATAGTAGTGAAGGAGGAGATGTAGGGGCAGTTGTAGCCCTTGTTCTGCTTGGAAGGATAAGTACCAGGAGGGAGGGAATGGACAAGGGAGTCATGTAGGGAGCGATCCCTGTGGAAAGCAGAAAGTGGTGGGGGGGGGGGGGGGAAGATGTGCTTGGTGGTGGGATCCCCTTGGAGATGGCAGAAGTTACAGAGAAATAAGTGCTGGATTTGGAGGCTGGTGGGTGATAAGTGAGGACAAGAGGAACCCTATCCTGGTGGGAAGGCAAGAGGATGGGGAGAGTACAGGCGTGCGTGAAATTGAAGAGATACAACTGAGGGGAGCATTGATGGTGGAGGAAGGGAAGCCCCTTTCTTTGAAGATTGATGACATCTCCTTCATTCTCCAATGAAAAGTCTTATCCTGCAAGTAGATGTAGTGGAGACGCAGGAATTGAGAGAAGGGGTGGCATCTTTTAAAATTCTTATTTGAAAAGGTAAAAACAGTGCTAGCACTTTTTTTGGTATCACTAAGAATTGATAATAAATGCTGATCTTGCCAGCAATACCTATTAAAACTTAATGAAAATTAAGCGGTTGGCCTGCCGAATAGTATGTGGTAGCATTCGAGAAGTGGAAGAGGGAAGGCAAGAAGGAAGTGAAGAGTTGCCATGAGGAAACATTCAAAATGTTGTTAAAACAAAACAGGTTCAATAAAAGACTTTGGTTTGCTTTGTTCCTTCATATAGAGTGAGGACTGTTCATGACTCATGTACAATATGTGGAATCACACCTCGAGGCTGTTTTTGATATTGCTTGGTAGAAAGGTGACTTAAGACTATATCTAAGACTTAAGGCTAATTAACCAGTCTCAAGGTCCGCATCTGTAAATGGGGAAGTAGATTCATCTAAAGGTGTAGGCTGTAGTTTACACTTTGCCGGCCAGGATAAAGTGCAGGGGAATTTATCAATTTGTGCATGCTCCAAATCTCTCCTTGCCAAGTAGCTCTTTTGCTTTTAGAAGATTGGGAAAATATAGGTGACTATGTCTCTTTCTGATAGTTTAAAAATCTCTGACAACGTATCAAACTCCCTGAATATGTTAGAAGCCCAGCTTCACGTCAGGCTGGGTTTACGTTATTCCAGTGCTGATTTCTGGTGACCTGGGACTTAAAGAGATATGAGAACTAGACCACAAGATGAATGTCAAATTTACTGTCAAATAAGTTTTGCACCAAGTGAAGAATATATAGCTGGATTTAACATTTACTACAAAATGCACACTTTGCAGTGTTTAAGAAGTAGCAGTCAAGTTTTAAATCTTACCTGGCTTTTATCAAATTCATGTTGAAACAACAGTAGGGATTTACAGAATTAAAAACAGATAGCATCTGGACCATATTGTATGAAAATATTAGCATCTAAGCTACGTTTTAATTTAAACTGCCGATGTTTTTTTTCCACCAGTGATGAAGAGCTTTCTCGATATCTCCTACAGCTGGTGCAAGTACTGAAATACGAGCCATACTTCGACTGTGCACTTTCCAAATTTCTCTTGGACCGAGCACAAGCCAACAGAAAGATAGGCCACTTCTTATTCTGGCACCTCAGGCGAGTTTCATTAAAAGGATTCCATATGTAGTTGACAAATGAAAATGTAATGGTCACACTTACTCAGAGCTTGGCTAAAGGCCCATCTTCTGGTTTTATCTGTGTGCTAAGAATTAAGTGATTTGTTAGGGTACCTGAGCTACTTATCAGGATCCTTCACTTTGTTACTCATGTGTTTGTCAGGATTTTCAGGCACGACTGCACGACTGAAACCACGGATGACACAACTTCTGATGTATGCAGAATAATGATGAATATTCATCCCAATTTAGAAATCTGAATCCTTTTTTTTCCCGTCCTACCATTGTGGTCTAATTGTCTTACGACTAGCCAGCAATTTGACAGTATTGTACATAAGCCTGCTACCTCTGGCATAGGCAAGGGCTGTGACCTTTATTTATTTGTTGATTGATTTATTGGTTGATTGATTGACATACAGTGTGGAATAGGCCCTTCCAGCCCTTTAAGCCACGCCACCCAGTATCCCTTGATTTAATCCTAACTTAATCATGGGACAATTTACAATGACCAATTAACCTACCAAGCGGAGCATCTTTGGACCGTGGAGGGAAACCAAAGCACCCAGAGGAAACCCTTGCGGTAATTGGTAGAATGTACAAACTCCTCAAAGGTAGCTGCGGGAATTGAACCCAGATTGCTGGAATTATGCTAACCGTTACGGTGCAGCAGCTTTGACCTTTGACCATATCTTTGACAATCAAAAGTATGTACATTTCACTTGCATTTAGTAATAGTGCCTTTTCCAGTTTGATTTAACAGATCTGGAAATTGGGAAATGGTTGTTACTACTTTTGCTGTCATAATGCTGGTGGAAAAAATGCTTGCAGATCTTCAGGCACCAGCAATTTACTACTTAAATTAATGAGAAATTGACTTCAAGTTTTACAAACAGTCCATGCTATGTAGTTATTAGTGTATGGAAATAAATCGTGGGCGGCCCCTCTAGATAACATACAGCATTGTCAAAAACATGGGAAACAGGTATTTGTGCTTTCCATCAGAAACATCATCAAGTTTTCATTCAGAGTAGCACCCACCCTCTTTAGTTTAATATACTGGGACTCTCCTTTTATTCTTGATTATATCAGCTATTTATTATTTATGATAAACAACTTGTTCTCCGCCAACATGGAGTTGCAGGAAGAGAACTGAAAAACCTTCTTGAACTTCATGGTGTCAGAATCAGATTTATTATCACTGACTTGTAGAATATATTTTACTGTAGCAGTACAGTGTAGAAACAGAAAACTTGCTATTTTTTGTAAAAAAAGGAATAATGAGGTGGTTATCATAGGCTCATGGACTGTTCAGATATATCATAGCGGATTGGATGAAGCTGTTTCTGAATCAGAGAAAGTGGATCTTCAGGCTCCTGTGCCTCCTCCCCGATGGTGGTACTGAGAAGAGGTATTTCCCAGATGGTGAGGAACCTTGGTGATAGATACCACCTTCTTGAGGCACTACTTCCTGAATACGTCCTCTATGGTGGGGAGGGATTCTGCTTGTGATGGAACTGGCTTTACTCCCCGATATCCCTACACTTGGCAGTGTAGGATCCTCCAAAGGAGGAAGAGGTGGAGTCAGAGGAGGATTCAGGGATGGATTGGTGCAGCACACAATGGGGCCACCAGAGCAGGGGAACATTGTGGTGTGTGGACCAGGGAATATACGATGGGTGTCCTTACTGGGGGAAGAAGAGATAGACTGTTTGAAAACCCAGCGACAAACCAGGAAGGAGTGTGTCCCTGTATATTACATAAGAGAACGGCCAAGTGGTGGTTGCTGACAGCTGTGGCGCTGATAGTGGCCGGTGTGAGATCCTACAACACATTCCTATAGATGGCTTGCGAGTATACAAGCCACACCAACATTTCAAACTCTAGAATCCGCTTGAGGGCGCCGACCCATGCTGCAGAAGGTGTGTTGCTGATACCGATCACCGAAAAGAACAGGACATTAGGAGGAATTTGTCCAGCCTTTGTGGCTTTGCATTCTGCTTTGGGGGGGGGTGGGGAAGGGGAGGGGGTAGTTCATTACAGTCTACCTAGCCCCATCGCATGTGAATGAATGGCCATAAAGAACTTGCATCTCTTCTCAGTAATCCCCAGTGGAGTAAGTGTTTTAAGGGCTGGTACTTCCCTACTTACGATTTGTCTAATCCCAAGGTCCCAGCTCTGAGAATAATCCCCCTGGCGACAAGGAAGGGGAAGGAGTGTTGATGCAGGCAGGTCCACCAGTTGCTATCCAGTGTCCACCAATCTGTCAGTGGGGCATAGCGAATGTAAGGAGAAGGAGCATTCTGGGATAACTGTGACACTGAATGTTAATGTGAAGGTGGGCACTTCCTGGATACGTGGCCCCTGGGCCTACCCATGTCTGCCCACTGGATGGTATGGCTGCTGCAATGAGGAGTACAAGGTGCCATACATACGCCACCTTACTACGCTGGACTAGCACCCAGCCTACCAATGAGGATCGGCGTTTCACTGAGGCAAAAATCTACTGGATGATGGCCTTTCCCCTTTATGGTACGGTCAAGCTGTCCCGGGAACTGATGTGCATGATCTCTGTGATGGAGATGCTGGCCGGAGAGACGGCCACTGCACTCGAGCATACAGTGGATATACTAACCAGTGTCAGCTATTCAGAGAGGGTCCTTCCAAAAACTGGCTGGCTTTGGACCGCCTGCTCATGGAGAAGGGTGGCACCTGTTGCTGTGATTGTTCAGGAGTGCTGCACCTACATGCCTGATGAGTCTCGGAACATTGCTCATTTGTCAAATCACGCTCAGCAGTCAGTAAATAAGATCAGAAAAACGGGCAGCTAGCTCCATTACTACTATACCTCAGGCGGGGTGGGAGAAGAGTTGGTATCCTTTTGGGTCGCTGGGAGGATGGTGTACAGTAGTACACTGGATAACAACTGGTGGGCTGATAACCCTGGGTTTCATCGTGTTACATTCTGTGTATAGTGTAGTGGGGTGTCCATGGCGGTTATACTAGCCTACGGTTTTGCATCTTTCGAGGGGTGACTTGCATGAAGTCTCAGTCTTTGCTGTTCATCGAAAGCCGCTCCCTCTTGCTAGCTAGTGACTGGCCTGTTTAAGGAGCATTGCACTGACTGCTGTTTAGTGCCACAGTGCCAGCTGATTACCCTCACAGCATTGGTAGAGTATAAGTATACAGCACTGAAAGCACCTGGACTTTTTGCTTTGTGGCTCGCCAACGGTCTGGGTCACGATTACTGGTGCAAGAACAGTAGAAGTGTGCTGCAGTGAGGGGGGCACACACTTTAGATAAATATTTGTAACTGGGTGTAACTTGAAGGATTTACTGAATGTTTAGTGTCTTGTCCTGTAAATCAATAGTTAACCCCCCAGGAATGGGGTCTTCTGTCCCCACTAAATGAGCCCACGAACCTGATTTCACACAACAATACAACTCAATATTGTTGCCCAGTAGCGGTCCTGCAGATAAATATGCTCCAGGAAGAAGGGCAGCCCAGTGTTGGACTGTTGTCGTCAGATCACCGACCCACCAAAGGGTTCCAGCAGCATGACTGGCATACACAAGCGATCAGATGGTCAGATCCACGCAGAATGGGAATGGGAAATGATGATTCAGGCTGTCTTGGTTGATTCACAGACAGATAAACCAGCGTGAGCCGAATTTGACTGAATCTCTTGTGTTAGAGTGCTGCCTAGCCAGGCTTGTCTTTGTTCTATTGCTTATGGATGCTGTTCTTAATGTGCAGCTTCTTGTTTCCCAGGTCTGAAATGCATCTACCTGCAATTTCACTGCAGTTTGGGTTGATCCTTGAGTCATACTGTCGAGGAAGCATTACGCACATCAAAGAGCTTTCCAAACAGGTATTTACCTTGAACTGCTATCCTTTTAGAATGACTATTTTTGGTGTTGATTGAGTCTGTTTAATTTTTGAAGTGAGAAGTTCCTGACTGAAGTCAACAAGTATACTTTATAACAAACTAGCAAGGAAGCTAGAGCTAAAGATTGAAGTTGGTAAAGGAGACCCACACCCCTAAACAGTCTACATCCCTTTTCTCAACTCGTGCAACTCCTAGTTCTATTAACTTTATTTTTCCCCCAACCAAAACAATGTGGATGTTATTTACCCACATTTTTTTCATGCACTATAAATGACTACCAGTCATTTCTGAAGTAGCTTTATATATTGCAAATCCTGCATCGGATCCTGCTCTTTCAGAATCTTGTTATTCAACCTTTGTCTTTGTTCAACATACACTGTTAAAATATTTGAGTCTCCATCTTCTTGCTCTCAGGGCCCAGATTCTAGACTTGCCTCCATAAACCTCCCTACTGTTCTACCCTATCTGAGAACTGCTTTAAAGCCGATCTATGAACAAGATCTTAGTGAACTCTCCTAACACCCATATCTTCACTTTCTCATTAACAACATAGAGATAATTTTCTACTTCAGAATGTCATTTATTATTGTATTATTGTCAATTATTAATTACATTGATGCAAGAAAACTTGACTAACTCAGTAGTCAATATATACAGGCAAGTTTCAATGTTAGTCAAAAGACGTAGGAGCAGAATTACGCAATTTCGCCTATCGAGTTCCCTCCAGCTTTTCATCATGCCTGATCCATTTCCCCCTCAGCCCCTTTCTTCTGCCTTCTCCCCGTAGCCCTTCATACCCTGACAAAACAAGAACCTATCAAACTCTGCCTTAAATGCACCCAGTGACCTGCCCTCCACAGCCACCTGTGGCAACGAATTCCACATACTCATCACCCTCCGGCTGAAGAAATTCCTTTTCATCTTTGTTCTAAATGGACATCCCTCTTTTTTGAGGCTGTGCCCCAAAATAGACTCCCCTACCAATGGAAGCATCCTCTTCACATCCACTTTCTGTAGGCCTTTCAACATTCGATAGGTTGCAATGAGATCTCCTCTTGTTCTTCTAAATTCCAGAGAGTACAGGCCCAGAGCCTTCAACCATTGCTGATATGATAACCTTTTCATTGCTGGAATTATTCTCGTGAACCTTCTCTGAACCCTCTCCAATATCAGCATAACCTTTCTTAAATAAGGAGCTCAAAACTGCACACAATGCTCCAAGTGAGACTTCACCAGTGCCTTAAACAGCCTGAGCATTACATCCTTGCTATTATATTCTAGTCCTCTTGAAATAAGTGCTAATGTAGCGGTGTGCTACACACAGCGCTGAAATACCGACACGTAGTCGATGAGCTGCAGTTGCAAAAGAGATTTATTCAAACTTCGCGGCCTCGCTTTAAAGCCTTCCTGATCCCGCCCTCCCCGGGTGGGAATGCTGCGTATTCACAGTCCCATCCCGCGTGCGGGCTTTTCCCCTTGTTGGTGAAGCAGACTTGGCGCCCTTTTTGGGACTGGCCTCAATGCCAGCGCGCGCCAATTTGTGAACCGGTTCGAGTGCGCTGGGAAGTGGATCGCCACACTAACGTTGCATTTGCCTTCCTCACTACTGAATTGACCTGCAAATTAACGTTTAGGGAATCCTGCACGAGCACTCCCAAATCTCTTTGCACCTTAGATGTTTGAACTTTCTCCCCGTTTAGAAAATAGTTTGTCCTGCTTGTTATTTCTTCAAAGAATTCAAACAGATTTATAAGGCAAGATTCTTCCTTAAGGAAACCATGCTGACTTCAGCCTATTTTATCATGTGCCTCTAAGTACCCCCGAAACCACATCCTTAACAATTGACTCCAACAACTTTTCAACCACTGAGGTTAGACTAACTGGCCTATAATTTCCTTTCTTCTGCCTCCCTCCCTTCTTGAAGAGTGAGTGACATTTACAATTTTCCAGTCCTCTGGAACCATGTCAGATTCTATTGATTCTTGAAAGATCATTACTAATGCCTCTACGATCTTCTCAGCCACCTCTTTCAGAGCCCTGGAATGTTCACCATCTGGTCCAGGTGACTTGTCTGTGTTCAGATCTTTTAGTTTCCCAAGTACCATCTCTGTGATAATAGCAACTGCACTCACTTCTGCCCCCTAACAAACACACATCTGCAAACTCCAAAATTCCAACTGTATGTCTAATTGCATGGCAACTTATAGATACTGTCCCAGCTTCTGGCATATTAAATCCCACTTAGCATTTTTGTAATTAAGCAATGTTGTGGGTTAAATTTTCTACTATCCAATCTTTTTATAAAATTATATTTATAACTTTTAATTAAAGGAATTTTTTTTGCTGTGATGAGAATAAACTCTTTTGAATCCCTGTCTATTTTGTACAGATGTGATACATAATTGCTTTAATGTGAAAAGGGGAGAGTATTTTAAAAGCAAAGAATAAACTGAACACTTTAGTTTTGGTTAAGGTTTATTTTGCTGTTTGCCGGTAAATATCTGAGATTGACTGCATTACTTTTTTAGAGCTGTGGCAAAATTCAGAGCTGATGTTTTCTAACAGTCACAAAGCAATTCTTCATTTCTTCTTTGCAAATTGTTCTTTTTCATTAAACATTTCCCCTCTGAATGAGGGAACAGTATCCCTGAGTTCCAGATATCGTTTGGTAGTTTGCTGTCAGGAAAGTACAGACACTGAACATTTCAGCAACAGCTTCTTCCCATCTGCCTTTCTGAATGGTCAATGAACCCGTGAATACTACATCAGTATTTTGCCACTCTCTCCTTGCACTATTTTATTTTACACATACTTATTGTAATTTTTTAGTTCTTATTTTTATGTATTACAATGTACTGCTGCCACAAAAGAACAAATTTTACAATATTCATACTGAACGTGATTCTGTAATCTGATGGTGGAGGGGATGAAGCTGTTCCTACAATGTTGAGTGTGTGTCTTCAGGGTCCTGTACCATTTCTTTGATGGTAGCCATGAGAAGAGGGCATGTTCGGTGTGATGGGGTTACTTAAAGATGGATGCCTCCTTTCTGAGGCATTGCCTTTTGAAGGCATCCTGGGTGCTGGGGTGGTTCGTGCCCATGATGGAGCTAGCTGAGTTTGCATCTTCCTGCGGTTTTATTCAATCTTCTGCAGTGGCCCCTCCATACCAGATGGTGATGCTCTCCATGGTACATCTGTAGAAAGAAATCAGCTAGGGCCCCAGTAATTTCTCTTCCATCCCATAACTTAGGATACAGCTCTTCAAGCTGTGGGGATTCTATACATGTCTATGTATTTTAGGACATTTAACACTTCCTCTCTTGTGATATTAATGTCCTTCATATTGCTGTTCCCTCCACTGAACTCATTAACTTCCATGACCTTCTGTACAGTAAATAAAGATGAGAAGAGCTGATTTAGAAGGTCTCCCATTTTCTATGGTTCTACACAGAGATTACTACACTGATCCTTAAGCAGACCCACTCTCCATATCTCCCCCTTGCTCTTAGTTTACTTATAAACAGAATCTAAAATTTTTTAATCTTATTTGCCAGGGAAATCTATTGGCCACTTTTTGCCCTCCCAGTTTCCTTCTGGTCTACTTTTACTTTCAGCCTTTCAAGGAATTTGCTTGATCCCATCTTCCAATACCTGACTTGTGGCTCTTTTTTTTTTCCTGACCAGCATCTTAATATCTGTAGTCAGATGAGGTTCCCTAATCCTCCCAGACTTGCTCTTCACTCTAACAGGAACATGCTGGCCATGAACTTCTCTAGTCACACTTTTCAAAGCTTCCCACTTACCAGGCGCATGTTTACATGAACATAGCCTCTTCCAGTGAACTTTTGAGATTTAATGACGTTATCAAAATTAGCTTTCCACTAATTTAGTATTTAAAGTTGAGGACCAGTCCTGTCCTTTTCTCTATGGTTATTTTGAAACAAATAAAATTATACTCGCTGCCAAAAGTTATGCCCCAAATAAGATAGAAGAATGTTAATTATAGAAGGAAAACACTCATGCAATTTTTATTTACAATTATACATTTGGAAGAAATTTGGATCAACACTCCTGTTTTTTTTTAAATTTTCTTCTCATCTAGTAATTGCCCAGATTGCTGGCCCTCAATGAGTTTTGGCAGATAGCTAACTGACTGGTTTCTGCTGGTAAATTCTGGAATGGCGCTTAATTTCACATTGTATCCTGCCTGTTACAGCTGGTAATATCTTTAGAAATGCGGAATATCCAAGACTTTTATTTTCCCCTTTTAAACTTCCTTTCCGTAATAGAGATGGTGAAAGGCCATCAACATGAAACATGAATTCTATTTCTCTCCATTTCAGCACCTACAGCTTACTTGTTGATGAATAAATAATTTAGTCATGAGCTATCCCTCGATTTATTTGCTGTTTGAAGTGGCAGTTTCAGTAAACACATACCCTTGAACACCAAGGATAAATATATTTTCATTGATTAAGTACAAGGGGCATTAAACACTCTAGTCATTTAGAAGTTGAGGTTGATGTTAACATGTCCACAACTGCAATGATCAATTCTGCACATTATACTTGTAAATTTTTATAATAGCAGAGAAACTCTGACACATATTTTGCCTTATTACTTTTGCCCACCTACCTAGTCTCATTAAATCCCCTTCTCCATTCTTGCCTCACTGGTCCAATTTCTGATTGATTCTCATGGGTGGTTAATTACGGCTTTTCCATAAGCTCTCCATTTGAAAATCTTTGCAGAGAAGGCATCCTTGTTCCCAAATCATTACTTCTTCCCTAACTTCATTGTTGTTCCCCCAGTTTCATGCCTTTGACTTCTGAAATATTCTGATGCAGGCACACCAGCTGTATGTAGCTTAGACAGGCTGTTACAATAATGTTGCTGATCGTGGTGATTTTTTTTCCCCTCCCAATATTCCTTAGTCCCTTTGTGGAAAAAATAAATAAATCTTGGCTTGTTAAATTATTGCTTGTTCGCTGTTTATCACAGAATCTATCTGTAGAACATCCTTAACACTGGCATCATCTGCGGTTTCCACATGTATACCAATAACATTAAGCTCCAGCTATGCCAACCTGATGAATTCCCTTTTGCTGTTAGAAATCAAATTAAGTTCAAAGTCAAATTTATCATCATTCAATCATACACAAGGTGCAAACACAGTACATACAGACACCGATCAAGTGCACTGGACAGGCAAGCAAGATATGCAGACAGATCAGGCATGTATATTAGAAGGAAGCATGGGGGTGGTATAATTTGATGAAGGATATCAGGTAAGGCAAACTCGACTTTGTGTTGCATCCCTAAGGAGAGGCACAGGAGCAGATGGGACAAGGTATTCATATGCATAGAAGTTCTCTGAGGGGGAGAAGAGAAACTTCCCTCCTACCTCCGTTAAACTTTACCCCTCACCTCAAAAGCTTTGCCCTGTACGATTTGCCATTTCCATCCTCAGGAAGGGGGGAAACAACTTCCATAATTTGATTATGTTTTATCATTTTAAATACTCGGTACTTAACATGGTCTGGACATTACGGCAAAGAAGCAAAACAGAGATGTTCTCCTTGGGGGAGGAGAAATCGAGGGAGGTTTGATAGAGGTGTATAAATTGACGGGTTTACATATGCTGACCTAGATAAGTGTTACCATCAGTTTGTGGCACGAGGACTGCAGGCCACACATTTAAGGTTTTGTACACAAGGGAAAATCAGGAAGGACTTGTTTGTTCAACAGTTGGAATAATAGAATATGCTGTGAAGATGATCAACAATGTTGAAAGGAAATTGGATCAGCATCAGAGGCAACTAAGCTTGTAGGTTGTTGATAGAACAGGGACTATGAGTGGCTCTGCAAAGAACCAGTATGGACTTGATGGTTTCCTTCCACACTGTTACGATTCTGTAACTAATGAAAATGTCAATGCAAATATAAAACTACCTTTGTATCTTCGGAGTAATTTTCAAAAGAGAAGTAATGCATGGAAGCAATTTCACTGTGTGTTCTGGGATGTTTGAAAGAAAGCCAATTTGAAGTGGAGGTGGGTCCTGCATAACATTAACTGCCATTAAGAAATCGGCCTAGTTGTAGGTGTTTGTTAAATGAAGATATGGAATTGGCCTTTAGTTGGCCCGTCTGCAGACTGACCAATCTGAGCAGAAGTGTGTTATTTTTCTGCACAGGGCATCAGCTTGTGTTTAATGATGATTCGTATCTGTCCACCTGTTCTTGATTTCCTAAGACACAGAGGACAATTGTAGCACCTGGAATCATCTCTTCTATGCTGTTTAATGTTACATAAAACCATTTACAACATTTTAAACGTTTGCATATTAATCTGTTTGAAGGCTGCCAAGCCACAGATATTTCTGCAATGCACTCCCTACCATAAGAACATATGCATTCATGTTGTGATGGGAAATGCTAAACACATCAAGTATAATTAAGTGTTGATGTGTGTTAATAGTGGCATAATAATGAGAACTAAACTGCAGATGAAAATGGCTACTTGCAATTTGTTTCTGGAGTAGGAAGAATAACGTATAAATTTGTTGTTCCTTATTGTACCTTGTGACACATCAGGCAGCATTTCTGTCATTTCCGTAGCACTTAACTTTTTACGAGGCTGAGTTACTAGCTCGACACTCGACACAGCACGGATGGAAAGTGTGCAAGGAGCCGGCTAGATTCAAACTCAGGACCATTTACTTTGAAGTCTGGTGCTGATGCCACCAGCCAGCACAATGTATAAATTTACTGGCAGTGGCATGCAACAGTTTGGGCACCCCTGATCAAAATTTCTGTTACTGTGAATAGTTAAGTGAGTAGAAGATGAACTGATCTCCAAAAGTCATAAAGTTAAAGATGAAACATTCTTTTCAACATTTTAAGCAAGATCAGTGTATTATTTTGTTTTGTACAATTTTAGAGTGGGGGAAAAAAACAGAAAGGAACACCATGCAAAAGTTTGGGCACCCCAAGAGATTTGAGCTCTCAGATAACTTTTACCAAGGTCTCAGACCTTAATTAGCTTGTTAGGGCTATGGCTTGTTCACAGTCATCATTAGGAAAGGCCAGGTGATGCAAATATCAAAGCTTTACAAATACTCTGACTCCTCCAACCTTGTCCCAACAATCAGCAGCCGTGGGCTCCTCTAAGCAGCTGCCTAGCACTCTGAAAATTAAAATAAATGATGCCCACAAAGCAGTAGAAGGCTATAAGATGGCAAAGCCTTTTCAGGTAACCGTTTCCTCACTTCGTAATGTAATTAAGAAATGACAGTTATCAGGAACGGTGGAGGTCAAGTTGAGGTCTGGAAGACCAAGAAAACTTTCCGAGAGAACTGCTCGTAGGATTGGTAGAAAGGCAAATCAAAACCCCCGTTTGACTGCAAAAGTCCTTCAGGAAGATTTAACAGACTCTGGAGTGGTGGTGCACTGTTCTACTGTGCAGCGACACCTGCACAAATATGACCTTCATGGAAGGGTCATGAGGACCTTTCCATGAAAGTCCAATATGCAGTATATTTCTTGCATCCTCACCACAAAATTCAGCATCAGAAGTTTGCAAAGGAACATCTAAATAAACCTGATACATTTTGGAAACAAGTCCTGTGGACTGATGAAGTTAAAATAGAACTTTTTGGCTGCAATGAGCAAAGGTATGTTTGGAGAAAAAAGGGTGCAGAATTTCATGAAAAGAACACCTCTCCAACTGTTAAGCACGGGGGTGGGTTGATCATGCTTTGGGCTTGTGTTGCAGCCAGTGGCATGGGGAACATTTCACTGGTAGAGAGAAGAATGAATTCAATTAAATACCAGCAAATTCTGGAAGCAAACATCACACCGTCTGTAAAAAAAAAAAGCTGAAGATGAAAAGAGGATGGCTTCTACAACAGTATAATGATCCTAAACACACCTCAAAATCCACAATGGACTACCTCAGGAGGCGCAAGCTGAAGGTTTTGCCATAGCCCTCATAGTCCCCCAACCTAAACATCATCGGAAATCTGTGGATAGACCTCAAAAGAGCAGTGCATGCAAAACGGCCCAAGAATCTCACAGAACTAGAAGCCTTCTGCAAGGAAGAATGGGTGAAAATCCCCCAAACAAGAATTGAAAGACTCTTAGCTGGCTGCAGAAAGAGTTTATAAGCTGTGATACTTGCCAAAGGGGGTATTACTAAGTACTGACAATGCAGGGTGTCCAAACTTTTGCTTCGGGCCCTTTTCCTTTTTTGTTATTTTGAAACTGTAAAAGATGGAAATAAAAAAAAGTAATCTTGCTTAAAATATTAAAGAAATGTGGCATCTTTAACTTTATGCCTTTTGGAAATCAGGTCATCTTTTACTCGTTTAGCTATTCACGGTAACAGAAATTTTGACCAGGGTGCCCAAACTTCTGCATGCCGCTGTATGTCACTTCCTGCTGTAGTATTTGGCTTTGGGGAGGGGGTGGTTGGAATACTCTTTGAATATGTGGTCAACTATGCGGCACCATGATAGCATAGTGGCTAGCATGACGCCATTACAGCTTGGTAAGGAATCCTCCTTGTGGACACGGGGGTTTCCTTGGAGTGCTAGTTTCCTCCCACAGTTCAAAAATGTACTGGTTGGGGTGGCATGATAGCATAGTGGTTAGCACATTTCTTTACAGTACCAGCGACCTGGTTTCAATTCCCACCTCTGCCTGTAAGGAGTTTGTACGTTCTCCCCGTGACTGCTTGGGTTTCTTCCGGGTGCTCTGGTTTCCTCCCACAGTTCAAAGATGTACCGGTTGGTAGGTTAATTGGTCATTGTAAATTGTCCTATGATCAGGCAAGGATTCAATTGGGGGATCGCTGGGTGGCAGAGCTTGAAGGGCCAGAAGGACCTACTTTGCACTGTATCTCAGTAATAATTAATTGGCCATTGTGAATTGTCCTGTGATTAGGTGAGGTTTAAATAGGTGGACGCTGGGAGGTGCAGTTTATTGGGCTAAAAAGGGTTGTACTGCATGGTAGCTCCAAATAAAAAATTTCTGGAATGCCTTTCCGTGCTTATTCGTTAAAACGTTTGTGGGCGCGAAGGATTTCCAGACAAAATTTGGATGTATCACTTTGGCTTTACTGTCTTGCAGAATAATAGAATTGTAGACGTGTTAGATTTACACCCTACATTTTAAGTAGTTCCTTTCCTTATTAACTTTGACTTTGTCTTGCTCACTGTGTGGAGAAGATGAGTGGAGAGGCACAATGAATATTTATGAGACTCCAGGAAAGAAATGTAAATTTGTAAAGGAATGAGTGTGTTAAGTAATTTATAAATTGTCGGCAGTAAGAAGTCTGAAAGCTGCCAAGGAGCTGGTTTAATTGTTTAAATATCATTGGCATGTGTTGTGCAATTTGTTGTTTCGTGGCTGCAATACAGTGCAAGACAAAACTACTGTAAGTTACAATTTTAAAAAGTGCAAAGAATAGTGAATTAGTGTTCATGAGTTCATGGACTGTTCAGAAATCTGGTGGCAGAGGAGAAGAACCTGTTTCTAAAATGTTGAATGTGGGGTTTCAGGTTCCTGTACTCCAGAACGGTAATAATGAGAAGAGGTCCCAGGTGTGAAGGTTCTTAATGATGGATACGACCTTCATGAGACGCTGTCCTTTGAAGATGTTTTTGATAGTGGGAAGGGCTGTGCCTGTGATGGAGCTGGTTGGGTTTACAACCTCTGCAGGTTCCTTAAATCTTATGCATTGGTGACCCAAACCAAGCAGTGATATAACCACTCAGAATGCTCTCCACGGTACATCTGTATAAATTTGTGAATCCTTGGTGACATAACGTATACCAAATAATGAGGTTATATGCTCTGGAATTAATTCTGTCCTTCCCACTCTTACCCATCATCTTGTGTTCTTTAATCTGTTTCTCCGTTATTGTATGTCTTTCAACATAGTTGCCTTATTGTCTTGAGACCTGATTGATGAAGGGTCTGAGCCTGAAATGTCAACTTTTTCCCCTCTTCATGGGTGCAGTCCGACCTGCTGAGTTCTTCCTGGATTTTCAGAATCAGGTTTATTATCACTGGCATGTGTTGTGAAACTTGTTAACTTAGCAGCAGCAGTTCAATGCAATACAGAATATAGAAGAAAAAAAAGTAAAAATAAATGAGTAAATCAATTATGGTATATGTATACTGAATAGATTAAAAATTGTGCAAAAATAGAAATAATATATATTTAAAAAGTGAGGTAGGTGTCATGGGTTCAATGTCAATTTAGGAATTAAATTTTGTTTTCTATACTCCAGCATCCTTTTATGGGAAACATTTCCAACTGAGTTGCCAGTGCTGATATCTAATTCTGAGCTTTTGAGATTATGACTTGGATATTGCCTTTATGTTGGGAGCAGTATAGAGCCATAATGTGCACTTAATGAGAAACTATTGTCAGCTAACACTTCAACAGAGCTTCTGCGTGGATTTCAGCTAGGAGAAGCACGTGTGATACAAAAGCAACATAAATAAGAAATTTGCATTGTTCTTTAAAATACTTTGGAGCTGGTTACTGCACCGCCTTTGCTAGTACAGTACTCGGCTATCAAGCATTTGCTTTTAGGGATTATGAAAATTTAATGTTCCCTGCCGAGTTCAGGCTCTGCAAAGCATTTTCCACACAAGCAAGAAATGAAAATATGAAACTACTATGAATTGTATGCTGTTTCTTTTTGGCAAATATCCATTGTTTGAGTGATTGTCAATGGGGTTGTTTATAACAGTGTCATTATAGGGCACAGTTTCTAATTGAGACCAACTGTACGTTCATTTTGCACACAGGGAATGCTCTATCCATACAGCTAAAGTAATTTCTGCACTCTATCTCATAATACTTATTATTATCCTTAATGCAGGAGCATTCATTTGTCGAATTCTAGCTAAGATAACTGGCACTTAGACATATTTACTATAGATTCAATGTGATTCCAGGGGGATGTTCACCCACTCCAAATCCAGCCCCCTTGAAGTATTGCACTGGTATGGCCAAAACTGGATATAGAAGCATTCTATATTAAGTGCTCTTCCTTGCGCTTCTAAGTTTTTAAGTGTTAAAATGTCATTATTTTACAATTTGAAAGGAGCTGTTGTATTTTGTTTGTCTATGTTCTTCCTCGCTCTAGCATGCGCCCCTCTATATAGCACATGGAGGGGTGGTAGGGCATGAGAGAGGGGGGGGGTGGGTAGGGTGCATGCGTGACAGGGAGGTGGGTAGGGCGCGCATGCGAGAGAGGGGTGGAGGTGGGTAGGGTGCGTTCCCCTTCCTGCTTCCTCTGTTTCTGTTGTATGTTGTCAGGGCTTAATGATTTACTTGGGGTCAAACGTGCCATATTTTACCATCTGGATCAATGATGTAGGAAGGGAATATTTATAAAGGCTGTCAGAACATGTGGCTCAAATTGTGGTATCTTTGGAACCTGGTTTCTGCCATGAATGAAGAAAAAGATCTTTTGATCAGGAGGGTCGTGGGTGGTGGTGTGGAGCTGGGAGAGAACAGTGGCAAGAGAAGAAAACAATTGCGGTACAATAATCAACACGAGCTGAACTGTACTCGTGAGGTAATTATGTTTTAATGAACTTCAGCAGGCAGGTTATTCTGTCATTCCACTCATTACTTTTCCTGCCACCAGCTTCTCCAGTTATTTCGTGCTTTCCAAAAAAATAGATTCAATTTATTTTGAGACATTTTTTCTATGTCTAATGTTTCCAGTTGAAAAGTTGAACATGAGATACAATATACTGATAACTTTGTCATTTGTTTTAATCTATTGAATTAAAAAAAATTATCATCTTGGAGCTTTGTTAAAGTTAACTATTTCAAAAGCTTTCATGGCAATACAGCACCTATGAAAAGTATTTGCCCCTGCCTCTGGAAGGTTTCATGTTTTATTGTTTTACAGCACTGAATCACAGTGAATTTGATTTGGCTTTTTTTGACACTGATCAACAGGAAAAAAACTCTTTTGTGTATAAGTGAAAGCAGGCCTCAACAAAGTGATTTAAATTAATTACAAGTATAAAACAGACAATAATTGATTATATAAGTATTCACCTCATTTTTAATATGGCACACCAAATCATCACTTTTGCAGCCAGTCAGCTTTAGAAGTCATGTTAGTTGAATGGAGATCTCTGTTGTGTAGTCAAGGTGTTTCAATTGTCTGTAGTAAAAATACATTTGTATCTGGAAGCTCCAACTGCTTGTGAGTCAGTATCCTGGCACAAACTACACCATGAAAACAAAAGAACATTCCAAGCAACTCCACAAAAAGGTTATTGGAAAGTACAAGTCAAGAGATGGATACAAGAAAATTTCCAAGTCACTGAATAGCCCTTGGAGTACTGTTAAGTCAATCATCAAGAAGTGGAAAGAATATGGCACAGCTGTAAATCTGCCTAGAGCAGGCCATCCTCAAATACTGCGTCACGTGCAAGAAGGGGACTAATGAGGGAAGCCAGCAAGCGACCTCTGATAACTCTGGAGTGGCTGAGATGCGAAAGACTGCACATACGGCAACTGTTGCCTGGGTGCTTCACCGGTCACTGCTTTATGGGAGAGTGGCAAAGAGAAGGCCACTGTGGGGGAAAAAAACACATGAAATCTCAGCTAGAGTTTGCCAGAAGGCATGTGGGAGACTCTGAAGTCAGCTGGAAGAAGATTCTATGGTCTGATGAAACCAAAATTGAGCTTTTTGGCCATCAGACTAAACACTATGTTTGGTGTAAGCCAAACACTGCACATGCAAAACACACCATCTCTACTGTGAAGCACGGTGGTGGCTGCATCATGCTGTGGGGATGTTTCATGCTGCAGGCCCTGGAAGGCTTGTGAAGGTAGAGGGTAAAATGAATGCAGCAAAATACAGGGAACACAGGAATGGCTTAAAACAACAAAGTTAACGTCCTGGAGTGGCCAAGTCAGAGTCCAGACCTCAATCCTGTTGAGAATTTGTGGCTGGACTTGAAAAGGGCTGTTCAATCTGACAGAGCTTGGGCACTTTTGTAAAGAAGAATGGGGAAGAAATGCAGTGTCCAGGTGTGTAAAGCTGTTACAAACCTATCCACACATACTCAAGGTTGTAATTGTTGCCAAAAGTGACTAAATACTAAAAGTCTACTAAATACTGACTGGAAGTGGATGACTAATTGTACATTCAATTATTTTGTGTTTCATAATTGTAATAAATTTAGACCAGTTTGTAGAAATTTGTTTTCACTTTGATACAGAAGAGTATTTTCTGTTGATCAATGTCAAAAAAAAGCCAAATTAAATCCACTGTGATTTGATGTTGTAAAACAATAAAACATGAAAAATTCCAAGGAGGGGTTGAATACTGTAGATCAGAATGAGTGGCCCGAATAAAATCTTTAAGTCAGACTAATTAGAATGAGACTTTGTACACAATTCCCTTTGCAACAGCTGTACTTTGTGTTTATACTGAACTCCTAA
The DNA here is from genome assembly GCF_048418815.1 of Hemitrygon akajei. Lineage (NCBI taxonomy): Eukaryota > Metazoa > Chordata > Chondrichthyes > Myliobatiformes > Dasyatidae > Hemitrygon > Hemitrygon akajei. The sequence goes on from NC_133126.1 coordinate 138,667,043, forward strand.
AGATAATTACCTGTTAAGTGTTTTGGCATACAATTATCTTTAACCTTCATTGAAAATCATCATTGATATTACAAGTGTTAGTAATACACGGTGGGAAATTATGAGGTGCAAAAGACTGTAGTGTGAGATTAACAGTATTACCAATAATTTTGTACAATCTAGTTGATGCCATTAAATTAGCCAATGGTTATATTGTTAAGATGCTGTTTCCTAATATCACATGTCGCAGAGAAAGTTTGGTTGTTTCTATGAATTTTCAGAGGAAGGAACAGCTTGTTTTTTTGTGTTACAGATGGAAGCCTTGAATAAGATGAAAGCTATCAATAATCTAGTTAAAATAAGTTCCATGAAGGTGGCAAAGAATAAATTAAAGGATGTGATGCATACCTGCTTAAAACAGCCTGTATACAAGGAAGCATTATCTGACTTTAAGTCACCACTGGATCCTAATGTTATCCTTTCAGAGCTGAAGTAAGTTTGTTCATTTTTTCTGCATAAGAGTTTGGAAAAAATACTGTAGTTGTAATTGTTCCAATTGCACACTGACCTAACTAGAATGCCACGAGCTTGTAAACTTGATTCAAACTGTGGGAGTCCGTCAGCTCCCACGGATAAACGTGTCATGAATGCAAAGTGTAGGTTGACTTGTGCAGTAGAAGATTGTCGAGAGAAATTATGGGCATAAATTTTCAATGACTCATGGGGTAAATAGAACCTGCTTACTTTGCTGAGCTATTCAGACCAAAAAAATAGCAGACTGAGTCATCTGATCACAGCCTCGGCAGTAATTCAGGATTTAATTTGATGTCAGCTTTCAAGTGTAGAAATGTAATTAGTGATCTTACACTAATAGCGTTCAACTTCAATGTAAAACAAAGGTTAAAAGTTCAGGAAAAAATTTTTAAAAATGAAGCTTAAAAAGTATTTTACTGAAAATTTGTAATAAAACGTAAGCAAGGAGATCAATCCACACATTTAAATTAAGTTTTCATAACTAGTGATACATTGCTGCTGAAAACCATTAAAATCCAAACTTTTTTTACCATTGGTAAATATGATTCTATTAAGTAGCTATCCTTGCTATGGCAAGTAAGAGTATAATAATAGTTCAATTAGACTCAATCTCAGACTTAGTTTTTGCTAGTTGAATTGATCTTGCTAGAGCTAGACAAGCAGGCTTCACACGTTGTATTCTGTCTGTTATTATTGAAGTGGAATAACAGCAGTAAATCTAAATACATAATTATTTTTGAATAAAATTAAGCCCAATACTGTAAAATCAGCAAATGGCAAAGAATTTGGTCATTAGTAGTATGAAGCGATTTGACATTTTAACAATATTCTGTTTTTTGCATTAATATGATCCTCCTTGACTTTAATAGCATAGAAAGATGCAAGTTCATGGATTCCAAAATGAAGCCTCTTTGGATTCTATATAACAGTGAGATAGTGGGAGGAGAGCCGGTGGGGATTATCTTCAAAAATGGTGATGGTAAGCCTTCTTAATCTAATACCTAGTGTTGTTATAACAGTTTTTGCAATGATAACATATATATGTGAAGATCATTGCAGGTGAAATAACATGTTTAATGTGATACTAAAACATGATGAGAAGGGATGTTGGGAAAAAATAAACAGAATTGGGTTAAGAACAAAGTTTAATCAGTTCTTCGGCATGTTTCCCTTTCTGTTCGGAAATAATGCCCTGTTGTGCATTGGAGAACAGGTTTAAGTGTGATTTATACTAGTGTTTAGGATTTACAAAATATCATTAGTAACAGTACTCTGAACATGTGCAGTGGGATAAATTTGTATCACAATGTCAGCATATACTGTATCTTCCTGTTCTTTTGTGGGTGAAGGTGCCTTAGGATTCTTGATGTAGTGTGTAGTATAAACTTAGTATCAGGCACATATCTATAATAGTTTGATTATCGTCTCAAACTTTGATCTTAGTTTGTGACCATACTTCTGTAATAAGTTAACAGCATCATGACTTCCAAGCTTACCAGTCTGGATTGTTGACCTAGAATGGAAAAGGTACATTTGAGCAGTACAGCTGGATATAATAGAGGCCATTTGGCTTTGTTTTAACATTGTTAAGATTAATGTTTGCTTCAAAAGCAGAAGGAAAGTAAAATCCTATTGGATCTGTTGTTAATGAACTGCAGCAGTGACCTCTTCTGGTCAGAGCCCAAATCCTTTTTCACGTAAGTAACAGTGTGAAGAATGAGTTGGTTGCTCAGTTGTCTGTTAAACAAAACTGATTTGACTGGTTAGCCTTTATCAAGAGGACAAGAGTAAAACAAAGACGTTTGTAGATAGATGCAGTATGGTGCCTTTCCCATTAACCAAAATTACTTTACAGCCACTTGAGTGCTGGAAGTGCAGTCAGCCTTGTGATGGAAACTGCAGCAACAAATTTGTGCACAGCAAGCTGCCACAACCAGTACTGTGACAGTCAGTGAATACTTATTTAAGACATACTGAGTTGGAGATAGCCATTAGTCACGATAGGGGAGAGAAATCACTCCTTTGCTCTTCAGAACAGAGCAGTGGAAGCTTTTGCTTCCACCTGAGAACACAGGCTAGGCCAAGTTTAAGGTTTCATCCAAAAGACAGCAAACTCTCATTTTTTTCACAGTTGTATAAGCTCAGATTTTTGTGCACAGGTCCCTGGATATCAGCATAAAAATTTGTGACAAAGTAAAAGGAAGCTTAATAATTTGCAGTATCTCACGATGAACCCAATATCTTGTTGTAAAGAGTGGAAGGTTTTTAAGTTTAGAGCTGTGCAGGTACTGGTCACACCTTTACAGATACTGTGTTGCACATTTGCAGATAGTGTGACAGTTGTGCTGAGTTTATTGTTTATGTCTTTAGATTTCTAAATAAATTGCTCTGGTGTTATTAAAGTCTCTCTTCTGATTTTTGGGTGCGCCCACCCACCAAGATGGCTGCATAGAAACATAGAAAACCTATGGCTGCAGATCCAAGATCTGGCACCATTACTATGGCTGAATAATAGAATGGAAAAGCATAGTGTTATTTGGCCAGTGACACCGCCATTGTTCTTGCAAAACAAAACAGTTGGTTCGAAGGTATGGCTTCCAAAGCATGTTGGTGAGAATTGAGCACAATATTCCAGTTGAGGCCAAATTAGTGTTGATTAAATTTAATATAAACTTTCTGATTATTATTTAACCTAGGAATCGATTGCTTAGCTCCCTGTTCCACTTCTTTTCTCTTCAATTTATGTACCTGTTCAAGATTGCATAGTGATCATTCCTTGGCAAATAGTGTCTATTAGAATCAAACCAGGTGTTTTTTCCTGCATTGTTCAGGTGAGTACGGCCATAATCAGAAGTGCATCGTTATTCACAACAGCATCTAGCTTTACCAACGTGCCACTGATAACCATACCGAACAGCCTTTGGACAGCTGGGATTGTTACTCTTTATCACGAAAGGGACATTCTGCTGACATACAGAGAATGCTGCAGGACAGCGTCACAACTCACTGAAAGATGTCAGAAAAGCTCCAAGTACTCAGACTGTGATCAAAGCAACAGAGAATGCTTTCTCCAAAACGTAACTGCTGATTCACTGGGAGCCTTGGTGGTGATACTGTTAGCAGCCTTTCCTGCAGCAGTCACACCATGTGACTTGCCTCTGCACAGTCAGAAAGTGATACGCCCTGCAGGTGTAGAGTGCTTGCAGGTTCAGAACAGATTATAACAACAAAAATACCCAGTAGTGCTGAACTTTAACATTCTATATTCTCATCAGTTTCACAATCTTACAAGGGTCTCAGCATCCTCACACTAATGGCCCCTTTGAATCTGCCTGCTTGCTGGGAATCTACTTCCTATGTGTACGCCCTTGACGACCCATCAGAGGTTCTTAGCATCCGTGGGTGGATTTCCTACTAGTACCTGAGATCAGTTAGAAGAACAGTGCAATAATTGACAGCAGGACATGTGTGAACATGCTGCCCAAGTAAGTCATGATGGAAGTGTCTTTGTGGGGAGCATGAGGAGTGGGGGCATCAATGTCTTGGAGCTGTGCAGATTGTGGCTGGTTCTTGCATTCTGGTGACCAGAGGCTTGGTGGCTCTTTGGCCCATGGTCTTTGTTTTCAGGAATAAGTGCAGCATTCCCGTGGCATCTCTTGTGCACTGCCCACCCTCTTGTCCCTCACTGTCTTCACCAAACTGGAGTTAATGAAGACCATTGTGCAAGTCCTTCATCATGATCTCTTTGGATGCCTGACCTCTGTGTGGGATAGGCACACAGTTGCAGTTTGTAACGCTTAGTGGGAGTGCAAGTATAGTTGATGGATCCTCAGTTCCACCTGATGCTATCGAAGCCAATTCTCCCAGGGTTTTCTAATGACATCTCCAATGGATTTCCTGGCAACTCTGACCACAACCCCCACCACTTAACTTATTCCTCAGCGGCAGAAACAGAATATCCATGCTGTGACTTTCCTGAATAGGTGACCCACATTCTTCACCTCCAATCATGTTTCCTCCTTCATCCCTGAGAGGTCCTACCCATTCCTTGGTTATCCTTTTGCTCTTGATGTATGTATAGAATGCCTCATGATTCTCTTTAATCCTACTTGCCACAAACTTTTTGTGGCCCTTCCTGGTTTTCTAATTCCATTACTGAGTTCTGGCTTTATAATTTTCAAGGGCTCTGTTTGATTTTAGCTTCCTAGACCTCACATAGATTCCTTTATCTTTACTAAATTCACCACCTCCCTTGATATCCAAGTACTAGGAATCTCAGAAATATGTCCATAAGTGAAAGAGTTATTTTCAATGTGTAACTCAAAGCTGATGGAATGTTTTATTGTAGAACCAGAACTGTCAAACACAAGTCTGCAGAAGTTCTGAGGGGGTTTCATGGTGCATTGGTCAGACCACACTCAGAGAATAGCTCTGATCACCATTCCACAGAAGATATGCATATGTTGGAAGGGATACAGAGAAAAGAAACAACACAAGGACATGAACTATGAGGAAAGATTATAGAAATCTGAGACCTGCAGTAGAGTGGTTGAGGGAGGAGGGGAACTCATCTAGTTAACTTCAAAGTGAACCAGTGAAGAAGAAACAGAAGACTTAAATGGAAACTGGTGAAAACCAAGTTAAAACATTTAAACAGGAAGCAGTTCACTGTGACATGGTGCATATTTGAAAACTGCTTGAAGTGTCTGAGTTCATGTCATATGTTATTTGCAGAGTAGATTTGTGTTTTCTCCCCATCCACTTTCAATGCTGTTTCATCTCTCACATCAACTTTCCTCTGCCTGCACTTTTATCCCCTCATCCCTCCATTCCCTTCTCTTCTCCACCCTTGCCTCTCCTGTCTGGCTGCCCTTTCAGGGGGTAAAAAAACTAACTGTAATCAGTTATACAGCACAAAAGCAGTCCCTTCATATCACTGTGTCCAGTACAGTCCATTATTAAGGCTGAAATTTTGGAGTACTTGGAAGTGCATGATAAAAATACGTTGAAGTCAGCTTGATTTTGTTAGGGAAGATCTTGACTGAAAATACCTGTTAGAGGTCTTTGAGGAGGTAACAAGCATATTAGTGTCAGTACATGTTATTTACTTGGATTTTCAGAAAGCCTTTGACAAGGTGCCTCATATGAGGCTGCAAAACAAGATTAGAGCCCGTGGTGTTAAAGGCAGAGTATTAGCATGTATTGAAGGTCACCAGGATGGCAAAGGCAAAGAGTAAGGATATAGAGAACCTTTTCAGGATGGCTGTAGGTAACTAGTGAAGATCTGCAGGTTTGGTACCACAACAGTTCACTTTATACATCAGTGATCTGGATGAAAGAACTGATGGCATAGTGCTAAGTTTGCAGATGATACAGAGGGACGTGGTCAGACTGATAATGTTGTGAGATCAGGGGGTCTGCCTTCTCCCTTCCGCATCCACAATCCATCTTCTGCCCCTTTTCCTCATTTCCCAGTTCTCCTACTTCGGTCATTTTCCGTGATGGTATTTGCACCTGAGCCAAGTACAGTACCACACTCTAACCCAAAGGATCACATAACAGGAGGTTAGTTTAGAAATGTGTAATCGGGGGAGTTCTAGATTAAATGGCTCAGACAGATACAGGCATTGACATGATGGAAGGACAGAAAGCCAGTGTCGAAGGAGGGCAGATCTTGGATGGTTGTAATGGTGGAAGAGATTACAGGTTGGATGGAGCAAGACTGTGGATGGATTTATAAAAACAAGCAGGTTAAACTTTTAAAATAAAGATGCTTGTATATCAACCATATCATTCTGTAAGCACAACAGGGGCAAATAAGTATTACATTTGTACATTGGAGATTACTTTGCCCTAACCTGCAAATGTAAATTCACCACTTTGAGCTCAGTGAATGAATGTAGACAGTAAATCCAGTAAGCATCCACTGTAAATGGGACAGCTTTCATACTTTGACTTCTGTGGAAAGACAATATGGAAAACAGAAAATGTCTAGAACATGGAATACAAGGGTTAATAAGCAGTGTTTTAAATGTAAAGATGGTACTGTAAAAAAATCAAAAGTCTAGCAGTTCGTACTACATTTTGTCAGAATTGCTTCAAAACTTCAAAGGTTCCTACCTCAGGGTTCGGGCTTTACAATTCCTCATAATTGATTGTTTATTCTAATTCTAAGTCTGCCGTCAAGGCAGGATTTTGGAATGTGTTCAAAGCAGTTCAATGTTTTTATTTTTGAAAGAATATTTAAAGATATCACTCTCTTAAATATCTTAATTCTACTTTAATTGAACACATTTAAAATGGAAGAAAGCACAGTTTCATAAGTTGAATATGCTTGAAATGCCTGACAGAGCTTGTACAAGTTTGTATATATGAACAAGATGGACCATTTAGCCTGTAAGAACTTGTAGGAGTGATCAGAGATTCATATTCTTAACACAGCTATAGATCAGGGCCTGCATTTTAAGGTGATATTTCAGCCAAATTAACCAATGTGAACATTTCTTTCCATTCTCAAGCCAAGTTCAAGTGAGGGATCTTAAACTGCTAGATCATTCCCATGTGTATAGTTCTGAAAAACTGAGAGAAAGTTAGTGTTCAGGATTTACCACACTTATATAAAAGGTGTGGATACCAAACAGCAAGTCAAGCATGGATAAACTTCAATATCATGGCTTCTGATGATCTCATGACAGTTACAAGCCATTATCAGTGGTTCCCATTCTAAGGCACTAATAAGTAATGTTGCAGCTTTATTTTTACACTTCAAATATGTTAGCTGCACAAATAAAAAACAAAAGAAATGCCTAATTGGGTGTGTTTCAAGAAAATGAAATGCATACTCACTTGCTTGGTTGGTGGCATCCGTTACCTAGATTGTAAAAGTACACTAACATGAGGTTGGACAGCATTTGTTCACGAATGTTAATTATGTGTTTCTGTCTGTCTTCCCTCTCTTTTCTCTCCTCCCTCTCCCAGCCCTGCCATTTACTTGTGGTTTTGTTTTTGTCTTATTTAATGGGGGTGGGCGATTAGCTGGAATTAATTGGCTGAACAGGCGACAATGCTGTAAGACATATATATTTTTAAAAAATCATATAACTGAATTAATATGTTTGGCTCTCTATTTTGGGAGTAGAATGGAGGTGAAAGAAATAACCATTAGTTTGTCTGCACATTTTTGGCTTCCTTATCACCACCCACTTCCCCAGGAAAAACTTTGTAATCACTGTTGATAATTTTTTATACTAACACCATGTGAAGCAATTTGTCAGTGGATTTGCTGTGGTCACAGTGACATGATGTGCAGAACCTTAAGATCTAGAATCCAGGAATGGAACCAAAACTCTGTGTGGCCTTAGAAACTATATTTTGAAGTCTGAGGAAGCAGGGTTGAACCAGTGTAAAGACACTTTATTTCAACAGATTTGCTGTTGAGGAAGAGAGGGTTGGATCAAAAAAATTGCTATAAATCTTTAACATAAATCTCAGTTTAACCAAGCTTGTAGATCTAAGTTTGAAGTTTTATAGTGAGTACTGGCAATATCTTGTATATCACGAAAGAAAGATGAATATCTTGCTTGATCCAAGTGGCACAGTATTGTCAATGTACCCCTTTCGTAACTTGTATAAATTACTTATCTAGACCCTGCCTTGGTGAAGTGAACAAGAAGAAATTTCCTGAAAAAAAAAGGAACAGAGCAGAGTCACATTAAATCTGCTTTGCTTATATTAAAGAAATGCTTGATTATTTCTTGGGTAAGGACAACTGCCAAACCTTAGTTAGCTCAACCAAAGTTCCTGGTCGGTATTCAAAGACAAAATGTAGCACATGTTAGAAATATGATTACTTCATCTGTTCATTCATTCAGCATTATGAAATATGGGGCAGTGGTTGGAAACTATGATGACACTGTTACAGCCAGTGGAGAAGAGACACTGGAAAAGCCTAACCCCACACTGGATTATTTAATGGAAATATTGAGAATGGAATTAGAACACTCAAGTTGTTCAAAACCACTGAAATGCAGAGCTTTGGAAGTGTGGCCTTCAACAACCATGTTATGCTTCTCAGAAGTTGGTGAAAATTGTGCTGCTGCAGACTCATTACCAGACTGGGCTTAAGATTGTAGATCAGTCACCAATTTGGTCAGCCATCAAATTTTATCAAGAAAGTCACCTAAGTTTCCTGCAGACGTCGCTGTCGGGTAGTAAGTAACTTAAGAGTGGCTTAAAAAATGGTCAGAGTATTCAAAGGGCTACATGTTACCCTAACTTTAATTACCTGATTATAGAAGAATGTTATAAGAATTTTAATTCTTGAGTGATGTATGAAATATATGAATGATGTATAAAAGATTGCCTGAAATACAGATACTTACAAGGTTTTATTGAGTGAACCAGTTCCCCAATGAATCTATGAGAAAAATGCACAATTTACCCTTATTGATGAGCAGAAATGCATGTTTGGGATGACAACCAGTACCTCCAAAGACTCTTCCCTCATTTCAGTTAATAAATGATAAGTGATTTAAGGTTTTGAATCCATCTTGCTTATTCTGTAATTGATTCTAGACTTAAATTGATGCCTTGAAGTGCAGTAGCTCTTGAAAATGGAGTTTACAGCTTGTTTTTCTTAACATTTCCACTGGCAAAATCCCAGCTTTCATTTTTAAAGTCCAACAGACCAGTCATAAAATTTAAGAACCGTCTGATTCAGTCATGAAAGTTTCTAAAGGACAAGTTCAGTGAAATTGAGAAAATAGAAAAGTACTGGTATATACATCAGTGTTCAGAGTGAGTGAATTTTAGAGGCTAAATGCTCATCTCACAAATCTCTGGACTGGACTGCATTCAGGGATTTATCTTTGGACCCGAATGAATATGCCACAACAGTCACTAACTTCATCAGGACCTGTGTGGATGAGTATATGTACAGGAGGTTCACAGTCTGCTGAGGGCAGGATGTGTGGCTCTCAGGACAGTCAATTCAGAACTACAAGAAGTCCAGAAATGACATATGCAAAGCTATTGTGAGAGTGAAAAGGCAGTTCTGAGTGAAGTAGAGACAATGAATACACGACAGCTCTGACAGGGTTAGCAAGCCATAGCTTCCTATAAAGCAAAATCTAACAGTGTCAATGGCACTGGCACTTAACACCCAATGAGCTCAATGCTTTGAAAGGAAGAACAGAACTTCACTTGGTGAATCCCCAACTTGGAGGCTGATGTCAGAAAAGTCTTGAAGAGAGTGCATAATCGCAATGTTTTCTTACCCCAATACCTGGCCGGGTACTGAGAAGCTGTGCCAACCAACCGACTGGAATGTTCAAGGACCTCTTCAAACTCTCACTGCTGAGGTTCCCACCTGCTTCAAAGGGGGCAGCAATCATACAGGTGCCCGAGAAGAGCAGGTTGAGGAGTCTCAATAACTATCACCCTGTAGCGCTCAAATCTACTGCAATGGAGTGCTTTGAGAGGTTACAGCTGGAATTAACTCTTGTCTGAGCAAGAACCTGGACTCCCTGCAATTCGCCAGCCATTGCAACAGGTCTACAGCAGACTCAATCTAATTGGCTGTTCAACTTGTTTTGGAGAACCTGGACAGCTGCAAGACAGATGTAAGGTTACTGTTTGTCAATTACAGCTTGGTGTTTAACGCAAGCATTCCCTCAGCATTAATAATCAAGCTTGAAAACTTGGGCATCTGTACCTCTGCCTGCAACGGGATCCTTCACTTCCTCACTGGGAAGCCTCCGTCTCTGTGAATCAGAAATAACATCTCTCTTTGCTGACGATCAGTACAGGCACTCCTTAAGAATGCATGCTTAGCCCACTGCTCTACTCTCTCTACAACCATGACTGTATGACTAAGCACAACTCAAATACCGTCTGTAATTTTGCAGATAGCAGTACTATTGTTGGTAAAATATCAGGTGGTGATGAGGAGACATATCCAAGAGAAATGGGTAGGCTTGATTGAGTGGTGTTGCATCAGCTAGCAGTCAATATCTACAAGACCAAGGAATTGATTGTGGGCTTCGGACAGTGGAAGTTGGACGAATACTCACCAGGGTTCATTAATGGAAAAGATGAGCAGCTAAGATGCTGGGTGTCACCATCTCGTCAGATCTGTCTTGCACCCAAAACATCTATGCAGTCATGAAGAAGTCTTGCTTAACTTCATTAGGAATTTGAGGAGATATGGTATGTCTCCACATGCTCTTGAAAACTTTTATATTATTGTAATCGAGAACATTCTGACGGGTTGTGTCACAGCCTGGTACTGAGGCTCCGATGCACAGAGTCACACAAGGCTGTAGAGTCAGCCAGCTCCGTCGTGATCACAACTCTCCCCACCATTGAGGGTATCTTCAAGAGGCTGTTCCTCAGGAAGGTGATATCTATATAACCATGGGCCGCCATCATCCAGGATTAACTCTGTTCTTGTTATTACCATCAGGGTGGAGGAACAGGAGGCTGAAGACTTGTATTCAAGGACTTATGAACAGCTTCTTGCCCTCCCCCCATCAGGTTTCTGAATGGTCAATGAACCCTTGAGTATGACCTCATTATTCCACTTCTTTTGCACTATTTTATTTAGTTTGTACTTTTATGTATATACACTGCATTGCTGCTGCAAAACAATAAATTTAATGTCATATAAGGCAGTAATAACAATAAATCTTGACATAACATATTGTCACTCAACATTCATGATTTTGCTGTTATTATTGGAGCATGTTGAGGCAGTAATAGGATATGCTTGTTTATAATCAAGGTTACCTGTAGTTCATATGACCATGCTGTAAAACAGAAATTAAAAGTTTATAGTGCCATGCATTTTACACAGAGAATTTTGAAAAATCATAGCAGTCCATAAACCTTTGTTATTTCATTCCTTGCGTTTTCAGACTTGCGACAAGACATGCTGGCTCTGCAAATTCTGCACTTGATGGACATGCTCTGGAAGGAGGCAGGCTTAGACCTCAGGTAGGCCTCCCACAGTTTACTTCCTTCAGCTGCCTTTCAACTGGCATAACTTTACAAACCAGACTGTGACAGTGTGTGCATTAACGTTTCTAGTTATTCCATCTGAAAATTTGAAGCATATTGAAAGGAAAACACTGAGCGGAAAAAGGAGACAGATTAGGCCTTAAGGCACAGTTAGCTTAGAAGAGTGCATATGGGTTCATTATGTGGGATCTTGGTCTTTGATGTGTTCACTGAGTTGGAGCGTACTTTTTTTCTGAAGTGATGTTACAGCTAGTACGCTAGCGCATTCTTCCAGAATTTAATCCATCCACAACAAAGCAGTCTTAACTATTGCTGATTTCATTTTTTTTTCCTGAGTGGTGAAATAATTAAAAAGCAATAGAATAACGACTTAAAAGTTTTTTAAAAGTTATACGGTTCATATATCATTTTGGCTCTAAAGCCTGTTTGTGGTCTGAAATGTAGGCTTTAGAGACAATGAAGAATAGGCCTGTGTAATGCAAAAGACAAATTTGGATGCATCTTGTGTTACAAATTTCAGTAATACGTACTACGTAATAGCACTGCAAAGGGAAACATCAGTAAATCATTTTAAAATCCACTTAAAGGAAGGAAAAAAGACATCATATTGGCAAGAATTACTTGTAGATCTGTCAGTCATTTATACCAAATCTACAAAAATTCATCAATCAAGTTGTTGATAAAAAGGAGCAGGATGAGATGGACTACACCCCGAAGACATGTCCTCATCTTGACTCCTGTCAAGCTGCCTTTCTAACCAGGATGTTTTTTCCCCTTGTGTCAACCTCATTGACCTCTGCGTCCGAATATCCTTTCATCACAGTTTGCTTTTAGAGGGGGAGTGGTTGGAGGTGTGCCCAGTAAGGAGGACAAGTTAAAATTCTCTGGAATGGTACCAATGTACCCTTTGAACCTATTGTACATATGGGGTTCAAATGTTACAGAATGATAAGCTGAGCAGCATTTCCCTCTTTCAATATCACAGGCAGTAATTGGCAAAATAGCTTTATTAATTTTACTTATCCACTCCCCAATCTCCCACAACAAAATGGACTATTTCTGGAACAGGGTGATTTTGTTTGTTGTCCTTAATGATTTTATAGTTTACTCTTGAGTGCAGTTTAATTCCAGGCAATTATTTTAGAATATGTATAACTCTTTCCTGAAAGAGGCTGTAGAACAAGGAAATGAGAGCAGTAAAGTGAATCTGGAGTATTGTTTTTATCAACTAATGCAAATTCCCAATTCAGTTTTGAGCAATTTACTACAAAATGTGTAGAAAATGTACTCCACAGCATTGATCTTTTAAAATCCATTAACATGCACATCAATTAAGACAGACACTCGGGTTTTAAGGCACTCTAGCTATTGTTATTTTGCCTTCATTTCAGACACCAGCAATATATTTCCTTTCTAAGCAGACATGTTAAACTTGTTAAAACATCAGGAGCTGTATGTAAACTGTGTTGAGCAAATAAGTATTTGAAAATCCACATTTTAATTGTTTTTGCTTTGCTCTAAACTGGAAGAAGCCGCAAAAGTATTTCTGCCAGAATATCTAGAGGAAAAAGTAGACAATCTCTTCAGCATCTGGAATCGGTCGACTTTCTTGGCCCTACTGAGATTTGTAATTCTGAATGACTGTGTGGAAACAATATAGCACCATCTGCTGGTCTTCTGTGGAAATCTACCAAAATTCTGAATTTAGCCAAATTCCAGAGAAAATATTTTTTTATTAATGAGTTTTTTATATGAGAACATCTGCATAGAAGCAAATCAAGAAGCACCATGCATGTTTGAAGATGACGGTGATTCTTTGGGTTTAAAGCACAGCTTCGTCACAGTTGTTTGCTAATATCTCTTCTTCCGTTTACTTGTTGTTTCTGTACTACACAGTAAACTTGCCTGCTGTTTCATTGCCAGGAGACATTTATTAAACAGGGTCTCTTCGTCAGTGAAAATACGCTGGTGAGAATCCCACAGCAATTGCCTGTGTGGGATATGCATGTCCTCCCTGTGACTGCACGAGATTTCTCTGGTTGCCCCAGTTTTCTCCCTCATCACAAAGATATGCGGGTTGATAGTTTAATTGACCACTGTGAATTGACCCCATTGTGTAGTCAAACAGTGGAATCTGAGGAGAATTGATGAGAAATTAGAGAAAATATAAAATGTGAAATGGTGTGGAATTAGCATAAATGGTGCTTGATAATTGACGTGCAGTGAACTGAAAGGCCTGTTTCTGTGCTATATCTCTGATTTGGAGATAAAATGGCCTCCCCTTATCATCATCATTATAGCCTTTGTGTGTTCCTTTTTCAGAGTTATACCTTATGGCTGCCTAGCAACAGGAGACAAATCTGGTATTATCCAAGTTGTTTCTGCTGCAGAAACAATAGCCAATATCCAGCTAAATAACAGTAATGTTGCTGCTACTGCAGCCTTCAACAAAGATGCTTTGCTGAACTGGCTGAAAGAGAAGAATTCACCGTAAGTTTTCATTCTTTGCTTGATGTATCCAAAGAACCTTTAGAACTTTTGTATATGCGAATTTTCCCTCTTTTCTTCATACTAATTTGCACCTTCCCTCCCATATAAAGGTCCTTGCTGGGGAATTTCCTGAAAATTATAGTTGCAATGTTTGAGCTCACCCTGATTTCTCCACAACTTACAAGTCTGGATTTGAGTTACTGTTCAGGGACTGTTGAGATTACTGTCCCGTGGGCTGTCCTTATCTAAATTCCATGCAGGTGCAAGCCAACTGGGTATTAGATTGCATCAAAGTTGCATGAAAACCCACCTGGTTTTCACTTTCCCATCCTGCTGAGTGGCAAGAAGGCCATGTTTGGGAGAGATAAAGATTTATTTTAAAGGATAAGAATTTGAAATGCTGCTGGTGTCCTAATGGTACTAGGTATCCTTGTATATGCATTAGTGAAGCTGTACAGTAAGACTTCAGCAGAATACTGAATGGCATAGCACATTTTCATATGAGGAGAGGTTAATCAGTTGATGTCTTTTATTCTAGAGTTAAATGATTGAGGGGAAATTTCATTGAAAAATCTTGTGCAAGACATTAGTGAGGCTACATTTGGAGTATTGTGTTTAGTTTTGTTCACCATGCAATAAAAGCAATGTCAATAAGCTGGAACAAATGCAAAAATGATTTACAAGAATGTTGGGGCTGGGTTACAGAGAGAGGTTGGGTAAATTAGGTCTCTATTTCTTGGAGCATACAGTGAGGGGTGATCTTGTAGATGTGTATAAGATCATGAGGGGCATAGATAGGGTAAATGCGCTCAGTCTTTTTCCCAGGATTGGGGAATCAAAAACTAGAAGACTTAGGTTTAAGGTGAGAGCGAAGGTATTTAATGGGAATCTGAAGGGCCTTTTCCCACACAGAAGATGATGGGTATGTGGAATGAGTTGCCTTAGGAAGAGGCTGAGGCCGGTACGTTAACAATATTTAAAAGATATTAGGACAAGTTCATTTAAAGGAAAAGCTTAGAGGGATATGTGCATCTGGTTGTCATGGACCAGTTGGGACAAAGGGCCACCTTCTGTGCTGTATTTCTCTGTTGTGGGGTTTGGTAGGATAAATGGAGGGATGGTGTTTCTTTTTTTGTTTTTTTTTAATTATTTAGTTTTAATCTATAATTTTTTATACATTCATAAGTACACATTGAGATAATATAAAAAGTAATAAGGCACTTAAATAGATAATTATGTGCAATTGTAATTCCACCCTATTAGACTAAGCAATGACAATAATTGTTAAGAAAAATAGTAATAATAGTGGATTAATAATAATTCCATGTATCTCTTCTGAACCATTACTTCTGGTCCAAAATATTATATGTAACCCTATGTAACTACCATTGTAGGATTTTATATCCTAACTCGTTCATGTTTGCTTCTACCCCCAAGCATAATTCTCCAATCCCTATGTACTTATTTACTTAATTTTTCCATATTTTTCCCCTTTCCCAAATCTTTTCCTTTACTTGTGTTAATTCCCTATTTTCAAAAAAAAACAGTAAACAATTGAACCAAGGGTGCTTACATTAGCAATATCACTGTGTTGATGAGAAAAGCAGTATAAATCATTAGGAGAATCAACCAGAGTCTGCTCGCTTTGGAGTTATAAATTCAATCCATTTATTCCAAATTTGATTAAATTTTTTTTTGATTTCTCAAAGAGTAGGTCATCTTTTCCATTTTAAATATTTCCAAAATAATTTCATGCCAATTTTCTAATGTAGGTGATATTGGATTTAGCCACTTTCTGGTGATTGATTTCTTACTTGCCGCTAAGAGGACCTGTTGCAACTTTATGTCTTTCTTCTGATCCGAAAACAATACATTTTCCAAGTAGAGCGACTCAAAGGGGATGGTGTTTCTCATGGTTTGGGTGTCTAGAATCCAATCTTCTCTTTAACTGAAGTCCGGCAAGCCAGGCAACGTCCTTGTGAATCTCCTCTGTACTCTTCCCCCGACATAATAACACACTTTCCAAAGTGGGATGACCAGAACGACAAACAACACTGAGAGTGTAGTCTAAGCAGTGTTTTGTAAAGTTACAACATAACGTCCCAACCTATATATTCTGTGCTCTGATCTATGTATACAAGCATGCCTTCTTCACTACCCTATCAGAACTATGGAATTAACCTAAGGTCTCACTGCTCATCAACTTTCTTTAACAGCAGATCATTTACCGTATATGTCCTACCCTGATTTGCCTTCCCAAATTGCAATAACCCAGACTTCTTGCAATTAAATTCCATCTGCCAACACTCCATCTGTCTGTGATCTGTATTGTACGTAGCTTTAGACAACCCTTGCCCCTATGCACAAGTTGTGTCAGCTACAAGCTTAACTAATCTTGCCTCATACAATCATAGCCAAGTACTTATTATATGTCACAATGAAGTTCCCAGCATCAATTCCTGCAGAGCACCCATGGTGCTTACAGTGCAGGACTGTTTCAAATGCCTTGAAGTCCATTTAGACAAATCTATTACTCTGTTTTCATCAACCTTAAGTTACCTGGTGATTAGTCAGAAAATACACGAAGCACTATCTAGTCAGGTAGCATCTGTGCAAAGAGAAATAGGAACGTAGCTATACATTGCCTCAAGTCAAACTCTCCTCACAATGTTACATTTATTTAACATAATATTGGTAAGTGAAATCCTCATTGCTGTATTCTTAATTTCTCCATGGGTCATTGTTGTTATGCTTTCTATTTTCTGAGGAGGGCAGAGTATTTTTGCTGGTGTAAGACGATTGTGGTTAAGGATTAAGGCCAATAAATGTGGCTCCAGCTAATATAAAATAATGGCAGGTTTGTTCTATGGCCAATTACCACAGTCTGTGTGCAGTTAACATGCGCAAAGCTAAATTAAAATCATTAACTTTCAGAAATTCAGAGTAGACAATAAGCCGTTGTGAAAAAAATTTGGATCATCTTAATTTTGGGATTGTTTGGATTTCTGCCTAGGGTTCCAAAGAAATTCTTGTGCACATCTGAGAAAAAAATAACTACAGCCATTGGAAGGAGTTGATACAGATCCTTTTGACAAATCTGTTCATTTCATCCATGTCAGATTGTGACTCACATGGATTGCTGTAATATTTTCCACAAATGGATGCCTAACTAGCAGTTATACTGAACGTTCTGTTCATGAATAAAGCAGAATAATTATTGAAATGTACAGGAAAGTTCCTGCTACTATAATTATTTGTTAGGACTACTATTTATTTATGTCAGATCTTGGTGGATTTGCCTCAGTGTGTTCACAAAGAAAACCATTAAATTGATTGTATTGCAATAGGTAATGCATGGATGATGTGACAGTGTAATGTCCGATTTACAAGCCCAGGAACATTGAACGTACCAGCATCAGTAATTAACCAGCAACAGCAACAGTCACAAGGTTATTGAATTGTCATAGCAATGTTTTGGAAATCTGTTGACCCCAGTCAGGTACTTTGTACCTCCAAAGTCAATATAATTGATTTCCAACTTCCTTCAAAGTAGCCCCCTTGTGCTGGTCAAGGCTAAAATTTGCATCCACAAATCAAAAATCAAATTTGGGTGGACTACCGTCCATCGATCTGGGCACTGGGCAAGACCAACATCAACCCAGCTCATACAATCCTGCAGAATTCTCCTCACCAACCGCCAGAGATCTGTGCAAGGCACAAGTCAGTTAAATCGTAAACAAAGATTCACACCTTGAAGGAGGCCACAGGTTACTGTCCTATTAGTAGTCTTGGGCAAGGATGCAGTATTCAGTCAGGAAGGAGTGATCCTCCATATTGATTCCAGACCTTGTGACATCTTCTGCATCATGGCAAGCTTAGGCAGGAAAATTCACTGTTGGTTGTCCTCCCTTAGCAGATGAAACTGGAGAACTCCCTGTTGAATGGTAATTGGAAGCAGCTTTTGAGAGCTTTGGGATGGGTGGATCAACTCAATTGCCTAATCCTCAAGGAAGGAATTGGTGGATTTGAATTCCAGCAAAACAGCA
The DNA here is from genome assembly GCF_048418815.1 of Hemitrygon akajei. Lineage (NCBI taxonomy): Eukaryota > Metazoa > Chordata > Chondrichthyes > Myliobatiformes > Dasyatidae > Hemitrygon > Hemitrygon akajei. The sequence goes on from NC_133126.1 coordinate 138,685,108, forward strand.
AGAGCCAAAAAGGGGGGGGGGGGGTGGTGAAGGAAGAAAGTACTTGCCATAGCTGATCCAAACTTTACCGATGCATATATTTATTACATTACTTTAAAAAATGACAACTGTTCAGGTTACAAAAAGTGAATATTTACTCTCTTCATAGTTTCTGCCGGGCTCACTGTGTTGTTCCATACATTTCTATTTTTTGAAAGCTGAAACAATTGTACCATACTTATTAGCAGTGCTTTACCATAGACCAACGGAAAACATTAAATGATTTTTTTTCCCTCCTTTTTAACCACAGGGATGCCCTTGACCGAGCAATTGAGGAGTTTACTCTGTCGTGTGCTGGCTACTGTGTAGCAACCTATGTACTAGGGATTGGGGACAGACACAGTGACAACATTATGGTTCGAGAATCTGGTCAGGTATGATGCTATGGCAGTTGTAAAGCTGTGACTTGGGGGGAGAAAAAAACATTAATCTCAAACAATTTTATTCAAGTTTTAAATGATCAGCTGCTTATCTTGAAACTGTGTCACCTTGTTCAAAACTTCCCGTACTGAAACAACAACACTTGCCCCCTTAGAATATTGTATGTCCCAATATAGTCAATCCACATTCTGCCAACCTCCAAAGAATTACAGACCCCATCTGATTTCATAGGATAATCCCTCATCCCAGGAATTAGTCTAGTGAATCTCCATTAGACTACCTCCAGTACTGCTATACCTTTCCTTGGGAGCATGGTCTCACCAGCACCCTTGTAGCAAATCAGTTGTAGTTTTATTACGCTAATAGTAAAATGATTCTTGCCACTCAGGAAGCAATCCAAAGGAGTACCACTTATAGTGGTTGCTGATGGCTGTGTTAACTTTGTATTTCTGCCCACTAACAATGGGCATGCCAAGATTTGTTTCAGTGCTGTCATTTATAGTTTACCGTCAGAATTGAAACTATTAATGGTCTAATAGCAAGTTGTCTTGCTTACCTGGGCCCTGAAATTGGTTTCAAATTATGAATGACATATTCCAGTGCAACAGGTTTCTTGACAGTAATGCTTCTTTTCTTTCTTTTTCCAATATTTTTATTAAATTTCATATACACTGTAGTGTTCTCGTGCAAGGTGTAGAAACGCTGAACCAAACACCCAAGTTAAACTGAAGTCAATGAGGACTGGATCGCAATAAGATTAACCGTTTACTGTTCACTCTTCCACATTAACGTATGGTGAAAACTGTTGATAAAACAATACAAAATATATACAAAATCTGTTTCCTTCTTGGCATCACATTTACATCATAAATACTTGTAAAAGTAAGACTACAGCAAACTATATTACATTAAAGTCTCATTAAAGTACAACATACAGTCAAAATTTACCTACGCCACCAACAACTTTAAATACACTTCAACACAAACTTACCAGCAACGCTTTCAATAGCACAAGAAAATAAACTTTATCAACCGTCATTTCTTTTAACAGAATCAGCATTAACATTTTTACTTCAACATATCGACTGTCATATGAACATGGTGTTGCTTCTATGATGTTTCTTAGTGCGTAGAAATGGAATTTTTCTCATGTTGATCCAACACGCACAAGCCCCCACCTTCTCCAAACTGGTATTTACCCACAAGACACGTCGAAACCGGGTCTGACATCATCACATGCCAAAATACATCACAGATAATGAATTTACCTTCAATAACTGCAACGTAGTTATCAACCTTAACTTTAACTAGAAAATAATTTAAATGAATTATTCAAAGTGAAAATGTAATAAAGCTAAATAAATGCCTTAAGGGCAACATGTACACAAATACAGAATTCATAAGGATACATTATAAATCAGAAAAATATAGCACAAAATGCACTATATATAAATCACACTGAGACAATCACGGTATCCCATATTCATGATCAATCAAATAAAATGAATTGAATTATGAAATACTATAATATGGTTAATTATATTATTTTTAACAAATCTACACCCACTACCAAGACAAGTAATGCTTCAAATGAATATTCACAGTAACCAATTATACCTCTCAGAGTAGCAGGTTGAAAGATAAATTGGAGTTAGCACTTAGCACAATGTCTCTTTTTTCAGGATTTAGGGGTCGATATTAATTTAGATCTGGAACTTAATGAAGTCTCAACACATGCATAGCAGGTGGAGTGCAAAGATCATCTCCCAACTGCATTTTGACTGTAGACCCCTCTTGGGTTGCAGCAGAGGGGCATTTCCCAACGCTTGTCCTGGAAAATAGCATTTTATTTCACAGGCTACAAGAGATCCAGGCAAAGTTTAGGTATTTTACCCTTGTTTTTAAAATGGAACATTCTGTTATTCTTGAATGGCAGATACATTATGAAACGGTCATTTTCAGGTTTTTCATGGGCACAGCATATTATACCCTCACTTGCTCCCAAAGCCAACAGCATTGCATTGTGAAAAATTCTACTACTATGAGGACTTAATCACAGCGGAACTGGCCAGTACTTAATAATAAGTTGATAGCTATGGGTCTGTAAACTGTACTCAATACAAAGTTGGAAACTCAGAGTTAGAAGTAAGTTTTGGTTACAGTTTTGCAAGAGTGTGATCCTTTTTCTCCTTGCCTCATATTCAAGCTCTTTCATATTGACTTTGGCCATATCCTCGGCAATTTCAAATCCAAGTTTGGGATTAAGAGAGAGCGTGTGCCTTTCATTCTTACCCATGACTTCATCCATGTCATACAACAAGGAAAAACCGGAAACACTGAAAAATTTAGCAGGTAAGTAAATAATCAAATTGATGTTATGTTGAGTTTGTGTAAGAATGGAAACTATTCTAGAGCTATTGCTAACAGTTTTTAGTACAGGTTTCCCCCGCTATCCGAAGGTAGAGCGTTCCTATGAACCTGTTTGTAAGCCGAGATGTCATAAAGCGAAGAAGCAATTACCATTAATTTATATGGGGGAAATTTTTGAGCATTCCCAGACCTAAAAAATAACCTACCAAATAACACATAAAACCTAAAATAATACAAACATTTAGTAAAAGCAGGAATGATATGATAAATATACAGCCTATATAAAATAGAAATATTGTATGTACGGTGTGGTTTCACTTATCAAAATCAGGAAGACAGTGATTCAAAATCGATGTGGAGAAAAAAATTCGGCGAGTACACGCAAGCACACATACACGCCTACACACGTATACACATACGCGCACAACTGCTCGCACAAGACTTCATGGTCATGGTAGTCTTTCTCGGGGTAACACACGTATAAAGCCGGCATCTTTTTTTTGTCAAAGCGAAAATCCTCTTTGGTTAGCGAAAACAGGTACTAATGTCGGTCTTTCATAACAGCGAGCTGTCGTAAATCGAACGTTCAAAAAAACGGGGCCCACCTGTACATTGTCGAGCTGACAATTTTACTATGACTAAGAAACTGCACAATAAGCATAGAACATAATCTCACTCCATAGAGAGACGTAATTGGTTATATGGTGTAAAACTTTAATAACAAAACCTATAATTAGATAATTATTAAAGTTAGACACTTCAAAACTTCAGACTTGGCTATCCATTATATATTCATATTGTTAATATTACAGTCTGTGCATTGACTGAGGTTTACAGTTCACTTTTGCCTCATCATTTATTTCTGAGCAATTCAGAGCATCCACACTGATGAGCATTGGAAATATACCCTTGAGACTGACGGGTGTAAATTTGACTTCACTAGTGCTTGCATAAAATTCCTAGTGTTGTTCCTCCAGTGGAACAGCACTAAGGAAAGGCTAAACACTTAAGAGAAGCAGTGGGCAGATGTTGTGAGCTACAAGATTAATACTGGTTTAGACCAGAAATTGGTAGTTCAGCCTCTTTTTCAAAAGGCATTGTCAAGTAATGCAGCGAGTGCAACAATTGATATCATGGTAAACACATTTAACATGACGCCATGGAAAATGTAAATAATCAAAACTTTTTAAGTAAATTGAGCATAATTTTGCAGTGTTTCATAAATAATGACAGAACTCTGGTTTACTGGCCCAAAGCTTAGTTTTCCAGAAACATTCTACCCATAAAACATTTTTCCTCATAATGGAATAGTATTTCTTAAATCAGTTTTAAAAATACTTTCATGTTTTGCTGCATTTGAAACTAACATTTATATTCAATATTAACAAAAAAAAATCAGAAATAACTTTAAATTTGCTATTATTTCTTGTTATGGTGTCATTAGCTTGAAGGACTATGTCAAAAATCAATACACGGGAAGAGAGCTAATTTAACACAAAGCAATTGGTTGCAAAGTATGTATTAATACATCATATAAACTACAGAGCACTGAGATGTGAAATGTGCTCTTTTTCAAAGGTTTCGTCAGTGCTGTGAAGAGGCATATTTAATTCTACGCAAGAATGGAAACTTGTTCATAACACTGTTTGCGCTCATGTTGACAGCAGGACTACCTGAGCTTGGCTCTATCAAAGACATCCAGTATCTCAAGGTAAAACCATATTTCCACGTGCCCCTATTTACCCACCCCTTCAATTGTACTCAATTGCCACCTATCAAGGAAGAAAACAATCACCATGTACTCCAGTTGTACTGGACTTCTTCAGCCATGAGTTGGGATCTTTTACTTTTGGGTTTCTGCAAGTATACTTTCAAAGCACAATAGCATAAAGGTTAGCTCCAAACAGGGTTCGATTCCCACTACTATCTTCAGAGTTTGCACATTCTCCCTGTGACTGCGTTGGTTTCTACCAGATGTTCCAGTTTTCTCCCATATTCTGAAGGTGTACAGATAGAGTTAGTGAGTTGTGGGCATGCATTTTGGCACCAGAAGCTTGAGAACTCTTGTGGCTTGCCGTCAGCGCAACATTTGGATTGTGGTGGTCGTTGACGCAGAACAGCCATGTTTTGATGCACGTGTGGCAAATAAAGCTAATCTAATCTAAAGTGTCAGTATCCCTTGAAAATTCATTTTTAAAATGTGTTGATGTTTCTGCAAAGGTTTTACTGATTCCCTCCTATTGTCACCAGGACTCGCTGGCTTTAGGAAAAAGTGACGAGGAAGCATTGAAGCAGTTTCGACAAAAGTTTGATGAGGCCCTTCGCGAAAGCTGGACAACTAAAGTGAACTGGATGGCTCATATTGTGGCCAAAGATGGGCGGTCCTAGCAGAAATGAAAATGTTACAGGCTGTTATATTAGTGAACATCTGACTTCTGGCTCAAATTACAGGAGAATACCCAGTTGCTGCACTTCATGCCTTCCAGCACAATTAGAACATTGCCTAACATTGCAGGACCTTGTTGACTTTGCACACTGCAGGCTACTGGTTGCTTCATTTTTTGGGCTTTTATTGGCATGGTACTAGTGTAAGATGTGTATATTTTCCAGATGTCAGTGATGACAGATACACAAACATTGCTACTACTACAGATATTGTACTGGCATTGGTTGTTCTTTTTAGTGTCTATTTATACTAGATTTGTTGTAAAAACTAGTTTTACAGCTTTTAAAGTTTTATTAAAAATGGTTAAGATGTCATGGCAGGATCCAATGAATGGGAATTGAGTATTTATTATCTTGGAGAATTAGTTTACACCAATCCATACAATTGAACAAGTAATCTGTATCAGTCAATCTCTTCTTGAACAACCAGAGCCAGGTAAATGTTGTTACTGACATTTCTTTTAAGTCAAGAAAAACAATTCAATTTAAGCTTGTAATTTTGAAGCATATAGCTTGAAGTACAGATTGAGGAAAGAACTGGATATTTTATACTGAGAACATCTACCCATGACACTATTCTGGTTTGTTATTTTATACATGATTTATTAAGGCTGGAAAGCCTCTGCTGTGTAACTCAGCACTGAATAAGGAACACGTTTAGCAGCAGATTGTCATTTAACTTTCTAATCTATCAAGTCAACTGCTATCTTCAGGAATGATTCATTTCCTCAAGTCTTTTTTCCCTTGATATACAAGGGTTTTTGCTGTTAAGTTTTCACTCTGCCAAGACTAGAGAGTTTGATGGAGTTTCACATAATGTTTGGATACGTGGTTAGATTTTAAGTCAATGGAAGGCAGCTTACCATCTATAATTCAACCAAAGGGTTTAAACATCCTTTGATATCTTTATCATTTTCCAAGTTCAGTTACTGATGAAATGAAGTTTGGTTTGAAGTTCTATTCTGAAGTGTAGCAATCTACCTACCTATGCTATCTGCATACAGGGAGGTATATTCAGCAGAGGTAAGGATTCTGAAAGCACCGTTATGAACTTCTGAGATACTTTAGATTGCACGTTCGTAGCATTTGGATTCCATGAGGCTTTGTGTATACAGTATTTACACAAACAAGTGTAAATGCCCAGTTAATAAACTAAATAATGATGAGTTCCATTATATGCCAAGTTCACCCACAGCAGTTCTGTTCTCAGCTTATATTGGGAAAAACTCTTTTGCATGTTTGATAATAATCCATTTTAGTTCAAATTTTTTGGAGATATTTCATGGTTTACATACACATTGACTCAAATTTACAGATCATTCAATTCAATCCAAATTTAGATGGTTCTGCCCTCCATCAGCTATTATTTAGGGCATTACCAATCTTACATTTTTTTTATTCAGTTAAGATGCAATATCATCATCTTCTATTGATTTATCTCTCTCCACTGCTGCTTATGGAAGATGGAGCATGAATCAAGAAGCAAAATGAGTTTTGTTGCGCTTTCTTGCTCCTGGTGCTGTGCAATACAGTGCAATAGAACCCGTGTGTGGGATGGAAAAAGCCACGGCGGCCATTCAAAGTGTTGTTGAATGAGCTACTCTGGTGTCTTCAATGAATGTATAAGATTGTAATGGCTTTCACTATGAAGCAATTTATCCCCTTCTCAACTTTTAAGACAAAATAATAGATTTTTATTATGATGGAAGACTTGACATTACTTTGAGTTTCACTTTGTTGAATAATAGTCATTCAGCACAGATTACTCTTTGCAAAATTTTTTGACTCCCAACATTTCTGCCTGCAAAACAAACCATTTCAGTCTCCATATTTTACCTTGAAGTGATTTTTATTTGCACAGTTTAACATAAATATTATAAAATAATAACACTCAAGTGTACTTTAGCCAATAATGGAAGCATACAAAACTGAACTAGCAATCATATCTCTTTTGCAAAACTGTAATTGGCATAATTATATAGACTCGTGTCATTACAACCTAGCTCCTTTCATTCTAGACAGCCAAAGTCTATTGCATTAGACCTGGACTTGCTCAAAAGCCATCAATAATAACATATCAAAATCCACCTGTGCCAAGGAATCAACATATGAATCATAATTCTAACTGCAGCAGTTACCTGAAAAACAAGCCAAAACCACTGAGACCCTGTGAGCGATTCAGCAGTGTATGACGCTGATGCATTTCCAATTAACTTGAGTTCTGAGTTGAGAAAAGTATGTCTGATCCTTTATTATGAAACAAGCAAAGATGAGCGATCAAAATTAACAATATTAATAAAGTTAAGGACAACAGAACTAGCGAACCAAGCGATAGTGGAAGTATGGGCGCTCAACTAAAACTATCCAACCAAGTCTCTCCGTAACTAAACTAATGGCACAAAAGGTGAATACGTGACTACTCATCCTTCTACCATGACCCAACCCACGTGTCAAATTAACGTAGCCCATAATAAAATCACGCAACACAAAATACACACAGAAAATAGATACATGGCTTCTACATCCCAGCCTCTAATTATTACACTATAATAATTAAATCTACTTACTTCAAAACTAGGAGGCACGAAATCTTCAAGTATAAACATCTTGACATTTATGCAAACATCCTGTTCTTCAAGTTATGTAACAGTCATCTAGGTCAGAGGTCAGCACTTAGCCCGCTACAGATTGATCTTCACCACCACTCTGTCAAATTAGTAAGTCAAGTCAAAGTCATGAAGTCAAACAACCAAAATAAGTTAAACTTCTAGAGCTGTAGCTCCACAAACCTCTGCCTCCTGTAAAAGATAGATCTTGGGTTACCAGTTCATGAATAGTTGAGCAAATGATAAGCAAGCATGCAACTGACTGGAAAAAGTAGTATAGAAAGCCCAATAAGTATTGTGGGAGCAGACGAGGAAGATCTAATCATGTTCAGTGTTCTAATGGTTATGCACCGTGTCTCTAGGCTCTTTGTATGCCAAGTCTTGCAGTGATTGTGAATGTTATTTATTTGTTTTAAATATATATTCAATGTTCCTTTCCACATCTCTACATTTCCCTTCACTTATCGTATCTTTTGAAAGTTTGTGGAGCGGACTGCTCCTTGGCTACTGTCAATGCTGCTTTACCATGATCCAAGATGTAACTGAGGCAGTGAAGTGTGTATCTATTAGTCTTCCCCACCTTTACAAACAGAGGTGCTGTTATAACCTTCTGACCAACTGACGGACATCACACTTGCCATCTGACAACTGAAGTGGTTGAATGTCTGAGATTAGGATTTGAGTCAGTAACCCTACTATTGGCGTTAAAAGTGCGCCAGAACCAGTGCAACTTTCCACTTTGTATATAGTTTATTGCTACTACTGATGTAAATATTATGGATTAATGTTTTTTTTCACAGGCTTGGACAACACACTTACACTGATACAGCAAATATTACGATTGAATTCCAAGTCTTTTCCATATGTACATTAAATAAACAGAGGAGTATTTCATGGAACTGTGCCTTTTTAAAGTTTGAATGTATTGATGTTACAGAAATGTTTCTGAATTTCTTTCTGGTATGATCACCCAAATGTTACATTTCAGATGGACGAGTGCAATGATGCACATTAAATGGATGTTAAATGTATATTTTGCTTTTAAATAAACTTTTTATAGAAAAAAATGTTCACTGGTTTCATAATTTCAGAATCATGTGTAATATCACTGGCATATATCATGAAATTTGTTTGCAGCAGCAGTACAAATTATAACAAATATATATCATAAGATTAAAGGAGTAGTGAAAAAAGAGTTAAAAGTAGTGAGGTAGTGTTCATGGATTCATTGTCCATTCAGATATCTTATGGTGGAAGGAAAGAAGCTGTTCCTGAAACATTAACTGAGTACCCTCCTGCTCCCGTACCACCCACTTGATGGCTGCAATAAAAAAGGGTATGTCCTGGGTAAAGATGGACGTGGCCTTTATGAGACACCCCCTTTTGAATGTGTCCTCTATGCTAAGAAGGCTAGTGCCCATGATGGAGCTGGCTGAGCTTACAACTTCCAGCAGCTTTTAATTTGTGAGTGTTTTATTTGACATGCTGATTCTCCTCAAACTCCCAATGAAACATGGCCACCGTTTAGGCCTTTTTTGTAATTGCATCAGTATGTTTGGCCCAGGATAGATCTTCAGAGATGTTGACACCCAGGAATTTGACACTGCTCACCATTTCCACTGCTAAACCCTCAACTTCCCCTTTCTGAATTCCACAATTCCTCCTTTGTCTTAATGACATTATGGTGACACCACTCTACCAGTTGTTCATTCTGTCTTGCTCTCAGGCACCTACTTGTTAACCTTCTGACAGCAATAATTGTGCCATTGGCAAATTTATGGGTAGCATTTGAGCCATGCTTTCCCATACAGTCGTGGGTGTAGAGCGGTGGTGTAAGTACATGTCCTTGAGGTATGCCAGTGTCAGCGAGGAGGAGGTGGTATTTACAGTCTGCACTGACAGTGCTCTCCTGCTGAATAAGTGAACGATCCAGTTGCAAAGGGAGATACAGAGGCCCAGGTTCTGGAGCTTGTTGAAGGTATGATTGCACTGAGCGCTGAGCTTTAATCAATAAGCACCAGCCTAATGTAGGTATTACAATTGTCCAAGTGATCCAAGGCTGAACTGGTGAGATTGTATCTGCTGTAGACCTACTGTGGCAATGGGCAAATTGCATTGGACCTGTATGAAGTAACACTTGCATTGTTTGCTAAACTAAAGGGAAACAATTCCACGCATCATAGCGGAAGATCTATAACTCCACTATAAGCTCATTGATGAAGAGCAGGTGTTGAGAGGAAAGGGTTCGAAGAAAGAGGGCGTTCCTAGTTCCCCCTCTTGCTTTATAACACAAAGATAATGGCTGCTACTTGGAAAGAAAATTCAGCAAATGGGCATTTAAAACACAAAATTTTGATAAATTATAATTTCAGAATGATGAAATTATAAAATTCACCCCTTTGGCCAATTCGTCTTTGCATTGTGTGTTTTAGTTGATAATACATTGTTTTCTAGTTTTAGAGCAATGCAAACAATTTTTTAGAGCGTGTAAAAATTGAAATCAATTGCACTTATTCATTTGTATAAAGACCAACCTACTTAAATTGGAACAAAATATAATGGGCTGTATAATGCTAAAGCTCCATGGTAATTCCAGAGGACACTGTACTTCAGCTGCTGCGTACATCCCAGGGTGCTCCAAGCATCTTGCTCCACAACTGGCCTTGATCCTGATTACTTATTAGTTATGCAAATATCTACAAAGTTCCATAATTAAGCCTGCACACTCATTGTGGTACAGTGAGGAACCGCTGATATGACTGATGCACACCCCTGACAGTTAAATCTGAAAAGCCACAGAGATCTCAAAGCACTGTTCTCCGGAAGAGCGCACATTCACTTTTAACATTGCTGAAGCACACCTATTCCTAAACAGAATTAAATTCTGTGGTTATGAACTGTAATTACTCAATACATATCCAAAAATTAGGTTTTTATAAGGGCTTAATTTTTAAACTTTTTCCACTTTCAAAACTGATACATGTAGTAATTTGATGAATGACCACTTTTAAAGCTCATATTTTAGAAGGGAACATAATTCCAATTGACAGTAATTTTACATCCAGCATCACAAATGTATTTTCCTTCTTGGTGCTTAACATTACTGTATTGAATTCTGCTAGTCTGTATTACCACATTGTGCACAAAAACACAGAAGGTGCAGAACCAAGTCAAAAGACTCCAAGCCTGCTCTGTCATTTAGACATATCTGATCTTTGTCATCAAACCTAATTTCCTACACAACCCCATAGTTACCCTACAGATCAAAAATCAGTCTCAAACATACTGGCTCAGCACCCACAGCTTTCTACAATAGAGTGCTCCAAAAGTTTATGGCCCACTTGATGTTAAAACACATGGCTTTCCCAGATTGAGAGGTAACAAGTGAAACAACTCCACGTCCCCAACTCCAGCCTCCAATATACTGTAGTTCTAAGACCCAGATATACAAAGTGCAGATTAATAACTGCAGATTTGACGTCAAAGTTACAAGTAAATTCAGTTAATTTACCTCTCCTCTCCAATCATTTTTATTTAGTTTATTTATTCAATCAGAGATTCAGCGTGGAGTAGGCCCTTCCACTGCTTCCAGCCGCGCCATGCCAGCACCCCCTGCCAACCACGATTTAACCCTAACCTAATCACGGGACAATCTACAATAACCAATTAACCTGCACAATACGTCTTTAGACTGTGAGGAGAAACTGGAGCATCTGGGAATTCCACGGGGAGGACATACAGAGACTCGTTACAGAGGATGCTGGGATAGAACTCCGAACCCTGACACCTCGAGATGTAATAGCTGTGACTGCTGCACTACCATGGCACCCACTCAGAAAATACATGAAAGTTATAGCAACAGTTTTATCAAATCCTGATTTATTTCCAGTATAGTGGTCCACAATTAAATGCCACAATTGTGACAGCCTTCTTGGATACACCTAAACCACATGCCCAACAATTCTAGTGCACTGGGCTTATAAGGCATTACAGTCCTCCCTGCTTCCCCCTGCCCCATCCACAGAGTTGCTACAAGCAAACTCCAATATAGATTAAAATACCCTTGTTTGCCACCCATCCCCTTGATACCAGGTTTGGATCTTGTTATTCACTGGATTGGTTGCTCCTTTACTGGGGTCTGTGGTTGAGGTGGGTGGTGAAGATAATGTTATGGAGGAGCGTGAATGTCGATTTTGTTCTGGGGCACCCAAATGAGCCTTGCATTGAAAGTGCTACCATTTTGTGCGCCCGGTTCATAAATCATGTCATGAGTACGGGAGTGATCGCTAAAAGGGAGAGCCTAGTGATTTCTTCTGCTTGGTACAATATATTGCAATCATAGAACATAGAATATACAGGCCCCTTGGCCCACTATATTGTGCTGACCCTTTAACCTACTCCAAGATCAATCTAACACTTCACTCACACAACAAAATTTCTTTCATCTATGGGCCTATCTAAAGTCTTTTAAATAGCCCTGATGCATCAGCCTCTAACTCCAAAATGCTCCATACATTTACCACTCACTGTGTAAAAATCGTGCCCCTGATATACTCCCTGTGCTTTCCTCCCAACACCTTAAAGTTATGCCCCCTTGCATTAGCCGTTTCCATCTTGGGAAAATCTTGAGTCGTCCACACGATCTATGCCTCTTATTATCTTGTACATATCAAATTACCTCTCATCCTCCGTCACTACTAAGAGAAAAGCCCTGGCTCGCTCAGCCTAGCCTTTTAATAACATGCTTCCTAATCCAGGCATCATCCTGGAAAATCTCCTCTGCACCCTCTCTAAGGCTTCCACATCCTTCCTATAATGAGGTGACCAGAAAGGAACACAATGTTGTAAGTATGGTCTAACAGAGTTTATAGAGCTTCAGCATTACCTCATGGCACTTGAACTCCACACTGTTAAGAATCTTGCCATTAATCCTATATTCTGACTTTAGTATGACTTTCCAAAATGAATCACTTCACACTTTTCCAGGTTGAATTTCATTTGCCACTTGTAAGATCAGTTCTACATTGTATCAGTGTCTTGTTGTAATCTATGACATCCTCCTATATTAATCCACAACACCACCAACCTGTGTATCACCTGAAAGCTTACTAACCACCCTTCCACTTCCTCATCAAGTCACTTATGAAAATGGCAGAGTGCAGGGGTCCCAGAACAGATCCCTGTAAAACACCACTAGTTATCAACCTACAAACACATCTAAAATTGCATGCAACATGCACATTTCTGATGTGCCTTTCCTGGAGTACAGCAATTCTCAATTTACTCTCCCAAGTTTCTACTTAATAGCATCATAATTGACTCTCATTCAATTAAATACTTTCCCGTAACTTCTGCTCCTATCACTGTTGAAGACTATGGTAAAAGTCAGGGGGCTGTGGTCACTTTCTCTGAAATGTTCACCCACCAAGAGATTTGTTACCTGGTTCATTGTGTAGTACCAGATCCAGTACGGCCTCTCCTCTAGTTGGCCTGTCTATGTTTTGTGACAAGATTCATTCCTGGATATACCTAACAAATTCCACCCCATGTGCACCATTATTACAGTGATTCTTGCATACCATCTTATCAGTGTGGACTTGGAAATCTTGTTAATCTTGTACATCTTATTTTTAAGGTAACTTATATTTTATTTTTCTTAGCAAACACGAGGAAATCTGCAGATGGTGGAAATTCAAGCAACACACACAAAATGCAGTTGTGTCAGTCCTGACGAAGGGTCTTGGCCCGAAATGTCAACAGTGCTTCTCCCTATAGATGCTGCCTGGCCTGCTGCTTTCCACCAGCATTTTGTGTGTGTTATTTTATTTTTCTTATTTCTCTTCTAATATTTGTATATCTGTGCACATGCTATTGTGACATTGTAGATTCTTTGGGGATCAATAAATATCTATCTATCTAAACCTTTTGCACCGTGGAGGTGCCAATCATTATTACTGAAGTTGAAATTACCCATGACAACAACCCCGTTATTATGCATCTTTCCAAAATCTGCCTCTCAATCTGTACCTCAGTGTCTCTGTTTTTTTGGGGGAGTCTGTAGAATTCTTCCAGTAGAGTGATTGATCCCTTCCTATTTCTTACTTCCACCCATACTAGCTCAGTAACCATATAACAATTACAGCACGGAAACAGGCCATCTCGGCCCTTCTAGTCCGTGCCGAACGCTTACTCTCACTACCAAATGCTTATGTTTACTGGAGGGATTGTCAGTAGACAATCCCTCCAGGATATTTTCCCTTTCTGCAACTGTTATCCTATCCTCCCCATCTCTTTTACCTCCCTCCCTGTCCCTTTCGAAACAGCTAAACCCCAGAACATTCAGTAGCCATTCCTGCCCATGTGGTAGCCAAGCCTGTTTAATGACCACAACGTCATTGCCCCAAGTACCAGTCCAAACCCTAAGTTCATTGCCATTGTTTCTGATACTTCTTGCAATGAAATAGACACATGTCAACTCATGCAACTGACTGCAATTATACTTTCTACTACCAGCTGCCCCATCACATGACATCACTCTGGTTCATCTCTTTCTGCCGAGATAGTTTAGGTCTACCTCCCCTATTTCAAACATCTCTAGCAAAACCTGCCCACAAGGATACTGGTTTCCCTTGAGTTCAGGTGTAACCCATCCCTTTTTTACATGGATGGTAGAAACACATCATATTGGTAGAAGCAAATTTTGATGAATTAGGATTGAAAGAATAAGCAATGCTAAAGCAATTAATTTTTTTGACTTGTGAGAGTACTTAGTCTTTATGCAGGAAATATTTCATGTTACTTCGTTTACCACTGCCTTCCAATTTGGGGAAGATCTCCACCCATCATTGTGGAAAATATGTACACATTTCCCAGAAGCAGATGTTCGATGTGACAGTCCAACAAACATGGCTGCACTGTTGTATGTCACCGCCATTAATTGGAAGGATCAGATGTGCATTTAGTCTCTGCAGATTTTCCGGATCCCACTACCTTCAAATAAACCCTTGATCCACTGGAATGAATTAGCCATGTCTGTAAACCTGCCAAATAAAAAAAGATAAAATTACAAGAATTTATTGCAGAACTGTTTGTTCTTAGCCAGTTATAGAGAATTAAGAGGTGACCTAAGTGAAGATTTTAGCAATTAAGTTAAGAAAGCAGGAATTATTTCCTTTAGCTGAAGAATCCTCAATGAAGGAGCATAACCCTTTAGTAATAATTTTAAGGTTAAAGGTGAAGCATGGGAGAAATTCTTTACGAAAGACTCAGAAAGATCTGAATCATTCCCATTCTGAAATGCTCAAGGTCAGGTCAATTGAATGTTAATGCAAAATCAAAGTTGATTAATGAACTTAACATTAAATACAATCTCATTGAATAGAGAGCAAGCTCGAGGGTCTTGATTTTTTCCTCTACTTTTGTCTCTGAAAGAGGATACACACAGATACTGGTTTACAGATGGCATTAGGGTTACATCCTGCTATCTTGGTTTATTGTTTAATTTACACTCTGATATGGAAAATGGAATGGCAGTGAATATAAGGTATGATTTCTGTAACTCGATTAAGATTACGTTATTTGAAGAAAATAAACAAGCTGCATCTGAATGAAACAATGCTGAATATTTAAGATAAATATTCTTATACTTTTGTCTCACATGTTTTGGGGAAAACTATTTAAAGATCATTCTTTGAAAGAATTAGTGAACCTTTCTTGACTGATCATAAACTTCCAGTGACAGAGGGCAAACTTTATGAGACACCTTCTCATGAAAGTCAATGTTTTTCTGATGTTATTTCCTATCTGTGGTTTGAAGTCATGTAGATGTCATTCTAGAAACACGGTCATGTCCCACACCTATTTCTGTTTCATTGCGCGAACATTCCAAATCATTACACAAGCTACTCATTAAACTTTGTACATCACTGGGCTTTGGCATGTGGGGTGGAGGGGATTGGAAGAAGAATTAACTAACAATTAAATGAAAGGAAACAGTGATGTGCAATGAAATGAAGTCCCAGGCGTCCTGATGCAACATTTCTGGCTGACAGAATACACCTTGTCATTCTAAATGGGTGGAAAGAGCAGCACCCTGTTGGACATTCATGTCCCTCATATCCAGATTATAGGATTGTAGATATAAAAACCCTAGGCTCAATAGTCTGAAAAGTTCAAAAGTAGCAAATGTAATTCATCTTGGAGCAGTATGGAAAATGTGCTCTGTGCCTGTCATGCAACTCCAAATAACTTTTTTTTACATTGTACCGGTATTTGTGTGTGCCTGAACTTGTGCATATGGCAGTAAATTCAACTTTGAATCTGAGATGCACTTGAAAGTTAAAAATAATCTCAATAACCAATACGTTATGTGGATTTGTCAAGGAACAGAGAGATTAAAGTTCAAGGTTCAAAGTTCAAAGTAAAATGTATTGTCTGAGTACATACATGTCACCACAGACAACCCTGAGACTCTTTTTCTGTGGGCATACTTAGCAAATCTAAAGATCAGTAACTGTAAACAGGAGCAATGGACAACAAACTGTGCAAATGCAAATATAAATGAATAGCAATAAATAAGCATGAAATAACAAAATAAAAGAATCCTTAAATGAGTATAGTTATCCTCTTTCTTCAAGGTCTTGATGGTTGAGGGGTAGCAACTGTTCTTGAACCTGGTGCTCCAAGTCCTGAGGCACTTTCACCTTCTACCTGATGGCAGCAGTGAGAAAAGAGCATGGCCTGGATGGTGAGGATCTTTGATGATGGATGCTGCTTTTCTACAGCAACATTTCCTGTAGATGCGCTCAATGATTGGGAGGGTTTTACCCACCATGTTCAGGGCCGAATCCAGTATGTTTTGTAGGCTTTTCGCTCAAAAGCATTAGTGTTCCCATTCCAGGCTGTAATGCAGCGAGCCAGCACAATTTCCACCGCACATCTAAAGAACTTTACCAAAGTTTCTGATGACATGCCAAATGTCTGCAGACTGCTAAAGAAGTAGTAGAGGCACTGATGTGCTTTCTTTGCAATTATATTTATATGATGAGTCCATAACAGGAACTCTGACACAAAAGAATTTAAAGTTACTGACCCTCTTCACTTGATTATTGGCTCATGGACCTCTGGTTTCCCTCTCCTGAAGTCTACAATCAGTTCCTTGGTCTTACTGACAGTGAGTGAGAGGTTAGTGTTATGACACCACTCAGCCAAATTCTCAATCTCCCTCCTGTTTGCTCATTCATCACCTCCTTTGATATTGCCCACAATAGTGGTGTGATCAGCAAACTCATATATGGTGTTAGAGCTGTACTTAGCCATGCAGTCGTAGGTGTAAAGCATAATAATAACAGTATTTGGCATGTCAACGTACATGTATATGATTTAATATGTTAGTATTCTTTAATATGGCATTTTCATTAATTGTTAAAACATTAGTTACTGAAAGAAGTGCAGTATATTGTATAATCAATGAATGTTCATAAACAACTATGTAAGAGTCTGTCTTCCCGCCATTACGGACATTTACACTACACGCTGCATCCGCAAAGGAAACAGCATTATGAAGGACCCCATGCACCCCTCATACAATCTCTTCTCCCTCCTGCCGTCTGGGAAAAGGCTCCGAAGCATTCGGGCTCTCACGACCAGACTATGTAACAGTTTCTTTCCCCAAGCTATCAGACTCCTCAATACCCGAACCCTGGACTGACACCTTGCCCTACTGTCCTGTTTATTATTTATTGTAATGCCTGCACTGTTTTGTGCACTTTATGCAGTCCTGTGTAGGTCTGTAGTCTAGTGTAGCTTTCTTTGTGTTGTTTTTTTTTACGTAGTTCAGTCTAGTTTTTGTATTGTGTCATGTAACACCATGGTCCTGAAAAACGTTGTCTCATTTTAACTATGTACTGTACCAGTAGTTATGGTCAAAATGACAAAAAAATTGACTTGACTTGACTTGACTTGACTTGAGAGATAAATTGTGGAATCTGGAGCCAAACTGAACAAGAGATAAAGGTGATATTTACTGACCAATAGTGATTAAGTAAAATTTTAAAAAGTACATTATGTACATTTGTGGAATATGAAGTATAACATGCTGTAAGGGTTCGCTGCAATGTAATGTTTTTTCGTAATGTTCACTGCTGAAGTAATGGTTTCTCTCTAGCAGCAGTGCTTGGGTTATGGCTGGAGGTAACCGGACTGTTGATGCATGTTAGCCAATCAGGATTATGTTGCCCTGTCTTGTGATTCTGGAGGCAATTGTTTTCACGGGCTTTTGCGAGAAGGAGAGGGAGAGATGAAGAGAGAAGATGCGAATGGAGAGATTTGGTAGATTGCCAGATGGGGTGGACTCCGAGTGGGGGTCCGAAGGTCGGCGGCACTCGGAGGAGATCGAGGGTGGACAACGGACTACTGAATTGTGTGAGCTCCAACTTTGTTGTGCACGGACTGTTTATTATTAAATCTTATGTTTTGGGGCCCTTTTTCTTTTATATTTTGTTTCTCTACTAACCATACCATCGAAGTAAGAGTTCTAAAGCTTAATCGTTTAATCACATGTTGTGTACTGTTTGTTATTTCATGGTACTAATTTGTAACAGGGGACACATCGCGCAGCATCCACCCAAATGAGATTTCTTAAGTTTGGCCGGGCAGGGGATTATCACCCCCTTTATTAAGCTGCTAGGCGAAGCAAGTGTTACAGAAGTTTAACAGGTTATGTAGAAACTTGGGCACATGCATTATTCTCTTCTGGACCTACATCTAGTTTGCAGCTCAGTTTATTTTATGCACTAACAATCATGATATGTTGAGCATTCAGAGATACTCTTCTGCACATCGCTGTTGTAATGTGTGTTATGTGAGTTACTGTTGCCTTCCTGTCAGCTAGAACCAGAATGGCCATTCTCCTTTGACCTCTCTCAGCAACAAGGCACTTCCACGCGGTTTTGCGTGGAAATCCCAGGAGATCAATGGTTTCTGAAATACTGAAACGACCCCATCTGGCACCCAACAATCATTTCACAGTCAAAGTCACTTGGATCACATTTCTCCCGTATTCTGATGTTTGGTATGAACAGCGATTGAACCGCTTGATCATTTCCACATGTTTTTATGGATTGAGTTGCCACCATGTGATTTGCTGATTAGATATTTGCATTAGCAATCAGGCATACAGATGTATCTAATAACATGGCCAAAATTTGAAGAAGTAGAGAAATAGGAAATGAGAGATAACTCACATGAACAGAAACCAAAAATAGCAGCTGTTATGACCATTAGGATAGACTGCGGGCTAGATGATGCAACAGGGATGGCGATTGTCATTCCCCTTAATCCTATATGATTGCCAAAAATTATTAAAGCAATACTTAAATGGGATGATTCTACAGAAGTGACAGTGCTGCTGCAAGAGGTAAAAATAATAACATTAAGTGGCTAGATGGGGAGGAGAAAAGGTTAGTCTGGTACACTTAGGGCCAGATGTTAAGGAAAAGTTAAGCACTGCATGACTGGGAAAGGATATATATTTGATGAGCTGAAGGCAGAATTCATGAGAATAGGGGTCAAAGAGGTTGAGATCCAGCAGTAGCCTTAACAAAGTGCTGACAGCGAGCATGGTAGCACTCACTGACCTATTTGAATAGGTTACAAAATAGTGCAATGTATGATTGGGATCAGCTAACTGGAAACAATTGTAGGAGATAGCTGAGAAGAGCCATTTCTCAAACTAATCCAACTATTCAGGAAATGGCCCAGGTAGTGCAAGCTCCAGAGTATGGGTGTAGAGATGAATGATGGGAAACCTCAGAGAAGAGAGACATTAAAGAACCAAAAGGCTAAAATGTCAGCAGTAATGTGGAGAAATGTAGTAACAGCAAAATAATAGGAACAGAAACTAGAGGGACACCAAAGAGTACAGAATATGTATTTTAATTGTGGGAAACCAGGTTGCTTTGCTGAGGAAGCTAACTACAGCCACAGGTACCTGAACTTCCAGCATGGCCCCAGTAACACCAAAAGAAGGGAATCAGTGTGATCAGCTTCCTCAATTTTTGATTGCTAAAAAGGACTAAACAAAAAATATATGAAGCATAGTTATAGAATCCAAAATATAAGAAGTTGTGTGGGATTGGGCTCACTGGACGTATCAAGTGAGAGTAAGAGCTAGCAAATGCCCTCCTGCTTATTTGACTATATAGGAAATGGCCAAGCATTTCTCAAAGTCAGAGGCCCAGCGCTTCAATCAACATTAATGTGTGCATTTCATAAGAAACCTGTGAAGACCACCTGCCTGAGATCAGGTAGTATATGTGACCTCAGAGTAACTGTGGGTTTGTAAAAATGATACCAACTAGTTTGATATAACCTTGAGCTCTTGATTATTTCAATGCATCACTTCCTCTGGAAATTTCTTTAATCTGGGAAC
Source organism: Hemitrygon akajei (assembly GCF_048418815.1). Classification (NCBI taxonomy): domain Eukaryota; kingdom Metazoa; phylum Chordata; class Chondrichthyes; order Myliobatiformes; family Dasyatidae; genus Hemitrygon; species Hemitrygon akajei. Next base: position 138,705,379 of record NC_133126.1, read on the forward strand.
TTATGTTCATATACTCCTGAAGGTAATACACTTAGTGGCCACTTTCTTAGGTACTCCCATACACCTCCTCATTATTGCAAGTATCTCATCAGCATTAAGTTGGCAGTGACTTAATACATGAAAACATGCAGGCATGGTCAAGAGGTTCAGTTGTTGAAAGAATGGCAAAGAAATGTGATTTAGACCCAACTTGGTGCCAGACAGGGTGGTTTAAGTATCTAAGAAAATGCTGACCTCCTGGGATTTTCACATACAACTAACTCTAGAGTTTGCAGAGAATGGTCTGAAAAGCAAAAAAAAAAAAATCCAGTGAGCAGCAGTTCTGTGAGTGAAAAGGCCTTGTCAGAGGAGCATGGCCAAATTGGTTCAATCAGACAGAAAGGCAATAGTAACTCAAATAACCATGTGTTACAACAGTGGTGTGCAGAAGAGCGTCATGTCCAACCTTGAAGTGGATGGGCTACAGAAGCAGAGGACAATGAACATACATTCAGTGGCTACCTTAATAGGCACAGGAGTTGTCTAATAAAGTGGCCATTGAGTGTAGGATGTTAACAGTGATAATAGATAGGAAAAGTAAAGAGGATATTTTATTGGCTGATGTATAGGCATTCTGCTGCAACCATAGTTAGACAATAGATAGGATAGTACACACTGATCATGCCACGATTCTACAGAAAGGATGCAATACCAGTAGAGATTTGCAACAATGTTTATATGAATAATGACAAGAGTTTACCAAAGAAGACGGATTAGCATAGTCTTTTTAGTAGAAAGGAAACGGGGTGTGATTTACTAAATATCCTATACAAGAAGGACCCTTTTTACTAAAAATAAATATAACCAATGAGGGGACATTGGGAGAAATATTGAAAAGTGGAACTAAATAGAGGAGGCAACTGGAAGTAGGGTAGCCTATAAAATGAGTAATGGGGGTCTGTAACTCACTGTCCAAAGGTGGTATTGGGAACTGGAATCCTCACTGGAAAGACACCTAGATGAATATTTGAAGAGTTGTGATCTGCAAGACTATAGAAACTGAATAGCTCAGAAGGTTCCAATTGATGGACAACAGAAACATGGGCCAACTAGTCTTTTACATCATAGAACTTCATTGATTTTCCATAATAGGTGGTGTATGTGATCTGCATTTTATGAACCATTTCACTCATAAAATGTACAGGCAAGTGATCAGATTGATACAATTATTCCATGTGACTTAAATCTGCAGAAGCAACAGTCAATTAATTCATTGAATTAGCCAATGTAAAATAATCCAATAGCTTCAATGGTTTTCATGGACTAGAGAGGTAGGTGCCTGAAGAGAAAGCTCTTCTGTTCTTGGCACAGTACAAAAGGACTAATTAACTCAGCAATTAGTGGGACATAGGACATGTACAACTAACATATCAAATACCCTTACACCTGCCACAAATCTCAGAGTATCATTAGGATTCCAAATCTAGTATCTGCTATCCAGTTGTTCACAATTCCACAAATTTACCATCCTCTGGCTAAAGAGATTTCTCCTCATCTCCATTTTAAATGGATGTCCCACTATTCTGAGGCTTTGTCCTCTGATCTGAGACTCCCAAACCATAGGAAACATCCTGTCCACATCCACTCTATTGATGCCTTTCAACATTTGTTAGTTTTCAATGAGATTCGCCCTCTTTCTGCCGTGTTCCAGTGAGTGAAGGCCAAGAGCCAGCAAATGTTCCTCATATGGTAAGCCTTTCAATCCCGGAATCTGTTTTGGGAACCTCCTTTGAACCCTCTCCAATGTCAACAGATCCTTTCTTAGATAAGGGACCCAAAACTGCTCACAGTAACGCAAGCGAGGCCTCACCAGTGTCTCCTCACACTACAAATTCTGTGCAGATTTGTCTCACTTCTACAGCAGACATTTTATAAATGTGAAAACGTAGAGTGACAGTGGGTCATTCAGTTGCAGGGGAGCTAAAACATGTTGATCAGCCCTGCTGTAAAATTGCACGCCTGACACAATCAGGGAGTATTCCTCTTGTCACACAAGGCCAGATATCATCTGGTGAATCGCATCTGGTCCCTAGGACCCTACCACTTGTTGAATGAAACAGATGTGGGGAGCTAATTCATTGAACAAAGAGGAGGGAGTTCATAAACATTTTAAGCAGAGGAAAGAATACTTAAAATAAATGCTAAAAGAAGAACATATTTTCAGACAATAGAAGCTAAAAATTACCCAACTACTGAGTAGAACAATACTCACCCTGTAAGGATAGCTCCAGTTACCTTCTCCATTGGCATTAACTGCACGGACCTTAAAGATAACTTCAACATTGTCTTTCAATGTTGTCTCAAAAGAAGAGGCACTTATTCCAGAAAACACCACGCCCATTTGCTGTGGAGTAGCTATTTCATTATCATAACCAACCTCTTGTAAGTGTATATCAAAATAATCCACTATCTCTTGCTCTGGAACCATCCAAAAAATCTGGAAAGATGAAGATGGATTGTTTTCATATTCTTAAATTACTTTATGCTTATCGTTATAGTATGAAATTGCATTAACATGTTTTTGCATCAGCTAAACCATGCTTACAGACCTTATATGCTCCATATGGATTTTAAAAAGATGATAAATCAAGCATAACTATTAAATGCTTATGATATTCAAAAGTTTGAATGCAAAATACATATTAATTATCCACTTTTTGAAATTTGTATTGCTCTGAGCTTTATTAAATGCATCCATCTATGAAATGTTAAAATAGTTCTCAATAAACAATGGAATTATCCATTAAATTGTGAAATATAGGTGATAGCCCCTAGATCTCTCAATTTTTTTCTAGTGGGTATAAGCCCTTAGTTCTATGTCATTCTAGCATTTTTTTTGGCTTTTCCTTTATAGTATAGAGACTATAGGTTATCACAGTACACCATGTGTAGTCGTGGTTAATGTTCAATGCAAGTTTAGCAAGGGGAGCAGATGAGCTAGGTTGCTTCACGTTGTCCTTGCTTTTAAGAATGTTCCAATTCTCTTCCACCTTAATACTTCGGCTATCGCCTATGTTTCACATATTAATGGTTATTTCCATATTTTATTCAGACCTATTTCAACATTTCACAACCTTTATTAGTAGCCAGTTAGGCTTATGCAGCAGGTTGGAGGAGCATCCTTTTCAAGCAACACACACAAAACACTGGAGGAGCTCAGCAGCCAGGCAGCATCTATGGAAGAGAGTAGACAGTCAATGTTTTGGGCCGAGACACTTCATCAGATTTGGAGAAAAAGATGAGGAGTCAGAGTAAGAAGGTGGGGGAGGGGAGGAAGAAATACAAGGTTGTAGGTGATAGATGAAACTAGGATGAGGAAAGGGCGTGAAGCAAAGAGCTGGCAGGTCATTTGGTGAAAGAGATAAAGGGCTGGACAAGGGGGAATCTGACAAAAGGCCATGAAAAAAAGGGAAGGGAGAGGAGCACCAGAGGGAGGTGATGGACAGGTAAGGGGATAAGGTGAGAGAAGGAAATGGGAATGGGGAATGGTGGAGGGAAGGGCCAATACCAGAAGTTCGAGAAATCAATTTTCATGCTATCAGGTTGGAAGCGACCCAGACAGAATATAAGGTGTTGCTCCTCCAACCTGAGTGTAGCCTCAACACGGCAGTAGAGGAAGCTATGGACTGACATGTTGGAATGGGAATGGGAAGTGGAAATCCTGCAGAAAACAGAAAATGGATGGGAGGGAAAGATGTGCTTGGTGGTGGGATCCCATTGGAGATGGCAGAAGTTATGAAGAATTATGTGCTGGACATGGAGGCTGCTGGGTGGTAGGTGAGGACAAGAGATTGAGAGGGGGTGGATGGGGTGAGGGCAGATGTGTGTGAAATGGAAGAGATGCAGTTGAGGTATCATTGATGGTAGAGGAAGGAAAGCTCCTTTCTTTGAAAAAGAAAGACATCTCCTTAGTTCTGGAATGAAAAGCCTCATCCTGAGAGCAGATGCAGTGTGGACAGAGGAATTGAGAGATGGGGATAGCATTTTCACAAGTAACAGGGTGGGAAGAGGTATTGTGCAGATAGCTGTGAGAGTCAGTGGGTGTATAAAAGGTATCAGTAGATAAGCTGTCTCCAGAGACAGAGAGACTGAGAAAGAGGAGGGATTTGTCGGAAATGGACCAGGTAAGTTTGGGGGCAGGGTGGAAGTTGGAGGCAAAGTTGATGAAGTCGATAAGCTCTACCTGGGTGCAGGAAGCAACACCAATGCAGTTGTCAATGTAGCATGGGAGAAGTTGGGGAGTGATACCAGCTCAGGCTTGGGATGTAGAATGTTCCATGTAGCCAGCAAAAAGGCAGGCGTTGCAGGGACCCATGCCAGTGCCTCTCACTACACCTTTTGTTTGAAGGAACTGTGAGGAGCCAAAAGTGAAATTATTGATAGTGAGAACAAGTTCTAGTGGAGAGGAACTGGTCGTGTCTGATGTCCATAAAGAAACAGAGAGTTTGAGGCCTTCCTGGTGGTGTGGGGGGGGGGGGGTTGAGATGTATAGGGACTGGACATTCATAGTGAAAATAACATGATCAGGGCCAGTGAACTTGAAATCATTGAAAAGAGCAAGAGCATGTGAAGTTTCACGGATGTAGGTAGGAAGGGGCTGAATTAGGGGGATAAAAGTGAGTCAAAGCATGCAGATGTAAGTTTGGTGGGGCAGGAACAAGCTGAAACAATGGACAGGCAGGGTTGTGGATCCCAATTAAAATTTTTAACCAGTTGCCTTGGTCACTCAACTACTCACACTATTATGTATGGTTAACAGTGCTCTGCATCAAGACATCTAAAGACACATTAAGTGGGATTAGGGAATCATTAAATATTTCAATGGCAATGATTTAATAATTACCCATGTATCTGTTTTACCACTGGCTTAGTCTCAATGGATTCAAGGACTGCCATTAGTCCTGAGGGAAAGCATAACTGCCACAAAAAACTTACAGAGTATCTACAAGCCTGTCAGCTAGGCATAGACAAAATGAAAGTGTTGGCTTAATGTTTTGTCTGGTGACCTGCGATAAATCAGCAAATTGAGCAGCTTGCCAAGCCTGTTCAGTATGCCAACACATCCAGAAGATGCCAAGAGTAGTGCTTATTCTTCCCTGTGAGTAGCCTGCATTGCCCTGTCAGAGGATTCTTGTGGATTTTGCCAGACCATTCATAGGCAGAAATTCCTTGGTAGTAGTGGATGCAGCTACAAAATGGCTAGAAGTGCCTCCAATAGCCTCCACTACAGCCTCACACACTTTGAATGTGTTGAGAAGCCTCTGCTCAAGGACAGGTGTTCTTCAGAACACTTTGTCAGTGACAATGGACCACAGTTAGTTGCAGAACAGTTTCAGTCGTTCTTGAAAACGAATGGAATAAGACATATTCCACATGCACCACACCACCCACCTCCAAATGGCTTGGCAGAAATGTTTGTCCAGAGTCCAACGATTGCAGAACAGACTTCACTAACACTGTATCAGAAGCTCGCCAATTTCCTCCTTGCATATCGCAAAGCAGCACACTCCACAACCAGCAGCTCATCAGCTATGCTGTTACCAGGCCATCCCTTGTGCTCACGCTTGGATCTCCTCAAACCCAATCTCAGATGGAGCAAGTAGGACATATAGCTGAAACAAATTGAAGGCTCCTTAAACAGGGATGTTTGATGTTTCACTCCTGGAAAAGCAGTCTTGGAAGGGACTATAGAGGTGATCAACAGCAGAAAGATTAAGAATTGGAATATTCTCCTACACAGTGGAGACTGTATCTGATGGCATTGGGAGACAACAAATTGATCAGTTGAGTAGAACAGAGTCATTTGTTAGGGAAGAAAGGTACCGATGCTATCAGAATCTCTTCTGCAGCCCAGGAGTCATTTCTTACAATCGCCAAGGAGGAGACCCCAAACCTGAGATTGTTTCACAGCCACATTTCATTTGCCAAGCAGAGTTATCTCCCTTGTCAGGAAAGACATAATCCCACAAAAATAAAAATCCTCCCCACGATTACAGATTTAGGCCTGAATAAGACAATTTTAAATTTGCTATGCTCTGGATGTCAATATAATAGTTATATTGTGAAGAGTATTGTATCTTTATTTTTTTTCTTCACCCCTTATGGGTGATTTGCATGTGTATTTTCCCCTCAATCTTGGGTCCTCTCCAGAGGTCTTGAGAATTTGAGAATTTGGTGCAGTATCCTTGCTGTTCCTAGTAGTGTGCTCTTCTAGACTGAGATCTCAGATGTTATTCCCAGGGTATCTTGGAGCCACTCTCCCAGTCCAGGTGTCACAGCTCCAAGTGCTCCTATCACCATTCGGATTATTCTGGCTTTAAACTTCCACATCCTTTCTATCTGCTCTTTCAAGCCTTGGTATTTCTTCAGCTTCTCATCTTTCTTTCTGATGTTACTGTCATTTGGGGTTGCCACATCTATTACTATTGCTTTCTTCTGTTCCTTCTCCAATATTACTATGACTGGTTGGTTGGCCAGTACCTGTTTATCAGTCTGTATTTGGAAATCCCACAGATCTTACTCTGTCATTTTCCATTACCTTCTCCAGTATTTCCCATTTGGACTCGGGAGTGTCCATTCAAACAGTCCACTGGCAGAACTTACTGATTGAACAGGATTCTGATGCATAATTTGACCTAATACACTACAATTTCTTTCCTCCTACAGATGCTGTTTAATCCACTGATTTCGACCAGCAGATTATTCGTTGCTCCAGGTTCATGCATGTGTCTCCAGGGTCAAGGTAGTTAGCAGTTGTAAGAGTATATGGGCAGATAGAGCTGCGTTTTTGGTTGAATTTGCCAGGAGACATTACTTTAAATAAAATTATAAAACAGCTGTCAGAGAGATAGTGAGATAATGTATTTAATTTTAATTACCACCATTCATCCCATTAGACACCCCAGACATAGCCACAACTCCTGTTTACTTTTTATTGCCATTGATTTAAGCATGCCTTTGCAATAAGGGAGAAAAATGAATCACTTCCCAGAACCCATGAAGTCACAAAGCAGGATTAAACCCAAATGCCTGGAGCAATGACACAGTAACACTAATCTTGCCTTAAATATAAAGCTTCTCTAAAATGTATTTTTCACATACCTTGGCTGTAGTCTGGTTCACGATATGATGGTAAATAGTTGGTGGTACAGGTGTCTCAATATTTGCATTCCGTTCTTGGGTATTTATTTGATCATTATCTTTTGCACTATGCTTACTTTCTATGCTTTCAATACTTCCTTTATTATCTATGTGAACTTCAGAAATGGTTTCCCGTGAAATTTCTGATGGAGACGAGGATTCTTCTAATTGCATTGTTTCTGATTCCTTAATTTCTGGTTCCAGGCTCTTTATTTCCTCAATTTCTGATTTCATCATTTCTGGCTGTTCAGATGTTGATTTCAAAATTTCTGGTTGTGCTTCCAGAGGACTAATGTTGTTCTTCCTAAAGACAGGTAATGACTTTGACGATCTCAACATGTGAAATTTTTCTGAAATTGGTTGAAAAATTTGGTTCATTTGTTCTGAAAATCTTCTAAAATCAAAAGAAGTAGCAGGACTTTTCATTAGCTCTTTGTCCGACATATTAATACCATTCACTTTCCCCTTCAGCTGTTCTATCAAATGGTCAACAGTTTGCAAAAGCACAAATTCATCTGTTTCTTTTGCAGCTTCTCTGGCATATTGAACCAAACCTTCTGCATTTGATATATGTTTAGCTGTTGCTGCCATAAAATTGTTGATGTCTGCAATCTTCATATTTAACTCACTGTCATAAATTGCTTTGACCTGTTTTTCTATTAACTTGAGATGATTGTGTAAGGATTGAAATTCATCATAAACCTCCTTCTGAAACTTGTTTCTATTATCTTGAAGCACGGATTTAAAAATACTCAACTTCAGCATGTCATTTTCACTTTCATCTTTAGCTGAAAGACATAAATGTGGAAAATAACAAAAATCTATGGGAGCGTCAAAATTCCACCAGAAAAAGTGTGCAAAACTCTCTGTTTTGGAAGATCCCTAAGATAGGTGAACGATTATCCATTGCTAAATTCCCACTGGCAGATTTTCTCTTGTTGCTCAAAAAAACAAGAAAAAATGTCAGTGAACTATTCAGCACTTAGTGTTTAGAAATCTGCACTGACAATTTTCCACTATTCACAAAATTCAGCTCATGTAAGATGCGTTTGATGTCATTTAATTCACTTTGTTTTTATTCAGTCACCAATCATTGCCTCTCTGCTCTACATTGTCTTTTTCTGCCCTCGATATATTTAATATCGTGAGGAATAAACTCCTTTACATATAATCCCTCAATCTCCAGTCCATCAACATAACTGAAGAGATTTATGCTTGGAAGCATTCTGTTCAGCTGTGTTTTGCACCCTTTTAAACATCACACCTAAACAACAGTTCCAAAACCAATAACATATCTATCCTCCTCCACAGCAGAAGCAGTACTTTATATGTATGAGATAACTCTACTGCTCTACTGCAAATTCTCTTCCAGGCGTTCCCATTTTGAGGAAATTTCCCTCTATGAGGAACATCCATGAGATATAGTTTTTGTGTACTCTAGAAACAAAGAAACATAGAAAATAGGTGCAGGAGTAGGCCATTCAGCCCTTCAAGCCTGCACCGCCATTCAGTATGATCATGGCTGATCATCCAACTCAGAACCCTGTACTTGCTTTCTCTCCATACCCCCTGATCCCTTTAGCCACAAGGGCCATATCTGACTCCCTCTTACATATAGCCAATGAACTGGCCTCAACTGTTTCTTTTGGCAGAGAATTCCACAGATTCACCACTCTCTGTGTGAAGAAGTTTTTCCTCATTTCGGTCCTAAAAGGCATCCCCTTTATCCTTAAACTGTGACCCCTCGTTCTGGATTCCCCCAACATCAGAAACAATCTTCCTGCATCTAGCCTGTCCAATCCCTTTAGAATTTTATACATTTCAATGATTCCCCCTCAGTCTTCTAAATTCCAGCAAGTATACATCTAGTCAATCCAGTCTTTCTTCATTGAAAGTCCTGCCATCCCATGAACCTTCTTTGTACTCCCTCTATGGCAAGAATGTCTTTCCTCAGATTAGGGGACCAAAACTGCACACAAAACTCCAGCTGTGGTCTCACCAAGGCCTTGTACAACTGCAGTAGAACCTCCCTGCTCCTATACTCAAATCCTCTTGCTATGAATGCCAACATACCATTTGCCTTTTTCACCACCTGCTGTACCTGCATGCCCACTTTCAATGACTGGTGTACAATGACACCCAGGTCTCGTTGCATCTCCCCTTTTCCTAATCGGCCACCATTCAGATAATAATCTGTTTTCCTGTCCTTGCAACCAAAGTGGATAACCTCACATTTATCCACATTAAATTGCATCTGCCATGAATTTGCCCACTCACCTAACCTATCCAAGTCACCCTGCATCCTCTTAGCATCCTCCTCACAGCTAACACCGTCGCCCAGCTTCGTGTCATCCGCAAACTTGGAGATTCTGCATTTAATTCCCTCATCTAAATCATTAACATATATTGTAAACAACTGGGGTCCCAGCACTGAGCCTTGCGGTACCCCACTAGTTACCTCCTGCCAATCTGAAAATGTCCCGTTTATTCCGACTCTTTGCTTCCTGTTTGCCAACCAATTCTCTATCCACATCAATACCATATCCCCAATACTGTGTGCTTTAAGTTTGCACACTAATCTCCCGTGTCGGACCTTGTCAAAAGCCTTTTGAAAATCTAAATATACCACATCCACTGGCTCTCCCCCATCCCCTCTACTAGTTACATCTTCAAAAAATTCTATAAGATTCCTCAGACATGATTTTCCTTTCACAAATCCATGCTGACTTTGTCCGTTGATTTCACCTCTTTCCAAATGTGCTGTTATCTCATCTTTGATAACCGATTCTAGCATTCTCTGTACCACCAATGTCAGGCTAATTCCCCGGTTTCTCTCTCCCTCCCTTTTTAAAAAGTGGGGCTACGCTCCACTAATCCCAATATGCCTTATATTTTAACTATTTTCTCACCCTCGTTTCTTGCACCCAGATTTGAATTGCATGTTGCTACTCCTTGTTCTTCCTGTCTGAATGTATCACTGCATACTTCCCAAAGTTAGTTTAAATCTGTCTGTGTGTCCCCACCTGTTCACCCTGTCAGCATCTTTTTGAGGATGATCACTATCTTCTACACTGTTACACTTCCATCGTATGTGAAACCTTTAGAAATTAATAGTACCTACCTTTGCCATATTTTGCAATAGCGTGAAATAGATGAATTGCTTGGTCCTTGAAAGCATCCTCTATGGAACCTGTCTGATGATTTTTATGCTTTTCATTGGTGCATTCTTCACATATGGGAACCTTGTCAGCCATGCAAAACGCTGTCAGGGGTGTGTCAGGATGATCAAAACACTGCATCTGAAGCTCTCCACCAGATGGCTCAATAAAGCTGTGGTCTGTGTAGGTTTTGTTGTGCTGTTTTAGGCAGTCCTTGCAGAAATTCAGGTTACAAGTTTCACATTTCTTGACTGAAAGCTGTCTACCTTTCTTCTCACAAAGCTGGCAATAACGTTGCTGTTTGATTGTTGACTTCCTTGAGAATTTCTTGGTCCGTTTTTCCACCCTATTTAAAACCTCATTGAGCAGAAAGTTTGTTGGGAATTTGACTTTTTCAGAGCTGGTGAAATAATGTTTCTCTTGGCAGACTGGGCATGTGACAACGGCATGTTTCATTATTCCCCTTTTGGATATTTCTTTCTGCTTTGCAATACAGGATTCACATATGTTGTGGTTGCATGGCAATAGTTGAGGGTTAGTATACAGCTTCCCACAGGTCGGGCAAGTAAGTACATCATATATTGGCTGCCTTACATATTTCTTTTTATGCTTTACATTTGGATCACTTGGTACTTCTGAATCAGGGCTGAAAATGTAAAAACATTTTTGAATTAGAGCAGATATGAATATTAGACTAAAGACCATCAAACGTTCATTTCCTCAGCAGATGAATTCCATTTATTCATGATCCAAAAAAGGTTTAGGGTTTCTATTTTTGAAACTTTTATGGTTGTAAGGGGAAGTAACTATGGTAGAGACCTCTTTTGTAGCCAAGGAAACAATGTTCAATCTAATTTTTTGACATGACAATTGCAAAGACATGAGGATTCTGCCTACCTACAAGACTTGCCAGCTGAAGAGACAAAATTCAATAAGCTCCATCAGCCCCAAGCCATGATGCAACTGTGAAGGAAGATTACAGTAACCCTAAAGGAGTTGAAAATGACATGCTAAATTTGGGAGCCATCTTTCATATTAGGCATCAAACTACGGTAGATAAGGCTTTATACTAACCACAGTTATAACTCTTACATCTCTCAATCTCAGGATTTGAGTCTCAACTCTTATCCTTTCCTCTGCAAAAGACTGTCAGGTTATTCCAGATGCAGGGCCTCTGGAGTACATCCACTGAGGCCTTGCTATGTCTTACCATATATCATAGTTAAAGGCCTGAAGAACAATAGTAAATAATTATTATTACTACTGCATATCTTCCCTGGGTCTTAATTTGTTCTTATATTCATTCATGATAATTTATGCTTGAGAAAGTTGTTATTGAACACCGATGTGAAATGAGTCTCCATTCCTAGTCCATTTATTTACAGTTTGATAGGTTTGATGAAAATGACTTCATACATATCGCCCATACAAAATACAACTTTTATCACCTATTGAGTCCTTCATTGTGCAAAATCTCTACCAGGTATACCATCAGGGCCTCTTGTTCAGTAATCTGTCTCGGAGACCAACATACCTGATGGTGTACCTGGTGAGGCTCTGAAAAGCTGTGCCAATCAACTGACAGGAGTGTTTAAGGACATCTTCATTCCCTCACTGCTGCAGTAGGAGGTTCCCACTTGTTTGAAAAGGGCAACAATCATTCCAGTGTCCAATAAGAGCAGGGTGAGCTGCTTCAAAGATTATCGCCCAGCAGCACTCGCATCTACTGTGATGAAGTGCTTTGAGATGTTGGTCACAGCTGGAACCAACTCCTGCCTAAGCAAGGATGTACACCCACTGCAATTTGCCTATTGTCACAATAGGTCTACAACAGATGCAGTCTCATTGGTTCTCCACTTAACCTAGGATCACCTGGACAACAGCAATACCTATGTCAGGCTGTTCTTTATTGACTACAGCTCAGCATTCAACATAATCATACCCTCAGTTATAATCAATAAACTTCAAAACCTGGGCCTCTGTATGTCCATCTGCAAATGGATCCTTGACTTCCTCAGCAGATTCCAATTCAGATAATTTAATTATTCTACTTCTTGTCTAGTTTAATCTTGTCAAATAAACTGTTTAAGCAATTAATATATTTACATTACCACTGAAAAAGAAAAAAATCCATACGTGAATTCTTATCACCCTAATTTGAGCAGCTTTACAGACAGACAGACAGACATACTTTATTGATCCCGAGGGAAATTGGGTTTCGTTACAGCCGCACCAACCAAGAATAGTGCAGAAATATAGCAATATAAAACCATAAATAATTAGGTAATAATAAGTTAATCATGCCAGTGGAAGTAAGTCCAGGACCAGCCTATTGGCTCAGGATGTCTGACACTCTCAGGGAGGAGTTGTAAAGTTTGATGGCCACAGGCAGGAATGACTTCCTATGATGCTCAGTGTTACATCTTGGTGGAATGAGTCTCTGGCTGAATGTACTCCTGTGCCTAACCAGTACATTATAGAGTGGAGTGGATTTATAATAAATGCACTGTTTTAAGATTCAAGTTTTTTCAAGTTTCACTCTTATCACAGAATTTCTATATTTTTTCTGTTGCTTGGGAACTTCATTCTTTGGTTTCCAGAGATCTATGGAAACTAGTTAGCTGAAAAATGAGCAGAATAATATGCCAATATAGCAATTTTCTGTCTGGAACTATTACAGAGTTAATTATGCAGACCAACTTAAACTAAAGATAAAATCAATGTAATCTAGACAAAAAGAAATATTACGTACAAACAAATTTCTTCCTCTTCATATGGGGACTTCCAACAGACAAAGTCAACTCCAGTTTCACTTTGCTGAATTTTCCTTTCCTTTCTTATTAATGAATTTGCATCCTTGACACTTGACTGTAAATCCCTGGAGATTTTGGAGCTCACTGTGTTGTCTGATTCTTGTTGTTCTATAAGTGACCCTTTCCTCAATCCGTTGATTATCTTTAATGTATCTTCTTCTTGCTCACCTTCATTTAATTCTGATTTGCTGTTTCCATTCTTTTCAGCCGATATGTCCTGCCCTTCTCCCTGCTTCAACAGCATTTGACTCATTGCCAGTGATGTAGTGGAACACTGCAGCAGGTGCACAAAACTTCATTTGAATGTCAGCTCTTTTTATCAGCTCTTTTATGGTTAAAATTCATGTTGGCTGTGAAGAAAAATGCTGAAGTAGAAGATAACAATGTCAGATGCTCTGCAACCTAACCTGCATCACAATCAATCACTAATGTCTCAAAATCTTAAATCATCTTCAACTCACAGTTTGTTTTAACCTTTGCTGGTATGGCTCTCTAGCCCCCTGCCCAAGATTAAACAGAGCACTGATGTGAACTTAGAGTATGACATCATGACTCACCCAGGGGATATAAACATCACAGAAGGTTTATCACAACAAGGCTGAAACTCATATCACTGTGTCTATGACATCATAAATAGGCACCAAGGAAGCTGTAGAAAGACTGACCTAAGAGTTTTGTGGACAAATCACCAACAATATGAAATTATAGAATAAACTGTAAGATGCTCCTTCATGTATTGTGGCACCTCTTGTGGTATTTTGGTCATGGTAATTGGGAATGAGTCTGCACTGTTGTGGGATGGAGTTAAAGACTTCCGCACCAAGGTCAGATTCCTAATGATGAGCTCTTAAATCCTCACAATGTAGAAAATGATTGACACTTTATCCTTGATAAGTTTACTCTCCTACCCCACCTCCTGTTCTTAGCTCTCAATTGGGTGGATCCACCAATAATTTAGCCATTATGGGTTTTGATTATGCTGAAGAAATCACTGCCATATTGAGATTATTATCAGATTACTAGATCACCTGTGCTCTGTTCACCCACTAAATGCTCTTTGGGCCTTAAATGTTGATGTTGGACCTCAGCTTACAAATGCCCATTGAACTGTTTTTGTCTTGCCTTGAGATGTGGCTGAGTTCCCAATCAAAGAATGGGAAGTCATTGATAGTGACTTCACAGTCATTCCCATCAAGACAGTTATAATATTTCCAAAGTTCAAATTTCAAAGTAAATTTTATTATCAAAGTACATATATGTCACCATATATACAACCCTGAGATTTATTTGCTTGTGGGCCTACTCAACAAATACAATACCCATAATAAAATCCAGATAGAGGATCTGAAATGTTAATAATGGTGGATTTCAGGCCAGTCCATGAATTCTAAACAAGCTGCAGCTCCAATCAACTGGAGTCATCGAGTTGTCTGTGAGGCATTATATGAACAGAACTTTCTTTAGAAACATAGAAACATAGAAAATAGGTGCAGGAGTAGGCCATTCAGACCTTCAAGCCTGCACCACCATTCAGTATGATCATGGCTGATCATCCAACTCAGAACCCTGTACCTGCTTTCTCTCCATACCCCCTGATCCCTTTAGCCACAAGGGCCATATCTAACTCCCTCTTACATATAGCCAATGAACTGGCCTCAACTGTTTCTTTTGGCAGAGAATTCCACAGATTCACCACTCTGTGTGAAGAAGTTTTTCCTCATCTCGGTCCTAAAAGGCATCCCCTTTATCCTTAAACTATGACCCCTCGTTCTGGACTTCCCCAACATCGGAAACAATCTTCCTACATCTAGCCTGTCCAATCCCTTTAGAATTTTATACATTTCAATAAGATTCCCCCTCAATCTTCTAAATTCCAGCGAGTATAAGCCTAGTCGATCTAGTCTTTCTTCATATGAATGTCCTGCCATCCCACAAACCTTCTTTGTACTCCCTCTATGGCAAGAATGTCTTTCCTCAGATTAGGGGACCAAAACTACACACAATACTCCAGCTGTGGTCTCACCAAGTCCTTGTACAACTACAGTAGAACCTCCCTGCTCCTGTACTCGAATCCTCTTGCCATGAATGCCAACATACCATTTGCCTTTTTCACCTCCTGCTGTACCTGCACGCCCACCCAATAACTGGTGTACAATGACACCCAGGTCTCGTTGCATCTCCCCTTTTCCTAATCGGCCACCATTCAGATAATAATCTGTTTTCCTGTTCTTGCAACCAAAGTGGATAACCTCACATTTATCCACATTAAATTACATCTGCCATGAATTTGCCCACTCACCTAACCTATCCAAGTCACTCTGCATCCTCTTAGTATCCTCCTCACAGCTAACACCGCCGCCCAGCTTCATGTCATCCGCAAACTTGGAGATGCTGCATTTAATTCTCTCGTCTAATTCATTAACATATATTGTAAACAACTGAGGTCCCAGCACTGAGCCTTGCGGTACCCCACTAGTCACCTCCTGCCAATCTGAAAATGTCCCGTTTATTCCGACTCTTTGCTTCCTGTTTGCCAACCAATTCTCTATCCACATCAATACCATATCCCCAATACCGTGTGCTTTAAATTTGCACACTAATTTCCTGTGTGGGACCTTGTCAAAAGCCTTTTGAAAATCCAAATATACCACATCCACTGGTTCTCCCCTACCCTTTAGAGGTCCCTAAGGTGATTCTGGTAACATTGCTGTTGTTTTAGAGCCAGTGAGATAGAGATAACAGATTAAGTGGTGGTCAGTCATCAGTACCAATCGTGGCTGGGGTGAAGTGGAAATCACTGTAGTCTCTCACTCAGTCGTTAACATAAATTAAAAGGTGTGTGGATCAAGGATATTGCCATGAAGCCTTGCACTTGTCTCTTTAATAAAGAAAAATATTAGATAGATAGATAGATAGATAGATACTTTATTCATCCCCATGGGGAAATTCAACTTTTTTTTCCAATGTCCCATACACTTGTTGTAGCAAAACTAATTACATACAATAATTAACTCAGTAAAAATATGATATGCCTCTAAATCACTCTCTCAAAAAGCATTAATAATAGCTTTTAAAAAGTTCTTAAGTAGTTTACTTAAATACATTAAATACAATCAACCCCGGCACTTTAACATATCTTACTCCTGGCGGTTGAATTGTAAAGCCTAATGGCATTGGGGAGTATTGACCTCTTCATCCTGTCTGAGGAGCATTGCATCAATAGCAACCTGTCGCTGAAACTGCTTCTCTGTCTCTGGATGGTGCTATGTAGAGGATGTTCAGGGTTTTCCATAATTGACCGTAGCCTACTCAGCGCCCTTCGCTCAGCTACCGATGTTATACTCTCCAGTACTTTGCCCACGACAGAGCCCGCCTTCCTTACCAGCTTATTAAGACGTGAGGCGTCCCTCTTCTTAATGCTGCCTCCCCAACACGCCACCACAAAGAAGAGGGCGCTCTCCACAACTGACCTATAGAACATCTTCAGCATCTCACTACAGACATTGAATGACGCCAACCTTCTAAGGAAGTACAGTCGACTCTGTGCCTTCCTGCACAAGGCATCTGTGTTGGCAGTCCAGTCTAGCTTCTCGTCTAACTGTACTCCCAGATACTTGTAGGTCTTAACCTGCTCCACACATTCTCCATTAATGATCACTGGCTCCATATGAGGCCTAGATCTCCTAAAGTCCACCACCATCTCCTTGGTCTTATGAACTTCCATGAACTTCCAGCACGGACAGACTGGAGTCAAATGGAGCTACATCATCACCGTAATACTTTTGTCAATGTTTCTCAACATATGTAACCTGTATTCCAGAACCAAGTACCCAGTCACTGAGCTGTATAACATAATATTACTTGCCTATGTACATGCTTAATTATTGAGCTCCAAATCCTTTTTACATTTTTTACAAGAAATTGGGCAGACATTAAACATCAGCAAAACAATTATCCTTATCGATCTGCTCACATTCCACAACATCTCCCTTCATTATTAAAGATTCAAGGTAAGGCCATGAAAAATGTGAACTTCTTTCCAGATTTTGGAAGCTATCTCTCAGCAAAGATAGACATCGATGATAAAATACACCATTTCCTTTTGTGCATCAGCACAGCTTTTGGACATCAAGGCAAGAATTGCTTGAAGAGCAGGACATCAAACCCAGTGCAGAGTCCAAAGTTCTAAGCAGTGATCCCTGCCCTCCAACACATTTAACAGACAGACACGAATATCTAGAGTGCAATACTCAATCATCAATGCTGTCTTCATAAAATCATCCAAATCCATGATTAGGATAAAACAGAGCAACAAAAGTATCATCTCCCATGCTAACATTTCCAGCTAGAGGCCTTATTACATTAAAAGGCCTCAATTGGCAGGCCACATCATGTGCACACCCTGGGCCTCTACACCTCTCTCTACAACTGGATACTTGTCTTCCTCATCAGCAGATATCAGTGAGCATTGGTAGCAACATCTCCTCCTCACTGACCATCAAAATAAGGGCACCTCAAGGCTGCGTGCTTAGCCTCCTGCTCCACTCTTTATATAAGAACAGCTCCAAAGCCACATACAAACTTGTTGATGACACTGCTGTTATTGGATGAACCATGGATGGCGGTAAGTGGGAGACAGAGTAAGCAGGGGGGCGGAATTTGTTTACTGGAAGGAGTAATCGATATTCATGCCATCCGGTTAGGGGCTATCCAGACCGAATATAAGGTGTTGCTCCTCCTACTCTGAGAGTGGCCTCATCTTGGCACAAGGGAAGGCTATGGATCAACACGTCGGGACGGGAATGGGAATGAGGGAGTAGGTCAATTGGCAGGCATAGCACTTTGGCCGCTTGCAGGGATAAGGGCCTGGAGGGAGATTAGTGGGGAGGGACGAGTTGACAAGGGAATCACGGAGAGATCGATCCCTGCAGAAAGTGGGATGTGGGTGAAGGTAAAGATATGTTTAGTGGTAGGATCCCTTTGAAGATGATGGACATTGTGGAGGATAATATGTTGGATGTGGAGGATTTTTGCAAATGCTGCTTACATGTTGCTATGTGCCTATGATGCTGCTGCAACAGACTCATGCATACATGCACTTGTACATATGACAATAACATTGACTTTTTAACATAATCTCTTCAACCATGTAAATAAGGCTGAAAATTTTCCAGAGGTATCCTGAAGTAATGGATCTGTCTTGTGGCTTCTCCGGGAACTGAGCTCTATGCCAATAACTTTCAGTTGTATCCAGATGACAAGGAGCAGATGTAAATTATTGAACTGAATAGTAGAGTTTTAGTGCAATTTTCATTTTACAATTTTTCTTAAGTACTAATAGTTTTGGTATGATTGGATATGTAAGTTGACCTTCCAAGCAGAAATACGCTGGCAAGGGGGTGGGAACTTGAGCTTGCCCAATATGTCAGCAGGCTTGAGATTATGAAGAATCACTGGCTTGTGCAGTGTGGGAGCAAGATCTGAAAAAGTGAGTAGAGCCAATTAGGACATTCAGTAGGCTTGAGATCATGGCCAATTGGCAAGGGCCAATAAAAATAAGTTAGTATTAAGGGGAGTGGCCATTGTGGGAGCAGTCATTGTTGGAGTGGGACAGCGTTAGAGTAGAGAGCTGAGGCTTTGGTGATGTGCTATAGCTGCATGATGTGAGAGCTGGTGGAACCCATGGCGGTTCCTGCTGCCCACATCTGCAGCAAGTGCTGGCTGCTCAGGGAACTGGGGCTCAAACTTGATGACCTGGAAGCTGAGCTTTAAACTTTGCGATGCATCGGGAAGGTGAAGGATTAAGTGTTAAGTGGACTATGTCAAATTCAGTCTGTGGTCAGGGACAGGAGAGTGTGACTGCAAGTGAAGAAGATAGGGTGATCCAAGAGGTAGTGCTAGAGAAGCATCAGCCCTTGAGCTTGCCCAGCAGTCTGAGATTGTTGCCCTCTGTGAGGATAAGAATGGGAGCTGTAGGAGGAATGAGCAACTAAACCATAGCACTGAGGTTCAGGAGCACTCAAGAGGATGGAAAGAAGAGAAATTTATATGTAACTGGGAATCTTATAATCAGTGGAATAGACTGAATTCTCTGTTGTAAGGATGAAGAATCCTGCAGGCTGTGTTGTTTCCCTGGTGTCTGGGTGTAGGACATCTCATCTGACCAGCGGAGGAATTTGGAGTGGAAGGGGAAAGATCTAGTTGTTGTGATGCAAATGGGCACAAACAACAACAAAGGAAGAACAAAGAAAGAGATTCTGCAGAGGGAATTTGAGCAGCTATGGACTAAATTAAAACACAGAACCAAAAAGGTAATAATTTCTGGATTGTTACCTGAGCCACTTGCAAATTGGCTCAAGGTTAATAAGATCAGTAAACTAAATCTGTGGTTTAAAGATTGACGTGGGAGGAGTGAGTATGAATTCAGCGGACTTTGGCACCAGTATTGGGGAAGGAGGAAGCTGTTCCAATGGAACAACATAAACAATGCTGGGACCAGGGTCCTGGCAAATAGTGCAACTAGGGTTTTGGATAGGGCTTTAAACAAAATTGTTCAACAGCTTTGAAAAATAAGGATAAAGTAAAAGGGAAAAATTCAGAAGAGGTTACAGAAGTCCCCACAATAAAGAAAAATACAAGAAGTTTAGAAAGGGATAAGAATTTAACTTCTAGTCACATGGTGACCGATGCACCATCAGTAACTCTCGGAGACTGGAAGTGAACGAAAGGCTTTTATTAGCAGCAAAAAGGGAGCACGACATCTCGGAGATTGAGGGAGGAGCAGTGCCCCAATCGGCTTTATACAGGGGTCTGTGGGAGGAGCCACAGGAGCAGTCAGCAGAGGGGCGTGTCCAGACAGGTATACATAGTTTACCACAGAGACATACCTAAAAATGGTGATGAATACAGTACTAAATGTGTTATATTTGAATGCATGCTGTGTACCTAAAAAGGTAGATGATCTTGTAGATCAGATAGAAATTAGGAGGTGTAACATTGTGGGGATTATTGAATCATGGCTGAAAGAAGATCATAGCTGGGGGCTTAATATCCAAGGATACACAACATATTGAAAGGACAGACAGGTGGGCAGAGGGGGTGGGGTGGCTCTGATGGTAATATATGAAATCAAATCCTCAGCTAAAAGTGAAATATATTGGGAAGATGTAAAATCCTTCTGTGTAGAGTTATAAAACTGAAAAAGTACAATACCCTGATGGTAATGATATACAGGCCTCCAAACAGTAGCCAGGATACAAATTACAAACATAGATGGAAAAGCAATGTTAAAACGATCATGGGGGATTTCAATATGTTAGGTTGGTGCTGAATCCCAGGAGATGGAAATTGTAAAATGCCTATAAGATGGCTTATTGAAGCAGCTTGTGGGTGAACCCACTAGGGAAAAGGCAATTTTGGATCAGGTGTTGTGTAATGAATCAGATATGAGTTAGAGAGCTGAAGGTAAAGGAACCCTGAGGAGACAGAGATTATAATATAACAGAATACACCCTGCAACTTGAGAGAGTGAAGCTAAAATCAGATGTATTACAGTGGAGTAAATGGAATTACAGAGGCATGAGAAATGAGCTGACCAAGGTTGATTTGAAGGGGATATTAGCAGGGATGATGGTAGAGCAGCATAAGCTGGAATTTCTGGTAGTAATTTAGAAGGCACAGGATCGTTTCAGTCAAAAGAATAAAAAGCATTCAGAAGGCAACAAATAAGAGCTGTAGGGAGAAAAAAGATTAAATATGAAGGTACGGTAGCCAATAACATATAAGAGGATACAAAAAGTTTATTCAGGTACATAAAGAGGCAGGAGTGGATATTGAACAGTTCGAAAGTAATGCTGCAGAGTTAGTAATTGGGGACAAAGAAATGGCGGGATAATTCAGTAAGTATACTTTTGTGCCAGACTTCACTGTGGAAAGCACCAGCAGTATGCCAGAAATTCAAACGTGTCAGGGGTAGAGGTGAGTGCAATCGCTATTACTAAGAAGAGATGCTTGGGAAGCTGAAAGGTCTGATGGTAGATAAGACATCTGAACCAGATGGATGAATCCCCAAGTTTCTAACGGAGGTAGGTGAAGATAATCTGGAGGCATTAGTAATGATTTTTCCAAGAATCACCAGAATCTAGTATACTTCTGGGGGGGTTGGAAAATTTCAAATGTCACTCCCCTCTTTAAGAAGGGAGGGAGGTAAAAGAAAGGATATTATAAGCCAATTAGTTTGACTTCAGCTGTCAGCAAAATGTTCATGTCCATTATGAAGTATGAGGTTTCAGAGTACTTGGAGACATATGATGAACTAGGCCAATGTCAGCATGGTTTCCTTAAGGGGAAATCTTGCATGGCAAATCCTTTGGAATTCTTTGAGAAAATAGAAGACAGAATAGACAAAGGACAATCAGTGGATGTTGCTAACTAGAATTTTCAGAAGGACTTTGACAAGATGCTGCACATGAGGCTGCTAAACAAGATAAGAACCTATGTTATTACAGGAAAGGTACTATCAATGATAGAAGATTGGCTGACTGGCAGGAATGGAAATAAAGGAGGCATTTCTATTTTGATGCCAGTTATTGTCAGGGTCCGGTCCGGAACCGTGTTTTGGGTTTTTGTTCCGGTCCGGGGGCTCCGGACTCTGGGTCCTGCGGTTGTCCCTCCCATCACCCGTGATCTAGTTAGGACCCTCCTGTTCAAGAAGGCACACCTGTAACTCATTGAGTTGCAGGTGTTTATAAGGGGCCTTGGGACTGGGACCAGGCGGGTGGTCTTTTCTGTTTCTCCGCCGGCTCCGAACTCGTCTCTGCATTCTGTTATCCCGCCCAGGCTCAGATCTACTCTTCATCATGCTTCTCTGCCTGTACCAGTACTGCCAGGTTGGTCCGCTCTCCCACCTTTCTTCCCATGCGCTGGTCCCGCTTCTCTGCTCGGTTTTGTTTTTCGCGCGGTCGCGCTGTCTGCCGGCCGTTTCCGAATCTCCCGTTGTCATGGCTGTTGTGTTGGTCAACTTGGACCTATGCCCGTTCCTATCCCTTGCCTCTGTCGGGTGTGTTTGGCCGACCTGCCGTGGCCTGGCAGTGGTTCTGCCTGTTCCTATCCCTCGCCTCCGTCGGGCGGATCCGGCCGACCCGCCGTGGCCCGGCGGGGGTTCTGCCCCCTCCTTCTCTTCCGCCCAAACCCTGGGATAGTGCCCCACACCCGCCTAGGGGTCCGCGTCATGCCCAGGCCTCCGGTGTTTCCGCCTGGGAGGCGCCCCTACCCGGGATACTTGCGGCCCGCCCAGGGAGGGCTTTCCGCTAGCCTATTGCCACCTAGGCCTGCCTGATCCCTGGGAGCCTGCCTACCTGACTGGAACTTCGGGAACCCGCTCCGCTCTGCCTGCCTGCCTGAACCTGAGGACCTATCTACCTGCCTGCCTGCCTGAACCCCGAGGACCTCCTGCCTGAACCCCGAGAACCTGTCTGCCTGCATGAACCCTGGGGACCTCCTGCCTGAACCCCGAGAACCTGTCTGCCTGCCTGAACCCCGGGGACCGGTCTGCCTGCCTGAACCCCAAGGACCTGTCTGCCTGAACCCTGGGGACCTGTCTGCCTGAACCTCGGGGACCTGTCTGCCTGCCTGAACCCCGAGGACCTCCTGCCTGAACCCCGAGAACCTGTCTGCCTGCCTGAACCCCGGGGACCTGTCTGTCTGTCTGCCTGAACCCCGGGGGACCTGTCTGCCTGCCTGCCTGAACCCCGGGGACCTGTCTGTCTGTCTGCCTGAACCCCAGCTACCCTTAAATGCCATGGCATCCCCATCCTGCCCTCCCCCTAGTACTTCAGTGCCTGCGTCCTGCGTTTGGGTCCATCCGGCCTCCCCTGACAGTTATTAGTGGTGTTCCACAGGGGTCAGTTTTGGGACTGTTTCTTTTCACTTTATATGACGGAATTGATGGATTTGTTGTCAGGTTTGCAGATGATACCAAGACAGGTGGAAGGGCAGGCAGCGCTGATGGAGCAGGGAGTCTCCAGAAGGACTTAGACAGGTTAGGATAATGCTCAAAGAAGTAGCAGATAGAACACAGTGTCGATAAGTGGATAAGCATGCCCTTTGGTAGAGGGAATAAAGGTGTAGACTAATTTCTAAACATGGAGAAATTTCAGTAATTGGAATTGCAATGGGACTTGGGAGGACGAGTGCAGATTCCCTAAAGGATTACTTGCAAATTGAGTCGGTTGTAAGGAGGGCAAATGCAATGTTAGCATTCATTTCAAGTAATTCTGAGACTTTATAAGCCATTGGTCACACTGCATTTGGAGCATTGTGAGCTGTTTTGGGCCCCTTATCTAAGAAAAGATGTGCTGGCATTGCGAGGATCCAGAGGAGATTCATGAGACAGATCTTGGGAATGATTGGGTTAATATATGGGCAGCATTTGATTCCTCTGGTCTCGTGCTCGCTGAAGTTTAGAAGAATAAGCAGAGATCTTATTGAAACCTACACTGATAACAATCCTAGGGAAACAGCAGAATTAGAACGTTTGGCCCATTGAAAGGCCTAGAGTGGACATTGATAGGATGTCTCTAATAGTCGGGGAGTCTAGGACCAGAGAGCACAAGCTCACAATATAAGGATGTCCCTTCACAACTGGGAGGAAGAGGAATTTCTTTCGTCAGAGGGTGGTGAATCTATGAAATCCTGCTGATGTCTTTGGAGGCCCAGGTATTGCATATATTTAAAGTGGAATTTGATAGGTTATTGATAGTAAGTGCATCCAAGATTATGGGGTAAAGACTGGAGAATGGGATTGTAAGGGATATAAATCAGCCATGCTCAAATAGCAGAGCAGACGTAATGAGCCAACTGTTCTAATTCTGCTCTTCCTAGGATTGTTAGCAGTGTGAGGAATCGAGGGGTCTTTAGGTCCAAGTCTAAAGTTTCTACACAAGTTGATAAGGTAGTTAAAAAGATTTACGGTGTGTTGGCCTTGATTAGTTGGGGGATTGAGTTCAAGAGCTGCAAGATAATGTTTCAGCTCTACAATACTCTGGTTGGACTACACTTGGAGTATTGTGTTCGGTTCTGGTCACCTCATTTTAGGAAGGATGTGGAAGCTTTAGTGAAGGTGCAGCAGAGATTTACAAAGATGCCACATTAATTAGAGTATCTGTTTTCTGAAGAAAAGGTTTAGCAAGCCAAGGCTTTTTGCTTTGGATTGAAGGAGGATGGGAGGTGACCTGATAGTAATGTATAAGATGATAAGAGGAACAGAAAGAGTGGACAGCCAGCACCTTTATCCCTGGGCAGCAAGGACTAATACAAGAAGGCATTTTTATGGTGATTGGAGGAAAGTTCAGGGACTGAACTTTACATGGAGACTGGTGAGTGCTTGAAACTCACTGATTGCTGGCGGTGTTGGTAAAGGCAGATATATTAGGGACATTTAAAAGATTCTTAGATAGGCACAGGTATGAAAGAAAAATGCTGGGCTATGTGGGAGGGAAGGGTTCGATTCATCTTGCAGAAAGTAAAAAAAAATCAGCACAATGTCATGGCAAGGGCTTGTACTGTGCAGTACTGTTCACTGCTCTATGTTCCAATAGTTAAGCTTAAAAATGTGGAGACTTTTAGTGCAAGCAATGATTGACAGAGACACACAGCTGCAGTTACAGTCAGCTAGTCCAGATCCCCTGAATGATGGGAGCTATGGATTGGAGGTTTAGTAATTGTATTTGAGTCTTTTTACAATCAAACTAGACAGGCTAGAGGAGAAGCAGGTTGCAGATTCATTGAGTTCACTGACAGGTAGTTATGCTGCTTCTGTGGGATTTTTTTATTGACATTTCGAAGGAAGGGCAGCATTCCAATACACTCACAAAATTGGCAATAAAAGCTATTGGGAGACAATTACACAGCCCGGAGCCATACTACATTAACCAGTCCTGGCAAGATAGCTGAAATTAAGGATGGAATTGATGAACTTACTGCATACTATCAAAGCAGATATATCCAGAAAAATGATAGAAGTATTTCAGGACACTCAAATTTAGCTGTAAGCATTTGCCTGTACAATGTGGTTACATTAATGTGCAGATTTGCTGGAAACATCTAGCAGTAGGATATGCATGGTTTGTCTTGGAAATTAGGAGGTTTTGCTTCATTTTAAATGTGTAAGATTGTTCTGCTTACCTGAGATGTACATGTTAAAAAAGCCAGTAAATGTTGAGTTGCCTATTTCAGTGTAAGTATAATTTAATAGCCTAATTATTGTTAATAGTTGTCACGGCTTTAAAAGTTAATTTTCACAAGTGTGGAATTTGAGATTTTTTTATTGCTGGAGATCTATGCCAATTAAATACTTCAATTAATTTCATGAATTGTCATTATGCTGTGCTGCATGCAAAGTAATTTGTTAATAATTTACTGTTTCTTTACCTGTTCACACATGCTAGATACCAGTCATGAAGAGAGGGACACATTATACTGATGGTTGGCCAGCAGAAGTATCCACTGCAGAAACTCACCCGTCTTTAGACAAGTGCAACCATTGATCGTGTTGTCTATTTCATCAATTTACATTATTTGTAAATAACTAACTTCAAACCTGAGTAACTCCCTTGGAAGAAGATAAATGAGTAACAAATATACAGTATCTATAAAATGTATTCCCCCCCCCCCAGATGCTTTCATGATTTATTGTTTTACAACATTGAATCATAGTGGATTTAATTTGGCTTATTTTGACACTGATCAATGGAAAAGGACTCTTTCAAAGTGAAAACAGATCTCTACAAAGTGATCTAAATTAATAACAAATATAAAACACAAACTTGATTGCAGAAGAATCTGCCCAATTTTTAATATGGCACAGAAAATCATCACTGGTGCAGCCAATTGGTTTTAGAAGTCATGTAATTAGTTAAATGGAGATCACCTTGAGCAGTCAAGGTGTTTCAATTGATTATAGGAGAAATACACCTGCATTGAGAAGGTCCAACTGCTGGTGAGTCAGTATTCTGACAAAAACTACACCTTAAAGACAAGAGAACACTACAAACAGCTCTGTGAAAAGCACAAGTCAGGAGATAGATACAAGAAAATTTCCAAGTCACTGAATACCCCTTGGAGTACAGTGAAGTCAATCATCAAGAAATAGTAAGAATATGGCACAGCCGTAAATCTGCCTAGAGCAGGCCATCCTCAAAAACTGAGTGAACATGCAAGAAAGGGAGTAGTGAGGAAGGCCACCAAGAGAACTATGACAACTCTAGAGGAGTTACAAGCTTCAGTGGCTGAGACGGGAGAGACTGTGCATACAACAACTGTTGCCTGGGTGCTTCACCGGTCACAGCTTTATGGGAGAGTGGCAAAGAGAAAGCCACTGTTGAAAAAAACTCACATGCACTCTTGGCTAGAGTTTGCCGGAGGCTTGTGGGAGACGCTGAAGTCAACTGGAAGAAGGTTCTATGGACTGATGAAACCAAAATTGAGCTTTTTCATCATCAGCCTAAATACTCTGTTTGGCATAAGCCAAACACAACACATTATCAAAACCACACCTTCCCTACCATTAAGCACGTTGGTGGCTGTATCATGATATCGAGATCCTTCTCTGCAGCAGGCCCTGGAAGGCTTGTGAAGGTGGAGGGTAAAATGAATTCAGCAAAATGCAGGGAAATTCTAGAGGGAAAACCTGATGCAGTCCGCAAGAGAACTGTGACTTGGGAAAAAAATTGTTTTCCAGCAAGACCATGACCCCAAGCATAAAGCCAAAGCTACATAGGAATGGCTTTGAAACAACAAAGTTAATGTCCTGCAGTGGCCAGGTCAGAGTCCAAACCTCAATCCAATTGAGAATTTGTGGCTGGACTTGTTCTCCTCATGCAACCTAACAGAGCTTGAGCAGTTTTGCAGAAAAAAATGGGGAAAAATTGCAGTAACCGAATGTGTAAAGCTGGATAGAGACCTATTTATACAGACCCAAGGCTGTAATTGCTGCCAAAGCTGCATCCACTAAATGCTGTCTCCATTATTTTGTCTTTAATAATCATATTCAATTTAGACCAATTTGTTTTCACTTTGATGCAAAAAAAGTTTTTTTCTGTTGATCAGTGTCAAAAAAGCCAAATTAAATCCACTGTGATTCAATGTTGTAAAACAATAAAACATGAAAACTTCCAAGGGGGCTGAATACTTTTTATAGGTACTGTATAAGTTCTTTATCATCTCAGAAGATTTCCCAGAGACTGAGTGGCTGAGTCAGTGATGGGACCAAGATTTTTCCAAATCTAACCCCAGCAGGAACAGAGCTGTGGATGTAGGAGGAGGGCTTAGTTGAGATGCTTACTCTAATTTAAATAAAGATCATGAATATACATGCATGAAGAAATGCTACCTAGATAAGATTCAACATTGCATGCATTGTCTTAGCAAATAATTGTGTATGTCCAGGAATGAACAAGCAAATTAGTAAGAAAATACAAACATAAATAACTCATCCAATGACTTATGTACAAAACATTTATGTTTAGTTAGGAAGTTTTATAGGTGAGTGTAACTTACAATTCAATATATTTCAGGTCAGTTGATAAAAATATACATCTTTGATGGATTGAGGATAACCACATTGATGTATTAAGTTTACCACAAGACAGATTGCTGGAAGGCAGGTAATGATATAGATTTGTTGATTTCATCAGTCTTAATTTGTGATGGATATTTGCTTCTCGCACCAAGCTGCCTCTGATTTTTAACAAGCTTGGCTTCCTAAACACAGTTATAAGTTAAACTCCTAACTATTATTCTTTGTTTAGCTTTTGGTTCTGAGCAGGAACCAGCCTTGGTCCTTAATACAAATAGAAAGCAGTAAGTAGGTTAAAATTGGGGGTGGCGGGGAACATAGCTTTGCAAACAGACACACTGTCTATAGAACAGGATTCTGGCACAACAACACCTGTCTTATTGTGGAACTGGACAATGGGCTATTTAATTTGGCTTGTTTCAAAATAGACAATGCTGGCAAAGTTATTCAGTTCAAGGAAGCTTGCAGACCAGATGGAGACAATCACTTAGCACATCAATAACTGAGCTATTAATAAGTTGGAAATTTATGAAGTTAGCTTCACAGCATTAATTGTGGGCACCTGGGATCTGCATCTCCAACAAGCTTTTAGACAATTTATGTTAAAAGGTATCTGAAAGAATATCACATGTGTGAAGTCACCCAAGCATGACGTTACTTTAAGAAACATGGGCTGAACCAGAGTCCATTCCCCTGCCTTCAATTTCTGTGAAGGATAATTGGTTCATCTGCGGCTCCTGGGTATGCTTTTTTAGCTGTAGGAATTGTTTTGGAAATCCTTTGTGCATTAGAAAGGGTTTGTAATTTGGAAAACTTTCGTAAGAGAGAAATCCTCTGTGAGTTTTAAATGTGTTTTAAGAATGTTGTCCGGATTTAAATGTGTGTCAATGAAAATAAATGCCGTATTTTAAACTACTTTGTTATCTTCTCCTTGATAGAGAGAGTTGACCCACTGCTCAAATAGTGGGTATGGGCAGCTAAGCTCACTGTGGATCATAAATAGGGATGTAAACTAGTCTTTGAAGATTGGGTAGTTACAGTATAAACTCCCTTATTGAGGGTAGTCCTAGCTATTTATATCAGATAAGGCTTAAGGCTTGAGTTTAGAACTTTGCGGTCAGCAATCTTAATACCATCACAAATTTAAATATAAAATGCTAGGACATACCCAAGAACACTTGACCATTTTCAATTTCACCCCATTACGTTTCATATAGTTTTTTAAAAATATATTATAGGCTTAACAATATACTGCACTTGCATTAATAGACAACAGCTGCTTTCTAATTTATCTCATGCTAATATATTATATGTGAACATGCACAGTTACTTCTGCAGGTTGTAGGTATTACACAAATATGGTGTGATATGAGGACACATAGAGTTGCTATAAAATGTGCCACAATTTCTGCAACTCTTTATAATGTGCTTATACATTTATATTCTCTGCAATGCTTATCCTTTTTAAAAAGACAGAATAAATTATAAAAGCACACTATTTGAAAGTTTGACCAATTTGCAGTTTTTTTGAAACTCTTTAATCTTCTCAAAAGAATATGTGTCACGGGTGCTATATCCACTTCTTGAGTTAAGAACGCTGTAACTTTGGATTCAATTCAGTGGAATCTCACATCTTTGGATCAGCTCACGTCTACATATGTCTTCATTTTCTTTTATACAATGTGTTGAAAAACTGGTGTCGAAGTGTGCTTTTAACACCATTGTGCTTTCAACATCTGTTATCGCAAAACAGCTCATATTTCAATGATCATCCTAATACTCCATTTCTGAATTTTACATTTGCAAGGTGATATGTACAGATAAATTCTGTCATGTTGTTTGAATTGTTTCTCTCCATGGTTTGAAGTATAATTGTATTTCTAGCTCAATTCTCTCTCTTTCAATCATGTTTTGCATCTTCTATAGATTAGTCATTCAACATGAGTGGAACCTAACATGAAAAGTGCTGTCTTTCTGTAGCTCAGCAAAAATATTGTCGAGTGCTATCTCATTTTAACCTTTTCATACGTGGTTTCTTGATGCTTCTACTTTGATAATTATTGGTCATGTCTCCATAGCTCTACTTGACACTGGATGTAATAGTTCAAAATTCAAAGTAATTTTCTTGCAGTTATTCACAGTAGAACAAAGAAAAACAATAGAATCAATGAAAAGCTACACACAAACTAAGAAACAGAATTAGGTTCACTATCACCGGCATATGTTGTGAAATTTGTTAATTTTGCAGCAGCAGTACAATGCAATACATGGTAATACAGGAAAAATATATAAATGAATTAATTACAGTAATTGGACATGTGTATATTAAATAGTTACATTAAAATAGTGCAAAAACATAAATAATAAAAGTGAGGTAGTGTTCATGGGTTCATGGCAGAGGGGAAGAAGCTGTTCCTGAATCGCTGAGGGTGAGGCCTTCAGGCTTCTGTACCTCCTTCCTAACAGTAACAATGAGAAAAGTGCATGTCCTGGGTGATGGGGGTCCGTAATGACGGCCGCCGCCTTTCTGAGACACCGCTCCTTGAAGATGTCTTCGATCCTACAAAGGCTGGTACCCAAGATGGAGCAGACTGATTTTACAACATTCTGCAGCTTCTTTCAGTCCTGAGCAGCGCTCCAATACCAATCCAAACTGATTGTGGTCTTCTGTTTGGGAAGTCGCGCAACCAGTTGCAGAGAGAGGTACAGGGAGACCTAGTTTTTGTAGTTTATCGATCAGGACAGTAGCAATTAAGGTGTTAAATGCTGAGCTATAGTCAACTAACAGCATCTTGACATAGGTAGTCGTATTGTCCAAGTGATCTAAGGCCATGTGAAGAGCCATTGAGATTGCATCTGCCATAGGCCTATTGTGGCAATAGGAAAATTGCAGTGGGTCCAGTTCCTTGCTGAGGCAGCCATTGATTCGGGCCATGACCAACCTCTCGAGGCATTTCATCACCATAAATGTGAGTGCTACTGGATGATAGTCATTAAGGCAGCTCACCCTACTCTTCTTGGGCCCATTCTACTCAGCCTGACCTCATACAGCAAACTCAACTACAACCAGTCTGCTGAATCTTCCTGGCACATCCCTTACAGTGGATATATTCTTTTATTCTTTTACTAGATGTATACATAAAAATCCAGGCATGGTCTCTTGTAATAAAGACCAGCATATAATTTGTCATGAGCAACACACTCAAACTGCTGGAGGAGCTCAGCAAGTCAGGTAGCTTCTCTGGAAGGATCGAAACAGTTGATGTTTTAGGTTGAGATCCTTCAACAGGATTGGAAAGAAAGGTGTCAGAAGCCAGAATAAGAGAATGAGAGGAGGAGGACGAGTTACACGCTGACAGATGATAAGTGGAAACAGGTGAAGGGGAAGGTGAGTTGGTAGGGGAGAGGGTTTATGAAATAATAAGCTGGGCAGTGATAGATGGAAGAGGTAAAAGGTTGAAGCAGAAGGAATCTGAGAGGAGAGGATAGTGGACCATGGAAGTAAGGGAAGGAGGAGAGTCTCCAGTGGGAGGTGAAGAGTACATGATTTTACTTTCATAGATCTGCAGTGAAGTGCTAAATATATCACCCCTGATCATTCCCTTGGCCTGATCTACTGCAGAACATATAAAAACCTTGGGCTAAAAGAGGAAACAATTCTAGACTATGAGTGTTCCTGTTATCATATGTGCAAAAGACCAGGCAGCTCCTACAAAGGAAAGTTGATAGTGAGGTGTAGGTACACTTACACCTGATAAGTGTATGTGTCAGTGTTTTCTAGACTTCTGACCAGATGTGCTGGCATTTAAACCGCCGCTGCAATCAGGGACTCACTATTAGGATCTGACTCACTGTCTCCTTATTGTACTGAGCAGCCAGACACACTTTATACCTGGTCCCTCAGCTTTACTACGCTCAAAGCTTGGTAACTCTTAGTTCAATGAGTTCACTGACCTTCATTGAAATGGGAAGTAAAACTAAGTGGCTTGTTCATGTTTCTTTCTTTAATGTATTTTAAATTACTTCCATGAAGAAAAGTGTTTATAAATTTATTACTTTATAGTGTTCTAAAAATCATTTTCAATTTGTCTCTAATGTCGTTTGAGGCAGTATGAGCTGGCAGGGTATTGTGTGGGTGGGGCTACATGAGGTGAATGGGAGACATATTTCAAGTTGAACTGAAGCCACTCAATTGTTTCATGTCTATGTGGGCTTCAGTTGACCTCGGAGCCAGTATAACAAGGATGGAAAACAGGGCTTTGACTCAGAAACCTAAATATCAGCTCATTATGCACCATGCAACTATTGATACAACAAATATGGCAAAGTCAGATACTAACAAATGTAGCAATAAGCAAGACTATAACAAAGGTCAAATGTTTTGTTTTCCTTGAAGGGTATTGGATTAGGTTATTGGATATCTTTACTCCATTCATTAAAATGAGGGCAGTTTCCATTTGTAAAGCAAGAGCAAACCGATAAAATTTCCCAAATAAAAGCTTTTATGTGATTCAAAGAAAGAGTTTTAACCAAGTCGTGAATATTTTATTCGGGCACTGTTACAGTAGGATTGAATTTCTGTGAAACATCTTCCAGTTATCTGTTGTTGCTGTAGCAGCCAAGAGAAGGGAAGAGATAAAAGCAAGAGTGGCCCATTTTCACCGTTCAATAAGATCAACTTTGCCTCAGCAAAACTTTCTTGCTCTGGCCCCATATTTCTTAATTATAACTGTATCCAGAGATACCGGCCACATGACAGACACACTGCCACCTGGCTGGTCGGAGGACACACCACATGCCAATCAACCTGTGGTCCCTCCCAGCTAACCAATGAACACCTAAATTATTGGTCACCTTAATTGGATTATCTCGCCCAGCCCCATGCTTTAAAAGGTGAGACATGTGCCTGGCTTGCTCTCTCTTACAGACCACCTCATTGAAGGTAAGTGCATTGATTTATGTTTGGGAAGGTCTATCGTTTGTCCTGGTAAGGGAGCCGCAGCTATCCAAGGTCAAGGGGGATAGCTGTTGTAGTGCTTTTCCCTTGTTCTTTGTATGTGTAACTGTACCCTGTCCCCACACCGCTTTCTGTGTATTGTAGTTGCTTGTGTTGACCTGACTTCCCCTTGTAAATAAATTCCTTATTATTAAAACTGTGTGTGTCCAGGCCTCTACTGTCGAGACTCAAAGAACCAGTTATTTTCTATCACAACAATAACATATAACCATATAACAATTACAGCACGGAAACAGGCCATCTCGGCCCTTCTAGTCCATGCCGAACGCTTACTCTCACCTAATCCCACCAACCTGCACTGAGCCCATAACCCTCCATTCCTTTCCTGTCCATAAACCTATCCATTTTTTTTAAATGACAAAATCGAACCTGCCTCCACCACTTCTACTGGAAGCTCGTTCAACACAGCTACCACTTTCTGAGTAAAGAAGTTCCCCCTCGTGTTACCCCTAAACTTTTGCCCCTTAATTCTCAACTCATGTCCTCTTGCTTGAATCTCCCCTACTCTCAATGGAAAAAGCTTATCCACGTCAACTCTATCTATCCCCCTCATAATTTTAAATACCTCTATCAAGTCCCCCCTCAACCTTCTACGCTCCAAAGAATAAAGACCTAACTTGTTCAATCTTTCCCTGTAACTTAGGTGCTGAAACCCAGGTAACATTCTAGTAATTCTCTTACTATCTACAATATCTACTGAGTTTTGTCTCTCACAGCCTTGCTTGTAGAGAAATGCAAGAATTCACTACTATCAAGATGTTTCATCTCAGTTTTGAATGGCTGACTACTTATTTAGAGACATTAACCTGGCTGTAGACACCCCAGACAAAGGAAACATCAGCCCTCTATCTACTCTGCATAGCCCCATAAAAGCGTTGTATGTTTCAGCCAGATCACCTCTCATTCTTTAAAACATAGATAGTATATGCCCATTCTGCTTAAGCTCTCATTATTGAAGAATCATCCAATCCTAGGAATCAATCTGATGAATCTTTAATCTACACACTTTCCTTCCTCATGTAGAAAGGCTAGGCCTTTTCACAAATACCCCAAATGCAATTGCACTAGGGTTCAGCTTAATTGCAGTAAGACCTCAAATTTCCTTTCAATAAAGGTCAAAATACCCTCTGCCCTCCTAATCATTTGCTATGTCTGTATGTTCAAGTTTAATTGTTATTCAACCATACACATGAATACAGCCAAACAAAAGTGTACCTCTGGGGCCAAGGAGCAAAATACATTATCACTAGTCGCACACAGCACATAGAGCACAAATACGTAGTTAAACATACAGTCACAAAACAATAACATAGCCCAAGTTCCTAAGTGTCATGGCCGGTACCAGCCAATTTACCACATCCAGGTTCTTTTGATTACAAATGCTTTTCAATCTCCCACCATAAAAAATGTCCTGCTTTTCTATTTTTAATTATTATTCAAACAGTATATATCTTCACATTTGTGCAGGTTATATCAAAGTGACCTTGCCCTTTCGTTTTGCCAGTGTATATCCCATTTAATTCTGTTCTTGTCACAAGTCACACTGCCACCTAGTAGATCAACTGAAAACGTTCCTCCAGACTTCCTGCCAGTCCATCTTTCAAGTTACTGAGGATCACACCAAAGTAAATTGCACCCAATGAGTAATCATTGTTTCTCCTGAAGACATGAACTAATGTTGGAAAACACCTCCATGGGTGGTATTAATACTCCTCTACCTCAACATTGTATCAATTACAGGAATATTAGATTATTATTATTTGGGGTGTATGGGGTGTCCACAGATGTGTAGCACACCTCTGGGTTAGGGGCTTGTCGTGCTCATTCTGGGGCAGTTCACTCACCGTTGGTCCCCAGCAGACTCTCAGCTCTCACCTGTGGCTCCAAGGAGCTGTTTGCATGTGGCAGTGGCCACCACGACAACCTAAGACAAGTGAGGGTAGCTGGCGGTCTCATACCCCAGTGAGTCAGGGACATACCTGTCCCAGCATGTGGACTGAGTGGATGAAATCCATGGTGAGATCCAATGGCCAATAAGGCAATACCGCAACACTCTGTGGAGAGCAAAGGGCATGACAAGCCATAGAAGATGTCATGGTCATCTACTGCAACCAAGGAAGACCCCAGTTAGTGATGCTTGTTCATACTACTGGACTTGGACTTTTGAGGTCAAGAAGTTGAACTGCCCCAGTACTTCTCCACTTTTAAAAACTCTCCTGCACAGTTTTCCTGTCATCATCAGACATGATGGACCACCTTCCATTAGATTATGAGCCCATAAGACTATAGACCATGAGGCAAAGGAGCAGAATTAGACCATTCAGTCCATCAAATCTGCTCCCAAGTTAATCAGGGCTGATTTTATTTTCCCTTTCAATCCTACTTACCTGCCTTCTCCCCAGAACCTTTGAGGCCCTTATTTATTAAGTACCTATTGATCTCTGCTTTAAATGGACCCAATGATTTGGCATGCACAGCCATTTGTGACAGTGAGTTCTACAGATCCATCATCCTCTGTGTAAAGAAATTCCTCCTTGTCTCTGTTCTACAGGGATGTCCTTGTATTTTGAGGCAGTGCTCTCTGGTCCTAGATGCTGCCACTGCATGCTCACTCTATTTAGACCTTTAAATATCATAATAAGACCAGAAGATATAGGAGCAGAAGTAGGCCATTCAGCCAATCGAGACTGCTCTGCCATTCAATCATGAGCTGATCCACTTCAACCAGTCATCCCCACTCCCCTGCTTTCACCTCATACCTTTTGATGCCCTGGCTAATCAAGAACCTATCTATCTCTGCCTTAAATACACCCAATGACTTGGCCTCCACAGCTGCTGGTGGCAACAAATTCCACAGATTTACCACCCTCTGACTAAAGTAATTTCTCTGCATCTCAGTTCTAAAAGGATGTCCTTCAATCCTGAAGTTGTGCCCTCTTGTCCTAGAATAAGAACCCCACACATTTTCCTAATTTCCAGTGAGGCAGGCCCAGAGCCATCAAGTGTTCCTCATATGCTAACCATTTCATTCCTGCAATCATTTTTGTATACTCTTCTGGACTCTCTCTAATGCCAACACAACCTTCTTAAACAACAAAACCCAAAACAGCATTATATTTATATTTTGTCCTCTAGAAATGCATGGTAACATTGCATATGCCATCCTTACTAACTTACAAGTTAACCTTTAGGGTGTCTTACACTAGGCCTCCCATGATGCTGTGCATTTCCAATTTCTGAAATTGTTCCCCTTTTAGAAAATGGTCTGCTCCTTCATTCCTTCCACCAAAGAGCATGACCACCATATTCCATCTTCCCTTTCTTTGCCTATTTCCCCAAATTGTCCAGGTCCTTCTGAAAACCCCTTGCTTCCTTCCTGTTTCTCCACCTATCTTTGTAATGGCTACAAAACTATCAATTCTGTCATCCAGATCATTAACACATAACGTGAAAACTAGCTGCTGCGAAACACTACTTGTCACTTACAGACAACCAGAAAAGGCTGCCTTTATTCCCACTCTTTGCCTCTGCCAGTCAGCCAACCTTCTATCCTCCCTGAAGTACCTGCTCTCTTATCTTGTTTAGCTGCCTCATGTATGGCGCTTTGTAAAAGACCTTGTGAAAATCCAAGTAAACAACATCTACAGGCATTTTTTGCCTATACTTCCTGCTATTTCCTCAAAAAATTCCAACCGATTTTTATTTTTATTTTTTAAATTTTATTTAGAGATACAGCATGCTAACAGGCCCTTCTGCGCAATTGCACACATGTGACCAATTAACCTTCTAACCTGTACTTCTTTGGAATGTGGAAGGAAACTAGAGCACCCAGAGGAAACAAGCCACGAGATGAATCTACAAACAATTTACAGACAATGGCAGAACTGTAATGGCATTACACTAACCATTAAACTACCAGGTCACTCCTTTGTTTGGCAAGATTTCCCCTTAAGGAAATCATGCTGACTTTAGCCTTTTTATTGGGTGCCTCCAAGTACCCCAACACTTCATCCTTGATAATGGACTCTAATATCTTACCAACTACTGAAATGAGTAATAGCTATTACACTCACTTCTGCCCCTGAGAATCTCGAATTTCTGGCATGTTGCTGGTGTCTTCCACAATGAAGATTTACAGAAATTACTTTTTCAGTTCATCTGTTATTTTTTCGTCCCCCATTAATACCTCTCCAGAGTTATTTCCAGAATTATTTTCCAATGTCTACACTTGCCTCTCTTTTACTGTTTATATATCTGAAAAAGCTTTTAGTATCTTTTTTTTTATATTTTTGGATAGATTACATTCATACTTTATCTTTTCTCTCCTTATTGATTTTGGTTGTCTTCTATTGGTTTTAAAAAATCCCAACTTCTAGCTTCCCACTATTATTTTCTATTACGCTTCTTCTTGAGGATGAATTCATCCTGCGTCTTCCAAATTACTCCCAGGAACAAAGGATTCAGGAACAGCTTCTTCCCCTCAGCCATTTGATTTCTAAATGGACATTGAACCTGTGAACACTACCTCACTTTTATTATTTCTCTTTTTGCACTATTTTTAATTTAACTACTTAATATACATATATATGCCTACTGCAATTTATTTATTTTTTCTGTACTTGTCATGAACTGCGATATAGTGCTGCCACTAAGTTAACAAATTTGTGTCCTGTCTCCAGGAAGCCAGGAGATGGGACACAAGCCCATGATCAACTCCATCTCTCGCAGATCTTGCCAATTAAAGTGCCGAGGCAGGTGTTTCTCAATCGCTGCTGCCGGAGGTGGGTGTCTGCGTGCGGCTGTCTCTCTCTTCCTCTCACTCAATACTGTCGGAGAATGGTGCCAGTATAAGGGTTAATCGCCGTGGTTTGTGGGATTGGACTCTAATTCAGGTTTATGATGTGTCCTACTTCTGGTTGCTCCTTTTATTGTTGTTACTTCTGGGTGATTTCTGAGTCAAGGCAACCTGCAGATAATGAACACTGAGCTGAACTGAAATATGCCTTTTGATTTTGTATTTTAAATCGTGTTTGTGCTCTTTCTTTGTTGCCATTTGCATGATTTTTTTTTTGCTTGAGGTTGGAGGGTGGGGGTTTGATGTTTTCCTTTGACCAGGTTGGTTCCACAATTCTTTGTTTTGGGCTGCCTTTGGGGAAGACGAATTTCAGGGTAGTCTGCTTACAAATGTAACGCTTGATAACAAATGTACTTTGAATCTCTAAATCAATACATCATCCAATCACTGCATCTTTAGTGCATGTCCATTTCATTTGTTTATTTTAGAATATGGAAAGCACAATTTTGTTACTACATCTATCTATAAATTAATATACACATCTCAAAAGTGCTGGATGTGAGCTTTTTGGAACTTTGTAAAGACATGCAAAATGCGACAACAATGCTGAAATGATTCTTGAAATTATGTTTAAGTCTTACCATTTTAATGCACGTTGTAGACCGAATATTTCCTAAAACAATGGAATTGTATTCTCAATTTACTGCTCTGCATGAACACAAGTACAATGATTCTGTGGTAGGTGTTGATTAATATGTACTACTACACAGCTCCACATGGTGGTGGTACTGCATTCCTGACATTAACTTGTATATCTCCAGATTGTATGGAAAGCAGCTGGAAATTATAACATCCCATCTCATATTGATTTCTGAAAGCCAATGTGCCAAAAGCTTTCACAAGGGGGAGTTAAGATCTGAAGGTAAGTCAAAGCTATACTCTTTTACATGTCTATTACAGAACTTGTAAAGAAGTTGGAACATCAAGATCAGAAGGTTAAGAGTGATGAAAAGGAATGCAAATGAATTGGTGTTCTGCTCGTTTGTTGAGTGTTGGTTTAATTCTGGTCTTCACACCAGATGAAAACTTGTAAATAGATGTTGCTAGTTTAAACAGCTGCAACTGATATCTATTTGAATTGGCCTGTCCGTTCCCCACTGAGTTTTTATTTCCGTATACATCACAGAGCATGTCACAGACTGTCACTTGATATGGCTTGACCTCTGCCTGCTTTTGAGGTTGAGATGCTGTGTAAACAGGGTGCAGGATTACAGTTCGGAACTGAATTCCATCTGCCACGTTGACTGGCTAAAGGTTAGGAATGTGGTAGAACTGAAAGGGATTGCTGTTCTGTTAAGTCTGGTGTTTGTTTCTGCTAAATTGGGATTCTGCTGATGCCAGAAACAGCACACAGTCCACCTGGGCATTGAATGGCAAGTTCTTCACCACTCAATCACCTCTGTATTTTAGAGGTGATGCATTAAGAATAACAACAGGCAGGGAGTTCCTCCAATAAGGATTTTTCTGCATTGGATTTTGTATTTATTTTGACACATGTAGTTATGGACCTATGGTCTGCACTGTGAAAGAAATTGTGTGTTGGGTGATGGTCTGCTTCCTTCAACCTAACAGGTCTGTTTATCTTGCATTTTTATTCACCTCTTTGGTCTTGCATGAGGCAGTTAGCAAACCAGGTGGGAGATTTGACAGAATTCCAACACATGGGAATGGAGAGATGGGGGATGTGGAAAGAAGTCAAATTTATTTTTTCCACTAATTGCGTGGTATCTGCTTATTCCTTTCTTGGACTTTCATCTGGTCCTTAAACGCCAAAATCAAAATCCCATCATGTCCTTTCTGCTTCTTGGATGCAAACTCCGAGGCAAAATGATAATTAGGTGACCAAAAGTCAGTGAGATGGATACTTAAAATTCTACTAGTTTGTTTACTGTATGGTAAATGTTTTTTTCCCACACTCCCAGATAGGATCAGACCTAGCATTTTCCAAGTTAAATGACAGTTGCCAAAAATGAGCTCATTCTTCAATCTACAGTGCTCAACTTTGAGTGTTTGCTTAACATTCTGCAAGCTTTGAGGAGGGTGTATTATTGTCCCAGAAACTACATAGATTATTCATGAATAAAAAGCCAAGGTGCTTGCTCATACTGACTTTTGTCAGGCTTGACTAGCAATCATTCTCCAAATAGATGCAAATCCATTGACTGTTCTTTTGAACTTTACAGCAGAAATCTTCACAAGGACATGCATGCATAGTATATGATGCTTTTGGTGCATAACAACTAATATTTGAATTCATAAAGAGTTTGCTTATAAATCACTTGAAGTCAGTAATATAGGCTGGGAGAAGTATGATTTAACTATCTTCTAAAATTAATTTTCTTTTGCCAACTAGCCAGTTGGGAAAACTGTATTGAACCATGATTTAGTTAAAATTTACAATATGTTTTCATCTCATAGGTCATATATCGTGCTGATGAAAGGATCCGTTTTGAGATTAATGCATTGAAATAGACGGATGCATCAATGAAAACAGAGGGGGGCAGTATCTTACCATACACAGATTATATTTTATAGTTATGACAGCGGATACAGAAAAATGTCACCTCTGGATTGTTACAAGAGCCATTGATCACTGTGATACAAATAGTGTATTAGTTGAAGTAGTACTACTGTACTTCTCAATTGCATATCCATGATGCTCTCCTGAGAGAACATTGACTATTTCAATTGCAATGTATGGTCAGTTTTGCTAATTCATAGTGATGTATTTTCTGATGATTAATTTGAGACCCTCAGAAACATGTTTATCATTAGAAATTGTTAAAAAAAGATGTGATAGAAACTGAAAGATTACAACATTTCAAAAGGCTCTGAGGGGGCTTCATGCTAAGGCACAGGAATGCTTTCTTTGGTGGGGCAATCAAGAATTATGGAACATCTTCCAATCTAAGACAAAGGTTGGAAGGAATCTCTTAAAAAGTTGTAAATCTTTTTAATTGTATTTACTTATTTAGAGTAACAGCTCAGAACAGGCCCTTCCAGCCCAATGAGCTGCACCACCCAGCAACCCACCTATTTAACACTAGCCTAATCACAGGACAATTTACAATGAACAACTACTAACCAATACAGTCGGCCTTCCTTATCTGCAAGGGATTGGTTCCGGGACCCCTTGCGGACACTAAAAAACGCGATGCTCAAGTCCCTTATTTAACCTGTCTCAATGTGGTGGACCATAGGACCCAGCGGAACCCCAGACATGATTTAACCTGTCTCAGTGCGGGTGACATTAGGACCTGGTGGCGGAGCTCTGAATCCACAGTGTTTCTGTTCACGAAAATAATCACGATCACAATTAAAAATAAAGTGGAAATAATAAAGCGATCGGAAAGAAGTGAAACGCCATCGGTCACTGGAAAAGTGTTAAGCTATGTCAGTCAATGAATGGAACAATTTTAAAGGACAAAGTGAGAAAGGCCCTGCCCCAATTTAAGCTACAATTATTACCAAGCAACGCAGTGGTTTAATTATTGGGTTTTGGATCCTCCACATCAACCCGGCACAGATGGAGAGCGTGCTCGGGAGCAATCTGTCACTGGATCGAACTCGAGAACTTCCGTTCCCAAGCCCGGTGTTGAAACGTATGTTATTAAGTGTTTTATATGCATAGGAAGGTAAAATATATACTATATACTAAGACAAACATTTGACTAACTTACGCTAAATATTACCAGATGTACCTGTTCCGACTTACTTAGTAAGAGAACTTCCGATTTTTTTCGATCCCGATCCACGATAACCCATGCACATCCTCTGTATACTTTAAATCATCTCTAGATTACTTCTAATACCTAATACAATGTAAATGCTATGTAAAATACTTGTTATACTACATTGTTTAGGGAATAATGACAAGAAAAAAAAGTCTGTACATGCTCGAACAACAAGTGCTGGAAGAGCACTTCCGGGTTTTCTCAATTCGCGGTTGGTTGAATTCGCGGTTGCAGAACTCACGGATAGGGATGGCCGACTGTACCTTTTTTTGGACTGTGGGAGGAAACTGGAATGCCTGGAGGAAACCCATATGGTTCATGGGGAGAACTTACAAAGTCCTTACAAATGGTGCTGGAATTGAACTCTGAACTCTGGAACACCTTGAGCTGTAATGACGTTGCGCTAACTGCTATGCTACCGTAGTGCCCTATTCTACCAAGGCACTACATAAGCGTGAGAGCTGTGAAACCTAAATAACAAATATAGTCAAGGCTAAGTTCAATGTTTAGCCCTGAGGGGAAAAAGAAGATTATGAGGATCAGGTAAGAAAGTGATGACCAAATTCAGATCAAATTCAAATTCAGTGTGCTTGTAGTCTTTCATTGATTTGATTGTACTTCTTAGATCTACTGTGAATGCCTGCAAGAAAATGAATCTCAGGGTAGTATATGGTGACATTTCTGTACTTTAGACCATAAGATATAGGAGCAGAATTAGGGCCCATCAAGTTTGCTCCACCATTTCATGATGGCTGATGCAATTTTCCTCTCAGCCCCAATTTCCTGCCTTCTCCCTGCATCCCTTCATGCCCTGACCAGTCAAGAATCAATCAACCTCTGCCTTAAATTTACATAAACACTTACTCTCCACAGCTGCCATTTGCTAAGAATTCCACAGATTCACCACTCTCTGGCTAAAGAAATTCCTCCTAATCTCAGTTCTAAAAGGACACCCCTCTATTCTGAGGCTGTCCTCTGTTTGTAGACTCTCCCACCATAGGAAACATTCTTTCCACATCCACTCCATCAAGATCTTTCACTATTTGATAGAATTCAATGAGGTCACCAATCATTCTTCTGAATTCCAGTGAATATCCAGAGCTATCAAACGCTCTTCGTATGTCAAGCCATTTAATCCTGGAATCATTTTCGTCAGCCTCCTTTGAACCCTCTCCAGTTTCAGCACACCCTTTCTAAGAAAAGAGGCCAAAACTGCTCACAATACTCCAAGTGAGGTTTCACCAGTGCTTTATAAAATCTCAACATTACATCCTTGCTTTTATATTCTAGTCCTAATGAATGCTAACATTGCATTTGTCTTCCTCTCCGCAGACTCCATAGGGAATTCTGCACAAGGACTCTCAAGTCCCTCTGTTCCTCA
Source organism: Hemitrygon akajei (assembly GCF_048418815.1). Taxonomy (NCBI): domain Eukaryota; kingdom Metazoa; phylum Chordata; class Chondrichthyes; order Myliobatiformes; family Dasyatidae; genus Hemitrygon; species Hemitrygon akajei. Next base: position 138,748,091 of record NC_133126.1, read on the forward strand.
GGTTTCTGGATTTTCTCTCCATTTAGAAAATAGTCAACTTTTAATAATAAATTTTCTTTGAACTTTGAGATCAGTTATGCCATCATTGAATCACAAAGCAGACCTGTTTTTTCCCATTCTATAGGTACATCTTTAAGATAATTTAACATCACATGCTTCAGGTACAAAGATTTGTGCAAAGCTATTATAATCCATGCTATCACTGTTATTTTATAAATTAGCATTAAATGACTAGTTTTCTTTACCTGAAAGACAAGTAAGGAATGTAGGTGTGGACTACTCATGATATTCCAACCACAAGCTCCAAGAAACTGTGAATGGAAAATGCTTCATCATGGTGTAAAAATGTCACCAGAATCAGACTGTTAATTCAGAGTCCTTGACCAACTTTTCAGTGATGAATTATCCCAGTACAGCAGATGGACAATGCCCCATCTTAAACATTATGGTTAGAGCTTCAATTTTCAGGCACAAGATCAATTGGCCCTCTCATGTTTGTTCTCATCATCTGACATTATTAGCCTCACTTCTTACTACCACTTTGATCTGGCTGTCTTCCAAGTTAGAGTTATATTCTCAGGCTACAACTTGTACTCCAACCTGCTGGCATGAACATCGATTTCTCCTCCCAGTAATTTTCCCCTCCCGCATCCCTCTACTTTTATTTTCCATTCTGGCCTCTTATCTCTTCTCCTCACCTGCCTATCAACTCGTCCTGGTGCTCCACCTTCTTCCCATTCTCCCATGGTCCACTCCCTTCTCCTGTCAGATTCCTTCTTCTCCAACCTTTTACTTTTTCTGCCAACCTAGCTTCACCTATCACCTTCTAGCAAGCCCTCCCTCCCTACCCCCACCTTTTTATTCTGTCATCTTCCCTCTTCCTTTCCAGTCCTGAAGAAGGGATTCAGTCCAAAAAGTCAACAGTTTACATTTCCACAGATGCATTCTGACCTGCTGAGTTCCTCCAGCATTTTGAGTGTGTTGCTCTGGTTTTCCAACATCTGCAGAATCCCTTGTGTTTATTCTTGCAATTTAAATTATTTTCTGTGATTAACATTTCCAAGTTATCGATTGACACAATTCTGCAAGATCAACTTTCAGACTTTCAGGTTCAGAAAGCTTATACTTTGGAAAGCACAAGCAAATCAGTGTTTTCTTATGATTTAGAGTTGAGTGACTAAGGATTAGCTTTGAGAGTTTTCTCTTCACTGCATCCAATACCTGAATATTTCACTTGGGTGATGAATATACAAGCAGATTGTTGTGAACAGCTATGAGTTTAAACTCAGTACAGGCTAAATAAAGGGCATGCTTATGGTTAAATAAAACCCATAATTTATTGAAAATGTTGCAATAACCAATGGAGCAGATTGTGTGCCTCACAGCATATCATTTATTAAACAGCAAAACATCAGTTTAATTCAAAAGCAGAATTAAATTGCATTGGATATCAAAACTTCAACTTTCCCTATAAAAGAAATGCAATTTTTTCCAAAATAAAGTGCATGGGAAAGAAGAGTTGCATACAAATTACATACAGAACATCATTTCATTTATTCAAGCAGTCACTAGGTTTGTTTGACAGAAGAACTATCCACCATTACCATTCTAGCATTGTTGATAAATTTAGCCAGAAAAACAGGTAACATATGAAATGGTCATATGATACCTGGTCACTTGCAAAAGAAAGATACAGTATAGTATTTCAGTTTGATGGTCTTTAGAAGTGAACCTTTGCCTATTTTTCTGTTTTTGCAATGACTGGTTTTAGTGTCCTTTTCTATACTGGTGTATAAGCAGATGTACAGCTTATAAAGAGGAACAAGTTAGGAAAGCAGTTGGCCTGTGATTATGAACTGGACATATCTGGAGAGAATATAATTAATAGAACTGTGCTAGAGCTGGTAGTGCTAAATGGCAAATTGGCACCAATCCATGCAAACTTGGCAGTTAATTCCTTCAAATCCTCTTAATTTTACATTTTCTGTGGTCTATTTATACAAGCTTCTGATGCACATCTCACAGAGATTTCATGACAGAATTAAATATTAAAATATTTATTAGATGAAGAAGGAAACTCAACATTTAGTTTTACAATAAATTGAAGAGCATCATTTAAGTTTCACCTAACATGGACTCACAATCACTCCTTGCCTGTTCTCCCTTCCCCCCCCCCCCCCCTCTTTCTCCCAAGGCCTCCTGTCCCATGATCCTTTCCCTTCTCCAGCTGTGTATCCCTTTTGCCAATAACCTTTCCAGCTCTTAGCTTCACCCCACCTCCTCCTGTCTTCTCCTATCATTTCAGACCTCCCCCTGCCCCCTCCCACTTTCAAATCTCTTACAATCTCTTCTTTCAGTAGTCTTGACAAAGGGTCTCAGCCCGAAACGTCAACTGTACTTCTTCCTATAGATGCTGCTTGGCCTGCTGTGTTCCACCAGCAATTTGTGTGTGTCGCTTAAAATTCCAGCATCTGCAGATTTCCTCGTGTCTACCTGTTTCCATGCTATGTATCATTCTCAAATAGTTATATAAGTTATACAGTAGCATTTGTGCCTGATAACACTCTCATTACCCTGTTCGGTCCACTTGGTCATCACCCATTAGGATGCTTGAGCTTCATCCTGGTGTATCCCTTTCAGGTCTGCCTCTGCACAAATCCCTGCTGCTCACGACCTCTTGTGCCCTGTGGTTCACTCCATCCTGCCTTCACAACCTGTTCATGCTTCCCCCTATCTGGTGTGCTGGCATTCTACACTTGCCCAGCCCACTTCCAATCACACAGCTCTCCCCGCTTCTTCTTCATGTCCACCCTGTCCTTAATTCACCCCACACAGTCTGTTCAGCCATCACACTTTCAGGCCCGCTTTAGTGACACCCTGGTGTACCAATTTCAGGTCTGCTTGAGCTCTGCTCTTAATTAAAACTTAGATTTTTATTGGCTGCTAAGGATGTAAGCACGTATTGGCAGGCCAATATTTTTCTTGAAACCAATGGTTCAGTTAATTTTAAAAAATGGCTCTTTAGTATGAAAAGATGTCCAAACCTAATGTATTTGAAAATTAGGTAAGTTAATTTCAAAGAGATATGACTAAGAAATTATTGTAAAGATTTGCTCTATGATGAGAAAAGTTAATTAGGGCCGCTCCCACAGCTCTTTCTCCAGGACATAAAAGTGCTTCTTCAGCTCATAAATAAATGAAAGATTACATTACTTGTACTCCTAATTTCTGTATTGATCTCACTTTTACTTGGTCCATCTCTGACTCCTTACTTTTTTTTCTGAATTGCTTTGCCTCCATCTCAAGGGATAGGTCAGACTTCCTCTTGGTATCGCAGCTATTCTCCCTCCCGTTCTACATCCTGCAAGGACTCCATTCCGTTCTCAAAGTTCCTCCTTCTCTGTCACAGCTGCTCTGATGTTGGCTCTTTCCATACAGATGTCTCTGGAATGTTTTCCTTCTTTCTGAACCATGACATCTCTTCCATCATAGTTGGCAAAACCCTCGACTGGATCACTATTCTATTTCTAGCACTGCTACATTCACTCTTCACCACCCAGGTGAGGTAATATTGGAACTTGCACATCTTTTACTTTCTACCCCTCCAGCCTCTACATTCAATTCTTTGTAATTTTCTTCATGTAGCAGACACATTTTCTTTCTCTCCTCTTGTCAGAATGCCAACTTCATCCCCACCAACCACCCATTCTCATGACACTTTCCCATCTAAATTCACGAGATGCAATGTTTTCCCTTTTACCTTTCCCTTCTCACCACTCAACAACACAACATTCCTTCCATGTAAAACAGTGATTGACTTGCCCTTCTTCCAATCTAGTGTATTGCATTCAGTGCTCACAATGTGCTCTCTTCGAGAACAGAGAAACCACAAGGGAAGATTCCGTGACAGCCTTGCGAAACAGCTCCCTTCTGTCTGCAGGAGTGACTCAGAACTCTGCTTCCTGCCATGTTCTCCATCCCACACCACGTCTGACGTATTTATCTACAGCATTCTGTGTTATTATAATGAGGCCGATGTAAGCTTGAGGAACAGCACCTCATATTTCAACTGATTGTTCAATCGCCCTCCAGACCCCACACTGTAAGTAAATTTGCTTTTGTATTGGAAGTGATAAGTTTTGTAGCTATGTATTTAGGTTTAGTTTTTTCTCTCTCCTGTAGTGTAATCTGACCTGTTGTACTTTTCCTATACTTCTGCATTCCACATTTATTACATTCCTTTGTGTTCTATCTGTAACTGCCCATATTAACCTCTCACTAGATAGCCTATCAACAAATTACCACCCAGCGACCCTGGCCTCACGCTATCAGAGATATTTCCTTTCGCCTACCAATCCTCCCTAACCTCTGCAAGTGAGTAAGAGCTTGCTTTTACTCTTGCACGATCTGAGCAAACGGTCTTTAACTTGAAACATTAACTCTGCTTTGCTCTTCATGGATGTGGCCTGCCTGCTGAGTGCTGCCAGGTTCTCTGCTTTCATTGGGAAAAGTAGATTTGGTAAAGGGTTAACTGTATTAGGCAATAGCATTCTGTTATAATACAAGTCTAAAGAAATTCTTTGCCAGACTAAAACCCTAATAAATATTTTATGAATTCTTCTGAACACTTATTTTTCATATCCATTCTGCACTGAGTGATTAATGATTATTGATTCCTCGAAGCATCATTGGATCTGAACCATTTCTGGATTCTAATTTTTTTCTGAATTTATCTACTGTGCTTATTATACATCAACAAATTACTAATGGAAGTTCCTTTGAAAGTTGTACAAGGCCCATCTTTGTATGATGCTCACATATCAATTGATTATTGTATACCTGTGGGAGTCAGAGTGTTAGACAGAGGAGGTGACCAATGAGCTCATAATGACTGTGATGGCTCTTCAATAAATCTCAATTCCTAACCCTTCCTCATTTTCCAGAAATAGTCTTCTCTTTTTTATGCATCACATTCTCATTTGATAGTAACTACTGAATCTACTTTCATGTCTTCTCCATTTCAAATCGCAACAGACCACATAAAAGGTCATATTTTCATTCCTTTTACTGATTACAATTGCTCTGCACTCTGATTACTGACCTTTCTCACTAGAAATAGTTACTTCTCATTTTCTCATTCATGATTTGGAACATCTCTATCTCTTCACATTCTTTGCTCCAAATTGAACTAAGTAAAGGCTACCTTCATTTGAATAAATCTCTCTGCACCCTCGCCGATATCTTGAAATAATCCTAGTGCCCAGAATTTAAAACAAGATTCCAGCTGAGGTTTAACCTGTATTGTATAAAGATTAAGCACAACAGCGTTTTTGTGCAGATATAGAGAGAAGGTCTCATGCTTTTTGCAGCTTCTCAACTTGTCTTACCAATTACAGTGGCTTGTGAACGTTAAGCCTTTCAGTTCTATTTTGCTGCAGCTCCTTTGTGATTATGCTGGTAGGTTAATTAGCCACTGTACTTTGAATGTAGTGTAGGTACATGGCATTGGAATCAATGGGGAGTTTATTGACATGTGAGACAGAATAAGTTAGAGTGTTCAATGAAATAAGGAGGGGCTAAGACTGGTAAGTCTGATTCCTCTGCTTGAAGCTGGGAAGGACCTGGTGGTCCTAATAACCTCCTTCTGCACTATTTTAACAATATTTTATTCACCTTGCCTATTCTTATTCTTCCAATTAGAATGCATCATTTCATACATCTGTCTATTAAATTTCAACTGCTAAAGCTAGTTTAACAGTCTGACACAGCCTTTCTAAATCTGTTATGATTTCCCTCATTGATTATATAAAAAATAAAAGCATTTCTTCATGATTAAATTGGAAGAGTGAAGTGGTTTGGTCTGTATTCCATACTAAACAAAGTTATTTTTAAAGAGGTAAGTAGTTTAGATATTATCCAAATTGTGTGTGTGTGTCTCTCTCTGTCTCTCTCTGTCTCTCTCTGTCTCTCTCTGTCTCTCTCTGTCTCTCTCTGTCTCTCTCTGTCTCTCTCTGTCTCTCTCTGTCTCTCTCTGTCTCACACAGACAGGGAGAAATAGTATTGTGTCAGACATACTGCAGTTCCTCCTTGATGTATTAAGAAATTAAGAGGAGGAAAACTTCTTCAAACAAGCCTTGAAGAGACTAGAAGTGGAGTAGTACAATGGAGAAACAAGAACCAGTAGATGCTGGAATCTGGAGCAGTCCTGATGCAGGGTCTCAATCAGAAACACGGACAATTCCTTTCCTCTCACAGATGCTGCTCGAGCTGCTGAGTTCCTCCAGCAGATCATTTGTCCTTTAATATTCCAGCATCTGTAGTCTCTTGCATCTTCAATACTGAATAGCCCAATTCTGAAGATTGGCATTTTGATATTTTGGGATGGTTAGTTGTACAGATTATTTGCAGAATAATGATCCTTCTATTCATCCCAGTGGCATATCAGTAATAGCCTCTATATTAAATATATTTTCTTCATTGGCATCAGCTGCATCTAATTAAAACTTTCAAGCTCATGAATATACATTCAGTGGCCACTTTATTTGTATACCTAGTTAATGCAAATTTCAAATCAGCCAACTACGTGGCAGCGAACCAATGCAGAAAAGTATGCAGACATGGTCAAGAGGATCAGGTGCTGTTTAGACCAACGATCAGAATGGGGAAGAAATGTGATCTAAGTGATTGTTGGTGTCGGATGGGGTGGTGCGAGTATCTCAGAAACAGCTGATCACCTGGGATTTTCACGCTAAACTGTCTCTAGTGTTTACAAAGAATGGTGCAAAAAAAAACACATCCAGTCAGCAGCAGTTCTGTAGTTAAAAATGCCTTGTTAATGAGAGGTCAGAGGAGAATGGCCAGACTAGTTCAAGGGTCATCTAAAATGAACTGTTGTAGGTTTGAGGGTGTGGGGGAAGGGAGATTTGTTCCTTGAAATGATGTGAAAATAGGAGATGGGAAAAGGGATGGTGTGAGGGTTTGTGCAAGACAGGGGGATAGTAGAACCCCTCATGGAAAGAAAGAATGGAGATGAGGAGCAGTAATGCATTGAGATGAAGCAACTCCAAGCCTGGGTTTTGAGTTTACCACAGCTTGGGAATAGCTGATGAAGGCATTTGGCATGATGACCTTCACTGATCAGGACATAGAGAATAAAAATTGGGAGATTATGGTTAATTGTGCAGAAAATTCACAAGGCCACACTGGAGTTGTGTTCAGTTTAATTTACCCTTTTATACAAATGATTTGATTAAACTGAAGAAGGTACTCAAAGATGCTGGCAAGACTTGAGGTTTTGGGTTATAGGGAGAGGTTAGACAAGCTGGGTCCTTACTCCTTGGAGCATAAGAAACTGAGTTTTGGTCTAAAAATTATATAAAATCAAATGGGGCTAAAGATAAGTGGTCTTTTTTCTAGGGTTAGGAAATTAAAAACTAGAGGATATAGTTTTAAGATTCAAGGTGAAAGATTTAATGAGAACCTGAGCGATAACTTTTTTTTACACAGTGGGTAATTGCTACTTGGAACCAGCTACAAGCATAAGTAGTTTATACGGGTACATTAGATACATAGACAATAGGTGCAGAAGTAGACCATTCGGCCCTTCAAGCCTGCACCGCCATTTTGAGATCATGGCTGATCATCTACTATCAATACCCGGTTCCTGCCTTGTCCCCATATCCCTTGATTCCCCTATCCATAAGATACCTATCTAGCTCCTTCTTGAAAGCATCCAGAGAATTGGCCTCCACTACTTTCTGAGACAGTGCATTCCAGACCCCCACAACTCTCTGGGAGAAGAAGATTTTCCTTAACTCTGTCCTAAATGACCTCTAGCCATTATTCAGTAATAGGCTTAACGATGCACTGAAAGATCAATACTTTGTGGAATCTTACAAGAAAGCATTGAAAATTGCTCCTAACCAAAGCATAACTGACATTTAAAAGAGCAGTAGAAATTGCTATATCAATGAAAACAGCAGCCAGAGACACAATTGAGCTGCAGCCAGGAGTGAAAGCAAACGGACAAAATTGTAGCATCTAAACAGAAAACTGCTTTGCCAAACAAATTACGTTACCATTGTGGCGGGGGCTCACATACACCGGACCAATGCAGGTTTAAAGGTGAAACAGGCAGGAAATACAACAAAGTCAGACACATACAAAGAGCAGGCTGGTCCGACAAATATGAATGGACTGTACTGGGAAGAGAAAAAGATAAAAAGTCAAGTTCTAGTTGCAGGAAGAGCACTAAACTGCACGCTATTGGACAAAAAAATCTGATAAAGATGAAAATGACACAGGACTGAGTAGCCATCGGATTTACAATGTGAAAACTAACAAGAGGCCAGCATATGGCTTATGCCAGAAGTGAGCACCAAATTAATTAAAATGGACTTGGACACTGGCTCGGCTGATTCAGTCATTCCACAAAATAACTTTGAATAGCATTTCAAAGATATTGAATTGAGGCATGCAGATATCTAACTAAGAACTTACACTGAGGAAAAGATAACTCCAGTGGGAAAGGCATTTGTTACAGTGAGATACAACAACCAAGAAGCCACGTTGGGCTTGTATGTAGTAATGACAGAAAGGCCATCATTGTGGGGATGTCATTGGCTGAGATAACTACAACTTGATTGGAGATCCAATGCAATTTACATGCCACATCCCCTGCAATAAAGTTAACTAAAAGCAAAATAATAAAAGTGCCACAGCAATGTTCAGGATGGTATTGGAAAACTTAAACATATCAAGGATAAGCAAACAAGAGAGAGTCTGCAGATGCTGGAAATCCGAGCAACATGTACAAAATGCTTGAGGAACTCAGCAGGGCAGGCAGCATCTATGGAAAAAAGTACAGTCTACGTTTCAGGCCAAAACCCTGCCGAAGAGTTTTGGCCCGAAACATCGACTGTACTTTCTTCCACAGATGCTGCCTGCCCTGCTGAGTCCCTCCAGTATTTTGTGTGCACATCAAAGGTAAAATAGCTTTATATGAAAATACCATCTGTGATAAAGTAGCCAGAAAGCTAGATTTCTGTAGGCTGAAAGAATTCTTTCCAAGGTTGAGGGAAGCCCATGGGTAATGTCAGTGGTCCTAGTAGCCAAGAGGAATGGGTCTGCCAGGATCTACGGTGATTTTAAGGTCACCACCAACCCAGCAGCTTCTGCCCAGGATAGAGGATATCTCTGCAAACTTTAATGGAGGGAGCACTTCAGCAAAGTGGACTTAGCTGAGGCCTACCTACAGATGGAGATGGAAGAAGAGTCCAAAGTGTTTCTCATCATAGGTACTCACAAGGAACTTTATCACTATAATAGGCTTACTTTTGGTGTATCATCTGCACCTGCACTTTCACAGAAAGTTATGGACCAGGTGCTACAAGGCACTCCGTTACCTGGGTGGCAGCATTGTTACTGGAGAAGAAGACAAAGAACATCTCCAAAATCTTAAGACAGTGTTAAAAAGATTAGAAGATTATGAGCTCAGAGCACCACGCAACAAGTATGAATTGTTTAGAAAAGGCATCATTTACTGTGATCACACTATTGATATACAAGGATTACAGATGTGTGCTGAGAAAATTCATTCAGTGGTGAATGCTTCAAGGTCAAAATACGTGTCACAGTTGTGGTCCTTTTATGATTTGTCAATTATTATGACAGATTCCTGCCAAACCTGACTACTGTGCTCCACCCCGGAAGAAGTGGTAATGGACAAAGCAGTGTGAGGTGGCTTTCAAAAACACAAACAAAATGATGACATCAGACTCTGTGGCATCATGACCCTCATCATCCACTGAAGCTTGCCTGTGATGTCTCACTTTATGGTATGGGTGCAATCATGTCCCATAGACTTAGTATCACATTCCCTTACTATTTCAGAGAAATATTATGCACAGATTGACAGAGAGGCCTTGAGTCTAGTTTGGTGTTTGAAACATTTCAACCAGTACTTGTACAGGAGAAAGATAACCCTCTTCCAGTAAAGATGGCACTACCGAATGCAAGTGATAGCTCTCTGGTAGTTAAAAGATAAGAAATCCAACTAAAACATCACTAAAAATAGCTTTACTGAGGTAATTTGTGTTAAATTATCACCCCAGACTCTGAAGGGGCAAGCAATAGTGAGGTGACTTCAGGGGATGAGCTGCAGATTGGTTGCAGATGGAGTTGTGATGTCTGTTCATGTGGCCTGTGTGTGAGGTTGGATCACTCTGGGCACTGAACTGATTTGAACAGCTTGAGAGTGGCTTTGGGCTGGGCAGCAAAACCTGGGCCTGGAGCAAGACACTGGGCAGTGTGGTGGAGGCCCGGAACCTTTCACTGCAGCCAGGTCCTAGACCACGGTACAATTCGCTGTCTAGACAATTTAAATACCAGCCCAGATCTGAGACAAGTGCCGACTTTTCTCACTCTCCACGATGTTTACTCCTCTCTACAGGCAGCTGAAGCCTTTTGTTGTCCATTGTTGGTCAATTCAACAGCATCCAAGATAGATCAGAAAGACAGGGTGTCAGGATCCAGGATGAGAGTTGATATTGCTTGTTCTCTGCGATGGTCCGTGCTCTCCCCATGGCGCTTAGGTTATGAAGACTGCCCTGGCTGCCATGCTCTGTGCCCACTGATGTGATGAACTGGCAAGCGAGGCTGTGGGGCTACTCCAGGCTGCTCCGGGGTTTGGATCTGAGGTCTGAGTTTTGGTTTGGAATGTAGTTGTTTGCTTCAATTGTTTGCACGATTTGTGTTTTTCTTTCTCTTGTACATTTATTTTAATTATTATATTTTTCTCTTTAACTGGGTTCTTTTGGGTTTCTTCCTTTGTGGCTACCTGTGAGCAAGGTTGTATAATTTATACAGTACATTCTTTGATAATAAATGTCCTTGAATCTTGAATCTTTACTGATGACCAACCATTGATGTCAATTTTTGAATCCACAGAAGGGTTTTCCACTAACAGAAGCAGTACGAATGCAGAGATGGGCTTTGTTTCTTCTATTACAAGATCAAATACAAGAGGACAACTAATCATGAAAATGCTGATAGATTGTCTCATTTACCCTTGGAAAAGGGAGTACCTGAAAAATTTACAAAAGACGACTTTCCTCCTGACGTATTCTCCCTATTACAGCAGAAATGATCCAAGGGAAATCAGAAAGGAACTCACACTGTCTGAATAGCTGAGAGCGCAGAGCACCCCTGTGGCCATTCCCCTCAATAATAAGTACACCGTTTTTGATACTGTTGTGGGAGATGACCTCCCAGGGGAATGCCATGGAAAGCAAGTTACTGGCACTGAGCATGGGTCCGTGGTGCAGACGTGAAAGAGGGAGAAGAGGAGATTAGTAATGATAGAGGACGCAATAGGGGTACAGACAGGAGATTTTATGGACGTAAATGGGACAGATACCCTGATGGTACGCCGCCTCCGATGTGCCAGGGTCAAGGATACCTTGGGTCATGTCCACAGCATTTCAGAGAGGGAGGGGGAGCAGCCAGATGTCTTGGTACATATTGGTACCAATGACATAGGAAGGAAAAGCAATGAGGTCCTGAAGAGAGAATTTAGAAAACTAGGTAGAAAGCTGAGAAGCAGGACCTCCAGTTAGTAATTTCTGGATTGCTATCTGTGCCACTTGGTAATGAGGGTAGAAACGGGATGACCTGTCAGATAAATGTGTGGCTGAGAAATTAGTGCCAATAACATAGGAAAGGAAAAGCAAAGAGGTCCTACTGCTAATTTGAAACTGCTTGGCAATTCTCTTACCCCAATTAAGAGATACCATGTCCCAAATAAACAAAAGGAATCCTGACAATTTTCTCAATAATTTTTTGTTCGTTAAGACTTGTCCCAAATAACTGGCTGCCCAATGAACCAGAGCCCACTGTATATGCATTGACACTGGACAGAAATGGTGCTAGATTTAACTGATACCCCTTTGAATTTAAAAGCCCATCAACTCTCACTAATTAAGCTAATGTATGGAATGTCTACTATACTTGGGTGTGATGGAGTGTCTGGGCATTCCAGATGAGAGTAAATTGGATGTGGATTCATTTTCAGTAAGAAATAATTGCATGTATTCATTTCAAAAGCATATTTCATCCTTTGGATTGCAGAATACTAAAAAAATGTTTAATTTAAACTAAATGATCCTTTAGATTTTCTTTCCCAAATTTTCCCCTTAATAATTCAAAGTATTGTACTTCAAATAGAAAATGGATACTTCCATTTATGCATTTTGATAGCATTGACAAATTAATCACTTATTTTAACAACCAACCATCAGTGTATTAAGTGCTAATAGCAATGATGCAAGGCTTAATTATACAGATATTTAATGTTTGCTGATTCTAGAGACATCAATAAAAGAACAGAAATTTTGGGATGTTAAATCAGTTTCCTTAGAGAAAGGAGAGGTCATAAATTTATCCAAGGACAAGAAGAACCTTTGGGCTTACCTCACCTGCCACAGTCACAATGCTACATGACAAACCGGTAACTGTTCTGTATGTGGTGAGGACAATAATAATGTTAGGGGTCAGGTTAGAATTTCCTCACAGAATGAGGGAGTGTTAGAGATCAGGGATAGTAAATGAAGAGTTAGGAGCAGGAGCTAGTGTTCAGGTTAACAAGGTGCCGAGCTGTGATGATTGTCAATGTTGTGCCTCTGACTGAACTGTTTTTTTAGGTCCATAGCCATGGTTTTTGGGATAGCACAGAGAGTTAGGGGTCAGGTTAGGGTTTGAGGGCAGAGATGAGGGACTTGGAGGTCAGAGGCGGGAGATGAGGAGTCAGGGTTGGAGCTGGTGTTTGCAGTCTGTGGTCAAAGATCAGCGATCCCGGAGGTTGAGTTGCAAACGGTGAGGATACCAGTGATACCCAGGTCCTCAGGTCCTGGATTGGAGGTCTGTTAGGACGGAAGTCATGAGTGCTGGTGACCTCCCACGTCATTGGGATGAGAGGTCTGTACAAGTTCAGAAGATGAGGGTGGGCGCAGGTGAAACCTGTAATTGGCCAGTCCTGGGGTTGAGCCTCAAAGTCAAACCCATGATCAGTGAGTACTGGGGTCAAGGCCTTTTGGTTAAAAACTAATCGGAGGGTCCTGAGGTCAGTGAAGTCTGGAGCCTGGAGGTCAAAGGCCCTGGATCAGCTTTTTCTGGAGGTTAGAGGCCTGATGTTTGTGAGTCTGTGCCAGGGACTGGAAGCTGGAGGCCCAGTGGCTGCAAATCTAAGAGTCCAAAGCCAAGGACTGGAGATGCAGAGGCTGCCTACCCAGGTACTGGAGGCTTGTCTGTGTGGTGCCGAAGTGGGGAAGGGGCTTGTTTTGCTTTGTTGCAGTTGTTGCTGCTGCTTGTGTTGTTCTGCTGAACATTGTGGGCATGGTTTTATCAGTGCCAGAATGTGCAGTGACTCTGGGAGGCTGCTCCCAGCACGTCATTGGGTATGTTGGTTGTTAATGCAAACACAGCTTTTTACTATGCTTTGATGTACATGTGATAACTTACATCGAAATTTGATTCTGCATCTGAATGTTTGTTTCATCTGCCCTCTACTTAGCCAGTTCCACAACCTTGCCAATATGCCGAATTATAATGGATAACCAATGACTCAGTATGTATTTAAAGGGAAGGATAATCCAGTATCATTTGCTTCCTAGCAATTTAGTTCCAATAATGAATGCATCTATTTTCTTCAGTACAATTCTGGTTCATTTTAACATCATGGTTGAATGATCTGCTCAAAGATGAAGAAAGCAATCTGATACAAGAACAAGTCGAATATAGAGCCTTTCAGCACCAACTGCTTTGGCATGCTTTACAAATAGTTTCCAGATCTTTCAACAAAGTCCAAAATTTCATGGAACTTCCAATTAATTTTAACGTATCAAAACATTGCCCCAAAATCCTTGTAAAATTGCAGGTAGCCCTCAACAGATATACTCCTAATCTAACAGTAGCAAGCACAGAGCTGAATTTCTCACCTCATTGTGAAAACTCTCATATCTTTGGATGCAGGCAAAGGCCATGATGAGCAGAGTTAATCATTCTTCTGATTAAACTAAATTTAGCTGCTGATTAAAGTAAATGCTCTCCAGGGATGAAATACACTTCCTGAACATTTTATCATTCACAGTTAGTTGATAGCTAAAACAAAATACAAACTGATTTACTGAAGGAAATGTTTTTAATTCTGAAGAACAATGGGGACAAACAGTTCGTTTAGGAAGTTCCTGAAGAAGAAGAACAATGCACTAGGTAGTACTTTCTACATTAATTAGGATTTAAGAGTTTTCTATGAGGTAGGTAATGTGATAGAGTCAAAGTTTGGAGTTTAAAGGTCACCTACTTTTGACAAAGTTTGGGAGTGTGGAAAAAGAGAAAAAATATCAAAACAAGTTATTATTGGATCAACAGACATAAAATTCTGGCAGAACTCAGCAGGTCAGGCAGCATTTAAGATGATAAACTAACACAGTCAATGTTTTGGGCCAAGATCCTTCATCAGGACTTGAAAAGGAAGACGGCAAAAGCCAGACTAAATATTTATGGCAAGGGGGAACACAATCTGGTGGATGACAGGTGAATCCAGGTGGGAGGTGGAAGAAGTGAAGGGCTGATGAAAAATGAATCTGATAGGAGAGGACAGTAGATAACAGAATAAAAGGAAGGACGGGAGTACCTGAGGCAGGAGGCTGAAGGTGATGAGCAGATTGTGAAAGCCAGTGATAACAGGGCCACAGGAATGAGGAAAAATAAGTAGAGGTGGCAAAATCAGAGGGGAGTTGTTACAGGAAGTTAGAAAGATGGATGTTGATGGAGACCACCAAGTCTGAATATGAGGTGTTGTTCCAGTCTGCATGTGGCAGTAAAGGAGACTGTGGACAGACACACCAGTGTGGGAATGGGAAGTGGAATTAAGGTGGCTAGCCGCTGACCGTAACTGGCTGTTGTGAAGGTGCTCAATGGAACAGTCCCCCAGTTAGCACCAGGTCTCACCGATGTAGAGGAGGCCACCCCAGGAGAACCGGATACAATAAATGACACTGAAGAATTCCCAGGTGAAGTGCTGGAGGGACTGTTTAGGACCCTACATGGTGGTAAGGGAGGAAATGCATGATTGTAGAGGTAAGTGCCTGGAAGGTGACGAGAGGTCAGCAAATGGAGTTTAGTTACAATGGGAAAGGATGGGAACCAGGTTCTGTTGTCAGCTGATGTTGGATTACTCAATGCTACTTGATTGTGGATTTAAACTTTCTGAAAGGTGCCAACTCACCATTTCCTTGTGTACTCCAGTTAAGTTACTTCTGGAGGTCATCCCATTGAGAACTCTTGGGAGAACTCAAATGTAATCTTCAGCTGGCACTATGTCTCTGGGCCAAGCTATCAACCACATTTGCTAAACAATCAGATCTCACCTCCACTTGATCCTCAGTTTTGTGGAAGTACATTACATGACCATGCTTGAGAGCATGAAATCGAGCAAAATTATATTACAATACTGCTGTCTTCTTGCTGTTCCTAAAATCACTGGTCATGATGTACTCCCTTGAAATGAGAAATTAGTACAGGGCAAAGCTATAGTGCAGGTAATGCAGAGAACCTATACCATCTGCAGCCTATGAAGCAGTAGTGGTTATTAGAAACATAACAGAGAAACATAGAAATCTGCAACACATAACAGGTCCTTGAGCCACAATGTTTTGACGACCATGTAACCAACACTAGAAACTGCCTAGAATTTCCCTACCGCACAGCCTTCTAGTTTTCTAAGCTCCATGTACCTACCTGAGAGTCTCTTAAAAGACCCTATTGTATCCGCCTCTACCACCTTCATTGGCAGTGCATTCCACACACTCACCACTTTCTGTGTGAAGAACTTACCCCTGATATCTCCCTGGTTCCTACTTCCAAGCACCTTAAAACTATGCCCTTTTGTGTTAGCCATTTCAGCCCTGGGAAAAAGCCTCTGGCTATCCACATGTTCAATGCCTCTCTTCATCTTATACACCTCTATCAGGTTACCTCTCATCCGCCGTCACTCCAAGCAGAAAAGGCCAAGTTCATTCAATCTATTCTCATAAGGCATGCTCTCCAATCAAGGCAACATCCTTGTAAGTCTCCTCTGCACTCTTTCTATAGTATTCACATCCTTCCTGTAATGAAGTAAGCAGAACTGAACACAGTACTCCAAGTAGGGTCTAACTAAGGTCTTATAAAACTGTAACATTACCTCATGGCTCTTGATGAAGGCCAACACACCATACACCTTCATCACTGTCAACCTGGCTAAGGATGGGACAAGGTTGAATGTGACAATTGTGTAATTGTATGTGCTTTGAATATGGCTTCAGTACTGATCTACCCAAAATTGGCCAGCATAACTCCCTACTTGCTGAGTCAAAAAACCCAAATGTACTTCTTTCCCTCCCATTTGTGCCTGCTACCACTGCTTGTGTGCCTTTGGTCTGAAAGAAAATAGGGTACTGAGTATACCAGATGAACAGATAGTTCATAGGTGCCACGCTCTCTACGTTCAGTGGAAATGGGCCAATCATGGACCTCAACCCTCACTTCTGTTTGGAGGAATATTACACTCCCTTTAAATTAGAAACAAAAGCAGATGTATATGGATGAAATTAAAGTTATTACCTAGACTTGGATTATGCTATTTTGTTCATCAGAACTTCATTAATTTGGACAAAATTCCAAAATAAATTTATTTGAAATTAAATAATAAAATTATGGAAAGACTGAGAAAGTTGCTGCTTAATAAAAAATCAGGCAAATAATGATGCAAATTTATGAATGAACCTTCAAAAATAAACATATCTCCTGTTGTGCAATTGCATAGTTCACAAATTAAATGTTAATTCAAAGTGAGTAGCCTTATGGAAGAGGAACAAAATATCCTATTCAAATTGTAACCAGGCAGCAATCACGGATTTTTCATTCAAGGTACAATATGTGCAGATGGCACTATGGACATTGGACTTTGCAATAGTTCACTGGTTTTATAGGAACAGGCAGTATCAGAGACTATAAGCAGTTGGGGAAAAAATCCTCAAATCAATGATGGGGGTGAAACAGTTACTTCCATTCCATCACAGGAGCTTATGTTCTTGGGATTCAAAGGCAAGTCCTTACAGCTCTTCAGTTGAAAAATCTATTCTGCAATGTGATATTTATACAACATTCAGCCAGTGCTTCTGCTCCACATCCAGCAGCGACAGTTGACCACATCTGCAACAAGGGCAAGTGGGACAATCCCAGAGGTGACTCATGGCCCAGCTGGCTTCATCAAGTACAGAATGGCGAGTTGCTGATGTATGTCTACAATGAGGAAGGTAAGGAGAAAGCTGATAAAAACACTATGGATGAAAAATAAAATAATTTAATTCAGTTTGTTGTAATTGCTTGTTGAATTCCTGCTTAAATGCTTCCAAGAATCTCATGTCTACAGGTGTTATTTTCTAGTTACCTTCCAAACATTTTTTAAATGTGTCACAATGTCTGTTAATTTTTCTTCTTTAATTTATCATTCAAGGCATACAATGGCCAGCAGCACAAGAGAATAAATTGTTGTGGAGCACAACCATCAACTCTGCAGCACAATCAATTTTGAGATACACGGAATGCATTTCCCGTAATTTCACTTCAGAGGTAATTTAGAGATTACACAACTTCTGCTTCTTGATCTCCGGTCACATTTAAGATGATAGAAAAACCATTGTTTTATAACAACTTCTGACTTTGCATTATTTTTCAATAAATATTTAAGGAAAAGGTCAAGTTAATAACTAATATGGTGCTTTTATAAAATATCTTTAATGTAGCAGAAGAAATTCAATGTTCTTTCTAGTGTTATAATGGACATCTGCTCTATTGTGTTACTAACCTGAGTTGGAGGAATCATTAGAGGTTAAAACAGGTTGTGTCCAAACGAATCACTGCAGTAATGCAGACTGCCTGGTCTACAGTTGAGAATAATTGAATGTGATTACGTGCCAGTGATAGCTGTGATAAATCATATTGAGGACCAAGCATTTTCTGCTGCCTGAAAGAATAATGGAAGCTGCTTCAACAATGACTTACAAGAAATGAATACGCACACAGTGGCCAACTGAGTACCTCCTGCTCCTAACAAAGTGACCACCAAGTGATCAACACCATGTTCATGGTCTTCTGCTGCTTCAGCCCATCCACTTCAAGGTTCAACATGTGTGTTCGGAGATGTTCTTCTGCATATTAACATGTAATGATTTGAGTAAAGTGGCCACTGAGTGTATATTTTAATAGCAAATATTAAAGTCTGCAGTGAAAGAGCTGGTAGAGGAGCTAATTGGATGGTACTTTTATTGAGTTAGCAGAGGGATAGCAGGACAAATGACTCAGTTTCCTAGTGCAGACTTCTAAGACCAGCCAACTGGTTACAAGAAATGCAGGCCACTAAAGAGGAGAAAAAGAAACAAAAAAGTGATTTATAGGACTGGGGGGGGGGGGTGGGCAGGGGTGGAGGGATTTCAGAATCAGGAAGGACTGAGTTCCTTTGATTTCACAATTAAGCTGTAATAATTTACTGAAATTACCCTTACAACATGCTGATCTTCATCCTTAAATAACAGCAAAGTACAAGATTCAGTAAAGCTTCCCATTTGATTGGATGTTTAACGTGCAATCCTTTCTTGGAATCTAGTTTGCAATCTGATTCCATCTGATTTCACAGCTCTAGTCCTGGAGCCTCAATCATGGTCAATCAATTCTTGGATTTTATATGGCAAAACTATACAGTCCAGACCAATGGAATCAAACCAAGGTGATGCACAATGGCCAAGCAGGCTCCTTGTTTGCAGCTCCTCTTACACAGCAACGGCTCTCAATTCCATACTGTTTTGTTCCTAGGTGCCCATTACTAGATGAACTACTTGGGCTCAGATTCCAAACAGGTAGGACTTTAATGGAATGATCAAAGTTATAGTACAGGTGGGACATATGGTGGAGATACTTTGAAATATGCCTGTCCAATGCCAAGAGATACCCATGTAACACAGTGGCATTGTGACAAACCTACAGCCCAAAGAATATGATAGAAATGCTCATCAGCACAAGACGTGTATTTTAAGGTATTCTTCAAAGCGGGATAGGAAATCAAGCGGAAGAATATTAACTCATGACAAATGAATGGCCAAGTGCGTATGATGAGGCAAAGGGATGCAGATGGGAACAACTTCTTCTTCTTCTATATAGAGTTCCAAGGAATGTATGCCTGGAAAAATTCACTTTGTAATCATGGGTGTAAATAAGGGATTTAAACAAGTCCCTGATCCTAACTAAAAATAAATTAATTAGAAACACAGATAATGCATTAATTATCCTTGGATTTGTTTATGGCATCATCATATATGATGAAGTCACATAGGGAAGGGTCCAATTGTCTGCATTTCTATGACGGCAAGTTGTAACAAGAAGAATGTACTTCCATTTCTGTATGCATCTTGCACACTTTATTTCTAGCCAGACTACAGTAGTACTGCTGACCAGTTATCAACTAATACGTCTCTTTCTAGCAGTTAGTTGTAGTAAACAGACAGACACACACACACACTGTAAAGCACGTATTGGAACAATTTCATTGTGACAGTAAACTTTATTAGAAACTTTGTCATTCAGTGAATTCACATTTAAAACTCTGAAGGCAACACCATCCTTACATTCGACATCCTACAACTGCAACAAGTTCCAGTTTTAAAACTAAATAAATTGATCAGGCAGACACTATTAAAACAGATCCAAGAAAATTAAGCAGCAGCATCTTAAAAAGTTCTGGTCTGAGCAGCAGTGAAATGACTTAACTCCACCTGTGTAAGGACTGGTATGGAGCAGAGTCTCACACATTCTGCACAGACAAACTATTCCACACACAACAATACATTGCAGTAAACAAAGTTTATAAGCCTGAATGAAGTAAAGGCTTTTGTAAAACTTTGTTCATTTAAAAAAGTGACTTGAGCTTTGTAAGATTGAATTTTGTGTGATCTTCCAGTGGTGTTTTAAAATTCATTCAAAGTTTCCCGGGGAAATTTGCCACTAGAAGCTCTTGCATACAGGTTCAGAGGCATACATTTTCACTGTACCTGAACAGCCAGATCTCAATCAGTCATGCTGAAATTAATAGCATAGTAAATATATTCATGCCAATATCTTTGCACTTAGCTATTTTAATAGCCCCCTTGATGGTGTGCATCAACTGATTATCAAAATCAAGAATCTCTTTAACTTGCGTGTTCAATTTTAAATGGGAGGGGGATGAACAATTGCAAGGAGATATCCTCAATTGACTACCTGGTTAATATCACAGAATGCATGTGGACAATGTAGTTTAAAGGGACTAGCTAAATTACATATGCATATAAAGGCTTCTTGGATGAAGAGAATATCATGAGGTACTGTTTTACTGTTAAAATAAGAAATTTTTTAAACACTGTTTGAAATAATTCTCTTACTTCAGAAGATGGAATCTCCTAATTCTGTTTCTGCTAAACATAGTCTATATGGAAGTCACTATTTCAAACAACTACGGTGTCCTCCACAGATTAAAATAGGATGTAAACTCTAGTTTTCCATCTCTTTGCATTGATTTTTAAATGTAGTACCAGTTTTTTTCATCATTGGTATTGTAAATAATTCTTCAGGGAAATCGGCATTGGTAGAGTTTCTATTTCATGCAGTCGCTCTCTGCCGAGAGAAAGGCGAATGGATCTTCGGCATAAGTCCATTAAAGGCAACGGCTCCGCTAAAACAAAATAACAAGAAGTAAAATAACATGTTAAATACTGAATAATTAAATTCAAAATTATTGCAATGAAAACTGTTTTGAACATGCACTACAAATTCTCAAAATGAAAACATCTTAATTCTGTTCTATTTATAATTTTACTCCATTTTAAAGAGGTGTAAGCATTTTAAATGTAACAGTCACTCTTGTTTCTTCCATCATCTTTGGGTCAAAATCCTGAAATGCTCTATTTAACAACATTTAACAACAATTTTGGAGGGATAGTGGTTGTTGGTCTTGAACTAAAAATAAGATCTCCTCCAACATCACTAATCTACCAATTGACAGTAACAATTTTTATATACAATTAATTCTCTCAATATCACTCAAGTTTGAAAACACTTCAGATCTTCTACTCCAATGCAAGAAGTCCAACTCCTGGTCAATGGAAGTTATTTATTCATTCATTATAGTTCCAAGCATACTGAACAGCAAATCCCTCGCAAGTCACCAAATATTCATTCAACACACTTGCCTGCACAAGGTGGCATTGGTGAAATATTCAGCTGAGCACAAGCACGACCTCATAGATGTCCTTACAAATGTGGGCCTTGTAACCATAACCCCACACTATTATTCCTTTCACTAAGACATACATCTGAAGTTAACTGTGGTATTTCAGTGCTATGCCAGCTGAGAATAGCTCACGAGATGACTAAAGGTTTCTTACCACACCAAGTAGTTACCTAATGAGCTTAGAGTCAGGCGTCACACAATGAAAAAAAGCCCCTTCTATCCTCGCCAACCATCAAACACACATTTATGTGAATCTCATTTTATTCACTATATGTTTTCATCAATTCCAACCCCCCCCCCCCCCCAGATTCTTCCACTCTTCTACACACCAGAGGCATTTTAGAAGTCAATTAACCCATCAACATGACAATGCTAGAATTTCCCTATGATTTTATTAAAGTGGTCAGGACATGCAAGCTGTGTTCTCGAAATCAATCAGGCAGAATCAAGTTCTAGAGAGTGGCAATAATGCTGCTTCACATCTCTAGCCACCCGGCATTCTGACCTCCAATGATGGCTGTGCCCAGCTTGTCTATTCTCCCTGTGATTGCATGTGTTTCCTCCCACATCTCACAGATGTATGTGTGTATTAAATGCCAGCCTCATGTAGATTGGTGGTAGGTTAAACAGTGGAATTGATGGAACAGGTTATAGGCAAAGAAAATTGAATTACTCAAGCCAGTGAATACTCAGCCCGAATGGCCTCCTTTAAAGTCATGAGAAAATGAAAACATTTGTATAGCCAAACACTAAAAACAAAAATCCCACATCTGTAATAAAGTACAAAGAACAAATGTACATTTTCAAAGCATGTACTGAGATTCTGGTAATTCACCATTAACATTAAGGTAAAAATAAACCTATTACAAAGTTTTTGCTTGGCCCACTAGTTACTTCTCATTTCAAAAACAGCAGTGTAAAATAAAGATTTCTTGAAGCATGTGTCAATCAAATGGTACGGACTGGAGTTCACGTGCCAATATACTGTATATTACATGACTTCTCACTCCACCTCTTGTTCTTTCTTTAACGATAATAATACTGTAATTGGCTGCAGTCTATGAAAATTAGATGAAAAGTTATCAACCTAAAATATTAAATCTTTTTTTGTGCCAACAAATGCTGCCTGACCTGCTGAGTATTTCTAGAGTTTTGTATAGTCATGAGTGAAAGCAGCCTTGGCTAGATTTCATACTTGATTTATATGCAGTTGTCCCAGCTGGATTTGTTCAGAAAGTTCATTACAATTATCCAGATTCTATAATTAACCTGCATGAACTATCTCAAGATTTACGTATAGTCCTAAAGGGTTTTGACCCTAAAATGTCCACTGTTTGTTCCCTTCCATAGATGCTGCCCTATCTATTGAGTTCCTCCAGTCCCTTTGTGTGTTATTATACATGAATAATGTTGATCTCAACAGAGCAAAACATATGAACACTAATGTCAGTAAAGAACAGGGGTAAGTAGAATTTGGCAAAAGTTGTCCAGCACCCAAATATCTAAACTTTTCAACAAATAATTTAAGCTTCAAATATAATTATTCAAGCAGTGTATTTTACTAAAGTATTTTTATCTTGATTATTTGATATTCATATGAGTTAAAATTTTCATTCAAAAGACAAAAGAACCAGGAAGCAATATTGATTAAAGAAAATAGAAAGGGTTCCAAAGAGTAACAGTGAACAAGAAAGTTGGACATCAAGGTTGAACAAGAAATATAATGCAACTTTACTGAGTGTGTATAGTACTCATCTCCAGTGGGAGGTGAAATTCCAATATGCAGGTGATTCTAAAAAGTGCAGAAGTTACAAGACAATTACAAATTTTATGTACTTTGACATCAATTGGATGTGAATCAGCTTACGTTTAGAAAGTGCAGAATTCTTTAAATTCATTCAGGATAACTATTTTAAATTAGCAACATGGAGATTTGGTAAGGTTAATGGGGATCAGCCATCTTCATCAAAGGCTTCAGGTGCAGAGAAACACTACCGCCACCAATAGGTTACCTCTAAATATCACACCCTACCAGTTTGAAAACAAATCACTGTTCCTGCTTTCTCACTAGTTTAAATTCCAAACCTTTCCACCCAACAACAAAGTGAAAGTAGCTTCAGCAGAAGAAATGCAGCGGTTCAACATCATCTTAATTACTGATTGACAAATATTTCTTGCCGTGCCTAAGATGCCAGATCCTAAAAAATGGATAAGGACGAGAAAACTAACAGGGATAAATCTGAGATTGTTTGGAGACTGGAAAATGACATCTCTTCCATGCTGAAACTTCTTTAAGTGTCAGTGTTCTTTAAGTGAACCTGTCCTGTTCAATTTAGGGACGAGAGGAGGAACAAAACAATGCACAGTGAGCATGTAATCCAATTTAAGTATCAACAGCTGCAAAGCGCATCAAGATGAGGAAATTATTGAATGTGGACAGTACATTTATCTGCCGTGCTGTATATTTTTAAAACAATGAGGTAACTTACAATCATTATAGTGGACAACTAGCATTTAGCTTTAATGTATCTGTGGAGAATAAAGGAAATTGATGTCCACAATATAAAGTGTATCCAATATGCATTCACTCTCGAGAAGGAAGTTCATTAGTTAACTTACCCTTGGACAAGAATACATAACATTCATAAAGTGATAATGCACAATTTGGATGTTTGCACAGATATAGATGGTAAATTGATAATGGATTAAACATTCAATTAAATGAATGTGTGCCAAGCCCAGATTTACCAAACAGTTTTGACAGCTGAAAGTGAATGTTTTAAAATGTGAACACACATCACTTCTATCTACTATCTCCACTTCTTATCTAAGCTTGCAACAGGACCTCAATTGAATTACCGAGATCGGCAGAAATCCTGACTGCAATTTTACAAAGGACAAAATTCCTTGATATCTGTGGTGAAACACTATTACTTGGAGTTCAGAAATGTCAAAACCTCAATTTAACAGCCGACACTAGAAACACTTCCCTTTCTCTTTATTGCTGTTTGTATACTCACAACCACCCTGGGGGTCAATGTGTTGATGATCCACTGAGGAAAGTTATCCAGTCACCTCTTCTTGAATGCAGCCCTTGTTTAAGTGATCTGCTTGCTAACATCTGCTATTGACTGATCAGTTCACCTTTCTTGACTGCAGGCCTGGTGACTGAAAATGCTTGTTTTTAAAGTGAAGCCCTGCCAGCTATAAGGAACTAAAATTCTAGCTTTCCCTTGATTTAAGACTAAGTTCCAATCTGGCCCTTACCTGCTGGTGTGAGCAAATAGTGCTTGGCTCTTTTCTTCCTCTCCTGTCTGGCATCTGTTTGATACAATTTTTGATGATACAAGGTCATAATTTCTGAATGAAATTCCATGTGGACAAACATAATCTGAGTAGTTACAATGGGATTGTACTTCTTACGTCAGTAAGCCTCAAGTGCAAGAACATTTTTAATGGAATAAGTATTTACAATGGGGTGTGTTCCAAGTGGGGAAATCAACAATCTGAAAGCTGCCCAGAATCTGTTCTCTTTTCATTTACATGCCTTTTGTCGGTTTGCCTATCTGAAATGCTCTTTCTGATGCCCTTTTCCTCCAATGGCTCATGCTTTAATAGAAATCTATTAGCATTTATAAAAACAGCAAGGACAGGGCTGTGACGCAAGAAGCATGCTTTATGCAGTATTTTGAATATTGTAGCTCTGAAGGGATACAGAAAAACACAGAGGGTCAGAGAAGAAAATCATGATTAAACTAAGAAATCACTCTTCCTCCTCTTATAGCTCATATTTCATGGACCTCAGTTCTCAAAAGTCTGAACTACTAAACTTATGATCATCGTCTAGGAATGTGGTTGACAATTTCTCACCCATACAACTGTGCAGATCATTTAATGCATACAATTAGCCACAAGTTATTTTACACCACCTTTAGGTTAAAATTTGATCAGCTGCCTTAGTACCTTTGACACGTCCCAAAGGAAGGTGAACATCCCTCCCTGACTGAAAAGTGGAGTTGCGTTAAGATGGGAGAGAGAGCAGACTGATCTACTTCCAAGGAAATTTTCAAATACAGAAATTCTGTATGGAAGGTACATGGAGGAAATAGCAGTAAAAGAGGAGCATATATTCAATCATAAAGTCTTTTCCCCCAAAAATTGGGTTTGAAATGTTTTGAGAAAATGCAGGGCATAGGCATTGCCAGTAGCTTCAGTTCTATTTTATAGTAACTGATGACAGTTCACATTTTTTTGTGTTTCTAAAAAAATGCTGCATCACACTGTACAAGCAAATTGGAAACAAGCAAATACACAAAAAGAGCTTCTGCATTTCCCTGTTGTTAATTGTTTAACTGTCCAAATTTTACAATTTCAGGGTGACAGTATATAGACAGCAAGAGATAAAGAGCCAAAAACAGTCTGGTTGTGGCTCCTGAGTGCTTGCAGTCCATTAACTGGCAGAAAGTGCACGTCCATGGGTATGAGAGTAGAAACTGTCTTGGCCTGGATTCATCCCACATCTCCTGCCAATACACTCTGTCTGGGCTATTTGGCTAAGATAAAAGAAGGCAGTTGGAACCTATGGAAAACTTTCTCCAGCGTGATTCAGCACCTTTAGGCAAATACCTCTCATAAAATTATAAACAACTAGAAAGAGCTTCCATCTACTATTGATGAGATGCATTAATATCTAAAAAGCACTGCATCAGTGCACAACTGATACTAGACTTTATAAATCATTAATGTCATATTGCTTGTTGTGGCCTGTTTTTGTACAAAAGGTCAAAATTATCATTAGATTTGCTTTCTACTGCTGTTTGACGGCAAATCAGTCTCCATAATTCATAAGGATCTTTTATTCTTTTTAGAACTGCCAAGTCATTGGCACTTACCAGCAGCTGATTTGAGAATTAATGACCCAATTTACATTGATATCTGAACACTGTACAGATTCTTTGATCAATTTGAAATTAACTTTCTTTTTGTGACATCTGAACATTTTGTCTTATTAGAAAATTAATACCAAAGTATGTTTCTACAGCAAATTCATTTAATAATTCAAATGGTACTTTGTTAAAATTTTACATAGTAATAACATAATTGCAATATTTGAAATTTACGGGTTATTATTGCTAATAGCTGCAGCTGAGGAATGAAGCAGATGGGGTGGGGTTGCAGTGAGACCAGATTGCTATTGACAATACAATGTAGGTTATAATCCCAGCAGTGTTACTGTACATATTTATTATAAGTGAAAGTAATAGAATATGGCCACCACTCATTAGCTTCAGAAACACCTCATTAACACATGAACAACAAGCCATGGGAATATAACTTAATTGCATTTGACATAAATGCTTAAATGACTCTTCCAGCACTGGATTTCAACTCTGTAACCTTTCCTTTTCAGATGGATAGAAGATACTTAAATAAAAATAAAACAATGAATAGTTTTAAAAAAAAACAGTACAGACTGCTTAATATTTAAAATGATCCCAGTTAAATTAATATTTTGCACACCGTAAGTTCAAAGGTTCATTTCATTGTCAAAGTATGCATGTACAATAAAAATCTGATATTATCTTCTTCAGAGAGCCATGAAATACAGAAAAGCCCCAGGAGTCATTGAAAGCAAAGGCATCAGCTCCCCTCCCCACTCAAAAAGGAAAAAGAAACAAAACTCACAAACCCCAAACCCCTTTTGCCCAAAATTTATATATGGAAAATGGCAGCTAGAAAACAAAAACCCCAAACTTCTCCCTTGAAATAAACAGCGACAATAACATCAACACCCCCCCCAGCAGCCTCCCTTGCAAAAAAGAACAGCAACTATAGCGACATTCCCCCCATCCCCTTTCTCTCAAACAAAAACTAACAGATCACTGACTCTTTTGCATAGATTCACAAAAATGTTCATAAAGGTTTGCACTTTTGTATAGATTCACTAATGTTCACAACCCCGTGAAAATACCAATTCACCTTCCAGTGGAATAACCATTTTATTTACATCTATTTTTCAGACTGCGGGTGACACTAGCAAGGCCAGCATTTGAAGGTCTCCTATAATGCTGCGGAACAGACTGGTGATATATTTGCAGCCAGGATAATGTGCAATTTTGAGAGGTGTCCTGCAGGAGGTGACATTGCTGTGCATCTGCTGGCTTATCCCTGTTTGGTAAAGGAGACTGTGAATTTAGCAGTTCTTGTCAGAAATGAGCATTTTGTGGATGACTCTCAATGAATTCAGACCACTAGTAATGCCGGATATAAATGTTTAATGTGAGGCTAGGGCATCAGTCAAGAGGATGGCATTGTCCAGAATATTTTTGAACTTCTTTAGGTTCAGCCAAGCAAATGGAAAAAAAAACTTTCAAACTCCTTGTGCCTCACAGATGATAAAAGACTTAGCTGGAATTCAGAACTTATAATGTAGTGCATTATAGCTCTTAAATTTCACACTGGAGTAGTCAAGCTAAAGAGAAAAAACATTATAGATGAAGGGGTCAATTAAAACATCCTAGTGTTGGAACCATCATTCCTACTTTGTCTCATATAATGTTTTTTCTACTTCTGGAAAGTATGATTCGTTAAAGAAAATGGTCAGATTTTTGCAACACAGTACTGTGGATTTGTTTACTTTAAGTCTTCAACCTGTCAGAGACTGTGGTACTATCATCATGTTCTTCCTCAGCATCACCATTTGTTTACATCTCACAAAATAATTCAGATCACTTTCCAATCCATACGAAAAGCCCAGTGTAATAAATGAAAAGCTATTGCAGACACTAGAATCTAGAATAAAAACAATGCTTGAAGAATTCAGGGGGTCTAGGTACAGCGGTTCCCAAACTGGAGTCCACAGACCTCTGGGTTAATGGTAAGGCTCCGCGGAATAAAAAAGTTTGTGTACCCCTGGTCTAGGGACTCAGATTAAAACAATGTCTTACACCTCTTACCTCCACAAATGCAGGTTAACCCAATGAATTCCTCTATCTTTCTATTCTTATTCCAATGAGACAAAGCCATTTCTATACAACTGAACCTTTTCCACAATCCCTAATGATCAATTTCAGGAGCTTGCCTCTGAATTAAAGTGTATTGAATTTTTAAAATTCATTTAAAATTAAAATGTTAACTATTTTATATGCAGAAATATCAGACATTTATAATATGTAAGAACTGAAATAATTTACATTCCAGATTTGATTGAAATATATTCTAAACTGATTTAAATAATCCCTTTGAAGGTGCACATCAATTAAAATAGTTAAAACAGAAATTTTTCTTGCTAATTGCAACTGAAGTCACAGTGGCTTAAAGACTATTTGTGCTACCATTCGTTAGTTATTCAATAATTACAAGTTTAAATTGCGATAGGCAATTAACAGGTCAAATCTTATCACTCCAATTTCCTACAAATGTCCATTCATGCTGTGCTGCACATAGGTCTCAAGCTAATGCAATGTGTTATGATTGACTCATCCTCAGAGATTTTAAATTACTTCAAAACAGCATCATTGGCAAATAGTTGAGGACATTGCCTCGACATTAATGACTGCTTCGGCTTGGGGTAAATAATGGCCATCTCAATGAGAAACTTTGTTTCCAATGAAATTCTAATTAGCTGGACTCCAGAAAGCACAGATGTATCTTAAATAATTGGGTACAAACCTCTTCAATAAGCAATTCCTCAATTTGGCTGGAGGATATAGAGCTTGGAAATCAGATCCATTTTCATGTGCATATTGATTAATGAAGCAACATTAACTGTCAAACCTGGGTGATGATGCCAACCTTGGGCATATCAGTCAATTCACTTTGATGCACTTGTTTCCTGGTATCAACCACCCACTGAACACTGTGGCCTGTTATACACACTCCTTTACAGCAGCTTGCAACCTTGTTAAATATGCAAACCAACAAGAGTACTTCTGTATTCATGTAAAGGGGTGATATCAGAAGACAAATCTGGACAGCAGAATAAGTGACTATAGTGTGCCCAAATACCTCCCAAAGCTCATAGTGTGCTTGAGCTAGTTGGTCTGCGTTCTCCCTTAATTCAAATAGATAATTATTTAATGGGTCCCTCAGTGATGACACTGTTGGCAGCACTCCAAGTATTGGGGGGTGTTGGTAGAGCAATGTCTGGATGCATGGTGGTTTTGTGGAATACTCATCTATGAAGATCTTCAGAGACACCGTACTCTATGTGGACCTTTTAATCTGCAAATATGTTGTTCATCTTAGGCTTTCTGAGGCCACTATCACAGTGGTGTGGGAAAACACTTAACTACGCTCTTGTGCCTGGTCTGCACCCACCACAAGCTTACAGTCACCTTGATTCTGAACTCCCTTGCCAAAGAATCGTTCCAGGTAGTTGCAACAGAACTTTACAATGTTTTACAGTTTGCTTCTCATCCCAGCTTTAGAGAGGTCACCCAGACACTATTTCTGCAGGCATGAGCTCACTCTTCCATTTCAGTAAGGAACAGGTGCCATCCCAGAGATTGGGATCTGACAGCACTGCTGGCTTACCATGAATGCAGGGACAGGCAGCATCACGCTCAATTACACCTCCCATTAATAACACAAGTTACTTCATTAAATCAAAAGTTTTCCTCTCCCTCAAAGTTCAGGTGGTTGTGGATCATCAAGCGAATTCCCGACTTTGAATGGCAAGTTTTCTTCTGGATGTAAGTGATACATTAATCTTCAGAACCTGAACAGCCAGGCATTTTCTGCAGCCAGAGGATTATAACTCAAAGGACAAGGGTGATTCTCCACTTCTCTGACCAATTCGGTATGCTATGAGAACCACTGTGCATACTTAGGTTGAACTCATGCAAGTAGAAGAACATTGTGAAAAAGGGAATTAAATGAACTGGTCTAAGGGTATTCTGTAGTATGCGATGAACTGGACAGAATCTTTTATGTACAACCCATAACTGTCATTAAACACTCTCAGTACAACCAGTAGTACATCATTCTACTCTACAGATATCAGGAGCATCTATTTATAGCAAAATACTGCTGACATCAGGCTTTTCCAAATGCCTTCCAAAGTTAATTATGTGCTGTACGCCGCACAACTAAATCACATGCCCAAAGAATAACATGATGCACACCCAAAGCCTGAGGAACAGTCTGTTGAGCTTGTGATGTAGGACAAAGGCTGTCAGTGTGATCCTCCAGGGCAGTGCAGAAGGGAGGCATTGACTACATGGCCAATTAGGCATCTCCTTAAGGATCCTGCTAAACCATGGGCTCCAGCCCAGGGGGGAAAAAAGACCCTCGCAGCATACTGTAACACCAACAGAATTCAGCACTGGTCAGAGGAGAACCCAGCTGATGACAGCCTTGCACATCCTCACCTGCAAATCAATCACCACTGAGAGCAAAGATGAAATAAAGAATACCCAATCCATTAACCCAACAACTGTACTCAGTGGAGTGCAGTTCACCCTGATATATCAGGGCATGGAATTTACTTATTCATTGCTTGAGTGAGTAGAGTTTTTCAACCTGGAATAGCCGATAGGAATTATCTTCTGTCATGATGACCTCAGATAGTTGCCACTAACACAAATTTCAGTGAAAGAGACACAGTTACGGTTCTTTTTCAGTTTCCTATCATTCTACAAGCCATCCCCAACTTTAACCTCCAGATTTGTGGACTGCTCCCCTCCATAGGTGCTGCCTGCCTGCTGAGTTCCTCCAACATGTTGTGTGTGTTGTTCAAGCACTTGGGAGGCTGCTGGGATGGATTTGCTGGCTGCTTCAAGGCTCTAGGCATCTTTTTGGCAAGTGGAAACAGGACTGTTCCACATGCTCACTCTGAGCCAACTCACTCAATCACTCATTGAGTCTGAAACTGACTGGCAGCGTTCTTCCCATGAACTCTATCAGTTGTTTCTGTTATTCTCTCTGATACTATATTTTTGTTTGTTTCTGATTTATAAACTGCTCAGGTTATGAACAATTCTCAGGAACGGAACCATGCATTATTTGGCAAAGACCTGCACGTGTATCTGGTGCCTGGTTGCTACAGAGGGTGCACCTTTTAAGAGCTGACATAATCGTCTGGTGTTTGGAAAAACTACATTTAATTGAATCTGGCTCCATCACAGACATTTTGATTCATTTTTCTGGATAGAAATCACTGTTCCAAATGCACTGTTGGCTAATTTCACAATCTTTTGCAAGCAACAACATCAGGGAGAAATCCAGTTTTGTGCAGTATATTTGTGAATCCTCACTAAAACCATGTCAGAACATTCTGCTGATTCAGAAAGTAAGAAAGCAGCAAAGGGCATTCCATCAAACATCATTAAAATTAATGGCTATGAATTTGTCAGATAATGATGATGTTCATTGACCTGAAAGATTGACT
This sequence comes from Hemitrygon akajei, assembly GCF_048418815.1. NCBI lineage: Eukaryota > Metazoa > Chordata > Chondrichthyes > Myliobatiformes > Dasyatidae > Hemitrygon > Hemitrygon akajei. The sequence goes on from NC_133126.1 coordinate 138,779,839, forward strand.
ATGTTCCTCTCTGCACAGATGATGTCTGACCCACTGAATATTCCCAACTTTTTCATTAGCAATTTTTTTTCCTTTGACACTCTTGATAGTTAAGTGGAAACTTGACCCAGATACAGAAATCCAGACAGTGCCATCAGTAATCATCCCTTAACAAGTTAGCTGACAATTGAAAGCTTTTACTTCTTGGTTTTCTCCTTGGCAGAGTTCTTCAAAGTATTTGCAACTAAGCCAACTTGCTGAGAGTCACAGAGCCCCTAATAGTTGGTAATTAATATCAGGAAATCAATGCTGCTATCTCTGTGGGAGAATTTCTGAGGCCCTTTGTGAGCACTGTCCCTTAAATGCTGAATGGAAAATGGTAGGTATGGCATTATCATTATCGCATTGCTTGCTACTTGAGAGAGATGATTTCGCATTAATTTACTTATGTGTCTCCTACATTACAAATGGTGACCAGATTATAACAGCATATCACTGTTTGTAAATTGCTTCCGGATGTCCCAGTAAACAGGTCTTCTGTTGTTTATCTGATTATCTGAGTTTTTTTTGAGCTTGTACAAGTTGTTGGAGAGCTGTGTACAGTTTTGGACACCATGTTATAGGAAAGATGTGGCTGAGCTGGAGGGAGTGCAAAGGAGATTTACATGGATACACTAGAACTAGAGGGCCTGAGTTATAGGGAGAAATCAACCTGACTATGTTTTTATTCCTTGGTATTTAGGTGGGAAGCAGCGACCTTACAGAAAAATTCAAAATTATCATCAGTTGGATGGTAACAGTCTTTTCTGCAGGGTAGTGGAGTCCAAAACTAAGGAAGTATAGATCTAGGGTGATGGGGAAAGATTTAAAAAGGATCTGAGGGGCAACGTTTTCATAAAGAGGGTGGTGAGAATATGGAACAAGCTGCCAGAGGAAATGATTGAGGCAGGTACATTGGTATTATTTAAGAACCACTAGACTAGGTGTATAGACAAGTGGGGCTTGGAGGGATATGGGACAAATGTCGGAAATCTGGATTAGCTGGATGGACACAGTGGACAGCATCAACCGGCTGGGCCAAAGGTCCTGTGTCCTTACTATACGGCTTATCTGATTGAGGAGGATACAATGAGGCATTCTAAGGTTAGTAAAAACATGATAGAAATGCAAGTTATTTCTTTCTAATGTCAGGACTAACACATGTCATTACTGCAGGATAGACAGTGTTAAATTGTAGCACACGTCCTTGGAGTACCAAGCACAGAAATGAATGTCAAAAGGGGGATTATATTTCAATTCCCTAGCAACATTGTACCTCTCATAACAACAACAGAGCATAAATACAATTTTAAATATTACCCCGCATGCGATGGATTAAATCTTTACCGTGGACTTGTTTTGTCAAGATACAGATGTCAGGAACTGGTACAAGGGATCAAATGAAGGAAGTTTAGGTGATGTTAGGCATCATTATCCTGGAGAAGTAGACTTTTATGTTTGATACTGAGGAGCTGGAGGAGCAACCTAACACTCCCCTCTCTTAATTAAATTCCTCGGACTTCATGTCACATTTGAATATTCTGCATGATTATTGAAGCCCAGAGTTTTGATCATAAAAAAAAACAAGCTTATTCAATCCATGTTATTGCTGATCCAATAATTATGTATAATCACTACATGATTAAGTCTTTTAAGAGAAGAAGTAAAGGCAGAAAACTGAAACAAAGCCTCTGCCCCACAGGTTATTTGCAGTCCTCTCACTAATGGACAACAGGTGATACTACTGCAACTACACACTGTGCTAACTACAAGTGAGCATTTAAAAATTAGAATATCAATTTACATTATATTACATATCTCACACCATTATCACAGACATTAAAGTTGTGACAAAGACGCAGTGTGTCTGTGTGTTCATTCACAACTATTGGGCTAAATGTGCAAAAATGTTAATTATCCATTTTGGCAGGAAAAACAGAAAGATTTTAAACTTAATGGTAAGGGATTATAGAGCTCAGAGAGGGAGGAAGATCTAGGTACCCATACATAATGGGATAGGATGCAGGCACAGCATGTAATTAGAAAAGTTAATTACTGTTTGATGTGAGGTGAACTGAATACAATACCATGAAAATTATGTTTTAGATATATTGCGTATTGCTGGGACCACATCTGGAATACTGTGTGCAATGCTGGACTCCTTATTTAAGGAGGAATGCTAATGCTCTAGAAGCAGTTCAAAGAATGTTGACTAGACCAATACTTCATTTGGCTTGTAAGGAATGTTTGGGCAAACTATCTTGCATTTGTGTTGGGAAGATTTATGGAGATTTAATTGAAATCTATAAGATCCTGTAGGGCCTCGTCCATTACGGAATGGATGTTTCCACAAATGGAAAAATCTATGTATTGGGGTCACTGTTTAAAAATACAGGTTTTCTATTTGAGACAGAGATGAGATCAAACATCTACTCTCAAAGAGTTACACCGATTTGGAACCCTTTCCCTCGAAACGGCCATGGAAACATTATACTTGAATTTTTGAAGATTATGGTATATAGATTCTGGAAGAACAGGGTGGTGAAAGACATCTGGGCATAAGCAGGAATCCAGGGCTGAGTGGCCTACTTCGGCTCCTAATGAGTGTGCTCATGTGTTCTTATTTATGGTATATTCCGAGCTATTTTCAGTCTTAACAGGGTTGATTAATGGCTGCTAGTGGTGACAAGGGTACATTTCTGTGACGACACTGAGCATATCATTTTCACACCGATGTCCTAAAGTAGCCACTGATATTTATGTTTAATTAGCAGACATGCTTTCACTTTCCAAGTTAAGAGGGACTGATGGAATGATTACAATGCAAGTTTACATAGAAGTGTAAACTAAAGAAGATACTAAAGGGCACGCTGTAGGCCCTTTAATTCACCGTGTTGTGACAACCTAAATAAGCCTATTCCACAATCAATCTGACTCTTTCCTCCCACACAGCAATAACCTTTCAGTTTTCTTACATTCATGTACCTGTCTACTATAACTCTTTGAAATGAATCTATCATATCAGCCTCTACCACCAATCCCAGTAGTGTGTTCAAGGAATCTAGCACTGTTTTAAAAAAAACCTACTTCTAACATCTTCCCTCTCAACTCCTCAAATTCACAAGGCCCTCAGAAGTTCCCAATCACACTTTTATTTGCCTCATTTCTTGGGCAAATAAGAAATAGAAATAGTGGGTTCCTAACACTTGTCCCACCATTCAGTAAGATCATGACTGATCTTTGACAATAACAATTTATTCCTTCAATTTCCAAAAACATCCATCAAAAGCTGTTGTCTTTAATGAGCTACTGAGCCTCCACTGACTTTAGGAAGATAATTCCCAAGATTTACAACTCTTCAGGTGAAGAAATTTCATTTCTTCTGAGTCCTGAATGCTGATGCCTTACTTTGACATGGCAACCGCTGGTTCAAGATACCCAGGTAAAAGGAATGTCAACCCAGTCAAGCCCCAAATCTGAGTCAGTAAAAATGTACGGTGATGATATCCATGAATAGAAAGTCTGCTATCCCAAAAAGCAAATTAGCCTTTAGAGTCAGAGTTCTACAGCAGAGAAATGGGTTCTTCAGCCCATCACATCCTTGCTGAAATTACTGCTCATCTCCATGAATCTCACTTTCCTAAATTGGGTTTCGAATCCTTCTATACCTTGCCTATTCTAGTGCTTATCTGTACAGCTGTTAAGCACAGTAATTGCATCTGATTCCACCATCTACTCGAGTAGATATCAACCACTTTCTGTGTTGAGGAAAAGAATCCTCTCAATCCCCTTTAAAAATCCATCTGCTCATATTAAACCTATGCCCTTTGTGTTTTGATATTTTAATCAAGGGGGAAAGATTCTGACTCTCCACCCTACTGACGCCTCATACACTTTTATCAGGTCCTCACACAGTTTTCTTTGCTCCAGGGGAAACAAGCCCAGCTGATCCAATCTCTTCCCATAATTAAAGTCCTCTAATCCAGGCCACATTCTGATGAATCCTCTGCAATCTCTCCAGTGCAAGCACACCCCCATAGAGTGTGGTGATCAGAATTACTTACAATACTCCAAGTGTCACCGTACGAGTGTTTGTAAAGCTGTCACACAACATTGCTTTTGTATTCTGAAGGGGGCTAGAAGAGGATGGTTAGTATATGGACAGACCTGGCAGAGGAAGTGGTAGAAGCAGGTATAATCATAACATTTACAAGACATTTAGACAGGTATGTAGATTGGAAAGGATTGGATAGATTTGGGCCAAATGCAGGCATACGGGTCTACCTCAAGTAGGCAACTTAGTCAGCATGAATGAGTAGAGCCAAAGGCCTCACTTCCATGCTAAATAACTATAACTCAATCTACAAAGGCAAGCATGCCAAAAGTCTTCTCACGTCCCCATTTACATGCTAGAGAACTATGGCTTGATGAACATCCCACTGTTAATCAACATCCCTTAATGCTCTGCTACTTACCGTATTAGATAACCTTATTTGACTATCCAGATGGGTTACAACATGGGTACGACAGTTCAAATGAACAGAATGTAAGGAGCCACAGAGAGTAATGAACTCAGCTCGATGCATCACAAGCAAATCTCTTCCACCATCGAAAGTATTTACATAAGACACTGCCACAAAAAGGCACTATCTATCAGAGGTTCATCATCCAGGTCATGTCACCTTCTTGCAGCTATCATCTGGCAGAAACTACTAAACCGGAAGTCCCACACCACCAGACTCAACAACAGCTACTTCCCTTTGACCATTCGGTTCTTGAAGCAAACTGCTCAACACTAATGACTAGCTCAGTAACAGCAATGCCGTGCTTCTTTTACATTATAATTGACTTTGTTTTTGTTCTAATAGTGTTCTTTCTGATATAATTTTGTATAAAATTTAATTTATGTTTTTCTAGTGAACGTTGTCTCCAATGCTATATGCTTGTCATGTTGCTGTAGGTAAGCTTTTCATTGCTGTTGTGCATATGTACTAAAAACACAAGAGATTCTGCAGATGCTGGAAATACAGTGCAGTCAGGTTCTGATGGAGAGACTCGGCTTGAAATGTTGAATGTTTACTATTTTCCACAGATGTGCCCTGACCTACTGAGTTCTTCCTGTGTTTTGTGTCTGTACACATATTTGTGCTCTTGACAATAAACTTGACTTTGATTTCAACCAGAAAATGGATCACCTTTTATCTGTCGAGGTTCTGCCCATCTTCCTATTTGATTTCTATCCTGGTGTAACCTTACAAGCTTCCTTGCTAAACACATCACCAACTTCATCATCATCTTGTACAGGTTGTGCTTTGTCACAGAACACCTCATCAGAATCAGGTTCAATATCACTGGCGCATGTCGTGAAATTTGTTAACTTTGCTACAGCAGTACAATGCAATACATAATACAGAAAGAAAACTTAATTGCTGTAAATATATATTTATATTAAATAATAAAAATAAGTTGTGCAAACACAGAACTAATAGAAGTGAGGTAGTGCTCATTGGTACAATGTCCATTTAGGAATTGTATGGCAGAAGGGAAGCTGAATCGCTGAGTGTGTGCCTTCAAACTTCTGGACCTTCTTGCTGATGGTAGCAATGAGAAGAGGGCAAGTCCAGGGTGGTGGGGTCCTTAATGATGGAAGCCAATTTTCTGAGGCACCGCTCCTTGAAGATGTCTTGGATACTACGGAAGCTAGTACCCATGATGGAGCTGTCTAATTTTACCACTCTCTGCAGTTTACTTCGATCCTCCTCACGCTAATGGTGATGCAGCCAGTCAGAATGCTCTCTACAGTACATATGAACACTTTAGGTCAGGGATGGCAAACCTATGGCACATGCGCCAAGAGTGGCACATTGCACCCCAGTGATAATAACAAAAAAGTAAGCTTACTCATGCAAAAAGTATTAACCAAAACAAGTGATTTGTAGAAAAGAAATCTATAACAAGAATTCAAGTAGTTTAGAGCTAGAAATGGGGTTTACTGAGAATAAATCTAAAACTTAGCAATTATTTTTTAGCGATTTTATTATTTCGTGCACATCTTTTGGCGAGTGTTATCTTCTTTCACATTAGTCTGTTTTCAATTTTAAAAATGTTCAATGAGTCAAACTAGAAAAGAAGGACTTTTGTTCTGCAGTCGTCCCATAACTGTTCAATATGCGTTTGATACTTGTTTGATCCTGAGGCACCAGGCATCTGCACCAGCGGTGCGTCGCAGGTTTTTGCCAGTCAGTTTACAACTGACACACGTGCGCTACCGAGTTATACTTTGTTCGTCCTTTGTGAACATTTGCAGATTTGTACTTTTTTTAAAAATTAAGTCTTGTTTTTACATTCAGTTACCCATCACAGTGCAAAAGAAAATGAGCAAAAGAAAAGCAGAAAGTGATAGTAAGCGTGAATTCAATGAACAGTGGGAAAATGAGTTCTTATTTATAGCGGGTCCGTCAGGAAAACCGTTGTGCATTGTTTGTGAAAACACTTCCTCACATAATATTAGACATGATCTTAATAGACATTATAAAACACAATATCAGACTGAAATAGAAGGAAAACTGAAGCTAGTGCTTGGGCCTGAGCTACGGAAAAAATATGTGATTAAGAAAAAGGAAGAAATCAAAAGAAGACAAAATATATTTGTTAGAAGTCTCATTAAGGTAAGTAATGTTTATCTTGTTTTTATATTAAATCAATATATCATGTAAAAATACTAAGTATGTCTATAAGAATTGAATGGGGGTACAAGAGTCGTATGGTGCATCTGAACTCGTGCATGAAAATATTGACGCATGGAATGTAAAATGTTGGCCATCCTGCTTTAGGTGATAAACCAAATCTCCTCAAACTTGTAATGAAATATAGCCACTGTCTTGCCTTCTTTATAGCTGAAGTTCCACATGATGATAAGTTGTGTAGGTTCCTCACAATTTACACTGAAGTGGCCACTTTATTAGGTACACCTGTACACCTTGTAAATGCAAATAACTGATCAGCCAATCATGCGGCAGCAACCCAATGCATCACAGCATTCAGACATGATCAAAAGGTTCAATTTTTGTCAGAGCAAACATCAGAATGGAGAGGAATGTAATCTAAGTGACTTTGACCATGGAATAATTATTACTGCCAGGAGATCAGCAGTTTTTGCTCTCAGAAACTACTGATCTCCTGGAATTTTCATGCACAACAGCCTCCATAGAGTTTGCGGAGAAAGGTGTGAAAACAAAAACATCCAGTTCTGGGGACAAAATGTCTTGCTAATAAGAGAGATCAGAGAAGAATGGCCAGAACGGAAGGCGACAGTAACTTAAATAACCATCCATTACAAAAGTGGAGTGCAGAAGAGCATATCTGAGTGCACAGCCTGGCAAACTCAACGCGGATGGAGCAGTAGACCATAAACACACACAAATACACTCAATGGCCAGTTTATTAACTACCTCCTGTACCTAAAAGTAGCAATGGGAATATCACATACTGTACCAGGTCTCAATTCAGTGAAGGGGATCATTAAATCTCTGCAGGTTTCAGACATTTAGTTTTTTATTTTTTAGTGCTTTTGTCTTTAATTTCTTGCCTCAATTAAAAAATACTGAGCTGTGACAAATCTGTTTGCTTTTGTATGCTGAAACTATTCAGTCTTAGATGGTTCTGGCTAAGTCAGTGGGCATGGCTTTGCAGCTGACAGGCTGTTAAACTGTATGAGATTTTACTTTCCTTGTACATCTTATTTAGTTATCAAAGTGATAAACTGCGTTCACAGCAGTTATCAGCTATCAAACCGTGCTGCCTATTCTTTCCCACTCTGTACACCAGAGAATGATCTAAAGTGACTCCCTGATGGGCTTATGTTGTGAGACTGCTTCAGACTCCCATAAAGGCGTGACCTTGGGTCCAAGTATCCAAGCTTGCTCTAACCTGCCAGTGAACTCAACTCTGAAACTCGACACCGATATATTTCCAAATCCCGCACTGACCCCCCGCCCCCCTCCCTCAGCAATCCACCCAATGACACTAATTCTATTCAGGAACAAAAAACACTAAAAGATAAGCTCTACATACCTGAAATAAATGTGAAATAAGAGCCTGTGAACCAAACTGCATACACTTAAAACTATTATCCTTTCGCCTACAGGCTAGCAATAAGATAAAATATTTATGTCTGGCACACTACAATAGTAGTATTGATTCTTTGCAAACTGTTTTAACAATAAACCTTGCAATATTTGTTGAACAGTGTTTACTTCCTGCAACTCATTTATTTGTACCTAGCAACCTTATCTTCTTTGGGCTGGAACAGATGCAGCTCTTTTGAATCATATGTAATCAAGCTGTTTTTTAAAACCTATATTTAATTCCTTACTCTAAATCTATCCTTTATTGCATTAAGACTTTTTGAAATCCAGCTGACAAATTTTCTGAAGGAAAAAGTGCAAAAACCATATGCATTTCCTGGGGTAAATTCCATATCTAAGTTTTAAAATTTATACACACTGTGTGATTTATCGAATTTATCCAAAGAAGAATCTTGCTCCCCTTTTCAACTATTGCTGAAGCACCTCAAGAGCGAACCAGTTGAGAAAGTATTTGCAAAAGAAAGGAGTTATTGTCCAAGCTCTTGTATAAAATATATTTTGGTCAATTTTCAAAACCCATGTATTCTTCCCTTCATGTTTTAATTCCCCATTTAAAACAGTATTTTTTTGAAGGGGGGGAGGGGAAGGAACTATCGCATGCCATTTTTTTTTTGTTTTGGCATTGACCACAGTTTAGGTAAGGACCATGGTTACAGGAAAGTTAAAAACATTCAAAGAAATTGGGTTATCAAAGTACCTATCTGTCACCATTTACAACCCTCAGATTCATTTTCTTGTGAACGTACTCAGCAAATCTATAGAATAGTAACTATAAACAGGATCAATGAAAGATCAACCAGAGTACTGAAGACAACAAACTGTGCAAATACAAATATAAATAAATAGCAAGAGCATGCGATAATGAGATAAGGAGTCTTTTAAAGTATGACCAACGGTTTTAGAAACATTTCAATGATGAGGCAAGTGAGTGTAGTTATCCTCTTTTATTCAAGGGCCTGATGGTTGAGGGGGTAGTATCAAGTTGGAGATTCAATCTAGGACAGACTAGAAGAACATTTCGAAATGCATGTCCTAAAACAAGAATTCACTCAATGCAATGTAAAATACATTGGATCCATTCTTGAGGGAAATGGTTAAGCTCTGCCCTCCCAGTTTACATAATTAAGACTGGCTCCCATACCACAAAGGTGGCAGAATGGTGCAGCCAGTAGCACACTGCCTCATAGCAACAGAGACTCAGGTACAATCCCAACGCTGAGTGCTACACATGTAGAGGGTTCATGCTCTCCCTGTGACCCCCCAGTGTTTCTTTCAGGCATTCAGGTTTCTTCCCATGTCCCAAAGTTGTGGGTTCATAGATTACTATGAATTGCCCCCATGCAAGTGAGTGTTAGAAACTGAGGACAGTTGATTGAGAATGTGTGGAGGGATATAAAGGGAAAAATGGGATTAATTTACAAATAGTTATTGATGGCTATCATAGACTCAGTGGATTCTTATGTTTTATTTCTTTACGGTTCTAAGGTTGAACTAATGACATTGACCGAGACTTACTCAGACACAGCATGACAGCAGCGGTCTCCATCAAATGTAAACATATTTTTAAACACTGAGATCTAGCAAGAATTTCAGGAAGAGTTGCACACTTTTAAATTTCAGTTGTGGTTTAATCTGCGTGCTTAACTACAAGGGAATTGGGAAATCACGTCCCCTGAGTCTCAAGAGAGTGCTTCAAAAGATCATTCTGCAACACAATTCAAAAGAAAATGGAAATACTTGAAGTTAGCTTGGGGCTATTCACACCGCTGGTACAAGAGTGGTTGACCTCATCAGCAACAACGGTAAATTGGGAGAGAGAAGGGGGGGAGGGAGGGAGAAAAAAGGCAGGGAGGCTTGTCAAATGGTGTCAGAACAGCAACCTGAGTCTCAGTGTGGACAAGATAAGAAGTGATTGTGGACTTCAAGAAGGCAAAGGTTGACCATTCACCATTATGCATCAATGACTGCCTTGGGAGAGAGTAAAGAGCACAAAGTTCTTTGGTGTGCACATAACCTGTTGCCACAACACCTCATTAGTCAAGAAGGCACAGTAGCATCGGAGAAAACTGAGGCCCACCCCCATTTTAACAACCTTCTACATGAGCAGCATCGTGGGTGTCCTGTCTGGCTACATCATTGTGTGGTACGGAAGCTGCAAGGCATCGGAGCACAAGACCCTACAGAGGATAGTAAAGACAGCTGATAGGATCCATGGTGACTTCTTCCCCCCCATTTGTGACATTCACCAGGAGCGTTCTATACAAAGGGCCGAAAGCATCCCTACCACCCGTCTCACCGTCTCTTTGACTCACTACCATCAAGAACGAGATACAGGAGTACCAGGACCAGGACTACCAGACTGACTAACAGCTTCTTTGCCCAGGCAGTGAGACTAATGAATACTCTGTCACCACCAAAGTCTTGTCACTAGGACACCGAGCTGTTTACTGTTTACCTATGCTGTGCACTACACGCATTTTAAATTACATTTTATTTGATTTTTTATGGTAATATTTTGTTTTCTTCTTTAAGATGGCGCTACTGAAGTTGTGCGACAACTTACTGGTAATTCACAAGGCAAGAAATATGACTAAAAATGTCATTAATAACACTTTTTATGAGGTAAACTGTGGGATTATCGCCACAAACAATGAAGAGGCAAATGAGGGTGAAACTGATTCAAAGGATGAGCTGTGCTGGTGCGCTGTAAAGTCAGGGTGCAACACGTTCGAGTCTGTTTCAGAGACGGAGATAGAGTTAGAGTGAACAATTCGAAGACCAGTCGAGGAGGAAGTATTGGTGCCCATCCACCTAAACCAGATGTGCGGTTGGATCACTCTAAGCAGGAAGCTGAAATAGAGAGATCAAGAATGGCTTCAGGCAGGGCGATGAGGTCTAGACCCTGGGCCAGGGCACGACGGGGGATGACCTGGTGTTCGGATGATTATTCCAGATAGACTGAAAAGCAGGGTGCTGGGACCAGAGGCGAGTGTTGGGTCAATTTTCCTCGCACTTCTGCGATGTTCACTCCGATCTTTGCAGCGCTAAGGCTGTGAGTCTTCTCCTGATGCTACAAACTTCATGTCTACGAGTTTCACAGTGGCTTACCCTGCTATATGATGAACTTGAGACAGAGGTTTTGGGCCTACTCTGACTGTTCTGGGGATTCAGGTCTATGGACTCAATTTGCTTCAAAATGCTGTTGCTTGCTTCTATAGTTTCGATGAGATGTGTTTCTTCGCTCTTTCACTGTGCTTTGGGTGTTGGTCTTTCTTTTTTAAAATTGGGTTCTTTTGTGTTTCTTGCTTATTGTTCTTTGCCTGTAAGGAGACAAAGCTCAAGGCTGTATAATTATACATTTATACATACTTTGATAATAAATGTACCTTGAGTCTTTTATGTGCTGTGTATGATATACTGTGGGTGCAACATGGTTCAGAGGAATCTTGTTTCATTTGGTTGGACAGTATCTATGTACAGTCAGATGACAATAAATTTGAACTTGCAACCATGAATAATGAATGAACCAGAAGAACCATCCAGGCTATTGGTATAAATTGGGTATTTTCTTTGCCGTTATATAGGCAAATAATGGCCTAAGTTGAAAATCATTTACATCCATTTAGACTAAGCATTACAACTGAACACAATGCAAACCCAAAGGCTTGTTGAGAGTTTAAACTATCCTATAAAAACTTTGCTGGGAATGACATATTGCTGAAATGTTGAAATGTAATTTACAACGAAATGGGAAGTGTAATTGCACACCATTCATCTAACATCCAGCTTTGAAAGAGACAGACAGGAATGTATCAGAATTACTTATTGTAGAAGTTGAGATGAATTTGAATGTGGTTTCATTAAAATGTCTTATGGAGGGAACACATAAAGACTTCTTTCTGTATAGCTGTTATAAAGCCATAGATTGAAGAACTTCTCAGGTCTGCTTCTGACCTGCTATTGTAATTTTGCCCCAGGTGCAAATGAGATTCAATTGCACTTGTAGTGGAGCATGGGTGGCTCTGGGAAAATGCAATGATCATTTGTAAGATTATTTTAGGCATAATATACAAGAAACAAAAATATGTGTGTATATAGGGGGGTAGAGAGGGGAGAGAGGGGGGAGGTCCACACTCACACGTGGAAAAGAGTTAAGAGTTGACGTTTTCGGCCGAGACCCTTCATCGGATCTTCCAACTCCTGTGGCAGCAAGAGATGATTCCATAAGATTTTAAAGGCATACCCATCATCCACCTATATATACACACAAGCAAAAGGGAAATCAGCAGTCCTGTCACGAGTATCAGAGAATGTCCTTGCTGTCACAGGCAAGATCTTCGCCAGGCTTCTTCTCAACTGTCTCAGATCACACCTTGACCGGGGAGCCAGTGTGGATTCTGGAAAGAGTGCGTGACTATAAACATGACGTTTGCTACAAGGGAAATATCAGGAGCAAAATGCTGAACTGTTCTCTTGCTATATCAGTCTGACTAAAGCCTTTGACACTGTTAGCAGAGAGGGCCTCAGGAAAGTCTTGGTGAAGTATGGATGCCCAAGGAAATTCATCACTATGGGGCTGCAATTCCATGATGGCATATAAACTCGAATTCAGGGCAATGGTAAGGCATCCAAGCTCTTCCCCATCTCAAACAGGGTCAGGCAGGACAGCATCTTGGTGCCAATGCTATTCAGCCTGGTGTTTTCCACTATGTTGACTGAGGCAGCGATGTAGGCATCAGCATCAGATCCATATTGATGGGAAACTGTTCAACCTCAAGAAGTTCCAAGCAAAACCTAAGCTTAAAATGGACATCATCGGAGACTTGCTTTTTGGTGATGACTGTGCCCTCAACACTGGTTCAAAAAACGATAGACAGCACTGTGTTGACAAGTTTTCTGATGCATGTACCAGCTTTGGGTAAACCATCAACACCTCTACTGAAGTAATGCATCAGCCTGTTCCAGGAAAATGATACTTTCAGCCAACCACCGCGATCAACTGTCAAAGACTTAACAGGTTCACGTATTTTGGCAGTACACTGTCCCAGAACATCGTCATTGATGATGACATAATGATGGAGGTTCATGGCAGGAAGAGATTTTTTTCCTTCTACCGTCTGTGTGAGATGATGGGCTGTTGGGACTTTGAGACTTTCTTTTAAACCGTGCCATGGACTGCTCTTTATCAGATTACGGTATTGCTTTGCACTGTTGAAACTATGTGTTATAATTACGTGGTCTTTGTCAGTTAGTCTTTTATCCATTATGGTATTGTCTGCACTGTTGAAACTATATGTTAACTATAACTATATCTAACTACGTGGTTTTGTGTAGGTCTTGTAGCTTTAGGTTTGTCTGATGGGTTTGTAGTTCCTTTAGAACATGCTAAAATGGTAGCGTGATATTGATACGCAGCAGCCTCTCTGGTCTCTGGATTGGGGATTACCAAACATTATGTGGTTTTTCTTGTGTTTTTTCGTGATATCATTCCAGAGAACGTTGTCTCATTTTTTAACTGCATTGTATTTGTGGTTTATAAATGACAATAAACTGAATCTGAATCTGATTAAGTGTCAGGAATGCCACAGCACATGCAGTCTTGTCTAGAGCAGAAGAGGCACAAGTCTACAGATGAAGCTGAAGGTGTATAGGACCAAAGTACCTCCCACTCTGCTTTACGGCTGTGAAACATGCCAAGAGGTGGAACCATTTCCACACAGACTGCCTCAGAAAGCTCGAGATTAAATGGCAAGAAAGAATCCCTGACCCTGAGGCACTGGCCAATGCGGGCCTGCCCAGCATCTGCACCATCCTGCTGCAGTCCCAGTTAACACTGGGTAGGCAATGTAGCTCATAGGTCAGACCATCAGCTGCCTAAGAGACTGCTTTAAGGTGAACTACAGAAAGGAAAGACACCCTGAAAACTTCACCAAGAGCCTTTGGCATCAATCCAGCTTGATAGGAACGTCTCGCCCAGGACTGGGTTGAATGGCGCTGCTCAGCCTATAAGGGTTCTGTGACACACAAGGTAGAAAGGACAATTGCAGCAGAGAGACGCAGACTGCCTGGAAAGCCAGAACCAGTGACCCCCACCCCAACATAGCTGGGCAATTGCCATACAATTTTGAATGTAGATTGGCCTCTCCAGCCATCCCCTACAAATCGCGAGTGACTAGAGTGGTTCTCATCATTGCATGATGGACAAACCAGCACAAGAAATAAATGTGCACAACTACAGAAACAGCTAAATGTATAAATAATTATTACTGACATTTGAACGATACTCCAGTACTAAACCATGAGAAAGAAAGAATCCTTTGAAGCAGTGGCTAAACAAACTAGCTGGATATGTTAGTCACATAAAAGTTAGTTGCTGTTTTGAGTTACATAAGTCACATGCACTTCCAGCCTGGAATTAATGGACAGGATGATGCAAACCTGGATTATCACTGTTTCCAGTCTAGCCGACAGGCTCTGAATCCAACTGGAGAAACATAAATGGCCATTTTCCTAAATGCCTCTAATTGAAACAAAAAGCCAACTTTTTGTAAGTCTTTATTGCTCACTGAAACAGACTTTCAGCCTGACAAAAAAAAAAATGCCTTCCTTTGCATTATTAAGTGAAGAGAATAAAGGAGATTGTCAGCCAATATTTAGACAAATAAAATAATAATTTGGTTTGAAAAACTACAACACGAAGTTAAAATAAAGCCAAAATGAGCATTTAATTTCCCATGCTGGTTTGATACTCCAGTCTGACAGCTTTGCAGTTTTATTACTGTGGTATCAGAATTTCCAACAACATTGTGATGCACAAACAAAACAAGGTTGGTGGCCACTTCAATGGATATGCCAACAGCCGAAACCAATACATCTCCATATAATGGAAAAGACTGGCCATCTGTGCCATTGCGGTCGAATCTCACATTTACTGATGTGAAGTTTTTTTGGTTAAAAAGTATCAATGTGGTAACAGATTATACACAGACGGGTTTAGGAGCATTCATGGGAATGGAGTGTGAAATACAATAGGCATTGCATTGTTCGGTGGTCAGAAGCTAGACACTATGACAAGCAGCTTTGCATACAAGTCACATGGGGATCTGCTACTCATTTAATATTTATAATGTGGTACTATGAAAATTAAATTACCACTTATACAGACAGCAGAAAAATTAGCAAAGCAGATTTTAGAAGCAGCATGCCCAGGAATAAGCTATCCAGAATATAAAAAGATTTGAAGGTACAGAAATGAAACAATATAAGAAGACTGCAAAAAGAAGTTGTAATGCTATGAGGGGAGTCAACAGAAAGGACCTTGCAGTGAGGTCAACAACCAGGGAACAGGGGAAGATGAGAAAACGTTTCCATTCAAAGGGTGTCAGGGGTCAGGAACTTGCTTTCTGAAAGGGTGGCAGAGGCAGAAACAACATGAGGTGTGTACTGAAAGAATTAGAATGCGCAGGGCCAGCGTCCTAATGCCAAAGATAGGATTGGCCTTTTTTAACCACAGACTCAATGGGCCAAATGGCCTTATTCACTGTTGCAGGTTTTTCATAATCTCATGAAAATATAGTCAGTGAATTTATTATCAAAGTGTGCATACGTTACCATATACTACGGAGAGGTTCATTTCCTTGCAAGCATTTACAAATTACATTAGAATTTATGGGAAAACTATACAATAATGAACAATGACAAATAATTAAAGTGCAAATGAAGACAAGTTGTGATCACAATATATTTCATAACTATGAAAAGACACTTGCATTTATTTCTCCTAGTTTGGGTCAATTCTATGCTTGTGTGCTTTTGTTTGACTAGAAGGACCATGAACCCAGGAGAGGAAGTTCAACTGTGCTGGTTCCATTGGGGGCGCTATCCTTAAAGATCTGGAGGTTAATGAGCTCTTAAGAGTTGTTCATATGAATGTCTTGAACCCAGCAAATTGCCTATAATCAAATGATTAATGTAGTTCAATAGCAAATGACCATCTCCAACGTCAGCTATGTTGCAATTAACATTTCAAATTAAGCAGTAAGTTAACCTCACCCTGAAGAATGAGAAGTACAAACATAGATATCTGTTTCACTTTTACCCCAACAAACCATTCAATTCTTTAAAGTTAATGATCTGAGCTGCGAAAATGTGCAGCTGCTCTCTCTGAACAATCGGGACAAGATTGCTGAAGCATTGAAATGATTTAATATATTTAGGAAAGGGATTTACCAAGAAAAAAAAACTTCTCTCGCCAGTGTTGTTTCTTTCTCTGCTTTCAAGAAACTAGTAGCTTTTTGCAGTTTCACTAATTTCTAAAATTTGCATATCTTGTACAGTTTAAAAAGAAGTAATTTGATTATCTCAAAAACAAGAGAAAATCTGCAGATGTTGGAAATCCAAGCAACACACCCAGAATGCCGGAGGAAGTCAGCAGGCCAGGCAGCATCTATGGAAAAAAGTACAGTCAATGTTTTGGGCCAAAACCCTTCAGCAGACCTGGAGAATAAGAAAAGATGAGGAGTCAGAGTTAGAAGATGAGCAAGGGGAGAGAAATTCACAAGGCAACAGGTGAAACCAGGAGGATGGTGGAGGAGTGAAGTAAAGAGCTGGGAAGTTGACAGGTGAAAGATACAGAGCTGGAGAAGGGGGAAACCAAAAGGAGAGAACAGAAGGCCATGGAAAAAAGACAAGGGGGAGGAGCAGCCAAGGGAGGTGATGGGCAAGCAAGCCGATAAGGTGAGAGGGGGAAAAGGAGACTGGAATGGTGCGGGGGGTGGGGGGACATTACCGGAAGTTGGAGAAATTGATGTTCATGCCATCAGGTTGGAAGCTACCCAGACATAGTATAAGGTGTTGCTCCTCCAACTTGAGTGTGGCCTCAACATGACAGTAGAAGAGATACAGACAGTCCTGTCAGAATAGGAATGGGAAGGGGAATTAAAATGGGCGGCCACTGGGAGATCCCGCTTTTTCTGGCAGATGGAGCATAGGTGCTCGGCGAAGCAGTGTCCCAATCTACATCAGGTCTGACCAATATACAAGAGGCCACACCGCAAGCACCAAATACAGTAGATGACCCCAACAGACTTTCAGGTGAAGTGTCACCTATCTGGAAGGCCCTGAATGGTCGAGGGAGGTGGGGTAGGGGCAGGTGCAGCACACGTTCTGCTTGCAAGGATAGGTGCCAGGAAGGAGATCAGTGGGGAGGGACAAACAGACAAGGGAGTCACGTAGGGAGTGATCCCTGCAGAAAGCAGTAAGTGGTTGGGGGGGGGGGGGGGGGGGGGAGGGAAAGATGTGCTTGGTGGTGGGATCCCGTTGGAGATGGAAGAAGTTACAGAGAATTATGTGCTGGACGTGGAGGCTGGTGTGATGGTAGGTGAGGTAAAGAGGAACCCTATCCCTGGTGGGGTGGCAGGAGGATGGGATGAAGGCAGACAGGCGCAAAATGGAAGGTAGCTTTCACTTCCTCTCCCCCACCTTCTAACCTGACTCATCTTTTTTCTCCAGTCCTGCTGCAGGGTCTCGGCCTAAAACGTCAACTGTACTCTTTCGATAGATGCTTCCTGGCCTGCTGAGTTCCTCTATCATTTTGTGCGTATTATTAATTTGATTATTTATTCATTTACTATAAGTAGGACCTCAATGAAGTCAAACTGGCTGGAAATTTGTCTTTAATGACATAGTGTGGTGACCAAAGTAACTTATTGATCATAGCATATCTCTGCAGGGCAAGATGGATGGTTTTCACAAATATTTGCATTTGGCATAAACATCTGAAGGAAATCGACTGACTGGCATAAGGAAAGTGGATGCAATTTTAATAAGAAAGAGATTATCAGTGAATGATTATAATTTATTTATCCTCAATTAACTCACCATCTTGTACAAGGGATTCCAATCTGTTCTCAAATGATACACAATAATACTTGACTGTGCAGTAGGTTATTACAGGAGTGTATGACACCTGGTTATATCTGAAAGAATCAGGTTCACTGAAAGTAAATTCATTACTATCAAAAATAAAAGTCTAGGAGTTCATAGTATTAAAATTCAGTCCATATTAAAATAAATGCATTTTGATATGTGGGACAAGAAGTGTGTGGAGCTATCACTGCAACAGACAGATTTTGAAAAGGGATTGTCCTGCTAATGTTCCAGTGTGTGTGGAGTGAGTTTAAAGCATATTGGCACAGTAAAAAAGAATTAAATTTGATTTCTAGAGCTTTTATTTGATGGAGCTGTTAAAGCTTTTTGATTAGGTTTAACAAGGTGTGTATTAATTTTGTTGTTGAGGCATCTGTTAGTCTCGCGAGACCATGGACCTGTGCCTGGAAAGTCTTGTATTCCGTGTTGTGCCGTCGCAGTGAGGTGAAACTGGAGTGCCCTCTCCAGGGCGCAGGCCTGGGCAGGGTTGTATGGAAGACCGGTAGTTACCCAAGCAGCAAGTCTTCCCTCTCCACGCCACCGATGTTGTCCAAGGGAAGGGCAAGGGGCTATACAGCTTGGCACCAGTGTCGTAGCAGGAGTTGCCAGAATGAAGCTGAAGGCAACATCGGACTGCCTTAGGGACTCCAGCTCCAGATTTGTCCTCAGGGTTTACTCACGAGGCCTTTCCCATGAGTGGGTATGGCCACAAGGCAGCGGAGGTTTGAAATCAGAGTTTTCCCAATCTTAGGTGGACTGCCTTCCCAGGCTGACAAACTCCATCACCCGAATGTGTATTAATATTGCTGGTCATATGAATCAGGCAAGTTGACTCAACGGCTATCAACAGCGTACACTGGATGCCAAGGCTTGCCAAAGTTGAAAAGGTGGATTTAAGTCGTTTTTACCATCTGAATTTTCTGTGCAATCCTTTTATAAAATGGGTCAGAAGCGTGCTCATTTTCTTCCTTATGTGCAGCACTTTAGTATCTTAGGCAATTGATGTAAAACTAAGTTTTAAGTACTCCAGAAAAGTTATTTAAAGATCATAGTAACATAGAAAAAAAAATCAGAAGTAGTAGTATGTTCCTGGAACTAGTGGAAACTGCAAGAAGTTATGTTAGATGTAAGATGTGAATTTCAGAAGTAATTAAAATCAGAGGGTATAAATGCAGAGTCATATATTAAAATAAATTAACGAATTTTAAATTGAAATCAAGCAGGAGGTTTTGAATTTAAAGTATGTGAGCTCTCATTTAATTACTGTGGATAAATTATTACTAGAAAAAATGCACAAAATACACTTCTGACAAGAATGTTTTCCTATATTAACAATATTAGATATTAATGAATACATATTGGAAGTTGTGTAGAATTACATGTTAAATACTATCGAAAATTATTGTTAGAATTGTAGTGCGCATAATCTTCCATATGCTATTACGTACCCGTGGGTATCTTGTGCCTGTCACATGACCATAATGTAATTGAGGCTATGCTGGGCATGATGTAATGGTCTTGTGATGGTGGAGTGATATAATTTTCCTGCCAGTGAGAGGTCATGTGATAGCTTTTTCAACAGGGTATAAAAGGAGAACCCCTCCCTGTGACATGGGGCAGTTCGTGATTGAATTCGCCAGTGACTCCGTTTTGCTGCGTATTCAATGTTATGATGCAGTTTTGTTTTAAAGTGGAGTTTTACTTTCTACCTTAAGTTTCAAAGGTTATTGCCAGCAGTTTTGCTACAATACTGCCAGTTAAAGTCCAGTCGGAGAGTGAAGATTCATCGAAGTTTGGGAAGCTGGAGGATCAAGAAAAGTTAATGTCAACAGTGAAACAGATTTGACCTTTATTTAATCTTCGTACGAGGAATTAGTAACTTGTGTCTATGATAACTCCTGCTTTGCCAAAGGAGCAGAGAGTTGGATGCAGAGTTTCGCCAAGGAAAGGTCAGTGCCTTTAAACTGTTTTATTTCCTTCAACCATAAATCACTCACCAAAGCATACTTCGGCTGGGATCAGCAGTAATGTCGCGAAAGAGGATTTAATTACTGCAAGGAAAGTCTCTCCTAACTGACCGTAAATCATTTTGGACTTTTTTTTGTAATACTACTTTAAAGAACTGATTTCACATTTCTCGCTTTAAGAACTGTTTGAGCTGCCGTATCGCAGCTGACTTCCAGTTAAGTTAGTCGTTTGTTTACTTTTGGGTTTTTTTTAAGCAGAGTTTAATAAATGTTTTATTTGTTATAAAAAAACTGTCTCAATTATATATTCATTGTTGCTGGATCGTAACAATGCCTACTAATATTTTAATACATTCAAACTCCAAACATTTTTCTTAGTACCTTGACCAAATTTTAAAGCCTGGATTCCTTACTGAAATCTGATGCTAAGAAACTAGCTATGAGTTTTTGCAGTTCTTACCATTGTAGTAAGGATGTCCTTTATTATTGACTCCATGACAATGAGGGAAAACCTGGACATATCAAGTGAGAATGGTGTGTGAATTTAGTGGAAAACGTAGGCCACATCCACACTAGACTGGATAATTTTGAAAACGCTAGTTTTGCGTAAAAGCAATAGGTGTCCACACTATGAGTTTTTAAAAATATCCCCGTCCACATTGAAACGGAGATTTCGGTGGATCTCCTCCTACTGTGCATGCGCAGGACACATCTACCGAAAACAAGCGACATGTTTGGTGTTGAATCTTGCTGTGAAAGACGGTGTGTGTTTGTTCAGCTACAGACTAGAAAAACTTAAACTGATGGGCAGCTGTTACCTCTCGCAAAGGACGACTTAAAAGTAAAAAAAAAACAAATACTGGAGCGTACGGAGGCAACCGACAGGGAGTTCACGGACAGATTGACCCGGCTGACGACGAACATTGAAAAACTGACTAACTCTGTTGCATTAATAAAGCACCTTGTTAAATGTGTAAAACACGTCTGCATGAGTGTTATCTTGTATTTCCATACAATGTTACACATCTATTGTCAGAGAAGTACTTGCATAAATAGGTAAACCACCTTTATACGAGCAAGGACAGAAAACAGGGCAAAGTGAGTATACTTATTTATTCAGTAAGTTATGGGTCAAAGTATTTGGTGAGTACATTTCTAACTCTTCTGGCTTCAGTCTTGTTGCCGTCTGCTCTGAAATTGTTAGGTTGTGTTCAAGAAAGCAATGAAATGGCGCACTGTCATCTGATAGCGTTTTCAGATTTCTCCGGTTACCCCGTCCACACTGATCTGCCCAAGTGGCATTTTCAAAAATACACACCCTGGACAGTGTTTCTGAAAAGCTCTGGTTTCGGGGGACAAAAATGCCGTTTTAGTGTGGACGGAGGGTAAAAACAAAGAGAAAAAGCTTCGGTTACGGATTTATCCGGCGTAGTGTGGACGTAGCCATAGCATTTATGATCCTGTCATAACATACCAATAGCTGCCCAGCACGGAAAAAGCAAACCCGAAGAAATCTGCAGATGCTGGAAATTCAAGCAACACACACAAAATGCTGGCGGAATGCAGCAGGCCAGGCAGTATCTATAGGAAGAAGTACAGCCAAAATGTTGCCTGTACTTCTTCCTATAGATGTTGCCTGGCCTGCTGCGTTCCACCAGCATTTTGTGTGTGTAGCTTGGAAAAAGGTCTGCTTTAGTAGTAATTTGATGAATTACAATTCTGTGGTTTGTACAGACTGCAGCTACATTACTGAGTGTATGTGTAATTCTTCTGGTGAAGGTGTTTACAAATTGAATTGCTTTCCCGTGGAAGATGTGGAGCTCAAATATTGCTGCAGTTACATCCCTTCCTGATATACACCATCATTGAATTAATCAGGGGCAACTAATCCATTTGTGTTTTACATAACCATGCCTATCCTACCCCTTTTTAATGCTTCCAAAAATTTATTACAGAGGTAATGTCATTTATAATTGCCAATATATATTGCTACCGGATAGTATTTAATTAATCATGTTATATATTAAATCTATTACTAAATTTTTGCTCTTTCCATATCAGTTCAATTGGAAAGCTGTGGTTCTTCCCTCAAAGGAAATATACTTGGCAAATATATTCCTTTTAGAGTCATGGAAAAAGATTAACACAGAAATAGGCCCTTTGGCCCATCTAGTCTGTGGTGAACCATTTAAACTGCCTACTCCAATCAACTTGTATTGGGACCATAGCCCTCCAAACCCCTACCATCCATGTATCTTAAATGTTGAAATCAAACTCACATGCACCACTTGTGCTGACAGCTCCTTCCACACTCTCACGACCCTCTGAGTAAAGAAATTTCCCCTCATCTTCCCCTTAAACTTTTCACCTTTCATCCTTAACAATTGTCCTCTGGTTGTGGGCCCACCCAATTTCATTCACTAATTCTCAAAGAGGAGCTTTCTCTAATAATTCAGCTGAATTCAAGATGATGAGTAGATGAGGTCTGTGGTCTTCTACTTTAAGCCTATCCTAAATTAGCTGGCAGCAAAGATTTGACCTTCACGAGAAATAATACTAGGTTTCCATTCTGATTATGGCCCAGAAAATGCTTCTGGCAGTGGCCATGTAGTTTCCAGATATAGATTACCATAGAGCAACCTCTCTGCAGATTGGTGTCATGACATCTTGTTCTCAAGATACACATATCGTGTGTTTCATACACACGGGGCTCCTGATAAGCAGGCTGTAGTTTTATTGGACAAAGTAGTTCAAGGCCGATCCATGGAAGGCAGCTTGGCTTAGGGAACAGTAACTGAGCTCCAATGTCATATTTAGGATTGCAGATGACTCCACTGTCACTGGCCGAATGGTGACAAATCAGCTATATAGGAGGGGTGTTTAAAATCTGGCCGAGGAGTGCTACAACCTCTCACTCAATGTTATCAAGACCAATGAGCTGATTATTGACTTCAGGAGAAGAAACTGGAGGTTCGTGAGCCAGTCCTCACTGGGGATCAGAGGTGGAGAGGGTCAGCAATTTGAGATTCCTCAGTGCTGTCATTTTAGAAGATCTGTCCTGGGTCCAGCACACAAGTGCCAATATAAAGAAAGCACCACATCACCTCCACTTTCTTAGAAGTTTGTGAAGATTCAGCATGTCATCTAAAACTTCGTCAAACTTTTATGGATGTGTGGTGGAGAGTATACTGATTGGCTGCATCACAACCTGGCATAGGCCCCCCCCCCCCAATGCCCCCAATTTGAAAGGACTACAAAAAGTAGTGGATACGGCCCAGTCTATAATGGATAAAGCCCTCCCCACTGTTGAACTTATCTACATGAAACACTGTCGCAGAAAAGCAACTTCCATCATCAGCGGCCCCCACCACCCAGGACATGGTCTCTTCTCAGTGCTGTCATCAGGAAGAAGCTATAGGAGACTCACGACACATACAGCCAGGTTCAGGAACAGTTACTGCCTCTCAACAATCAGGCTCTTGAAACAGAAGGATAACTTCACTCACCCAACACTGAACTATTGCCACAACCCCATTGGCTTTAGTTCTCCATTGCTTTTTCTGCAGAAGGCACGAAAGACACTAAGTAGGTATAATTTGACCACATCCTTTCAATCCAGAACTTAAGGTGACGAGCAACTTTATAGAGGTGGAAAGAGTGGTCTAATAAAAGGATTGGCGGTGTGGTCCAAAGCAAATCTTGAACTCAAATACAAAGAAACTGCAAAAAGCATTTTCTAGACAAATACTAGGGTGACAGATGGAAGTATTGGCTTTGGAACAGAGTTTGCAAAGGTAGTGGCTTCAATTAACTGACAGTCATTTGAGGAAATTTCAGTCCATATATACACTATATTGAATAACCTGATACTTTAGTGACAAAGGAGGGCTCAAGAAAAGTGGCAGTAAACCAAGATGGATGCTGTCTTTCTGGATGATGTTACATTATCCCAGTTGAGTGGTTGAAATAAAAGAGTTTATTTTGAAAGTGCCTGCTTTGAGGATAATATTTGTAAATAGTTTAATGACTCTATAGATTAATATTTAAATCATCATATTGGCTTTAATTTAAGTTGAAAACACTTAAACTCTTGAAAAGGAGGATATAGAGGGAATGTTCCCTCCTGGTCACTAAACAGAGATTGCCTATTTATGAGAGAGGGGACAAAAACCATTTAGAGAACTGACTCTCTTTGGAATTGTCCTCTAAAGTATGTTGAAAGGGAGCGAGAATCACCAAGAGAAGACGGGGATGCAGAGTTGCAATTACAACCAGATCAGCCATTGTCTTATTAAATAGCTTGAGAGGGTGAGCAGCTTACTCCTAATTCACGAACATTTTTACACTGGAGCATTTAGTACATAACTCAGAAGTCTTCACAGCTGCACTCAAGCACTATGACTGCAATCACTTGATTATTTCTTATTTAGTTGTGAGAAGTAATCAAATAATCGCAATCATACAAGTTAAAAGGCTGGTCCACTGGGATTCTACCTCGATCTTCAGACTCCACCGAGTTAGCTGATGTTACCCTGAGTAGCAGCAGCAGTGTAACACTCCTATCAGTTCCAGATAAGGACAATAGAATATCCCTTTCTCCAAGGATTTTGCCAAGAGGGAGAACACTATGTACAGATAAGATCAGGTTTGTTTGGATTTTTTATTTCACCCCTCCCCCACTGAGTTTGCACTGATCTTTGTATTGCTTTGCAGTCTCACCAGCCCACATTAAGTCCTATGTAGCAAATTCTTTTTCTCCAACACTTATCCAGAAATACCTGCAGACCTTGGTTTGCAGTATATATTTTGCCATTCACTAATGATCTTTTTCAGCTCATCTCGCTAACAGTAGAACAATGAATAAACAATAAGTGTCTTCATTCTATTGTCAATTTCTTTCTCATCCTTTTCGCTGAACCCTCAAATACCCAAATTTTGTTTTGTGACCATTTATCCTCAACCTGAGCAATTTTAGCTCTAAATCTTCAAACGCCAATAAAGAGTAGGAGTTTTTAAGTGCTTCTTTTGACTGCAATCACACTGCTACAGTATCCCTGCTGCAGTCTCTCCTACACAGGGGTTCCCAACATTATGATGTAATGCTCTTGGATTCCCTGGCATTTTTTCAGGACCAAGCGAGGGCAGAGCTAAGACAAGCCAATGCTTTGTTAACTGCCGAAAGTTGTGTTAACCAGCTCTCCGACAAGTCCAAGAAAGAATTTCTGTTAGGATTTACAGAGCATTTCAGAATTCAACAGTAAATTCAGATGACAGCCAGTTTATGAGACCATTAATTCAAAAAGTGTGTTCTCTGTATACAGTATAAACTTTTCATTCATGGTATATCCAGATCATGCTGTAAAGCCACCTTTTGTATACATCTTACTCAGTTCAGACAGACAGCATACATTTTTGCGTCAGTAAACAAGGTCAAACGTGTACTGGATAAGTAAATGGCTTAAGACCAACATTTCTACAGTTGGGTTTAATGAAGTAGAAACGCAAACTCATGGGCCTGGATTTTAATGTGCAATATATTAAATATACCACAAATCAATCTTATTTTGGTTAATAAGCTCAGATTTTGTAAAGAAACAATGTTAAATAAATCTAGAAATAAGTTCACTATTAATTTAGGTCACTCGGGGAAGTTTGGTAATCAATTCCCTCATATAGAACTAGATTTAGACTGAATACATTAACAAGCAAGAAGGTTAAAACAATTAACAATATCTCAAATAATTAAGTCAGTGCTTTCCCAATCAAATCCATTGCACTGCACATCTTACAAACAGAATATAGAATATATGCATCATTAGCACAACAAGCTAGGCTGCAGGACAAGGAGCAAAACACATCAATTATTACCCAGAACCACGAACAGTCTATACTTGTTTGCACAGGATTCACAACCTGATACCCATGAGCCCAGTTTATTGGGAACTCATGATTTTAATGTCTTGCTAAAGGAGAGATTTATAGTGAAACTGGGAATTGCCTTTGGACTGTCAGTTTCACAGAAATCAAAAAGCATAAAAAATGTACCATTAAACAAGTAGACTAGACTGCAAAATTTTAGTAACTTCTTTTTGAAGAGTCCAGAGTAGCAGTAGCTTAATCACTCATTTTGCAGATGGTAGTGTTAATTACATAATTAAATTCTGGGGATGGAGAGGCCTCAAAAGTTTTAAGATTTCCAGCATTTTTCTATTCTATTATAAATATATCTACCTTAACAATATGCGCTGGGATTAAAGCACAATTTGTAATGAGGTGCCTTGCTGAATTAGAGATCCAGGGAGTGTACTAGTAAATGGGGGGGGGGGGGGGAGAGCGCTGATAACAAGAAAACCACCAAGTAAGTGCCTTTGAAATGCTATGTGCTATCATCTAAGTGAAATCTGAGGTTTTTAGAAAGTTAATATCCAGAACCACCCCTATCACTGAAAAGGCAAATCTTCCAATGCCAACATTTAGCTCACAGTGTTCAGAGATAAAAACAGAGATAAATTCAGACTTGTTAGTTTGAAAGGAAGGAGGTGTTTTGATGGTAAGACACTGAAAGACAAAGGTAACTTATCTAATCGGTCTCCTTGTTATTCCAAAGGTGCAAAGATGAAAGAACCTTCACAGCATTTTTCACCACCTCAGGACACAAAAAAGCAGTTGACAGGCAGCAAAGTGCCTTCTGAAGTGCAATCACTGTAGCAATCCAGTCAAGAAAAGCAGCAGATGTGTATTCAGCCATGTTCCACAAAGAGCAATATTTTCAGTGACAAGCTAAAAACAAAACTTTTGTCTTTCTCACTTATAACCGATACATTCAGCAATCATTCAGGTTGGATGTGAATGGAATAAACTAAACCATCCCTAGGGAAGAAAATCTTCCAGCTACTAATGTAGATTGGGGGACCACCTCATCAAACCTCTTCACTCTGTCCACCACAAAAGGCAGGATCTCCCAATGGCCACACATTCCAGTTTGACATCCCATTCCCATTCTGACATTTCTGTCCCTGGCCACGTCCATGGGTTGAATGGCCTAATTCTGCTCGATTGTCTTATGGTCTCAGGATCTTATTTCATATTCTGCCAGGGTACCCTCCAACCTTATA
The DNA here is from genome assembly GCF_048418815.1 of Hemitrygon akajei. Taxonomy (NCBI): domain Eukaryota; kingdom Metazoa; phylum Chordata; class Chondrichthyes; order Myliobatiformes; family Dasyatidae; genus Hemitrygon; species Hemitrygon akajei. Next base: position 138,807,013 of record NC_133126.1, read on the forward strand.
TCATAAACACCGATTTCCCTAACTTCAAGTAAATTCTCCCCCCTCGATTATTGCTGCCTGACTTCCCAAGTTCCTCCAGAGTTTTGTGTGTATCGCTAAAGGTTTCCAGCATCTGCATAATGTCATGTTTACGTTTAGCTCCGCTTCACAACAAGTTACTTAAAAATTTGATCTGCCAGTAGGATACCAGCTGAATCTGACTGGCCACTGTTTTTAACTCTCCACTGAGTCAAATATAAAATATTATACAAGGTCTCTAAAATGCAACACAATCCATTTTGCATTGTGTGGATTAGTTTAAAATCAGCTCCATATACTGAATATTCCCCTCCTGCTTCAATAACCAATATGGTAGCTCTGGATGCCACTTTCACTGGTAATGTGTCACACTGAGCAAGGCTCAGTTTACTTGCTGCTGACCTGAAGCAAATACAGGTAAAACTCGACATGGTCTGGTCAGGATTGAGGAGGACTTGTTTCCTCTCCAGTTTTCAACACTTCACACACAAAATACTGGAGGAACTCAGCAGCCAGGCAGCATCCATGGAAAAAAAAGTACAGTCGATGTTTCGGGCCGAAATCCTTCAGCAGGACTGGAGAAAGAAAGCTGAGGAGTAGATCTGAAAGGTAGAGGGAAGGGAGAGAGAAACATCAGGTGACAGGTGAAGCCTGAAGTGGGAGGGATGAAGTAAAGAGCTGGGAAGTTGATTGGCGAAAGAGGCAGAAGGCCATGGAAGACAGAAAAGGTGGGGGGGGGGGGTGGAGGAGCACCAGAGGGAGGCTATGGATGCCACTCCTTCCCCACCTTTAAGTCTACTCCTCAGCTTTTTTTCTCCAGTCCTGCTGAAGGGTTTCGGCCAAAACATTGACTGTACTTTTTTCCATGGATGCTGCCTGGCCTGTTGAGTTCCTCAAGCATTTTGTGTGTGTGTTACTCAGATTTCCAGCATCTGCAGGTTTTCTCCTGTTTATGACTAGATATCCTTTTACTCTCTCACTTACATGACACAACATGACAACAACTAGATTAGAGGTGTTGCAAAAAAAGTGGGTGTTCTCAAGTAATCAATACTAACTAACAAACTCAGTGCTGGGCAACGAAAAGTTCACAGGCAGTCCCTAATAAGGGAAAATAAACTGAAATATAAAGAAAAAAAAAACGCAACTACTGTATTAGAAACCTGAAATAAAATCAGAAAGTACTTGGGTTACTCAGCAGGTTAATCTGTCTGTAGAGAATAAAACGGAGTTCTCAGGTCAGACTTGTGGGCCTTCAAAGAGGGTTTGCAGCCAACTTGTTGACACCAAGCATTGTTATTACCAGTTTAAAAGAGGATCTTGTTTTTGCTTCTGGAAAGTGAAAATGATCAGGGGATCCTGCAGCTGATTTTACTGTGCTAACATAAAAGATCTTAGTATGTAAGCAGCCCTGCTCCAAACTGCAAACTTTGTAATAGACCACCATTGACAGAAACAGAAAACGATTACAGGAGTGGGGCAACATGTTCAATTAACACATCAATTGAAATCGAATTTTGTTTTTACATAGTACCTCTTAAGCCAAGATCCGATAATATCTACTGGCAGCCTTATCCCAAGGAGAAATTTTGAGTCATCAATTTTTACAGATATGATTTCACTGGAAAGAAAATTATGTTGCACTTATCTGCAGCAACATAGCTGAAAATTTCAACCATTCAGATGCCACTCAGCCAGATTATGTCTTACTATTACAGAATTAGTATCGGAAGAGAATTGTACACCCTTGGGCTGAAACATCTCAATCTATCTTTGGAACTGCATTAGCAACTTTATTGCAGTAGTGTCGAAGCAAGTTGAAATGTCAATTTAAAAATTCTAACGTCTTTCGGATATGCTGCATCTTTCCCTGGTCTCAATCTGATTTCTTTTCAGGCTACTCCAATTGAGTAGGGAGAGGCTGATGAATAACAAATGGTGTGCTTTGTTGCCATATTTGCTAAACCTGTCGTTTAAACAAACATTTACATGCACACTTTACAGAGCAGATTACTCAGCAACACACATCAGTACATGTTCCTTGTTGATTTTCTCATGCTTGCTTTCTGTGGCACTGCAAGTTGAACCTGGTTACCTCAGTACATACACAAGTGAGCTTTGCCATGCTACCAAACCTTCTGTATCGGAGTGGGTGGAAGGAATTCCAAAGCCCGCTTCTGGAGTGGGTTTTCTTATATACAAAGATTCCTCCATCTGAAAATAAATATATTAGTCTACCCAGTTTGGAGAGAATGAACCAAGTGTTCTACAAAACCTAGAGTCAAATAAAACCAGCAGTCTGACAAAAAGACACAGTAAAAGGATAAAAGCTGGAAAGGACTTGGAGTGTAAAGCATTGCAATAAACAGTGGAATGATGAAAGGAGAATCACAGATTAGATTATCAACCTAAAGTACCAAGAGAGCCTATTAGAGTACGGGTGGCCTCCGTTTTTTGAACGTTCGCTTTGCGACAGCTCGCTGTTACTAAAGACCTACGTTAGTACCTGTTTTCGCTAACCAAAGAGGATTTTCGCTTTTATGAAAAAAAGGCGCCCGCTTTATACGTGTGTTTACCCCGAGAAGGACTACCATTACCGTGAAGCCTTGTGAGGGCAGTTGTGTGCGCATGCGTGTATGTGTGTACACATGTACATATGTGTGCGTGTATGTGCTTAGGCGTGTACATGCCGATTTTTTTTCTCCAAATCGATTTTGGCTCTCTGTCTTCCCGATTCTGATAAGTGAAACTACACCTTACATACAATATTTCTACTTCATATAGGCTGTATATTTATCATATCATTCCTGCTTTTACTATATGTTAGTGTTATTTTAGGTTTTATGTGTTATTTGGTTTGATTTGATAGGTTATTTTTTTGGTGTGGGAACGCTCAAAAATTTTTCACATATAAATGAATGGTAATTGCTTCTTTGCTTTACGATATTTCGGCTTACAAACGGTTTCATAGAAACGCTCTACCTTCGGATAGCGGGGGAAACCTGTGTAAACTTTGGGCCTCTGGTGAAATGCTTATGGAATAACTCACGGGTGGTTTTGTTTCAATTCATAAAGGTATGAGGACAAAGGAAAATGCTTACCTTTGTTATGAATTCAAAAAACTGTTAGACAGCAGACAATTCTGGACTAAAGCAGAAGACACCCGTGGAAAAGGATTACATCTTGTGGCAAATATTAGGTTGTTGTAACTCAGTATTTATTCCAAGAAAATTGGATCTATTTATAGCTGCAGCAGGGATCACATCACACGTACAGATCCCGGGATTGAAGGTGAAGTTTAATGCTAATTCTTGGGCTGTTTTTCATGAAGTCAGAGTCACCACAGAGTAATGTAGCAAGGAAAAAGGCCCTTAAGCCCAACTGGTCCATGCTGGCCACTGCATCCTCCCTGCTAGCTCTAGTCCATAATTCTCCATGTACCTATCCAAATACTTCTTTAACGATGCAATTGAACCTGCCTCCATCACTTGTCCTGGCAGCTGATTCCAGCTACTCACTACTCTCTCAGGTCTCTTTTAAATCCCTAATGCCTTTTGATTTTGTGTTTTATATTCTATGCTTTTCAAGTCAAGTCACTTTTATTGTCATTTTGACCATAACTGTTGATACAGTACATAGTAAAAATGAGACAATGTTTTTTCAGGACCATGGTGTTACATGACACAGTACAAAAACTAGACTGAACTACATAAAAAACAACACAGAAAAAAAAACTACACTTGACTATAGACCTACCCAGGACTGTATAAAGTGCACAAAACAGTGTACTTTACAATAAATAATAAACAGGAACATAGGGCAGTAAGGTGTCAGTCCAGGCTCTGGGTATTGAGGAGTCTGATAGCTTGGGGGAAGAAACTGTTACATAGTCTGGTCGTGAGAGCCCGAATACTTCGGTGCCTTTTCCCAGAGAGCAGGAGGGAGAAGAGTTTGTATGAGGGGTGCGTGGGGTCCTTCATAATGCTGTTTGCTTTGCAGATGCAGCATGTAGTGTAAATGTCTGTAATGGCCGAAAGAGAGACCCTGATGATCTTCTCTCTCAGCTGACCTCACTATCCGCTGCAGGGTCTTGCGATCCGAGATGATGCAATTTCTGAACCAGGCAGTGATGCAGCTGCTCAGGATGCTCTCAATACAACCCCTGTGGAATGTGTTGAGGATGGGGGGTGGGAGATGGACTTTCCTCAGCCTTCGCAGTAAGTAGAGATGCTGCTGGGCTTTCTTTGCTATGGAGCTGATGTTGAGGGACCAGGTGAGATTCTCCACCAGGTGAACACCAAGAAATTTGGTGCTCTTAACGATCTCTACCGAAGAGCCGTTGATGTTCATCGGGGAGTGGTTGTTCTGTGCCCTCCTAAAGTCAACAACCATCTCTTTAGTTTTGTTCACATTCAGAGATAGGTTGTTGGCTCTGCACCTGTCCGTTAGCCACCGCACCTCCTCTCTGTAAGCTGAACTGTCGTTCTTGCTGATGAGACCCACCACGGTCGTGTCATCTGCAAACTTGATGATGTGGTTCGAGCAAACACGAGGAAATCTGCAGATGCTGGAAATTCAAACAACACACACAAAATGCTGGTGGAACACAGCAGGCCAGGCAGCATCTATAAGGAGAAGCACTGTCGACGTTTCAGGCTGAGACCCCTCGTAAGGACTAACGTTAGGATGAGCTGTGTGTTGCAGCACAGTCGTGGGTCAGCAGAGTGAACAACAGTGGACTGAGCACACAGCCCTGGGGAGCCCCCGTGCTCAGTATGATGGTGTTGGAGATGCTGCTCCTGATCCGGACTGACTGTGGTCTCCCAGTCAGGAAGTCTAGGATCCAGTTGCAGAGGGAGGTGTTCAGGCCCAGTATGCTCAGCTTTCCAATCAGTTTCTGAGGGATGATTGTGTTGAATGCTGAACTGAAGTCAATGAACAGCATCCAAACGTATGTGTCTTTTTTGTCCAGGTGGGTTAGGGCCAGGTGGAGGGTGATGGCAATGCCGTTGTTGGTTGGGATGGTACGCAAACTGCAGGGGGTCCAGCGAGGGGAGCAGCAGGGTCTTGATATGCTTCTGCTCTATTAGGTTTTTTTTTGCATGTGGGAACAGGGCAGAATTTGATTTTTCTTTCTTTGAATGGGTCCCAAGGTTCTACTTTGTTCGTGTCTGGCTGTAGGGAAGACGAATCTCAGGATTGTATCCTGCGTACATACTTTGATAATTTAACGTAATAAATGTTCTTCGAATCCTTTAAAATCCCTCCCCTCCTACCTAATATCTTGTCTCTCTCAATTTTATAAACTTCTATGAGTCCCCCTCATCCTCCTGCGCTCCAGGAAATAAAGAAACAGCCCGGCTAACCTCTCGCTCTGACTCACGGCCTCTAGTCCAGCAAGCATTCTTAAAACTCTCTTCTGCACCCTCTACAGATCGACTGATTATGTAACAGAACTGAAGGTGATTATTTTTCTGTTCCAACCCCCACCACCCACACTTCTGCATGTTTTTCCTCGACATCTTTGGGGATTTTAATTGGGATTACAAAAGGACATGTGTATTACCTTCTTGAAATAATCTAAACTTCGTTCCAACCTCAAAGCATTCATTCTTCAATGAAAGCAAATCATAATATAAATTCAAAAATCATTATCAAAGAACGTACGAATTATAGAATTATATAACCTCGATTTGCTTGCTCACAGATAGACACAAAGCAAGAAACCCAAAATAACCCAATTCAAGAAAAAAAACAGAATGAAAATAAAAAAAATTAACACTCGATACGCAAGTGAAAGAAAAAAATTATATATATATATCACACAAACAATTGAAGCGAACAACAACATTCTGAACCAAGATTAAGACTTCAGATCCAAATCCTGGAGCAGCCTGGAGTAGGCCCAAAGCCTCACTCGTCAGTTCATCATACTAATGGGCATGCAGCACAGCAGCCGGGAAAATTTTCACAGCCACGGTACCATGGAGATGACTATTGCAGAGAACGAACAAAATTGGCTCTTGTCTGACAGACACACTGTCTTTCCAGTCCACCTGGGCCAGCATTTAAATTGACACAACAGCAGAACAGCAAAAGGCTCTGGCGCCCCGGAGAAAGGGAAGATTGTGGAAGGCAAACGAAATTGGTACTTGCCTCTGATCTGAGCCAGTGTTTAAATGGTTTAAACAGTTAATCATACCTCTCATTAGGACTTGGAGCCTAGACCATGCCGCCAAGTGACTCGCTCCAGGCCCAGATACTATCACACAGCCTGAAGCAGCTCTCAAGCTCTTCAGATCAGTTCAGCATCCAGAGCGATCCAACGCCAATCCCAGGACAGTTCGGCAAGCTCTGAATATTCTCTGTCTGGACCGTGACCAAATCAAGTGTGCAGAGATGGCTGAAGTATTTTCCTATAAATCTTGAAGACCGATGCCTTTAAGGTTGTGGTTGGAACTTGTTTTTGTTTTAAAAAAGGGTTCTTAGGGATGGTTTAGGAGTCAGATTAGGGTTTAGGGACAGGGATGAGGTGAGTTACAGGTCAGGCTGGAGTCCCCTGAAGTCAAAGGCCAACGATGTCTGTGAACAGATATCGGGTCAGCTTGTGCTGTGGACAAAGACCTGTGAAGACAAGGGCTTGTGACACCGCACCCTCCCACCCCCCCAGCCCTTGCCAGGTCAGCGAGTACTCCCAGGTTGGGATGGCAGGAGGCACAAGACCCCTATGTCTACGAGTCTGCAACTATACTGGTGAAATCGGAGGCCTGATGACTGTGAGTGCAGGAGTCCACCAGAAGCAGCTAGTCCTGGGGATGGAGACCTGTCTTGTGTGAGTGTGTGGCTTGGAGGAAGGGAGGAAAGGGGCTTGTTTTGCTGTTGTTGTTTTTGTAGCTCACTGTGTTCTGTTATTGTTGTTGTTACGTTATTTTGCTGAACACCGTGTACATGCCTTGTTGGTACCAGTACATCTGGTGCACTTGTGGCCGTACTCAGCACGACTTTAGGATGTGCTGTTTGTTAACGTTGGTTGATGTACATGTGATAAATAATTGAACCTGAATCAATAAATTAAAACATTATCTTTTGCAAGTTAAATGGTTTATCTTTGGCCACCAGTGACTTCCATTTACATATCATCTTTCACATTCATTTCAGTATGACCACTACACCTATTAGAACTAATTAAGTTATTTTTAATATAGTCAGTTTTGGAAACAAAGCAGTGTACAATAACTCTGTACAATGTTCTCATATATGGCAGGTTTCTAATGACCCAAAATACCACTTCAGTACTGTTGGCTGGAGGATAAATAAATTGTTGGTCAAAGTAGTGTCATAAGATCATCTGCATTCATCTGACAGAGGAGGAAGGGTCCATTTAACATGGATAGCAACCTCCTACAGTACGGTGCTGAGTGTCAACCACACTTCATGTGGGATATAAACTCTCAATCTCTTCTGAGACTACTGTCAAGTGAGCCACAGGTGACACAGCCTGCCTCATTGATTGGAATTTCATGATTTTGTATGTTCATGGAAGACCTGCTTTAATGTTCTAAGATAGTTCAAACATCAACCAGGAGAAAAAATTGAGTCTAAAAATAATGTAATCCAAATTGGATCACATTCCATCACAATATAACAATGACTACCTTCCTTCACTACTTCATCAAGTAGTTCCCGACGTCAGATCAAACATCACTCGTTACTGTTCTCACTATTTGAAGCTTTTAGCCATAATCTTCACTTTGCATGTATAATTTTGGCAGGATGTCAACTCCAATGAAGATTTAATTCTCTATTACTGTATTGATGTAGTTATATCCAATCAATATTCAATTGTCAATGTCCAGAGATAGAACGTTTCTAAAATCCAATGTTAATTGCCCTGTCTTTTCTGAAAGGTAACTTCAATAAGAGAGATTGGTACATGCTTGCCAACAGTTAGTAAGTCAGCTGAGAACATGTAGTATTACTCAATACTGTGACAGACACTGTAGGACTAATTCCTTTCTTGGCACTAACACACATTGGAAACCAACCATGCAGAACTTATCTCATCCAGCCGAGTATGAACATTGTTCCCGTAAAGTGCTCTGACCCACACTAGCTCCTTGTTACTGCCCTCAACCACTTGCCATTTTCAGATGCATCATTTTTAAAATCCATTTCAAACATCTGCTCAGCATCTTTCCCCTCACCAGCCACCCAGTACCCTTCACTTATCTGAATTGTTTTTAGTTTCACAAAGAACCTCTTGTCAACTTTCATGTTCCAAAGGGGTCTACAATAGAAAATACTTGTTTCAGTTTGCAGCAGGTGTGGTACAAATTGATGGATGTTGTACTACGAACACTGGGTTGAAGTGATGTGCTTGGGGTACGATAGTAACCATCTTACTGTACAAACATCAAGTCAACATGAAAAAATGGGCCAGTTCAGAGCCGTGTTGAGTATGTATTTTCATTATTATCATTAATATTAGTAGTTAGTAATACACATCACAATACTGTGATAAAGTATTCAGTGCTTGACATTACCCATCAGATTGTTTTAACGCACAAAATGCTGGTGGAACTCAACAGGCCAGATAACAGTAAACAGTCGCCGTTTCAGGCTGAGGCCCTGCATGAGGACTAGAAAAAAGAGATGAGAAGTCAGAGTTAGAAGGTGGGAGGAGGGGAGGAAGAAGTGCAAGGTCTTTTTCCTTACCCCGCACCTCTCATTTCTACCTAACCAATTTCCATAACCTACCTGTCCAGGTAGGCCCATCGTTTCACTTTGTACTTCTAGCTCTGACTTCTCGTCTCTTTTTTTCTAGTCCTGATGAAGGGTCTCGGCCTGAAACATCGACTGTTTACTCTTTTCCATAGCTGCTGCCGGTCCTGCTGAATAGCTCCAGCTTTTGGTGCGTATTTCTTTGATTTCCAGCATCTGCAGGTCTTGTTTGAGATTGCTTTTACTTACTGAAATAAGTTGTCCAGAATATTAAATTGTAACAAATTTACACGTGCCTTGCATGCATTAATTGTCCATCAGTGATAGCTGATGTCTGCAATAGATTTCCATAAATATAATCATTAATTTGTTACACTAACTAGAGTCCACAGTGTTCAAATAATTGGCAAAACAACAGACAATAGACAGTAGGTGCAGGAGTAGGCCATTCGGCCCCTCTAGCCAGCACCGCCATTCACTGTGATCATGGCTGATCATACACAATCAGTACCCTGTTCCTGCCCTCTCCCCATATCCCTTGACCCTGCTATCTATAAGAGCTCTATCTAACTCTCTCTTGAATGCATCCAGAGACTTGGCCTCCACTGCCTTCTGGGGCAGAGCATTCCACATATCCACCACTCTCTGGTTGAAAAAGTTTTTCTGCATCTCTGTTCTAAATGGCCTACCCTTTAGTGTGTCCAATCCCTTAATAATCTTATATGTTTCAATCAGATCCCCTCTCATCCTTCTAAATACCAATAAAAACCAACAGGGGAGACACTTTCTCCAGAGACAAAGCGAAATGTTGTGATATGGCATATAATGCTGCAAAGTCAGCAAAAATCATTTTGAAATAACATTGAAAGAACTGGAAAAAAATGTGAATGGCAACTATGTGGGGAAGATTAGAAGAATGGGATTAAGTAGTTAGCTGTACCAAAAAGCTGCATAAGCACTATGGGCCACATGGCTTTAAATGTTCTGTGTATGAGGCCATATTACCTGCCTCGAGAATTCGCAAGCGTCATTGTGGTGAATGTGTATGTCTCGCCGCGTGCAGACGCAACGGTAGCGTGTGACGTCATCAGCTCCGCTGTTGCTAGGCTTCAGACACAGCACCCTGAGGCACTGGTGATAATTACAGGGGACTTCAACCATGTGACTTTGGACAAGACACTACCTGCTTTCTCCCAGTACGTGGATTGCTACACCAGGGGTAATAGGACTATTGACCTACTGTATGCAAACGTAGAGGAGGCATATAGTGCATCCCCACTGCCTTCATTGGGGAAAGCTGATCACAACCTGGTCTTGTTACAGCCCAGATATAAATCAATTGTGATGAGGCATCCCACTACCACACGCTCTTTTAGGAAGTGGACTCCTAAAGCTGAACAGGCCCTGAGAGACTGCTTCGGTACTACTAACTGGGATGTACTGCAAGGGGGGCTCTGTGGGGGCGTTGAGGAGGTCACTGAATGCACAACGGACTATATTAACTTTTGTGTGGATGCCGTTGTCCCTGTTAGAACTGTTCGCTGCTATCCCAATAATAAGCCCTGGATCACTAGTCACATCAAAGGCCTCCTAAACCAGAAGAAGAGGGCCTTTAAAGATGGTGATCGGTTGGAGCTTAAAATAATTCAGAAGGAACTCAGAGTACAGATAAGGGGGGCAAAGGAGCAGTATAGGAGGAAGCTAGAACAAAAGCTGCAGAAAAAAAGCATGAAGGAGGTGTGGGATGGGATGAAGACCATCACCGGATGCGGTGCAAAGCGGGGGGCAAACATAAGTGGAGATGTGGAGAAAGCGAACCAGCTGAACAACTTCTTCAATAGGTTCGACAGCACAATCTCATCCTCACCGCAGAACTCCACACCAGGCTTACTTCCCTCACAGGAAAATAGCCACTCACAGGAGACCTTGCCCACGCCCAGGATTACGGCTGCACAGGTGGAAGGTCAACTGAGGAAGATCTGTACCAGCAAGGCGGCAGGACTGGATGGAGTTTCCCCACGATTACTGAGGGCCTGTGCGACTGAGCTGGGAGAACCACTACAGCGCATCTTCAACATGAGCCTGGAGCAGAGAAGAGTACCCAGACAGTGGAAAACATCCTGTATTGTCCCGGTACCAAAGAAACCACAACCAAAGGAGTTGAATGACTTCAGACCTGTTGCCTTGACGTCGCACGTGATGAAGACCATGGAGCGGCTGATAATACAGAATCTGAGGCCACAAACCAGGCACGCCCGGGATCCTCTTCAGTTTGCGTATAAGGAGACGGTGGGAGTGGAGGATGCTATCACGTATTTGCTGCACAAATCCCTCTCTCACCTAGATGGGGTCAGTGGTGCTGTGAGGATTACATTCCTGGACTTCTCTAGTGCCTTTAACACCATCCAGCCCAAGATCTTAAGGCACAAACTAACGGAGATGGGAGTAGACTCCCACATGGTGGATTGGATAGTGGACTACTTGACAGATAGACCTCAGTATGTGCGGTTGGGAGACTGTAGGTCTGACACGGTGGTAAGCAGCACAGGAGCGCCGCAGGGGACCGTGCTCTCTCCGGTCCTGTTCACCCTGTACACATCGGACTTCCAATATAACTCGGAGTCCTGCCATGTGCAGAAGTTCGCTGATGACACGGCCATAGTGGGGTGTGTCAGGAATGGACAGGAGGAGGAGTATAGGAAACTGATACAGGACTTTGTGATATGGTGCAACTCAAACTACCTGTGTCTCAATATCACCAAGACCAAGGAGATGGTGGTGGACTTTAGGAGATCTAGGCCTCATATGGAGCCAGTGATCATTAATGGAGAATGTGTGGAGCAGGTTAAGACCTACAAATATCTGGGAGTACAGTTAGACGAGAAGCTAGACTGGACTGCCAACACAGATGCCTTGTGCAGGAAGGCACAGAGTCGACTGTACTTCCTTAGAAGGTTGGCGTCATTCAATGTCTGTAGTGAGATGCTGAAGATGTTCTATAGGTCAGTTGTGGAGAGCGCCCTCTTCTTCGTGGTGGCGTGTTGGGGAGGCAGCATTAAGAAGAGGGACGCCTCACGTCTTAATAAGCTGGTAAGGGAGGCGGGTTCTGTCGTGGGCAAAGTACTGGAGAGTATAACATCGGTAGCTGAGCGAAGGGCGCTGAGTAGGCTACGGTCAATTATGGATAACTCTGAACATCCTCTACATAGCACCATCCAGAAACAGAGAAGCAGTTTCAGTGACAGGTTACTATCGATGCAATGCTCCTCAGACAGGATGAAGAGGTCAATACTCCCCAATGCCATTAGGCTTTACAATTCAACCGCCAGGACTTAAGAACTTTTTAAAAGCTATTATTAATGCTTTTTGAGATAGTGATTTAGATGCATATCATATTTTTTACTGAGTTAAGTATTGTATGTAATTAGTTTTGCTACAACAAGTGTATGGGACATTGGAAAAAAAAGTTGAATTTCCCCATGGGGATGAATAAAGTATCTATCTATCTATCTATCTATCTATCTATTTTACTTCTTTTATTCATTACACTAAATCAGGCTTCAAGTAATGTTCAAACTTAAAAAGGAAAATTCACGCCCCAGACTTTGCTGATATACAACACACCACTACAACTGAAGTAGTATTTTATTCTCAGTGTTGTTCAGTATTTATACTCACTGTGGCATTTTTTGGTGCACTTGAAGGAAATAGGGAATCACACTTTGCCTAATGAAAATCCAAGTATATAATTTTATGTTAAACATAGTTGTGAAAATTCAATTTTTTGTGCTTAATTACAAATACTATATCAACTATATCAACTCTTTTTTAAGCAAATCAAATACAACTAAACTCTGATAATTTGCTGTTCAATTGTTTGGAATCCCAATTGCTCAGCACCTTCAGTGGATCCCTAATTCCCAGTGTTTCTCACACTCCGTTTGATACATCAGGTTCTGTTTCTCACATATCCTTTAGATTCACAGGGGCCATGGCTCCCACACTCCCTTTAAATTCATTAGATTCACACTGAAGTTTATTATAGTGCCGTGTATCATCTTTTTTAAAGAAGTGTAGCAGTATTAATTGGGATAACATTCAATAGTCTGTAAAATCTGCTAGTCCAACACCAGCCAAACCTCAAACATAGCAGATTAATTTGTCATTAGGCATACAAATTATCACTGCTATACTGGCCGATCACGTAGAATTTACATGGTAATTTCAATGCAGTAATGTGTTCCACAGCACAAGGAAGAAGGAAAAAAGGTTAAATCAGGTGTTGAAAGATGTGCAGCAGAGACATAATTCCCAAAGTGGATCGATATGGACCTCCCCAACACGCCATTAGGCATATGTAACTTGAGTTGGAAGATATTGGATAATTGGGTGACGCTACAGAGGGTAACTTGGAACTAGTATAGAGAGATGGAATCAATTCACATTAGTCCCGCCCTACATTTTTTAAACTAGCATTTGTTTTTAATTTCAAAATACTTTTGGATTATTTTCTCACTGCTTGCTTCACTCATTAAATCAGTTTCCTGGGGGTAACATTGGAAAGAAAAAGATTATGGTACAAGTGATACAATACTCTCGTCAATCCTCTTTACAAGAATGCTTCAAACAGAGGAAATCATCTTTTCAAGGGACCGTCCAAGTTCCTCTTTCCAAGGCTTTGGGGAGGGTGCGGAAGAGATTTACCAGGATGCTGCCTGGATTAGAAGGTATGAGCAACAAAGAGAGACGAGACAAACTTGGATTGTTTTCTCTGGAGCAGCAGAGGCTGAGAGGAGATCTGATAGACGTTTATAAAATTATGAGGGGCATAGATAGGGTAGATCAGAATCTTTTTCCCCGGGTAAATATGTCAAGTACTGGAGGACATTAATTTAATTTGAGAGAGGATGTTTAAAGGAGATGCAAGGGCAAGTAGGTTTTTCTGCTAAGAGTGGTAAGTGCCTGAAATGGGCTGCTGGGGGCATTGATGGCTTCAGATATGATGGGGGCATTGAAGTGGCTTATGAATTGAAGGAATGGAAGGATATGGATCATTTACTGGCAGAAGAGGAGATGTTACTTAACTTAGCATTATTTTTGGCACAGACTTTGTGGGCCAAGGGGCCTGTACTATATTATGTACAGAATTGTGGCCACAAACATTAGTGTTGATGGTGGTGAGGTACAAAGCTGTCAACAGCAGGTTAAAATGCTCAATTCTTGCCCAGCGAAAAACACAGAAACTAAGCATATTTACAACACATCAAAAAAAAACATTTTGGAAAGAAAGTGGTCCACGTGAATCTCCACAATCCACGAAAAAGAGGCATAACTGCTCTCAATTATTTCCCCACTGCTCACATACAGTGACTTATAGATCATGGATCTGCTTAAGGATAAAGCACACACACAATCATCACAGAAATAGACCTATCAGCCCATCATGTTCATGGCAGCCATCAAAAACTTTACACTAATCCTATTTTCCAACATGGCCCCTGGCCTTTTAAGCCTTAGTGATTTTAAGAGTTCATTCAGATGATTTTTAAATGCCTCCACTACCTTCTCTGGTAATTTGTTCTAGATTGCAACCTTCTTCCAGCTTAAGAATTTTCTCCTCAGATGTCCTCTAAATCCTCACCTAAACCAAAGCCCTCTGGCTTTAGATGTCACAGCTAACCAGAAAACATTCTCAAATTCTACTTTTTCTATGCCTCTCATGACTTTGTACCTCCTTTTTATTCCCACTTCCCTCCGCCTCCTCCATTCCAAAAACAAGTTCAGCCCATCCAATCTCTCCACGTAGTGGGAACATTCCATCCCAGGCAATATCCAGCTACATCTCCTCTGCTTTGACATGTACATCCTTCCAATTGTTTGGCAACTGGAAAAGTGCACAATATTCCAGCTGGAGCCTAACCAAAGTTTTATAAAGTTGTAGCATGACCATCATGCTCTGATCGCCAATGCCCCAGCTAATGAAGATAAGCATTCTGCAGGCATTCTTCACCCACCTTACCCACCTAGGCTGCAACATTTAGGAGCAGTGAACTTGTATATTAAGGCCCTTCTGTTCTTCAATAGTTCGTAAGACCCAGCCATGTAATATGCTTGGATGTCTCGAATGTGTGGAATTTCACACTTACCATCTACCATTACTCCAGCCATCTTTATCAATTGATCAATATTGTAACACAAGTTTAGCTTTTCCACTAGATACAACATCACTAATCCTTCAGTCATCTGTGAATTTACTAATCATACCTCCTACATTTATATCCAAATCATTAATGTATATGAGACAAACAGCAAGGGTTGCAACACCAATTCCAGTGGTACACCAATGATCAGACTTCCAATCACCAATGCAGCCCCTACCACCACCCTCAGTTTCCCATTACCAAGCCAACTTTCAATCCAGTCTTGCACCTTGCCTTTGATCCCATTGGCTCTAAGACTTTTGGAGCAGCTTCCCATGTGAAAACTTGCCTTAAGCCTGGCTAAGATTCATAGAGACCCATCAACCATGATATGTTTGATATGTTTTAGTACTTCTTCAAAAATCTCTATCAAATCAGAGTGGATCCCAGTAAAGTCACGATGACTAGCACTGATTTATCCCTGCTTTTCTAAATTCAGATTAAAATATTCCAATAATTTTCTGACCACTTACATTAGATTCACGGGCCTGCAATTACTTGCTTTATCTCTGCTGCCATTTCTAAATAATGGCACATTTGCTGCTGTCTTGCCATCCACGATCTCCCTACTGAAGACTCCGGGTGCCTAGTCATCTTCTCCCCTGCCTCCCATTGCAACATGGGAATCACCTCATCAGGTCCTAAGGATGATCTACTTTCAAACTCTTAAGACATTGAATAGATCTTCCCTCTTAATGTTAACATATCCTAAAATATTCCAATTATTTCACCCTACAGTTACAATGTTTTTCTCCAAAGAAAATACAGTTAAGTAATATTTAGGCCTCATCCATATCCTCTGGTTCCATAAAGATACCCCACAGCCATACATTTTCAAGGTTACCCTCTTGATCTTAATATTAAGTGGACTCCAGTTAATTGGGCTGTCAATTAATTTTGGCAGCTGCTAATTTGGGACAAAAAATAATCAAGAAAATGGTTGGGATTCCCTTTGTTTAATTGGGACACTATGCCACTTAATTGGGACGGGAGACTGTTACTAAACAGTTTCTCACTGGCGTTAGTCATGTGCACTTGTGTGGGCATTAAACACTACACTGTGCTTAGAGCATAAATAGCGTCAGTTGTGTGTGCTTGTGTTATGTTATCCATTTGGGCTGACAGACACTGATTCAAAAAGCAGTGATTTTTGTTTAATGATACTTGGTGAGAAATAAATGCTCACTCACATGAGAAACAGCCGAGAGCGAAAATGAAATTATTTCAGTAGTTCATCAAGTTAGGAATGAAGAAGAATTTGAAGGAATCAAAAACCATCTCGAAAGTTACAATGAAAATGAAGATTTGGAGGACGCAAGGCAGGAAGTATGAAGACAAGGAAAGTGATGAAGATGACACATCTGAACTTAAGCTTGTGGTTACACAGGGTGCCAGGAAATTTACTGCTAGATGATGACACCACTTCATGCAGAAAGGTACTGAAGGTGGTCCATCATCTGCACTAGGTGTCTGTGCTGATTTTGTTCATTTACAGTCAATTAAGAGAGCACTGGATGAATTCCTCCGTCGATAACTATTAGGAACTAATATAGTTTTATAGCTGTATAGTATTATCGGTATTGTTCTAATTTGTACTGTATTTCATTTAAATATATAATTTGTTACTCAGTTAAATAGTAATTTCCCTTTTTTATAGCGTTTTAACTATTTCCATGAAACTTCAGCTAATTGGAGCAGCCACCTAATTGGGCCAAAGTGTACTGGTCTTGATGTGTCCCAATTAACCAGAATCCACTGTATTTATAAAATGTTTATTAACAATAAAGACTTCACGGGATGTTTCTTTCTACCTTGTCATAATTTTAATCTGTTCCAAGAGGGCATCCTATAACTTCCCTCAGCTGTTGCAACTTAATTAAAAGTTATAGTACTGAAAACCAAATCCCACAATGGTGATTAATTCAGCCTGCAACTGGATTTAGCGCCTCCGGTAATTTTCCTGGAATTCTTTAATCATTTATTATAGGCCCCCTACAATGTTTACATGACTTAAATGGCAACCATAATTCCTAACTTAAGTGGACCACTACTGTTAACTTAATCAGTTGAGTCTGCATTTGATGCATTAATTTTGTGATGGGTAACTGCATTTTGATTAAATGCTGGTAAGGGACAAATTGAACTGCTACTCAAATCCAAAAAGACATTTCTGTGCATATGCATCCGAGTGCAAATGAATTTCTTCACAACACAAATGAAATATATTAATTTACAATCATGTGCAAGATTGCTTAACTAATAACAAATACTCACTTTTCATCTTCTCCAGAAATCTGAGTCACTTTCATTCACAACACAATGCTAAATTCCATACGAGTTCTTCTTGAAATTGATTTTAATTTTCCATTAAGAACTTTAGAACTTTCCACTAGAATTTAGAATTTTCCATTAAGAACTTTAATTAAGAACTTTACCTCTTCAATGAACTCATCATTAAACATGCACAACAAAATAACTTTTGCATTTCATTGTGTTCTTTCCTTCCATCCATATCAGTGTGACTGATTAACTGTTAAGACCATAACCAAGATATTATTTCAATAAAATATTGTAGTTCCTATCACCTTATAGAGGAAAAAATAAAACACTATGGAATTAAATCAGAGCTCTATTAAAAAATGTTGAATTTGCAGTTTTTTTAATCTAGTCACAGCAAAGTGAAATTAAAGTCCTCTGACAAATTACTACTTGAATCAGATGTGGTAAGGAACAAAGAAATTATATTTAGACAGCAGGTTTTATAGGACATTACTTTCCTTTTACAAAGCAATCTTTAAAACAATGTCAGTTCAGAAGTAATTTATCCTAAAGAGCAGGCACAAGATATGGTGCAGATGCTGGAAATCTAGATCAATACACAATGTGCTAGAGGAGCTCAGTAGGTCAGGCAGCTTCTAGGGATGGGAAATTCAGTCAACTGGGCTGATGAAGGGTCTTGGCCCAAAATGTTTATTCCCATCCTTAGATGCTGCCTGACCTGCTGAGCTTCTCCAGCATATTGTGGGTATTAACCTAAAGAGGGTCTTAGCAGTACCCTGAAAAGTGATTTCACATTTAAATCAACAGTAAACTGTACAATAAGTGACAAAAACATTGGTTTTTTTTCCAGTTATATTATACCAAAATCCATCTGCTTGTTTGATGTGTTTCTTTTTAAAATTTCTGTTCAGAATAAGAGATATAATGGGAACACAATGCCTTTCCACTGCAGGGGTGTCAAACTCATTTTAGGTCACGGGCCGGATTGAGCAAAATGCAGCTTCATGCGGACCGGATCAGTCGGACGCGTGCGAACGCAGCTTTCGTTGCCTCCGTTTTTTCAGCCTGCTCTCATGTGTCTCAGTCTCTGCTATAACTACAAAGTGTTTCACTTTACAAATTCCATTTCTTATGAAGAAGACTGCCGAATAAACACTAAAAACCCTGAAAACCTGGTACCTGAATAAACTCAGCATTAGCCATATCATACGCCATAGGCGCTTCGATTACTGGGGCCAGCTTTAATAGTAATTAGATATTATCTCGCGGGCCAAAGATAATTCCACCGCGGGTCGGATTTGGCCCGCGGGCCTTGAGTTTGACATATATGCACTACAGCATCAAATACTCCATATTCGGGGACATCATAGGCAATAGAAGTTTGAACAGTAATCCAAAATATCAAGGTACTCTTCCTTACTATCTAACAAGAGCCTTTGATTAACTAACGACATGTGACAAAAATGATACTCAAAGCTGAATCTTTCAAACTCCGAGAGGCTGGTTTGGCTGTCGAAGGAGAATTGATGAGTTCACAGCAACATTATAAATTAGCCAGCTCAAAATATTCAAATACAAACTGAATTGAGATTTCAGGGCAAGCAAAAGTGGCTAATCACTAGAAACCTGTTCAAAGCCCAGACTATTTACCACAATACCACTGTGAAATTCTTAATGAAGCTTAGATTGGTGATGGACTTGAATTACTCGACATAACATGGATATTAGACAGCAGAATTTAAGGACAGTTACTTATATCCACTAAATAATTTCCCCATGTCAAATGAATCTTTGGAATCATTTGTATTTTTTCATAAATTAACTACGCATAGATTACCACATAGGCAGAAAAGTGTTTAATTTCCTGTACTTAATAAAAGCTCTAATTAGTTGCCACCAGATATAAAAATAATTGTTTCAACCAGAGGTAAACTGATAGCAGCCACACACTGTTACAATTACTTTGATATCTGTGTGTAAAACTACTTCCAAAATGAAATACATCATAGCCAGATAATACCTTACCCCTACTTTAATCTTCATTAACACTGATGTGTTATCAATGATTCAAAGGTTCATTCATTACCAAAGTATGGGTGCAGTATACAACTCTGAGATTCTTCTTCTCCAGACAGCCACAAAACAAAGAAAACCATAGAAGTTGTTCAAAAAAAATCTCCTCCCCGCACAAATTTACATTGCAACTGCAGCAAAAACATCAACCCCACCCCACATGCGGAAAAACAAATCAGAGAACTGCGAGAACATCAAACCCCAATCCACTCCCATACAAAGAAATCACAAATCGCACCAAAATCAAATCGCTCAGATGGCAACCAGAAAGAATGGGGCGAAAACACAGAATATAAAAGGCATGGAACTGAAAAAGAATCCAGTCCAATACATAAGTCGCAGAACTTCAGTATTAACCTCTGATGGCCTCAAGGAGACCACTCAAACGCAGAGGCAGGGCAGCGAGGGAGATAGGCCACACACACAGACACCTTATCTGGCAACTTTTGTACAGTCGGCCCTCCTTATCTGCGGATTCCGCATGCGCGAATTCAACGGATCGCGAAAACCAGGAAGTGCTCTTCCAGCACTTATTGTTCGAGTATGTACAGACTTTTTTTCCCTGTGATTATTCCCTAAACAATACAGTATAACAACCATTTTACATAGCATTTACATTGTATTAGGTATTATAAGTAACCTAGAGATGATTTAAAGTATACGGGAGGATATGCGTGGATTATCGTGCATCGAGATTGAAAAAAATCGTAAGTTCTCTTACTAAGTAAGAGACTTACTAAGTAAGTCGGAACAGGTACATCCAGTATTATTTAGCATCAATCAAACGTTTGTCTTAGTGTAAAGTATATATTTTACCTTTCTATGCATATAAAACACTTAAGAACGTATGTTTCAGCGTCAGGCTTGGGAACGGAAGTTCTCGGGACTCAGGACAGATCGCTCCCGAGTGTGCTTTCTACCATGCCGGGTTGATGTGAGGATCAAAAACCCAAAACCCCAAAACCCAATAACTAAACCACTGCATTGCTTAGTAATAATTGTAGCTTTCATCGGGGCAGAGCCTTTCTCACTTTATCCTTTAAAATTGTTCCGTTCATTGACCGACGTAGCCTAACGCTTTTCCAATGACCGATGGTGTTTCAACTCTTTCTGATCACTTTATTATTTCCACTTTATTTTCAATCGTGATCATGATTATTTTCGTGAACAGAAACACTGTGCATTCAGAGCTCTGGTGCCGGGTCCCAATGTCCACCACACTGAGACAGGTTAAATAATGTCTGGGGTTCCACTGGGTCCTAAGGTCCACCGGATTGTGACACGTTGCATAAGGGACTTGAGCATCCGCAAATTTAGGTATCCGTGAGGGGTCCCGGAACCATTCCCCTGCGGATAAGGAGGGCCGACTGTACTTATAATATTTCTCCATTTCCAAAAATTGTCCAACTGCTTCCCTGATGCCCGGTATTGAGAAAAGTTCAGCTCCAATCAGAAATTTGGTTCCCTTACCACCAACTATCCTTTTATCTAGCAGTTGTTTAGTGCTTACAATGTTCACCTAAAACTGCACTTGTGGATTTGACCCTGAGATAAGTTTCCATTACACATCACATCAGACTACATCCACATCCACAACAACCAACTCCATGAAGGCCTCAGAACAGCTTCTAAGAGTTTTCAATCATGTGTTTGTTACCTCTAGATGTGATTATTCTAACTAGTTCCTGGACATCTTGTGCCTTCCACTTGGTAGGTGGTTAAACCCATCAAACACTCTGTTGGCCTGTATTATGTGGCCTGTTGTTGAAGGTTGGACAAAGCTACTCTAACTTGGTAGCCCAGACAATGCAGTAACAGCAATGGAAAAACTATACCACTCCTTCACAAAACTGAGAGCAATTTGTATTCTTCACAAATGCATGGCCAGAACTGGAAATCCGAAGATGAAGTCAGTGATTCAACCATCACGTCCGGCTGAAAATCTGAAATCATCACAGAACGAGAACGTGGGATAACTGCCCAGCAGAGGAAACTAGATGAAAATATGGCACTGGATGCATTTCTTATAGATTTTAATTAAAGATTTCAGAAAGCACCTTACTTTGTAAACAGATTCACATTAGCTTTACAAGACAATCAAAAATATTGAAATACATTTTTCTTTTAAATAATTAATTCTCTAAATATTTGAGGTCAAGTTATAGAATCATACAGCATGGAAATAAACTCTGTTCCACCAAGTCTGCACTGTCACCAAAAATCCACCAATACTAAAGCTGTTTTATTCTCTTCACATACCTACTAAGTCTGGGACATGCCTTCACCTGGTTTAATGGGCAGAGCTCATCCCAGTACATGGAGTCATTGATCATTTGTCCTCTCAGGTTGTTCAGCCATTTCAGTAAGATTATGTCTGATGGCAAGTATATAGATTTTAAAATTCCACTAAATGCAAACTCACAACTGACTGCCTTGGAAAAGCTAATATCTATGAGATATTTATTATTTACTCATTCCTAATTTTTCTTTAAGCTGTTGATTCTAACTGAACTATCCTTTCATGCATTCCACATCCCTCTTTTTACAAGGCTAAGTAAATTTTTGTATTGTTGCAAATACTTTAACAGCCATTTCTACAATATTCCTGGGCATTGTTAGGGAGTATCCTGGAGTTATGTGAGCAAAACAGATATCAATGTCTGGTAAGGTGGTGAAGAGTCTGATCGCAATAACTTCTACAGGGTCAACCAAAGGAGTTACTGCACCTTTCAAATATACTTTTTATTTACAATCATAAGACCCCGATGGACTGAGAACTTAAA
The DNA here is from genome assembly GCF_048418815.1 of Hemitrygon akajei. Lineage (NCBI taxonomy): Eukaryota > Metazoa > Chordata > Chondrichthyes > Myliobatiformes > Dasyatidae > Hemitrygon > Hemitrygon akajei. Next base: position 138,829,088 of record NC_133126.1, read on the forward strand.
AGTATTGCAGATCTACCCCATCAGCGAGTTGCTCATTGGCAGAGAAAGTGAAGGAGCTGGACTTGGTGCAGATCGAGCTGCTGTCTGCGTCAGAGAGGAGTTGGTACATGAATGTGGTGTGCAATCTAACAGTGACTGGTTGTCTCAGTCACTTTTCTTGTGATCGCAACACCCTGCTGGATATCATTAATGTGGAATGCTGCATCCAATTCACTGATTTATTGGTGGGCGGCAGGGGAGCTATGTGTCTCGGTCGGAGCAAGAACTAGGCCTCAAGCCGTGGTGTTGCCTGTTCACAGCTGCCCAGGAGAGAAGCACTGGAGTCGGTGCACTCCAGCGGAGGCAGTGTGGCACAGCATCCAAGCTAGACTTAGGGATGTCTCCGGTATATGCTTGGCAGAAAACAAACCATATGGTGTTCCACTACATATATCCGCAGCATTCATGGACTTGGGGTCTTGCACGATATTCTTCTGTGTGACTGCATTCTGATACCTTATACGTGCTTGCTATCTTATATGTGCTCTGTGCTCTGTGTGTGGGTACTGAATTTTTGCATTTTGGCCCCGGGGTAACACTGTTTCATTTGGCTGTATTGAAGGGCATTTGTGTATGGATGAATGACAATTAGACTCGAACTACGAACTATGAACATTGAAACAAGAACCAGTCTCCAGTTCCTGGTATAAATTGTAACCTACTGGCAGTAAATTGAAGTTAGAAGCACAGGACAGCCCAAAGACAGAGAGATATGGTGTTCCATTTAAATAAAAACCACCCCAAACCCTCCTGTAGATCAATCAAAGGGACTGAGAGAATTGTTGTCAGACTATTCTGACAATCCACTGTCATGGTATGGAATGTGAACTGTTGCCGGTGAACATTCCTGTGCCCCTGCCCACTGAGTAACTACTGACAGCCACTGCTGAGTTTTAGCTATCAGATATTGAAGGTGTGATGATAAGGATATGTAAAGCACAAAGGCCAGCAGGGAAGGAGGCAACAAACACATGAAGCTGCATTTTAAAGACGGGTTTACATTGAGAGGATAAAAACTTACAAGAAGAGTATGTGATCATACTTCTATAATGTTTTATTGCCATTTCTGCTTAGTCTTGTAGATAGCCAGTTAATGATGATAGCATAGATGTAGATACATGACAGGTCAGTGAAAGGCATTTTTAATTAGATCCTCATTAAAGTTTGACCTTCCTGGGACAGATTTCTGTCCAGCGGCCAAGAGGAGTGTATGTAAGGGAGTATTGTACAGTTATGTGAGTAAAGCAGATATTAATTCAAACAAGAATCAGTCTCCAGTTCTTGCTGTAAATTATAAATTGCAGGCAGTAAACTGAAGTTAAAAGCACAGGCTGGCCCACAGACTAAGAGATATGGTTTGCAAAATAGTGATCATGAGGTGTTCGCTAAGACAAAGGGGTTATGTTACTTAGACTGCATCAAAGCAGGCAACATGGGCTAAGTTATTTGTACTATTATGATTTGAGTTCAAGCTGGCAGAACAGGCTGCTGTTGTCACCTAGCATATTAAACTTGTCATGGTTATAGTTGCAATCAACAGCTGATCTAGTGTGTACTCAGAGAGTCAGCTCACACATACATTAAACTTAGGCAGCTGGCTCTCTGTCTTCAGAAGTTTTTAGAATATCTGTGTCAATTAGTTTGTCCCAGCAGGGGAGTTTGAACATTCTGAGGTATCTCCAACTGTAGATAAGTAATTCAAAGGAAGCACTGTCAACACAAGTTATTGAAGTAAACAATACTGTTGTAACTACTGAAATTGTACTGTATCACCTACTGTTACCTTTGAAAATAAGGGTATAAGAATATGATATACTTTTGAATTAGTGAGACTCTACCTACAGTGTGTCCAGAAGAATGTCTGTTTGCCACAATGAATAAAGACCTTCAGATCCACAACTTCACTGTTTGTTTGGTGGCTTTGATCACAGTCACAACATTTGGGGGCTTGTTCGGGATATATTTGTGACCCAGTTACATGGCCAGCAACCTCAACCGTCTAAGGGGAGAGGGTGAGTATTTAGGATCATTTCACACCATGCTTAGGTCTGTTTGGGCCAATGGCTATGCGTGTTGCAAGACACACTAGCCAGTTTGTTGAGATAGGACCACAAATTGCTAAAGGTGGCTATTGACCATTCAGACTAGAGGGTGTGTGAACACTCATTCGGTGGGCAATGGAAGTGTAGTATACCTACTCAGAACACTTGGGCAGTGTAGAAAATACCATTCGGGGTGCCAGAGGGTGCGTGTATAATCGCTTGGGGAATTGATTGCGCGTGTCTGACTGTATGTGGAAAAATCTGAGAAGCAAAGCCCAAGAGAGATGATAGCATAAGAATATCTAACTTACCACAAAAAAGGGATACCGTCTGCACATCTATCCACATAATGAATAAAATTTAACCTTTCCTATATGGCAGGGGGAGGGAAGGGGTGGAATGAGATGGGAGAGCATGCAAGAGAGAAAAAGAGAGTGAGTGAGAGTGATGAAACTTTGAACTGATTTGATTTTGACATATAGTTTTGGAATTGGCGGTCAAATACTTAATGCAAGATTAATAAAATTCTTTCAGGTTTCAAAGGAAACAGCAGCGAGATTGAAACAGTACAGTAAGTACTCAAACCAGTGCACGAGTGAACAAGTGAAAAAAATCTGTGGCACTCTTTCCAGACAGAAATTCTGTTAAGCTTTGAAATTCATAATATGCACAGATGCAGACGCGTACAGTAGCAGGAATTCAACATCATTAGATGGGCACAATGTATCATTCTGCTCAAAAGGCTTCTTTCTTATTTATAACATAGGATAGTACAGCACAGTACAGGCCTTTCAAAGTTGAAAGAAAATTTATTATCAAAGTACATATTTGTCACCATATACAACACTGAGATTCACTTTCTTTTGAGAATTTCTCAATCTATAGAATCATAACCTAAACAAAATCCTCGAACGACCACCCAACTTGAGCGTTCAAGCAGTGTGCAGAAGGCAACAAACTGTGCAAATACAGAAAGAAAAAGAAATAATAAATAAATAAGCTAATAATATCAAGAACATTAGATGGAAAGTCCTTGAAAGTGAGTCCATAGTTTGCAGAAACATTTCAGTGATGGGCAAGTGAAATTGATCCCCTTTGGTAACAGAGCCTGATGGCTGAGGGCTAGTAACTGTTCCTGAACCTGGTGATGTGTGTCCTCAGGCTCCTGTACCTTCCCCCTGATGGGGGAATGAGAAGAGAGCACATCCTGGGTGGTGGGGTTCCCTGATGCTGCTTTCCTGTAACAACATTCCATGTAGATGTGTTTATGGTGGAAAGGGGTTTACCCGTGATGGAGTTGGTCGTATCCACTACCTTTTGTAGGATTCTCTGTTCATCTGCAATGGTGTTTCCATACCAGGCTGAGATGCACCCCGTCAATATATTCTCCACCATATATCTATAGAAGTTTGTCAAAGTTTTAGATGTGTTATGACCTCGGCCCCCTCCTTTGTGAGAATCGCAAGAGCCCTAGTCAAGGGGGGGTCAACTGACCCAAGAGCGGGAGAGACGTGCTGAATAGACACAGGAAATGGGAGAGAGAGAGAGAGAGAGACGTGCGGAAGACCACGTTCTCCCGAGAAGCAGAATAAAGGCGATATTGACTATTGTCTCATGGAGACCACGTGAAAAGCCCTCGGGCAAAGTGGGCTGGTTGAGAGAGAGATCGCATCACCTGCAACCTGATTGACACCTGCGATCCCGTGAAGAAGTATAAAGGAGGGTCTGAGGGGGGGAAACCCTCAGACGCACCAAGGAGACACGATACCGATTCCCGTGGGAGCGGGAAGCCATTTTGAAGGAAGCCACGTGCGTCAGATTCCAAATTTTGAATCTGTGGCTGGAACCAACGGAAGACCGCTTTTAAATAACAACGGGGAAGCCTGCTCCCCTGATTCCAAGGATTTGCTCTGTAAAGACAACGGGCAAGTGTTTATCCTTTCTCAACCATCTCTCTCTCTCAACAACGTGAAAACCCCAGCGGTTCCCAAAAGGGAAAAGCCTGCAAACTTCTGAGTGACTCTTTATATTTCAATTGGACTCAGTATTAACCCCTAGACAACTATAGAGCTTATTTCTGATTGATTATTATTACACCAGTGTTTTAGATTGAGTTTTTGACGATGTATATGATCTGAATGTTTTGTATTAACCATACGTTTGTGCCCCTTTTTGAATAAAACGTTTGAAAATAGTAGCATCCGACTCAGCTGATCCCACTATCTTTGCTGGTAAGTTACCTGGTTACGAGGTTACGTAACAAGTGGGGTTCTCGTCCCGGATTTGAAACCAAAGGGGAGAGTCAGTGAATCGGGCTGTAAGTCCAAACTTAAATCTGGTTACGCAGGTAGCCAGACAGGAAACCAGCAAAGATGGATGTGGATGAATTTACGAGAAACCCGACGGTAGAGGCGCTAGGGAAGGCTACAAAATCAGACTTGGTAAATTTGGCGCAGGCGTTAGACCTCACAGCGGTGAAGCCAGCAATGAAAAAGCAGGAAGTGCGAGGGGTCATACAACAATATTACGTTGGGAAGAAGGTGTTTGCAGCTGAGGAGTTGGAAAATATCCCCGGAAAGAGATTAGCGAGTGGGGAAGCTCAGTTAGAGTTGGAGAAAGCAAGGTTGGACCATGAGCTTAAAGTAAAGCAGCTAGAAGCAGCTGCAAAGGAAAAGGAACAGGCTGCGGAAAGGGAGCATGTGTTCAAACTAAGGGAATTAGAGATGAAACGGGGTCATGAGCTCCAGCTAAAGCAGTTAGAAGTAGAAGCAGAAGAGAAAGAGAAACAAAGGAGCCATGAATTGGAGCTGGACAGGCGAAGGCAAGAGCGAAGAGCTCAAGGGGAAGAGAGAGAGGAGGGGTTTGATGTTAGTCGGGCGTTGAGGTTGGTCCCCCCGTTCGAGGAGACGGATGTTGATAGTTATTTCTTGCTTTTTGAGAAGGTGGCAGTGAATCAGAAGTGGCCCAGAGAGCAGTGGGTGGCGTTGTTACAAAGTGTGTTACGAGGGAAAGCACAGCGGGTATATGCCGCACTGCCCCCAGAAAGGGACAGGAATTATGATCAAGTAAAGGAGGCCATTCTCCGAGGTTACAAGTTAGTACCTGAGGCGTATAGACAAAGGTTCCGAAATTTAAGGAAAGGGTGGAATCTAACATATACCGAGCTAGCCCATGAGAAGGGTGTGCTCTTAGACTGTTGGTGCACCGCTGAAAAGGTGGCCGAGAACTATGGGCGTATCAGGGAGTTATTTTTGATTGAGGAATTTAAAGGTTGCGTTCCGGAAGAGATCCGAATGTATTTAAATGAGAGGACGAATCAGTCCATCTCAGAGATGGCTAGGTTCGCAGATGAATATGCCCTAACCCACAAGCCAAAGTTTTCCTCGCCAAAAAGTTACCCGAGAGACCGTCGGAACGGCAGGGAAAGCCCGCCGGCTGAGGCGGAGATCCCGCCGGGAGCTAGCAGAAAAAGTGAGGATAACACACAGGAAACCTGGAGACCCCCTGGTTTAACCTGCTTTAATTGTGGGAAGGTGGGTCATATCGCATCAAAATGCTTTGCTCCGAGAAAGGAGCCAGAGAGGGAGAGAGCAGCGATCCCTATCGGGCGTGCAGTGGTAATCAGAAAATCGACAAGAGGGCCCCAGGTAGATGGAATACAGGAGGGGCGGGAGACATTTAGTTCCGAAGGAACTGTGTCTTTGAAGGAAGGGGACCCCCCCATCCCCGTACGGATTTGGAGAGACACGGGGGCGGAGCTATCATTAATTAGCCATAACGTGTTACACTTCGGACCTCCGACGGGCGAGGTAGCCCTGAGAGGCCTAGGGAACTGGATCAAAGTAGTGCCTTTGCATAGGGTCCTTCTCGATTGCGAGTTGGTGTCGGGACCTGTGGAACTAGGAGTCCTGCCGGAGTTACCGGGGGAGGGCGTGGACCTCCTTTTGGGTAATGACCTCGCGGGTGGGAAGATGGGAACCGCCCTGATAGTTGAGGCCCCGCCCATGGAGTCCCCGAGCTGTCCCGCATGCGCGGACACTTGCAGCCTGTCAAGAAAAGCAGCTGAGAACCAGAGCAGTTTAAATCGGGCCAGTAGTGAATTGGCCAAGACGTTTTTACCGACCCTATACCACGAGGGTTCTGAGGGTGGTAAAACAGAAAGTAGTAAAGTGAAAGGGGGTAAGGGTGAGGAGATAGCCCCCCCCTTAGTGAAGAGAAAGGTCCTAGAGGTAGGAAATAAAGATGAGAAACGGATAAAGCTGTTAAAAGGTCCAGAGTTGGACATGGTTGATCTGTCTGGTTTGGCAGAATTGTTTGGAGAAGTTGAGAGTTCAAAAGGTGTTCCCAATGGTCCCGAGAGTGAAATGAGGGCAGTCTTAGAGAGGAAGGGTATCCTTGCTGTGGAGAAGTCAGCTGAAATGGCCGAGGAGGTTGTTTCAGCTCGCAGGGTTGCGCCTTCCCCAACGGGGGGCTGCCTGGAGAGTAACTGGAAGGATCGGGGGACGTTAGAATTTGAAAAAGGTACGGGTGTGGAAAGCCTGGAAGAGGCCAATGTCCCGATTGAGTGTGTCCAAGATGGGGATGCACGTGGTGCTGAACCTAGTCACGGAGCTCAGGAAAAAGCTGAGGTATTTGACTCAGCTGGACGAGACGGCCGTCCTTTTGGATCCGATAGGCTTGGTTCGGGGAAAAAAGGGTTAACCTTGGGGAGTGCGAGTCCCCAGAGGGTTGTGCTGAGGGGAGTGTTCAGAGTTAATGTGGAGTTTATGAATGGGGAGATAACTGTTGTTGTGGGGGAGAACGGTAAATCTGTAGTTCCCAACTCGAAGGGAAAAAGGTTAAAGTCTAAAATGATGCCTACGCACTGATTACAGGTTGATTTGGAATGTAAAGGTGCCTCACACGCTATTGTTATTCAAGAAAGCGCTGCGAGGAAGCTGAAATTTAAATGCGGCCAGGGGGAAAGGTTCGCCCTGAAACACATCAGCCTGTATGGTCTTGGCAGAACGGCTAACTACCTGGGTGGACGCGGAGTTAAGAGAATAACCCTTGTGGGAAGGAAAGGCGGGAGAGTACCTTGCCAAATTACTCACGTTCCCCGGGGGGGGGACTCACCGGGAAGAGGCGATGGGTAATAGAAATGCCCTTTGTAAATCACAACGCCGGTTGTACGGGTTCGCGCCAAAGCCTGTGAATAATAAAGACCACCCCTTGGGCGACCTGCCGGTGAAATACCACGACCGAAACGATTAGTATTTGTATAAACTTTTGTAGATGCACCTAAGCTAAGATCACACCTCCTTAGTTATGTTGCTGAAGAAAGCAAATAAATAAGGTGGTTATTGAGCTGAAGTTTGATGCTACCAGACTTTAGTATGGCACGTGAGGTTAAGGTATTAAAGAAAGGGGCACTGTACTTGTTACCTGTTTAGATACTGACTTGAATGTATAACAGTAGTACTCTGTGAAGAGAAAAGCTTGTGTAGTATGTAGATTCAAAAAAAAAAGAGAAAGTCCTGTACCAACCTGTTTTTAACCGCTGGTAAAAAACCTGCTATGGGGGGAGGTGTTATGACCTCGGCCCCCTCCTTTGTGAGAATCGCAAGAGCCCTAGTCAAGGGGGGGTCAACTGACCCAAGAGGGGGAGAGACGTGCTGAATAGACACAGGAAATGGGAGAGAGAGAGGGAGGCGTGCGGAAGATCACGTTCTCCCGAGAAGCAGAATAAAGGCGATATTGACTATTGTCTCATGGAGACCATGTGAAAAGCCCTCGGGCAAAGTGGGCTGGTTGAGAGAGAGATCGCATCACCTGCAACCTGATTGACACCTGCGATCCCGTGAAGAAGTATAAAGGAGGGTCTGAGGGGGGGAAACCCTCAGACGCACCAAGGAGACACGATACCGATTCCTGTGGGAGCGGGAAGCCATTTTGAAGGAAGCCACGTGCGTCAGATTCCAAATTTTGAATCTGTGGCTGGAACCATCGGAAGACCGCTTTTAAATAACAACGGGGAAGCCTGCTCCCCTGATTCCAAGGATTTGCTCTGTAAAGACAATGGGCAAGTGTTTATCCTTTCTCAACCATCTCTCTCTCTCCACAACGTGAAACCCCAGCGGTTCCCAAAAGGGAAAAGCCTGCAAACTTCTGAGTGACTCTTTATATTTCAATTGGACTCAGTATTATCCCCTAGACAACTATAGAGCTTATTTCTGATTGATTATTATTACACCGGTGTTTTAGATTGAGTTTTGACGATGTATATGATCTGAATGTTTTGTATTAACCATACGTTTGTGCCCCTTTTTGAATAAACCGTTTGAAAATAGTAGCATCCGACTCAGCTGATCCCGCTATCTTTGCTGGTAAGTTACCTGGTTACGAAGTTACGTAACAGATGTCACGCCAAATCTTTGCAAACTTCTAAGGAAGTAGAGGAATACTGTGCTTTCTTCATAATTACACTTATGTGCTAGGCCCAGTACAGGTCCTTTGAAATGATAACAACAAGTTGCTGTCCCTCTCCACCACGAATCCTGTTCCACACCCCCCCCCCCCCACCCCCCACCACCCGCCGATGAGGACTGGCTCATGGTTTCCTTCTCTTGAAGTCAAAAATCAGCTCCTTGGTCTTGCTGACATTGAGGTTGTTGTTATTACATCACTCAGATAGATTTTCAGTCTTCCCCCTATATGCTGATTCATCACCACCTTTAATTCGGCCTACGACACTGGTGTCATCAGCAAACTTAAATATGGAATTGGAGCTGTGCTTTAGCCACATAGTCATAAGTGTAAAGCGAATAGAGCAGGGGGCTAAGCACACAGCCTGTGGTACACCTGTTCTGATGGAGATCGTGGAGGAGATGTTACTGCCAAGCTGAAATGACTGCAGTCTGCAAGTGAGGAAATTGAGGATCTAATTGCTCAAGGAGATATTAAGGCCAATGATTTAAAGCTTATTGATTAATTTTGAGGGGATGGTAGTATTGAATGTCGAGTTGTAGTCGATAAAGAACAAACTGATGTATGCATCTTTGCTGTCCAGACATTCCAGGGTTGAGTGAAGAGCCAATAAGATAGCATCGGCTGTTGAACTGTGGTGCCAGTAGGCAAATTGGAGTTGATCCAAGTCACTTTTCAGTCAGGAGTTGATATGTTTCATCACCAACCTCTCAAAACACTTCATCACTGTGGGATGTAAGTGCTACTGGACGACAGTCATTGAGGCAGATTACTAGGTTGTTCTTAAGCACTGGTATAATTGAAGCCAGTTTGCAGCAGGTGGGTATGTCAGTCTGCCAAAGCAAGAGGTTAAAGATCTGAGTGAACACTCTAGCAAGTTGATCAGCACAAGTTTTTAGCACTTGACCAGATACTCTGTCTGGGCCGGATGTTTTTCGTGGGTTCACCCCCCTGAAGGATGCTCATAAGTCAGCCTCAAACTGAAATCACAGGATCATTGGGGCTGTGGGAGTGCGTGATGTTCCTCCATCTTTTGACAGTCAGAACAAGCATAGAAGGCATTGAGTTCATCTGGAAGTGAAGACCTGTTGTTGGCTATGTCAGTTGACTTTACTTTATAAGAGGTGATAGCACTCAAGCCCTGCCACGACTGTCGAGCATCCTCATTGATTCAAGTTTAGTCCAGAACTGCCACTTCGCTTCCAGAGATTGTACTTGGACCCCCTGTAACTCTCTTGACTACTAGACCTGAATGTCCTGGATCTGGCCCTCAGCAAGTTGTGAATCTCATGGTTCATCCAGAGTTTCTGGTTGGGAAGACTCTGAATGATTTTGTAGAGATAAAGTCAATGACAATTTTTTAAATTAAGTCCATGACAACCATGGTGTATTCACTCAGATCCACGATGGGTTCTTGAACACGGCCAAATCCATTGACTTGAAGCAGTCCTGTAGCCACTCCTCTGCCTCCCACAAGCAACTCTTCATTGTCCTAATCTCTGGAGCCTTGCTTTTTAGCCTCTGCCTATACACAAGTAGGAGAAGGACAACCAACTGATCAGCTTTCCTGAAAAGCGGTCTGGACATGGAATGGTATGCATTCTTTATCTTAGTGTAACAATGGTCTAGTGTGTTGGGAAACTCTGGTACTACAAGTTATATGCTGATGGCAGATGGGCAGGGCTTTCTTCAAACATGTCTCATTGAAATCCCCGACTATGATATGAAATGCGACAGGATGATCTGTTTCTTGTTTGGTGATGCAATATCAAGCTTTTGATTATGGTCGGCCACTACCAGTATGTACACTGTGGTCAGCATCGTGGATGAGAATTCCATTGGTAAATAGAATGGACAGCATTTGATCATTAGATGTTCAAAGTTGGTGGGTCCATGAGTTTGAAAACACACAGGAGTACTGCATCATGAAACACACACTTCCACCTTTCGCCTTTCCCAAATCAGCATGTTTGTTCCATCCTCTGTCCGAGAAGCCTTCAGGTCTGATCACCAAATCTGGCGTGTTGGGAGTAAGCCATGTCTCATTAAAACACAGACCACAACAATCTCTCATTTCCATTCGATACACCAATCTTGCCCTCAGTCCCTCAATTTTGTTCTGTACTGACTGTGACTGCACATTTGCCTACAAGGTGCTGGGTAGAGGGAGTCTCATTCCTCTGTGTTTCAGCCTGGCTTGGAATTTTCCCCACCCCCCAATAGCCTCACTTCTGGCCATGGTAATGAGCCTTCATTCATTGTCATGGCCCACAATGCTATGCTGACCTTTTAACTTACTTCAAGGTCTATCTACCCCTTTCCTCTCACATCACCCTCCATTTTTTTTCTTTCATCCTTGTGCCTATCTTAAGAGTCTGTTAAATATCCCTAACATATCTGCCTCTATCACCACCTCTGCCAGTAGATTCCATGTGCTTACTACTCTCAGTGTGAAAAATAAATACCTCGGACACCTCCCTGATACTTCCCCACAATCACCTTAAAATTATGCCCCCTCGCATTAGCAATGACCGCGCTGGGAAAAAGGCACTGGCTGTCTTCTCTCACTTAACATGCAAACCAGTGACAATGAAAGTCCTACAATGAGTAGTGGATATGGTCCCGTCACTTCACTACTGAGGGGTGAAGCCCTCAGCATCATTGAGGACATCCACACAGAGCACTGTCACAGGATAGCCGCATCCATCAGCAGGTCATACTCTCTTATTGCTGCTGCAATCAAGTAGAATGTACAGGAGCCTCAGGACTCACACCACCAGGTTCAGGAACACTTATTACCTCTCAAACATCAGGCTCTTGAACGAAAGGGGATAACTTCACTTGCTGCATCACTGAACTGTTCTCACAACCTATGAACTCACTTTCAAGGACTCTTCATGTTATGTTCTCGATACTTATTGCTTAGTTAATATTCTTTTTTTCTTTCCTTTTGTATTTTCACAGTTTGTTGTCTTTTGCACACAGTTTGTCTGCTTGGGTGATGCAGTCATTCGTTGATTCTGTTATGGTTATTGGATTTATTGAGTGTGCCTGGAAGAAAAGGAATCTCAGAATTGTATATGGTGACATTACGTACTTTGATAATAAATTTACTTTGAACTTTGAATGAGCAAAACAGGCGTTCCAGGATCAACACCAAAACCAACTGCATACCTGCTTAAATGAAATTTAAAGATTGGTAAAAATACAACATAGGAGCCAATGAGAACTGGTGAATTCAATGTCAAATCAGGTAGAGGAAGTAAAATCAAAGAGGGATAAAAAACTGGAATATGTCAGAGAACAATTATGCATAATCAGAGGGAAAAATGTTTATAGTTTTATTGCACATTAGTTTATACATAATTTGCAGCTAATTTTCCAAAATCTGTGTTAACAGAATAATAACTATAAAGGTCAACTTAACTGAAGAATTGTTGACTTACAACATAATGAGATACTAGCTCACATCTCAAAGAACGTTTCCAACAAAATTTGTTGGCTAAAGAAAATTTGTTGCCTAAAGAAAATTTGTAGTACTAGCAGTTTAGAAGTTTGGAAAATTATCACTTGCAGAAATAAAAAAAAACTGAGCATAGTGTAGAGAAAAAGGACTAAAAGATTTCATTAGGAAGCCTGCCCCAAGGCAGGCTGCGGGATCGTTCAAACAAAATCAACCTATAGCCTTGAAAAACTGAACCTTTTTCCACTTGCAGATTACACTTGATTTTAAAATTAGTTAATAGCTGGCTTTCTTTTGATTTCAAACCCTTGAGTTCCTGTGCTAATAGAAATGCTGTTGTCCAGGCTGCAGAAGGGTCACAGGTTAAGAATGTTGCACATTCCTCTTACAGGAGAAGCCAAAAAAAATTCTTCTTTCAGGTTGCCTAAAAGCCTGATTTTAATGTAACATTATCAAAATAACCTTTCCACCCATGGGGATGAAATGAATCTGGATTTGACATATCTCCACTGGAGACATGGAAGACCTGACACATGAGATCATCCTTGCTTATGCTGTTACATCACAGACAGCTCGTAATGTAAATAAACTCACTGAACTAACAGACCCTCTGTCTGTAAGAGTTTGCCATATTCCAATGCCCCATACGTTTGCACAGCTTGTGATTTGTAATTCTAGACAGAAGTTGTAAGATTTAACAATGATTAAAGCATGCAAACATATACAAAAATGATTTAGATACTTCCAATGTTGTCAAAAGTCAAAGAGAAAAGCTGATTACTTTCCAGCTTCCTCTTTACATTAAATAATCTGTTTATGTTTTAAAAATGATGAGATCTGCCATGAACTAAGAATTTTCAGCCAGAAATGAAATACCTGCAATCAGATTACAATTTCAACAGTGAAATATTTCAGAAGGATTGTTGTGTCTATGCACAACTACATATGGAGAGAGACAGAGAGAGATTTCTAGTCAGCTCCTCACCACCCAGCAACGAATGGATTAGCTGAAAGGCTTATCCAAACCTTCAAGAAGTCCCTTAAAGCAATGGACAAGGAGGACATCTCTCTACAGCACAAGGTGGACAACTTCCTTTTTGGGTATCAGAACACTGTTCATGTGAGAACAAATCAATCACCAGCAATGCTGTTCATAAGCAGGAACTTCAGATCTCTCACAGACCTTCTGAAACCAGACCTCCAGAAGGAAGGACAGAATAAACAGCTCAGCCAGTTGCCAAGTTAGGCAGCAAGGAACTTTGTAATTGGACAGGAAATCCTAGCACGTGATTTCCGAGAAGACAAGTGGACACCCTGTAGGATAGCTACACGAACTGGACCACTGATGTACACAGTGGATGATGGAGATCAGACATGAAGACATCATATGGACCAGATACTGGATGCTCAACCAAAGAACATACCTGAGCTGACTCTATCCAAAAAAGATAGACTCATTACAGTCACTGGACTTACCTGTCAGTGATATGTCACTGACAGCAACATGACACCAGAAACCGAGAACTTTGTCTTAGATAGGACACCTACCAAACCTGATGCTACTCCACAGGTCCAGAGGTGTGATGAGAACATTATCATTGACAAAACACCTGCCAGACCTGATGACACACCACAGGTCCAGATGCACTATCCTGAAAGAAACAGAGCACCACCCAAAATACTGAACCTTCAGAACTATAAAGTTAGTTATGGGCTGTTATTGTGAACATATGTTTATTTGGAAAACGGGCTTATGAAAGGGAAATTGAAATGTTTTGTACATTTATACTTTTATGTTGCATTAAAGGGAAGGAAGTGTAATGTATGGATCTATTTATTTTAGAGTAATGACCCCCCCCAGCACTACATAATGATCTGTTGACTCCACCCCCCGCCCCCAACCATGACACAATTTAATCTCCCAGGTCATTCTAACAGCGTAGCAGCTTCTCACTATTACAATGGAGCACAGGACCCTTGAGAATGAGAGTAAGCTCTGAGGTTCTAGCTTGATCCAAAATTCAATAACAGCAGGGTTGATTTGTATCTGAACATCTCCCAGCTTCAAGGCCCTTAAAATCATTGTCCAGCAAATGTTCATCAACCTCAGCTTTGGAATTATGGGAACTTTTATGATCAAGCTCTTGATCATCTGCTCCAATAATTAGGAGTGTCAAGTTTTGTATGGCAACACTCTGCTAAGCACCTTGGGGCATTACAACTACTAACTGATGTTGATAATATTTTACACGGAACCTTGCAGACTCTCATCCCACATTTTGTATTTAAGTCCCTGGGTTGAATCTGAATCCACAATCCTTTGACAGCTGGGAATCCCTCCTCAGAGCCATGGGATGATGATTAGGTTAAAAGCAGATGCCTCAAAATGGTGACTTTATTGTGTATCAGTGCTGGCAATACACCATCTAACTCAATAATTGAAGAGAATACAAATGTATAAACTACTTGCAATTCACAGGACCAGCCCAACAGCCTAGGGAACAAATGTTTAGATCTTAATCATGTTCATTTGAGAACCTGAATTCAGTTTCATTAATTAATGTCAGACACAGCTCAATTTTAACATACTGGGGAAATCTTTATATATATGTTTGGTTTACTTCTGGTTTCTCTTGGCATTTTCTGCATTTATCAACTTGAATTTGTTGGTCTTTCAATATGTATTTTTGATTTTTTTTTGTTTTAACTACCTGGTCCTGTATTGCCATAAGAAACACCTGTTTTTGGGAAGAGGTCTCCAACACTGAGCCAGGTGTTTGATGCTTCCTTGTCGATATTTAAACTGTAGAGATTGTGGCGATGTCTTCCACAGAGGGTCATGCTCTTCCATTGGCTAACTTTTTCTTTTGTAGTGATAATTTCTTCATTTTTCTGGGCTGTGCTTTCATTTCAGTCTAGTGGTGTATACTTCTTACCAGAATTGCATATGCTCGCATGAAGTGCTGAATCCTTTGAATTCTGTTTTCATTGATGAAAATATATCCTTAGAAGCTGTATCTGACTGTTGTGTACATTTTTATGTCTGTATTCCTCTTCCTCCTTCTGTCCTTGGTAGTGTTAATCTCAGCACATCCGAGTGTACATAGTGTTTTTAAAAATGTTCTCATTTCAGTTTTTATTTTCTTTGTAAATTTTCCAGATTGATTTAGGACCAAGATATTATGCCAAAAGAATCTGTTAATATGAGTATAGCAAAAGTGTTTATTACCTTCATTATACTTTTATTATTGAACTCTGTTTTTTAAGCCTTGAAGTGAATTCTGTCAAATGTATTCCCTTTATCACACTATGATCTATTTTCATTGCTTGTTGATATCGCAAATACCTGTGTTTCATATTCATCCGGTTGTATTGTATTCTGCTGCTTTGTTTTATAATCTACTAGTGCTATTGCAACCTTATATTTAACATTCTGCACATATCTAGTCCAAAGTTCATGTTTATATCTTTTGAGAATAGTTCTATTGGAATTAATTGCTTTAGCTTTACTAACGAAAGAGAGTAAAATTTCAAATAGTCCATGTGTATATTATTATATTTCTTTAATTTCTTTCTTTTTGTATTAGCACAGTTTGTTAACTTTTGCACACTGGTTGTCTGGCCTGTTGTTGCAGCCTTTGTTGATTCTCAATAGGTGCATAGAATGTCAGAGAAATGCATACAATATACATCCTGAAATTCTTTTTCTTTGCGGACATCCACCAAAACAGAGAAGTGCCCCAAAGAATGAATGGTTGTTAAAACGTTAGAACCCCAAAGTCTCCCCAACTCCCCCCCACACATAAGCAGCAGCAAGAAAACAACTCCACCACCACCCCACCAGCAAAAAGGCATCAGCACCCCCAATCGAGCACTCAAGCGTGCAGCAAAATATCAATAAAGACACAGACTTGCAGTACCCCAAAAACTACTTGTTCACCCGGTAATTCGACATACAATAGGCTCTCTTTCATCAATAAGGGAAAAAAAGGTGTCCCCATTTCACAGCGAGAGGGGAGATGCAACAAAACTCGCAGTTATTGGATTTATTGGGTGTTCCCGCAAGAAAATGAAAATGAATTTATTTTACACACACACACTTTGATAATAAATTTATTTGAACTTTGAAGGATGTCATTTCATTTTTTTTGGTGTTAGCTTAACTGTCAATATCAATTGTAGGCCGTATCTTGGGTAATGATGAGTCTGAGTACAGAGAGGAAATTAAGAACCCGGTGGCATGGTGCGAAGACAATAACCTATCCCTCAATGTCAGCAAGATGAAGGAATTGGTTGTTGACTTCAGAAGGAGTAGCGGACCACATGACCCCATCTACATCGGTGGTGCGCCGGTGGAACAGGTCAAAAGCTTTACGTTCCTCAGGGTAAATATCCTGACTTGGTCTAACTAATCAGAGTCCACTGCCAAGATGGCCCACCAGCGCCTTTACTTCCTGAGAAAGCTGAAGAAATTTGGCCTGTCCCCTAAAACCCTCACTAATTTTTATAGATGCACCGTAGAAAGCATTCTTCTAGGGTGCATCACAACCTGGTATGGAAGTTGTCTTGTTCAAGACCGGAAGAAGCTGCAGAAGATTGTGAACATAGCCCAGCACATCACACAAACCAATCTTCCATCCTTGGACTCACTTTACACCGCACGCTGTCGGAGCAGTGCTGCTAGGATAATCAAGGACACGACCCACCCAGCCAACACACTTTTTGTCCCACTTCCCTCTGGGAGAAGGTTCAGGAGTATGAAGATTCGTACAGCCAGATTTGGGAACAGCTTCTTTCCAACTGTGATAAGACTGCTGAACGGATCCTGACCCGGATCTGGGCCGTACCTTCCAAATATCTGGACCTGACTTGCACTACCTTACTTTCCCTTTTCTATTTTCTAATTATGATTTATAATTTAAATTTTTATTATATTTATTTCGATTTGTACTTCAGGGAGCGCGAAGCACAGAATCAAATATCCCTGTGATGATTGTGTGTTCTAGTATCAATTGTTTGTTGACAATAAAGTAAAGTAAAGACAGCAGGTCAGAACTGCAGAAATTAATAAGCATTGCATTGCTATATGAATACTAAGAAACCAGCAGGACTGTTCGTGGAATTTTATAAAAGCAGGTTATTAAAAAAAAGAAAATGAGTTAGTAATATCCCACATCCAGAACTAACAAACCAGTTGTTTGCAATCTAATTGATTCTTTACTTTTAATTATGTACTTTGGAAATGATTAACAAGGGAAAAAAAATGGTACCCCATTGGGATCGCACACTGATAGAAAAAAATCAAAGGTTACGACCGTGAGTATTTAATTTCATTGAAGCAGTGACTGAGAACTTTAATCATGTTTAACAAGGAGTTTAGTTCATGAAATTTCTCACTGATATTTTCAGAGAAACTTAATCAGACTACAATGATGATCCTAGACAAAATCAGGAGAGCAACATTTTTCAATTATGAGCACAAATCATCTATAGATCTAGTAGTTAGGTTTTAAGTTTAAAAGGGCTGAGATGAGTAGTATTTTGTATTCAAATGTTAAACACCTAAAATTATTTTGTTTGCAAATTTAATCCTGAGGATGTAAGTGAATGTCGTGGAGGTGGTTAAGGAACATTCATTAGGCTAAAACACTGGGGAACACACAAGACAGATTTTGAGTGTACTGTTTTCATGATTGATATTAAAAAACTCAGTTGATATATCATCAACAGACAGGAGTATAAAAATGAAGGAAGAACTGAATTGCAGCACATTATGACCACAATTTACACCAAGAGTGATAAACACTCAGCCAGCTACTTCACAAGCACAATCTTCCCCACCACTGAGGACATCTTCAAGAGGTAGTGGCTCAAGAAGGTAGAATCAACCTCCAAAGACACATCTGGAACATGATCTCTTCTCATCAGGGAGGTGATATCGAAACCAGAAAACCCATACTCAGTGAACCAGAAGTAGCTTCTTCCCTTCCACCAGCAGATTTTGAACAGTCCATGAACATAACCTCTTTATTCCCTTTCCATGCACTTCTTTATTTTGTAATATACGGTAATTTTATGTTTTTGTACTTTCCTGCTACTGCAAAACAATAAATTTCATATCTGTCAGTAATAATAAACCTAATTCTGAGTGTTTTACAACCAAAGAGCAAATCATTGTATAATGCAGGAAACACAGCAGCCAATTTACAGACAACAAATAACAATATAACAATGAACCTTTCAATAACGTTGATTTGTTCTACAAACATTAGCCAGAAAGCTATGGCAAAGCCCTACAAATCATCTTTAATAAAGAAGAAGCATTATTTACATCCAAGGACAAGATGCTATTGGATTAGCATGTCATCTGAAGAAAACAACACTGAAGGGATAGAAATTTGTGATTGACTCTCTCGACTGAGATTTGAACATGCTACCTCTGACTCGGAGACAACAAGGGCTATCCATTGGGAGATGGCTGACATAAGGCTCACTCAGGCAATGTTAAGATGTGTCTATAAACATACTGGTGCAATAAGTGGACAGGTAACAAATGAATCATGTGTCATAACCATACAATCTAGTTGTGCTATGTGCTGTTGGTAATGTGTTATGCAAATTGGCCCCAGAGGAATACTGTTTCATTTGACTATATTCATGTATGGTTGAATGATAATTATATTGGAACTTGAACTTAAATTTATTAAGGAGTAGTGACCCAAATCATTTTGGAATGAAAGCTTAAAGCAGATGGGACAATACAGAAGGGGACTAGGAGAAGAGAAACTGGATATCATAAAACAAAATCTTCAAGTGTGGTAGGGGATGTTAAGAACAAAGCAACAGCACAGCAAGTTTTCCAAGTCAAGTATTAGAATACAATAGCTAGGAAGAACTTGTCAAATCCAATCTAAATTACTGGTTAAGTCTCAACTGTTGAAATGTAGTCAATTCTCCCTATTGTATTTTAGGAAGAATGTTTAAGTAATCAGAAAGACACCATAGACTTAAATTACTGAGGCAAGAAAAAAAAAGGATTATTTTCAGAAACGGGAATGGAGAAAGGAAAGCTAATGGAAGTATTCAAAATAACATTATTTTCAAAAGGTTTCTCTTTCAGTACAACTTCAGAGAAAACGAAGAATCTGTATTCGGCTGTTGAGGACACAAATTTAAACGAATTGGGAAATGAATGACATGACCGATGGGGAATAAATTACAACGACCTGAAACAGCTAAGTGGTACAGCTTGTAGAGCTGCAGCGACACAGCCTCAGTGCCCCTCATTCAACGCTAGCCTCTAGATTCATGTGTGGAGTTTGCTAATTCTCCCCGTGAATACATGGGTTTCTTCTGAGGACTCCAGCTTCCTCCCATGTTCCAAAAAAGTCTTGCAGACTCGTAGAATAACTGTAGATTAATTGGGTGACGGTGTGCAACAGAATCTTGGGGAGGTCATCTGATTACGGGGGGAAGACAATATGATTAGTGTAAATGCACGATTTCAGTTGGCTAACGGGCCTGTTTTCATGTAGTATGAACATGACAATACTAAATGGTGATGAATGAAAATTACAAGAACTTCCAAAATTTGCACATTCAAAATTGGAATCCATTATTGTGCAATACATTTTATAACAAATTAATTTTTCAATTATGCATGTATCACATCTTTCGTATAAACTCCATATAACATATACCTACATTAGCTGTGTTAACCTCTGAATGCAGCCACAGAAGACACGATTGTAAAGACCAGTGGACAAACATCTCAGATGTCTTATGAATTCCACAGACAGATGCTGCAGGAAGAGGATTTTCCCTTTTTCAGCTTTCTTCTTCAGCTAAAATGACTAAAAGTTGTCATTTTATAAGCAAAGCTTTCCACAAATGGAGGACTTGGTTTCAAGAATAGATTTTATTTTGGAAAGTAAACATTCGAGTGAGTACCCAATGCTATAATACAGTGGAGTATGGCTGAAAGAATACATACATTGATGAACTAAGCAAATAAACATAGGGTTGAATGAAATTTATCTGATGACATTCAAAAGGTATATTTTAACACGGATAGCAGTGAAACAATATGTCTGTTAGAAATATGGAGAAAGGATTTGCCCAACTAGAAAACACTCAGAGCAAGTCATCCAAGAGGAAAAGAGAGCAACAGCCTGCATGCATTTTTCCTTGTACAAGCTGTTCACGAACGTCAGTAAAAAAAAAAGCTTCTTCTTATAAAAATACAGAATCTACCCAAAATTTATAAATTTATAAATGCTGTTAAGGGAACAAAACAGGGAAATTATGAAACACAATGCAAATTTGTTAGAAGCAGCTTTGGTGAGAGAGAACATCAGAGAATTCCACTTATGATCAGACTAATAAGAGCAGAAAGACAGACCTATTAAGATAGATTAATTGAGGAGATTAAAAGGGAATAGAGATGTCTTTTAGGTACGTTACTGAGAAACGTGGGGAATCAAAATACTGGAAGTAGGATTTAAATATCAAGATTAAGATATCGATTTAGTCTTTTTTTTACAACTTGTCTGGACTACAATAAATGCACAAAAAATCAATGAATGTACAATGCAATAATCAAGCATAGATAAAGCTCTGATGATAAATAGAGAGAAAATTGTGATGTAGGTAAAGAGGAGAAAGCAAAGCTAAACTTACCCAGGTGTCCAAAATGATTGTTCTACTATGGTACAGATTTGATTAAAACGGAGAAGACTGCCATGAACATAGAAATGGTGGCATGGTCTTTGACAGGATACTCAGAACAGCACTGAAAGAACCTTTAACAAGGACTGCTAACGCACAATCCCATGACAAATAACTCTTCCAGATGCCTAATGAGACACCAGAAGGAGAAAATACAGGTAGTAAGAGCATCAATGACCAGTTAGAGCAACAATGGAAACTATGAATTCAGCCAAAACTTTCAGGATTATGAAAATCAACTGCAACTTAATTAAGTATAGGGTAAAAATGGAAAAACAATATATAGTATAGGGTAACAGAATGATGTGAAACCATACCCCCTCTTCCTTATGTTACAGTACACCTGAACAAACATTTCAAAAGATATGGAACAAGGAATTTTGAAAAGACATCACAAGACAAGGTCTATAACTGTTGTGAAATACAAAGTGATTGACAAAGATCTAAGAACCACCAGCTAAATATGGGAATAAAGAAATGTTAGTAGAGACATTGCTTCACCAAGATGACGATGATGAAGGCTGAAGCAAGGTGAACTACAATGTTTAGTTTCGTTCTTGGATGAGCATTATAATGACAGTAAATGCAAAATGCCAGAATGAATGGTGTGGCAAGATAGTTTATGAATATTAATAATTTGTAACAGCATTTAAATTCTTTTCAAAATTGTGGTATTTAGCACATTGATTTGCAGACTCGCCGAGCACACAAAATGTGGACCAACGACACTCAGTAAGTTGAACGCAAGGTATGAGAACATCAAGCACCAATGAAATTTTCATACGTAGGACCAGACTAACAAAGAGAAGCAAAATAAACTGTGAAATCTCCAAAACCACCACAACATAATTATTTTTTTTAAACATGAGAATTGGTAGCCAGGCTGGCATCAAATAAAGAAAGGAAAACAAGGAGCAAAGATGGACCATAATGTCAGTGTTTTTCCACTTAGACACTTGCTACTTACTCAGTTGCTATACGCTATTGGCATGAGTACACATCTGTGTTATTGGAAGACAAAATGGTGTTTAGCTCGTTATAAATAAATCCTGGCCTAATCATGTGATGTGATGTCAGAGGTAATCCAAGTTGAAATTATTTGATGAAAACAAGATCCGTCAGCATAACTAAACTTAGCCTCATCAGAACACTTTAATTGCAGTCAACCATTGTAATGGTCAGGTCTGCAAAATAACTTCACACAATGTACAGATTATGTAGTACCCTGAAGCAAAATACATTGTTAACATCCACATCCAAGATCAGATGAAATAACTGAAACAAAATCTGACAATTACTTTTGTTTAAAAAAATCAGTGATGAAGACCTTCTCAAAACTAAATCAGACACATTGCTGGTGGGGGTGAGGGGGTGTGCGGGTGAACATGTAACAATATGAATCGGTTCAAATTCTGAATTTGTATTTTAGAAAGGGAACATAATTGGGCCAGACTGCAAAAGAACAGAATCACTTTCATTCGGTGTCTTGTCATATCTTCATATTCTTCTATTACATAGTCAGGCTGCTGCTTATAGGATTTTAGAACATAGGAACAGAATTAGGCCATTCAGCTCATCAAGTTTATGATGTCACTTTGGTATGGCTGATTTGTTTTTCTTCTCAACCCTATTCTCCTATTTGCTCCTTGCAATCATCGACTTCCTCACTAATTAAGAACCTTGTTGTGTGTTTAATATTTCAGCAATATTGTAAATTTATTGTTTAATTAAACATGCTTTTTTGTTTACATAATTTATTTTGGGTTATTTGCAAAAGTATGTGAATGGCATACATTATCAAGCCACCATTCCATATGTGCGCACCTCGCTAAAGTAAAAACAAAATGCAAACGTTCTCTGGGGCTTCCGTTTTTGTCTTTCAATTACTTCCATGCTTTGGAGTTACAAAACATAAGACTATCAACCTCCACTTTAAATATACCCAGTCACTTGACCTCCACAGCCTTCAACAGCAAAGAACTCCAGATTCACAATATTCTGGCTACAGAAATTCCTCATCTCTGTTCTGAAGAAATGCCCTTATATTTTGAGGCTGTGCCCTCTGGTCCAATACCCTACCTATATAAAAAAAAATGAGAGCACCTCTCTCAATCTTCTAAACTCCATGGCGTACGGGCCCAAGGGCGTCAAATTCACCTTGCACATTAACCCTTTTATTCCTGGGATCATTCTTGTAAACCTCCTGCAGACCCTTTCCAATGACAGAATATCCTTCCTGAGACAAAGGGCCCAAAACTGCTCCCAACACTCCAAATGTGGTCCAACCAATATCTTATAAAAAGTACTACATCCTTACTTTTACATTCTAGTCCTCTTGAAATGAATGCTAACATTGCATTTACCTTCCTAACCACCAACTCAGACTGCGAATTAATCTTTAGGGAATCCTGCACTAGGACCACCAAATCCCTTTGCATCTCTTGTTCCCTGCTTAGAAAATAATCTATGACTTTATCCCTTCTACCAAAGTACATGACCATACACTTCCCGCCACTGTATTCCATCTGCCACTTTCTTGCCCATTCTCCTAATCTACTACAGACCTTCTGCAGACTCCCTGCTTTCTCAAAACCTGCTGCTTCTCCACTAATCTTTGTGATATCTGCAAACTTGCCCACAAAGCCATGAATTCCATCATCCAGATCAGTAACACAAGATGTGAAAAGCAGCTGACCCAAAATCAACACTGCAGACCACCACTAATTACTAGCAGCCAACCAAATATGCCCACTTTTTGCCTCCATGCTAGTACTTTTCCTGTAACATCATGGCCTCTCATTGTTGCTTAGCAGCTTCGCGTGTGGCACATTGTCAAAGGCCTTCTGGAAACCTTAATAAACAATATCTACCAACTCACCTTTGTCAATTCTGTCTGTTCCTCAAAGAATTCTAAATTTGTCAGGCAAGATTTTCCCTTGAGGAAATCATGTTGTCCCAGCCTATTTTATCCTGCGCTTGAAAGTACTCTAAAATCTCATTGTTAATAATGGACTTTAACTTCCTACCAACCATTTAAGTCAGATTATCCTGCTTATAATTTACTGTCTTCTGCCTCCTTCCCCTCTTTAAGAGTGTTTAAGATAGTGCTGGTGAAGCACAGTGACGACTTGCTGGTAGCAAACAAAACAAACTACAAATTACTGTACTAATCACACTTTTTCCTAAGATACAATCACTGCAATCAATAGCCTGTAACTTCCCTTTCGGAGTTGAGCTTTTGAACCACCTGCATGACCCGGCATTTTTGCAGTAAGGAAGGTGCAGGGCAGTTGTGGCATGGTTGTTATGGGCCGAATCATGGCGGCAGGCCCTGGGTCCGGGAACAGGGATAGGCTAATGTTTGACCATTGCTGAAGCACACTTGGAGGCAATTCGATGTGGCAGAGCCAAGGCGAGGCGAACGAAGGTGGGACAGAGTCAAAGCAGCATAGCCAGGACCGGGTCCAAGAGCGAGGAACAACCCAAGGCTTGGCTGACCTGAGTACCAGGTCAGGTTGAAAAGGTCAGGGGCTTGGGGCCGGAGACGAGAGTGGACCAATGTTCAGCTCGCTGCACCATGGGGTTTTCTTGTCTTTGTGCTGATCTGAGGCTGTGGCCTGCAACAAACAAGCTTCCTAGATTCGCTGCAGTGATAACTGGTTTCATGGCTGTGGACGCAGTTTCGTAAACTTCAGTTCTGAATCTTATTTACTTAATTTATTATTTGCACAATTTGTTGTTTTTTCTGCACATTGGGTGTTTGGCTGTCTTTTTAAAAAATGGGTTCTATTGGGTTTCTTTGTTTTGTGGCTGCCCGTAAGGAGACAAATCTCAAAGTTGTATAGAGTACACAAACTTTGATAATAAATGTACTTTGAACTTTTTCTGCTCCTCTTGAACCATTCCAGAAGTAGTAATTCTTTAAAAAGCACTACTATTGCTTCCAGAATTTCTTCAGCTTTGCGATTTAGGTTCGTTCAGAACACTGGGGTGTAGTCCATCTGGTCCAGGTGGCTTACCTACCTTCAAACTTTTCAGCTTCCTAATCACCCTTCCTTTAATCATAGTGACTACATTTACCTCTATCTCCTGACTCTCTCAAACTTCTGTTCTGTTACTTGTGTCCTCCACAATGAAAACTGACACAAAATACTTAATCAGTCCACCCATTTCTTTGTTCCCCATTACTACATCCTTTGCGCCATTTTCTAGAGGTCCAATATCCATTCTTGCCTCTCTTTTACTCTTTATCTCTCTGAAAAAATATTCTGGTATCCTCTTTAAATTATTAGCTAGCTTACTTTGATATTCTGAAGTTAGGATTGCAATCATCACAAGAGATCAGTTGTTGGTGAGGCTGCACGAGGTTTACAATGAGCTTGGGGCCTTTCATAAATTTCCAGTGAGCTACAACCACTGCAATCATTTAAAAACTTGGCATGGGCCAATAAAAAAACCAAGGTGTAAGCAGAGCAGCCATTGTTGGAGAGGGCCAATGTTAAGCATGATTTATACTTCCTTTTCGCATCTACGCCGTAGGTACCACATACCCTACGCCATAGGGTGACATGCATCTCCCCAAAGAAGTAACTCACACATCACAACGACACAGACTGCAACAACTGTGATTGGTCCGCTTGGTAGCATCTCATTTCCTCCTACGCATTTCTAGTTGCTTCTTCTCCGCAATGTCTGTACACCGAAATAGATGAACCAAATCATCAAATCTACCTGCCGACAGGTGAAAATGTTTGAAATGCATTTCCTCGTCCATGTCTCTCACGAAGAAACTCAACACACTGACATAGAAGCCCCACCGCCAACTAACGTTTTGGCGCACACCAACGCATGCTCGCTACAGCGTAGAGCCTACGCAGAAGTAAAAATCAGCCTTTAGAGTGGTCAGGCTTCAGTGAGGACAAATGCAGGCTAGAAGTTAAGCTTGAGAAGTTCGAGGTATAACAAATATAGGCAGGATGTAGTTCAGACAGTGGAATTCTTGATGGCCTTCCTGATTACTACACCTGCAGGAAGTGCACCCAACATCAGATCCTGAATGGCAAGGTCAAGGATCTGGAGCTGGATGTAGATAGATGGATGGATGGATGGATGGATGGATGGATGGATGGATGGATGGATGGATGGATGGATGGATGGATGGATGGATGGATGGATGGATGGATGGATGGATGGATGGATGGATGGATGGATGGATGGATGGATGGATGGATGGATGGATGGATGGATGGATGGATAGATGGATAGATGGATAGATGGATAGATGGATAGATGGATAGATGGATAGATGGATAGATGGATAGATGGATAGATGGATAGATGGATAGATAGATAGATAGATAGATACTTTATTCATCCCCATGGGGAAATTCAACATTTTTTCCAATGTCCCATACACTTGTTGTAGCAAAACTAATTACATACAATACTTAACTCAGAAAAAATATGATATGCATCTAAATCACTCTCTCAAAAAGCATTAATAATAGCTTTTAAAAAGTTCTTAAGTAGTTTACTTAAATACATTAAATACAATCAACCCCGGCACTTTAACATATCTTACTCCTGGCGGTTGAATTGTAAAGCCTAATGGCATTGGGGAGTATTGACCTCTTCATCCTGTCTGAGGAGCATTGCATCGATAGCAACCTGTCGCTGAAACTGCTTCTCTGTCTCTGGATGGTGCTACGTAGAGGATGTTCAGGGTTTTCCATAATTGACCGTAGCCTACTCAGCGCCCTTCGCTCAGCTACTGATGTTATACTCTCCAGTACTTTGCCCACGACAGAGCCCGCCTTCCTTACCAGCTTATTAAGACGTGAGGCGTCCCTCTTCTTAATGCTGCCTCCCCAACACGCCACCACAAAGAAGAGGGCGCTCTCCACAACTGACCTATAGAACATCTTCAGCATCTCACTGCAGACATTGAATGACGCCAACCTTCTAAGGAAGTACAGTCGACTCTGTGCCTTCCTGCACAAGGCATCTGTGTTGGCAGTCCAGTCTAGCTTCTCGTCTAACTGTACTCCCAGATACTTGTAGGTCTTAACCTGCTCCACACATTCTCCATTAATGATCACTGGCTCCATATGAGGCCTAGATCTCCTAAAGTCCACCACCATCTCCTTGGTCTTGGTGATATTGAGACACAGGTAGTTTGAGTTGCACCATATCACAAAGTCCTGTATCAGTTTCCTATACTCCTCCTCCTGTCCATTCCTGACACACCCCACTATGGCCGTGTCATCAGCGAACCTCTCCACATGGCAGGACTCCGAGTTATATTGGAAGTCTGATGTGTACAGGGTGAACAGGACCGGAGAGAGCACGGTCCCCTGCGGCGCTCCTGTGCTGCTGACCACCATGTCAGACCTACAGTCTCCCAACCGCACATACTGAGGTCTATCTGTCAAGTAGACCACTATCCAATCCACCATGTGAGAGTCTACTCCCATCTCCGTTAGTTTGTGCCTTAAGATCTTGGGCTGGATGGTGTTAAAGGCACTAGAGAAGTCCAGGAATGTAATCCTCACAGCACCACTGACCCCATCCAGGTGAGAGAGGGATTTGTGCAGCAAATATGTGATAGCATCCTCCACTCCCACCTTCTCCTTATACGCAAACTGAAGAGGATCCCGGGCGTGCCTGGTTTGTGGCCTCAGATTCTGTATTATTAGGACCATACAGGAGGCTGAAAACCTCATAAATGAGACTTTTACTGAGATGGTCACACCCAAAGTGCAGGCTTAGGACAGTAGATGGGTGACAAAGAAATAAAGTGGGATAAGCAGGAGCAACCTGTGTTAATAAAGTGAGTTGATTCCGGCTGGCTGCCGGTGACTAGTGTGTTCCACTGGATCAGTATTGAGATCACTTCTTTTCACATTTTGGATGATGGAATTGATGGCTTGGTGGCCAGGTTTGCGGATGAAATGAAGATAGGTGGAGGAGCAGATAGTGTGAGGAAGCAGTGAGTCTGCAGAAGGACGCAGATAGATTGGGATTATGGCCAAAGAAGTGGTAGATGGAATATAGTGTAGGAAACTGTATAGTCATGCAGATGGCACCAGCAATCAACGGTGATGTACTGCAGACAGCTCAGAAAACTACTAGATACTCCAGGTAGATATACTCCTGAGCAGTGATTGCTGCAGTCTGCACCCTATAATTTCCCTTTTAAGCATGGTCTTTTGAATTGACTAAATGATCTAGCACTTTTGCGGCCTACCAGGGGGTTCAGTGATTGGACTTATGAACACCAACAGAAAGTGGCTAAAAGCCAATAAGAGAAAGGATGTAATGCTGAGGCTTAATAAGACAATGGTCAGACCACACTTGGAGTATTGTGAGTAGTTTTGATTCCCTTATCTAAGAAAAGATGTGCTGGCATTAGAGAGGATCCACAGTAGGTTCATGGGAGTGATTCCCGGAATGACATGGTTAATGCATGAGTAACATTTGATGGCTCCGGGTGTGTACTTGCTGGAGTTTAGAAGAATGGGGGGGATCTCATTGAAACCTATTGGATAATGAAAGGCCTATATAGAGTAGATATGGAGAGAAAGTACCCTATAGTGAGTAAGCCTAAGATAAGAGGGCACAGCCTCGGAATAGAGGGACATCCATTTAGAGACAGATGAGGAGAATTACTTTAACCAAAGCATGGCGAATCTGCAGAATTCATTGCCATGAATGGCTGTCGAGGCCAAGTCATTGGGTATATTTAAAGCAGAGGTTGATTAGTCTGGGCATGAAAGGTCACGGGGAGAAGGTAGAAGAATGGGGTTGAGGGGAATGATAAATCATCATGAGAGAATGGCAGAGCAGACCCAAATGGCCAAATGACCTAATTCTGCTTCAATGTCTTAGGACCCTATCACAACAGCAACTTTTATTACATCAGCAAGATCAATGAACTGTTTGTGGACTTCAGGAAGAAAAATTGGGGGAACACACATCAGTCCTCAATGGAGGGTTAGCTATAGAAAGGGTGAGCAGTTTGAAGTTCATTATCAACATCTCAGAAGATCTATACTGGGCCCACCATATTAATATGATCACAACAAAGGCACTCTAGTGTCTATAGTTCACTCATAGTTTAACGTCATTGAAGACTCAAGAAAATTTCTAGTGATGCACCACGGAGAGCTGCCTGATTGATTGCAAATGCGTACAAATGAAAGAGACTGCTGAGGGTTGTAAACTCAGCCACAGGCAAAACCCTCCCACCTTCATCTTCAAAAAGCCATGTCTCTTCTATCATTGAGGACCTTCACCATCCAGGACATGTCCTCTTCTCATTACTACCATCAGGGAGCTACAGGAGCTTGAAGACTCATACTCAATGTTTTAATAACAACTTTTTCTTTCCCACCACTCCCCATCCGGTTTCTGAATGGTCCATGAATGCTCTTCCCCTCTTTTGTAACTTACAGTAATATTTTTACATGCCCTGCACTGTGCTACAGCTATGAAACAAATTTCACAACACGCCAGTGAGAGAAAACCTGATTCTTTTCTCACTTATTTCTCAAATGCAGTGATAAGCTTGCCAGTCAGTTTACACATTTCTATAGACAATGAAATGGATGGATAATTTAATTTATTTTTGAATTTTCACGTAGGCAGAATATGGACTGGGAGCAAATCCCAGAATATTGGTGGCTGGAGCTCATCATCTGAACTAAGAAAAAAAGCTTTTGGAACAACATGCCATATTGTATGTTGTGAGCATTTCATTGCAATTTCTCTTTGGTATCATGGTAGACATCCAGCACCCAGGGCACATCTTATATGTCTGGATTATATGCCATCTCCCAGGGAGTGTTCAGAACGTGCAACTTGTAATGATAAAGAGTGGCTGAGGCAAAGCAGAAACTACATTAGTACACAAGAAAGAATGAATAAGGGTTGCTGATAGGGTGAGATAAAGGCAAATTATGTGCTCCATACAAACAGTAATTGGGAAAATTGCATGAGACTGAGACAAGTGTGGCCCCTCCTTTCATCTTAACTGAATTTTACAGGAGCACCATTGAATGTGTCCTGTTAATCTGCATCTGCATCAGACCATAAATCCCTACAAAGGATTGTGAGAACAACTGAGTGGATCATAGGGGTCTCCCTACCATCCATCAGTGTCATTTATCAGGAGCGCTGCAAATTAAGCATCATCAAGGACCCCAACCGCCCATCCAGCTTCTTTTTGACTTTCTACCATCAGGAAGGAGTTTCCAATGCATAAGAACGGTCAGAATGGGAAATAGTTTCTTCCCTCAGGCCATTAGGCTTCTGAACTCCCTGCTGCATCGCACTTGAAGTGTCACCGGTTAATTTGTCCTGTACCTTACAATATTTAACTTATGCACTTTATTTATGCATAATTAATTTGTAGACTTTATTCTTACTTTCCCAAATTATGTGTTATATGTGTGTTATGCATACTACTGTGCTTTACACCCTGGTCTGGAGAAATATTGTCTTGTTTGACAGTGTACATGTATATAGTTAAATGACAATAAACTTGACCGGATTGCATGCAATATGCATTATGACAATCTGATGTGTCCTTCCAATTCTACATTCTAACAGTGACCTGATTCAAGGTACTTCACTGTTGGTTGGATATTTTTGGACAACTAGAAGTTACGAAGTGTGCTTATCAAGTGCAAAATCCTTATTCTACAATGTTATGATTCTGATTAATAATGCAATTACTACAATAACCAATTATTAGATGGTACTTCAGTTACTTCATTATACCCCTTTTAAAAACATGCTGAGGTCAGATCCTGATGACACTGAATCAGCTGGTAAGTTTATACTACACAGCCCAACCACCTGAATTTAGTGCAAATTGCCAAGCATAAATTTCCGTAGGTAACAGTCTATCACCAGGTCAAATAAATTCAATTTACTAGAATCAGCCCAGAATCCTTTCAGCAAAAATAAGTAACTTAGCTCACAAATTGCTATCAATATCACAGAGCAATTCCCTCCACTGAGACAGAACAGTAACTTTGTGAATATAAATATTGCTACATCTTCATTTGAGAAATACATCTGTGCACAGCAACAGCTTTATGATCATTCCAGATAATATCAATCCTACAGAGAGTGAAGTTTGGCCCTACACAATTTATATAGATTTATTAACAGCCTCCCTCCTCCACTCTCAATCACTTAAAAAAACATTTTGTCCACAGTACCATACTTTCATCTGGAATCAAATTAACCACAACCATCTAATGGGGTTTCTATTTCAATTTCCCAAACTATTTCATCTACCTGTTTACAAATACAGTGCCAACAACTCTTTAACAAAATTATATCTTCTCCCACAACGTACTTTATGAGATACAGGGATCTGCCATATGGGTTTCTTCTATACTTAAAACCCTAAGGAGTTACACCCGAACTGTGTACTCAAGGCCCAAAAATAAGCAAAAGCTATTTACAACGTACATTAAAAAATGATTACCAATTGCTATTTGCTATCAATGTTAAATATATCGGCTTAACCAGAACATTAATGCACCAAAATAAACTGGAATTCATAATTGTAAATAACACGAGAAAGGTGTGGGCTATTCCCCTCCATCTCTTCATTCAATTCCAAAAGTTTATCGATTTCAGTCTTGAATATACTTGGTAACAAGAATCTCCACAGCACTTGGACGAATACAAAGACTCAGGTACCCTTTGGGTGAACACATTCCTTCTCATCACATTCCTTAACTTGTGACCCCAAGGTTATAGAACCCCTGGAGGGACATCAATGTATCTGAACCTTTATTGACAAGCCCTTAAGAACTTTCAGTGAGATTTGCTACATCCTAGAAATGTTCAGATTAGAATTTTTAATCTCCCTATGAAAGATAACTTTGATTTAATAACTTTGCCTGCAAACTTAATAGTCATTCCACAAGACTCAATACCCCACACCCATTGGTTAGGCTTGTCAATTCATTAATCACCAATACATTTGTAAAGTATATTGCTCTATCGTAAATCAGAATCAGGTTTATTATCAAAAATGCAAGTCATGAAATGTGTTTTGCATAGCAGGACAGTGCAAGACATACAGATTCTATAATGCAAAAGGCAATTAAGAAAGTAGTATTCATGGACCATTCAGCAATCTGATGATTGTACCCCATCTAATTATTTATGAAGCACCCCATTGCCATTTCTGATAATTTCCCACCAGTGATGTCAGGCTAAAGGTTGATTTATAGTTGTGCACACTGTCTATGCCGTAGCCTACTCCTTAGCCCTGATTTTCACTTCTGCGTCGCTCTACACCGTGGCGAGCATGCATTGGTGTGCACCAGAACACTAGTTGGCGGTGGGGTTTCTAAGCCACTGTGTTGAGTTTCTTCGTGAGAGATACGGACATGGAAATGCATTTCAAACATTTTCGCATGTCGGCAGGTAGATTTGATGATTTGGTTCAACTATTTCACATTGGTGTACAGACATGGTGGAGAAGAAGCAACCGGAAATGCATAGGAGGAAATGAGATGCTACCAAGCGGACCAATCACAGTTGTTGCAGTCTGCGTCGGCGCGACGCGTGAGTAACTTTTTTGGGGAGGTGCATGTCACCCTACGGCGTAGGGTACGCAGTACCTGCGGTGTCAATGTGATGCACAAGTATAAATCAGCCTTAACTGGTTCTCAGTATTGTCTTGTAGTATTTCTTAAATATTGTCTTGTAGTACTTCTACCTTCCAATCTATGGGAGCCATTCTAAAACTCAGATCCCAAGACCAAGGTTATTTACTTCAAAGATTTTTTTTAAAAAACTTTATGATCACTAAACAATGAGATACAAAGTTCCTTTGGAAAAACATCAATGGATCATTTAAATTTGGTGATTGTCAAATGGAAAGACGATACTGTCTTTCTTAATTCCCCTTAGTCATAATTTGAAGACAGCCATTCAGCCATCCTCAGGTCCCTCTTTCATTCATGATACACAAACACTGACGCAGTGTCTGAGCCAGACAACACTGAACGTCTCAGCCAAGCCCAATTCTTCTGTTAACATGATACAGAGCAGTACGGACACAAGTAGTGAGAGGATTAGGCCATGGAAGTGTAGAGTTCACTCTGCCACAATATTTCAGCTGATCTGATCACTGCTTCTTATTTTATTGAAGGTGAAGCCAATTTCCACGATATGATTTCTAATTATTGCCATCCTTGTCATACAATTGAAGTTTGGAAATTTCTCATTATTATGGCAAATGAATACTATTTCTCATTACTCATATTTCTCAATATTACGGCAAATGAATACTAATTCTGCTGTTCTGGAGCAAGTCAACCTCACAGTCAACAATGATTAAACTGAATGTCATTTACTGGTAATTATCTTGTTAACTTGTGAATTCCTAAACCAGCCACACAGAACCAGCTTTTGGAGCTATATTATTACCCATTTCCACTGTTCACTATTCCAGTCTACAAATGATGCATATTAAGGCCCACATTAAACAACAGATTTCCAGCACAAATATTTTTTATGGAATGTACATACCCCTCAGCAGAACAAATTAGATTTTCACTACCAGTGATACAATGATATTTCTGCTAAAACAGTTTCAACTGGGGCTCTGGAATTCTCTTTTGCTTTGTGGGATTAGTCTTGTATTCAAAACAAAATCAATTTCTAAAAATTGCTCTGGAGTTTAAAAGCACCACTTATGCTTTAAAAGAACTGGAGAACAAACATTATGCAATGTATAAAACCTTTTGACAAATAGATGCTCAGTCACATAACAAAACAAATCTATTTTTTAATATCCATAATATCCATCTTCAAACACATGCATAGTCACTTTAATTTGACAATGATTGCAGATTTTCCCAAGGGTTCAATGACTACATATTACAATGTAGTATTTGAAAGAATAACTTCAAAGACATTACTTATATTAAAATTTATTTAGATTACAAAGCAACTGGAAATCAATTACTAGACAGCAGGCTTTGTTCTGAAGTAAGTATATAAGAGTGCAGCACAGATTAATAACTACTCACTACACTACTAACACACCCTTAGCATGGTACTGCAAGTTAGATGCAAAAAAAAATCATTCCCTTAATATTAATCAAATTGAAGAGGATGGAACATACATTTCAGACCATATTTGAGGCCACATATAGCGGAAGATATGTCTGCAGGTACACTGGTACCACAGGTTTTTTTTTGCCAGCCCAACTGAATCTGAAGTGGGGGGGGGGGGGGCGGGGTGGCAACTCGCAGATCCATGAGAGAAACTTTAAAAAGGGGCATTTGTGGGCTTTCAGCATTTTCCGGCGGCCCAATCAAA
The DNA here is from genome assembly GCF_048418815.1 of Hemitrygon akajei. NCBI lineage: Eukaryota > Metazoa > Chordata > Chondrichthyes > Myliobatiformes > Dasyatidae > Hemitrygon > Hemitrygon akajei. The sequence continues at coordinate 138,863,181 of NC_133126.1, forward strand.
TAGTGGTTAATTAGCGAGCGCTAACCAGAATAAGGCAGGGGCAAGCGCAACGGCCGTCGTGTGAGTGGATCAGTGTTAGATTGGGAAGGCTTTGGCTCATCAAGCTTTAGGGAGAACTGGCTTGGGTGAGATACATATCTTGTAAGTTTCTTCGTCTTCATTCTCTGTCTGTTAGAGCTAAGGCATCGAGGATGCCTCCCGGGGCCGCATTGCACTCTTTATGTGAGATTTGGGAATTCTGAGCAACCTCCAGCCTCCCAGATAACCACATCCGTACCAAGCTGCAGCTTATCAAAGAACATATTAAGGAGCAACAGATGCAGCTTAATAACCTGTGGCTCATATGGGAAACTGAAGAGGTGATAAGTAGGAGCTGCAAGGAAATAATAACCCCTAAGTTACAGGAGACAAGTACCTTGGTGACTGTCAGAAGAGGGAAAAAGAAATGGGCAGCCGATGCAAAGAATCCCTGCGGCCTTTCCCCTCAGTACCGTTTTGGATATCATTGGGAAAGAGAACAATCTACTGGGGGAAGCTGCAGCAATTGGCTCTCTGGCATTGAGTTTGGTGCTGTGGCTCAGAAGGTAGCAGGGAGAAGAGGACTGCAATAGTGACAGGGGATTCCATAGTTAGAGAAGTTGACATGAGATTCTGTGGTCATGACAGAGACCCAGATGGCATGTGCCAGTCAGTGACATCACAGGTCAGGTCCACTGCATTCTAAAGGAGGTGGGCAAGCAGTCAGAAGTCTTGGCACACACTGGCACTAATGACATAGGTAGGAAAAGGGAGGAGGTCCTGAAGAGTGAATTTATGGAGCTACGCAGAAAGCTGTACCTATGCCATGCACTAGCAAGGGTAAGAATACGATGATTTGGCAGATGAATGTGTGGTTGAGGACAGGGTTTCAAATTTCTGGATCACTGGAATCTCTTCTAAGGGAGGTATGACTTGTACAAAAGGGTGAAACCAAAGGGAACAAATATCCTTGCGGGCAGGTTTGCTAGAGCTGTTGTGGAGGGTTTGAACAAATTTGGCAGAAGAATGGGAACTGGAATGGTATGGCTGAGAATGGGGCAATTGATATACAGGTAGTGCGTAGTGAGAAAGTCAGGAAGGACGGGCAGATGAGAGGGCAAAATTTCAGTTAGTGAGATGAGTTGCAACGTAATAGGGGGACAAAAATCGAAAAGAGTGATGAATACTGGACTGTAAGTACTATATTTGAATGCACACAGTATACAGAGTAAGGTGGATGATCTTGTAGCACAGTTAAGAGATTGACGGATATGACAGTGTGGGCCTCACTAACTTGTGGCTGAAAGAAGATTTTAGTCGGGAGCTTAACATCCAAGGATACACCTTGTATCGAAAGGACAGGCAGACAGGCCGGGGGGTGGGAAGGGTTGGGGCGGAGTGCCTCTGTTGGTAACAAATTAAATCAAATCCTTAGAAAGAGGTGACATTGGATTGGAAGATGTAGAGTGCTTGTGGTAGAGTTAAGAAACTGCAAGGATAAAAAGACACTGATGGACTATTACTGTGTAAAATGGGGAGAAGGTTCTAACACCAAAGGAGCAGAGGGAATTAGGAGGCCTCTTACAAGGCTCCCAAAAGATTAATTTACAGGTTGAGCTGTGGTAAAGGCGGCAAATGGAATGTTGGCATTTATTTTGAGGGAAATACAATATCAAAGCAAGGAGATAATGATGAGCCTTTATAAGACACTAGGGCAGGCTGCATTTGGAATATTGTCAACAGTCGTGGGCTCCATATCTCAGAAAGCATGTGTTGCCATTGGACAGAGTCCAGAGGAGGTTCACAAGGATGATTCCAAGACTGAAGGGGTTAACATACATGGAGTGTTTGGCAGCTTTGGGCCTGTACTCACTGGAATTTAGAAGAATGTGAGGGGGGGGGGGGATTTCATGGAAACCTACCAAATGTTGAAAGGACTAGATAGGGTGGATGTGGAGAGGATGTTTCCCATGGTGGGGGTATCCAGAACTAGATGCCGTGGCCTCAAAATTGAGGGGCAATCTTTTAGAAAAGAGGTAAGGAGTAATTTTTTTAGCTAGAGAGTACTGAATCAGTGGAGTACTCTGCCACTGACTGCATCTTCAACTTCAAGGCAGAAGTGGATTGTTTCTTGATCGGTCAGGGCATCAAAGGATATGGTGAGAAGGCAAGTGTAAGGGATTAAGTAGGATCCAGGATCAGCCATGATGGAATGGTGGAGCAGACTCGATGGGCTGAATGGCCTAATTCTGCTCCTGTGTCTTATGGTCTAAGTTATACACGGGCCTCCAAACAGTGGCCAGGATATGGGCTACAAATTACAACAAGAGATACAAAACGCATGCCCAAAACCCATAGATACGATAGTCAAGGGCAATATAAATATGCAGGTAGTTTGGGAAAATCAGGTTGGATCCCAAGAGAAGGAATCTGTTGAATGCCTATGAGATGGGCTTTTTAGAGCAGCTTGTGGTCAAGGCCAGCAGGAGATCAGTTATTCCAGATTGGGTGTTCTCTAATGAACCAGATTTGATTTGGGAGTTTAATGTATTACGTTCCCAGTAACCGGGTGACTTACCAGCAAAGATAGAAAGGTCCGCTGAAGCCTGATGATACTATTTTCAAACGTTTTTATTTATAAAGGGGCACAAACGTATGATTAATACAAAACATTCAGATCATATACATCGTCAAAACTCAATCTAAAGCACAGGTATAGTAATAATCAATCAAAAATAAGCTCTATCGTTGTCTAGGGGATAATACTGAGTCCAATGGAATATAAGAGTCACTCAAAGTCTGCAGGCTTCCCCGTTTCGGGAACCGCTGGCATTTCACGTGTTGGAGAGAGAGAGAAGGAACACTTGCCCGTCGTCTTTGCGAAGCAAATCCCTGTTGTTATTTAAAACGGTTTTTCCTTTGGTTTCAGCCATAGACTCCCGATCCGGAATCTAACGCACGTGGCTTCCTTCAGAATGGCTTCCCGCTCCGACGGGAAGCGCTATCGTGTCTTCTTCGTGTGTCTCCTTGGTGCGTCTGAGGCCCTGCCTCGGCAGCCCACCTTTTATCTGGACTGGCAGGGTTGTAGATGTCAATCAGGGTGGGGGTGAGGCAATCTTTCCCCCATCACCCAGCCCACGTTGCCCTGAGGGTTTGCACGTAGTCCAGTCCCTTATTCCACAAAGGTGTCTCCCAAGACAATGGCTATGTCCATGGCTTTTGCCTGGCTGAGAGGCCAGCCCACATTCCAAACTGTAAGGCTGCTCTCTCTCTCTCTCGCGATTCTCACAAAGGAGGGGGCTGGGGTCATAACAAATGTAAAGGAACCTTTAGGAGAGAGTGATCATAATGCGATAGAATTCACCCTGCAATTTGAGAGGGGGAAGCAAAGGTCAGATGTATCAGTGGAGAAAAGGAAATTATAGAGGCATGAGAGAGAAACTGGACAAAGTTGATTGGAAAGGGACACTGGCAGGAAAAACAGCAGAGCAGCAATGGCTGGAGTTTCTAGGAGCTATTTGGAAGGTGCAGGATAGAAACATCCCAAAGAAGTAGAAATATTCTAAAGGCAGGATGACACAACCACGGATGACAAAGGAAGTTAAAGCCAACGTAAAAGCAAATGAGAGGGCATATAATACAGCAAAAACTAGTGGGAAGTTAGAGGATTGGGAAGCTTTTAAAAACAGTAAGTAACTAAAAAAGCTAGGAGGGAAAAGATGAAAAATGAAGGAAAACTAGCCAATAATAACAAAGAGGATATAAAAAGTTTTTTTCCCAGATATATGAAGAGTAAAAGACAAGTGAGATTAGATATCAGACAATTAGAAAATGACGCTGAAGATGTAGTAATGGGGAACAAGGAAATGGTGGACAAAGTGAAAACTATTTTGCATCAGTTTTCACTGTGGAGAACACTAGTAGTATGATGGAAGTTCCAGAGTCTCAGGGGACAGAAGTGAGTGCGGTTGCTATTACTAGGAAGAAGATGATGGGGAAACTGAAAGGTCTGAAGGTAGACAAGTCATCTAAACCAGCAGGACTGCACAACAAGGTTCAGAAAGAGGTAGCTGAAGAAATTGCAGAGACATTAGCAATGATCTTTCAAGAATCACTGGATCCTGGCATGGTTTCAGAGAACTGGAAAATAGCAAATGTCACTCCACTCCTCAAGAGGGAAGGGAAGCAGAAATAAACAAATTATAGGCCATTAAGCCTGACCTCCATGGTTGGAATCGATTACTAAGGATGTGGCTTTGGGGTACTTTGAGACACATGATAAAATAGGTCAAAGTCAACAGGGTTTCCTTAAGGAAAATTCTTGCCTGATAAATCTGTTGGAATTGATTGAGGAAACGACAGGCAAGACAGATGTTGTTTACTTGGATCTTCAGAAGGCCTTTGACCACAGGGCTGCTTATCAAGGTAAGAGACCATGGTATATATCATACGATTTATATTACTGTGGCATAATGACTAGATATATCACGACCTAGAACAGCAGTTCAAATGTACAAGTATCAGAATCAGAATCAGAATCAAACTTTAATCGCCAAGTACCTATGCACATACAAGGAATTTACTTCCGGCAGATGTTGTCTCTCTGCTCATAACAATAATAATGATAAATATAAATGAAAATATAGATTATACATACAGGTAGTGCAATCCAAGTAATAGTTAGCCGACAGTTAACCGGCAGTTAACTGTTCAGCAAAGTGACCGCAGAAGGGAAAAAACTTCTCCAGTGCCTATTAGTCTTAGTCTGGAGGGATCTGAAGTGCCTACCAGACGGAAGCAGATCAAACAGTCCGTGCGCAAGATGGGAGGAGTCCTTTATGATGTTCCCTGCCCTCTTCTTCAACCTGGAAGAGTACAGGTCCACAATAGAGGGCAGGGAGGCTCCAATGATGCGCTTGGCAGTCCTCACTGTGCGCTGTAGTCTGGTTCTATCCTGCTTGGTGGCGGCTCCAAACTACACAATGATGGAGGTGCACAGGACAGACTCAATGACTGCAGTGTAGAACTGCAGCAGCAATTCCTGAGGCAGATCGTAATTCCTCAAGAGCCGCGGTATGCCACTATGTGCAGAGAGTAGTGGTCACAGCCCTCTTCGCCACTGATGACATTTTCAGGATGGGCTGCCTCAAGAAAGCATCATTAATCATTAAGGATCCCCACCATCTGGGCCATCCCCTCTTCTTACTGTGATCAAGGAGGTACAGAAATGTTAAGTCCCACACTATGAAGTTCAGGAACAGCTGCTTTAACAACCACCAGGTTCTTAAAACTACCTGCACATCTCTAACTCTACCTCAGCAATGTAACACTACGGATCACCTCTTGCACTTTGCTGGATTTAACTTTGATTGAGCCTTTGCTTTTTATTGTGCAAAAACAAGACTTCAGTGCAATTTTTTGAAAAATTAATGTTCATTTTATTTATAGTGCTGTTTGTTGCCTGGATCCACATGCCTGTGATACTGCTGCAAGCTTTTCCATTGTAACTGTACCTCACCTTGCTTGTGTACACGACAATAAATGTAACTCAGTTTATGAAATATATAGAGTTACTGCTCACTGCAGAATGATTTTCGGCTGAAACTTTGGTTTCATTCTGTGCAGATTGCACATGAATTTTGCTATTTCTGAGGAATTAAACTTTTGTGTCAAGTTGGGAGTATATGTAAAGTATGTGTATGTTATTCATTTCTGTTGCCGCATTATCTGCAGAGAATAGGCAGAAATGCTGCTTTTGTTTTAGCTATGCCAGACACTTTCCTCCAAAGAGCAAGATTTTTTTATAATGGAAAAAAATATATATACATATACACGCACACACGCACACACAAACATGTTTGTATATATAAATCAGTGTTTCTTTTCTAAAGCAACATATACACACAATAATAAAGTGCTTTCTAACATGATAGCAGCTAATTTGTTGACTTGAAAACTATAATATCAAGCCCCACTGTCACCAACACATGTCATGAAGTTAGTTGCTTTATGGCAGTAGTGTAATACATAAAGTATACTATAAGTTACAATAAATCTATATTATATACATCCATATCAAGTAGTGCAAAAAAGCCAAAAGAGTTCATGGACTGTTCAGAAATCTGATGACAAAGGGGAAGGTGGTGTATGCACCTGTGTGTCTCTATGTCTGTCTTCAGGCTCCTGTACCTCTTTCTCTGATAGTCCTCCTCCCTAATGATCTTTAAGACAAGCTCAAAATAATAAATCTCAAAAAAGAGAAAGGACTACTAAAATTAACCCTTTGGGAACTGGCATTCCTCATCATAAAGTGCTGCAACTGGCCAAGATTCTGCAGAGCTATCAATTCCCACCCTTTGATCTACATCAGGAAATTCATTCATGTACAATGGATGTTAGAATTACTTGATTAAGTGCTTGATTACAATGCTATTCAGATAGTTTGCTATTTTAATGCATTTTAGAAATCTTTCCTGGTGATATAATCTTCAAAATTTATGCAATGAATCTTTAAGAGGGGGAAGAAAAAGGAAAATTACAAAAGAGGAAGAGGAATTGATATACTGCAATTGCACATGAAACTTGAATTAATTATCTCAAAACCATCATCAGATTCAAGTAAAATGGATGTCCTTGATTAATAGTACTTTAACAAACTTCCACTCCATTTACATGTTCAGGAAATTAAATTTACTACTAGCATTTTGCAGATTCAGTCGCACTGTAGCACATGCTACTCTAGGGATTTATGACATCTACAGCATACATTTCCTAGAAATCAATTCCAGACTTCATCAGGAAACGATCATAAATCAGTGTGAATTTACCAAACATCAGAGAACTTACAAAGTTTCTGCAAAGTGTTGCCAAGATCAATGATCATCAGCCAGCACTTAAAAAAACTAATCAAACACAGAAAAAAATTAAAATCCCAATGAGAATGGACAGGGAGAGAACAAGACTAAAATAAAATGTTCACCCATTCAAACTGAAGTGACAATTATAAGTCATGACATGATTGTCCTTACGATCTATTCATTTTAATAGTAGAGACTTCAGCTGTCAGCAGAGGATCATAGAGAGGCATGAGGCCTTGGGGTCAGATGATGTTGCTTTTAACTCCCATGCCAGAGACTTGAACACAAGATCTCCATGCTAATCTTCAGTGCAGCAATGACTAAATGTTGTCCTGTTAGAGGTGCCACGTATCAAAACAGGACAAAATTGAGACCTGCTGCAAACCCTTCTGCAATCACCCTTTCCACTCTGTAAGGTTGGAGCAAGAGCTGGCAGGCGATATGTGAATCCCAAGTGAGAAGGGGGTGATAGGCAGGTGAGGGAACAATGTATGAAGCTGGGAGCAGATAGATGGAAGTGACAAAGGGATAAAGGAGTTGGGATTTGATTGGAGAGGACAGAAGAGCATGAAATAAAATGAAGGAGGTGAGCAGGGGAACCAGCGAGAGGAATGTGTAGATGATGGGTAGATCAAAAGGGCTGGGTAAGGTAAAGAGATAGGGTGATGGGGGCTGCTGGAATAAGGGGAAAAAAGGGGTCCGGGGGTGGGGGGGAGATTGTTAACGGAAGTTAGAGAAATCAGTTATCACGCCATCAAGTTGGACACTACAAACTCAGAATGATGTGCTGTTCCATTAATCTACATCTAACTTCTAACAAATTAATTGCACAGCAACACAAATGTAACAGGCGATGGATGGTAGAATCAATTGACATGGTGGAGAGTAAGAGTTGGGGCGGTTAGGCAGGTGAGATGTGGAAAATGCCAGCACATCTGTTGATCAAAAGGCAGATGGGACCTGAAAGGTTGTAATGGTGCAATGGTGGGGAGAGGATGAACTGCAATTAGATTAGAGAAATTGCTCAGTAGTGATTGAAGCTGGGCTCCCTCTGCTTATCCCAAAGCAGGCTTGCTCACCTTACATAAACCTATTTCTGAATAAGTGGTCCATCAATTGACAGGCACGCCTCTACGAAAATGATGCAAGTGTCATGGTGCTGAATGCTACCAATAACATCCAGATGCTTTTACACACATTGCTTTGTAGGGACCTGGCAGGAAAATTCCAGGCTTCATAATCTATGCAATTTGGTTATGTATATTTTTTCTAAAAAAAATCATAACACACAAACACAATCTGTGCTCTGCAATAGAATTTCTAGCCTAACTATCTGAAGGAAGTTGTAATGTCCATATTACTAGGTTTGCTGATGCTCCTAAACTCAGTGAGAATGTGAAATGCAGAACAATGAAACGGAGACGCCTCCTTCTCCCTCATTAGGGAGAGAGAGGACCTGTGGTATGTCAGATACCAGATGAACGAGTAATCTTTGGGGTAACTGCAAGTCTGTGTCTTTGCTGATGCTTTGCTCACGCTTGAGTGCTCGGTGATGGGTGCTGATGCTTCTTTTTGCCAGTGGCGGGGGGATTGTTGCCTGCTGCCGCTTACGCGCAGGAGAGAGGGGAGTTGGGTGGGGGACTTTGGGGTTCTAACACTTAACTTTCTTTGGGGGCACTCCTCTGTTTTTCGTGGAAGGTTGTGAAGAGAAAGCATTTCAGGATGTATATTGTACACATTTCTCTGACATTAAATGTACCTTTGAAACAGGACATTTTCACAAAATATGAACTAAAAATTGTTGTGCCTCCTAGTTTTCTAATTATTCAGACAATGCTAAGCATCAAATTCAGCACTTACAGAGCTTAAGTTTGCCCAGTAATTGTCTAAGCGATACAAGCCTTCAAAGTCTAGGTTTAAAAGCCTGTGCTTTAGAAGTTGACTTAAGAAAGAATGAGAATAGGCAACAATCACAGCAGCGACCACAGAGGCAAGAATATAGAAAGGGAAGTGGTATTTGCATCAGATGGTTAGGTTGGGCCAGTAGTCTTTCTCCTGCATGGTACAATGTACGAGAAGTACAAAATGCATATGGCTGTAGTGGCCAAAGCAGAACGTGAGTCAACAGTCACTGCTAGGATAAATTACATTTTTTTAAAAACTACATGACCTTTCTTTCTAAAGTATTTGAAAGCCATACATTATTATAAAGTAAAACTGAATTGAAGTTTTTTTTAACATTTTCTTGCACAGGATAAATCCAATTAATAGGAAACAGGAGCAGGAGAAGGCCGACTGACTATACAAACGGGCAGTGTGATTCAATATTGAACCACAAATGCTCCTTTCCTGCTCCTCCCTCCCTCTCTATCCCGACTCCTCTAGCATCTATTCCTCATCTCGGGTCTAAATGTTGGTCCCTTACTTTTGAGACGGTGAGCCACGGTCTTAATTCCTTAACCTGGAAACTATCTTTCTCCTTTCCAGTCAAGCCCTCCCAGTATTTTGCCAGTCTCTAGAAAGTTCTTTTCACTCTTCTAAGCTCAACAGAACAGAAGCCAAATCTAATCACACTCTCCTCATATGACAGACCTGCCATTCCTAGAGCAATACTGCATAGATACTGCTCCTTCAGTCCAACTAGTCCATGCCAATGACAGTGCAAGCCTGGCTAGTCCCAATTTTCTGTGTCAAGCCCATATACCTCTAAGCTCTGCCCCTCTACGTACCTATCGATGTACTTTTTAAATAATACTATTGTACCTGCCACCTCAGAAACTTCACTGCACTCTAAAGCAGGCAACATTGTTTTTTGTAAGGGAACTATAATTAAGCAATACTCCAAGTGTTGTCTCATTTAGGTATTATATAGTTACAAACTATCCTTACTCCCATTCTCAAGTTCACTTGCCATAGAAGTCAACATGCCATGTGCCTTCCTAATTGCCTACTGCACCTCCATGTTGATGTTCAAATGCCTTTGAACACCCTTGAACATCAATCTGACCAATAATAAAATACTCTGCAATGTCTTCTTCTACTACCGAAGCGTACAACTTCACGTTGCCTTTATCTGCACATTGTCGTTCACCAACTCAGCTCATCTACATTTGCTTGAAACTTCTTTACATTGTTATTGCAACTCACATTCCCACTGAGTTTAGGAGCATCAGCAAGCTTAGTAATAATGCACTTGATCTGCTTGGTCAAGTCATTGAACTAGATTGCAAGTACTGACCCTTGTGGTATCTCAATTTATTGCCTGCCACCCTGAAAAGAACCCACTTAATCTTTTCCATCTAATAACCAACTCTCAATCCACATTGATACGTTAGCAATTCAGTTGTTCTAAATCTACTTCATCAATTTTGTGTGTGTCTTACTGAAAACCTTATACACCAATTCCCCCATCTACTCTACAAGAAACAAACTCAAAGAAATTCCAATAGATTACTAAAACATAATTTCCCTGTCATAAATGCACATTAATTCCAAGCAATTACATTAATTTCCTTTATAGATTACATCATTCTGTTGACTAAAAAGCTAGCTGATTAGCCATCCTCATTTTCTCTCCTCCCAGAAGCTGTAGACAACTTGATCCTACATATGGTACTGACAGGGACTGTGACAAAATATAAGAAAAATCATCTTCATTACAGAATGGAAAATACATTTACTTTTATAAACTTAACAAGATACAGAAGGATTTTGAAAATTGACTTACGGTCTAGTCCATTGATGTACCTCATTGTTATCTCGCAGTGCCCCCAGACTGCACTGACTATTGGGTACAGTTTTTTCCCTTTTAGTCCTCTGAAGGCCACACCTAGATACTGTCCATCCACTATGAAACTCAATGTTCCTTCATCCATGTCCAAAACCACCAAGAAACTATCTGGCAGAACAAAAGATTCATCAGGCTCCAGAAACACCGGGTAAGTTGATGCTGGTTGGTTTTTACTGTTGTGATACAGTTTGTTGCGACCCAGGTCCCAGCCCCACGATTCATTATTGCTGCCAACTAAGGAGGTGTATCCCACAGAATGCAATGGAGCTTCCGAAGTCGCCACTCCAACAACTGCATGTGTTCCTCGTTGTCTAGTAGGCCAGTGAATCTGCCAGACGTGAAGGCCTCGAGTATACCCAACTTTACCTCGAATACAGTCTGTGCTTTGGGCAACTGGATGTCTGTGAAAGGTTACCTTGTCATCTTCTTTTACAAAAATATTCAGAGAACGGTCTTCATTATTCCAGGCATGCTTGAGCTGAACTTCTCGAGAAGCTGACGGCATGTCCAGTAGCATATCAAGCCGAGTTGGTTTGCAAAAGTCAGGACCTCGTAATTCTCGCTTAACAGGTCTGTAGGCTGGTTCCCTCACATCCACAGACTTTATATTCCCTGAGATTTTTTGGCCCATTTCTTGACTCAAAAACCACTGAGATGGTTGCTTTAACCTGCTGTTACCTCATGTAAGCTCTTCACAGACATCCAAAGTTGTGACAAGCAAACTGTTCCTTTCGTAGTCAGAGAACAAGCTCCTTTAAGCAGATCTAAAGAAAAGAAAAAGAAAGATTGTCATACATATATTTTACTTCATTAACATTTTATACATACTTGTTTGATGGAATGATGTGTTATAAACTGAATGACCTTTGCTAAATCACTCAACTGCTAGACTGGAACCAGTAAAAGAACTGAAGGAGGATAAAGATTTTCCCACATTAATGTTAAGTTCAGACAAAACTTCCTATGATTCACAATATGATGCAGACATTTACCTAGACCGCTTCTTTAAGTCTGCTCTACTTTATACAGGCAGTGATGAGTCACTGTATAGAGAACACTTTGTAAAAATTCCTGCCAGACATATTAATTTAAATTTCCATTCATATCATACGAAATGCATTTTCCTGCGTCCAACAAAACCTACATTGTATGTTTCCAAGTCCTCCTACACGTTTTAGGGAAAATTCCACATATTTAAACTTCAGTTTATAATGTAAGTAATAAAATAAACTTTGCTATATTGGAAATTACCATTCCCAGTGGCAAGTAAGATAACTTAAAACATCCACGCAGTTTTACTACGCAGTTGAGCTTACTACCCATAGCCATTGCAGGCCTGTAAATAAAAGCACCAAATTTAGGCAAAATGTCCACGGGTAAAATTGAAAGGAAAGAAGAAACAGACTGGCCATACAAAAGAAACCAAACAATTGGCACCTAGACTTTTACAGTTACAATACACTTCAACAGATTAGATGTAGAAAAGATGTTTCTCCTGGGATTATTCAAAATTTGATGCTATAAGTAAAGAGTTCTGAATAAATCCAGAAAAAAACTGGAAACAGCCTTTTTTTTTGCTTTGGACCACTGACATTGTGGAATTCAAGATAGGGTGGTTCAGACAATCAGCATTCATGCAATGAAGTGAAAGTACACAGACATGAAAGAGAAATGGAAAAAATTGAAATGTTACAAGGATAAGACTTTTAAAAAAATGCTTGGGGAAAGCTTTTGTGAAATACACTCAAGCAGAACAAAATTAGGTACCTAATAAGATGGCATTATGTTCGTAATATCACACACAAAATGCTGGAGGAATTTGGCAGGCTAGGCAGCATCTATGGAAATTTTGTGTGTGTTGCTCGGATTTCCAGCGTCTGTAGATTTTCTCTTGTTTATTATTATGTTCTTAGTGTGCTGCTGCTGTCGTCCATACACTTCAAGGTTTGACGCCAGTGTATTCAGAGATGCAGTTCTGCACACCACTGTTGCAATGTGTGGTTACTTGAGTTGCTGTTGCCTTCCTGTCAGTTTGAACCAATCCGATCATTCTCCTCCGATCTCCCTCTCTCATCAACAAGCCGTTTTCACCCACAAAACTGACACTCACTGGCTGGCTTGTTTTTCCCACACCATTCTCAGTAAACTTGAGAAACTATTCTGCATGAAAATCCCAGATCGGCAGTTTGAGATACTCAAACCACTACGTCTGGCACCAACAAACATTCCATGGTCAAAGTTGCTTAAATCACATTTCTTTCCTCATTCTCATGTCTGGTTTGAACAACAACTGAACATGTCTGCATGCTTTTATGCATCGAGTTGCTACCACACGATTGGCTGATTAGATACTTGTATTAACAATCAAGTGTACAGGGTACCTAATAATGTGGCCTCTGAGGGTATTATTACCAGCTGATATCCTTGCAAACTACCTCTTCAGACCGAGCCAGCATCACCTGGAGAAATGCAAATTGGTTACAGAAAACTAGGCTGGATTTATTAAAGGCAAATCATATCATACTACCTTATTAGTGGTTTTTGATGAGCAACAGAGAAGACAGCTATAGAGCCACACACACAAAATGCTGCAGGAACTCAGCAGGCCAGGCAGCATCTATGGAAAAAGAGTACAGTCGATGTGTCGGGCAGAGACCCTTCATCAGAACTGAAGAAATAAGATGAGAAGTCAGAGTAAGGGGGGGGGAGCTGGGGAAGGAAGAAATACAAGGCAATAGATGAAACCGGGAGGGGGGAGGGGTGAAGTAAAGAGCTGGGAAGTTGATTGGTTTAAAAGATAAGGGGCTGGAGAAGAGGGAGGTGATGGTAGGTAAGGAGATAAGGAGAGAGAAGGAAATGGGAATGAAGGGGGAATGAAGGGGGAGCATTACCGGAAGATTGAGACATCAATGTTAATGCAATCAGGATGGAGGCTACCCAGCCAGAAGATAAGGTGTTGTTTCTCCAACCTAAGGGGGGGTGGGGTGGGGAGAAGCATCAAGCAGTCAAGGAGGCCATGGACTGTCATGTTGATATGGTAATGAGAAGTGGAATTAAAATGGGTGGCCACTGGGAGACCCTGCTTTTTCTGGTGGACTCGGCAAAGCGGTCTCCCAATATACAGGAGGCCACCTGTATACAGCACCTGATGGACTTCAAAAAACATTTGATTAGAGGCCATGTAATTGAATCAGGAATGTAGCCTATGGAAAGAAATAGGCTGCACAAGTAACAGATATGGAATTGGCTAAGAGGAAAATGTTGAAAGGAGGGTGGAGGGAGGGGGAATTAAATCTTCAATTTTAAATTGAAGGAGATCATATAATGGCTAGAAAACACTTTCCAAATTTGTAATTGATGCAAAATTTGGAGGCATAAGGAACTATGAGGAGGATGATAATGTTCATCGTTCCTCAAAGGATAGTTAAGGACCGATTTAAAGAGGAGGTGAAAATACCGTTGAAATTGAGATTTCTCTTGACCAGACCAGAATTTAATTTGGATTTTTTGACACCAATCAACAGAAAAAGACTCTTTCGTGTCAAAGTGAAAACAGATCTCCACAACGTGATCTAAATTAATTACAAATATAAAACACAAAATAATTGATTGCATAAGTATTAACTCCCTTTAATATGATACGTCAAATCATTACTGGTGCAGCCAACTGGTTTTAGAAGTCACATAATTAGTTCAATGGAGCTCTGTTTTTGGAGACCCGTGTGCAGTCAAGGTGCTTCAATTGATTGTAATAAAAATACACCTGTGTCTGGAAAGTCCTGTTGGTGAGTCAGTATCCTGCCAAAAATTGCACCGTGAAGACAAAAAGAACAATCCAAGCAACTCTGCAAAAAGGTTATTGAAAAGCACAAGTCAGGAGATCAATACAAGAACATTTTCAAGTTATTGAATACCCTTTGGCGTAAAGTCAAGTCAATCATCAAGAAATGGAAAGAATATTGCACAGCTATAAGTCAGCCTAGAGCAAGCTATTCTCAAAAAACGAGTGACCGTGCAAGAAGGGGACTAGTGAGGGAGGGAGGCCACCAAGAGACCCATGACAACTCTGGAACAGTTACAAGCTTCAGTGGCTGAGACGGGAGAGACTGTGCATACAACAACTGTTGCCCAGGTGCTTCACCAGTCACAGCTTTATGGGAGTGTGGCAAAGAGAAAGCCACTGTTGAAAAGAACCTCATGAAATCTCAGCTACAGTTTGCCAGAAGGCATGTGGCAGACTTTGAAGTCAACTGGAAAAGGTTCTATGGTCTGATGAAACCAAAATTGAGCTTTATAGCCATCAGACTAAATGCTACATTTGGTGTAAGCCAAACACCACACATCATCAAAAACACACCATCGCTACCGTGGAGCGTGGTGGTGGCTACATCATGCTGCGGGGTTGCTTCACTCCAGCAGGCCCTGTAAGGCTTGTGATGTTAGGGATGCAGAAAATAGTGAGATTTGTTTTCCATCCAGAAATGACCCCAAGCATAAAGCAAAGCTACACAGGAATGGCTTAAAAACAATAAAATGGACAAGTCAGAGTCCAGAGCTCAATCCAATTCCGGCCGGACTTGAAAAGGACTGTTCTCTCACGATCCCATGTAATCTGACTGATCTTGAGAAGTTTTGTAAGGAAGAATGGGAAAAATTGCAGAGTCTAGATGTGCAAAGCTGGTAGAGACCTATCCTCACAAACTCAAGGCTGTAATTGCTGCCAAAGATGTATCTACTAAATATTGACTTGAAAGTGGCAAGTAATTAAGCAATCAATTATTTTGTGTTTAATAATTGTAATAAATTTGGACCAATTTGTAGAAATTTGTTTTCTCTTTGACACAGAAAAATCTTTTCTGTTGATCATTGTCAAAAACACCTAAATTAAATCCACTGTGATTCAATGCTGTAAAACAGTAAAACATTACAACTTCCAAGGGACAGGTGAAGACTTTTTATGGGCACTGTATCACATACAAAAGAAGATAGATAGTTATGGTTATTGAGGTCAATCAACCCTGCCACACAATATCACAGCAGGAGTTCCTCTGGGCAGTGCTTCAAAGACTTCACTTCCGTCACAAGATCAGAGATCAGGATGTTCTCCAATGGTTTCACAATGTACAAATCCATGTACATCTTCTTAGTAAAGGAAACCACCCATGCCAGCATGCAGCATAAGCCAGACAACATCAATGCAAGATAACATTTGCAACAAAAGAGCACCTGGCATTCCCACCTCCTAAAAGAGAGAAACTAATCAGTTGGACTTGACTTCAATAATATTACCATTATCAGAACTCCCACTGTTTATATTCTGGTTCTCACCACTCAGCAGAAACTCAAACAGACCAGTCAAGAAACTACCGTAACTGTAAGAGCAGTATTTTGCTGCAAGTCATTCCCCTTCTGACAGCTTACAGCTTTTTTCCCCAACTCCAAGGAATAACGCAGGTGTGTGTTGAAATACCTTCCCCTTGCCTAGATGAATATCATTCCCACTTTGAAGCTCAACACCATCCTTGCTAAAATAGCTCAAGTAATTTCCAGATACAACACTGAACAGGCACTCCCCACCCCCTACTAGTAGTGCATGGTCGATGTAATTACTCACCAAGGCTGGTCTCACAGCATCTCCCATTGAAAAGGACAAGATCACCACTTTCATGGAAAAAGACCTCAGACTGCAACCTGCACTCCAAGACGACCACTGCTCTGATATGGACATGTAATGCCGGCCCTTCTTCATCACTTGGTCTAAGTTTTAGAACTCCTTATACAAAAGAACTGTGGTGTACATCACAGAAGAACTGAACCACAACATTCACAAGAACAGTATGGGTGACTATAAATACAGCTCTTGCTACCAATGTCCAAGACACTAATACAAATAACACAGAAAATAACATTTTGTCAGAGAGAAGAGGCAATTGAAAATATTTTCAAACATCTGATGTAAGGCTATGACACAAAATACTGGCAATGACTTTCATAGAAACATAGAAAACCTACAGCACAATACAGACCCTTCAGCCCACAATGGTGTGCTGAACATGTACTTACTTTAGAAATTACCTAAGGTTACCCATAGCTCTATATTCTTCTAAGCTCCATGTATCTATCAAGGAGTCTCTTAAAAGATCCTATCGTATCTGTCTCCACCACCATCGCCGGCAGCCCATTCCACGCACTCACTCACCACTCTCAGTATAAAAAACTTACCCCAACAACTCCTCTCTACCTATCTCCAAGCACCTTAAAACTGTGCTCGCTCATGTTAGCCATTTCAGCCTTGGGAAAAAGCCTCTGACTATCCACATGACCAATGCCTCTCATCATCTTATACACCTCTATCAGGTCACCCCTCATCCTCCATCGCTCCAAGGCGAAAAGGCCGAGTTCACTCAACCTATTATCATAAGGCATGCTCCCCGATCCAGGCAAGATCCTTGTAAATCTCCTCTGTACCCTTTCTATAGTTTCCACATCCTTCCTGTAGTGAGGTGACCAGAACTGAGCACAGTACTCCAAGTGGGGTCTGACTGGGTCCTATATAGCTGTAACATTACCTCACGGCTCTTGAACTCAATCCCACCGTTGATGAAGGCCAATGTACCATATGCCTTCTTAAGCCCACAGTCAACCAGCGCAGCAGCTTTTGGTGTCCTATGGACGCAGACACCAAGATCCCTCTGATCCTCCACACTGCCAAGAGTCTTACCATTAATACTATATTCTGCCATCATATTTAACCTACCAAAATGAACCACCTCACACTTATCTGGGTTGAACTCCATCTGCCACTTCTCAGCCCAGTTTCGCAGCATATCAATGTCCCACTGTAACCTCTGACAGCCCTCCACACTATCCACAACACTCCCAACCTTTGAGTCATCAGCAAACTTACTAACCCATCCCTCCACTTCCTCATCCATGTCATTTATAAAAATCACGAACAGTCGGGGCCCCAGAATAGATCCCTGAGGAACACACCTGAACACAGACCTCCATGCAGAATATGACCCATCTACAACCACTTGTTGCCTTCTGTGAGCAAGCCAATTCTGGATCTACAAAGCCTCCTTACTTTCCCAATAACCCTTGCATGAGGTACCTTATCAAATGCCTTGCTGAAATCCATATGCACTACATCTACAGCTCTTCCTTCATCAATGTGTTTAGTCACATCCTCAAAAAATTCAATCAGGCTCATCAGGCACGACCTGCCTTTGACAAAACCATGCTGACTATTCCTAATCATATTATGCCTCTCCAAATTTTCATAAATCCTGCGTCTCAGGATCTTCTCCATCAATTTACCCACCACTTAAGTAAGACTCACTGGTCTATAATTTCCTGGGTTATCTCTACTTCCTTTCTTGAATAAGGGAACAACATCTGCAACACTCCAAACTTCCGGAACCTCTCCCATTCCCATGGATGATGCAAAGATCATCGCCATAGGCTCAGCAATCTCCTATCTCACTTCCCACAATAGCCTGGGGTACATCCCATCTGGTCCCAGCAACTTATCCAACTTGATGCTTTAAAAAAAGCTCCAGCACATCCTCTTTCTTAATGTCTGTATGTCAAGCTTTTCATTCTGCTGGAAGTCATTCCTACAATCACCAAGATCCTTTTCCGTAGTGAATACCGAAGCAAAGTGCTCATTAAGTACCTCTGCTATCTCCTCCGGTTCCATACACACTATTCTGCTGTCACACTTAATCAGTCCTATTCTCTCATGTCTTATGCTCTTGTGCTTCACATACTTGTAGAATGACTTGGGGTTTTCCTTCATCCTGCTTGCCAAGGCCTTCTCTTGTCCCTTTCTGGTTCTCCTAATTTCATTCTTAAGCTCCTTCCTGCTAGCTTTATAATCTTCTAGATCTCTATCATTACCTAGTGTTTTGAACCTTTCACCCTGCTAAAGAAGCTATCGATCTGCTGAGTTTGGGTTTTCTTCTCCTGATTCCAGCATCTGCAGTCTCACTTCCAGGTAACAGAATAAGTTAAATTGCTCTTCATTAAGATCAATGGCCTCAATGGTCTGAACGAGCTCTTTTCATACACTAACCATTCTGGTAATCCAATAGTAGAATTCTAGCATAGGTGAGCATAAATTTCGACATGGGAATAGTGTAGCCTCAGTTGAAGCAAAAGCTAGGCCTCAAGCCTCGGGCTTGCCTGCTGCTGAAGAACGCAGAAGAGACGCAGAAGTGCTACAGCCTGGTTGAGCTTGGCTGAGGCCTGATCTGGCCCATTAGTGCTGCCCTCCCGAGTTTGAATAGTGGAATGACAGGCCAGATTGCGTGCATCTAAACACTGCCGGGATACTGTACCATCGATTGCTGAACACTGTCGCTCAGGATCTTGGACTACACATGCTTCTTTTTTCGAATGAATATGCTTCTTTGCTTGATATTTTGAATTATGTTACTCGCTATTTTTGAATGTTTGCTTACCGTTTTGCACTTTGGCCCCAGAGAAATACTGTCTCACTCAGCTGTATCAACATACGGTTTGAATGATAATTGATTTGATTTGAAACTTAGTAGGCTGTATGCCTAATACTCTGCAATCACATTTCTGAACATGCCACAGTTTCAAAGTCCTGACAAAGTCACGAATGACACTACTGACCTCCTGTGCTGATCCCATACCATCCATCTTATCCAATCAGTCAAGAGTCTACGGTGGCCTCCCTCCCCAATCCAACTATGATCTGATTTTCCCCCCCAAAGAACCATTCTTAACTCTCTCCTATTTTTAATCTAAACACTGTTGCTCAGTATCATTTAAGGACAAGATGGACAGTGGATTCCAGTTAATTGGGACGCATCAGGACCAGTACATTTTGGCCTAATTCAGCAGCTGCACCAATTAGCCAAAGTTTCATGGAAATAGTTAAAAAGATATAAAAACACAAACTACTGTTCAACGGAGTAACAAATTATGTATTTAAATGAAATACAGAATAAATTAAAACACTGCCAATACTACTATAGGACTACAAAACTGTGTGCAAGTTCCTAATAGTTATCAACAGAGGAATTCAGCCAGTGTATGTTGTTGTGTTCTTTGGATTGACAGTAGAAAGACAAAATCTACAGACATCTATTGCAGATTATGGCCTGCCTTCATACAATGCTTTCGATGATTGCACACTCCAAATCTTCATTTTCATTGTAATGTTCAAGATGACTGTCAATACCTCAAATTCTTCATAGTACCCAACTTACTGAAGGTACTTTCACTCTCAGTCATTTCCAGCATATCCAAGCCTGAATGTTTGAGATCACAGTGAGCAAAACAATTCTGAATTGCCTTAATGCTCATTTCTAGCTAACTATCAGTGACAAAAGTCACTGCTTTTTGAACATAAAAGATGCACTATTTAAAAACTGCTTGGTCTCAGCACAGCATAGAGTCTAACGCCTACACAAATGCATGCGACTGACTGTAGTTGGATATTGTTCAACAACAGTCTTCTGTCCCAAATAAGCAGCACAGTGCCCCAAATAAATGAAGGAGATATCATCTATTTTCTCGATTAGATTTGTTCTTTAAGAGTTGGCCCAAATAAGCAGCTACCCCAATTAACTGAAGGCCCAATTAACCAGAATACACTGTACTGACTTAGTCATGCAAGCTGGCGTCCCCTAGCTCCACTGATTAAATTAAAACCTGGAAGGTACAGCATAAAAATATCAGAATCCGGATTATTATCATCATCAGCATGTGTCCTGAAATTTGTTAACTTAGCAGCAGCAGTTCAATGCAATACATAATATAGAAGAAATATAATAAAATAACAATAATAAATAAATCAATTACTGTATATGTATCTTGAATAGAATAAAAATAGTGCAAAAAACAGAAATAATATATATTTTAAAAAGTGAGATAGTGTTCACAGGTTTAGTGTCCATTTAGGAA
Source organism: Hemitrygon akajei (assembly GCF_048418815.1). Taxonomy (NCBI): domain Eukaryota; kingdom Metazoa; phylum Chordata; class Chondrichthyes; order Myliobatiformes; family Dasyatidae; genus Hemitrygon; species Hemitrygon akajei. Next base: position 138,883,785 of record NC_133126.1, read on the forward strand.
TCAGACAGCAGAGGGGAAGAAGCTGTTTCTGAATCACTGAGTGTGTGCCTTCAGGCTTCTGTACCTCCTACCTGATGGCAACAGTGAGAAAAGGGCATGCCCTGGGTGTTGGAGGTCCTTAATAACAGATGCTGCCTTTCTGAGACACTGCTCCTTGAAGATGTCCTGGGTACTTTGTAGGCTAGTGACCAAGATGGAGCTGACTAGATTTACAACCCTCTGTAGCTTCTTTCAGTCCTGTGCAGTAGCCCACCCCCCCCCCATACCAAACAGTGATGCAGCCTGTCAGAATGCACTCCATTCTCCTTACTCCCGAATCTGCTAGTCATCTATGCACCAATGACAAATACTCAACCAACCACATACATACTCTTAAGATAATGGAGAAAAAGGAACACACAGATGAAACAAATCTAATTATTTCACTATGCCTCCAGCTGGAAAGACCTTAAGTTCTGGAATTCCCACTTTCAAACTTTTCCACTTCTTTCCTTCTTTAAGATGCTCCTTGAGATCTCTCTGGATATGAATCATATGCCCTGCTAATGTGCGATATTTCTCGAACATTGTCCTGCATAAACATTGACAAATTGGTCTGTTATCGCTAAATGTACTGGGGTACAGTGAAATACTTTGCTCTGTATGCTTCCATAAAGATCATTTCATCACATCAGTACACTGAGGTGGTACAAAGGAGAAGATTGAGGATTGTTTCATGCCATTTCCAATACACAGGTGTAAAGGAGAAAGAAATGATTGTTACCTCCAGATCCAATGCAATACAATAATAAATAATAATAATAAAGCATAATAAAAAGACAATAAATATAAATACTCTGACAGGAAATGATAAAGCAGTGGCAACTGGGGACATGAAGGATTAATGGGCAGTGGTGATGATCAGCCTTACTGCTTGGGGAAAGTAACTGTTTTTGCATTTGGTAGTGCTGACCCTCGCTCCCTGGTGGGAGTAGGACATGCAACCCATGAGGAAGGTGGGTAGGATCCTTCATGATAATGCTGGCCCTTTTCTGGCACTTTCTGTACACGTGCCCTGATGGTGGGAAGGCTACCTGTTCTAGGGACTTGCTGACCGCTGCAGAGTAGTTTCCATAGCATGCAATGGTGCAACATGTTAGGATGCTCTCTACTGCACATCTGTAGCAGGTAGTGAGAAATGATGTGTACAGTCCAACTCTCTTCAGCCTCCTCAAAAAGTAGAGGTGTTGATGAAATTTCTTGATGGGGTAGGATGCAACGTGTTGATGCCACTAAAAAGAAGGCAAGACAGTGGCTATACTTCATTAGGAGTTTAAGGAGATTTGCTTGTCAACTAAAATACTTGAAAACTTCTATAAATGTACAGTGGAGAGCATTCTGACTGGCTGCATCACCGTCCAGTATGGGGGGGGGGGGGGGGCAGTGGAGTAGCTGCTGCACAGGATCAAAGTAAGTTGCAGATACTTGTAAAATTAGTCAGCTCCGTCATGGGTACTAGCCTCCGTAGTATCCGAGACATCTTCAAGGAGCGGTGCCCAAGTACGGCAGCGGTCATCATTAAGGATCCCCACCACCCACAGTGTTTCTGTTCCAGAAAACAGTCACAATTGAAAATAAAGTGGAAATAATAAAGCAATCAGAAAGAGGTGAAATGCCATCGGTCAATGGAAAAGTGTTAGGCTCCATTCAGAATAAAGTGAGAATAATGGAGCTAGTGAAGGCCCTGCCCCGATGAAAGCTACAATTATTACTAAGCAACGCAGTGGCTTAATTATTGAAATACATACGTTTCTTAAGTATGTATGCATTGAAAGGTAAAATATATACTATATACTAAGACATATGTTTGACTAACTGATGCTAAATAATACCAGATGTACCTGTTCTGACTTAGAGAACTTCTGGGTTTTTTTTCGATTCCCGATCCGCAGTAACCTATACACATTCTCCCGTATACTTTAAATCTCTAGGTTACTTATAATACCTAATACAATGTAAATGCTATGTAAATAATTTTTATACTGTATTGTTTAGGGAATAATGACAAGGAAAAAAAAGTCTGTACATACTCAAACAACGAGTGTGGGAGAGAGAACTTCTGGGTATTCCTGATTCATGGTTGTCTGAACCCGCGCATAAGGAAGGCCGACTGTATTTGACTGTACTGCTGTCATAAGGTTAATGAATTTCATGGCATATGCCAGTGATATTAAATCAGATTCTGATTATTATTTTCACATTTTAACATTACTATAAAGAAAACTAAAGTTTTGTCCAACCATGCAACTATTTGTTCTTTTGAAGCCAAGATTAATCAAAGTGCATTGAGATTAATGAGAAGTATTTGACACATATGCACAAAAGGCTACATATTAAGAGATTTTACTTTCCTCCCAATGCCAGTGTAACAGCACCTGCATGTCCAATGCATGAATGACATTATCTTCCCACGTATGCACATGATCCAGAATGGATTCTGTTGCACATTATAATGAAATCAAAGGGAACTGGACTGCTGTTTTTAATATTCATTATCAAAAAGCATCATAATATCTTATAATTTATCCAGTTGGGATTAAGCCATTAAACAAAATTCCTGTTTCCAAGAACTGTAGGTAATACCTCAGAGAGCTAGGTTTGCCGACATAAGGTTTCATTTTTTTGTTAATTTGAGTAAAGAGGTCACTTCACAGTCATCTCAATTTCACTGTCTTCCCTCCATTACAACCATCTTGTTCCATTTTCTAATCAACCTACTTATTACATTCTTATTTTATTCAGCCTGCCCATCACAGGACTGCTAATCCTTGATTTCTATAGCCATCTCTATTCCGCTGAAACATTGATTTTGATTTACCTGCTGTCACTGATGTAACAGGAAGCCTGGAATTAGCACTATCTTTCACACCTATGCAAATAGACCAAACAATACTAAGGTTTATGACTGAATTACACATAACCACAATTACAAATAATACTTTGCATGTCCCCTGTGAAATCTGCAGTTACTGAAAACTGCCACAAAAACAAACTATTTCTTTACATGAAGTCATATCAAGGCATAGATGCATTGTTACAGGATTCTCAGAACACACAGTAACCCTTGGCTCTCATTAATGTAGCGCAAATTAGATGAGCAACAGTTAATTGAAATGCCACTCTACAAGAATTCCAGACTTTTTAAAATGAAGACATCAGCTTGCTCCTTTCACAAAGAAGAGAAAATCTGCAGACGCTGGAAATCCAAGCAACTCACACAAAATGCTGGAGGAACTCAGCAGGCCAGGAAGCACCTATGGAAAAGAATACAGTTGATGTTTCAGGCCGAGACCCTTCATCAGATCAGGACTGGGAAAGAAAGATGAGGAATCAGAGTAAGAAAGTGGGGGAAGAGGAGGAAGAAACACCTGGTGATGGGTGAACCTTGGAGGTGGGAGGGGTGGCGTAAAGAGCTGGGAAGTTGACTGGTGAAAGATACAGGGCTGGAGAAGGGGGAATCAAGGGGGAATCTGATAGGAGAGGGCAGAGGGTCATGGAAGAAAGAAAAGGGGAAGCACCAGGAGGCCCTAGGCAGATAAGATGAGAGAGGAAATGGGAATGGGGAATGGTGAAGGAGAGGGACGTTACTGGAAGTTCAAGAAATCGATGTTCATGCCTTCTGGTTGGAGGTGTGGCCTGTAGCCTCATCGCAACAGTAGAGGAGGCCATGGACTGACATGTCAGAATGAGAAAGGTGGTCAGGGAGATCCGGCTATTTCTGGTGGACAAAGCGTAGGTGCTCAGCGGAGCCGCCTCCCAATCTGCATTGGGTCTCACTAATATACAGGAGGTTACACCGGGAGCAGCAGATACAGTAGATGACGTGAAGTGCCCCAAACAGTTCTTCCAGGTGAGGCATGAGTATCCATTTCTCAAATTTCCGGTAGTGCCATCCCATCACCATTCCCATTTGCCCTAATTTCCTTAATCTGCCCATCAGCTCCCTCTGCTACTCCTCCCTCTTTTCTTTCTTCTATGGCCTTCTGTCTATTAGATTCCCCTTTCTCCAGCCCTTTATCTCTTTCACCATTCAACTTCCCAGCTCTTTACTTCACCCCCTCCCACCCCTGGTTTCACCCATCACCTTGTGTTTCTTCCTCCCCTCCCCCACCTTCTTACAGTAACTCCTCATCTTTTATTCCAGTTCTGATGAAGGATCTGAAAGGCTGGCAATACTCTTTTCCATAGCTTGCTCCTTTTCTAGCTCTTCAACTACAGGGATAAAAAAACCAAATATATTAGAATCTGAACAGAATGGTTTAAATTCAATGCTGTAAAAGTTAAAATCAATCAGTCGATGCTATTACACTAGCCAATGGTTGGAAACAAGATGGGAACATTTTTAGCATGGCCTTAGATCAATCCTAATCACTTATAGCTATGGAACCTTGAGTACTAATTGACATGGAAGTTACCCAATCTCTTATTCTAGTTAGGAACAGTGGCGTCACAAAATATTCTTTTAAACCCCTGCAGGACTAAGATAAATGCTGCATATCTTGAGTTCTCTGGCAGAATTCTGCCGGGTTTTCTTTAAATCTGCTTCAACATTTACACTACCCACACATGCATCTGGTAGCTCCTTTTAGGTCTGTTCCAATGACAGATTTGTTCGTTGACTGTGCTAATCTAGCAATTCACCAAATAAGGATTTCCCACATTTTACCCCCAAATTTACTCGGCTGTCTGGCTAATGAACTGAAGATTTGAAAGCAACTCAACAGCCCCCTGAAAAGGTTAATAAATGAAGGGAATAAAGAAGCATGGCAAATTATAACTGAAGGCATTCTGTTCATTGCATCTGTGCCTGTTAAAAATGAGATATCCAACCTATCCGCCTTCCAGCGATTGGTCTGTAGTCTTGCTGGTTACTGCTTTACAAGTAGACATTCAAGTGCTGTTTACATTTGACATGGAGGTTTCTGCCTCCACCATTCTTTCAGGCAGTTAATTCCCAACTCTTACTTCCAACCTGGTGAAAGCATTTTCTTCGTATTCCCAATGGGTGCAGCAATTTTGTTAAATCGTTGCCCTTTGGTTTTTGAACGTGCTACAAATATAAATAGCTCCCACTTACCAAGCATGCCTTTGCCAGAAAACAACTTATCCAAATCCACACTTGCCTCATTCTTTCTGCTGCCATCAAAATTGGCCATACTCCAATTTAGAATCTCAATTCAACGACCAGACCTATCATTCACCATAATTATCTTGCAACTAATGGAATTATGATCACTAGATCCCAAGTTCTCCATACACACACTTCTGTCACCTGCCCTAATTAGGAGATACAATATCACGCTCTAATTGGGATGTCTATATGTTAATTGAGGGAACTTTCCCGAACACACTTGACAAAACTCTATCCAATCCAGTCCTTTTACAGTATGGGAGTCCCAGGAAGTGTATAGAAAGAAACAGAATTTGAATCAGATTTAATATCACCGACAGCTGTTGTGAAATTTGTTGTTTTGCAGCAGCAGTACAGTGCAATAAAAATATTATATATTGCAATAAGAAATATATACAAAAAAAAATTAAATAAGTAATGCACAATGAGCAAAACTATTGAAGTAGTATTCATGGGTTGGTTCATTGCCCATTCAGTAATCTAATGGCAAAGGTTATCTTAAAACACTGAGTGCATCTCTTGTAACTCCTCTCTGATGGAAAGTAAAATCACCTGCTAACAGAACCTTTTATTTCTTGCAGCTGTCTGTTCTCTCTCTACAAATTTGCTCCTCTAAATCCCCTGACGACTGGGTGGTCTATAACATAATCTCATTAACGTAGTCACCGTTTTCTTATTCTTCAGTTCAAGCCTCAATAGATGAGCCCTCCAGTCTGAGCAGTACCATAACATTTTCCACAATAAGTCATGCCAGCCCTCCTTTATCATGCCTAAAGCAACAGAATACTGGGATACAGAGCTATAAATCCTGCCCTTTCTGTAACCAAGTCTCACTAATAACCACCATTTCATAATTCCACGTGCTGATCCATGCTCATGTACTAGGCTCATGCACCTTACCTACAATATTTCATGCATTGAAATAGATGTAACTCAGCCTTAGTCCAACCATGCTCAAGCTCAACTTTTCAGTTTCTGCCCTTGTGTTCAGACTTAACATCTACTTTCCCCACTGCCGCCAAACTAGCTGTTCCAGGCACCCTGCTTCCCAGACTCCTGCAATTCTAGCTTAAAACCCTCAGAGCAGTACCAGCAAGCCTTCCCACAATATATTGGTCCCCTTCCAGTTCAAGTGCAAACCATCTCCTTTGAACATTTCCTGGAGAGAGCAGAATAATCCATACTCAATAGTGTACAAAACAGTATACTTCTTATAGAGGGGAATGGTCTATCCTCATTCTAGTAAAATTGGCCTTCTCCAATTAAGAACCTTTAATCCTATCTCATCCCTGTAATTTTCAACAACGATGTTAAATCGAACTAAATTCTGAACACTACCACAAAAGTGACCTGTCACCAGCCCAACTTCATCTTCTTGAACTCTATCCAAAATTTATACCAATTCCCACCACTAACCCTCTTACAGGACCTTCTGGATACTGACTTAAGAGTTCTGCATCTTCTACACCTTTCACACTAACCATATTACTTGATGTTCAGTTAAATGAAATCCTCTATTGCTACTGCCTTAATCCTTTTGCACATGAAGAGAAAACTTCTGACATCTCATAACAAATCGCAAGAAAAAAATGACTAGAATTTTTGCAAAAGTGGTTGCAAAGTAAGAAAACACTTTCAATCACAACACTAAATACATTTTCTGATAAAGCTCAGAAATTAAAGACAATAAATGTAGCAATAGAGCATTTAGCTCTATTGAAATTTTATTAGTAGCTTTGAAGAAAAGTAGTAAATAGTTTATAAGACACATGCACAGAATTTTACTGCAATCAACCTCAGAGTTAGGAATGTAGTTCAGCTGCATTAGAGCACGTTTGCAAGTGCAAGACCTTGAAGAGGATATGCTAAAAATAAGGGAATCTTTGGGTTCTGAAAGTTGTTAAAAAGAACACTTGGTTTTTCATTCCTCCATTTGTCTCCTCATTTCTCCTGATGGGACTGATTCTTAGTTGGATCACTCCTTGAGTATCATTCACCAAGATGAATCAACTACATGGTCATTATTTAGATGCCTACCGTATGTGCTAGTTGGTGTTTAATAAAGGAAAGCTTAACATGCTGTCAAAATGTGGTCCATGAGGCCAATCACAGAATCTAGAGGGATTTACAGGACTTCCCTATGTACCATCCCAATATCTGGGTCTGATGTATCCAGAAGCATAACACATTGCCTTAAACTTGACAAAGCACTTAAGCATGCACCCACAAAATCAAGAAGAATGTTATTGCCTTCAGTTAAATCTGTTTAATTTCAATACCAGCCAAAAAGAGGGCACCTTGCAGACTTTCTCCTCGCAACCTCAAAAAGGATAATTAACATCATTTTCTCAGATGCTAACAAATAGCAGAACAAGGACAACCTGAAGTCCAAATTCACACTTTCATCACTATAGGTCAACAAAACTGAATAGAGAGATACCCACTAGTGAAATTGTAGGCAGTTTCTAGAGTAGGTGACATGGTCGGCACAACATTGCGGGCCGAAGGGCCTGTAATGTGCCGTAGATTTCTACATTCTATCTTCTAATTTGTCTTCGGGTCATTTTAACTATGTATAAAGATACCCAAATTTTCTGTAATTCTAAATGCAGTGATCATCTTTAAAAGGTCCAGTTATGGTGTCTGCAACAACAATGAGCTTAAGGACCAGCAGTGTATTCAGTTTATTTCAATTTCACTGGAAATGTTTGCATGAAATTAAGCCTTGAGCACTCACTGGCACCCAACACCATCAGAGAGCGGAGATTGAAACAGGCCTTCTTTTCTGCATAATACACTACTGCCACAGCAATAATACTAAATTCTTGCAATCCGAGTAACCTTCACGAGCAAGGCATACAAAATTAAGTTTGCCAAATTCATTATATCAAAGATAAATACTGTGCTATATTCATACTCACTAACGATCGTGCCCTGCAGTACAGAGTTGGCCTGTCACTGCTTCAGGCTGACAAGAAATTGGCTTCCCTTTTAGCCACTCGGCAGGACTTCTGTTGTTAAAGTTGGTGACTACAATTTATAACAAACAACTGCTCAAACTGAACTATGTTTCTGATCAAAAGTCCAAACACAGAACAAACAGTATCCTTTGAGGGAGTAATATTAATAAACACTCACCATAAAGAAGTGCCAGTATTTTGAGTAGAATTATAAAGTCCTCAACTGACCTCGCTCATAAACACGCAGTGGTGTCCGGGAAACTTCTGCAGAGATGCCACTAACTGTATACAAGCTCAGATGCACTTTCAGTGAGGAAAAACAACTTAGAGAAATCTAAGAAAGAGCGAGAAAGCCAGAATCCTGGACCAATTCAACTTGCATTGCAGACCTGTGGGAAACACTCGTCAGTGGCGTCGTTAGCAGCAAAAGGGGACAAAAGTGTTTTCTGACTCTGTGTGAAGTCAGACAGCCAGACAAACAGTTAAAGCAAAACCTGCAGGCGAACACAACAATCACATCTGATAAAACATGTACCGTTTCAACACAGGGCAGTGTTAAAAGACCTCGCTTTCAGTGGAAGAGTATGACCGACGGCCCAGATGGAGAAGTCTCCAGATGAAGCGAGTGCAATACCCTGCCGTGAAAGCTGATCCAGCTGATCTCATCACATCGGGCTACTAATTCACTGATCTGGGAATGAGGAACAGATGGTGACGCCCTTTCCTTCAACCACCGCACACAGGCTTGCTGCCCGAGTCCACGACCAGACTAAGAATTAAATTGGTGGCAGAGCATTTTTCTTTATGTCATGTACACCCTGGAAGCCAATATGCTCACACAAGTCCACACGTGCACTACACCGATTACTAAAACGGAGACCAAATGGTGTTCTTAGAGCCGGGACAAAGATCATGCGACACTGAAGACCCATTGCAGGAAGCCATCTGGGGCCGCTTGAACCCCGGCAGATTGGCGTAGGTATGAATTGGCACCTTGAGACCACGTTGATGTGCAATACAAAAGCCACCCATTGTTCCTTCTTGGAGGGGAGCTGCAGGCATCTGATTACACAAGTGCACATTAAGCGAGAGCTCTCAGCTGGCAGACGTCAGGACAGATGGCAAACAATACAATGAAAGCAGATCGTCCAGGACCAGGATGATTTTCAAGTAGCAACATATTATGTTCGGAAACAAAAAAATACTCCAATTAATTTTGTAAACATATGTTTAAGAATGAAAGTAAGCCAATAGTCAAAATAAACCAGACTTCCGCCTATGAAACAAAACCTTGTATTAACTTCAACTCTTATCTTTTAAAAAAGTCCTAAAGTTGAAAGTTAGCTTTTTAAAAGCTATTTTTAATGCATTTACTCACTGTTAAGTGAGAACAAGAAACAAGATATCACAGGGAGAAACAGGGTTTGCAAACGGTTATGAAAGATTAAATAAAGTCGACTGAGTCTCAGCATAGATAACACGCAGTCACCTTAAATAAGTAAAATAACCAAAACTGTAACCAAGCCAGCCTGCTCTGGGGAAAAATAATATTGTTATAGACCTTACATTTTAAGCATATGAATGAATCGCATTATAGATGTTAATAGTGTAGAACTAATAGACATTTTTGACAATGTATTTTCTGTCTGGCCACAATCAAATTCAATTTCAGAAGAACAACGAGGGAGGAAGAGGCAGGGACGGAGGGACGGACAGATTAGACAGTGCATATGGAGCATCACAAATCAGTTAAACTCACTGCCATGTGCAGCTAATCTTTGGAACGAGGCCAAGGCACCTGCAAGGATAGGACAAAGTCATTATTACCATGGATCAGAGGTAGATACAAAATCTATTGCAAATGGTGGGTCACCAGGTGGTCTGCAGATCCTCTTAATCAGTGTGCGCAACACATGAATAAGCTTTTATCACCTCTTCTACAAATCAATAATATTAAATGCCTACATTCAAGTTTTCACTGAATACTCAATTCAAGAGATTTCAAACACAAATCAAACAGACGATAACTCAACTCCTATTTAAAAAAATTATCTCTGCAGGGAATGTCCTGAAACAGCATCAAAAGTCATATCCTGGAAGTGCTGCCATCAGGAAGAAATTATAGGACTCACACAGCCAGGTTCAGGAACCTCTTGACCATCACGTTCTTGAACCAAAGGGGATAACTTCACTCGCCCCATCGCTGAAATGCTCCCTCAATCTTGCAGCTATATAGAAGCCTGGTCAGACCCCATTAGGAGCACTGTGCTCAGTTCTGGTCACCTCTCTACAGGAAGGATGTGGAAGCCATAGAAAGGGTGCAAAAGAGATTTACAAGGATGTTGCCTGGATTGGGGAGCATGCCTTATGAGAAAAGGTTGAGTGAACTCGGCCTTTTCTCTTTTGAGCGACGGAGGATAAGAGGTGACCTGATAGAGGTGTACAAGATGATGAGAGGCACTGATCATGTGGATAGTCAGAGGCTTTTTCCCAGGGCTGAAATGGTTGCCACAAGAGGACACAGGTTTAAGGTGCTGGGGAGTAGGTACAGAGGAGATGTCAGGGGTGAGTTTTTTTACTCAGAGAGTGGTGAGTGAATGGAATGGGGTGCTGGCAACGGTGGTGGAGGCAGATACAATAGGGTCTTTTAAGAGACTTTTAGACAGGTACAGGAAGCTTAGTAAAATAGAGGGTTATGGGTAAGCCTAGTAATTTCTAAGGTAGGGACAAGTTCGGCACAACTTTGTGGGCCGAAAGGCATGTATTGTGGTGTAGGTTTTCTATGTTTCTATCTATGGGCTCACTCTCAAGGACTTCTCATTCTATTCTTAATACTTAATGCATATTTACTTTTATTATTGTATTTTTTTACTTTCTCTCAGCTCAAGCTCGTAAAACCTGAGCTATGGGCATATCCAAGCACACTCATTTCTCAATTGCCAGGAACTCTCGGACTATTCTCGTGATGTTCAGTATTGTGGCTTTCTGAATATTTACATAAATATTGCTGTGTTGGTATTGTTGAATGCTATTCTGTAGTGACTTTCAGATTATACCAGTTATAGATATTATATTGGGGCAATGTATACCCTTTTCATGTTCCAAAGTCTTACAATTTCCTCCTTTAATTCAGCATATTTCTGATGTTTTTCACTTACTGATTTCAGTATGTTATCTGTGTTTGTAATGGCTATATTTATTAAGTAAATTGTTCTTGTTTTTCTCTCCTGCAATATTATATCCGGATGGTTATTAAAGATTGAACTATCTGTAAAAATGGATCAGCCGTTATATAATTTGTGGAACTCTAAAAACTGGATTGGGCTTGTTTTATAGTAAGGTATGGTTTTTTTTATGAGTTTGTATTTCAAAGCAAGATTTTGGAGAATGATTTTACCACTTGGTTGAGCCTGTGTAAGTAATCAGATTGAGTTAAACTGCTGCATGATCCTGTGATGTGTTGGATTGTTTCTAGTTTCTTGGCATTTTCTGCATTTATCATCTTGAATTTGTTGGTCTTTCATAATGTATTTTTGATAATTTTTACGTTATCCACCTAGTCTTGTATTGCCACAAAGAATTCCTCTGTTTCGAGAAAGAAGTCTCCAACTCTGAGCCAGGTGTTTCAACACTCCGTAGTCGACATCTCATCTGCTCAGATCATAGGGATGTCTTCAATGGAGGGTCATTCTCTTCCACTGGTTTACATTTTCTTCTGCAGTGATAACTTACTCACTTTTCTGGGTTGTGCTTTAATTTAAGTTTAGTGCTGTGTACTACTTATCAAAATTGCATATGCTCAAGTGAAGTGCTGAATCCTGTTTTTGTTGATAAAATTATATCCTTATAAGTTTTATCTGACTTGTGTAAATTCTTATGGCCATTATTCCTCTTCCTCATTTTGCCCAAGGTAGTATTAATGTAAGCATGTTCGAATGTACAAGGTGCTTTCTAAAATGTATCATTTCAGGTCCTATCTTTCTTTGTAAACTACCCAGATTGGTTTTGGACCAATATATTACGCCAACAAAATACATTAATAAGAGTACAACGATAGTGTCTATTACCTTTGTTATACTTGTGCTATTGAGCTTTTTTATGTATTTACCACAGATATTCACAAGCCTTTACACAAATTCTGTCAAAAGTTTTCCCTTTATCGTATTCTGATCCATTTTCGATGCTTGTTGATATCCTGGATACATAAATGTTAAATGTTCATCCATCAGTTATACTGTATCCTGCTGCTCTGCTTTGTATTCTGGCAGTTATTCCGCACCTTTGTTTAATGTTCGGCACTTATCTAGTACAAAGTTCATGTCAATATCTTTAGGAAATTGTTCTACTATTTGAATTAATTACTTTAGCTTTACTGATGAAGGAGTGTATAATTTCAAATCATCCATGTATAAAAGGTGTCAAGGTATAATTTGTTTCCTTGTTTTTGATTTGTTACCCTATTTCCTTCCGATTCAGTAAATTAGAGAGCAAGTTTAAAACTAATATTTTTTTTCTTTCGTTCGTATTTGCAGTTTGTTGTCTGTTGCAAATTGGTTGGCTGTCCATCCTGTTAGATGCAGTCCTTCAATTATTCCATTATGGTTCTTGGATTTAGACCATATATACAAGATATAGGAGCAGAATTAGGCCACTGGCCCATTGAGTCTGGTCTGCCATTTCATCATGACTGATCCCATTTTCCTCTCAGTCCCAATCTCCTTACTTCTCTCCATATCCCTACATTCCCTAACCACTCAAGATCTATCAACCTCTGCCTTAAATATATATAAAGACTCAGCCTCCACAGCTGCCTGTGGTAATGAATTCCATAAATTCACCACTCTTTGGCTAAAAAAATTCCTCATCTCCGTTCTAAAAGGATGCCCTCTATTCTGAGGCTGTGTCCTCTGGTCTTAGAACCCTCTCCAGCTTCAGCACATCCTTCTTAAGATAATGGGCACAGAACTGCTCACAATACTCCAAGTGAGGATTCACCAGTACTTTATAAAGTCTCAACATTACATCCTTGCTTTTATATTCTAGTCCTCTTGAAACGAATGCTAGCATAGCATTTGCCTACCTTACCAGACTCAACCTGCAAATTAACCTTCAGGTAATCATGCGTAAGGACTTCCACTCCCTTTGCACCTCAGTTTTTTGTATTTTCTCACCATTTAGAAAATAGTCAATCCTTTTATTTCTTCTACCAAAGTGCATGATCATACACTTCCCAACACTATATTCCATCTGCCACTTATTTGCCCATTCTCCTAACTTGTCTAAGTCCTTCTGCAGCTTCTCTTCTTCCTCCATTTATCTTCATATTGTCTGCAAATATTGCAACAAATCCATCAATTTCATCATCCAAATCATTCACATATATCGACAAAAAAAAATCAGTCCCAACACAGACTCCTGTAAAACACCACTAGTTACCGGCAGCCATCCAGAAAAGGCTCCGTTTATTTCCACTCTTTGCCTCCTGCCAATCAGTCACTGCTTTATCCACGCTAGAAATTTTCCTGTAATACCATGGGCTCGTAGCTTGTTAAACAGCCTCATGTGTGACACCTTGTCAAAGGCCTTCTGAAAATCCAAGCACACATCAACTGATTCACACACACATAATGCTGCAGGAACTCTGCAGGCCAGGCAGCATCTATGGAAAAATGCACAGTCAATGTTTTGGCTTGAGAGATCAATACAAATGCCTCCACCATCACTTCAGTCACCACTTTCAGAACCCTAGGCTATACACCATCTGGTCCAGGTGATTTATTTATTCAGACCTTAAAATTTCCCAAGAACTGACACCCAGAACTTCCACCATAATGTTAGTGTACTCAATAGTGATGCAAAATACTTCTTCAATTTGTCCACCATTTCCCTCTCCAGCATTGTTTCCTTGTAGTTCAACATCCACATCATCATAATGCCTTACATCGAGGCGAGAAGACTGCAACTAGCGGGGCACTGTCTACACCACCCTGAGCTACCTGCCGGCCTAGTCATCACATGGGAGCCCAAGCATGGGAGGATGAACCCTGGGCACCCCCAAGACTATGGTCAACACGCTCCTAGAGGATTGTGGCGCGATTAATGTAGATGACCTGAACACACTGATGAGGGAGAGGGAGGAGTGGAGAGTCCGTCATCGTGCCCAACGCCGTACCCCTAGGCCTGAGTTGACGTAGTAGTAGTCATCAATATCCACTCTCACCTCTTTTACACTCTGTGTCTGAAGAAACTTTTGGTATCCTTTTCAATATTATTGGCTAGCTTATTTTCGTATTCCATCTTTTCTTTCTTAATGACTTTTTTAGTTGCTTTCTGTTTGTTTTTATAAACTTCCCAATCCTCTAATTTCCCACTAATTTTTGCTCTATTATATGCCCTGTCTTTGGACTTTTTGTTGACTTTGACTTCTCTTGTTAGCTACGATTGTGTCATCATGCCTTTAGAATACTTCTTCCTCTTTGGAATGTATATACCCTGTACCTTTCGAATTGCTTCCAGTCATTGCCACCCTGCTGTCATCCCTGCCAGTGTGCTTTTCCAATCAATCCTGGCTATCTCCCTCTCATGCCTCTGTAATTCCCTTTACTCCTCCTTAAACCCTTTCCCTTTCCTGACTGTCATCCAGTTTCCTGTGTCCTACACCTTGAGTGCAACTATCTCTCTACATGTCCTATCTATCACCCCTTCAGTCTCCTGCACAATCAAGAGTTAATCCAGTTACAGCTCCAATTCCTTAACGCGGAGTGTGAGAAGCTGCAGCTGGATGGACACCTCGCTGTTGTAGTAGCCAGGATACTGGAGGTCTCCCTGCCTTCCCACATCCCACTAGAGAAGCAATCCACGATCCTGCCTGGCATCTGCACTGTCCTAACTGAGCAGATCTAAAGAAAGGAAGGAGAAAATGTAACCTAACCTCGAGCTATTCTTTCCTTTTGCTTTCTCTGACTGAAGCCTGGAAGAGCTAAAGCCTCAGGATCACCACTCTGACTGTCCACTGAGACGACAGCCGCTGTGACGATGGCTACTGCAATTGACCCTGCCTTCCTTTGTTTTCCTCTCGCTAATCAAAACAAATGCGGATTGGTTGTTGGTCAAAGCTCTATTACGCTGCAGCAACCGACTGCTCCATTTTCTACTCAGGCAAAAGACCTGAATGAAATCCCCTCCTCTCAAACTTCTCATGTCTGAATTGGTCATTGGTCAAAACTATTTTACTGACTATGCCTGTACAAACATAAACCTCAGCTGACATACATGTATGTTCATAAGCAATTTAGTTCCAACTTTGAAAACCACTCCGTTTTTAGTCTTCCAGGTGTCTCAAAGGCTGGACTGACAGAAAAGGGTGCACTTTGCAAAACTTGATCACCTTGCCTCAAATTGCTCCAGACCCTGCATAATTTATTAACAAATAGAGTTTCAAATCTAAGTGGAGCAATTTGAAAGCTTCCCACATTATATTTCTTACTAACAAATTATATTTTAATGCACTAAATTAACAGGAGCATTTAAAAAAGGTGGCAATTTTAATTTATCTTAAATTCTGCATCTTCATTACCCCTTAATGTGTCAGTACCTGAATGCATCCAGGCGGAACAGAGTTTGACGGACAGGAAATTTAATAACTTTTCTCATTTTCTCACTGGCATGCCGTAGCTGACAATTTTTTCCAAACATTCCTTGATGCTTGTGGACTGGAAGTGGTTATAGGGTCGTAGAGACTTAAACCTCAAAATAGGCTTTGACCCCTATCGATCCCTTCCCCCATGTCCATGCCAACCAAGAATCCATCCATACTAATCCTATTAACCAGCATCTTGTGCCTTCTCTGATTTAGTGATCAAGTGCATGTCTAGTTATTTCTTCAAAAACTTTGTTCCTCCTCCACCCACCTTCCCCACCAGCATTTTCCTGGCAATTCAGCGGACAATGGGGGCACCTGCCAGAGGTACAAAAAATTATGACAGGCATGATATGGTACATAGCAGTAGATAACATTCTGACCGCAGTAGAAATGTCTCATGCTGAGTGGCATTGGTTAGGCTAAGTGCTAAGTGGTTCAGAGAAGGTTTTTCATCCAGAGGATAATTGGAACTCAGAATACTTTGTGATTCAATTTCATTTGAAATTGCTGAGGCCGCAACTAAGTTTTAGTTACACTGCCCTAGGAATGATGCCATTAAACTGGGAAGAGATCAGAGGAAAGTTATAAGGATACTGCCAGGACTTGAGGGACTGAATCATGGAGGGCTATGGTCCAGGCTGATGGGACTAAGAAGATTAAGGGTTTGGCACGGACTATATGGGATGAAAGGACTGTTTCTGTAAAACCCTCAAAACTATAGGCGTTAAATATATGCTGTGATTCATACAAGCACTGCTGTTTAATAGAAAGAGAAAACCTGTGATTCTTTATTAGAATTATGGGGAAGGGAGAGGAGGGGAAAAGCCAAATTATCACATTCATGACTCAAATCAGGCAATTTGCTTTATCAAGCTCCACTTAACAGCCTTTTTATTTATTTACACAGCTTTCAGTACAATACATAATAGCGCTCAATACACAAAACATGCACTAAGTTGTACAGAGCAAACATGAGGAAATCTGCAGATGCTGGAAATTCAAACAACACACACAAAATGCTGGTGGAACACAGCAGGCCAGGCAGCATTTATAGGAAGAAGCACTGTCGACATTTCGGGCTGAGACCCTTCATCAGGACTCAAGGGTCCTGACGAAGGGTCTCGGCCCAAAACGTCGACAGTGCTTCTTCTTATAGATGCTACCTGGCCTGCTGTGTTCCACCAGCATTTTGTGTGTGTGCTGTACTAAGTTGTACAACTTATTTTATAACCGTTTTGGATTTTTATTTAAAAAGAAGAGAGGCTGTACTTGATCAGCTATTGGGAAATGAACCTCTCATTGGGAGAGCATTTTGGAGATAGTGATCACAAGTCCATCTCCTTTGCCATAGCTCTGGAGAGGGATAGGAACAGACAAGTTAGGAAAGTGTTTCAGCAGGTCGGGCAGCATCCATGGAAATGAGCAGTCAACATTTCAGGCCGAGATCCGCCGTCCTCGGCCCAAAACGTTGACCGCTCATTTCCACAGATGCTGCCCGACCTGCTGAGTTCCTCCAGTGTGTTGTACATGTTGCTTTGACCAGAGCATCTGCAGTGTACTTTGTGTTTAGGAAAGTGTTTAATTGGAGTAAGGGGAAATATGAGGCTATCAGGCAGGAATTTGGAAGTATAAATTGGGAACAGATGTTCTTAGGGAAATGTACGGCAGAAATGTGGCAAATGTTCAGGGGATGTTTACGTGGAGTTCTGCATAGATACATTCCAATGAGACAGGGAAAGGATGGTAGGGTACAGGAACCATGGTGTACAAAGGCTGTTAGGCTGTTGTAAATCTGGTCAAGAAGAAAAGAAGAGATTATGAAAGGTTCAAAAAAAAGCTAGGTAATGATAGAGAACTAGAAGATTATCAGGCTAACATGAAGGAGCTTAAGAAATTAGGAGAGCTAGAAGGGACGATAAGAAGGAATTGGCAGACAGGATTAAGGAAAACCCCAAGGCATTCTACAAGTATGTGAAGAGCAAGAGAATAAGACATGAGAGAATAGGACCTATCAAGAGTGACAGTGGAAAAGTGTGTATGAAACCAGAGGAAATAGCAGAGGTACTTAATGAGTACTTTGCTTCAGTATTCACTACGGAAAAGGATCTTGGTGATTATAGGGATGACTTCCAGCAGACTGAAAATCTTGAGCACGTAGATATTAAGAAAGAGATTGTGCTGGCGCTTTTGGAAAGCATCAAGTTGGATAAGTCACCGGACCAGATAAGATGTACCCCAGGCTACCGTGGGAAGCAAGGGAGGAGACTGCTGAGCCTCTGGCAATGGTCTTTATGTCATCAATGGGGATGGGAGAGGTTCCGGAGGATTGGAGGGTAGTGGATGTTGTTCCATTATTCAAGAAAGGGAGTAGAGATAGCCCAGGAAACCACAGACCAGTGAATCTTACTTGAGTGGTTGGTAAGTTGATGGAGATGATCCTGAGAGGCAGAATTTATGAACATTTGGAGAGACATAGTATGATTAGGAACAGTCAGCATGGTTTTGTCAAAGGCAGATCATGCCTTACGGGCCTGACAGAATTTTTTGAGGATGTGACTAAACACAATGATGAAGGTAGAGTAGTAAATGGAGTGTATATGGATTTCAGCAAGGCATTTGACAAGGTACCCCATGCAAGGCTTATTGAGAAAGCAAGGAGGCATGGGATCCAAGGGGACATTGCTTTGTGGATCCAGAATTGGCTTGCCCACAGAAAGCAAAGAGTGGTTATAGACAGGTCATATTCTGCATAGAGGTCGATGACCAGTGGAGTGCCTCAGGGATTTGTTCTGGCACCTCTACTCTTCATGATTTTTATAAATGACCTGGATGAGGAAGTGGAGGGCTATCAGAGGTTACATTGGGACATTGATAGGATGCAAAAATGGGCTGAGAAGTGGCAGATGGAGATCAACCCAAATAAGTGTGAGGTGGTTCATTATGGTAGGTCAAATATGATGGCAGAATATAGTATTAATGGTGAGACTCTTGGCAGTGTGGAGGATCAGAGGGATCTTGGGGTCTGAGTCCACAGGACACTCAGAGCTGCTACACAGAGTTGACTCTGTGGTTAAGAAGGCATACGGTGCATTGGTCTTCAACAACTGTGGGATTGAGCTTAGGAGCCGAGAGGTAATGTTGCAGCCATATAGGACCCTGGTCAGATCCCACTTGGAGCACTGTGCTCAGTTCTGGTCCCCTCACTACAGGAAGGATATGGAAACCATAGAAAGGGTGCAGAGGAGATTTACAAGGATGTCGCCTGGATTGGGAAGCATGCTTTATGAGAATGGGTTGAGTGAACTCGGCCTTGGAGTGACGGAGGATGAGAGGTGACCTGATAGAGGTGTATAAGATGATGAGAGGCGTTGATCATGTGGATAGTCAGAGGCTTTTTTCCAGGGCTGAAATGGTTAGCACAAGAGGGCACAGTTTTAAGGTGCATGGAGGTAGGTACAGAGGAGATGTCAGAGGTAAGTTGTTTTTTTTTACACACACAGAGAGTGGTGAGTGCGGGGAATGGGCTGCCAGCGACAGTGGTGGAGGCAGATATGATAGGGTCTTTTAAGAGACTCCTGGACAGGTATGTGGAGCTCAGAAAAATAGAGGGCTATGGGTAACCCTAGGTAATTTCTAAGGTAAAGACATGTTCGGCACAGCTTTGTGGGCCGAAGGGCCTGTATTGTGCTGTAGGTTTTCTGTGTTTCTATATAAGAATAAAACTCGAGCATTCCACACAATTTCTTTTCAAATCACATGAAGTGATATGAAGGCAAACAAACCACAAGAGACTGGATGCAGTGATATGGAGCAAAAAAACAAATTGCGGGAGGAATTCAGCACGTGTGGAGGCAAAGGGATAGTCGATGTTCCAGATGTTTGAGTGTGAAGGGAGATGAGGTTTCTGAGGTTTCAGTGCAAAGGGATAGTCAATGTGTCACATGTTTCAGAGCAAAGAGATCGTCGATGCATCCACTTCAAAAGATGTGCCTGACCTCCTAAGTTCCTCCAGCAGATAGTTTTATGTTCAAATGAACAGAAGCTTGACTGAACAGTTTTAAGGAGAGGGAGAGAGATTTCAAAATTCGAGGTAAAAACTGTCACAACAAGAGAATACTCGTTTCCCTTCTGATGTTTTTCATGCTGTTGCCTCATTGCCGAACTTCTACCACTTACTTTATCCCTTTATTATTGGGAACTCCTCCATTGAACTCCAAACCTTCACTGGCAGTAAGGGAACTATTCTAGCTTCTAACTGCCGGATAAGTTCAGGCACAAGGTAAGCATTATCTTAACAAACAAGGCTACTTAGAAACAGTTCAGTTAACATTCCTATTGAGCCTATGGAACAAAATAAAAGGGCAAACAGTTAATAAAATCAATCCCCTCTTTTCATGATCACCTGTAGAAAACAGATGGTGGAAAATGGAAATTGAGAAAATGGCTCCAATGTTTTTGCAAGTAAAGTGGGAAATGCAAGTTTTATGCCCATTTCTTGATCACCTTGAAAGTGTAGTGGTAAACTGCTTTCAACCAAAGGAGGAATGGGGTTGATGGGACTGCTCAGGAAGCCAGTGTGGACTCGAAAGGTAAATTAACTCCCTTATGTGGCAAGAGAAATAATGAAATAACAACAGACAATTTGCCATGGCCTGAAGTCACAAAGAGAGCAAAGGTAGATTTCCTTCCCTGAAGGAAATCAGTGATAGTCATGATAGTTTTTATGGATCACCTTTTTTGCTTTAAGTTCTAGAGTATATAATTGAACTGATTTGAACGTTTACGTGAAATCTCAGAGCCACATACCCTTCAGCCCACTGTGTACATACAGCCGACAAGTATCCATCCACCTACTCTGTTCAGAAACAATTCATATATGCAAGATTTAGGGATCTGATCTAGCTCTTTTCAATCTTAAATGTTTTTGATCTTACGTGTTACTTGATATCTACGTGGTGTTCATGTTACACGATTACTTCAATCTGCAGTGTGATATCCTTACTCCAAAGTTGAGAGTATCCAGGCTCACACATGATCAGTTATGTTTCAGTCCGAAGAGTCATGGGACAAATCAGCACAGAAAAAGGCAAGTTGGTAAATCTCACCCAACCTCAATGGAAAAAGCCTGCTTGCACTTACTCTAATTCCCTCATAATTTTGTATACCTCTATCAAATCTCCTCTAAATCTTCTACATTCTGGGGAATAAAGTCCTAACCTATTCAAATTTTCCCTAGAACTCAGGTCCTCAAGTGTCCACAACATAGAAATTTACAGCACATCACAGGCAATTCAGCCCACCATGTTGTGCTGACAATGTAACCTACTCTAGAGACTGACTGGAATTTCCCTAGCACATCGTCCTCTATTTTCTAAGCTCCATGTACCTATCTAAGTGGCTCTTAAAAAATCCATGTTCATCTCCCGTGTTCTCCCATATGAGCCGAAGGTCACAATTTGCAGCTCCAGTTCCTTAACACGGTCTCTAAGGATCTGCAGATCAGTGCACTTAGTACAGATATAGTTATTAGGGAGACTGGGGGTCTCCCAAAGTTCCCCAATTCACAAAAGGAACATACCAATAACTTCAAACCCATTCTCAGCACAATAGCTATGTACTAACAACAAAAAATCTTCCTGGAAACTTACTAATCTTCTCTTTCTTACTAGGCTTCTTTCATCTGATGTAACTTTCTTGAAATAGATTGCAATGCAGGATCCTTAACACCATCAGTGGAGTCAAACTGGCAATTTCTACTGCGGTATCTTCTGCTATATTCAAAACTAGCAACTCCATAAAGGTAGCAACAATCTGTGACAGATGATCAAAGGTCAGAACTCAGCTACATTATCAAATTGCATCATGAAATCAGCTACTGAACAATCTTTTTAAATACGCCCACCATGGAAACATACATCTAAAAAAAAGAGGTATTCATTGTTTTGTTAAGTGTTGTGATTTTTGCTGCTAATTTAACACATTGATTCACAAGACTGTCAATAGCTGAACTCATTTTTTCCTGAACTGCAGAAAGTGCACACCAGAATCAAAAACCCTCACAACTACTGACATCTTTTTTAATTGCAATTAAGTACTCTGGATTCAACCTTCTTCTGAAATTACTTTGAAATAGTTGCACTTGTTGCTTTCTACTTACTCTTGGCAGCTTCTCATCTTGGTTCAAATTAAAATGCTAATAACAAATCCTCCCCATACCCATTAACTTTTTTAACCATTAGGTTATATACCTTCTAAGAGATCAAATTAACTGAAATTCATATAAAGCTCTGAAGGGAGCAATGTGCCCCAGGCCATTGCACAGAAATGTTAACTTCAAGATCAAGTTCAATTATTATTCAACCATACATGAACATAGCCAAGCAAAACAATGTTCCTTTGGGGCCAAGATGCAACACACATTACCAACAGTACACATCACACTGCAAAAGCACGTGGCACAAATAGCACATATGGTTACACTTGTAAAAAAAAAGTAACAAAGTATAGCCCAAGTCCCTGAGTGGCATGACTATATTGATGGCATAGTGTACTGGTCCAGATTGTTCTTCCACTGAGCGAACACTGGAGGGCAGCACCGGCAAGACATTTCAAAACCAGGCACACCATAGATCTTTGGATAGATATCAACACACAGAAATAGGTTTTAGGAGCCACCATAAAGAGGACTGGAAAAAAAGAGGTGCCGATGAAGTGGAGGGAATTTCAAAGCTGAGAAAGAAGACGAGTGAAGGCATGGCCAATGCAAATCAGGGATCCACAAGGTCTTAGAATAAGAAGCGTACTAAGAACACAAGAATGTTATGTTTGAGACAGTTGCAGAAACACAGAAGGTTGATGTCCAAAATGGATTGAAACAAGAGAAAGGAGAATTAACCAGAGGGCAATGAAAACCAGTGATTGGTCAACAGTACTCAACGTAAATTTATTATCAAAGTACTTGAACGTCACCATATACAACCCCGAGATTCATTTTGCTGCGGGCATACTCAGCAAATCCATTAAAATAGTAACTATAACCAGATCAGTCAGAGTGCAGAAGGCAATAAACTGTGCAAATGCAAACATAAATAAACTGCAATAAATAACAATTACATGAGATAAAGAGTCCTTCAATTAAGATTACTGTAGTAAACATCTCAATTATTGGGCAAGTGGATGTAGTTATCCCCTTTTGTTCAATAGCCTGATGGTTGAGGAGTAGTAATTTTTCTTGAACCTGGTGGTGTAAGGCAGGAGGCACTTGTAGCTGTTTAGTAGCAAATATAGAGTTTAAGAAAATCTCAAAATTATACAGGGAGGAGGATGGAAGCTTGGTCTCATCTGGAAGTAACAAAAGCTCTTCAGGAGAATGGGAATGGGGACCGGAAACCACTGAATTTCTGCATTTTGCAGATAGAGTGAAGGTGGTCAATAAAACAGCCCCCCCCAATCTACGTTGGGTCTCACCATTTTAGAGGAGGCCCCATCGGGAGCACCAGATACAGTAGACAACCCCAACAAATTCACAGGTGATGTATTGCCTCACCTGGAAGGACTATTTGGGACCCTGAATAGAGGTGAGGAAGGGGGAGAGTGGGTAGGCATAGCACTTCTTCCATTTGCAGGGATAAGTGCCAGGAGGAAGATTAACGTGGAGGCATGAATGGACACGGGAATCACAGAGGAGAGTGCAGGAAGTGGAGAGTGGGGCAGAGTTAAAGATGTTTTTGCTGGTGGGGTCTTGTTGAAGATGGCAGAAGTTGCCGACAATGATGTGTTGGATGCAAAGGTTCATGGGGTCGTAGGTGAGGACAAGAGGAACCCTATTCCTGTTAAGGGAACAGGAAGGTGATGTGAGCCCAGAAGTCTGGAAAATGGAGGTGATGTGGGTGAGGGCAGCATCAATGGGGGGGGGGGGACTCCATTTTTTGGATGAAGAGGACATCCCTGATGTTTTGGAAAGGAAAGCCTCATCCTGGGACCAGATACAGTGGCGATGAAGGACCCGAGAAACAGAAATGGCATTCTTAAAGAAGCATGGTGGGAAGAGGGATAGTCAAGATGGCATGGGAATCTGTAGGTTTATTAAATGTATCAGTATATAGTTTGTCTCTAGACATGGTGACAGAGATCAAGAAAGGGGAGAGAGGTGTCAGAAATAGACCAAGTGAATTTAAGGGCAGGGTGAAAGCTGGAGGCAAAGTTGATAAAATTGATGAACTCAGCATGGTGCAAAAAGCACTGCCAATGTAGTCACGAATGTAGCACAAAAAGAGTTGGGGAGCATTACCATGGAAGGCTTGGAATAGGGATTGTTCTACATAGCCAATGAAAAGACAGGCAAAGCTGGGGCCCATGGCTACAACATGAATTTGGAGAACATCGATGGAGCCAAAAGGGAAATTGTTGAGTATGAGGACCAGTTCTTCCAGACAGAGGAGGGTGGCAGTGAAGTTGAACTGGTCAGGTCTGTTGTCAAGAAAGCACAGAGCTTTATGGCCTTCTTGATGGAGGACAGAAGTGTATAGGGACTGGACATCCATCGTGAAAATGAGACAATCAGTTCCAGGGAATTGAAAGTTGTTGAGGAGGTCGAGAGCACATGAAATTAAATGATATGGATGTCAGTGGGAAGGGACAATACAGTAGTTTCTTCTTATCACAACGGGGTAACAGTTACTTCCACACAAAATACTGGTTCCCAGGAAGGATACATGGGTAGTAGTAGTGGGTCTTGGTGAGCACATGGTCGGAGAGTCAGAGGGCAGCAGAGGTCACGGGAGTGAGGAGCAATGGTTATTTCTAGTACCTGCAGATTTTCTCTTTTTTGTACTTCCACACAATCACATTTAACAGAAGACTAGTTGGTAGTCATTTTCACAGCAGCCTGTATTCTCTTTGATCTAGCTTCAAACTTATCCAGGCTGATTAGATATTGGTTAGGTTCTTATGTCAAGGGGAAAAATCTCAGCAATGTGTTAAGTCAACGTAATTGGGTCTCTCTGAGATATGTTACACAAGAGCCAGTGTGCAAAAAGTATGCCTTTTAGTTCAAATGCAAGATACTTAGCCCTGCAGTCTGAAATCTCAATAAGCCTGATAAAAGTTTGTTAAAGGCATGTTGACTGAAAATGGCAAACACTTAATTCTCTACATTAAACTCCTTCAACTAGAGCACAAAGTTCATTAAAGTTAAACAAAATACATGATAATCTCTGGCGATCAACAAACTTGTCAATTAGTGAGGAAAGAGCCAAAGAAAAAGTAGGAGCTTATACCCAGATACTCAGTTCTACATTTAATGAGAAGCTAGAGTTCAATCTGCCTAAAGGAGAACCATCAACTTCAAGAGGAACTAGCTTGTCTCCAAACTAATCTATTGGAGCACCAATTTAAGACATGGCTTTGAGTAGTTTTCCTTTGAAGGGATATCATTAAAGATTCTGAGATTCAATTCATTTGAATCTTCGCATAGCTATGTTAACATTGCAGAGAAAAATTGTATCCCAACCAAACCTTTAAGGCATGAATGTTCAGAGGAGACATGGTAAATGTAAAAAAAAATTATGCAAAGAAAGCCAAGGATGTGTATTATGTGGGCTATTTTATGGTAAGAATGATAACAGTTTCCAAAAGTATACGGAGCAACAAGGGGGGCCTTAGCAAGTTGTGCACAAAGAATGCCATGGCAGGGGGAGAGACAGAAAACTGAAAATGGAGAACAGAAAGTTATGACACGAAGATAGAATCTCACGCAGTAGCATTTGAATGAAGTGAATAGTGAAGGGAAGTGACTTCTCAGGCGGTTATTGGAGAAGCAGGTAAAGAAATTGTTCCATGCCATTATTTTGGCATTAAAATATTTTGGGTTAATTTGACCCTGTTTATGAAAAGTACTTAAAAAGTAAGAGCTTTAGTGGTGAGGTTCACAGAACGTCATTGTTAGGTTTCCCCAAGGAGCTCAACATTTTCATTTTCAGCACAGTCTCTCCTACAAATGTGCTGCAAGTTCTGAAAGTTCTTAGCATATTGCACATCAGTTGGCAGCTGTGTATTCAACACTTAAAAGGAGAAATCACTGTTCAAGAACTATTTTTCCAACTGCAGGGGAGGACTGCTTTTGAACAAATGGATACTGCAATTACAGGAGGGGATTTGGGAAAGTGCTCCACAAGAAGCTCAATTTATGCAAGCTGTTTACGCTGTGAGTAAATAAAACAGGATTAGACCCGCAAGTTTCATATTTCCATAGCTTTCAAAGTTTGCACATTACTCCACTGTTGTCATTATTTATGAAGTGCAAGAATGAAAATCCTGTCCAAAACAAAACACAGAAAGATGAATTACCCTAAGGCATTAACTCATCATGAAGTATGAATACAAATCACTCTGTCCTAGTTAATTAGATTTTCAACAATAACGCACTTAGCTTTTGGACTTGTGTGAACAAATCTCTAGCCCGTCACCTCTGAAAGAGAGAAAGATTTGGATAATGCCTCCAGAAGTTAGGGACAGGAAAGTGGATGAGCTAATCAATATTGCTGAAGTAGAAATTATGTATTCTTGGTACTGTAAAGGGTTTAAAATTGAGACCTCTGACTTGCTCTAGAATAAACAGGATATTGCAGAAGCAAATGGCAAGACACAGCCTGTAGTAGTGATGTACAGGTTTCCCCCGCTATCCAAAGGTAAAACGTTCCTATGAAACCGTTTGTAAGCCGAAATGTAGTAAAGCGAAGAAGCAATTACCATTAATTTATATGGGAAAAATTTTTGAGCGTTCCCAGACCTAAAAAATAACCTACCAAATCATACCAAATAACACATAAAACCTACAAACGTCTGTAAAATAAAACAAACTTATAGTAAAAGCAGGAATGATATGATAAATACACAGTCTATATAAAGTAGAAATATTGTATGTATGGTGTAGTTTCACTTATCAGAATCAGGAAGACAGCAAGCTGAAATCGATTTGTAGAGAAAAAAAAATCGGCTCATAAACGCAGACGCACGTACATGCATGCGCACACAACTGCCCACACAAGGCTTCACGGTCATGGTAGTCTTTCTCAGGGTAAACACACGTATAAAGCGGGCGTCTTTTTTTCGTAAAAGCGAAAATTCTCTTTGGTTAACGTAAACAGGTACTGATGTAGGTCTTTCGTAACAGCGAGCTGTCGTAAAGCGAACTTTCGAAAAACGGGGGCCACCTGTATATGGAATTGATGGCTGGGGGAAAAAAAATCAAGATTTATAATGCAGATCAAAAGTATGGTTTCAGGCTTTCCACTGTTGAACAGGAAGAAGTTGACACAATTCATTTGAGGCAAAATATGGGAAACAGAAAACTACACAGTTAGAGGCAAGTACAAAAATGTACCCAACTAAGCTGGGTACTGATGCACTATCAATTACTTTCGGAGACGGGAGGCAAAAGATAGGCTTTTATTAGCTGCAAACATGACCACGACATCTTGGAGACTGAGGGAGGAGCAGTGCCTCCAATCGCCTTTATACAGGGGTCTGTGGGAGGAGCCACAGGAGCAGTCAGCAGAGGGGCGTGTCCAGACAGGTATACATATAGTTTACCACAGGTATTATTATAGTTCTGCATCCGATTTTATAATAGACTTCATAGTAATCCCAGAATATTCAATAAAAAATGTAAACAACACCAGAAAACCAACTCCTACATTACAAATCTTGTGTCATTGACAATAAAACATAGTAAGTCAACATTATTTCATTTATCTGAAAATTTGCACTGATTAGATTAATGTAATAGCACACTTCAGTATTTCAATCCTTCCATGAAACCTACGAGAAACAGCAAATCAAGGAAAACATTCTCTCATCTTTTCATCAGTATTAGTATCTCTATTAATGCAATGCAAAAGGTGCTGGTTTTCTTCCAGAAGTACATTATATATATAGTATCAAGAACTTAAATGGTAAAGAACATGAATTATTTTGCAAGTCAGGGAGCTCCTAGGCAGCAATAGCAGTTAGCAGAACTGCTTTCTCAGAGCCAGAGTCTGGGGTTCAATTCTGGCCTTGAGTCCTGCCCAGATGCACTTTGCATAATCTCCCAGTGACCATGTGGGTTTCTTCTGGGTTCTCTGGCTTCACTCCCACATCCCAAAGAGAGGTAGGTTAGAAGGTTAATTGACAACTATAAATTGCCCAGGTATGTGTGTGAGTGGGAGAATCCATGGGGATTGGTGAGATTCATTTAGGATTAATGTATATGGGTGGATGATTGTCATACTTGAAGGGACTGCTTCTATATTGTATGATTCTGTGACATCTGTTTAACTGTTAACTGCTTCCCTTTCCACAGATGCTGCCTAACTTCTAGACCTTTTCCAGCATTTTCTGTTTTTACTTAAAATTTCTAGAATTTGCAGGTTAAGATTTTCATAGGATGCCCTGCTTTTTGTAATTAAAAATGGCTAAATCATTGGTACGAAATTCAAACCTCATCCATCTAGTTCAATACTGCTGTAAAATTCAAATTTGATAAAAGTGAAATGTAGAGGTCTTGCAAAATACTTCATTAGCATGTGTAATAATGACAGGAAATAAATAAAGATTCTTGTTCATTTAAATAATTAATTACGGGTTCTATATAAAAGTATGTAAATTGCATATGTCATCACACCGCATCATATGTGAGTGTCTTGCTAAAAGTAACACTAAGAACATACATGAATTATTCCCGGCTTTGTGTTTTCCTTTCAATTAGCTTTTGTGTTTTGGAGTTATAAAACGTAATTCCTAAGACCCAAAAGTTCAGATATCATTGAATAGTCATTGGACCAAATGGGACCCAAAGTTAGGTGAGTATGAAAGACTGAGTCTGTAAGTCAGATGGTTTGGTCAGAGTGGAGTGAGTTGGTGATTATTGATGACCAAAACTAAGACCAAGAAATGTTGGTGGTAGAGATCTGTCTTCCGCTTTGGGCCTCACTCAATAAGTCTGTTGAAAGAGATTGGAGACTAGGTTTACCCGATGGATAAATTAAGAACTAGATTTCACCAAGTGAGGTCCAACTGACTGGACTGCAAAGATTTGTTTTTTTTTCCTGGGAGAGCCAAATTGCCATCATTCCAACTTGCTCCTATTCCCTGAAATCCTCTCAATACCCCTGCATTCTCTACATAATTAAGGCAGAAATTACTGACACACTGGGTGAACTAGGACCAAATACACCCCACTATATTTCAGAAGTTACATAATTCAACACAGTAATATGATCACATTCCACTCTAGGGGATAAAATAGCAATTTTCAAACTCACAGCCATAAAAGAGCAGGGGACCTCCCTAATGTCTCAACCATCGAAGTTTCAGCAAACCAAAGATACTTTGTTTTGTTAGTCAGTAAGTTTGCCAGGACAGTCATTCATTTGGCTGTTCACCGATGATGGCAGAATATGCTCTTTTCACAGGCCAGCACTTTAGCTTACCAAAATACAATCTGCTAAAATTTAGAAACAATGATTAGCTTATGACCCAAACTGCATTTTAAGCTGCTGAGCATTTCAATGATGAACCAAATCAAAACAATTACAAGCAAAAACATTATTCAAAAAATATTCAATCACTAACAAGAGAAAATCTGTAGATGCTGGAAATCCAAGCAACACACACAAAATGCTGGAGGAACTCAACAGACCAAGAAGCATCTATGGAAAAAGTATAGTTATTGTTTCAGCCGAGACCGTTCAATCAGGACTGGTGTCAAATATCAAAAGATATTTATTCATTTTTAGTAAACTATTTGAGAAGTAAACTGAAGAGTCTAGTCTTTCAGACTAAAAGCCTGTTCTCAGCATAAGATATGTATCTGAATGCGATTGCAAAGTGTGACAAGTCTCACTACACTGAGATGGCAAACACATCTGGATGAATCACAGAAATACCTAGCTCAAGACTCACTGAGACTCTAGTGTAGGTACAGACTGTTATACACCATGAATTGGGCCACTACACATAATGACCACCTGTTATCACCTGTTGAAGAAATTACCAAGTTTTTACTCTTGAGAGTTCAGGTTCAAGGTTTAAAGTAAGTTTATCATCGAAGGACATATATGTCACCATATACAACCCTGAGATTCATTTTGACAGACAGACAGACATACTTTATTGATCTCAAGGGAAATTGGGTTTCGATACAGCCGCACCTTGTAAGCATTCACAGTAAGAAGAAGTAACACAATAGAATCAATGAAAGACCGCCCCAAATAGGATGGACAACAACCAATGTACAAGTACCAAACAAGAGAAAAAATAGTAATAATAAATAAATATGCAATAAATATCAAGAAAATTAGTTACAGAGCCCTTGAAAGTGAAGCAATAGATTGTGGGAACAGTTCAGTGATGGGCTGAGTGAAGCTGCGTAAAGTTAACCCCTATGGTTCAAGAAACTGATAATCACATAGTCAATGATCAATCTTCCCAGCAACAGGAAATGATAGGCAAGAGGTAAATTTGCCAATGAGATGAAGCTGCTGGAGCCAACAGACTTCACTTTGAAACAGACCATGTTATTAATTTCTTCTCAGCCCACTTATGCCTTAGACCATCGGGAAATAATTGAAATATAAAATCCACTCTTTTGAACAGATAGATGGCAGATGAAATTTAATGTCTTAAGTGTAAAATATTATATTTTGGAAGGAGAAATGCGAAACTGCTCTATGAACCACAGGGCACTATAGCTTAAGAAAGCACAAAAACTGAGATCCAGGAGTACGAGTACATAATTAATTGAAAGTGACAAGAGTAGATTGAGGAAACATTCAGGGAAGTCATGAGGAACTCTTCTAAAGTACATATTCAGTCGTAATCAACTGTTGTGTCCTGTTCTGGTTGTCTGGTTGTAAACACGTCGGAAGGAAAGCTGAGATATTTACTGAAATTATTTCAAATGATTCGCTGAATAGATAGACAGGGTTGTTTCCTTGGAACAGAGGGTGCTGCAAGGGAGATCAGATAGAAGCATTAAAATCATGAAGGGTAGAGGCAGAATATAGAGGGAGGAGTTATTCCCATTCAGACAAGGGCTGAGAACTGGGAGAGGGGATGGAATTAAGGTGATTTGAAAAAGAACCAAAAGTGATAGAAGGAAAAACATTTTACTCAGTGAGTGGTTAGGGTCTGGAATGTATTGGTAGGAAAGAAGATTTAATACTAGCATTCAAAATGGATGGGTACCTGGAAGGAAATGATTAGCAGGACAGTGGGGAGATTGAAGGGGGATGAAACCAACTGGATTTCTCTTACTCTGAGCTGGTGTGGCCTCCTCTTCTGCTGTAACAATTCTGTGATGTCATTCCATAAAACCGGCTGAGAAACCCCAGAGAAACCCTGACCTGACATAAATGATCCCTGAAAACCCAGTGTTCTGACACTGCCCAAACAGAAGAGAGGAAAAAATGTTATTTGCCATTTCTCTTTTTATCTCAACTAATAATCTGTTATCTAGATCTGTTACCCTGTAATTAAGTTATAATTCGTCCAATTGCTCAATAATGTTTCAAATATTCATCCATTTAAGTACAGTCGGCCTTCCTTATCCGCGGGTTCCGCATGCGCGGATTCAACCAACCACAGATCGGGAAAACCCGGAAGTCCTCTCTCCAGCACTCGTCGTTTGAGCATTACTCGCCTCGCATCTTGTTCGTTCACTACTTGCGTTGTGAGCAAGAGGAAGGAGTTTAAAGCTAGTAAAGGATGGCTGGCTAGCTATGTAAAGTGCTACAGCCTCAAGAACTTAAAGATCTCAGGAGAATCAGAATCGGCTGATGCAGAGGCAGCATCAGCGTTCCCAGAAGACCTACAATGGTTGCGTCTGTACCAAACACATACAGACTTTTTTTCTTGTCATTATTCCCTAAACAATACAGTATAACTATTTGCATAGCATTTACATTGTATTAAGTATTATAAGTAATCTAGAGATGAAGTATACGGGTGGATTGCGTAGGTTATATGCAAATTTTATATAAGGGACTTGAGCATCCACATTTTTTGGTATCTGCGCGGGGTCCCGGAACCAATTCCCCGCCAATAAGGAGGGCCGACTGTATTGCAGGAAATTATTTACAAAATCTAACATCTTTCTCACCTGCCTTCATTAGTATTTCATTTCCAAATTTCCCTTTATTCCTGGAAAGAGCTGTGAGCTAAAAATGGGCATTTTATACAGTGGGTGAGAACATAGGGTAGAGGGAGGCTTAGAGACATCCAGCCCAGGTCTGGCTGTTGGCCATTTGTGTTGTGGGTCACAACGTAAATGCACAAAGTTGTTGGGAGTGTACTCCCTCAGTGAAACTTAATATCTTCCCTCCACTTCATTTACATTTGACCTGTTACTAATTTCTCATCTCCCCCAAGCTCTTGACTTTTTCCACACAAAATTGTCTAGGCTGACTGCATCATCACCCTAAATCCAACATGTTCTGTCAGTGGACATTCTCTTACTCAGCAATGACTGCCACCTTCCTAGTCAAACTCCTCTACTAACTCATACTCTGAAAAGCCCCTGATCACAAGCGTTCAGGTGCTGTTTTCCTTGAGCACTGCTGGCTCTTAGTTTTCTTCCCACTTGCTTCTAACAAAGTGTTTTCTACCCGATATAAGCAGCAATTACAAAAACTCAATAGCACTCCACGTAATAAAGTTCACCTGAAAGCACTGGAAGCACACCATGAGCCACAGAGAAGAATGCAGTGCAATAAATTGCACAAGGGAAAACAAAGTCTAAATAATGACTTGTACTTTGCTTCTTTCATAACTTCCAGTTATCTGAAAACACCTTAAATTCAATTAAATATTTCTGCCATATTATCATGATTCCAGAGGAGATGCAGCATATAATTCCTGCACAGCTGCAATCTATAAACAGTGGTGATAACCACTATATCCCCTGTTTGCAGGCCATGGCTGAAGTAACAGCAGAAGCCCAACCAAAATGGAAAGCAACTACAAACTGGTGCAGTGAAGAAGAAACATGCAGTGAAGGTTCCTGGAGGTGAACAGAAGCATTTCTATCTAAAAAAATCTTTCAGAATTACATAAATTGAAATTGTAAAATTAACACTAATTTCAAAAAGTGGTGAAAACTTAACAATTAAAAGCTGAGTTTACCAAGAATAGATTTCACAATATTTTTTTTTTAAATAGCTTAATATTATGGCAAATATGAAGGGGTAAAGATATAACAAGTTGTAACATCACAACACTTGGACATTATTTTGAATATTTAAGAAATACTTTCTGAGATGTAATCTCAGACAACAAAGCATTAAGAAAATATAAAAGTCAAGGAATAAACTCTAATGCAAATATAAGATATTCAGAACATTTAAGTTTATTCATCTTCAGTATCTTTAAATCTATAAAGACGTAATATCAATTTGTTACAACTAATAGTTTATTTCTTTTGCAGAAAAATTATTCATGGTCACAGTCTTAAGGGTTTTTTTTGTCAGAGTTTTCCTGATCAAGCGAAGCAAGAGGCAAATAAATAAACTTTACAAAAATAACTTACAAGGAGTAATTTATTGTACATATCAGGTATTGCTATTTTATTCCAAACAACTTACATCCACATGCACAGAGATCAAGATAGTGCAGATATAATATTCAACACTCATCTACATCTTTCTATGAGCCTTTCAGAGTGACTGACTACACTTTGAAACCAACAGGTTTATTCAAATTGTCTTTTAATTAATAATTTTAAAAGTAAATTGATTGGAGACACAATTCCAGATTTAAAAAGAACAATCAAATTATAGACGAGCATATTTGACTCAGAAGATACAGAAGCAGCACAGCCTTCTGAAGACTAACCATGCATAAACCAACCTACAAATCGTCAGTTATTGCTCAATCAGTTGATATTTTCATACAAAGTATACATTGTCATGAGCGTCTCGTTATCAATGGAATTAGCAAGAATTCATATTGAAAAACACACACTTTCTAGAAGAAACAATTTTTCAGGGTGAGTAAAGGTTGGTTGAATTTTTGAAAGAATATTCTGCAGTCTGTCACTTTCAACAAAATACACAGCAGCATTCAAGAAGAATAACCAAGAAGGTTTCAGATATAAGAAAACAATGCTGGTTATAACTGTGTCCCCTTCAGGGCCTTTACTATCACAGCTTTCAAAGAAATCACAGCTTGAATACTGAGACTCAATTTAATGTCAACACTATAAAAGCAACACATGCCAGATCTCTTCTTTTCCCACAGTACTGGTCTCACGAGAATAAACAAGTAATCAGCTCTTGGTTTTCAGCTGCAACCACTACCACCGATCTCATCAGAGGCTGCATCCATTTCAAGTCCTCCCTCGCAAGGATGTACTAAGCGTCAACCTCTCCGATAATGTTTCTGAACATCTGATGTATAGTTTATATGAAAATATCAACTGAATGAGCAATAACTGGCGATACATCGGATGGCTGTGCACGTTTAGGTTTTAGAAGGCTATGCTTCTCCAGTGCCTTTTGAGTCAGGCATGCTAGTCTACAATTTTGGGTTGCTTTTTACACTGAAACATAAAAAAGTACATTAAAAACTTATCAATGACAGCACGTGAATGGCAGACCCAATAATTATTTTGAGAGTCTATGCCAGTATAGAGGCATTGGACCACTTGTATTATTTCAGCAGTTTAAAAAAAAAATGACATCCTTGTCATCTTGACTGGGAACTACAAATCATTGCTTCATCACTGAAAGCTTCAGTTGGACGTAATACTCAGAAACTTAATAAAGTAACCCAAATTATGACATTCAAAGCACTTGTTTATTGTTCATTTCTATCTAAATCAAAGATAATGATAAAATATAGTGTTCTCTATGAATTTCTGCAGCAGTTTGAGCAATAGTGACACCAGCTAAAAATTCAACAATGATAAAAAAGAATGTAAAATTTACCTCAATTGTGATGATGGGAATGAAGAGCAGTTGAAGAAAGAATTAGCAGGCTAAATTTTATGATCGGCTATCAGAACATTTAGTTTTGCAAATTTCTTAGGAGAAGTTGTTTTATCCCTATGTTATTACTGAGAGCGAGGGGGAATAAAATCAATATTGGCAAAAAAAACACTTAGAATATTCATTACTAAGACTTACAGAGTTGTTTCTGATATTCTTTAAACAATATTTATCAGAGTGTGTTATTTTTCATAGATTAGATTTGAATACATGAAGCCATTAAGAGTTTGTTTTCTGCAAAGAAGTAATTGAAGAGTATGGTGTAACTAAAAAATAGCAGAGCTGAAATTACTGGTGAAAAAAAAAATCTTTTTAGGCCTTTAGCTAAACAGAATCTTTCAAATTTCCAAGACATGCTAACAGATTAAATGCACTGGTATAAAACAAAATATTAAGCAGGAGTACAAAGTAATTCAATAATTTATATTTGGATCAAGATCCTAAATTGAACATTATCCTCAGTTGAAAACTAATGCAATAGAAGTAAATTAAATAGCTCTGGACACTGGAATTCTATCCTCAAGATTAGCCATGGACAAACTTAATCTAGTTCTCATTCCCCAGTTCACTGATCTTCCTATTGGCAAGAGTGCCTTTGAGTTTATTTTTTTTTAAAACAGTAGCAAAGAGGGAAGATATTTCAACTTGTATTAGACAAAGATGTTTTAAAAATAACTCTCAAGTACTAATTACTAATTCTAATATTCATCAATATAAAACATTCAGCATTTTTAAGTTGAACTTTCTTATGCTATCCCTTTTCAAAAGAGCAAGACCCAACATGAAATAATCCTGCTGCCCCCACACTGCCCAGCACAAGTTACACGCCAACCTTGAGTTTTAGCTAATCTCATAAAGAATAGTCAAATAGCTAATCCACAGCAACTTTCCATCAGAATTATACAAATAATTCCCAGAGAATGACCTATCTCCACTTGCTTACTTATTCCAATGACCACAACGCCATCATTTCAGTAGAACATCAATGTCATGAATTCAAGCTCTTTGTTATCCATATCCCCCATCCTAATTACAACCTACATCAGGCCTACTGTTTTGTTTGTTTATTCACACACAGGATGTAGACACTACAGGTAATGTTGACATTTATGTCAATCCCCAATTGCTTCAGAATTGAACAGTTAAAAATCCATGAGGAGCTGCTTTGCACAAATATTCTCAAATCCTGACAGGGGACACAAATCCATGAGCTCAGAAACTCCAACCTGTAATGGCTGGTCCTAAGGCAGATTACACATTCATAAAAACAAATAATACACTGATTATTTTTCAAAGTAGCTTTGAAAGGAGTGTTGATCAGCTAGTTTGATTTCAGTTTACAATGGAATAAAAGTACCTACTTTTAACCAAAATAAAGTAAAATGATGAAATTAGTTTAGTTTGCTTAAACAACTATATGGCATAAGATTGTATGCCATTACAATCATGTATCAATGGCTTCCATGGGCAGAGACAAAATACAGATAGAAGTACTTTTGTCATGTTTCTTCTTCCACGCCCAATATTCTGCTCTACTGAGGTTAAAAAGAACCATATCTCTGATGGATAGTATAACAAATAGTCAATACCAGCAGTTTAAGGTCAACATCAACACTGTGCCTGTGGGAACAAAAGCATTTCACATCAGTATTGGGAATGTCCCTCATGCAAATCAGACAGTGACCAATGCAGCTGTGTAAACTTACATACAGTAGGTAAGTGAAAGTCACAATTTTCAATAAATCAAAAACTTTGGCATCTTATGCCAGAACTAAACACTCAGATTTAAATAGGAGAATTCCAAGTGCAATGACATTTTGCAATATTATTCAAGCAAATTTTATTTAGGAATTTCAATGTAACAGGTCAAAACCTGTCCTAGATTAACCCAGGGGTTCCCAACCCAGGGTCCACAGACCCCTTTCTTAATGGTATTGGTCCATAGCATTAAAAAGTTTGAGAACCCCAGGATCAGATTATTACCACATCTATTCATCATAAGCATAGCCATGAAATCAATGGGATATTAGTACAACAGGCTGCTGCTCAGGCATGAAAATAGATGGCTTGTCTGAAAAACTGCAGCAAGACTGGTTTGAACAGAAACTGCAAAACCACACAAAGGCAATCTCACACAAACTTTGTTTCTTGTTAAACGCATTCATCAGAACCTAAGCTTTGCAAAAAAAATAGTTAAATCCCCAATCAATCCACTTGATCAATTCTTACAGCTGCGTCATTAACACTTGTGTAAAAAATGTGTTACTGTCACATTGAGTTCAGCATTCCCTAACCAAAGATTGGAACAGACAAAGCTGTAATATGGTTTAAGTGATCAACTTGAGAAGGAAATTCTTCCTTGCCCTTGTACCAAAGATGTCCAAACAAAAGCACACCTACTTCTACAAAGCAAAAAATGACAAAATTCAGAATAAGGAATAAGAGCAGAAATAAATGAGAAGCATTCAGCATGTCACTTATGATAAAAGGTTATCAACTTAAAACATTAGCCATTTTTCTCTCTGCAAAACTCTGGCCTACTGGGAATTTCCACAATTTTCTTTCTATTTCTATATACTCTTCCAACTTAACAAATTTGCAAAGGAGAACTGAAGCTTCCAATATTAATCAGCTTCCTTCTGGATGGGAGATAATATCCTCATCTGTCAAATTTCCTAACGTGCTCTATCTCTGTTGATGGCATTCTCTGAGATTCCTGACAGCAGATTAGCAATTGATTTAGAATTAACCACTCTCAAAATCTTTCCACTTGTTTGGCAGCAGTAAAAGCAGAAAGTGCTAACATTCTAGAAGCAATTTGAGCTCTATTACGATATATTCTCTTCCATAAGATTATCTCAAAACCTGTCAAGATAGAGCTCAGCCTTACCATATCACTCAGGGTTCACTGGAGTCCAAACCAATTTAATTCTATTCTTAAAACCCATTTTATAACAATCAGGAACCAAATGTATGAATAACAACACCTATAGGGAACCATATTGTAATTCTGCAATTTCAGAAAGACTTTTTAGCAAGTGTTGCAGATTTTGGACTTGCACACACAGGTTTGTGTTAATTCCTAATACTTTCTGGTCAACCATCAATTTTGTAACTGGATGGTAATGTGAAACAGTGAAACTCTTTTCTGGATTCGGTCTCATGTCATATAGTTGAAATCTTGAGAAGATTAGTCCTCTGCTGTCTGGTGTTCAGAAGAATGTGAAGGGATCTCATCAAGCCATAGACTGGGGGGCCTGCCAGGGTTTGATGATGGGAGAAAGTTTCCCCTTGTGTGCATATGGAATAAAGCAGTATCCCAGAATGCGTCACTCCTGTAAGAATGAGGGACAGCCAATCTTTGAATTCTGTACCAACTGAGTCGCTGAGTATAATCAAGCTAAACTTTAAGATTATAGGGTGAAGAGGAAGGAAGGCGTAACTGAAGTCCAATAGCAGATCAGCTAACCTTACAGAGTAGCGGAGCAGCTGAAGCTGTCCTGGTTTCTTCCACTCCTTTTTCCCCAAACACTAAGCTCAGGATGTCCAAAAGATGAACCAACTTTCAGTATACTGCAGAAATTGCTCTATTCCAAAGGAAGGAGAAAATACAGGACAGCAAAAAGGACTGACTCAAACCAGAGACATTTCCAATCATAGGCTGTAACAAAACACATGCCTACGCCGAGAGTGGAAGAGTAGTGCGAAGTTCGGATTAGAACCGAATTGCAGCTGCTGTTTCACTGTTCCTGCAATGAGTTTTCAATCATAACCTCCGGTGCTGTCTGTGTGGAGTTCTCCCCGTGATCGCGTGGATCTTTCCAGTTTCCTCCCATATCCCAAAAACGGAGAGGTCGGTCGATTAATTTGCTAATGTACTGTGTAGATGAACGGTAGAACCCGACAGGTGGGTGTTGATGGGAATACGGGGAGAATAAGATGTGCTAGGGCAGGATTAGTGCAACCAAAGGTGCTTGGTGGTCAGCATGGCCTCAGTGGGCAGAACAGCCTGTCCAATGCTGCAGCTCTCTATCACCATATCGGTGATTGATTGGTTGTCCATTGTATCCGATGATGACGTTTGTGCAGTTCTGTCGGTGGCTGTTGAGTCCGAATTGTGAACGATGTGGGAGTTCACAATAAGGACAAGAAAACTCTGCTGGATCTGGAAGAGAAGCTGCTGCAATTGTTTTCCTGCTTGGTGTCTCTCCTCCAGATTGTTGCGAGCAGTTCTACACAAGGCTTGCCGGCCACTCCGGTCTTGCTCACTGGTCCAGCTGTTTTGGTAGAAGCCCAGCGTGTGCAATGTTAGCTTTCACGCAATCTTTGAACCTCTTACGGGGCCGGCCTCCATTGCTCTTGCCCGGTGAAAGCTCACCATATAGCAGCTGCTTGGGGATTCAGGCACCCTTCATGCCAATGCACACCCCATTTACCAAAGCTGTGCTTTTATAATCATAGCCTCAACGCTCGTGTTTCCTGCCCTGTCAAGGTCCTCTAGGTTTGTGACTCAGTCCTGCCAACCGATGCCATGGATCGACCTCAGACTGCGCATGAGGAATCCCTCTAGTATTTTGAGATGTCTTTTGTATACGGTCCAGGTTTCACATCCACGTGGGAGAGTGTTGAGGACACCAACTTATTAACATATTATTTAACATATTAGCACTGCTTCTTGATTAGAAAGAAGGGATTCTTTTTGGAATTAGTTGCTAAATTATGGATAGTCAAAGATACAAAGTACATTCATTTTCAAGGAATGTATAAATTACATTTGTTGAGATTTTTTTGCTTACAGGTAGCCACAAAGCAAGAAACCTGAAAGAACCCAATAAAATAAAGACCAACACCCAATGCGCAGAGAAAGGGAGAAGAAAAACACAAATCATGCAATCAAAGAGGTGAGCAACAACATTCCAAACTAAAATAAGTCCTTAGATCCAAATCCTGGAGCAGGCCCAAGCCTCGGCATCAGTCCATCATATTAGTGGGCATGGGGCACAGCAGTCTTCATAGCCTTAGCACCATGCAAGAAGAATGTACATCATGTGTGGAGCAGGTTAAGACCTACAAGTATCTGGGAGTACAGTTAGATGAGAAGCTAGACTGGACTGCCAACACAGATGCCTTGTGCAGGAAGGCACAGAGTCGACTGTACTTCCTTAGAAGGTTGGCGTCATTCAATGTCTGTAGTGAGATGCTGAAGATGTTCTATAGGTCAGTTGTGGAGAGCGCCCTCTTCTTTGTGGTGGCGTGTTGGGGAGGCAGCATTAAGAAGAGGGACGCCTCACGTCTTAATAAGCTGGTAAGGAAGGCGGGCTCTGTCGTGGGCAAAGTACTGGAGAGTTTAACATCGGTAGCTGAGCGAAGGGCGCTGAGTAGGCTACGGTCAATTATGGAAAACCCTGAACATCCTCTACATAGCACCATCCAGAGACAGAGAAGCAGTTTCAGTGACAGGCTGCTATCGATGCAATGCTCCTCAGACAGGATGAAGAGGTCAATACTCCCCAATGCCATTAGGCTTTACAATTCAACCG
Organism: Hemitrygon akajei; assembly: GCF_048418815.1. Taxonomy (NCBI): domain Eukaryota; kingdom Metazoa; phylum Chordata; class Chondrichthyes; order Myliobatiformes; family Dasyatidae; genus Hemitrygon; species Hemitrygon akajei. The sequence goes on from NC_133126.1 coordinate 138,924,122, forward strand.
CCAGGAGTAAGATATGTTAAAGTGCCGGGGTTGATTGTATTTAATGTATTTAAGTAAACTACTTAAGAACTTTTTAAAAGCTATTATTAATGCTTTTTGAGAGAGTGATTTAGATGCATATCATATTTTTACTGAGTTAAGTATTGTATGTAAATAGTTTTGCTACAACAAGTGTATGGGACATTGGAAAAAATGTTGAATTTCCCCATGGGGATGAATAAAGTATCTATCTATCTATCTATCTATGTGAGAGTGAGCAAAATTGGTTCTTGCCCCCCAATCCCCTTGCACGGTCTTTCCAGTATATCATTAAAATTGTCCAAACAGTATATCGTGTCTCGCACTAGGATCTGAGCACCGTTGCAGCGAAAGGCTCTGGGCCTAGAATACACCACTCAGCAACTTGCCCCAGGCCCAGATTTCATCACCCAGCCCAAAGCTACTCTGGATTTCTCCAAAGCGGCTCAGTGCCCAGAGTGATTCAATCCTGCACCCAGGCTAGTTTAACACCCTCTGCCTGAACTTCTCCTCTCCAAGTGGCTCACTGAGTCTGCATTAATTGTGCAACATACCAGCATGATTTATCCCTTGAACTTGCCTCACCTTCGTTCACCTCTTCATTGCTTGTGGTGATAATTTACTACAATTTACTTCAGAAAAGGTGTTACTGGTGATGTTTTTCGTCAAATTTCTTGTCTTTTGAACTACCAGTGAGCTGCTGCATGCATTTGGAAGTGCATCTTAAACCGGACGTTTTCATGTTGTCGAAGATTATTTGCTTCATGTCTGGTTTTAAGGTTTCTGAAGTAAGTGATGAAGTCAATGTGGGAATTGCAGACTTTTACCACAGATAAAACAGGAGAACTGGATTGTTTACAAGGTGGTGCTCTCCTGCCAACTGCACATGACCTGTGTATGCCCCAGATGCTTGGATATCTGGTGTCAATGCCCTGGTAATTGTTCCTTCTTCACTTTGTACAACCAAGGCCAATGGATTCTCAGGAGTCAACAGGGATGTTGAATTTTTACCTTTGGATACTCCCTGGCTCATTACATCTCCACACAGAGATCAATAATCAATAGAGTGATGACAAGTGCCAGATGACTCTCTGAATGACTTGACCATACCTATTGCTTCAAGTCCAGAAATACACAATTCCAATCTTGGCATAATATTCATCTGGCTGGAGTGTTAGAATTAGAATAGAGACACTCAAAGCACAAGATATGTGGGTTTTGTTTACAACACATTAACATCACTAATACAATCAAGAAAAAGCCTATGAAGAATTGATCAAAAATCACAGAACCAGACGTAAATTTACAAAAAGTGAACAGGTGTAGCTGCAATGAACTTTGCCACCAAATTTAACATCCATAGACTAGTGAAAAAACATCAAAGCCAGTGACAAATATAGATCTTATTGGTTTTTCAGTTTAGCATATTAAGATGTACTAGTTGAGGGAATTAAAATGGCAAATGTTTAAATTAATTATGCAAATGATAAAAATTTACAGCAATTAACATTTGTACAGTGACTTTAATCTAGCAGACATTACCACATTAATGTCCATGAGATAATGTCCATATCACATCAGTATCCAGAAATGATTGATATAGTTGGAAAACATTATTAACTGTGTAGATTTTGCTAAAAATGGTAATCTCTCTAAATAATTTGTGATTAGAATCCAGGTTATCACAAACAAGACAGTAGAATATGGAATACACACACTGTATATACAGTATACAATAGAATGTGGAATATACTCTTTTGCAAAATTTCCATAAGGAGAACAGCCTAAAAATGAAATACTGTCATACTGCAGTTAGATTCTAAAGAGAACATAAAATAGCACTGACCTCTACAGAAATTTTTTTCATCTTTTGTTACTTCGAACTTTGTCATTAAAATTCACACATTAATAGCTTTAGCTCAGACCGAAATATCTAAAGTAAATCACTTGGTATGTTAATGTGCTGGGTGAAATCTTGCTCTGACAATGCAACTTGGCAAGAATTAGTCTTATTAAAACACAAGGAATGCCCTGAAGAATATCCTTAATATGCAATATATAATGAAACATCTGCAAAGTAAGCAACTATCTAATTGTTTCAACCACGCTTTGCAATTTGAAAGCAATATGACCCCATAAAATGGACTCAAAGTAAATGCTTTTCTTCAACCCCAACTTCAAAGATGATTAGCAAAGGAACTGTATAAAAGAATCTTGGCTAATTGAACTTCATAGTTTACAGGCTCTCAAGTTTCAATGGAACCTTTCCCAGATAATATGAATTCTGGAATCAAAGTTATTTTTTATATGAAAACATTGACAAGCCTACTGACAAATCTCTCACTACCAGCACAGCTTTTTTTAACAAATCAAAAATATAAGGGCTGTAATGGGTCTAAAGTCGGGATATTAAGAAGGATAATTTAATAATCTTAAGTTTAAAAGAAAACATTTCAATATTGCATAAAATCTACTCCAGTCCTACCAAATAATGGTGACTAAATTATTCAATGCCAATTTCTGATCAATTACAGTTGAATCATATGAAAATCTAAATGAGGCAATACCCTACTTCACCATAGAGAGCAAAGAGCCATTTTGTGCAAGATTATTTAGAGTATGATGTGCTTTGTTTCAAAATTATTTCTACAATGTTAATACAGAGAGAATGCTAATACAAAAGAAAGAGTTCAAGAAAGAAAAAAATTAATTCTCTGCTGGAGAACTGTGGGCTATTGGTTGCATTCTCACCAGACAATAGTCTTTACAATACAAACAGCAGAAACAAAATCAATTATATCATCATCTTTTTCAATTTTAAGTCTCAGAATAGATTGGTATATTTGAATGCTAAGTACACTTCCCAAAAGTTCTCAATGAAACTGTATAAAATTATTTTATCTACAAATCTTTAAAATGCAATGCAGCTCCCCATACGGAGAGAAGTCCGGCTTGTGAGTCCGTAGTGAATAATAATGCTACAGATTCACCCTGGAACTTCAGCAAAAGAGATAGATCTAGATCCGTCACAGAACAGTTAATTTGAAAAAATGGATTCTACAATTCAATTTTCAAGGACACAATGGCATGTTTCCACATGGTCTACAATGCAAGGATATAGCAAAGGTAATTACATTTTAGATAACTATTAAATTGGTAATGAGCATTATATAGAGCTCAACTTTGAAAGCAGAATACAAACTCCCAAAACTTGCTTTCTTTAAAATAAAAGCTGTTTTAATACAGTCCTAATTTAAACCCTACTTGGATACTTCCTGAAATTATGAAAGGACACGATCTATTTTAATCATAAAATTACAAGCCAGTGAATGTTTCTCAGCCCACTACCTGTCATGGCCTAGTCTAACTTCATCAAAAGCACATTTGCTCCAAAGAATTGTAGTTTCCAGATCAGAGTTTTTGAAAGCATGTCCTTTATCATTCAATACCCCTCCGTCATATATCAATCTCAACTTTGTCTGGCTTATTTTCATTTTATATGTTTCTATCACAGACACAATCACAATTAGCATCCTGCATTTTTTTCCCCTCAACCTCCCACTTCAAGATCATTTTCTAATGACCATGCTCCATGCCGCCATGTAAACTTGCCCTCTCTCCTCCTTGTCTTGACTTTCCTGGAAATGACTGGGGCATTCTTCCCAGGATAACCCCTATCAATTTATCTTCCAGCGACATTCTCCAAAACCAATTAATTCAATCAAAGGGAGATCATACACAAAAACATTCACCACCACATTCTTGTGCAGAATTCTCCTTCCACCCAGTACAGTAATTCAGACATACTTTTACTGTACCTGGTGCCCATATCGACCTCGCCTTCATCTACACTTTGACAACAGAAAAGCCTACAAAAAGTGGTACAGCCCAGTCCACCACTGGAAAAGCTCGCCCGACCATTGAGCACATCTACAAGGAGCACTGCCACAAGAAAACATCATCCATCATCAAAGACCCCCACCATCCAGGCCATGTTATTTTCTCACTGTGCCAATGGGAAGGAGATACAGGAGTCTGAGGTCCCACACTACCATTTTCAGGAACAAATTTTATCCTTCAACCATCAGGCTCCTGAAACATATAAAATGAACTGATTCCTCAACCTATGGACTCACTCTCAAGGACCCTACAACTTATGTTTTCAATACAATTTTATTTATTTTTCTATACAGCTTGTCTTTTTTTTTTACACATTGTTGTTTTTCATTGATTCTATTGTATTTTTTCTTCCACTATGAATGTCTGCAAGAAAATGAATCTTAGGGTAAAATATGGTGACAAATACAGTACATACTTTGATAATAAATTTACTTTGAAGCCGTCCATAAATCTGCTTAGTTCAACATGAAACTTCCTTCACTCCAAGTTCACCATGTCTGACTGCCTACACTTTTCTAAGCAGTTTTTGGAAACCACATCATCTATTTTCCCAGGATACTCCAGGGATATGTGGTTTAAACATTGGATACAGATAAATTTTGCATTTAAAATGTATTTAACTGAGATTTCTGCTGATATATAAAAAATGTGGGGTAGAAAGAGAACTGTGCAATTAATCTTTTTCCTTGGTCTGACCCATTACTGATTGCTAGCATTTTCCAGCTACATTACAGACTGGGAGCACTTGAGTTTTTCCACATATCCTCTCTGGCTCTTCCTTTGTGAACCTCTGCCATATCTTGGCTTTTGACTCCTATACAGAAATACAGAGAATGTGATGACTTCTATTAAGATACTACATCACAGAGATCAAGTTTTAGCTTGCACTCAGTAATTTGCATGAGATTCAATCACTTGAGTTTTAATTCCATTTTGACGTGTCCCATTGGAAAAGCTGACATTCATTACCATGGTACATTTGCAATAAATGGATCAGAGTCAATGCCTCACTGAACTACCACAATTGCTCCCACCATATTGGTGGTAAAGTGTTTCTTTTTAAGTTCTTCATAGCAGTTTGACGCAATTACTTACAGATCTCATCAGACAGGCAAATAAGAATGAACCATGTTGGTGTTGAATTAGAGACAAAAAGTCTAGAGGGCAAGGCCAAATATTTCCTCAAAGACATCACCACTCAGCGGCAGCTGCTTATTATTAATACTGGTGGTGCATAAATCCATCGTAAGCAATCCCACTCCAGCTTTACTGATAGTGCTCTGTTACTAATAAGATCATCTTTTTTCCATCTTCTTTCATAATTGCTGATCCACTATGCTCCTTTGACTGATGATCCCCTCTCTGTTTTATTAAATATATTTTTACTTGGGCAAGGGAAAAAAGAACCCACATGAATGTGCCCATTCCTTTGTCCAGTAAGGGCATTACAGCACATGTGAAGCTGTCTGTCAGTAGATACAGGACAAGAGGCCAGCTGTACATCTGACTATCTCAAGACTGGATAGCCCTAGCTTCCTGTATCATGTTCTACCTGTTTGCTACCTTCGTACAGGTAAGCATTTCTTTAGTGTAACTTATTTTATGTTAAACGCTTACCCAATAGGAGTGAAGATGGATAGGGGGGTCAGCACAAAGCCACACACAAGATGCTGGAGGAACTCTGCAGGCCAGGCAGCATCTATGGGAAAGAGTAAACAGCGACATTTTGGGCCGACGCCCTTCATCAGGACTGGAAAGTGTTACATACTCACATTTGAAAATGGGACAGTGGGATGATGTAATAGTCTTGTGAGTCAGATGATGTAATTGTCTCATGACCGCGGGGTGATGTTATGTCACGTGATGGCATGTTCCAAATGTTACTTAAACAAAGCCCGCGGTCTGTGACGCAGTTTTCATTTTTATTTTCGTGCAACGTGGCTGTTCCCGTTCGGAGGTGTGGGGACTCCACCAGTTTTGTTTGTTGCACGTTTATTTTTCCCTTACAGTCCAGTATCGGAGGGTGAAGGGATTACCGGAGTTATCCGAGTTCAAAGGATTGGATAAAGTTAATGTCGTTCAGCGTCTTGGGAATGATATTCGTTTGTGACTTCGTTCGGGAATTGTGGCATGCACATTTGAGTTAAACCCCTGCAAGGTCAGGAAGGTTTGTGCAGTGACCAGCCTCCAGTCAAAAGGTCAGTTCATGTTATTTCCTCGTGATTTCTGCAAGCAAAGCATCTTGCGGCTGCCGGATCAGCAGATTCGTCATTACTTCGAAGGAATCATTGTTTCGGGGAAGTCTCTCCTTAATAACTGTATAAATTACGTGGACTTTTAAATTTACCACTTTAAGTCTGTGCTTGGATGAGAACTCGTTAAGATCAGTTTCTATGTTTGACTGTTTGTTAGATCTTGCTGCCTAACTGTTAACTTTCGGTTAAGTTAATCGTTTGTTTACCTTCCTAAGTTTTGAGCAGAGGTTAATAAATCTCGGGATTTGTTTTAAATGCTGCCTCAGTTTCATATTCATTGTGGCTGCATTCGTAACAAAAGGAAGCGGGAAGAAGTCAGAGTAAGAAGGTAGGGCAAGGAAAGTCAGAAGTACAAGGTGGTAGGTGAAAGGTGAAACCAGGAGGGGGGTGGGGTGGAGTAAAGAGCTGGGAAGTTGATTGGTGAAAGAGATAAAGGGCTGGAAAAGGGGGTATCTGATGGGAGAGGACAGAAGACTATGGAAGAAAGGAAAGGGGAAGGAACACTAGAAGGAGGTCACGGGCAGCTAAGGAGATAAGGAGAAAAAGGGAAACTGAAATGGAGAATGGTGAAGAAGAGATGGGGAGTGCAATTGCTGGAAGTTCTAGAAATCGATGCACAAAGTAATGTGGTTGCATCAATTGCAGTTTACAGGTATATTCATCCAACTAACTTGGCAAAGCAGAATCACGGAGCAGAAATTTTACCACACAGGAAGCCATTAAGAGCTATCACGACTCCAAGTAATTTCCAGCACTGCAGTTCTTAGTTCTTCAGGTACACAAATACTTCTTAAATGTGATGAGAGTTTCTGTCTCAACCAGCCTTATAGTAGCAAGTTCCAGGCAGTTCACCCTAATCCTTTGATCAATTATGTTGATAGCGGGGCCCCCCACACTATTATTATGCCAGGGTGGGGTGTGAAGAGGCCGCATTCGAAATGCTACTTGAACGAAGAGTTCGAATTAAAAACCAATAGCCTGAAGGGTCCTGACAAAAGGGCTAGCCACCTGGGTAAAATTAAAGAATTGGGTGGAAATGGTCTAAGTGGTGTTGATAAAATGACCCTGATGAACGAGACGGGCGGGAGTTCACCATGCCAAATTACTCAAGTTCCCCACGGGTGGACTCACCGAAAAAGAGGCGACGGTTAATGGGGATGCCATTTTTAAACAGCAAAGCAGGTTGTACGGGGTTGCGCCAAAGCCTGTGAATAATAAAGTCAGCCCCTTTGGAGACCTGCCGGTGAAGTGAAACGACCGAAACCATTAGTATTCGCATAAACTTTTGTAGATGCACCTAAGCTAAGATCACACCTCCTTAGTTTTGTTGCTGAAAAAAAAATAGGTGGTTATTGAATTGAAGCCTGATGCTACAAGATTTTAGTACGGTACGCGATGTTAAAATATTAAAGAAAGGGACACTGTAATCGTTAACTGTTTAGATACTGACTTGAATGTATAACAGTAGTACTCTGTGAAAAGAAAAGCTTGTGTATTGTGTTAGATTCAAAAATCCTGTAAGATTCTGTACCACTGTTTTTAACCGCTGGTAAAAAACGTTTAAGAGGGGAGGTGTTATGATCCCAGCCCCCTCCTTTGTGAGAATCGCAAGAGCCCTAGTGAAGGGGGGGTCAATGACCCAAGAGAAGAGAGAGACGTGCTGAATAGACACAGGAAATGGGAGAGAGAGAGAGACGTGCTGAATACCGCGTTCCACCGGGATGCAGAATAAGGCGACATTGACTATTGTCTCATGGAGACCACGTGTAAAGCCCTCGGGCAAAGTGGGCTGGTTGAGAGAGAGATTTACACCTGCAACCTGATTGACACCTGCGATCCCGTGAGGAAGTATAAAGGAGGGTCTGGGGGGGGACGACCCCTTTAGACGCACCAAGGAGACACGATAGCGATCCCGTCGTAGCGGGAAGCCATTTTGAAGGAAGCCACGTGCGTTAGATTCCGAATCTGGAGTCTGTGGCTGGAATCACGGAAAACCGCTTTTAACTAACAACAGGGAAGCCTGCTCCCCTGATTCCACAGCTTTGCTTCGTAAAGACCCGGGCAAGTGTTCCTTTTCTCACCAATCTCTCTCTCTCTCTCCAACATGGGAAACCCAGGGGTTCCCAAAAGGCTGAAGCCGGCAGACTTCTGAATGACTTTTATATTTCCAATGGACAATATATTATTCCCTAGACAACGATAGAGCTTATTTCTGATTGATTATTACTATACCCGCGCTTTAGATTGAGTATTGACGATGTATGTTATTTAAATGTTTGTATTAACCTTACTTTTGTGCCCCTTTATAAATAAAAATGTTTAAAAATGGTACCATCAGACTTCAGTGGACCTCTCTATCTTTGCTGGTAAGTGATCCAGTTACGGGATATGTAACAATGTTAAATCTGACACCTATGCTAAGGGAAATAGTTGATCCTTATTTACTCTGTGTAGGTCCCTTATAATTTTATGCACCTCAGTTAAGTCTCCCATATATAGGAAGGCATTGGTTCCATTGGCAGAAGTGTCAGTAGCCAAATGATTCTAATTTATGACCATTTAGAGCAGTAATGTGTCTCCATTTTCCAGCGACAATCACTGTAAGAGGAACTCTTGCTACAAACCAAACAATATCTTCAGTATACAAAATTCGGCCCTGATGGTTGAGTAGACTCACTGGTGAGCTGTTTGAGTTCAGAGTGGCACCAACACAAAATTGTACGAATACTTCTGCACTGCATGGTCAGGGCATTGTCTTGCACTACATAATCCCCACCCCCATGCTAGCTGTGACCCAAAGCATGATTCCCCTTTGTTATCAGATGCTTTTGCTGACTGCTAACGGAATAAAAATGAAGGAAGGAGGGTGGTGGAGGGGAAGGGGGCAGAAGATCAGAGGACAGGCCAAGAATACGAAGTAAAAGGGGACTTCAGGCAGCAAAATCAATTTGGGTTCACACTGAATGTTCAGCATCCATCACACTATTAGTCAGTGCACAACAGACCCAACACAGTGGTGATGCAGGGTCTGTAGAGTAATATTTTATTTTTAAATAGTCTCCAATGGCCATTTAATTGTGTGATGTCATTTCTTAAGTAACTGCACATACATCTCACTTGCATTTGAGTGGTACATGTAAGAGTACTAAAAGGAAAGCCTCAAATATCTTTTTCTAACACAGCAGAAACATTTTCTGCCCTGGCTACTTTGTGGATAAAGGGTTGTCTCCAGATACGCTTTACAAAACGTGTCAGCCCAAGTCATATGAGAGGATTGTTTTTATTAATTAAGTTATAGTGCAGAGTATACTAATTGATGGGTGGAAGTGAACTCAATGAAAGTGACAAGGAGAAAAGTAAAAAATTATCAAGTGTGGGGAAAGAGCAAGACATTGCAAGTAACGGAAAAGTTCTTTCAAAGAGCTGGCATTGCTAAAGTTACTCTTTGTCTACTCTTAAGATTAGAGCAAAAAATGAAAAAAGTTAATATGAATACTAACTAACTGAAGAGGAATTAAAAGGAATGTAAAAATAACTTTCTCATTTAGTCAAAAGAGGAATGAGGGCTTTGTTACCATCATTTTTTCTTCATCTATTTTACCAGCAAACGCCCTTGTCTCTACATTCTCTGATCCTCATTTTAGAGTGGGTGAATTCATCTACAACTGTTCTCTCCAAATACTCACTTCAGGGTCCTGTTTTGAGTCAGTTTGAACGCTCTGTATATTTATACTCACTACACATTATACAAGAGCTCTGATTCTCTGGACAAAAAGGCTCCAGTTCAAACAAAAAGGACAAAATTAAATCAATCCTCACTTCTTGTAACACAAAAGTTAGTGATAACAAAGATAAAACAAGGTGTTGAGAGACATGTACATCACAGAGCTACGAGCAACAGATCTAAGTCTACATGTATGCAATGGGGATTCCTCAAAAACTGTAACACGGCTGATGAAGTTGGATGTCAGAGGTGAAAAAAGAAATGAATGAGCAGATTGTATATTTAACAATATAAAATATATTACACATCATTATTCACTGCTGTTTCTTCTTGGTCTTTGAAACTGTGCAGAAGGCTACTGTTTAGCACAGGGAATGAAAAATATCCAGTAACAGAAATTAAGCATGCTCAAATTAACAGAACCAGATTGCATCAGTGGTATTAAATGCCAAGCAATCAATTTTTAACACCACCACGTAATAGAATACAGAAATTTATATTTAACTGTTTTGACTCAAGTTTTCAGTTGCTCAGCTAAGTAGCAATTATTTAAAAATGAAAAACTATATGATCTTAGTGCACTGATTTATTCCTTTGCAAAGTTCGACTTTCTGGCGACAGCAGCTTTACAATATTTGTAAAAATGGTGCTTAATGTGGGATTTTGCTCTGATGCCTGCTGTGTTCCCCGTAGATTTACAGAATTCATTCTATGTATACCACAAGGGGATGTGTCTAAAAAAAACAAGAAAAAAGGTAATGATGGATGAAACAACAGGACATATGCACAATAAAGCTAGCCCCCCATGTCAAGATAAAAGCAATTAATTGTGCACTTACCCCAGTTAAGAACAAAACATTATAAGCACATTATTACAACTACTTAAGCCTCACAATGAGACTGGCATGTCCCATAGAATAAGAGCCAGTACATTAAAATGAATGTATTAAACGCCCAGCAAGAAATTTCAACATGCCCAACTGCTTTAATTTGACCTATGATAAATTTTAATGCTTAACAGTGGTGAGACAGTAGCCTATTTTGTCAACACATTTAAAATTCTCCTGCTGGAAGAGATGTTCTGTACCTAAGTATGCAAACTTATCTATTCAAATTCAGTGTCCCTGCCGTGCAAATTTTGAACTAGAAAGGAGAAATGCTATCACATACAAGAACACTTCTGAAAGAAAGAAGATCCTTGTTTTGGCCAAGGATAACCAACAATTCTTTTCAAATTTGAGAACTAATATAAGCAAATAATCAGTGTGAAAATTCTTCACAGCCAGGATGTGAACAATCTTTAGTCAACTACATTAAATGCTTGCAAGAGTTTTGTCAACCAGCTGTATTCAGCTTCTTCACATTTGGTTACATTGATTTCAGTGCAACATTAATGTTAGCTTATGAATCTTACTTTTTACTGTAGGATGCCATGCTAAGCATCAGTTCCATTTCCCCACTCTGTCCCTGTAAGTTATTTCCCCTCTATGTCTGTCCAATTCCCTTTTAAAAGCCCTCATTGACTAGATTTTCATCTCTCTTTCAGGAATTTATTTTCAAATCTTAAACACTGTGTACAAAAATGTTTCATCTTAACCCCTCTGTCATTTGATCTTCAATTTAAAACAATGTCTCCAGGTCCTTCAACTATTCTGTAATAGAAACAGCTTCTTTATATTTATGGTATCTAAACCCTCAGTTGATTACATATACCACCCTCATTTTATTCCAAAAATACTACTTTCACTGGAGTAACACTTTAAGTAAAACAGTGAGACTTAGCTAATGTACTCTCAGGATTCAGTACACTTGCTGTGCTTGCACTCAATATCTCCTTCTGAATACAAGGATCATACACTTGTATCACCTACACGATAGAAGAGTTGTAAATTCAGATTTTTATGCTTACCATTTAGTTTTCTGAAGCTTGATAATACAATTTTGAAATTTTTTTAAAAAACTAGCAAGTAAAAGAAACAGTTTCTGACTGCAATAACAAATTGTAGCAGTCAATAGAATTGTTTAATCTAATATTGCAGGGGGGTGGAACCAGTACGAGAGAGCTGAGGATGAGCCAGAAGGTTTACAAGTAGATGATGGATGTAACATGAATATAAGGAAGGACAAGCCAATGATTGGGTACAAATGCAGACAGTGCAAAGAGTTAAATTGCACAGTGGCAAAATTCAAAAGGGTGATGAACGCAAGACTGAAGGTGCTGTATTTAAATACCCGATTAGAGATTGGCTGGTATGATGTGGGCATCACTGAGTCATGGTTGGAAGAAGGCCATAGTTGGGAGCTTAACATCAAAGGATATACTTTACAGTATATTGAAAGGACAGACAGGAAGGCATAGACAGTGGTGTGATTCTGTTGGTAAGAGATGGAATTACATCTTTAGAAAGAGGTGACATCCGGTCAGAGAATGTTGAATCTTTGTGGGTGGAATTAAGTAACTGCAAGGATAGAGAAACTATTATGGGAATCATATATAGACCTTCAAATAGTAGCCAAGATGTGAGATTGAAATTGCAAAGGGAGCTGGAAAAGGCATGCAATAAAGGTAATGACAAAATTGTAACAGGGGACTTCAATATGCAAGTGGATTGGAAAATCAAGATGGTGTCAAATCGCAAGAGAGGGAATTTGTTGAATGCCTTTGAGATGGCTTTTTAGAGCAGCTTGTTCTTGAGCCTACTTTGGTAAAGACTATTTTAGATTGGGTGTTGTGTAGTAACCCAGATTTTATTAGGGAGCTTAAAGTAAAGGCACCCTTTGGAGGCAGTGAAAATAATATGATTGAATTCATTCTGCAATTTGAGAGGAAGAAGCACAATTGAATTACAGAGAAATGAGTGAGGAGCTTGACCAGGTGGATTGGAGGAGGATACTGGCAGGGATGACGGCAGAGCAGAGGTGGCTGAAGTTTCTGGAAATAGTTCACAAGGTGCAGGATAGATACGTCCCACAGAGGAAGATGTTCTCAATTGGTAGGGGGTAGGCAACTGTGGCTGACAAAGGAAGTTATGGACTGCATAAAAGCCAAGGAAAGGGCATATAAGGTAGCAAAAGCGATTGGGAAGTTGGGTGATTGGGAAGCTTTTAAAATCCAACAAAAGCCAACTAAAAAAGCTTTATGAAGGGAAAAGATGCAATACGAGGGCAAACTAGCCAATAATATAAAGCAGGATACCAAAAGTTTCTTCAGTTAAATAAAGAGTAAAAGGAAGATGAGAGTTGATATTGAACCACTGGAAAGTGATGCTGGTGAAGTAGTAATGGGGGACAAAGAAATGGCAGATAAACTTAATGAGTACTTTACATCAGTCTTCACGGTGGAAAACGCTAGCAGTGTGTCAGAGGTCCATGAGTGTCAGGGAGCAGGAGAGAGTACCATTGCTATTATAAAGATAGAAGTCCTCAGCAAACTTAAAGGTCTAAAGGTGGATAAGACCTGGACCAGATGGCCTACATCCCAGAGTCCTGAGAGAGGTTGCTGAAGAGATAGCAGACGCATTGATTATGATCTTTCAAGAATCACTTGATTCTGGCATGGTCCTGAAGGACTGGAAGATTGCAAATGTCACTCCACTCTTTAAGAAGGGAAAAAGGCAAAACAAAGGAAATTACACGCCAGTTAGCCTAACCTCAGTGATTGGGAAAAGGTTGGACCCTAATATTAAGGATGAGGTTTCAGGGTACTTGGAGACTAATGATAAAATAAGTCAACGACTGCATTGTTTCTGTAAGGGGAAATCTTGCCTGGCAAATCTGTTAGAGTTCTTCAAGGAAGTAACAAGCAGGGTAACAAAGGAGAGGCAGTGAATGTCATTTACTTGGATTTTCAGAAGGCATTTGATAAGGTGCCACATATGAGGCTGCATAACAAGATAAAATCCTTTGGTATTACAGGAAAGATACTGGCATGGTTAGAGGAATGGCTGACAGGCTGTGAGTGGTAATAAAAGAGGCCTTTTCTGGGTGGTTGCCAGCGATTAGTGGTGTTCCACAGTGGCCAGTATTGGGACTGCTACTTTTCACATTGATTGTTAATGATTTGGATAATGGAATTGCTGGCTTTGTGGCAAAGTTTGCACACAACATGAAGATAGACAGGTAGTGCTAGAAAGCAGTGCAATTGCAGCAGGACTTAAACGAATTGGAAAATGGGCAGAAGAATAGCAGATGGAAAACAGTGTTCAGAAATGTATAATACATTTTGGTAAAAGGAACAATAGTGCAGACTATTATGTAAATATAGTGAAGGTTCAAACATCAGGGGTGCAGAGAGACTTAGGTGTCCTCCTGCAAGACTCCCATGAAGGTTAATTTACAGTTTGAGTCTGTGTACCGAAGGCAAATGCAATGTTGGCATTTATTTCGAGGGAAATAGAATATAAAAGCAAGGAGATAATGCTGAGCCTTTATAAGACACTAGTCAAGTCACACTTGGAGAATTGTCAACAGTTTTGGTCCCCATAACTCAGAAAGGATGTGTTGTCATTGGAGAGAGTCCAGGTGAGGTTCACGAGGATGATTCTGGGAATGAAGAAGTTAACATGTGGCAGCTTTAGGCCTGTACTCTACTCACTGAAATTTAGAAAATGGGGAGGGGGGGGGGCGATCTCATTGAAACCTAGCGAATGTTAAAAGGACTAGACTCAGTGTATGTGGAGAGGATGCTTGCTCTGGTGGAGGTATCCAGGACTAGAGGGCACAGCCTCAAATTTGAGGACCGATCTTTTGGAACAGAGGTAAGGAGGAATTTTTTTAGCCAGTAATAGTCTATCTACGGAATGCTCTGCCACAGACTGTGGTGGAGGCCAAGTCCTTGTGTATATTTAAGGTGGAAGTTGATCGTTTTCTGATTGGTCAGGGTATCAAAGGATATGGCAAGAAGGCGTTGAGTGGGATTCAGGGTCAGCCATGATGGAAAGGTGCAGCAGGCTCAAAAGGCTGAATGGTCTAATTCTGCTCTTATGTCTTATGGTCTTAATTCATTTTGGGTATTAGAACTAGTCACAGCAATTCTATATCCTATCAAGGTTCAATAGCAGTAGAGAGTGGAAACAATGCTGCCTTTATTCAAACATTGTGCCTCATTTTATGTGGTAAACTGGTTAGAATATCAACATGGAGCACAGAGTATCATCAAAAGATTGAATGATCCTATAAACTTCTATTCCCTCTGCTACTGCAGCCCCATCCTTCAAAATTAAGGAGATGGAAATCCACCAAAGCTGGAAAAGCTACATAAAAAGATGATTCAACACATTTTACAAAACACAACAATAACTCAATTGCTGCTTCTTTTGGAGAATGACAACACCTGCTTTTGCACATTAATTGGGAAAATGCCATCTGTAGGGTGATTCAATCTGCTGTTAAACAAACACTGATTAGCACCATACTCAGTCAATGCAAGACCTGCAGATATTAGAAGTATCTGCCAAGCGATGTCCAGAAATCATTCAGAAATCAACCTTTTTGAAAAACATTTGGTGAGGTTCTTTATCCAAAACTCTTATCACGCATCGATTTAAAGGTCAAATTTAATGTGGCATTTTAAGCTAAGTCATGAAAATGAGAGTGGACTTCAGTAGAATGTTGATCTTTTTGCACACTGCTTTGGATCCTCTGCAGTTTGCATTCTGAGCAATGTAGTGAAGGGGACACACCAGCTTGCAGACAATAATACCCAGCTAGATCAGCTGAAGTCAATTGAAGGTATATATGTCAATCAAGGAAGCACAGCGAACAAAATTAATGTGTTCAGAACAGACTTGTCATTCAACTTGGGAAGGAAATTTGCTCATTCACCAGATCGCAGCTTGTCAAAATAAATTGCTTTCAAGAAGAACACATCTTAGCATCAAATGACGATTCTAACACCTTCAATTAGCAAGGTCAATTTTGCAATATTGTTTTTGTTATTCTGCCCACTTCCACACAGAATGAATTTTGACAAAGTTTTACATGTCTATTCCTTTCAAAACATGAGGGAAAAGGGAGAGCAACATAAACCAAATTTGTCTCTGGTTCTTAATAATTAATTTGCAATCCATTTGGGACTGATCACAAATAGATCATGGCTCCAGACACACCTAGTCCTTGATCCTTCCGTACTCTACACCTGAATAAACTTTGGTTTGAGAAAAATTGAAAGTTAAATCTGGGCAACTTATAATATTTTATGATCTTATTACAGGTTTACAGTATTTTATAAAAATCACCATATTTCAACAAAGTCTTCTTCATCTTTCAAGCATGGTCAAATATATTTTCGGGGGTAGTTAGTGTTGGGAAAGGAAGCAGACCATGAACAATCAGCTCAATTAAATTGTATGTCTGCCTACCTATCTGGTATAAAAACATTTTTCTATCATCTTATTCTCTAGTAGAATATAGTTTCATAAACTCCCTTGCTGCTGTATTTTGATTTGTGGTACTTAGAGTACGGTATAAATGCTTTACTTGGAGAACAGCAACAAAGAACAAGCATGGTTGATGTATAAATATTCTTGGTAATGAAGTGCAAGGAATTCTGTTTATGGTACAGCTGTTCAATTTATTAACTTAAATTAACAACCAACTTTTAAATTCTGTACAAAACCCTTTTTTATAATCAACACACTGAAATTAGCCCGGTTTAATATTCAAAGTACAAGCACTGACTGAAACATACACTGTACATGATATCAAAACACTAAATCCAAATAAGCAGTTCAAATTTACTGACAAACTCTTTGACATGGAGAGAAGATGTCCCCCTAAGCTAGCCCCCATTTGCCAGCATTTGGTGCGCAACCTTCTAAACCTTTCCAAATGCATGTGATCGTCTAACTGTCTTTTAAAAGTAATTATTATATCTGTCTCAGACACTTCCTCTGACAGCTCATTTCACATAAGTACAAGCTTTTGTGTAAAAATCAGTTGCCTCTCAAGTTCCCATTAAATTTTTCCCCTCTCACCTGACCTTAAATTTAAACCCTCTAGTTCTTGAATTCCCAAACCCAGGTAAAAGTCCAAGACCATATCTATGTCCCTCATGCCCCTCTTATATGCCTCTATAAGACCAGTTCAGTCTTGGCTGCCTTGAGGAGTAATGTCCTAGCTTGTCCAGTGTCTGCCTATAATTCATAGAACATGGAGAAGTACAGACCCATTCACTCTATGAACAATCTATCCCTTCCCTCCTGCACAGAACATAACTCTTCTTTTGTCTTACATCCATATGCCTATCCAGGACTCGACCGGCACCCACAGCAATGCATTCCAGGTACCCACCCACCCTGTGTAAAAAAACTACCTGTTAAATCTCCCCTAAACTTTCCCCACTCACCTTAAACACACGTCCTCTGCTGTTGGCAACTGTCACCCTGGGAAAAAAAGTGCTGGCTGTCCTCTTTCTCTATTCCTCTCAGAACATACACCTCTAAAAAGTAGCCTATCATCCTCCTTTGCTCCAACAGAAAAGCCCCAGATTGCTCAACTATCCCCGATAAGGCATGCTTACACCCTGGTGAATCTCCACTCTGCCTTTTCTGAAGCTTTTACATCCTTCCTGTAATGAGGCGACCAGAACTGAACGCAGTAATATAAATGTGGTCTAATCAAAGTTTCATAGAACTGCAACAGTTTATCCAGCATTAATATTAGACTCACTGGTCCATAAATTCCAGGATGTTTCATAATTTCCAGGATTATCTCCATTTCCTTTCTCGAACAATGGACAACTTTTGCCATCCTCCAATCCTCTAGTATCACTCTGTGGCCAGTGAGGTCGCAAACATCTTTGTGAAATTCCCAGCAATCGTTTTCCTTGCTTCCCAGACTAATGTTTGGTTTATCTCATCTGATTCCAATGACTTACCTATTATAATGTCTTCCAGGAGGTCTAATACTACACCTTTCTTAACCTCGACACATTCCAGCGCATTCGATTATTCTACACTGAACTCATATTCGTTTAGATCCTTCCCCCAGTTAACACTGAAACAAGGTATTCGGTAAGGACCTCCCCTACCTCTTCTGGCTTCAGGCACGTTTCCCCACTTTATCCCTGATCAGTCCTACCCTCACTCTCGCCATCCTCCTGTTCTTGGGGTTTTCCGTAATCCTACTAAATAAGGATTTCTTATGTCCTCTTCCAGCCCTCCCACGTAACTCAAATCCGGGCAAAATCCCTGCAAAGCTTTTCTGCACTCTGTCTAGTTTAATAACACCTTTCCTAAGGCAGGCCAACCAAAACTGAATGCAACACTTCGTGCGCACTCAGCAGCAACCTGTACAACTGCAAGGCCTCACTATTTTTATATTCTCATTGTTAAATTGTATTTTTGTATATTTTAGCAAGCTATTTGAAAATTAGAAATTGGTTCAAAGATTTTAAAAATCTTATCCATATGAAACAAGCAAGTTGTTAAAATTCTTCTGAAACACATCTGCTGTTGGTAGAAAGAGCCAAAAATGATTAACCCTTTGTGGACTTCTGGCCAATTTCAGAGTGAGACCTATTTCTTGGGATAATTTTGTCACCTTTTCAACATTTGGCTGCACGCATTCCATGATTACAACTAAACAATTAATTATGTTTTAGACAGTGAAAAAAGAACAATCAACCCAAAAATCCTGTCCTAGAGATCAGAACACAAATATACTCTTTTGAAGGTTCAATGATTCCAGTAGCTTACTCATCCAATGATGGCTTGGCATGGCGAGGTGATAGGGAGGGTGGGGGTGGGGGGGGAGAAAAAAAAATCAGATGTTTAGATGAAAAATGGCTTGAAAGTCAGTTCTTAGCAGTAAACACAGCTCAACCATTCACCATTAGATTAAGAGAAAGAAGAGGGCTTATATTTAAGTCAAAGATCTGTCCTAGTACATGGGCTAGATTCCAGCAGAACACTCAAACATCTGCTTGAACTCTATCATGGGACTTGCTAAATTTACTCAAGAGGACAGGCTACTCATTTCAGCATCTCCACATAGTCTCTCACTTGAAAGGTGCCAACCCTGACAGGACACTAGCCCCTCAGAAATACAATGAAACGTCAGTCCAAATTATTTTCTGATGCCTCAAGTAAGACGTCACTCCGTTTTCAAAGCAATTTGACTTGAAACCTTTCCGAGCAGTTTTAATCAATAAATGCAAAGAATCTAATGTCACCAAAATTACAAATGACGTAAAATATAGACAAATAATTGATTGTTTACTAGCTTTTAAAGAATTGATAAATAGATTTAGGTACAGAGCTTCAAAGTATACCACTCAGAAAAACATAATTTTCTTAACTCTACAAATGATAGAAAATACTTTTAAAAGAAGAGGTTAGATTCAAAAGTTGGGATCTTAGTGGTTTTATTCTGGAAGTTCAATCACATAAAGCAATGGTGGTTCATGCAACATTTTAGATGGTTCAGCCAGACTGACAATTTAAAACATTTGAGGATCACTCACATGTACAAGCAAGTGCCTCTCCTCATTGAGAGGTCTTCACTGATGCCATTCTGAATGCCCTCCAGCACTGCACGCCGCATAACCATGTACAGAGCACCAACTTTAATTAGTATACCAGAACTAACGCTGGGAGATTTGCCCAGTGAGTCTGTGCTAGGTCAGCCCCACCACAGGTTCAGTGACTCCACTCATTTCCACAGAGAGGAAGGATCAGGCAACATTTCAGCTAATTCACATTCTTTTAAATTAATTTACAAAGAGAAAAACCACATACTTAATTCAGATTTTGGTCACCAGCAAGTTTAATCTTTTTCGCAGTTAATGGTTAATGGTCTTGCTTTATTTTATGCTTGTGAACATCAGAGAGCAGAGCAAAGATTATATCCTGATGGTTGAGACAGCCAGGCACAAATTCTGTGATGGTCGGGAGGGAGAATGTTACTCAACTGCCTGGACAGGCAGAGCTTGCATTTTCAACCGGCCAACACAGATCCTCATTGATTAGCGGCAAAGAGGCCTTCCAGTCAAGACACTGTATAAGGAGTGCATCACGATTACAACATCTACAGTTTCTTATGATTCCATCGCACTGCTCAAAAGTTGGCTGCAGGAATTAGGCTTATGTTTCAGTTCGTAGATACTGAGGCTATTGCAATACAGTGAACACTTACATTTGGCTGCTCTCTGAGGCAATTTGGAACAAACCATCTGTATCATAGGAACAGCTGTGTATTTACTTACAAGCCTAAACATTAACGAGAATGTAAAATCAACAATTCAGCACAAAATGTGAAATGATCCACTGGCTCCAATGCTCACAAGAATATATATTTCCTTTTTTCCTTTATGATATAGAAAGAGGCCATCGTGACCTACTATATCAACTTACAGAGAAATCCATTCCCCTATTCATCCCAGATGCAACCAACCACCCACATATTAGATGCCATGTGCAGTGCCCAATTGCAAATTTTTGGGATTTAGAGGAACCCTACACATTTTCCGGGAGAAAGTGCAAACACCACGCAGGGAGCATCAGAGGTCAGGACTGAACCCAGGTCATCGGAGCTGTGAGAAGCCGAAGAAACAAAATGAGCTTCAACTTGAAAAGTGAACCTTAATAATGGAAGCTGAAGGTCTACAGGCCTGAGTTAACAAGGGGGCCCACAACTGAAGGAGACTTTGGAAACTTTTCCATTGGACCAGGTATCTCCATATTCCATGTAAGATTTCTGCATTTTTGGGGTGGAGGGAGGAGTTCGTCACTCCAATGTCTCCCCAGCGTGCTGGAGTCAGATCATCCAGTGAGACTGAATGCATGCTCTTGTCTGTTCTCTATCTCTCCTGCTTAGTTCAACAAATATCACCTTCACTGTTCAAATATGTAGTTACTGTGCATAGCAAAACCACAAGCCTGAGATTTACTCAATTCTTTGCATATTATGCAAGCCAAATAAACTGCTTTCCTGCAGTTCCAGAACAAAATGACACAGAGCCATTGCACTGCATGACTCTACAGCAGATATCCGTGTTCTTTCCAATCTCTCCTCTCGCTTCTACTGCAAAAAATATGTTTTAGACTGAGACCTGGTACATAAATTTACTTGGAACTTTGAGTGGGATAGGCAAGCAAACCACGGTGAACATGGTGCAGAGGTAATGAAGGAAGGGTGGAAGCAGATAGTTTTGTGACAGGAGCAATATTCCTTATGGATGCAATATGGAGTTAAACCAGAACTTGGATGAAACCTAATGCCAGAAGCTAGGCAGGGAACTGTCTAGTGCAGGTGCTGGAGACAGAATGTGAGACATAAGATTAACATAGGCTTTTGGCTTTCAGACTGCTAGCTTCAAATCCTACGACATTCTCTTCACTTATCACACAAACCATTCAGACAAGACTACATTGCATTTCTATTGAATTACACAATTGAAGTTGAACAGGCACTGGCTAGAGTCAAGAAAACTAACACGTCAATCATATCATATTCCCTTGTGAGCACAAGATGCAACACCCAACACAAAGTACGGTAATAGACCTTTAAAGTTAGTGAATACATCCCACAAAGAGGGAATGGATTCAATCATTTTCCATTTAATATAGTTACTTACAGCATTCAACATCAAATATCCTAATCACCAAGTCAAGTTGGCAAGTCTAAGTCACACTTAACAGTTTGATCCTTTTACAGATAATCCCTCACTTAACATTGATTCAATCAATGACGATTCTTTCCAAAGTCTCTGTTACAGAAAGCTTTTTAACATCAGTGTTCATTATCATGTCAGCAAGCTACAGCAAACTATGTCAGTAGTCATAATGGGATGTGTGCTGTTGACATTAAATTATTACATCGTGATGTTGCATCCCCAGCACCACTCTTCAGTCATAGTCTGACTGTGCCATTTTGATGGCAGCTGAAACAGGCATTTGACAGCTTTTTAAAATCAGGATCCAGTAACTCAATCCCTTACAAGCACGTCAAAAAAACACCCAATGAGTGACAACTAAGAGTCCATTTGTAAGAAAACAAGGGATATAATTTCTTTGGAAATTAAATTGGTTATTTAGAAATGTACTGTATAGAAAATAGACAATAGGTGCAGTAGGCCATTCAGCCCTTCTAGCCAGCACCGCCATTCAATGTGATCATGGCTGATCATCCACAATCAGTACCCCGTTCCTGCATTCTCCCCATATCCCTTGACTCCGCTAACTTTAAGAGCTCTATCATGTACATGATACTGTACATGTACAGTATCTCTTCTTTTATACTGATGGGACAACTCCAAATATTAACTCCTGCATTAAATCTGATGGGAAAATTGAATTCACTTTATGTTGTATATTAATGTAATCAAAGAATTGATGTTTAACTGGAAGGCCACAGATACAGATGAAAGATTTTGGTCTCCTTTCAGATCGTTGATGACCTAACTAATGTCACGATGGGCAGCAAAAGTCTCTTATAATTGGCAGTGCCCACCAAGTTTGGGGAGATGGTGAAAGGAAGATGGAAATAACTAGCTAACCAAAGAAAATCTATAAGAATATATTGTGCAAATCTTAAAGCACAGTGGCACCGCAGCCTGAAGACACACACTCAACATTTCCGGTTTAAGATGTCACTACTGAAGGTGCGCTACTGGCAGCAAATACTCTATTAGTAACATTTTTTCTGTGGAAAACTGAGGTAAACGATCACCGCAAACAATGAAGAGGCGAGCAACAACGAGGCTCAACCGAGAGTCAGGGTGTGCGGGTGCGAGACGGAATCGGAGCGTGGTCAAAGCATGTTCGAGTGGCTGCAGCAAGGCATTAGAAGTCAGAGGTAGGTGTGCGGAGCTCTGAAGATCCCTGCTGCACCTGATGATCCTGTGATCTCCATCTCAGAGGCCGATGTTAGGTTGTCTTTAGAGAGTGAACCCTCGCAAGGTGGAAGGTCCCGAGGGAGTACCTGGTAAGGCTCTGTAAACCTGTGGCAATCAACTAGCGGGAGTATTCAAGGACATTTTCAACCTCTCACTGCGACAGGCAAAAATTTCCACTTGCTTCAAAAAGGCAAAAATTACAGGAGTCCCCCATTTTTCGAACATTCACTCTACGTCACCTCGCTGTTACGAAAGACCTACATTAGTTATCTGTTTTCGCTAACAGAAAGTGTTTTCGCTGTTATGAAAAAGGCAGCGCACGTGCTGAGCAGACAAACTCCTCCCCCGGAACCGCATTCTAGCTGCCATCGCTTAAACACGTGCCTGTGAGTATCTGTGCTTTATGTCGATTTATTTTGTGCATCCGTTAGCAAGATGAGCTCTAAGGTATCGGAAGAGCCTAAAAGAGCGCATAAGGGTGTTACACTTAGCATAAAACTACATATATAATTAAGCATTTCCATCGTGGTGAACAAAGTAAGGACATAGTGATTTCGGCTAAGGGTTTGTGGAAGTTGACGAAGATGATGTTGAAGAGGTTTTGGCATCCCACGACCAAGAACTGAGAGATGAAGAGCTGATGAAGAGAGAAGGATAACAATCAAAACCAAATGCAGTAGCAAATGGCCCGAAAGTGAAGACATCCAGGAACTGAACGGGAAGCAATTGCGTGAGATTTTCACTGCAATTGACAACGCTGCAATGATTGCAGAAAAGTATGACTTTAAGTTTGAAAGGGTATGTAGGTTTAGGGTATATTTGCAGGACAGTTTGAGTGCTTACAAAGAACTGTATGATAGAAAAATGCATGAGGCCAAGCAGTCAAGCATATTGTTGTTTTTCAAGCCTTCCACATCAGCCACAGCAGACGACGAACCTCGACCTTTGACATCGAAGCAGGCAGACACAGAAAAAGGTGACCTGCCTGCCCTGATGGAAACAGACAACGATGAGATGACACCCCAGTCTCCCACCACGCCTACCTCCGATGACTCAGCCTAACACACCATCATCAGTGTCCTCACTGTCTTCCGATTCCGGTAAGTGAAACTACACTGTACATACATTATTTCTACTTTATATAAGCTGTGTATTTTTATGTGTTACTTGGTAGCTTCATAGCTTAAAGGTTACTGGGAAGAGTGCTCCTGCCGGGAGCGCTTGCACCGTGTGTTTCTGCCGGGAGCACTTGCACCGTGTGTTTCTGCCGGGAGCACTTGCACCGTGTGCTCCTGCCGGGAGCGCTTGCACCGTGTGCTCCTGCCGGGAGCGCTTGCACCGTGTGCTCCTGCCGGGAGCGCTTGCACCGTGTGCTTCTGCCGGGAGCGCTTGCACCGTGTGTTTCTGCCGGGAGCGCTTGCATCGTGTGTTTTTGCTGCAAGTGCTGCCGAGAGTGCTTGCGTGAGATTTTCGCTGCGGTGGACAGCGCTGCAGTAACTGCAGAAAAGTATTCTTACATTATATAGGCTGTGTATTTATCAGATCATTCCTGCTTTTACTATATGTTACTGTTATTTTAGGTTTTATGTGTTATTTGGAATGATTTGGTAGGTTAGTTTTTGGGTCTGCGAACACTCAAAAATTTTTCCCATATAAATAAATGGTAATTGCTTCTTCACCTTACGACATTCCGGCTTACGAACCATTTCATAGGAACGCTCTACCTTCGAATAGCAGGAGAAACCTGTATACCACTGCCTAAGAAGAATAATGTGAGCTGCCTTAATGACTATCGCCCAGTAGCACTCACATCGACTGTGATGAAATGCTTTGACAGGCTGGGCATGACCAGACTGAACTCCTGCCACAGCAGGGACCTGGACCTTTTACAATTTGCCTATTGCCATAATAGGTCAATGGCAGATACAATCTCAATGGTTCTTCACGTGGCTTCAGACCACCTGGACAACACAAACACCTACATCAGGATGCTGTTCATCGACTACAGCTCAGCATTTAATACCATCATTCCACAATCCTGATTGAGAAGTTACAGAACCTGGGCCTCTATACCTCCCTCAGCAATTGGATCCCCAACTTCCTAACTAGAAGACCACAGTCTGTGTGGATTGGTGATAACACTGGTGCGCCTCAGGGATGTGTGCTTAGCCCACTGCTCTATTCTCTCCATACCCATGACTGTGCGACTAGGCATAGCTCAAATACCATCTATAAATTTGCTGGTGATACAACTGTTGTTGGTAGAATCTCAAATGGAGACAAGAGGGCGTACAGGAGTGATATATACCAACTAATGGAGTGGTGTAGCAACAAAACCTTACACTCAACGTCAGTAAGACAAAAGAGCTGACTGTGGACTTCAGGCAGGGTAAGACAAAGGAACTCATACCAATCCTCATAGAAGGATCAGAACTGGGGAAAGTGAGCAGTTTCAAGTTACTGAGTGTCAAGATCTCTGAGGAACTAACCTGGTCCCAACATATCGATTCAGTTATAAAGAAGGCAAGACAGCAACTACACTTCATTAGGAGTTTGAAGAGATTTGGTACGTCAACAAATACACTCAAAAACTTCTATAGAGGTACCATGGAGAGCATTCTGACAGGCAGCATCACTGTCTGGTATGGGGGGGGAGGGGGCTACTGCACAAGACTGAAAGAAGCTGCAAAGGATTGTAAATCTAGTCAGCTCCATCTTGGGTACAAGCCTACAAAGTACCCAGGACATCTTTAGGGAATGGTGTCTCAGAAAGGCATCGTCCATCATTAAGGACCTCCAGCACCCAGGCCATGCCCTTTTCTCACTGTTACCATCAGATAGGAGGTACAGAAGCCTGAAGGCACACACTCAGTGATTCAGGAACAGCTTCCTCTCCTTCGCATCCAATACCTAAATGGACATTGAACTTGAGAACACTATCTCACTTTTTTAACATATATTATTACTATTCTTTGCACGATTTTTAATCTATTCAATATATGTACACTATAATTGATTTATTAATTATTACTTTTTTCTTCTTCTTCTATTTTATGTATTGCATTGAGCTGCTGCTGCTACGTTAACAAATTTCACGACACATGCTGGTGAAAATAAACCCGATTCTGATTCTGATTCTAAGAGCGGAGCGGAGAAAAGTTGGTGCAGAGTTGTTTCGGAGTCCATCCGCCTAAACCAGGAGTGAGGTTGAATCCATCTAAGTGCTGGGCCAATCTGGAAAGCTCAAGTACAGGCCAGCCCAGAGCGTATCACTGCTGTGGGGCCCAGGTCCGAGTGTGGGCAATTTAAATGCTGGGCCTGATGGACTGAAAAGGCAGGGGGTCAGGACTGGAAGTGAAGGTCAGGGCTGGTTCTGCTCCATAACATTTTACTTCACTTTCCTCAGTGCCAAGGTTGTGTCATGCTCTGGGCTTAGTGTCTGCGAGCTTTGTAGTGATTTGCCCTGCTGTGTGATGAACTGAGACTGAGGCTCTGGGCCTACTGCAGCTGCTCCCAGCTCCGGGTTTACAGACTCAATTTCATTCTGAATGCTGATGCTTGCTTTACTGTTTACATGATTTGTTTTTTTTTCCTCTCTCTGTGCATTGGGTGTTAGTCTTTTTTTTTAATTGTGTTCTTTCAGCTTTCTTGTTTTGTGGTTGCCTGGAAGCAGATAAATCTCAATGTTGTATAGTTTATAGGTACTTTCAATGTTTAGGAACAGCTTCTTCCCTCCACCATCAGATTTCTGAATGGGCAATGAATCCACGTACACTGTATCACTGTTTTTTTTGGCTTTCTTTTTGCACTACTTAGTTTATATATAGTATATAATGTCTTATAGTAATGTATAGTTTTTAAAAATTATGTATTGTACTGTACCATTGCCGCAAAACAAATTTTGCGACATATGCCAGTGATATTAAACCTGAATATGATTCTGGCAAGGTACTGTGGGTTCCTCTATCAAGCAGCTCATCAATGTTTGTGGTCCACATATAGGAATTCACATTTTGAGATTTACTGGAAAATCAATAAAAAGATTGAAAACGAGATTTGCACTTTTTCACCACCATTTATCTGTGAAAGAATACCTTGAAACAGAGACAGAACCATTTTCCAGCATTAAAACATAGGAACAAAATAGTTAGGAACTCAAACAAATCAAAGTTTGATTAGAAGTGACATCCGATATTTAATACTTTTACTGAATAAATCAGTCTCAAGTACTGCAGTTCCAAAGATGAGCAAGATGATTGATCAAAGTAATAAATGGCAGCAGTAGCAAATGTTCGAAAGGCTTCTGTTACCCTGGAGATATTTTTCTCAAACCCATTATAGTGAAAGATTTTGGTTGTTGAGAAATCCTATATTGCTTACAGGATAAATTTAAATTTCTCACTAGAAGATTGTCCATCTGAGCCGAGCACCATTGCTTTTTACGTTAAAAGTTGCATCATGATCTGTCTTATTAATGTAATCATGAAAAAAGTAATAAAAATGTACTTCATCAATGAGGATTACCTACAGTAACTCACATAACTGAATCTCTCAGTCTACCCTTAGATGCTGACAATGTTCATTTCCTTTATCGTATTGAAAGGTCAGATTATACCACCACCAGATGACAGTTATTATAAGTTTGCTATTAAAAATGCAAAGCTCCATCATCCCATACCAAAGTGTACAACAACATTTATTTTAAAAGAATTCCTTAATGCATGAAATATAAAACCTCATACAAATTTAAATAAAACTACAAAAGATTCTAAGCTACTCCATGCTTTGGACAATATACAAAAAAACAGAAGCTAATATTCACTTAACTACAATGAACATATAAGCAAAATAATACATTTTACCACCAAAACAGCAAGTTTGGTTGTTGGATTTTACATCTATTCAGTAAGCAATCAGGCTAACAAATATTTTGGAGTAACAGCCTAGAAACTAGATTTCAGCAATTTACTGCACAAACTGTCATTACTATGAATGCTCCCTCCCGAGTCCTACATAAATAAATTGCAAAATTAGCCAGAGATGCTTGAACTTTAGGTTAGCTTACATTCAGATACATGAATTAAAATGAGACTCATGCAGTCTTTGTTATGACAACAGTTTGCCCCAGCTACCTACAATTTGATGCATACCAATGTCTGAAGGGCATTCACCCTTAAACATGCCATAGTAACCAGACACTAGCAACACACAGTGAAGCCAAGGAGGAGGAGATTGAGCATTCTGCTCTGATTCACATTGAGACACACAGAGGACCTGGTTCAAGATCTTTGTGCCCAGATTAAAAAAAGGTTATTCAATGCCTTTCATCACCTCAATTTAGACCAAGATGGCAAGGAACCGTAGGATGATGACTACACAGAGAGGAATGCAAATGCAATGTCTGTCTTTGATTGATAAGTTCTTCCTATTAGTAAAGAGCAATGGGACTACCTCAAGGGCAAGTGCAACCTACAGCCTGTGAGATATGCTTAATAGAAATATTTCATTGTGAATACTACATCCACGTTGACTCAGTGAAGAGTATATAACCTCATTATCATCTGCGATGCTGCATAACCACAGAATAGCTTTGACCCAAATTTACAAATGCAACTATTGTATGATCTCATATTTTCTATTGGCATGGAAAGTCATTCAGCTGACTACATCAATGCCAGCCCTCAAAAGATTTCTCTTCTGTCCCATTCTCCCACATTTCTCTATAAACTATCCTCTCTCAGGGCCCTTCATCTCTTCAAATATTCCTGCCACCCACTTATACCAGCCTTCATTGCCAATTAGCCAACCAGCACATCTTTGGGATCCGAGGGGAAACCAGCATTCAATGAAGGTAAGTTCCAATCTCTCCATTTTGCACCATAATTCCAACCTAAAGTGCCACAAGTTATAGTTTTTAAAGGGAAAAAAACACATAATGTCACTTAGTCTTGTTTTCTCAAGCAAGAGAGAAGTATGTAAAACTTAAAATGACACCCTATTTCTTAAAATGCTTCATTGTAACTAAAATTCTCCAAAGAAATGCTCAGTTTCAGTAGCTGCTATAACCTATTGAAATAACACACAAATGCAATGTGCCCAACTATGCACTAGGCACCTTGTCTTGCATAAAGATTTTAAAATCAATACCTTTGCAATTATTTCACTCAAAAAGTAGACCATTCCAATTACATTACGACATCAGCAATTGACCAGCAAATGATCATGACCCAATTACATAATTCTTTCCAAAGCAAATAAATGACCAACTTCTTCACAGATCATTTGAAAATTTCTTAATGATGTTGTGAAACTGACATGGTGGGTGGTTTTTAAGGAAAAACCACATCTTTACACTGCTTGAATTGTATTCTGTGCCACAGCCAAAATTCTAAGTATTCCAATTGCTTATGCCATTTATAATGAAAGTCAATTCTTTTGATGTTACATGGGTCCTGTTTGAGCACACATTTACTCCTCACTGTTTGTACTCCATTTTGCAGCAATGCTAAAATTGTAGTATAAATTCAGAGTCTGGGTCTGACCTAATTTCAGACAGAGATCCCCTGGAGGGTACAGTCTCACACCATTTGGTTTTGACATCATTTACAACTCCAGTGCACTGTCAGGCTAGATTTAAAAAGTGCTCAAGGGGTTCCTTGTACTGAACCTTCAAACCCAACTGCATTTAATTTAAATATTTAGATAGTGTCATACTTAAATTTAAAAATTTGGAAAAGATTTCACATATGAAACCTGTACCACATTGGTCAACCTACAAAGTAGTGGTTGTATGAAATGATTTTGTTATTTCTTTGGACTGGTGCCAATTATTTCACTTGCCTTGAACACAGGAGTGTCAAGTGATGTCAGACTGTCACCAACAGCACACATTCTGAAGTTAATGAAAAAGAAAAATTAAAATCATCTTCTTGAAAATTTCACACGGAGCAGAAGACATTACCATAAGACCATAAGATATAGAAGCAGAATTAGGCCATTTGGCCCATTGAGTCTACTCTGCCATTTCATCATGGTTGATCCAATTCCTGCCTTTTTCTTATATCGCTTCATGCCTTGACCAATCAAGAATCTATCATCCTCTGCCTTAAACATACATAAAGACTTGGCCTCCACAACTGCCTGTGGCAAAGAATTCCACATATTCACCACTCTCTTGCTGAATAAATTCCTCCACATCTCTGTTCTAAAAGGACACCCCTCTACTCTGAAGCTGTGTCCTCTGGTCTTAGTCTGTCCCATCATAGGAAACATCCTCTCCACATCCATTCTAACAAGACCCATCATCATTTGATAGGTGTCGATGAAGTCACCCAGCAATCTTCTAAAATCCAGTGAATACAGGCCCAGAGTCATCAAAAGGTCTTTATAATGACAAGCCATTCAATCCTAGAATCTTATACTGAACCACCTTTGAACCCTCTCCAGTTTCAGCACATCATTTTTAAAGTAAGGGGCCCAAAACTACTCACAATGCTCCAAGTGAGGCCTCACCAGTACATTATAAAGGCTCAACATTACATCCGTGCTTTTATATTTTAGTACTCTTGAAATGAATGCTACCATCATATTTGCCTTCCTCACCACAGACTTAACTTGCAAATTAACCTTCAAGGAATCCTGCACAGGAACTCCCAAGACCCTTTTACCTCAAATTTTAGTACTTTCTCTCCATTTAGAAAACAGTCAACCCTCTCATTTCTTCTACCAAAATGCATGACCATACACTTTCCGGCACTGTTTTCCATCTGCCACCTCTTTGCCCATTCTCCTAATCCAAGTCCTTCTGAAGCCTCTCTACTGCCTCCATCTATCTTCGTATCATCTGCAAAAACTGACCACAAAGCCATTAATTCCATCATCCAAGTCACTGGCATATAACATAAAGAGAATCAGACACAAAACAGAACCCTGTGGAACACTGCTAGTCACTAGCAGCCAATCAGAAAAGGTTCTCTTTATTACCACTCTTTGCCTCCTGCCAATCAGCCTCTGCTTTCAAGTTACTGGGTGTCAAGATCTCTGAGAATCTAACCTGGTCCCAACATATTGATTCAGTTATAACGAATGCAAGACAGCAACTACACTTCATTAGGAATTTGAAGAGACTTGGCATGTCAACAAATACACTCAAAAACTTCTATTGATGTACCATGGAGAGCATTCTGACAGGCTGCTTCACTATCTGGTATGGGGGGAGGGGGGCTACTGCACAAGACTGAAAGAAGCTGCAGAGGGTTATAAATCTAGTCAGCTCCATCTTGGGTACAAGCCTACAAAGTACCCAGGACATCTTCAAGGAGCAGTGTCTCAGAGGGCTGTAAGTTTAGTCAGCTCCATCTTGGGTACTAGCCTACAAAGTACCAAGGACATCTTTAGGGAATGGTGTCTCAGAAAGGCAGCGTCCATTATTAAGGACCTCCAGCACCCAGGGCATGCCCTTTTCTCACTGTTACCATCAGGTAGGAGGTACAGAAACGTGAAGGCACACACTCAGCGATTCAGGGACAGCAACTTCCCCTCTGCCATCCAATTGGTCTCTCTCAGGTTCAGGTGCGACCCTTCGCATTTGAACACGTCATATCTCCCCCAGAAGAGATCTCAATGATCCAAGAACCTGAAGCCCTGCCCCCTGCACCTGCTTCTCAGCCATGCATTTATCTGCCAAATCATCCTGTTTCTAACCCTAATGGCACCTGGCACAGGTCGCATTCCAGAAATGCATGGAACCCGGAGATCCTCCTTCTCAGCTTTCTGCCTAGCTCTCTAAATTCTCTCTTCAGGACCTCTTTGCTTTTCCTTCCTATGTCATTGGTACCAGTATATACCACAACATCTGGGTGCTCTCCCTCCCCCTCCTAAATGCTGTGGACATGATCTGAGATGCCCTTGACCCTGGCACTTGGGAAGCACATACCGACCGGGTGTCCTTTTTGTATGCACAGAATCTCCTGTCTGTTCCTCTGACTATTGAGTCCCCTATCAGTACTGCTGCTCTCTTCTCCCTCTTTCCCTTCTGCACAACGGGCCCATGCTCAGTGCCAGTAATCTGGTCTCCGTGGCATTCCCCTGGGAGGTCATTCCCCACAAAGGTATCCAAACGGTATACTTATTAGTGAGATGAATGGCCACAGGTATGCACTGCACTATCATCCTACTTACCTTCCCATTCCTCCTCCTGATAGTCACCCAGCTACCCGCCTCCTGCAATTTCTTCAAAGAATTCCAACAGATTAGTCAGGCAAGATTTTTCCCTTAAGGAAACCACACTGACTACAGTCTATTTTATCATGTCCCGCCAAGAACCCCAAAACCTCAGCCTTAATAACTGACTCCAAAATCTTCCCAACCACTGAGGTCAGACTAACTGCCCTATAGTTTCCTTTCTTCTGCCTCGCTCCCTTCTTGAACAGTGGAGTGACATTTGCAATTTTCCAGTCTTCTGGAACCATTTCAGAACCTGGACATTCTTGAAAGATCAGTACTAATACCTCCACAATCTCTTCAGCCTGTTCTTTCTGAACCCCGGGGTGTCCACCATCTGGTCCAGGTGACTTATCTACCCTCAGGTCTTTCAATTTCCCAAGAACCTTCTCTTTAGTAATGCAATTTCATACACTTCATGACCCCGACACCCGGAACTTCCACCATAGTGGTAATGTCTCCCACAGTGACAACTGATGCAAAGTACTTAGTCAGTTCATCCACCATTTCTTAGTCCCCATTACTACCTCTCCAGCATCATTTTCCAGCGGTCCGATATCCACTCTCACCTCACTTTTGCACATATGTACCTGAAGAAACTTTTGGTATCTTCTTTAATATTACTGGCTAGCTTACTTTTGTATTCCAACTTTACCTTCTTAATGACTTTTTTAGTTGCCTTCTATAGGTTTTTAAAAGCTGACCAATTCTCTGACTTCCCAGTAATTTTTTGCTTTATTATATGCCCTCTCTCTGGATTTTATGATGACTTTGACTTCTCTTGTTAGCCACGGTTGTGTTATCTTGCATTAAAAGCTTCATCCTCTTTGAGATGTATCTATCCTGTGCCTTCCGAATTGCTTCCAGAAATTCCAGCCACTGCTACTCTGCCATCATCCCTGCCAGTGTTCTTTTCCAATCAATTCAGGCCAACAACCCTTTCACGCCTCTGTAATTCCCTTCACTCCACTGTAATACTGAGACATCTGATATTAGCTTCAACATCTCAAATTTCAGGGTGAATTTGATCATAATATGATCACTTTCTCCTCAGAGTTCTTCTACCTTAAGCTCTCGAAACAATTCTGTTTCATTGCACAATACCTTACCGAGCTGCTCTTAAAAAGCCATCTCATAGACATTCTAGAAATTGCCCCTCTTGGAATTCAGCAGCAACCTGATGTCCCCAATCTAGCTGCATATTGAAATCCCCCATGACTATTGTAATGTTACCCTTTTGGCATCCATTTTTTTTATCTCCCATTGTAACTTGTAGACCACATCCTTACTGCTGTTTGAGAGTCTGTAATCAAGTCTCATCAGGGTCTTTTTACCTTTGCTGTTCCTTAGCTCTATCCACAATGATTCAATCCCTTTCAACCCTATGTCACCTCTTTCCAATTATGTAATTTCATTTTGACCAACATTGCAACGCCACCCCCACTGCCTTCCTGCCTGTCCTTTCGATACAATGTGTACCATTGGACATTGAGCTCCCAGCCATGTTTCAGTGATATCCACAATCTCATACCTGCCAATCAGTAACTGTGCTACAAGTTCAACTTGCTTATTCCGTATACTGTGCTCATTCAAATATAATACATTCAGTCCTGTATTCACCCATTTTGATTTTGTCCACCTTTTACGTTGCAACTCAATATCGCATGCAATTTTGCTCTATCACCAGCCTGCCCATACTACACATAGCCTCACTTTGTAAACCAGCTACCTCATCTTCAGCACTATCATCCACCTTTCCTACGATACTTTTTGCATTGAAATATAGGCAGCTCAGGACATTAGATGCACCATGTTCAACCTTTTGATTCCTAACTTTGTCTAAGGTCTTGCCAAAATCTGCCTCCACAACCTCTCCACTCACTGTTCTGGCACTCTGATTCCCAACCCCCTGCAACTCCAGTTTAAACCCAACCTTGCAGCATTAGCAAGCCTTCCCACTACCGTATTAGTCTCCCTTGAGTTCAGGGTCAAACTGTCTCTTCGGTACAGGTCCCACCTTCCTTGGAAGAGAGCCCCATGATCCAAAAATCTTATGCCTTCCTTCGTACACCAACTCCTTAGCCACATATTAAACTGTATAATCTTCCTAGTTCAAGCCTCACTAGCACGTGACAAGGCAGCAATCCTGAGGTCTCAGACCCAACTCCCTGAACACCCTATACAAAACCTCATCACTCATCCTACCCGTGTCATTGGTACCTACAAGGACCATGACTTCCAGCTGTTCGCCCTTCCACTTAAGAACACAGAGGATTCCATCCAACATATCCTGGACCCTGACACCCGGAAGGCAACATACCATCCGGGAACCTCATTCTCACCCACAGAACGCCGTGTCCGTTCCCCTAACTAGCGAATCCCCTATCACCACAGCATGCCTCTTGTCCCCCACTTCCCTTGAGTCACAGAGGCAGACTCAATGCCAGAGACCTGACCACTGTTACTTTCCTCTATTAGTCCCCCCCCCACCAACAGTATCCAAAGTGATATACCTGTTGTTGAGCATCAACAACTTCCAAAATAGCAAATGAAAGTCAAAGTAAATCAGGGTTGTACACAATTTACTACACAAAGACAACGGAGAAGTTCACTCTATCTTAATATAAGGAAAGTTTTCTCTTTAAAAGGTTATGAAGGTGTTTCAGCGTAAGAAAGCCAAATACCAGGAGCTGGTAGAGCAGTGCCAGAGGCGGGTGGAGGGCACGATGCGAGCATATAGAGGTGGGATGTAGAGGATTTGATGGCTGCTTACTGTGCAGAGCCTACTCTCTCCTTGATATTACAAGAACTGCAAAGAAAAGAGCCATCAGGACCGTTACAGAGGCTGCTGAACGAGCCCCCAGATGGCTATGGATCAAGAGGTGTGACCCATGGACCAATGCTGCTGGGACACCAATCAGGGACTGATTAACCCTGGCTGGGTCACCAGAGTGAGGGTGGCTGATGATGAAAGACCCGAAACACCCGATGACCCCAGATTACATCATTGATCATTGTTTCCCAGCACATCCTAGGATGTTTCTGAGCATCAAGAAAAAAAAGATATATAATTTAATGATTAACAGGGATATTTAATACCAGATCAAAGCAAGCTTCTGCAAAACTGAGCAAATTCAGTTGTGTCACAATAACTTGTTTTGTTAAAAATAAGTTTATTAAAGTTTATATGGTTTTGTTTTGGGAAAAAAATCTAGATCTATCTTATGATCACAACCACCTCTAGCCACATGAGAATTTCACTTTGTAGCAATTCACTGTGCACCCCATCCAGTACATTCCTACCAACTTAACACTGTTAGCCAACATGATATGACAGCTCCAATGGAACACTGGGTCCCATGGTTGATATTCTGATGGCTCACTGGCCTTCTCATATTAAAACAAGGATTCAAAAAGTTCAGCATGGGAATGAGAAATAACATCTCATCTAAGAATAGATTTCCAAAGATCAAGAGTAGAAGGATATTGGTAGAAATTTGGTTTAGCAAGGAGTTACATTGCTTTAATAATAAATGTATGTATCTAAGCATGTGGCACTGTACAATTTTTAAACTGAAATATTATCAGAGCATTATTTCTACAAATGATGTTGCTTTGGCAATTCTGTAGACACTCCAGAATCTTAGGATTCTTTGGTTGATTTTTTTTTTAAGCAAAGTTCCTTCAAACAGAGTAAAAGAGAACTCCGAGTAACTTGATGAATTTGTATTTCTTTCTTTCTTTGGAGGATTTTCCTCCTCTTTAAAAGCCACTACGCTCTGATTTATTATGATATGATTTTGAAAAGAAAATCAATGTGCAATGATGCAGGGTAAACATTCATTATGCTCTTCTAGGTTTCATTTGGCTCTGATTTTAAAAAAGTTACAAAAATGATGCCAAAATCATGTCAAAATTCAATGCAGGAACATGCAATTATATATGGTTTTATAGCAAAAAATTCGCAATAGCGCATAGCAAACTCAGCTGACAAAAACAATCACCAACTCCATAAATTACAATGAGGTTCAAGCTTCGATGCTTTAAACTAATAGCTCAAAACTCTTTTGAAAATAAAAGTGCATTTTATATTGTTTATCCATCCACCACATAACAGAGTAAGTAGAACAGAAAGCTGGTAATACAAGATAGTAAAGCAAAGAGATTGAGATGTTTATAACTGGTCCATTTTAAATCGAGACAGCTTTTAAATGAGAAGGTAAATGCAAAAGCTTAGCCCACTGCTCAACTCTCTCTGTACTCATGACTGTGTGACTGGACACAGCTCAAACACATTCTTTAAATTTGCTGATGATACCATTGTTGTTGACAGAATCTCAAATACCGACAAGCAGGCATACAGCAGTGAGATAGATTGGCTGGTTGAATGGTGTTGCAACAACTTTGGATTCAACATCAGCAAGGAATTGACCATGGAATTGCTTTAGTCTGCAAGAAGGGGAAGTCTTGAGAACACACAACAATCCTCACTGCGGGATCAGCAGTGGAAAGGATGAGCACTTCACATTCCTGGGCATTAACATCTCAGAGGATACATCCTGGACCCAGCAATAAACCAGATTTGGATTCTGAAATTGAAACATTAATGTACAACCATTACAGGTCACACAGATTTTGATACATTTACTATCTGTTCTTACTTATCATTTTGTGTTTTTTTTTAAAAAATGGGCTTTTAAAGAGATATGAGAGTAATTTTCCAGGTATATTATCACAAGGAAAAGTAAGTCAAAACCAGAGGTCATTCGATGAAAAACGGTGTACAACAAACGTCAGGTTGGCAATATGAATGAGAACACAGTTAACTGTAGAAAGCTCAGAGGGAATGTAAAAATGAAATAAGAAGTGCAAAGAGAAAAGTAAAAGACTGATAGCAAAAGGGAACTTGAAGAATCTTCCAACAGGGTTAGAAGTAGATGGTAAGTTAAAATAAATAAAATGAAGATGTCAACCAATTAGAGTACAGAGGAGATTTACTAGAATGTTACCTGGGTTTCAGCACCTAAGTTACAGAGAAAGGTTGAACAAGTTAGGTCTTTATTCTTTAGTGTAGAAGGTTGAGGGGGGGACTTGATAGAGGTATTTAAAATTATGAGGGGGATAGATAGAGTTGACGTGGATAGGCTTTTTCCATCGAGAGTACGGGAGATTCAAACAAGAGGACATGAGTTGAGAGTTAAGGTGCAAAAGTTTAGGGGTAACACGAGGGGGAACTTCTTTGCTCAGAGAGTGGTAGCTGTGTGGAATGAGCTTCCAGTAGAAGTGGTAGAAGCAGGTTCCTTTTGTCATTTTAAAAAAATTGGATGGGTATATGGCTAGGAAAGGAATGGAGGGTTACGGGCTGAGTGCAGGTAGGTGGGACTAGGTGAGAGTAAGCGTTTGGCACGGACTAGAGGGGCTGAGATGTCCAGTTTCCATGCTGTAATTGTTATATGGTTATATGGTTAAACCCAATAGCTCTAAGGCAGGAGGTTAACCTTAGTCTTGATGGAGGTTCCTCACCTAAAATGTGGATTTTTTTTCTCTCCCCACTGACACAGTTTAACCTGCTGAGCACTCCAGCAATCTCTGTTTTAGTTTACCCTTGTTGGAAGGAAAGCATCAACAACAGGACACAAGTAGCAATCAGTTAGAAACATATGGATGGATTAGGGAAATCATGGATTTATTAAAGGTCACTCATGATTAATTAACTTCATTGAGCTTTTGGATGAGGTAACAAAGGTCGTCAATGAGGGAAACACATTCGATATAGTGTATGTAGATTTTAAATTGCATCTGATATATCATCAGATTATAGGCTGAAACTCAAAAATAAAAGAGCAGAAGCAACATTAACAGTAAACTGGCCAAGCGACCTGAACAGTTGTTTTTCAGATTAGAAGAGAGTGTACAGAGGAGCTCCAGAGAGATCAATATATCCTCTTTATTTCAACTCTCTGGCTATTGGTTAACCTTATCTTATGGATAAGTCCTTAATTAAGCCATCCACTTTGGAAGATCGCAGCATGTTATTGTGCACAGGGACTTGGGAGTACTTGTGCATAAATCACAAAAGATTGGTTTGCAGATGCAACAGGTTATCAAGAAGGCAAATAGAAGGTTAGCCTTTATTGCTAGATGAACTGAATTTAAGAGTCTGGAGCTTATGCTTCACCTGTACAGGATTCCGGTGAGGTTATACCTGGCGTATTGCTCAGAGTTCGAAGTAAATTTATTATCAGAGTGCATATTATGTCACTAAATACAAATCTGAGGTTCATTTTCTTGAGGGCAATCATAGTAAATATAAGAAACACAATAGAATCAATGAAAGATGACAACCAAAAAGACGGGCAACAACCAATGTGTAAAATAAACAACAAACTGTGCCAATACAATAAAAGAGAAAAAAAAATAAATGAGCAATAAATATTGAGAACATGCGATGAAAAGACCTTGAAAGTGAGTCCACAAGTTATGGGAACAATTCAGTAATGAAGCGAGTGAAGTTATCTCCTCTGGTTCAAGAGCCCAATGGTTGAGGGGTAATAGCTTTTCCTGAACTTGGTGTTGTGGGTCCTGAGGCTTCACTACATTCTTCCTGATGGCAGAAGCAAGAAGAGAACATGTCCTGGATGTTGAGGATCCATGGGCAGATTAGCCATGATCTTATTGGATTGTGGAGAAGGCTCAATGGGCCAGATGGCTGACTCCTGATCCTATTCCTAATGTTCTTAAGTAAGAAGAAAGACAAATGATTTGGATGTTTAATGTAAAACTTTCAATTTACAGTTAACACAAAACTTAAAAGCATAGTGAACCATAAGCAGAATACTAACACATCTTAACAGAATATGGATAAGAGGAATGGATAGGATGTGGCAGATTAAATTTAAAACAGAAAATTTAAATGTGTTACACGTCAGGATATAAACACGGAGAGCAGATGGGAGAACTGTACGACAGTACAGGAGGAGCAATATTGGGCTTTACACCAAATGTAAAAACCATTAGAAGGGCAGGGCAGGTTGAGACAGCAAAGTAAGGGTCATACGAGATTCTGGATTTTACAAATTAAAGTATGGAGTACATCAGTGAATAAGTTATTAGGTTATGAATATGGGTTTGGTCATACAGTGCCTGATAAAGTACTCAGCTCATAGCCCTTTGTTCACATAAACGAGTATTACAACCAGGGATTTTGATCAATTTAACTGAGAATTTTTATGTGTGAATTATATGCTAATTTTCTCCAGAGTAGAGCCTAAAAAACAGGGAAAATTGTAAAGTATGAAAAACTAAACATTCAAAAACTTAGTACTTAGTTGAACCAGCTTTTGCAACTATTACAGCCTGTATTCTTTTTGGGTAAGTCTCCATGAGCTTTGCACAATATGATGGAGCAAGACTGGCCCATTCCTCCTTGCAAAATTGCTCAAGCTGTGCCAGTTTAGTTGGGGAGCGGTGGTGGAGAGCAATCATGAAGTGTTACCAGTGATGTTCAATTGGCTTAAGGTCAGGACTCTGACTGGGCCACTCAAGGACTTCAATTTTCTTCATTTCAAGCCATTCCCTGGTTGCTCTAGCAGTGTGCTTTGAGTCATTGTACTTCCTCACCAGTTTAAGCTTTCTGGCAGAGGTGAGCAGGTTTTATCCAGGATCTTTCTATATTTAGCAGCATTCACCTTCCCATCAATCCTCACCAGATTTCCAGTCCCTGCTGCTGAAAATCATCCCCATAGCACAATGCTACCTCCTCCATACCTAACAGTAGGGATGGCATTACCTGCCTGATGAGCAGTATTAGCTTTATGCCACACATATCATTTACCACTTAGTGTTGAGGCCAAAAAGTTCTATTTTAGTATCATCTGACCACAAACTTTCTTCCACATCTTTACAGGCTATGGTTTCATATTTATTTCATTTTTTTCATGATGGACCTCATTGAGCTCCAAGATAAATTCAGTGTCTTTGAGATGGTCTTGTACCCTTCCTCAGATTTGTGCTTCTCTGTGATCATTTTCCAGACTTGTCTTGAATGCTCTTTTGTCTTCATTTTAGGTTGATCTGTTAAAATCTGACATACTGTTGGACCTTACAGAGAGAGGGGGTATTTATTCTTTTGAATTCATTGAAAACAGGTGATCCTCCAATTTTCTACATCAACAAAGTGAGTGAGATGGTAAGGTAATAGACAGCATTGCATCTGAGGAATGTTGGCATAGTAATTTCAAAGGGGATAAATACTTTTTCACCCTCACAATTTTGGCTTTAATTTACAGTAAGTTATTGACAGGTTTTGGAATTTTTCATTTGATATGACATGATGCACAATGTTTTGTAGATTTTCTCCAAAAATCCTACTTCAATATATTTTAAATTTAGAAAATGAGACAATAAAATGAGAAAATAGTTGTGGGGCCTGAATACTGTTCAAGCCTCTGTACAAGCTCTCCCTCCAGAGAGAAGGGTGTATTTAAGATACTGGAAGTGCAATGAAGATTTACCCAGATTCATTTCTAGGTTGGAGATCTGTCCAAAGTACAAGTATTAAGCAGACAGAGCGCCTTAATCTATCACATAATTTTTCCTAGTTTACAACATATTTTTGTGTAAACAGTTGAATAACTTACTGATCACTTTATACTGACCTGCCTATATCCACTTTCTTTCTTATTGCACCACTTGGACAACTGAGTTCACGCCAGCTCCTGGCAGAGCAATTTCATTCCCAGTTCCTTCTGTCCCTTTGGCCTGCAACTTATTATATCTCATGACCATCAACTTCACTTTGATATTTTAATGCCACTTATTTCACTAAGAGGTCATTTACAATAGCCAATTAACCCACCAAGCTTATCTTTGGGATTTTGGCAAAGAAACATAGCATCTGGTGGAGGAGAAGGCACTTGACATCATAAATAAACCATGGTTCTTGCAGCTGTGATGCACCACTGTGCCAGTCCACGTCACAGTTAATTATACCATTGCTTCTATCAAGTTCCAGTTGTACCAAACTTACTCAACACTTGTGCTCTGACCTGATAGTCCACAAATTTTTACCTGACATATTATAATTAATTTTCTGAGGCATGAACGGTTCACATGACATGTAAAGATTAAGACCCAAATGTTTCAAATTGAAGTCATCAACAAGAACCACAAAGCTATCCAAAGACACTATGACAAGGCAATGTTCCTCCCAGCCAAATAAAGAAGGTGCCTTGCTTTCATAAAGATGTTATATTTTTTAACCATGAGAAAAATTAAAGTGAGAAATTTATCAATAAGCGTAGTGGTATACTTAAGAAAAAGTATTTTTTAAAAACTAAAACCATAAATTATATTTATTTTAAAGCCATTTTTATACTTCTTTCAGAAGAATTTACAACTGTTGCACCTTGCCATACCCTTATATAATCACCCCCTATTGTCACCTTATCTTTCCTGCCTATCGATGACATAATGCAGCTCTCCTACTGTTACCCCATACTTTAGATTTTGAAGCCTATCCAGTTTTTCCAGTTCTGGCAAAAATTAGCTTATCTTAAATAACAAATACGTCTGCTTAAAAATGTGATCTGACCTGCCTTGTACTTCCAAAATTTTCTGCATTTAATTCATATCTCTGGTATCTTCATTGTTTTGCTTGTCTAAAAGTATGAATGTGTTTGCTCAAGAGTTCTTCCCTGCCAACCCTGAAAATAGTACACAGTCCAAGCACATTGGTCCACCATCATCCCTGTTGACCACAGGGTCCTTCAGGCATCCACTGTAGGGCATACTAGTAGGAAGATAAACCTGTTGACAAATTAGAGAGCTTAAACTGAAAATAGGTCTTTCTACTTATTTATTCTTGACACATGCTCACTTCTACCAATTCTGGCAAATATTTTCCATTTTCAGTTTCTGCCGGACTGATGAAGTAGTTAAGAGCAGAACTACACTGTTGTTGTGAAAGTATGAATATAAAGTGAATATAAATAAGAATATAAAGTGAGCATCAGGTGCAATCATCCCCATTTCCTTCCAAAGTAATTGCTTCCACCTCAAGCTCACTTTACCCAACAAGCTACACACTTCACTTCATACATCAAAGACACTTTGCTGTAGTGTGGAGTTCATTTTCCTATCTCCCTGGCAAGAGAATTTACTCAGATTCTAATCATTAAGATGTTCACCTCATCTTCCAGTGTCCAGAGTGAGCAATG
The DNA here is from genome assembly GCF_048418815.1 of Hemitrygon akajei. Classification (NCBI taxonomy): domain Eukaryota; kingdom Metazoa; phylum Chordata; class Chondrichthyes; order Myliobatiformes; family Dasyatidae; genus Hemitrygon; species Hemitrygon akajei. The sequence continues at coordinate 138,966,293 of NC_133126.1, forward strand.
GTCTCAAACCACATATACACTCAATGGGCTCTTTAATAGATACAGGAGTGGAACACATTGTGGTCTTCAGCTGCTGTAGGCCATCCATTTCAAAAGTTTGATGCATCCAGAGATGTTCTTTTGCACACCACTGGTGTAACACATCACTATTTCGGTTACTGTCAGCTTGAACCTGTCTGGTCATTCTCCACTGATCTCTCTCACTAACAACCCTCAGAACTGCCACTCACTGGAATTTTTTTTTTTGCATTCTCTGAAACTCTAGAGACTGTTGTGGGTGAAAGTGCCAGGAGATCAGCAGATCCCAAGATAGTCAAACCACCACATCTGGCACCAACAACCATTCCAGGGTCAAAGTCACTTAGATCACATTTCTTCCCCATTCTGAACAACAAATGAACCTCTTGACCATGTCTGTATGCTTTTATGCATTGAGTTGCTGTCGTGTGATTGCTTGATTAGATATTTGCATTTACAAGCAGGTGTACCAGTGCACCTAATAAAGTGGCCACTGAGTCTATTTCCAGTTGAAGTATCAGTTGATCTGCTGCCAAACATATCTTGTCCCTCTACTGCTTTAAAAATTGCCTTCTTCAGTCACTATTTGTTGGAATGAAGATGAGCTTAAAGTGGTGTCTGGTTAATTGGGCCATCGGATAAGTGGGGCAGCCACTTGTTATTAAAGAACAAAGCTAATCAAGAAAATAGACAAAATCCAGAATCAGAATCAGGTTTAATATCAGCATATGTCGTGAAATTTGTTAATTTAGCAGCAGCAGTACCATGCAATACATAATATAGAAAAAACATTTTTATATAGATACACACACACACACACACACACACACACACACACACACACACACACACACACACACACACACACACACACACACACACACACACACACACACACACACACACACACACACACACACACACACCCACCCCCCCCCCCCCCAATTATATAAATATATATAAACACACACAGTTATAAGAAAATGTTTTACCTGGTTTTCTGTTTTAATTATTCATAAAGTGTGGTCTGATCTTGATCCAAGTCACAGAAATAGACAAACTGCCTCAACTAATAACAGACCAGCAATTGTACTTTTCATGTGTTCTATAAAGACATTGTTTAATCATTCACAGTCCAGGCTGGAAAAAGTAAGTAAACCTTTGTATTTAATAACTAGTAGAACCTTCTTTAGCAATAATAACCTCCACCAAATGTTTCCTGTAGCTGCTGATCAGACTTGCACAATGGTGAGGAGGAATTTTAGACCATTCCTCCATACAAAACTGGTTCAATTCATCAATTTTTTGGGATACCTTGCATGAACAGCCCTCTTCAGGTCATGCCACAGCATCTCAATTGAGTTAAGATCTGAACTCTGACTTGGCCATTCCAAAATACAAATTTTCTTCTTTTTAAACCATTACATTGTTGATTTACTCTTGTGTTTCAGATTGTCTTGTTGCATCATTCAATTTCTATTAAGCTTTACTTGATGGACTGCTACCCAGACATTCTCTTGTAAAATGTCTTAATACAGTTTTGAATTCATTGTTCCCTTATGATGAACCCCTAGGTGTACCTTGCCGTGGACTGTCATTTTTAAGAGAGTGCCTGAGTGACGTCAGTCACCGGCTTTCTCGGCTCCTGTTTGATTCTTACTAAGAGAGAGAGGGGCGGAACTATTTGACTCTGCAGCTTATTTTATGCAGCCAATAGGCTGGTCCTGGACTTATTTCCACTTGGCATAATTTACTTATTATTACTTAATTATTTATGGTTTTATATTGTTATATTTCTACACTATTCTTGGTTGGTGCAACTGTAATGAAACCCAGTTTCCCTCGGGATCAATAAAGTATGTCTGTCTGTATCTTGATTTAAGCAAGTACACTCATTCACACACAGTCGCAGTTGGTGTCGGACAATGGAAGGAAGCCAGTGACTAAGGGGTCACTGGTTGGAACTTTCGAGTGCCCACAAGGGTGGGTTGAGCATTGAGACAGCACATCGATAAATGGCTATCACATTGTGTGATTGGGGCAAACTTGTGGAATCTACCTATGCGTTAACCCTTGCCTGGGTGGTAGTTCCCTTTGAAGACTGTACCCCTGTGATAAGCTGCTATTGGTGATAATCCGTAAGTGGAGTTGGAATGATGACAGATAAAACCTAAGGCAATCGTTACCCTGTTTTACCACCGTGGAACCTGTGGAATACGACATTCACCTTGGATTACAAATATCTCTCTCACATCATTTAATCCGTGGATAAACTAAACTTTCATACATTACCATCAAGATTTTAAGACTGGTGCCCCCGAGTTCCATAGCTTGGGAGTTATACTTACACATATGTTAACTTTTAATTATTCTTGTTTAAGTTGCTATATTAAGTAGATACTAATAAAGATACTGGTTTTAACATCAAAACCAGACTTCAGGCGTGGTCTATTGCTGCTAGTTCATTTACACCGTTACGGGTACGTAACACCCTCAACGATTGCAAGCTGTGCAGGCCCTGAGGCAGCAAAGCAGTACCAAACCATGATGCACTTTCCAAAACGCTTTACAGTTGGGATGAGGTTTTGGTGTTGGTGTACAGTGCCTTTTTCCCCTCCAAACATAGCAGTGTGCATTTCTGCCAGAAAGTTCAACTTTGGTCTTATCTGTCCACAGAACATTGTCCCAGAAGCGTTGTGGAACATCCAGATGAAAAGCAGTTCTCCTGTGACACTACCATTAATTGGTCGAATTAATGCTATTAAAATGATAGTTCTACCGGAATTTTTATATATATTCCAAGCAGTTCCTTCATTTGTTCCTAAACATTTTTTTGACAGAATAGACTCTAAAATTTTATCCTACATTTGGAACAATAAAAATCCTAGACTGAGTAATCTTTTATTGCAGAAATTTAAAAAAGGACAATCGTATGGCTTTGCCAAATCTTAGATTGTACTACTAGGCAACTAATATTCGATATATTACCTGTTAGATTCATTATTCAGGCATATATGACTGTCCTTTATGGGTGGAATTGGATAAAAACTCGGTGAAGTGGTATTCCTTGGCCTCTTTACTGGGAGCTTCTCTTCTTTTTCTGCTCTCTAAGTTTGGTAGGCAAGACCTTAATCCTATTTTTAAACATACTTTAAGAATTTGGTTTCAGTTTCACAGATTTTTTGAATTAAATAATTTTGTCCTTTCTAGTAAAATATATCATAACTATTTTTTAAACCATCAATTTTAGATCAGGTTTTTTAAATTTGGAAAACCAAAGGCATAATAACTTTTTTGGATTTGTTTATAGGGGATTGTTTAATGTCTTTTACTCAGCTAATGGATAAATTTGATTTATCCAATGTAGACTTTTTTGGATATTTACAAATTAGGAATTGTATTTATTTATTTTTTTTACATACTTTGCTTCCAAATTATCCCTCCACTTTTCCATCTAATATAATAGATACCCTCTTCCAGGTTAAACCACTCCAAAAAGGATCAATAGCTACAATTTATAAATGGTTATTGAATATACGAATGATAGCTAACGATAAAATTAAAGCTGCCTGGGAATTGGAATTTCAAGAGTTACTTTCAGATAATCAATGGAGTAAAATTTTTCATCTGGTAAATACTTCATCTATTTGTGCCCGTCATTCCTTGATACAGTTCAGGGTAGTGCATCGGGCACATATGTCAAAGGATAAATTAGGCAGTATTTTTCTCAATATTAATCCTATTTGTGATAGATGTAATACTCAGGTGGCCACTTTAAATCATATGCTTTGGTCTTGCATAAAGTTGGAGAATTTTTGGAAAGTTTTTTTGAAACCTTATCTAAAGTGCTGGATCTGGATTTACAACCAAACTTATTTACAGCTATTTTTGGGATTATTCCATCGGAAGCAGGATATATCCTGCTTCTGCTCAGCGGGTGATAGCCTTTTCAACCTTATTGGCTAAGAAAGCCATTTTACCTAAATGGAGGGACCCTAACCCTCCTACCGCCTTTTATCGGCTTTCCTCTATCATGTACTGTTCAAGTCTAGAGAAAATAAGAAGTTGGGCATTGGATACATCCTTTAAATTTGAAGAAATCTGGCAACCTTTTATTCAATATTTTCATATGATCTGATTTCTGTACTGATTCTGTTCCAGCCATTTTTTCAGAACCTTGGATTTGATCAGAGAGTCTGTCTTCTCTTGGTTTTTCTCTCAGGATAGACTGCCCAGTCCTTTTTTTTTTCCTGTTTGGAATAGTGGTTTTTTTTTCATTCTCTCTTTTATATAAAAATTTCTAATAGTCCTTCCTTCTTCATAAATTGATGAGGAGAATTATACATTCTAGATCAAATTCATGCTTTGTAGATTAACACTGTGTGATTCTGATATTACCTTCTGTATGTAGTGCTATAGACATCTATACCAGAGATATTCTCCTCTTGTTTGTATACACACTTTTTTTTTTATCAATAAAAAAGACTAAAAAAAAGCAGTGGTTTCCTCCAAGAACACCATTCTTGTTCAATTTTGTTTTCATAATGGACACATGAACAGAGACTTTAGCAAGTTCTAGTGATTTCTACAGGTCTTTTGCTGTTATCCTTGGGTTCTTTCTCACCTCCTTTAGCATTACACATTGTGCTGTTGGTGTGATCTTTGCAGGACACCCACTCCTAGGGAGAGGAGCAACAGCACTGAATTTCCTCCATTTGTACACAATTTATCTTACTGCAGAATGCCAAACACTCAGCTCTTTAGAATGCTTTTGTAGCCTTTTATAGCTTCATGCATCTCTACAGTTCTTCTTCTTAGGACCTCTAAAAGTCGTCTTGATCGAGGCATAGTGCACATAAATAGATCTTTCTTGCGAAGAGCAGACTGCAGGAAATATAGGGTTGCAGTTATGGGTGATTTCCACTTCCCTCATATTGACTGACACCTCCTGACTGCAAAGGGGATAGCTGGGGCTAAACTTCTCAGGTGTGTTCAAGAAGGATTCCTGACACAGTATGTGGACCAGCCGATGAGACGAGAGGCCATACTGGATCTAGTTCTGGGTAATGAACCTGGTCAGGTTGCAGACCTCTTGGTGGGGGAGCATTTTGGTGAGAGTGACCACAACTCCCTTAGCTTCAGCATAGCTATGGAAAAGGATAAAAACAGACAAAACGGGAAAGTACTTAACTGGGGAAGGGCTAACTATGAAGGGATGAGGCAGGAACTAGCTAGAGTAAATTGAAAACAGATGTTCAAGGGTGAAAGCACAGAAGCAATGTGGAGGAAGTTTAGGGACCACTTGTGCTGGGTTCAGGATAGGTTTGTCCCACTGAGGCAAGGAAAAAATGGTAGGAAAGGGGAACCGTGGTTGACGAAACACGTGAGGCAACTCGTCAAGAGGAAAAAGGAAGCATATGTAGACATAAGAAGCAGGAAGGGCTCATGAGAAATATAGGGTAGCCAGGAAAGAGCTTAAGAAAGGACTTAGGAGAGCTTGAAGGGGGCATGAGAAGGCCTTGGCATGTAAGATTAAGAAGAACCCCAAGGTGTTCTATGCGTATGTGAAGAACAGAAGGATGACAAGAATGAAAGTGGGGCTGCTAAAGGATAAAGAAGGCAACATGTGCCTGGAGGTGGAGGAGGTTGGGGAGGTCCTAAATGAATACTTTGCTTCAGTATTCACAAGTGAAAAAGACCTTGATCAGGGTGAGGTCGAAATAGAACAGGCCTGTGTGCTGGACAATGTGGAGGATAAGGCAGAAGATGTGTTGGATCTTCTTAAAAATATCAAGATTGATAAGTCCCCAGGGCCAGATGTGATATACGCCAGGTTCCCGTGGGAAGTGAGAGAAGAGTAGCTATGATCTTTGAATCCTCTTTGGCTGCAGGGGAGGTGCCGGAAGATTGTAGAGGTAATTGTAAACCTTTTTGTGAGTATTAAATAGTTAAATTAAAAATCGTGCAAAAACAGAAATATTTTTTAAAAAGTGAGGTAGTGTTCATAGGTTCAATGTCCATTTAGAAATCAGATGGCAGAGGGAAAGAAGCTGTTCCTGAATCACTAAGTGTGTGCCTCAGACTTCTGTACCTCCTTTCTGATGGTAACAATGTGAAGAGGGATGTCCTGGGTAATGGGGATCCTTAATAATGGGAACCACCTTTTTGAGGCAAAGCTCCTTGAAGATGTCTTGGATACTACAAAGATTAGTATATGGAGCTGATTAATTTTATAACTTTCTGTGGCTTCTTTCGATCCTGTGCAATAGAACTCCACCCCCACTCCCTCTGTGCACCAGGCAGTGATGCAGCCTGTCAGAATGCTCTCCACATCTATTGAAGTTTTTTTGAGTGTATTTGTTGACATACCAAATCTCTTCAAACTCCTAATAATGTATAGCTGCTGTCTTGAATTCTTTGTAACTACACCAATATGTTGGGACAAGGTTACATCCTCATCGATCTTGACAGCCAGGAACTTGAAATTGCTCTCTCTCCCCACTTCTGATCCCTCTGTGAGGATTGGTGTGTGTTCCTTTGTTCTGAAGTTCACAATCAGCTCTTTGATCTTATTGACATTGATTGCAAGGTTGTTGCTGCAAAACCACTCCATTAGTTGGTATATCTCACTCCTGTACACTGACTCATCTCCATCTGAGATTCTGCCAACAATGGTTGTATCATCAGCAAATCCATAGATGGCATTTGAGCTATACCTGGCCACACAGTCATGGGTACAGAAAGAGCAGAGCACACACATCCCAGAAGTGCGTAAACACAGAATATAGAATAGTATTTGGCCCACAATGTTGTGCCAACCCTCAAACCCTGCCTCCCATATAACTCCCCACCTTCTCCATATACCTGTCTAGTAGTCTCTTAAACTTCACTAGTGTATCTGCCTCCACCACTGACTCAGGCAGTGCATTCTATGCACCAACCACTCTCTGAGTGAAAAACTTTCCTCTAATATCTCCCTTGAACTTCCCTTCCCTTACCTTAAAGCCATGTCCTCTTGTACTGAGCAGTGGTACCCTGGGGAAGAGGCGCTGGCTGTCCACTCTGTCTATTCCTCTTAATATCTTGTACACCTCTATCATGTCTCCTCTCATCCTCCTTCTCTCCAAAGTGTAAAACCCTAACTCCCTTAATCTCTGATCATAATCCATACTCTCTAAACCAGGCAACATCCTGGTAAATCTCCTCTGTACCCTTTCCAATGCTTCCACATCCTTCCTATAGTGAGGCAACCAGAACTGGACACAGTACTCCAAGTGTGGCCTAACTAGAGTTTTATAGAGCTGCATCATTACATCGCGTCTCTTAAACTCTATCCCTCGACTTATGAAAGCTAACACCCCATAAGCTTTCTTAACTACCCTATCTACCTATGAGGCAACTTTCAGGGATCTGTGGACATGTACCCCCAGATCCCTCTGCTCCTCCACACTACCGAGTATCTTGCCATTTACTTTGTACTCTGCCTTGGTGTTTGTCCTTCCAAAGTGTACCACCTCACACTTCTCCAGGTTGAACTCCATCTGCCACTTTTCAGCCCACTTCTGCATCCTATTAATGTCTCTCTGCAATCTTCAACAATCCTCTACACTATCTACAATACTACCAACCTTTGTGTCATCTGCAAACTTGCCAACCCACCCTTCTACCCCCCACATCCAGGTCGTTAATAAAAATCACAAAAAGTAGAGGTCCCAGAACAGATCCTTGTGGGATACCACTAGTCACAACCCTCCAATCTGAATGTACTTCCTCCATCACGACCCTCTGCCTTCTGCAGGCAAGCCAATTCTGAATCCACCTGGCCAAACTTCCCTGGATCCCATGCCTTCTGACTTTCTGAAGAAGCCTACCATGTGGAACCTTGTCAAATGCCTTACTAAAATCCATGTAGATCACATCCACTATACTACCCTCATCTATATGCCTAGTCACCTCCTCAAAGAACTCTATCAGGCTTGTTGGACACGATCTGCCCTTCACAAAGCCATGCTGACTGTCTCTGATCAGTCCATGATTCTCTAAATGCCCACAGATCCCATCTCTAAGAATCTTTTCCAACAGCTTTCCCACCACAGACGTAAGGCTCACTGGTCTATAATTACCTGGACTATCCCTACTACCTTTTTTGAACAAGGGGACAACATTTGCCTCCCTCCAATCCTCCGGTACCATTCCCGTGGACAACAAGGACATAAAGATCCTAGCCAGAGGCTCAGCAATCTCTTCCCTCGCCTCGTGGAGCAGCCTGGGTAATATTCCATCAGGCCCCGGGGACTTATCTGTCCTAATGTATCTTAACAACTCCAACACCTCCTCTCCCTTAATATCAACTTGCTCCAGAACATCAACCTCACTCATATTGTCCTCACCATCATCAAGTTCCCTCTCATTGGTGAATACCGAAGAGAAGTATTCATTGAGGACATCGCTCACTTCCACAGCCTCCAGACACATCTTCCCACTTTTATCTCTAATCGGTCCTACCTTCACTCCTGTCATCCTTTTGTTCTTCACATAATTGAAGAATGCCCTGGGGTTTTCCTTTACCTTACTCACCAAGGCCTTCTCATGCCCCTGTCTTGCTCTTCTCAGCCCCTTCTTAAGCTCCTTTCTTGCTTCCCATATATTCCTCAATAGACCCATCTGATCCTTGCTTCCTAAACCTCATGTATGCTGCCTTCTTCCACCTGACTAGATTTTCCACTTCACTTGTCACCCATGGTTCCTTCACCCTACCATTCTTTATCTTCCTCACTGGGACAAATTTACCCCTAACATCCTGCAAGAGATCCTTAAACATCGACCACATGTCCATAGTACATTTCCCTGCAAAAACATCATCCCAATTCACACCCGCAAGTTCTAGCCTTATAGCCTCATAATTTGCCCTTCCCCAACTAAAAATTTTCCTGTCCTCTCTGATTCTATCCTTTTCCATGATAATGCTAAAGGTCAGGGAGCGGTGATCACTGTCCCCCAGATGCTCACCCACTGACAGATCTGTGACCTGACCCGGTTCATTACCTAATACTAGATCTAGTATGGCATTCCCCCTAGTCGGTCTGTCAACATACTGTGACAGGAATCCATCCTGAACACACTTAACAAACTCTGCCCCATCTAAACCCTTGGAACTAAACAAGTGCTAATCAACATTAGGGAAGTTAAAGTCACCCATGATAACCCTGATTGTAAACGTTGATTGTCTGCAAGAAGGAGGTATCATTACCAACCCACCCAGATAGTAGTCTTTCAGTTAGGAAGTCAAGTATCCAGTTGCAAATGGAGGTACAGAGGCCCAGGATCTGTGGCTTATTGATCAGGACGATAGGAATGATGGTGTTAAACACTACAGCATCCTGAAATGGGTGTTTGTATTATCCAGGTAATCTCAGGCCAAATGAACTGCCCTTGAGATTGCGTCTACCACTGACCTATTCATTTATTTTGACACTATGCTGCTTAGCTGGGGCAGAAGACTATTGCCGAACATCTTATAAATAGCGTCAGTAGCATGCACTTGGGTGGCTGTTGGATGTAACACTGTGCTTGTGTCATTGAGAGTTGGTGAGAAATAATCACTAAGACAATTCAGAACTGGTTTGTCCACTGCAGTTTCAAGCATTCAGGCTTGGTGATGTCAGAAATGGCCGTGATTGAAAATGAAACAATTTTACTAATACAACAAGTTAGAAACTACAGAGATTTTGAAGGTATCAACAATCATCTAGATCGTTACAATGAAAGTCAAGATTTGGAGATGCAATGGCCTGGTATGAAGGTAGTTCATTATCTGCTCTAAGTGTCTTTGCTGACATTGTGCATTTACAGTCAAAAGAATGCAATGCGGATTAATTCCTGTCTTTAAGTTTTAGTAAGTAATACCCAGATTTATAGTACTGCAGTAGTAATAGTAGTGTTCTAATTTGTTCTGCATTTCATTTAAATGCATAATTTGCTACTCAGTTTGTCTTTTTATATACCTTTTTAACAATTTCCACAAAACTTCAGCTAATTGGGCCAAAATGTACTGGACCTGATATATCCCAATTAACCAGAATGCACTGTATTCTTTACAACAATGAGGCCAACTTTCCATAAACAAGCTTTGGCTTTCAATTATTTCATATGTATATGTTCTTAAAAGTGGTTCACTGGCTTTGCATGCTGAGACCACATTTGGGTCATTATTAGAGAGATCACGTTGCTAATTAGATATGTCACTGGAAATATATTAATTTTAATAACCGTTGAGGATAAGTGGAATAGATGGCGTGGAGTGAGAATAGTGACTTTAATCTTCCCAGTGAACTCCTGGAGGCAATTGCCAATAGTCTAAAACTGGAAGGCAAGGAAGCTAAGAAGCAGTACAGAGGCACTTGGTTGTGAACCAGGTAGTGATCACAGTATCTTCAGGTAACAATGTGAAACCTGAAGGCTTGTCTTTCAATAACGTTATCAAGATGCCACCACTAAATAAGACTGAGAAAAACCTATGCATTGGCACATGGATGCTTCTACATTTCCCATTAGTTCCTCAGGTAAGTTGGAACACATTGTGTAACCAGCGCCCCGTTTCCCTCTGGAAGTGCAGCTGTAAAAATTTCAATCATTAGGTCACAGAGGTAAGAGTTAACAAATGTTTTAGAGATGGGAAAGAAGATATAAAGACAGGAGGACAGAATTCTAGAGTCTGGGTTCCAAACCACTGAAAATTCAGTAATCAATGTTTGCAGGGATGGGGCGGGGGGGGGGGGTGAAATTGTGTAGACTCAGGAACTGGGAAATACACGAGAAGCTAGAGAATGGTGAAACAATTAAAGAAAGGAATGGCATGATTCAAAAGAGAAGCAATCAGCAACTGAGCTCTGCCAGCAGATTGGAAGGAAAGGGTGTTACCACATGAGGCAGTCCCCCCTAGATGGTCAACAGAGGCAATGGTGGAACATGAGAACATTGAGAACAACATTTACAGAGAGATGGAGGAAGACAAAACCATATGGTGATAACTTAATTTAAAATGTATTTTCCAGTAGATTTAATTTTTAATTTTATTTTTAACTAGAGATGCAGCACAGAACAGGCCCTTCCAGCTCTACAAACCACGCCACCCACTATTTAACCCCAGGACAATTTACAACGACCAATTAACCTACCAATCAGTTTCTCTTTGAACTGTGTGGAGAAAAACGGATGGACATGAACCTTAGATGGAAGAATACTTTCCAAGAACAGTGATATGCGTATGTTTCTGGAGATGTAGGTGAGGAAAAGCATTCTTTGCACATAGCAGTTCATTCCTTAGGAGTTCGTGAAAAAGACAGAATTTCTCCTAAGTTATATAAAGCATAAAAGTTACAACATAAATCAGTTTTCAAACTACAAAATACCTAGCAATTTCCAACAGCCCTTTCTTGAGATGATAATGTATTTCCACGTGACAGTTACAGCTTAAAACTTCAAACACAAAACTGAACTGATCTCATTGATGGAAGTTTACAGATGGGATTTAAAACCCTCAGCCTGAAATCGTGCTGATAATCTAGTGCATTAGATTCAAGCTAAAGAAGCAAATTAATGAAAAACACTATTCCTGCTTTGTGTCCCAAGCAGGAAAATAGCTTTTCCTTAGAATTAAATCATGTCATGAACACTTTTAGCAGGTCAAATGAAAATGAACAATACAGATTAGATTCCACAACCAAAGGCAAGAATGGGAAGATTCAACCCACTTAAGGCAACAGTGTAAATATTGGCCTTGATATTATTTAGTTATTGGTGACTCAAAAGTCTCATTTTTTCAACTGATCACTACTGCCAATGGTACAGACAGGATGCCAAAAAGCCTGTACTGTCATTGCAAAAGGAATGGTTAACTAAACAAGTGGGTAGCCAGGCTATTGTACTTCAAATCCTGTCCAGCAATGGTCGCTATCTTGGGTTTTGGTAAAGAGTTTTTCTGCCAAACAGTAAGAGAGAATGAGTAGGTAATTTATAAAAATATATTACTTATGACAAGCCACTTGCTATGACCATCACAAGTTTGTATCAAAGTCTGATTAACCTTCAATGTTCGCATTGTTTTGCTCGCTCTTTCTTTCACTGTTTCCCTGGCACCAATAATCACCACCACAGTGAAAAAGGCAACATCAAAACAGAAAATTAAAAATTAAAAAAGAGCCTTGCAAATGCTGGAAACCTGAAACCAAGAACAGAAAATGCTGTAACAGACAGCATCAGAGGAAAGAGGAATAGTCAACATTTCGGGTCTTCAACCCTTCATCAGATGAGCTGGGGTTTGGTTCACAGACCTGAAACATTGAACGATCTTCCTTCCAGATGCTGCTGACCTGCTTAGGATTTTTTAATCAAAACAGAATGCCTCATTCAACTCTTATCATGGCATAGTCTTCAATCTGGGACTACCAATTGAATGGTTTTGTTTATTATCAGAGAACGTATACAATACACAACCTGAAATTCTTACTCTCCGCAGACAAACCCCAAAAATGAATGACAGAAAAATGTTAGAACCCCAAAGACCCCCTCCTCTCCGGTGTACAAACAGCATCAACCCTCCCCCTCCTGCCTCAGCAAATAGTGTCAGCCACCCCACCACCTGCAATGCAAGGAAAAGCAAACCCCCGCCCCCAAAGAGACCGTGATCTGCAGTCTATCAAAAACCACTGTTCACCCAACAGTTGAATATTCACAGGCTCTCTCCCTCCCTAAAGAGAGAGGAGAGAGGTATTGCTCCTGCTACAGTGAGAGGGACACCAACAGCTCACTGTTTCGATGATACAGTCTGCAGTGTCTCTTATTTCAACATCAGCTGTGTACGTTGCAGTAAACGATCATAAATAAATCATATTCTTTGTAGGAGCAGGTGTCCACAACAGTTAACTATAGAATCAAGCTATATCTATAATTTATTTAACCTTTGTCCCATCAGTTTGGAATTGTTGGTGTCTGCCCTGACCCAGTAGTAGCATTACCATCGGAGCCAAAAGTTTATGGCTTTAAGTCTTGCTGCAGAGACCTGAACATGAAACTCTAGCATGACATTTCAGTCCTATTTTGAAAGCCAAAGGTACCAGGTTTCAGATGAGACATCAAGACCATTTCAGGTGGAAGCAAAATTATCCATGGCCCTATTTCAGACAAGCGCTTGGCCAATACACATCCTTCAACATACAGTACATTTCATTCAAAACAAAATTATCTGAACATTATCACGTGGCGGTTAAAGGGGGCTTGCATTTTCCTACATTACTCATGGCTGAACTACAGAAATATATCACTGGACCTAAATTGCTTCTTGACCTTTTAAAAGGCACTTGTAAAAAAGGCACTATACAGAAGCAAACCTTTCTCCCCCTCAGTTGATAAATTAGTTCTCCCGAAAAGCCAAACACGACCGAACGTCTGTTAATAGCTTAAATGTAGAAAAATGCCTATGCCTAAAGGTTGGGAGAGATTGTACAGAACTACTAAGGAAGCGTAACAGCTAGTAGTTTAAGAATATGCAAGCTGTCCATAGAATGGTGTTTGTTTTAAAACTGTAAGACGGATTTCAAGAAATTCTTATTTTTATATCTTCTTCGCAATAACGAGCTGGAAACATTGACACAGTAGCGAGGTAGAGAGAGGAAAGGAAGAAAATCTTACCACTAAAAGCCTGCGGGGGTCCAAATGGCGAGATCGATTAATTTGAATTTAAATGTCTAAATTTAAATTTCCATGCCTGGGGAATTTCTAACCCCGCGGCGACTGCTGGTCCCGGCCAGGTCTCCAGATGACCCAAACGCCAGATGAAGCCCCGCACTCAAGCGGCTCCCCGGGGACTCTAACCCAGTCCGACTCCTCGGAAGATACAATCGGCTCACTCCAGTGGCTGCATCCTGCCCTTCAGATGCACGATCCAGAGTATCTGGAAAGGGCACGCCAAGCTGAGGCAAAACTCCTTACTGCCCTATGGTATCTCAAATAATATATTTAAACAGGAATTTACTTAAACCTGAAAGGAACGTACCGAACAAAATAATGATGGAAAGGCACCGGAATCTTCCGAGGAAGCCGTGTTATAGGGTATCAAAATACACCAGCCTGGAACATGTTCTTGTAAAAGCAAAGAACACATTTCTAGTAAATAAAGTAATGCAAAAAAAATTACAATTCTTTTTTAAAAAATCCACTTTCAGCGTGCAACTCACCGGGCAGGAGTCAGAAGAGAAATGTTTGCTTGCTTTAAGAAAATAAATCTCCCGTGTCCCTTTAATGTGCTTCCGAGGGGAACTTTGGTGCGCGGTGCCCCGCTGGCAGCTATTGCTGCTCCCTACTTCTGGGGACAAAGCCCCTCGCCCGCCCGCACGGAGATTGACAGGCGAGAGCGCGCGCGCGCTCCCTCCCTCACTCACTCCAACCTGCACCGGACGGGCTTTGTGTCCTTTCTCTCGCACACCAGCCGCTCCTGCGTTCACCCAACCGCTCATTCAACCCCGATCGGACGCTACAACCTCGAGATTAATGTTAATTGTAACCTGACCGGGGAGGCCGCTGTGTCCGTGGAGCAGGTTAAGTTGCAGCAGTCATTGCTAACGGTTGCGAACACTATGACCCCTAGAGGAAAGAAGAGATGGACGTAATTTCTAAATAGATCGTCTGAATATTACTCGGACGAGAATTCTCTGAAAAAAAATCCATGAAGCATGATTCAAGTTCTAGGAAGACCACATCATTTTTCGATTACGCACGTGGAGCGGTCGGTCGCCTTCTGACCTTGGCATTGGAAGTAACTTAAGCGGTTGAGGTTTTTCTTCTCGTCTCTGTACGTGATTAAATTCGTTTTAAGAAGCAAGAAAATGAAGAAGCTGAAAAAGCGAAATTAAAAGCCCGTAAACAGGTCAGGTTGCACCTGTAGAAATAGAATTGGTTCTTTTGATTCGATCTCCAACTTCTTCAGATTATAAAAGACCTGGACCCGAAATGTTAAGTCTTTCTCTCTCCATAAGTTCTACCTGGCTTATTAAGTGTTTCCTCTGTCTACTTCTGTCTCATTTTCAAATGCCAGTACTTTCAATTGTGTTTTTGTTTTTGGACATTTTGCTTACATAGATAGCTACGGACATATAGCAAATACAACAGGTTTCCACTGTATTATTGAAAACTATTGTATATATGAACGCCATTGACAAAAGCCAAAATACGACAGTTCATGTATTTCGTATTTCCAGTGTTCACTTCATTTCTTTCTGGTCAACATCAGTAAAAACTCTTTATATACTGTGCTGTGAAGCACATACACAATTTGGATGTTTGATCTGTTTATCTATCTGCCTTCTATTTTTTTTATTTTTTAAACGATACGTTGCTTTCGTTCTGTTTTCTTGAGTTCTGTGTTCCGCCGAGCATTCTGGGCATGCTATGTTGGCACCTGAATGTGTGGCGACTTGTGAACTGGATTTACAAATGGGTGTGCCGATTGTCCAAAGATTCATTTTATTATCAAAGTATGTATGCAGGATCCAACTCTGAGGTTTGTCTTCGCCAGTTAGCCGTAAATACAGAAAACCATAGAAGTAATTGAAAGAAAGATATCGGTTCACTCCTCCCCCCCCCCACGAAAAGAAAAAAAAAGAAACAAAAACACACAAACTCCAAAAACTAACAGATCACCCACGTGGAGACTGAGAGTCACAGACTCCAACAGTTTCAAAAAAAAACTAAGATAAAAAGACATAGAAAAAAATGAAGTGATTGACTATCAGGAAGATGTTGCTCAAGGAATCCTGTTAATGCAAATTATGCAATTGTGTGTATATGCGATGTACATTTGATAAATAAACTTGAACCTCAAATCTTGAATTTGTTCACCTATTATATATTTACATATTCAAACACGTCTTATATGGAAATACAATCTTCATATCATTATTGGTCTCGAATTCTTTTCAATCACTCTTGTAATTACGTTACAACCACAATTATGCAAGTATCTTAAAATTTGTCTAAGATGTAAAGCAGGAAATACTTGGATCATATTTAATTCCTCGTTAAAATTTGACTTGTCTCATTAAACTACACCTTCCACTTTTTTTTAAGATAGATCCTCTCTTCTCATCTCACTTTCACACACACGCACTCACTCAGAGCCCTTAAAACCATTTATGAAACACTGTAAGGTGCTTTTCAATATCAAACAATGCTAGAAGTGGCAAAGTTTACTGTTTGAAGGATTTATAGGAGGTCAGATTAAGAGTACATTTGCAATATAATTCATGGCTGACACTATATGAGAGGATGAAGATGGGGGTGCAGCAGTCAGATTACCTGGCTGGTAATTTGGAAGACAGGGCTAACAATCCAGCAGCACATATTCAAAGCTCTTCAGATATGACAGGGTCCTTTAAGAGACTTTTGGATAGGTACATAGAGCTTAGAAAAATAGAGGACTATGGGGTAAGCCTAGTAATTTCTAAGGTAGGGACATGTTCAGCACAATTTTGTGGGCCGAAGGGACTGTATTGTGCTGTAGGTTTTCTATGTAGCAGAAGAGGATCAGTCTTTGAAATAAACAACACACCAAAATGCTGGAGGCCAGGCAGCATCTACGGGAGAAAGTGAACAGTCAATGTTTCGAGCCGAAACCCTTCATCAGGACTGGAGATAAAAGCTGAGGAGTCAGAGTAAGAAGTTGGGGGAGGTGAGGAAGAAACACAAAGTGATGGGTGTAACTGTAGGGTGGGGAGGGGTGAAGTAAAGAGCTGGGAAGTTGATTGGTGAAAGAGATACGGGGCCGGAGAAGGGGGAATCTGATAGGAGAGGACAGCAGACCATGGAGGAAAGAAAAGGGGGAGGAGCACCAGAGGGAGGTGATGGCAGTTGAGGAGATAAGGTGAGAGAGGGAAATGGGAATGAGGAATGGTGAAGGGTGGGACATTACCAGAAGTTCAAGAAATCGATGTTCATGACATCAGGTTGGAGGCTACCCAGATAGAATAAAACATGTTTCTCTTCCAACCTGAGTGAAGCCTCATTGCAACAATAGAGGAGGCCATGGACTGACGTCAGAATCAGAATGGGAAGTGTAATTAAAATGGGTGGCCACTGGGAGATCCCAGTTTTTCTGGCGGGGAGAGTGTAGGTGCTCAGCAAAGCAGTCTCCCAATCTACGTCGGGTCTCACCAATATACAGGAGGCCACTCTGGGAGCACCAGATACAGTACATGACCCCTACAGACTCACAGATGAAGTACACAGTGTACACTTTTCCATAGCTGCTGCCTAGCCTGCTGAGTTCCTCCAGCATTTTGTGTGTGTTGCTTGGATTTCCAGCATCTGCAGATTTTCTCTGTCAGGCTTTGAAATGATTGACAACATCATCTTCACAGAGGGAATTACTATAATAAATACTCACATTGCCAGCCATGTCCTGACCATAAAATATGATTAAGTAAAATAGAAGCAATATTATTGACTGATGAAGGGTCCCTGCCCAAAACATCCACTGTTTATTCATTTTCATAGATGCTGCCTCACCTGATAAGTTCCGCCAGCATTTTGCTTGTGTTGCTCTGGAATCAGAATCAGGCTTAATATCACCTGCACATGTCAAGAAATTTGTTAACTTTGTAGCAGCAGCACAATGCTAAATATAGATAAATATACAAAAAAACCTAATTACAGTAAGTATATATACAAATGTATATTAAATAGTTAAGGTAAGTAGTGCAAAAACAGATTTTTTTAAAAAAGTAGTGAGGTAGTGTTCATGGGTTCAATGTCCATTTAGAAATCGGATGGCAGAGGGGTTGAAGCTGTTTCTGAATCACAGAGTGTGTGCATTCAGGCTTCTGTACCTCCTTCCTGATGTTAACAATGTGAAGAGGGCACATCCTGTGTGGTGGGGGTCCGTGAGGATGGATGCCACTTTTCTGAGGCACCGCCCCTTGAAGAGGTCTTGAATACATTGGAGGCTAGTACCCATGATGGACCTGACTAACTTTATAACTTTCTGCAGCTTACTTTAATCCTCTGCGATAGTCCCCACGTGCTTCCCCCCCCCCCCCCCCCACCGCCCATACCAGACGGTCAGAATGCTTCCCATGGTACATACGTAGGAGTTTCTGAGTGCTTCAGGTGACAAACCAAATCTCCTCAAAGTCCTGATGAAATATAGCCGCTGTTTTGCCTTCTTTATAACTGCATCAATACGATTTGTTTAAGCTTACAGTAAATTTTGGAGCTATTAGGTTCATTGTGATTCTGCAATCTTTGTAACAGCAATCTGAAATATTAAACAATTTGCTTTATTGCCTTCCAGAAAGTGCTATCTTGTATTTTCTCAAATTCTTACAGTATTTGATTAATAATCTCTTCTGTACCATTTTTGTGGCAATACATTCCATGATCAAAAATTTTCTGCCCAATACATTCCTGACAATGTTTTTCTTTGTTCTTGTAGTTACAATTTAAAAATTAGTAATTGATCTGGTATTAGCCAATCAGAAAGAAAACCATTTTCTCCATGTTTTTCTAACAAACCCTTTATAATTAAAAATAAATCTTATTAAAGAAAAGCTTTTTGCCATTCAGTGAAAACCACTTGCTATTTCAATTTTTTTCATGAGTTACTTATTTACATCTGCTGCCATCTTGGTGAATTTGTAAACTATCGGTAGCTTGAATGATCATAAGATCATGAGACATGGGGGTAGAATTGAGTCAGCTTTACCATTCAATCACAGGTGATTTATTATTTCTTTCAATCCCATTCCCTGCCTTCTCTCTGTAACCTTTGGCACCCTAACTAATCAAGAACTTGTCAACTTTAGAATTGTACATAGTCCTCTAAATATGTTAGAACAATTGCCATGTGACGTTCATTTATTTATTTATTTATTCAAGACTTAGTTCAGTCTTCCTCTTAGATAAAGGTATCCACATGCCTGTTATTGGTTGACTAACATGATTCATGCACTATAATTAAAACTTCGGCAATAAGTTTGTGTGTCAAATAAATTTATATCTCACAGTACTCATTATTGGTCATCATGGTTTTTATTACAGTGAACATTCTGAAAAACATCATAAATATCCTTGTTCTGGTGCAATGGGCAATCATAATGAAAAAATGGCAAGTGAATGGAGACAGCCTTTTGAATGGAAACTTAAATATAAACGTTCTTAACATGTTGCAAATCAATAAAATTTAAACATACAAAATTGCTAAGGAAGCTAAACTTCTGAGAGCTATAATAATGGAAGAGATAGAAAGTAGCTTACATAAGTCTCAAGAAATGCAGAAATAAAATAGACAATAGACAATAGACAGTAGGTGCAGGAGTAGGCCATTCGGCCCTTCTAGCCAGCACCACCATTCACTATGATCATGGCTGATCATACACAATCAGTACCCTGTTCCTGCCCTCTCCCCATATCCCTTGACCCCGCTATCTATAAGAGCTCTATCTAATTCTTTCTTGAATGCATCCAGAGACTTGGCCTCTTCTGGGGCAGAGCATTCCACATATCCACCACTCTCTGGGTGAAAAAGTTTTTCCGCATCTCTGTTCTAAATGGCCTACCCCTTATTCTTAAACTGTGGCCTCTAGTTCTGGACTCACCCATCAGCGGGAACATGCTTCCTGCCTCCAGTGTGTCCAATCCCTTAATAATCTTATATGTTTCAATCAGATCCCCTCTCATCCTTCTAAATTCCAGTGTATACAAGCCCAGTCGCTCCAATCTTTCAATATATGACAGTCCCGCCATTCCGGGAATTAACCTTGTGAACCTACGCTGCACTCTCTCAATAGCAAGAATGTCCTTCCTCAAATTTGGAGACCAAAACTGCACACAATACTCCAGGTGTGGTCTCACCAGGGCCCTGTACAGCTGCAGAAGGACCTCTTTACTCCTGTACTCAATTCCACTTGTTATAAAAGCCAGCATGCCATTAGCTTTCTTCACTGCCTGCTGTACCTGCATGCTTGCTTTCATTGACTGATGTACAAGAACACCTAGATCTTGTTGTATTTCCCCTTTTCCTAACTTGACTCCATTTAGATAGTAATCTGCCTTCCTGTTCTTGCCACCAAAGTGGATAACCTCACACTTATCCACATTAAACTGCATCTGCCATACATTTGCCCACTCACCCAACCTGTCCAAGTCACCCTGCATTCTCATAACATCCTCCTGACATTTCACACTGCCACCCAGCTTTGTGTCATCAGCAAATTTGCTAATGTTACTTTTAATCCCTTCATCTAAATCATTAATGTATATTGTAAACAGCTGCGGTCCCAGCACTGCGGTACCCCACTGGTCACAGCCTGCCATTCCGAAAGGGACCCGTTAATCACTACTCTTTGTTTCCTGTCAGCCAGCCAATTTTCAATCCATGTCAGTACTCTGCCCCCAATACCATGTGCCCTAATTTTGCCCACTAATCTCCTATGTGGGACTTTATCAAAAGCTTTCTGGAAGTCCAGGTACACTACATCCATTGGCTCTCCTTTGTCCATTTAAATAGTGATAATATGTATGTTCCTTTTAATGTTTATGATGTTGGCACTTAAAATAGAAACATTTTGCTTCCCATCATTCCTATTCTCTTAACTGGGAATAACTTGAAAATCACCAAATAGATATATATGATTTGATCTATCAATGATATATAAATTGTGGTAAAGATTGTTTTTAATTCATACCAATAATGTAATGATTAAATTGCAGGAGACTTATAGATGCCCAGACTACCAGGTTGGCCTCAATAGCATTGTATACGTGGAAGCTGACCACCTTTGCAAGAGGAGTTTCCTCTGTCCCAGCAACTCCCATAGCAGTACTTGATAAAATATCCTGGTTTTCCTGATATTCTGCACAAAAGTATCATATATATATTTTTTTTAAAGTTGTTCCTATGGTAGGGGTATCGAATGCAAAAGGTTATAGGTTTAAACTAAGAGGAAGGACTATTGAAGGGGATCTGAGGGAAAATAATTTTTTCACATAGGGAGTGGTTGTTAGACAGTAGCATCAGTTATGAGCTTCTTCTTTTAACTTAATTGCATCTCTTAACCACTGGGATTATTAGTTCTCAATGAAATGCAAATTAATTGAGAATTATGAAATATATTTTTTTTAATTGTCTAGTGGTAAACTTCTTAAAGTCTAATTTCCCAATGTACCTAACCCACTTTTCACATCTATGTAATTGAATAAATTTTCATTCAAGACTTGAATTTCCAACTGAATTTTGTTTCTGACAAACATTTGCTTTGGAACACAAGAGATTCTGCAGATGATGGTAACCCAGAGAAAAACACACAAAATGCAGGCTAGGCAACATCTCATGGAAATGGATAAACAGTTGACATTTTGGGCCGAGAACCTTCAGCAGAACTGAAAAGGAAGGCAGAACATTTCAAAATAAGAAGTTAGGGGTGGGGAAGAAGTACACGCTAAAAGGTGATAGGTGAAGCCAGGTTGTTGGGGGAGGGGAGGTGAAATAAGAAGCTGGGAAGTGATAGGTGGAAAAGACAAAGGGCTGGAGAAGAAGGAATTGGATAGGAGAGGAGAATGGACCATAGGAGAAAGTGAAGGAGGAGGGGCATCAGGAGGAGGTGATAGCAGGTGAGGAGAAGAGCTAAGAGGCTAGAGAGAGGAGAGGCAGAGGAAAACATTACCAGAAGAAGAAATTGATGTTCATGCCATCTGTTTAGAGGTTACCTAGACAGAATATGAGGTATTGCTCCTCCACCCTCAGAATGGAGAAGAGGAGGTGATGGACTGACAACTCAGAATGGAAATGGGGATAGGAATTTAAATGTTCAGCCACCAGGAAATTCCACTTTTTGCAGGGGAGCGGAGATGCTCGACAAGCAATCCCCCAATTTAAGTTGGGTCTCACTAATGTAGAGGGGGCTGAATTGTAAGCACTGGATAGAGTAGGTTACCCCAACAGATTCTGAGGGGAAGTGTTGCCGCATTTGGAAGGACTGTTTGGGAATGGAAGTAAGGGAAGAGGAGTAGCATTTCTGTCACTTGCAGAGATACATGTCAGGAGGGATGTATCGCTTTGGAAATTCATCTGTGAGATAAGAGTAATTGCTACACAATGCTTGTCTTCAACTATAAACAAGTATCTAAAAATAAGAACATAATTATGCACGAAATGTAATGTGAGTTATTGAACCAATTTGATGACTTCTAATGCAAAATAGGCAGTCTTCTGCTTCAGATTAAATGAATATCTTTGATGCTTCATTCAAGTTTAATTACTTTGCATATTTAATAGGAGATATTGATTCCAGCATTATTATTGTAACCATCTTGTTTTCAAGCCAATATGCTAAAGCCAAACTTTCAATTCCAGCACCTGTTCTGTAAAGAGTCTCTGTACGTTCTCCCCCATGGAATGCTTGGGGTTTCTCCAGATGCTCCGATTTCCTCCCACTGTCCAAAGATTCCCGATAGGTTAATTGGACATTGTAAATTGTCCCGTCATTAGGTTATGATTAATTGGGGATACGGGGTTGCTGGGGTGGAATGGCTCGAAGGGCTGGAAGGAGCTACTCCATGCTGAATTGCTAAATACAATATGCGCACGCATGTGTGTGTGAGTGTGTGTTTGTGAAAGTGAGTGTCTGTGTGTGTGTGTGTGTGTGTGTGTGTGTGTATGTATGTGTGTGTGTGTATGTGTGTGTGCACGCACGCGCACTCCCTTACAAATTAAATTTGGAAAACAAGTCAATATATTTTGGTTCCAAGAGTAATAGATAGTAATAGATCATATAAAACGAGAGTGCAGTTCAGGCATAGGATTGCCTTATAGTTGAGACTGATGATAATCCAACGTTCTCCTCCCAGCAAAGGTAACAGGATAAATTTCAGCTGTGAAACCCAACCTCAAAGTCCAAACACAAAAATGCAACTGCAGATGCTGTGGATCAAAGAATACGTATGCAACGCTGGAAGAACTCAGCAAGTCAGGCAGCATCCGTGAGAAAAGAATAGCCAACGTTTCGGGGCGAGACTCTTCCTGATGATGCTGCTGCCTGACCTGCTGCATTCTTCCAGCGTCGTGTACGTATTCTCCAACCTCAAAGTCTTTTGTTCTATTACATTGGTGCTAAATGAAGCAATTTTATGACCATGGCATCTAAAATCAGAGTGTGAAAGATGTCATTTTTTAAAGTACACAAAGGAGAACTTTTTGGACCAGTTTGTAGATAACCCAATTGGGAAGATAAAGTATCGGGCCTAAATTTAGGAATAAAGCCAAGCCAGTAGGTGAAGCTGGTGCCCTTTCGTGTAATAGTGACCTTAACTCTTAAAAGGATGATATGGAAATTAAGGTCCTGAATTAGGGAAAGGGTGATTTCAATATCATAAGATAGAGCTTGTCATGGTAGACTGAGCAATAAATTCTCATCAGACAAGTATCTTTTAAAGGTTCAAAGGTTCCTTTATTATCAATGTATGTATGCAGTATACAATTTTGAGATTCTTCTTCTACAGATAGCCAAAAAACAAAGAAGACTATAGAAGTCAGTTCAAAGAGTAACAGCAAACCCATCCCCTGCACAAAATAAAACAATGACATGATCATCAAATCCCCCCAACCCTCCTGCTCTGCACAAAATGCAACAAAATATCACCACCCTAATCCCCCTTTCCCACACCAAACGCAACAAGAACACCTGCCCCCAAATCCACCTTCCCAAACAAAAAACTGACAAAAATGCAACAGAAACAAAAACCCCCAAATCCCCCTCCCACCGGGCAAAAAAAAGCGAAAGAATGGGCGACAACGCAGAATATACTGTAAAAACCTTAAGACTGAAAAAGTCCGTAGTCTATAGTTCAAATCCACAAATGCAGAATTTTGGTAACATCCTCCAACATCATCAAAAGGGAGAGACACTGAGACGTCATTGAGAGTGAAAGTCCAACATGCTCCTGTGATGGTGAAAAGCAATGAAAGCAAGTTCAGGGAATGCTGGATATCAAGGGATATTGAGCATTTGAGTAAAAAAAAGAGTATATGTAGAGTACATGTTGAGCACTGAGATGACATCACAAAATGGAAAATTCCGCAAGGCGTTGGGAAAGTTCCCAAACAATGCACAGGTCTCTGTGCACCACCGACAGTTCTGAGAAGTGACGGTATACAAATCATGAAACAAGCAAAGATCTAGCATGATCAAGTGAAAATTGAAGGTAATGTGAATATTCAGCAGGTTGGTTGCAGAAATTTAAGAAGAGGCACAGCATTAATTTTTTTTAAAGATTTATGGTGCTAAAGCATTTCCTGATCACAAAGCAGCAGAGAAATTCATTGACGAGTTTGCCAAGATTGTGGCTGATAAAAATCTAACATACTAAACAGCTGCATCCGTCATGAACTCTGCAGGGTTATGCATCTGTATTTGTTAATTGTTGTCTTAAGAGTCATTAAGCCCTTGTGCTTTCTGTTTAATGTTGTCAAGTTTATATTGGCTGGCACGGGTTTTCTGCTTACTGTGATTATTTAAAGCGAACTCTCAATCAGCGATTATCGCCAATTCTTGTGTTTCAAGAATGATTAGCCTTGCAGCATCACCCAGTCAAGCCATCGATGTTCAGATGGAATTACTATGAATAAGCTCTTGTTCCTGCCTCTACATGGGAGCCTGTCGTTCCTCCGCACCTGGGTTCAGTCGTCTGTCACCACACACTGTGGGAGTAGGACCCCACCATAAACAGACCCTGCAGAGTTCAAACAGCGGCTTGGACATTGGTCAGCTGAGGGCGCGCGTGCCTTCTATTCTTTCTGCCTGTCTGAAGGCTATGTTCTGAGTTTCCAAGGCTACCATCCAAGTATCTCGAGTCCATGTTTCAAGCTTCACTAGTCGACATTCAAGGTCGTCAAGATTTCCATGTTTGACTCTATGTTCCCAAGTTTACCACCCCTGTGTCAAGAGCATCAGGTCTGTCTGGATTTTACCAAGCCTGTCTTGAGTTCCAGGGCTTCCTGGGTCGTCAGGTACTGGCCTTAGGAGAGAGAGATACAGTCTTGAGCCCTGCCAGCCTTACACCTGTGTTTGTTATTTGTTCTCTTACCTAGAGCCGTTAAGCCCTTGTGCTTTCTGGTTCATGTTGTCAGCTTTGTTTTAAATGGCACAGGTTTCCTGTGTACTGTGATTATTTAAAGAAGACACCCAATTGCAGGGTCCTTGTGTTTCGAGAATGATTGGTCTAGTGGTTTTGTGCACACAATTATTAAAATATTATATAAAACTATCTTCAGAGTATATGAATAAGCTTTATATGTAATGTATATTGATTTTGTGTTTATACTTGGGTCCCATTCAGAATCAGAATCAGGTTTATTATCACTGGCATGTGATGTGAAATTTGTTAACTTAGTAGCAGCAGTTCATTGCAATACATAATATAGAAGAAGAAAAAATAATAGTAATAATAATAATAATAAATAAATAAATATTGTTCAGTATACTTTATACAGTATACGTATATTGAATAGAATTAAAATCGTGCAAAAAACAGAAATACAATATATTTTTTAAAAAGTGAGGTAGTGTCCAAGAGTTCAATGTCCATTTAGGAATCAGATGGTAGAGGGGAAGAAGCTGTTCCTGAATCGCTGAGTGTGTGCCTTCAGGTTTCTGTATCTCTTACCTGAATGTAACAGTGAGAAAAGGGCATGCCCTGGGTGCTAGAGGTCCTTAATAATGGACGCTGCCTTTCTGAGACACTGCTCCTTGAAGATGTCCTGGGTACTTTGTAGGCTAGTACCTAAGATGGAGCCAACTAAATTTACAACCCTCTGCAGCTTCTTTTGGTCCTGTTCAGTAGCCGCTCCCCCCCCCCCCCCCCCCGATACCAGATACTGATGCAGCCTGTCAGAATGCTCTCCACGGTACATCTATAGAAGTTTTCAAGTGTTCCCCAAGGTATCTCATTATATAGGATGCAAATATTCCAAAATCAAATAAAAACCAAAATGCAAAACACTTCCAGCCCGAAGCATTTCTGATAATAGGTGCTCAACCTGTATTGAAAGAGACCCTTCAGGTTTATGTATATAAAAGTCAAAGTTGAATTTATTGTCTATTGCACAAGTACATGTATTCTCAGGTGCAATGAAAAACTTATTTGCACCAGCATCACAGGCACAGTGCATCATCTAAGCAGCATTCAGAAGAAAAATATAAACATAAATTATACACAATTTTTCCTAGAACACAATAAAATGCTAAGTGATCAAAGTGATCATAATGCTACTAAACCGTAGTGCTTACGACAACATTTGGAGCAGGGTTTCCCAACCCTTGTGTCTAACAGGTCCTAATATTTAGCAACAATCTGCTGATGCTTTGGGTAAAAACCCTGCATCCTGGTTACCCTCATTCTGTCCCTGATTCCCCTTATACTCTATATCAGGGGTTCGCAACATGGGCTCCACAGATCCCTTGGTTAATGGCAGGGCCCAAGGCATAAAAAAAGGAGTAAAACCTCAGCTCACACCCTATCTCCAAGTTTCTTCGCATCAAGTCTGCCCGAGTACACACTTCCAGAATCTTCTCAGAGACAGTAAAGTGCTGAGTCACTCCCACAATCTCCAAACTGTAAATTGCAGGCTCTAACGGTCCCATTTAATTTGAAAACCAGACATAGAACAAGAAAAAAAGACATTTTTATGAGCTATCTGGAAGATGTCAACCAAGGGAATGTTGTATGCTGGCACCATCTTGATCAGAAGCACAATAGATCCTATTAGTTATACCAAATATTCTCCAATCCAGGCAACACCATGGTTAACCTCTTCTGCATCTTCTCCAAAGACTCCACATCATTCTTCTAATGTGGCAACCTGAACTGCACATAATACTATGGCTTTATGGCTTAACCAAAGTATTGTGCAGCTGCAATATTCCTTCCCATATTTTCTGTTTAACACTATGACCAGCGAATGCAAGTATGCCATATGCTTTCTTTACCACCCTACTCCATGGATGTTGCCACTTTCTATTGCCAGCCAATATTGAGTCCAATCTGCTAAGTCTCCATGAATCCCATGTGCCTTTACCTTCTGGATCAGCCTATCATGAGAGAACTAGTCAAATACTTCATCTTCATCACCTCCTCAAACAACTGAATAGAATTTGGAAGATATAACCTCACCACACGAAGCCAGCTACCCTTAATAAATCTAAGATTTTCTAGATGTAAGTAGATTCTATCCCTAAGAATATTCTCCAATAATTTCCCTAGTAATGTTGAATGGCTCACAGGCCTATAACTTCCTGGTTTGTTTCTATTGCCCTTCTTCAACTGAGGAAAAATATTAACTGTTTCCAGTCCCCAGCGATCTTGTCTGTGGCAAAGATCTCTGTGTAAGGCCCCTGCAATCTCCTCTGTTGGTTTTCTCTCAATAAACTGGAATAGATTCCACCAGGTCTTGGGGACAGAGATGAAGTGTTTGCATTGATATGAGGCTGGACAGATTCTGATTCTGCTTCAGATCTATTTAACACATGTATATCAAAACATACAGGGAAATCCATCATTTGTGTTAATGACCAACATACCTAAGGATGAGCTGGGGGCAGCTCACAAGTGTTAGCATACTTTCCAGCCCCAACATTGCATGCCCACGATGTTGGGCAGAACATAAAACACAACATAGTAAGCAACAAAACAGTAACAGCAAATTAAGTCCTTTTACTCCCTCCCACCCACACATTCACACACATGGACATTCCTTCAGGCTCAGGACAGGCTTCTGGTCTCTGGTCTCCAGTTTCCAGGCTTTGGCTTTGACTTCTGGGCTTCCAATCAACCTTAAGAGTTCAGTCTTTGGTATCAACTCCTAGACTAGCCAATGACGGGATCCAGAACTACAAGGCCAACATCTGGATTCACTGACTGACAGGTCTTTGAGCCTCCTGCTCACAGCAACATCCGATCCTCAGACCCACAGACCTAGGGCAGCCTGGCATCCACAGATGTCCTTCGTCAATGTCACCGACCTTCCAGCACAGAGCTGAGGCCTAAACACTGGATATTTTTCATCCCCATGTCCACATCGCTGGCCTTCAAGCACGGGGTGAAGGCCTGGAGTACAGATGTCCTTTATCCCCCTGTCCACATACTGGTCTTTGAGTGCTGAGTTTGTCTTCTTTAGAGCAGAGAAGGTCATGGGGAATCCATAGAGGGGTTTAGAAAGTAATGTAAGGATGGATAGGGTACGTCATGAGAAACTTTTCCATAAAGTGGAGATGTCTCTCCATAATAATGGGCAGAGTTTTAATGTTAGAAGATAGAAGGGAGAGGAAATTGAAGGAAGAAATTTTCCAACCTGAGCGTAGTTGCAGTCTGGAACTCACTGCCAATAAAGGTACTATGAACAAGTAATCGAACAACAATTAAAAGGTAAGCAAATACTTGAATTGCCAAAGCATGAATGGCTATAGATCAAGTCCTGATAAATGGGATTAGTATAGATGTGCCCGTGATTGTTGGCATTGATTTAATGGGCTGAAGGGCCTGTTTCTTTGCTGTGTGACTCTTCTCATTTAGTATATAGAGCAGGGATTGACCTTGACATCTGTAATTTTTAAAGAGTGCAAACTCTCAAAATTCTGTTTTTAATCCTTGAAGCCAGAAAAATAAAGACATAATGCCCATAATTAAAATTCCTATCTCATCCCATATCACATATAGTAATGTCATGACTTATTGGTAAATTCCTTAGTCAAAATGTGCATCCAAATGTACCATTAGGTTTATATCTAGTGGAATATGAGCATTAGGATGGAATCAAATCTTAATTATTTAGGAAGCAAGGATCAGATGGGGCTCTTGAGAGTTACAAGATAGCCAGAAAGTACTTAATTAATGGACTCAGGAAAGCTAGAAGGGGACATGAGAAGACCTTGGCAAGTAGGATTAATGAAAACCCCAAGGCATTCTACATGTATGTTAAGGACAGGAGGATGGCCAGAGTGTGGGTAAAACTTGTCTGGAGTAAAAGAGGAAAGATGTGCCTGGAGTCAGATGAGGTAGGGCAGCTCCTTAATGAATACTTTGCTTCAGTATTCACCAGTAAGAAGGATCTTGCTGTTTGTGAGGACAGTATAAGCAGGCTGATATGTTTGAAAATGTCAATTTAAGGAAGAGGATGTGCTGAAAAATTTGAAAAACATTAGGATAGATAGGTCCGCAGGGCCAGATAGGATATTCACCAAGTTCTTATAGGAACTGAGAGAAGAGGTTGCTGGACCTTCTGCAATGAACTTTATGATCTCAATATTGACAGGAATAATACCAGATGATTAAGGAGTAGTAAGTGTTATTCCTTTGTTCAAGAAAGGGAATAGGGATAATCCTGGGAATTATAGATCAGTGAGGCTTACTTCAGAGGTGTGCAAATCATTGGAGAAGGCTCTTAGAGACAGGATTTATGAGCATTTGGGGATAGTCAGCATGGCTTTGTGAGGGGCAGATCATGCCTCACGAGCCTTGTTGAATTATTTGAGGATATGACAAAACTTATTGATGAAGGTAGAGCAGTGAATGTGGTGTATATAGATTTAGTAAAGTGCATGATATAGTTCCCTATGGTAGGTTCATTCAGAAAGATAGGGGGCATGGGATCCAGTGAAACTTGGCTAAGTGGTTTCAGAATTGTCTTGCCCAATGAAGGAAGAGGGTGGTAATAGATGGGATATATACTGCCTGGAGGTTGGTGTATCCAGAGATAGTAGCCACGTGACAGACGCACTGCCACCTGGCTGGTCGGAGGACACACCACACACCAATCAACATTTGGTCCTTTCCAACTAATCAATACACACCTAAATTATTGGTCACCTTAATTGGATTATCTCGCCCAGCCCCATGTTGTAAAAGGTGAGACATGTGCCTGGCTCACTCTCTCTTACAGACCACCTCATTGAAGGTAAGTGCATTGATTTATGTTTGGGAAGGTTTATCATTTGTCCTGGTAAGGGAGCCGCAGCTATCCAAGGTCAAGGGGGATAGCTGTCGTAGTGTTTTTCCCTTGTTCTTTGTATGTGTAACAGTACCCTGTCCCCACACCTCTTTCTGTGTATTGTACAGCCGACCCGACCTTCCCCACACGTGTTAACCCTAAGCGTTTCTTGTTAGAATATTGTAGTTGCTTGTGTTGACCCGACTTCCCCTTGTAAATAAATTCCTTATTATTAAAACTGTGTGTGTCCAGGCCTCTACTGTTGAGACTCAAAGAACCAGTTATTTTCCATCACAACAGTTGGTGACCAATGGTTTTATGCAGGGATCAGTTCTGGGCCCGCTGCTGTTTATAATTTCCATAAATGACTTGGATGAGGAAGTGGAAGCGTGGGTTAGTAACTTTGCAGATGACACACAGGTTGATGCAGCTATGCATTGTGTGGAGGGCTGCTGATGCAGACCTGGGCTGAGAAGTGGCAAATGGAGTTCAACATAGAAAAGAGTGAAATGATTCTCTTTGGAAGGTCGAATTTGAAGGAAGAAAGCAGGGTTAATGGCAGGACTCTTGGCAGTGTCAAGAAACAGAGGGATCTTGGGGTACGTGTCTATAATCTCTTGAAGTTGCCACACACGATAATGGGGTTGTTAAGAAAGAATGGTGCATTGACCTTCATTAGTCAGGGGATTAAGTTCAAGAGCTGTGAGATAATGTTGCAACTCTGTAGAAATCTGGTTCAACCACACATGGAATATTGTGTTCAGTTCTGCTCACCACATTACAAGAAAGATGTGGAAGCTTTGGAGAGGGTGCAGAGGAGATTTACCAGGATGCTGCCTGGACTAGAGGGTGTGTCTTATGAAAATACAGTGAGCTAGTGAGAGCTTTTCTCTTTGGACTGAGGAAGGATGATAGGTCATTTGATAGAAGTGTACAAGGTGATAAGAGGCACAGACCGAGTGGTCAGACACTTTTTCCCAGAGCAGAAATGGCTAATACAAAGGGGCATAATTTTAATTGATTAGAGGAAATTATGGGGGTATGTCAGAGTTAAATTCTTTACACAGAGAATGATGAGTGCATGGAATGCCTTGCCAGGAGTAGTGGTAGAGGCAGATACATTGAGACATATAAGAAATTCTTAAATAGGCATATGTACGAATAGAAACACAGAGGGCTATGTAGGAGGGAAAGGTTAGAGTGGTCTCAGTAGCTTAAAAGGTCAGCACAGCAATGTTGGCTGGTTTTACTGTGCTGGTGTTCATTTTCATAATATAATCAACATAGCAATATTTCTACATTTTTACAGAAATATTTGACATTCTATCTGTTGGCAGAATAACGCAATTATGAATTATTCTCTCACTCTTTTCTGTGAATGAATTAATAGCTCTTCATACCAGATTGCCAAAGGAGGACAACAAATCAACAAACTTGTACAATTATGCATGTTTCTGTGCCATTAGGTCCCCAGTGTTCAATTAGCCATTAACATGAACATTATCTATAGAACGATTTTCATTATCCAAAAATGGCTCCAGTTTTTATTTTTAGATCTCCAGGATTTCCTGCTGGTACAACTGACTGCTATGTTCAAGTCAATTTTATGTAATGTTTTTCTATGAAACATTTTCTATAAAACTCTGGTATTTTACAGAACTCTAACTGTTGGGTGAGTTCATAGGATTAGTGTTGCTTTTCTTTCGTTGTAGTGACATTGAAACTTCAGACATACAAAATTGTTTTCTGTCAGCAATGGCACATTTATTCTTGAATAAAATGTGTTCAAATAAAATTTACCTTGATCTTTGTGCTATTCAGTATTCCATTATCTTTACATATTTTTAAATTATGGAGTTGCTCATAACATCAAAGATACTTGGTTTGTCTCTCTGGATGACTGTTTATGTTTGTTGATTAGCTTCAGTACCACAGAATGTATTGATTTGGTGGCACTGATATTGTCATGACAACATTTCTTCTTTTGCAGGTAATTGTCTGTCATGCATGGATTGCTCTGAAAATCTGTTAGATAATCAAACTGTTGCATGGCCTTCTAAAGAAAGTAATCAGTATTTGTGAAAATTATTGTTTTTATTAACCCAAGAGCAATAAAGTCCACTCGATGGTATAGGTTATGTTAGAGGCCTTTAATTATAGATAATAATAGAGACAAATTAATCATGTTGGTCTCCACATCACGACAAATTACCAGGAAATTGTATTATTAAGTTTTAGCTGAAAGGAAGAATATGGAACTGAATAGAGAAGTAATTTTTGAAAATAATTGCACTGGAGGCACCCTGTAATGATTAAGAGAATTCCTAAAATACACAGGGCAACTGTGTGACAATTATTAGTTACTTCAGAATTTAAAATATGTTTGTGTGGCAACAGACTGTATATGATTTTGTAATATTTTCTGAACCACAGTACATGGAATATTTCAACACTGGAAAGAGAGGAGACCCCAAAATTCTTCAGCACAGGGAAAGATGCATTAAACAGGTGGTGTAAGGTGAACCTAAGTCAGATTTTGTGAATAGACCTATTGTTGTACAGGGTGCAGTAGATATGCTCAAGGACCATTTCTCCACTAATTTAGAAAGGCAGGTGATTCAAGCCTTGCCAGGGGGAGTGGTGATAAAAAATCTTCGAGGGAATTGAATGGCTTATTCTATGAGGAGCATTCTTAATGGTTTGGGGCCTGTACTCACTGAAATTCAGACAAATGAAAGGGGAATCTCATTGAAACCTATTGTGTTGAAAGGCCTTGCCAGAGTGGATGTGGAGAGAATATTTCCTATGGTGGGGGACTCTAAGAACAGAGAACACAGTCTCAGAATAGAGGGCTCTCCATTTAGAATGGAGATGAGGTAGAATTTCTTTAATCAGAGAGTGGTGAGTCTGTGGAATTCTTTGTCACGGGTGGCTGCGGAGCCCAAGTCATTGGGTATATTTAAGGCAGAAGTTAATAGATTCTTGATTAGTCAGGGCATGAAGGAATACTGGAAGAAGGCAGGAGATTGGGGCTAAGACTGATGAAATGGTGGAGCAGACCTGATGGGCCAAATGAGCTTATTCTGCAGCTACATCTTATGATCTTATGGCCTAATTACAAGGACATAGATTTAAGGTGAGAGAAGAAAAGTTTAAAGGTGAGTTACAATGCAAATGTTTTACTTAAAACATAGTAGGAGTCTGTTATGTACTGCAGAGATGATAGCAACATTTAAGAATTATCCAGATAGGTACTTGACCAGAAAGGGAATGGAAGGTTATAGACTGTGTGCAAGCACTGGGATTAGTTTAAACTAGCGCCCTGGTCAGCGCTGATATTGTAGTCTAAAGGGCTGTTCCTGTGCTGTGCTTTTCCACGTTCTATTCTGTCTCATGTGCCCCTCAACTTCATGCTCTGATTCTCCTACATCCTGTTTACATTAGGAGTTAACTACAGTAACTAATTAACTCACCTCTTACTGGATCTTTGCCATGGGAGAGGATGCTGAAGCACCCACACAGTCACAAGGAAAATTCATGAGTTTGCTCTCAGACAGCATGGGAGGTCAGGATCGAACTGGAGCTGTGAGAGAGTCCCTCTACCTGCTGCATCATTGTACCATCCTTTCATAGGTTTTGAGCTTCAGGAGTGACATGGGGAAAATAGAATGACACTCTTTTACAGGAAAAGTTACAATACTATATTGCTGCAATTTTAACTGTCAATTGGTATCGAAGGGTAAAGAATCTGCTTTCATCTGAGTTTGATATTATGCAGTGCATAATCAAATATGAATTGTATATTGCTTGTGAAATTTGATTCCATTGCAGTGTCCTTGAGTGGTTTTGGACGGCAGATATATGTAGGATGGGGGTGAGAGATGAGCTCCTATGGGAAAGTACAGGCCATAATGGAATGTTACCAAGAGACTGATATAGAGCTGTGACAGGGTAAACAAAAGATTAATGTCTGAAACATGTATTTGTGACAATATATATGTGTCAGGCAGTCTAATGTGTCACTTCTTGAATCATTTTCCTGTGTAGCAGGTATAAGCAGACACAAGAAGTAAACTGCTTCTCTATCCATTTCAGTCCAGCTGCTGGAAGTTACAAAAATTAAACTAAGCAACATTTGGGTGACTGATCATAAAGCTGTCAACTTTAATTGAGAATGTACCAGATAAATGTAGAAGAATTACTTCTCAGGAAAGTAGTCTTTGAGAGGAACTAGACTGCATGAAAGCATTAAATAAGGAAAATTATTTAAAGTTAAAATTTGCAGAGGGAAAACTGGGCGTCTTTAACAAAAGGATTTTCAAATTGCGAGGGAAGCAAGAAAGCTTTTCATAGAGCCTGAGTATCTTAAATGACCTGCAAACACACCCAATAGGTCATAACCTGACTTTCTCCACAGATGTCTATTGACCTCCTCCTGGGTGTTTCAAACATTTTTTTGTTTTTATTGCAGATCAGTCACTGTTGTTTGTTGTCATTGCTTGATGCACAAGATGCTTTTGAAATTTGAAAGGCATGTCTGTGGCTTTTATCTCTCAGAACATGACCATTTTGTGTTTGCTTTTATTAAAGTTGTGCAACAGCAGCTACATTATGCATTGCTTCAAATGCAAAGTCCTCATCATCATTAACTGCAACAAGGCATGATTGCTGCTGTAATGGAAACCAGCTGGGCAGAGTTCCTGCAAAGTTAGGAGTTGGGGATGCTGGAGCTGGGCAATGGAATACCACATTCTCGATGCAAAAACTTGGAGTTTCTCTTGTTTTAAGAAGCATTTAAGAATATGGATTCAATGTTAGGAGGGTGGAACTACAGTTAGAAACCACAAGCATTAATTTTCTTAAGTATTTTATGTTCCTTATCTTGCTTCATGTTGGATCTACATTCTAGAAGTAACTCACAAAATGCTGGAGGAACTCAACAGGTCAGGCAGTATCTATGGAAAAGTGTAAACAGTTGACATTTTGGACTGAGACCCTTCTTCAGGACTGAGAGGGAAGGGGGGAGATGCCTGAAAAGGTGGTGGGGGTGGGGAAGAGGTTCTGGAAGGTGATAAGTGAAGCCAGGCAGGTGGGTAAGGTCAAGGGCTGGAGAAGAAATAATCTAATAGGGGAGGAGAGTGGGCAATAGGAGAAAGGGAAGGAGGAAGGGACCCAGGAGGAAGTAATAGGCAGATGAGAAGAAGTAAAAAGTCAGAGTGTGGAAGAGAGGAAAGAGAGGGGGGAAATTTTGTTCATCGGAAGGAGAAATCGATATTCAACGCAACCTCCCCCCAGCTTTTCATTCAGGCACTCCTCCCTTTCCTCTCGGTCCTGACGAAGGGTCTCGGCCTGAAATGTTGACTGCTTACTCTTATCCATTGACTTACTCATCATAGGTTCCTTTTGAGGGAAATATTTCTTGAGATTAAGTAGCTGAAATCAACTGTAAAGAAAAGATAGACTTTGTTTAAGTCATATCTCTTGTTCCTTCCTATAATTATGTCAAGTACTATTTACTGGTGTTCCCCAGGTTACAAACACACCAACTTCTACAGCATGAAAATAGAACAAGTATTTGGATGACTGGTGTATGAATTTTTTGGCTGCCACAGCTCACTGGCATCTGGCATCTTCATTCACAGATGCATTTCTGAATTTTGAATTATCTGGGTTACGGACTGCTCTTTGGAATGGGACCATGCTAACCTTGGTGAGGCGCTTTATATAGTTCCACAAGAGAATTCCATCTAGTTAGGTCCCTCACAGAGAGAGGGTGAAGAAAATAAGATTTCCAGCTATTTTTTTAATATAAGAGGGTTTTACAGACTTGCAACTTCAAAGTTCAAAGTACTTTAATTATCAAAGTATGCATATATTATGCAATCTTGAGATTTGACTCCTAACAGGCAGCCATGAAACAATAGAAATTCAAAAACAAACTCCATATATATGAAAAAAGACTGCGTACAGACAAACGTGCAGATAACAAAAAAACCACATAATGTCCATAAGAAAATAAAAGAATAAAATAACCCATAAAAAGATCATCGAACACTCAACCTGCAATGAAGAAAACATCATGCAAACAGTAACCGCAAATAAATAGTGTTTCTGAACTGAAGTCTGCAAGAGAGTCCCATTGTTCAGCAGAGGGCTGAGTAAATGTTGTGGAGCCATGATCTTAATTGGTCTGTACCTCGCCTCAGGCCCTGGCACCCTGACCTTTCCGATACCTTGACCTTTTCAATCTGGCCTGGTGTTTAGCTCTCCTTCCAAACATTGGGATGTGTTGCTTCGAGTAGCGATCTGAACCAGCTCATACCTCGCCTCGAGGCTCGACACGCTGATCTTTTCAATCCGGCCCTGCGCTTAACTCTCCGTCTGAACAACAGGTCCTGCCACTTGGATACACTGGACTTCGCTGCTTCGATTTGGCCTGTAAATCTCTGTCTGCTCTTCGTGCTCGATCATGTCTGCCACCTGGACCCCATGGCTTAGATCCGGCTTGTGCCTGATGCTTCATGCTCTTTCACGCTCACAGCAACGGGCCTGTCGCCTCATCTTGTCTTGGTTCTGCAACTTCGAATTGCCTCCAAGTCCAAAGGGGAGTGATAGACTTCCCTTATTACACATGACATTTGTTTGTATGAAAGAGTGTGTTTAACAAAGTATTTAGCTGCTACCCTTGTTTCATTAGCCAGCAGCCAGAAGTCGCAGAGGATCACCAGCACCATCCTAAACTGGATGCTACTATAAAACTTAACCATAAAACAAAACAAAAGGCAATTGTACCTCAGTTTTCTGAAGGGTACACCAGGAGAGGAGTTCAATGGACAAAGATGGAGAGTTGTGTGAAATGTTTCAGACAGACCCAGCTGTGCTCCACAATAAGTACATCAGATTCATTTATATAATACATGTACAGTGAAACATCTCATTGTATGAACAACTGACATAACATAAGGGTGCTCTGGGGTCATCCACGTGTCTGCACACATTCTGGCGGGAACATATCGTGTTCAGAAGAACAACAGCAATGAAACAATTCCTTTTCCTTCCTCCATCCACCCACCTACCCATTCACACATATAGAGAGTCCTGCAACCTCTGGACAGAACAGGCCTCAACCTCCATTAAACTGACGGGC
Source organism: Hemitrygon akajei (assembly GCF_048418815.1). Taxonomy (NCBI): domain Eukaryota; kingdom Metazoa; phylum Chordata; class Chondrichthyes; order Myliobatiformes; family Dasyatidae; genus Hemitrygon; species Hemitrygon akajei. The sequence continues at coordinate 139,003,486 of NC_133126.1, forward strand.
TCTCATACATCAGCCTCCAACTTCTCCAGTGGACTTGCAGTCTTGTAGATCCAGGCCTTCGTCAAGTTGGCTTTCACGTCCAGACTTCTGGCCTCAGATTTCAATCTTAAGTATGGACCCCAGTACTTGTCAATGACAGAACCCAAACCTCAGGCCTCAGACTCCAGACTTGCCCATGCTGGGACCTTGAACTCCCAGTTTCAAACTCCCTGCTCATCGACTCTCATACCCAGAGGGTCAATAGGCATTGGAGACCTTCCCGCACCGATCCTGCTAATCCTGTAGGTGACTCATTGAACTGGAGGACTGTCCTCCTTGCTGGTCTTTGTCCACTGCACTTGCAGTCCAACATTGCACTTGATGTCCTTCTTGCACGTCATTGCTGGCCTTTGAAATGGAGCACAGACTCTAGCCTGTCTCTAACCTCTAGAATGACCCCTAACTCCTTTCTCTGTCTTTAAAACTATTCCTATGCACCTTCAATGATAGCATGGATCAATTCTACTCTTACTTGTTTCCGAAGTCCGAAGTCACATACTACAAGTCAAAGCCCTATACAATTAGAAATCTTTTTTTGTTTGTTTGCATTCCAATGTATAAAGTTATATTTCATTACATGGAAAGCACCCTTGCACTAAAATTTATTAGGAGACCTAACCAGATTGAACTTCAATCCAGGATTCAAAGGCTTGTCGTGTGAAGAGCATTTGATGCCTCTTGGTCTGCATTCACTGGAATTCAGAAGAATAAGTGACCTCATTGAAACCTGTCAAATATTGAAAGGCCTCGATAGAGTGGATGCAGAGAAGACATTTCCTACGGTGGGAAGTCTAAGACACAATAGAAGGGTGTCCCTTTAAGAACAGGGATGAGGAGGAATTTCTTTAGCCAAAGTGGTGAATCTGTAGAAGTCGTTGCCACAGGTTGCTGTGGAGACCAAGTCATTGGGTATACTTAAGGCAGAGGATGATAGATTCTTAATTAGTCAGAGCTTGAAAAGATATGGGGAGAAGACAGGAGACTGGGGCTGGGAGGGAAAATGGATCAGCTCTGATGAAATGGCAGAGCAGACTGTATGGGCCAAATGGCTTAATCTTATGGTCTTATGATTTTATAGAAGTGATTTTCTTGTTGAAGCATAAATATCATACCTTATTTATTCCTTTTTCTGCACTGGTGCATTGGCCTAAAGCTTATTGACTTCTTGCAGAATTAGCTTGTCTCATCTCCTTGTTGAGTCTTCTGAGAAATGTTTATATTCCCAGTCTTCAGAATTAGGATCCCAAACTTAAAATACTTTATTACACGTAATATTATTCCCCTTTATCTTTTGTTGATATAATAATTTAGGTTGCCCAACCAGTTGTTACATTATTGTTCTTTTAAGAGTTGAGCCCAGAAGTCTTATGGTTGAATGCCAGGTGATAGAAAGACAGTCCGTTGTTTTGTTTTTATACCAGAATCCATTTAATGAAAATAGATATTTTGATAGCTGCAGGACGCAGCTCTAATAGAAACAATATATAATCTCAAGTATTTTCTGTCAATTTAAGTCATCTTATGTGTCAAACATTCCCAGAAGTGTCTGGAAAATCAACATTTTGTTCCAATCTTATTTGTTATATTGTTTTCCACTCTGGACTCCAGTCACTCATCATGTGGTATAGTTAAATGTCTCAAGCTGGCTTCCAATTCTTTATTCATGTGGCCATTCATATTTTTGTGTATTTGAGCAGAAACTTGCAAGTAGAATACAAATGGGAAAATTGACTTATGTATGTACAATGTACTTACAATAAAAAACTGTGGTATTTTTTGTTGTTCTCCATCTGAGGTGGCTACACTGTCTGAAAGTGCTTTGTGATAAGATTTAGCAACCAATAATATCATTCACATTGGAAAATGAGAATGAAAATAAATTACTTGATGTTCAAGAAAAGAATAATTAATAGGAGGAACTACTTCAATTCAGTGCAACACAAAAAAAACTTCAAAGAAACTTGCAAGGTCTCAGAGTTCTCCAGCAATCTGATCTCTTAAAGATTCCTGGGATTGTTGAAGCACACACAGGGAGAGTGTTGTTGTTGCATGGAATACTAATTACTGTCTAAAATAGAATTGGCAAACAATATTTATATTTTCAAACAACGGAATTACTTTACACCCAGTTCTTTGTGACTACATATAAATAATTATTTCATTCCCTGTATGAATATCTCACAAGTAAATGATTATATTGTATTACATGCAACCAAGTATAATTTAGTTTCCACCATGTTGCGATCCTGTATTTAGATGTAAGTGATCATTTTAATCTTTTCAAACCTGATGCCCTCCCATGCTGCCATCCAATTCTACTTCCTCCTCCCTTTCCATCCTCCAGGGTTCCAAATGCTCTTTCCAGATGAAACTATGTTTTCTTGTATCCCTTAAATTTAGCATTCTATATTTACATTCACACCACCACCACTCCATTGAGAAAACTGGATGAGAAAATTGGATGTTTGTTTTGTTCAGTCTGCAAGCAGTACATTGCAGGAGATGTGTGATTATTGGGTGCCAGTTCTGGCAATTTCTTCAGATAAATAGGTTTTCGATGTATTTATCATGTATCAAACTTGTATTGAGAAAATTAATGAGATGATATATGTATATCAAAATATATTTTCTGGAGTTTTGTCCTGTCCTGAAGCTATTGAACTCAGTAAATTAAATAAGACTAATATAATATTCTGAGATTAGAGTACAATATTTTTAATTAGCATTTGCTCTTTTATCATCTCCCACAAATAAAAAGTGTCAAGGCTTTAGAACCAGAAGTCTTGTGCAATAATTAAACTTCGTTACAGAGCACTGAGGCCTGTTTAAGCAATGATGCAGTGAAGTGCTTATAACATTGACAGCCAGAACATCTGTTGTGCCTCAGTTTATTGTGAGCCTGAATTTTATTTAAATTAGGAAATGGTTCAATAATATGCCTCGATTGCTTTAATAGTGCTCTAGATGCTCAGCACCTGTTTGAAGCAGGTGCTAAATGGGGAACTTTTCCCATGTGCTAGGCCCTTTTGGGTAAGTATATTCACATGATGTCTGTACATGGTATATTCATTTGGATATATTTTATTAATTTATTATAATTTATCCAGCTGATTTTATGAGATTACTGAGCTTCCCAAAACTGGACATCTACTGGTTCTGCCAATTTCTTGATTGTTTCAGTTAATTTCCAGGTTCCCTTTGTATTTTCGGGTTGCTGTAGACAAGAAGAATGCTAGACAAGTACTTTGGGAGAGCAGTTAGAATCAAAACACGATTGTGCATGTGGTCAGATGGTGAGGCCTGGACATGACCAATTAAGTACAGTCGGCCCTTCTTATCCACGGGTTCTGCATGTGCACATTCAACCAACCGTGCATCGGGAAAACCCGTAAGTTCTCTCTCCAGCACTCATTGTTTGAGCATGTACAGACTATTTTTTCTTGTCATTATTCCCTAACCAATACAGTATAACAACTATTTACATAGCATTTGCATTGTATTAGGTATTATAAGTAATCTAGAGATGATTTAAAAGTACAGACAGTCCCCGGGCTATGAATGAGTTCCGTTCCTGAGTCCGTCTTGTTAGTCGGATTTGAGGTCGGAACAGGTACATCCGGTATTATTTAGTGTCAGTTACTCAAATGTTTTTCTTAGTATATAGTATATATTTTGCCTTTCTTTGCATATAAAACACTTAAGAAACATATGTTTTTCAATAATTAAACCATTGCATTGCTTAGTAATAATTGTAGCCTTCATTGGGGCAGGGCCTTTCACGTGCTCCATTAAAATTGTTCCGATAGTTGACTGACTGTAGCCTAACGCTTTTTCAATGACTGATGGCGTTTCACCTCTTTCTAATCACTTTATTACTTCCACCTTATTTTCAATCGTAATCGTGATTATTTTCGTGAACAGAAACACTGTGGATTCAGAGCTGTGCCAGGTCCTAAAGTCCACCACACTGAGGCAGGCTGGATAAATTCCGGGGTTCCACTGGGTCCTAAAGACCACCACACTGAGACAGGTTAAATAAGGGAATTGAGCATCTGTGTTTTTTGGTATCCGTGGGGGGCCCCGGAACCAATCCCCTGTGGATAAGGAGAGCCAACTGTAAATGCAGAAACTACAATTTCCAGTTGAGTTTTCCTAATACAGTGGCTTCCAGTTAATTGGGTCATTAGTTAATCGGGACAGCTGCTTATTTGGAACAACTCTTAAAGAACAAAAACTCATCAAGAAAATTGCTGGGATTCCCTTAAATTATTTGGGACACTAGGTTACTTAATTGAGGCAGCTTCAGTTGTGTACACTTGTGTGGTGGTTAGACACTACCCTTGGCTTAGATGGAACAGTTTTTAAACAGGGTTATTTGCACATGCTTCTGTTCAAAAAGAGGAGATTTTTGTCACAGATAGTTGGTGAGAAATAAACAGTAGGACAATTTAGATCACTGTGGTTTCAAACTTTGAGTCTTGGAGATGCCAGAAATAGCCAGGAGTGAAAATGAAACAATTTCACTACTTCAACAAGTTAGGATCTATAGGTACAACGAATTTGAAAGTATTGACAATCATCTTGAAGGTTACAATGAAAATGAAGATTTGGAGGATGTAATCATCAAAGTCATTGTATGAAGCCCGTCCATTATCTGCACTAGGTGTCTGCGCTAATTTTGTTCATTAACAGTCAATCAAAAGAGCACGGCAGTGTAAGTTCCTCTGTCGATAACTATTTGGAACTAATACAATGATTTATATTACTGTAGTAGTATGGGTAAAGTTCCAATTTGTTCTGTATTTCATTTAAATATATAATTTGTTAGTCAGTTAAACCCTAGTTTGTCTTTCTTATGCCTTTGTAACTTTTCCATGAAACTTCAGCTAATTGGGGCAGCCACATAATTGGGCCAAAATTCTGATCCAAATAATTGGAATCCACTGTACTAATTTTGTAGAGACAGTAATAGTATTTAATGCTTTTCCAGATTCAGAATCAGATCTATTTATTATATGTGCATCAAACGTGCAGTGAAATCTGTAATTTGCAATAATGACCAACACACCTAAGGATGTGCTGAGGGTAGCCTGTAAATGTTACCACCATTTCCAACATCAACATCAATGTCAACAAAGTAACTATTTTTGCCAATACTAAAATACAATAAAATAACTAAAATAACTGGGCCCAGAACACACGCACTCTTACAACTCAAGCACTCCTTTTACTTTCTTAGTGCACAAGGAGAACAGCAAGGGCCCCTGTCACCTACACTGTGCTAAAGCCAGAACAGAAAGCTGCTATTTTTATATAGAATTGGCTTATCATTTATGGATATTGATTATTGGAAATTGTATACGCTTGAAATACTTACAACATTAATTGCTCTTCACAATAGAGGTGTTAAAATCAATCGAAACTTCGAGCGGTCAGCCGATGATATTTTGAAGTTAGAAAAGGCAATAGAGCCTTAGTTGTTGCGTATGTTTCCCCTATTATGCAAGGGGAAACTATATTTCAGGAAGACCTTTTGGAAAAGTCTCACTACAGAGGCCTCACTTGTTTGACTTAAGTACACACTGTCAGAGTCTATATCATATATGTCAAACTCAAGGCCCGCGGGCCAAATCCGGCCCGCGGTGGAATTATCTTTGGCCCGCGAGATAATATCTAATTACTATTAAAGCTGGCCCCAGTAATCGAAGCGCCTATGGCGTATGATATAACTAATGCTGAGTTTATTCAGGTACCAGGTTTTCAGGGTTTTTAGTGTTTATTCGGCAGTCTTCTTCATAAGAAACGGAATTTGTAAAGTGAAACACTTTGTAGTTATAGCAGAGACTGAGACACATGAGAGCAGGCTGAAAAAACAGAGGCAACGAAAGCTGCGTTCGCACGCGTCCGACTGATCCGGCCCGCATGAAGCTGCATTTTGCTCAATCCGGCCCGCGACCTAAAATGAGTTTGACACCCCTGGTCTATATGGTCTGCACTAGGCAGAGGTGTCTCTGGTAGTCTCACTTTAAAGGTCTTGTTTGACTGCGACAACCCCAAGCTACATTTGCCTTACTGCAACTTCCACACCCACAATGCTGGACAGAACAATTAAGGACACAACAAGCAATGAAGCAACAACAGTAAAACAAGCTCCTTTCTACTCTCCTATTCTTGATCCTGGTGACTGCCTATGGTTGAACAACAGTTTGCAACCACGGTGTGGTTATGTAGTGTTATATTTAAAACCATACACCAGAAGGCATAGGAACAGAAATAGGACATTCAGTCCATTGTGTCTGCTCTGCCATGCAATCATGGTTAATTTGAGCTGAATTGAATTGAATTGACTTTATTTCTTACATCCTTCGTATTCATGAGGAGTAAAAATCTTCACGTTACGTCTCTGTCTAAATATGCAATGTGCAATTATAGTAATTTATAATGCATATTATATACAACAGGATAGTCAATAATAAAACATAGAAATACAGTTGTGTCAGCATGAATTAATCAGTCTGATGGCCTGGTGGAAGAAGCTGACCCAGAGTCTGTTGGTCCTGGCTTTTATGCTGTGGCACTGTTTCCCAGATGGTAGCAGCTGGAACAATTTGTGGTTGGGGTGACCCAGGTCTCTAATGATCCTTCAGGCCCTTTTTACACACCTGTCTTTGTAAATGTCCCGAATAGTGGGAAGTTCACATCTACAGAAGCATTGAGCTGTCTGCACCACTCTCTGCAGAGTCCTGCGATTGAGTTCTCATACAGTTCCCATACCAGGCAGTGATGCAGCCAGTCAAGATGCTCTCAATCATGCCCCTATAGAAAGTTCTTAGAATTTGGGGGGCCATACCAAACTTCTTCAACCATCTGAGGTGAAAGAGGCGTTATTGTGCTTTTTCCACACAGCCGATATGTACACACCACTTGAGATCCTCCGTGATGTCTAATATCACTCTCAACTCCATTCTCCTGCCTTCTCCCAGTAACAGTTGATGCCCTTACTAGTAAAGAACCTATCAATCTCTGCTTTAAGCAAGCCCAATGACTTAGCCTCTGTCCTAAAGGGATGTCCTTGTATTCTGAGACTGTGCTCTCTGGTCCTAGACTCCCTTACTATTGGAAACATTCTCTCTTTCTAGGCCTTTCAATATTTGATAGGTTTCAATGAGATCTGCCCTCATTCTTCTAAAGCTGAGTGAGTACAAGTCCAGACCTATCAAACACGCCTCATACGTTAATCCTTTCATTCCTAGGATAATTCTTGTGAAGTTTCTCTGGACTCTCTCCAATGCAACACATCTTTTCTCAGAAACGGGGCCCAAGACTGCTCATAGTACTTGAAATGCATTGTGACTAATGCTTTATAAGCCCTTAACATTACATTCTTACTTTTATATTCTAGTCCTCTCAAAATGAATGCAAACGTTTTTTGCTTTCCTTAGTTCTGCCTCAGCTTGCAAATTAACCTTTAGGGAATCCTGCCCTAGGACTCACAAGACTCTTGCACCAGTGATTTCTGAATTTGTTGCTCATTTATAAAATAGTCTATTCCTTCCACTAAAATGTATGACCATACTACACTTTCCTACACTGTATTCTGCCACTTCTTGTCCCATTTCCCTAATCAGTCCAAGTACTTTTGCAGACTTCCTGCTTCCTCAAAACCACATGCCCCTCCACCTATCTTGTATCATCTGCAAATTTGGTCATAAACCTACCAATTCCATCAGCCATATCATTGACATACAATGTAAAAAGAAGCGGTTCCAAAACTGACACCTGCAGGTCACCACTAGTCACCAGCAGCCAATAAGAAAAGGACCCCTTTATTCCCACTCTTGGCCTCCTGCCAGTTCTTCAGTCTTCTATCCATGCTAGTACCTTTCCTGCAACACAATCTTATCTTGTTCAGCAGCGTCATGTGCTGCACCTTGTCAAAGTCCTTCTGAAAATGCAAGTAACCAACATCCACTGGCTCGCCCCCTCCTGTCTACTATTTCCTTGAAAAAATTCCAAAAAAATTGTCAGGCAATATCTTCTTAAGGAAACTATTCTGATTTCAGCCTACTTTATCATGTGCCTTCAAAGTACCCTGAAATATCACCCTTAATAATGGACTCTAAAATCTTGCAAACCACTGGTCTAGGTAACTGGCCTATAATTTCCCATCTTTTGCCTCCCTCCCTTCTTAAATAGAGTGACATTTGCAAATTTGCTAATCTTCTGGAACCATTCCAGAGTCTAATAATTCTTGAAAGATCACTATTAATGCCTCCCCAGTCTCTTTGGGCTACCTCTTTTGGAAACCTGGACTGCAGCCTGTCTGTTCCAAGTGACCTATCTACCTTCAGACCTTTCAGTGTCTTACATAGCTTCTTAGTAATAGTGGTTGCACCCACTTCTGCCCCCTTTGTGATGAACTGATTCTGCATCTTCCAAGTTACTCCCAGAAACTCCATCCATTGTTCCTCTACCATTATCTCTGCTAGTGTCCCCTTCCAATCAATTTTGGCCAGCTCCTCTCACATACCTCTGTAGTTCTCCTTACTCCACTGTAGTATCAATAAATCTGATTTTAGCTTCTTCCTTTCAAACTGCAGGGTGAATTCTATTCATATTATGACCATTGTCTCCTAAGGATTTGTTTACCTTAATGAAGGTGACACCCTAATGAAATGTAGAAATCTTTATTCAAGCCTTTGATACATCTATTCTTCCCTATTTCCACTCAGGTCAGGATAACCTCCAATCTCTGTTACTTAGGTCCAGCATATTCAGCAGCACAGCAGGAAGCTAGAAGTAAATTCAGGGCTCTGAGGCAAGAATAAATGATTGTGCAACTCTTTAAGTTTCACACTGCTGATGGACACCACCAGTTGGTTGTGTCCTGGAACTGTATTACTCACAAGAGTCTAATGCAGTGTGTGAGCTTCTAAAGTTTCCTGGCAGTTAATCTGAGGGCTTCATCTATGGAGCATGCACTCAGTTAAACCTAATACATTTTCAGTAACTCAGTTCATTTGACGATGGAAAACGGGGTGTAAAAAATAATTAACATCTTTTCAATGTGAGTTAAAATAAAGGCATTCTAACCATCGGTTAACCAGTCCAAACTGTAACCCCACCCCATCCCATCCTAAAACATGTAAAACATGTGATCTATTTGTATGTTGAAGCATGACACATATATGTTGTATTAATTAGAAAGAAAATGCTATGTTTATTTTTAAATAAATTTTAAAATGAACATTTGTATAAATTTTCAAATTTAGCCCAGATGTACGTGGTGGGCTTGAGGGCAGGTTAATAGCTATCAAAATTTTCAATGGGACTTGGGCAGAAGACACTATTCTGTACAGAGCACATGGATTTGTGGAGGGAATTTGATCTGGTGAATTAATTAAGTATAACATTGAAACTTGATCTGAGCCAATCCAAAATTACTCCAAGACTGACGAAGACATAATTTCTACATCTGATCCAATGTAACCTCACATCACGATAAATGCTATTATACAGATAATCCTGTCGTAAGCCTGCAGTATGAGTCCGCCAGATTCAACATTGTGGGCAGGATCCAATTTATGTGAAAAATAACACTTCCTAAAATATGATTTCTGAATTTTAGTCCAGTGAAGAACCGAACCAACCTAACCTTAGCTTGAGGACTTGTACATTTTTGCCACTCCTGACTTGGCCAAACCTGATTTTTACAATTAAATATTATTGGGCTTGAGTTGGGGAACCAAGGTCTAATCTGATCAAAGGGTCCAATCAGGGTAACATCATGTTCAGTGAATGCAGTGATTGGTAAGAATAGTGGCAACTCTGAGGAAATATGGGAACATCCTCATCTACAGTCATGTTGCTTGGATTCTAATTTTTCTCAAGTTTGTTTCATTAAGCAGTCCTCAGTTCACTGATTGATTTGATTAATGCCTCATCATGTATTAAAATTCTCATGAAACAGAAAATACTGGAAACACTTAGTGTGTTAGGTGGCATCAGTGAAAAGAGAAACAGTCAACATTGTGGACCTAGAATCTACCATCCCTGCAAATTTTACTAACTTATTTTTCTCTGTTTCCCTGGGAAATGGTCAAAAATAAGTTCATATAAGTAGCAGATGAATGGGAAAGAAATGAATAGAACAAAGTGACTGTCTCATAGGATGAGTCCAAAGGGCTGATGGAAGCAGAGTTGGGATGCAATCATGTACAGTCGTTTTGACTGCATAATGTGCTATCAATATTGAAGCCATGAAACTATGAGCCTTCAGGCCAGGGTATAAAAACTGAAGAATAAAATTCTCAGCTGTATTTACTATATGTGTTTCTCTACAGCTAACCCTCTCTCTTGAATCGTTTTCTCTATAATCCTCTCCAGCCCTACAACACAAAATCTGGGATACACACACAAAATGCTGGAGGAACTCAGCAGACTAGGCAGCATCTATGGAAAAAAGTATAGTCTTCAGGGATATCTCTGCTCCTCCAGTTCTGGCCCTTTGCACATTCTTGATTTTAAAATAACTTCACCATTGGTTCCTAACTCCTCAACTACCAAGGCTTTGAGTTCTGCAGTTCCTCTGGTAAACCACTCTGCTTCAGTTAGCTAAGTGGGGCAGTACATGTCTTTCACATCTCCAGTACCAGGCTTCCAAATCAGATATTCTATTTTTCACTATTTGTCATACCAGCTTTGATGGCAAAGATTCACGGATGAACTAAATGCCTCTTGAAAAAAATGCAACATCCTTGCTGACTCATGGGAATCTCTGGCTCAGGTCCACTCAAAATGGAGAAAGATTGAGAACCTTGAGGCCACTCTTTGGGAAAACTTTGGACCTATGTATGTGGTAGAAATAATGAACCACCTCTCTATCCATCTGCTTGCCCCAAAAGTTCATGACTTGCCCCAACTCTTGAAGTTTATAGTTGCCATATTGTCTACCTCAAAGACAAAAAAACTGTACTGCCTAAGAAATGGCTACATTAGCTATGGGATACACCTTGGACAAAAATTGTGTTTTTCTCACATTACCATATGAGATAACTTGACATAACACTTAACATTTACAGGTCCATTAATCCGGGCATTATCAGGAGCTTTCATAAATTATGATGGACATTCACCTCCTGGCCAGAATCCCATGTTTTGCAAAGCTGAATTTCTAAACACAGCAGCTACCTCTTGTAAGATCAATCAGTTATAAGTAAACTTCCAACTATGGTTTAGCTTATGGCCATAAATGGGAGTCAGTTTTCAGTTCTTAAAATGTAAATGGAAAACAGTAATCAGCTTAAAGTTAAAAAACACAGCTTTGCAAACAAGCTCTGTTTATACCTCAGATTTGCTAGCTCATACCAGAAGGCTAACTGTTCCAGGGATGCAGTGTGAGACAATGGGTTTTTTAATTTGACTTATTTCAAGACAGACAAAGTGGTTTAATTCACAGGAGCTTGCAGACCAGATGGAAACAGTCATTTAGCATATCAGTAATTGATCTGTTTATATTCAGAAGGTTTATGTACTCAGAGAAGTTAGCTTTACAGCATTAATTGAGATCTATGTCTCCAAAGAAGCTTTTATGGAAATTTTATGAGGAAATATCAGATATTCACAAAGTCCTTTACATGGTAAAGAAACAATATAAATGGAGAAAGCAGTTTAAGCTTATTAGAACGGGATAAGGAAGATCAAGAAGCTAGGAAAGAAACATGGGGTGATATAGAATCCATTCCTCTAGATTCAGCTTTTATAATGGATAATTTATTTGTCTACGTCATTGGTACATATTTTTAGTTTATAGGAATGTACCTGTGTTTTGGAAATTATTTGTGCTTTGTGCTTTATCCTTTGTAGTTTAGAAATTGTTTGCAAGTAGTAAATGTTTAAGATAGAAATCTTCTGTGAGTTTTAAATGCGTTTTCAGAGTGTTAATTTGATTTAAAATAAATGCTGAAAATAACTGAGTTATGTTTTATGTTATTTTGTTAGCTGAAAGTATCTTCTCCTTGGTAGGGAGAAGGGGTGTGTGTGTGTGCCCTCCATCGGTTGTGGTCGACCATGGGTACTGCGCCTCTGGTAGTCACTGGTTTGTCAAGCAGCATCAACTGTGGCTATTGAGGCCGATCCTGGAACAGTAGGCTCTGCCAATGTTGCTGCATGTGTAGGGCATTGTGGAATTGTTGTCCGCTGTCCACTATGCTCTCCGTTTAGCTCTCCACTCCTCAAACTGACTCAGAATCACTCTTTCACCTTGCTCTAGGTGTTGCTGAAGAGTACCTCGCCATTTGTTGCAGTCATCTGCCGTATCCTCCCAGCACTCTGTGTTGATTTTTAAGGCTTTCATGTCACGCTTGCAGAGGTCCTTGAAGTGAAGCTGGGGTCTACCAATGTCCCTCTTGCCTGTTGCTAGTTCTCCGTAGGGGATGTTCATTGGCAGTCTACCATGCTTCATATGACGGACGTGGCCCAGCCAGCGCAGTCTGTGTTGTCTTAAAAGCGTGAACGTTGTGGGAAGTCCAGCACAGGAGAGGACCTCAGAATTTGGGACTTCATGCAGGTGATGCTGAGTTTGCGGCGAAGGCTGCATAGGTGAAAACTATTGAGTTTCCTCTCCTGTTTGGAGTAGATGTTCCAAGTCTTTGTTCCATACAGGAGGGTGCTGATAACACTTGCATTGTACACAGCAGTCTTGGTCTTTACGTCTTTGTTGTGAGTTTTGGATTCTTCCAGACCCGCGAGGAGAATCGAGCAAGGATCGATGTTGCTTTGCCGATATACCTATTGATTTCAGCATCGAGGGAGAGAGTGTCGCTAATGGTTGACCCCAAGTAAGTGAACTCGTGAACCACTTCTAGATTGTAATTGTCGATGGTAATGACTGGTGTCTCCACTACGTTCTAGGCAAGGACATTTGTTTTCTTTAGGCTGTTGGTAAGCCTGAAGTCCTTGCATGCCTTAGTCCATGAGAGTTTGTAGTTGCTGTTTGGTGTGCGAGGTTATAGCAGTGTCATTGGCAAAGAGCATGTCATGTATTAAGATCTTTCACATCTTTGTTCTTGCTCTCAGGCACACAGGGTTGAACAGGCGCCCATCAGATCTGGTGTGCATGCAGATGCCTTCTGTCGACGTCCCAAATGCGTGCTTCAATAGCATAGAGAAGAAGATGCTGAATAATATTGGGTCCAACATGCATCCTTGTCTGACTCCACTACAAATAGCAAAGGGTTCTGATGAGCTGCCATCATACTGACAGTAGCCCCCATGTCATCATGGAATGACTTGATGATACTTTGGAGTTTCAGGGAACAGCCCATCTTGAGGAGAATCTGAAAGAGCCCATCCCTGCTGACAAGGTCGAATGTCTTGGTCAAGTCGATGACAGCAACATAGAGGGGTTTCTGTTGTTCCCTGCACTTCTCCTGGAGTTGAAGGAGTGAGAAAATCATGTCGACAGTTGACCTCCTTGCGCGAAAACCACGTTGGGACTCAGGGTAGACCCGTTCCACCAGAGTTTGTGGAGGCCACTCCAGCTTCGCTTTATAGCACCAGACAAACATGGGAAGCAGCAATTACTGGTTATAAGTCATAATGCTTGATTGGCGTAGAGCATGGCACCAGGGGTTGCTTCTGACAGTGGGAGAGACCATCGCGTTTCACTGGACAGCTACCGCCCGCCTCAAGCTGGACAGCCCCCAGCCAATAAAGTGTTGCCCCGCCACAGTCAGTCTTAACACATTGGGTACATGGCGATAATGGATTATTCCATGAAGAGCTGACTGTGACTACTGTACCAGACAAGAAAGAAAACAAATGGAACTCCCCTCAAGCTGGGATGTTGGAATGTCTGCACACTGATGACTGGACTTGACCAAAACCTCAAGGGTATCGAAGGTGCACAAAAACCAGTGGTCATTAACAATGAGCTGCTAAGGCTCAAGGTAGATATAGCTGCTCTACAAGAAACACGTTTGGCGGATTCAGGAAAGGGATGAAGGAAAGGGACTTCACATTTTTCTGGCAGGGAAAGTATGAAGACGAGCCCCTTGAGCATGGAGTGGGTTTTACGTTAGGAACTCCTTGTTGCAAATGGTGGAGCCACCAGAAAATGGATCAGAGCAGCTTATGACTCTCTGCCTACACACCAGTCGTGGCCCAGTATCTCTCGTCAGTGTGTATGCCCCTACCTTGAACTCCACCTCTGAGGCAAAAGACATGTTTTACGACAAATTAGAAGCTGTTGTCAGGAATATTCCCAGTGATGAGCACTTCATTCCCTTTGGTGACTTCAATGCCAGAGTGGGAGCCAATAACAATTCCTGGCCGTCTTGTCTTGGCCACTTTGGAACTGGCAAAATAAATGACAATGGACAACGTCTCCTGGAGTTCTGCTTCTATCATGGCCTGTGTGTAACTGACTCCTACTTTCAGGTGAAGTCGCAGTACAAGGTCTCATGGTGACATCCACGGTCTAAACACTGGCACCAACTAGACATGATCAAGTTCGTCGATGACACGATCGTGGTGGGTTTCATCAGCAAGAATGACAAGTCAGCATACAGAGAGGAGGTGCAGCAGCTAACAGTCTGGTGCACAGCCAACAACCTGTCTCTGAATGTGAACAAAACAAAAGAGATGGTTGTTGACTTCAGGAGAGCATGGCGTGACCACCCTCTGCTGAGATCGTTAAGAGCACCAAATTTCTTGGTGTTCACCTGGCAGAGAATCTCACCTGGTCCCTCAATACCAGCTGCATAGCCAAGAAAGCCCAGTAGCATCTCTACTTCCTGTGAAGGCTGAGAGAAGTCCATCTGCCCCCCCTCCATCCTCATCACATTCTACAGAGGATGTATCAAGAGCATCCTGAACAGCTGCATCGCTGCCTGGTTTGGAAATTGCACCATCTCAGATCACAAGACCCTGCAGCGGATAGTGAGGTCAGCTGAGAAGATCACTGGGGTCTCTCTTCCCTCTATTACAGACATTTACACCACACGCTACACCCGCAAAGCTAACAGTATTGTGCAGGACCTTACACACCCCTCAAACAAACTCTTCTCCCTCCTGCCATCTGGCAAAAGGTACCGAAGCATTTGGGCTCTCACGACCAGACTGTGCAACAGTTTCTTCCCCCAAGCCATCAGACTCCTCAATACCCAGAGTCTAGACTGACATCTACATCACTTATTATTATATTGTAGTTTGTTCTCCACTGTGCCTATTGTCTTGTTTATATAATTGTTGTACTGCCCTGCACTGTTTTGTGCACTTTACGTAGTCCTGTGCAGGTCTATAGTCTAGTGTAGTTTTTTACGTTGTTTTATGTAGTCTAGTGTAGCCTTGTGCTGTCTAGTGTAGTTTTGTGTTGTTTCATGTAGCACCGGGGTCCTGGAGGAACGTTGTTTCATTTTTACTGGGTATTGTACCAGCAGTTTATGGTAGAAATGACAATAAACTTGACTTGACTTGATCACCAGCCGCTCTTTCATCAATCACCCATTCATACCACAGTGCAGACTGCAATACGGATCATGCTTTAGTATGCTGCAAGATCAAACTATGTCCAAAGAAAATCCACCACTCCAAACAAACCGGAAAACCTCGCATCAACACAACAGAGATGAAACAGTCAGAAAAGATTGACCAGTTTGCCAAGTCAGTACAGGCTGCTATGACTACCTCCTCACAAGGAGATACTGCAACAGAACAATGGTCATACCTTCACGACACCATCCACGGATCAGCACTCTCTATCTTTGGAAGAAAGATCACAAACAGCAGTGACTAGTTTGAGGCAAAGTCCAACATCATGACTGCTGTCATCGAAGCCAAGCGTGCAGTTCTCACAGAGTACAAGCGATCACCATCCGACCAAACACTCCAGGCTCTTTGAGCCGCTAGAAGCAAAGTGCAACAGACTGCAAGGCAGTGCACAAATGAGTACTGACTCCAGCTCAGTGAGGACATTCAGACAGCAGCTGTGACAGGCAACATCAGATTGTTGTATGATGGTATCAAGAAGGTCCTTGGCCCATCGCAGAGCAACACAGCACCCCTGAAATCATCCTGCCGTGAAATAATCACCGATAAAAGCAAGCAGATGGAACGTTGGGTAGAACACTACTCTGAGCTCTACTTGAGGGAAAATGTTGTTGTTAGCTCAGCCATTGATTCCATCAATTGTCTACCTATCATGGATGAACTCAATTCTGTACCAACCATTGAGGACCTCAGCAAGGCAATTGACAGTCTGGCCCCAGGGAAAGCTCCTGGCAATGTTGGGATTCCTCCAGACCTGCTCAAACACTGCAAGAGCTCACTCCTCCAACCTTTACACAAGGTCCTCTGTTAGTGCTGGAAGGAAGGAGCCATACAACAGGATATGTGCAACTCCGAAATTGTCACTTTGTACAAGAACACAGGTGATAGGAGCGACTGCAACAACTACAGGGGTATTTCCCTCCCGAGTATTGTCGGCAAAGTCTTTGTAGGGAGAGGGTACTCATCACACAAATAGTGGATAATGGCAGCTAAACTCGCCACGGAGAATAAACAGGGAAGTAAACAATGGAAAAGGGCTTAAGGTTTTCACTTGAATTTAGAACTTCACAGTTAGCAAACCCAATGCCATCACATTACATTGTTTTGAAATTAAATAGTGACAACACAAATTATATTTTGTACCTTCTGAGTCCCGGAACTCAGGAATTAGCCAAGCTTTAAAAAATTATACAAAATCAATTTTATTCATAATAAAAATAAGCTGCTGAATGCCTTTTCTTTCCTTACATTCATAGTCAATGCTCTCTGCACAGCTCTGTAACATTCATACTGCAGTGGTACACTGCTACAATAATTGAGGGGCTCTGAAATGTGCTTGTGACTATCAGTTAGGTTACACTCAGGCTCAGGCTCAATTTGAGATTTTTTCTCCCTTATGTTTTCCCATTAATTTGCCTGCAATGTATTATTTACGAATACGTAAGTAAATGGACATGTAGGTGTTGTATTCAAGAGTACCCTTGGGTTAGAGTATGGGAGATAGTGCCAGAGGAATTGTGATGAAGGCAATCACTAGTGTTTAATCTCGGTGCTGATACCAACTGCACAACATACAAAATGTATTCTCTTCTATTGGATGATTTAGTTATTACTTATTTGTAGTAAATAGCTATGTGACAGCACAGAAAGTAATGTTTCCATTTCCACATAGCAAACTAGTAATAATAATTCCTAAACAAGTGTACAAGTGTTTATGCAGGTGCTGAGCGTGATTGAGGCTCCAGCATCGGGTTCTTCAATAAGAGAGGAAATTGATGAATTTAATTTAAATTTGAATTGCTAATTTTCTGTAGCAGTTAAGGATTGATCTGAAAACCTTGGCTACATGCTAGTTACACATATTGTTGAGGGTGAAATTTCTTTCAAAGCAAAATGTGAGAATAAAAACATTTGGTTTAGAAATGTATGATTCCTGACCTTGTAATGGTTTTAATTATGGAAAAAGAGCAATTCTCCTTTTCTTTAATTATAGGATGATTGGATTACACCGCAGAGAATCTGACATATTGATAATTGTTGATTTTATTTTTAAGTGCTTTGAAGCCTTTACAACGGGTATCAAACATGGTTTTTAGAATTGATGATAACCATAAAAAAATCCTTTGAACTAAAAAAAAGAGTAGGTTTTATCAAGCTCATTTGGATAGGCTCCACTTTACACCACCTTACAAAGTGAAAGTGAATAATGAAATAATAAACCAAAACACATTCAGCACGTCAGATGTTCTTGGAGAGCAACCTTTTGTTGGAAAAGTTCAAAAGTTCAAAGTAAATTTATTATCAAAGTCCATGTAAGTCACCAGATGCAATTTTGAGATTCATTTCCTTGTGGGCATACTCAATAAGTAAATAATAGAATAATTACCTAATAGAATCAATGAAACGGCACCAACTTGGGCATTCAACCAGTGTGCAAAAGATAACAAACTGTGCCAATACAAAATGAAAGAAATAATAACAATAAATAAATAAATAGATAGATAGATAAATATTGAGAACATGAGATGAAGAGTCCTTGAAAATGAGCCCATAGGTTGTGAGGAAAATGAGGTCGAATGTACTTATTCCCTTTAGTTCAAGAGCCTCATGGCTCAGAGGTAATATCTGTTCCTGAACCTGGTGGTCTGAGTCCTAAGGTTGGTGTACCTTTTTCCTGATGACAGCAGAAAGAAGATAGCATGATTTGGGTAAAAAATACTTTCTGCTACATGGTTTGTATAAAATGTGCTCTATAAATAGAGTATTATTGTTATTATTGTAATTATTATTATTGCATCTTACTTTTCTTCAGCCCAAGCTGCTACAACCTGAGATTCAGGCATAGCCATGCATGCTCTTTTCTCAATTGCTTGGAGCATACGGTCTATTCTAGTGATGTTTAGTATTGTGGCTTTCTAAAGATTTATATAGATACTGCTAAGTGGCCTTAATTGTTTAGTGCTATTGTGTAGTGCCTTTGGGATGACACCAGTTGTAGATATTACTATTGGGACAATGTATACCTTGTTCGTGTTCCAAAGTCTTTCAATTTTACTTTTAATTCAGCATATTTCTGGTGTTTTTCACTTACTGATTTCTGTAAGTTATGTATGTTTGGAATGCCTATATCTATTAAATAAGTGGTTCTTGCTTGTTTATCCTGTAATATTATATTCAGACAGTTATTATGGATTGTCCTATCTGTAATAACTGATCAGTCATAATACAATTTGTGGTATTCTGACTCGAAAGCTAGATTAGGTTTGTATTTATAGTAAGGCGTGATTTCATTTGTGAGTTTGTACTTCAAAGCAAGATTTTGATGAATGATATTTGCCACTTGATTGTGTCTATGTAAGTAATCAGATTGAGTTAAACTGCTACAGGATCCTGTAATGTGCTGGATAGTTTCAGTTTTTTCTCGGCATTTTCTACATTTAATGTCTTGAATTTGTCGGTCTTTTATTATGTATTTTTGATAATTTTTTTGTGTTAATTACCTGGTCCTGTATTGCTACAAGGAACCCTTCTGTTTCTGGAAAGAGGTCCCTAACTCTGAGCCAGGCTTTTGACACTTACTTGTTGACATCTAGTCTGCTTAGATCATGGGGAAGTCTTCCATGGAGGGTCATGCTCTTCCGTTGGTTAACTTTTTCTTCAATTGAGATCATGTCTTCATTTTTCTGGGTTGTGCTCTCCTTTAAATTTAGTGGTGTATACTTATTAAAATTGCATAAGCTTGCATGAATGTTGACTCCTGCTTTCATTGATGGAAGTATATCCAAAGAAGGTTTATCTGACTGTTGTGTAGATTTTTTAATGTCTGTTATTCCTCTTCCCCCTCATTATTATCATTGATATTATTATTATTATTTCTGGCTGAGACTGGAAAAAAGTCCAGAATAAAAGGATGGGTGGAATGTTGAAGCACAAGATGGTGGGTGATGGGTGAATCCAGTTGAGAGGGCGAAGACAGGTGTGTGGAGGGGGTGGGGAATGGGAATAATGTGTGGATGGGGTGGGGATTGGGAACGACGATTTCAAAAGAATTTCAAATTTCTTTTGAAATTTTGAATCTTAAAATGCAATTTAATCTGAAATCTGTTTATATTCAGAGACTGTATTTCGGAAAACTTGACTCCTTTTCTTTTGTATTATTTGCTCACATTTAAATCAGATGCTATGCTGGAATGGAAATGCTGCTTTAGATTTTTTCTCCATGATTCTGCCTGAATCAATTCCAGTGGATATAGTACAATATGGAGCTACTGTAAAACTTGCCGAGAAGAATTAATCGTTGCCTTATTTAATCTCTAATGGTAGGACTTATGTTTAGAAACATAGCTTTAGGGGTTTTATTGATCATTACATCTGGTGTGGTTCAACACATTTCTTATGCAGTTCCATGTAAATCCCTGAAATATTTTCCTGGTTATTGAAAGCACTCACATGAAAATCTTAAGATTTCCATTTAGCTGCACTATCTTCTGTACATTAGTCAATCTAGAATCCGTGGTAACATTCAACACCACTTTTTCTCTCATGATGTTAAATTGTACCTGGATTCTGGTACAGACTCTGGATGCCTGCATTGGATGACATTGCTGATGTATTAATCTATCATGAGGCCTTTATACAGCATAGTTAAGTATAATTCAGATTGTAGATTAGCACAGAAAGGTTGTGTTTTCATTTTATTTCACTAAAATTTCTTGCTTCTTCTCCAGGCGATATATAGTTTGTGGTTGCTTACTCACCCAAAAGCACATGACCTAAGCTTCTGGCGCCAGGTTAGCTCTGATGAGTCACAGTTGGAAATACTTCCATCCAGGAACTGCTTGGTCGCAATCAAACTGAGAACCCTGATTGATTTTTGCATTCTGCCACCCAGAGGAATTAAAGAGAGATCTACTATCCACTATCAGCATGATTAGCCATGAGGAGATAACAATTAGGGAATCACAGAACCATGTTCAGGATGTTTATCATGGATAGAATCAAAAGGCATTTGACAAGAGTAGGTTAATTAAAGAAAGTCATAGTGGGATTGTTAAAGGCCAAGTCATGTCTAAATGACTTGTTAGAGTTAGTGAACTAGCAGAAAGTGAAATATTGTTGATGCATAAATGAGACTTCAGAAATACCATATACTGTAAAAGCCTTGTCATCAAGACTAAAGCCTTTTGAATGAAGGGGAATGTAACAGCATGCACAAAAATGACCGAGTAACAGGAAATTTAGAGTGACAATAAATTAATTTTTTTTGGACTAGAGAGAATCATTGTAATTATTAATATATACAAATAACTGGATTTGGGCTTTAAAGATGCAGTTTTCAAATTTTCAGCTGAGACAAAACGTAAAGCCATAGTGAGCTGTGAGAAAAATTAGATTAGATTAGACAGATACTTCATTGATCCCAAAGGAAATTACACTGTCACAGTAGCATCACAAGTGAACAGAGATACAATTATTAGAAGTGAAGTAAGAAAGAATAAAAAATAAGTTACCTCAGTCTAACAGGAGGAGGTCATTGCTTCTCCGGCTGTAGCTTGACTCATTATAGAGATAATGGCTGAAGGTAAGAATGACCTCATATAGTGCTCTTTGGAGCAGCGCAGTTGGCTTAGTCTATTACTAAAGGCAGTTGGAATGGATAAATGAAAATTAATGTTGACTAATACCAAGCACCACGTAGTTATAACAAGTATGTGTAAAGGTACAAGGGAGGTAGGAAAAGAGATCTGGGAGGATACATGAATAGTGTTGTAAGTGGGATGTAAATTAAGAGAACAGTTTTAAAATAGCAGATGGATTCCTGGGCTTTGTAAGTAGGCTGAACAGCAAGGAAGTTATGAAGAATCTCCGCAAAACACTGGTTCAGTCATAACTAGAATATTGTGTCTATTTCTAGATGACTCCTTAGAAAAGAAGTCAAGGTTTTAGAAAGGGTACAGAAGAGATTTACTGGCACTTTGATGAGTGGGGGACTGGTGATATAGTGGATTGTGAAGACGATTATGTAAGATTAAAATTGAACCTTTATCAACTGGGCCAGTGGGCCGAGGAATAACAGATGAAGTTTAATCAGATAAATGTGAGGTATTGCCTTTTGTTTAGAAAAAAAACAGGGCAGACTTACAAAGTAAAATCCCAGGCTCCTGGGGAGTATAGTAGAACAGAGACCTGGGGCAAAGGTACACAGTTCCTGGAAAGTGGCATCACAGATAGACAGGGTGGTGAAGAAGTCATTTCACGTGCTTGCATTTACCAGTCAGAATATTCAGTACAGGAGTTCGGACGTGATGCAGCATTGTACAAGGCAATTCTAACACCATATTTGGAATACTACGTACTGTTCTTGTTGCCTTTCTATAGGAAACAATGTAATTAAACAAGAAAGGATACAATGATATTACCAGGATAGGAGGATTTTGTTATATTTTGTAACTCCAGAAACTAATTGAAAGAGAAAAACGGGACCCCGGGAAAATGTGCATACTCTGTTTTACTTTAGTGAAGCACTCCCATGTGATGTGGTGACATAATGGTGTCTGCCATTCACATACTTTTACATAAAACCTGTAAGGGATTATTTAAACAAACATATAATGCATAATCAAACAATGTATTTACAATATTACTGAAACACTATATACACTACACTCCTCCCTGCTTAGCTATAAACTCAAATATGTAACCTATATATATACTGTACATTCACAATATACTATAGAATACTATACACACATCCACACCATAGTAAATTTTAAATGGTTTGAAGATTTAATCATGATGGAAGGTTTCGTACTCTTGTGTGTTAACATATTTCCTGACAAGGGGGAGGGGCCATTCTGCTTGGCAGGTGGGACTTCTGGCCGTGAAAAACAATCTCACGTTCTGGTGCCTCCTCCATGGTGGTTGTAGGAGTTGACTCTGGGACTGCAGGAAGTGGTTCTGACTGATCTGGTCACCTTTCTTCTCTAGCAATTCTGCTCTCCTCAACTGATCAATGTATTGTCTCTGGATGACTTCAGTAGCAATCTCCACTGTGTGGGAGAGTGGTCCAGTTCTGTCCACAGTGGGGAATTGATGACTTTGTGGCAAAGTTGGCAGATTATACAAAGATAGGTGGAGGGGTAGGGAGTGCTAAGGAAGCAATGCGATTTTGGCAGGAAGAATTAGCAAAAAATGGGCAGATGGAATACAGTTTTGGGAAGTGTCTGGTAATGCATTGTGGTAAAATACAAACTGGGGGTAGGTTCAAACATCGGAGATGCAGACAGACTTAGGTGTCCTCCTGCAAGACTCTCAGAAGGTTAATTTACAGTTTGAGTCTGTGGTAAAGAAGGCAATGTAATGTTGGCATTTATTTCAAGGGGAATAGAATATAAAAACAAGGAGATGATGCTGAAATTTTATCTGAAACTAGTCAGGCCGCACTTGGAGTATTGTCAACAGTTTTGGGCCCCATATCTTAGAAAGGATGTGGTGTTATTGGAGAGAGTCCAGAAGATGATTCTAGGAATGAAGGGGTTAACATAGGAGGAGTGTTTGGCAGCTTTGGGCCTGTACTCACCGGAATTTAGAGGAATGCGGTGGGTGGGTGGAAGAAGGAATCTCATTGAAAGCTACTGAATATTGAAAAGACTAGGTAAGATGTATGTGGAGAGGACGTTTCCTATGGTTGGGGAATCCAGAACTAGAGAGCATTGCCTCAAAATTTAGCAGTGAAATTTTAGAGCAGAGGTAAAGAGGATTTATTTTTAGCCAGAGAATAGTGAATCTGTGGAATGCTCTGCCGCAGACTGTGATGGAGGACTAGTCTGTGAGTATATTTAAGGCGGAAGTTGATAGTTTCTTGATCGGTCAGCGCATCAAAGGATACGGCGAAAAGGCAGGTGTATGGAGTCGAGTGGGATCTGGGATCAGGCATGATGGAATGGCAGAGCACTCGATGGGATGAATGGCCTAATTCTGCTTCTATGTCTTATTGTCTTATGGTTTAAATCTATAGAACTGTAACTGTAAACAGGCCATATTAATGGCGTGTGAGGCTGTAGAGGAGGCTATTTGGAACACCTCTGGCCACTTTGTAGCTGCATCCAGCACTGCTAAGAAATTTATGGCCCTGAGTATCCCAGAAAAATCCACATGAAAGCTCTGCCGGGGCAATGCAGACCATTCCCTGGGAAGCAGAGTCACTACTCTCTGCATCTTCTGTATGTGCTGGAATCCCAAATAGTGCACGGTGAGCTGCTCAATCTGCTGGTCTCTCCAGGGCCACCAGAGAAAATTCTGAGCCATAGCTTTCATTTTGACAACAACTAGATGACCGGCATATTTTGTTGCTCCTCCAACACTTTAGCTCTCAGCTTCACGATCTGTAGTAATGAATTCAAGGGGTAGAGCATAGTAAGCAGGTTGGGCAGAAACCTGTTATAGTAGTTGACAAATCCTAAAAAGGGCTGCAACTGTGATATGTCCTTTGGCCTTGGGGCATCCACCATTTTTTGAATTTTCTCAGCAGACTTCTGTAATTCCCATGAGTCAATCATGTGACCAGAGTAAGTGATGCTCGGTTCAAAGAATCCACACTTATTGCTCCCTGCTCTGAGCCCATAATCTTCTAATCTTTTTTTAACACTGTCTTGAGATTTTAGAGATTTCATCCTTACCAGTAACAATATTGCCATCTAGGCAACACTGAGTGCCTGAGCAGCCTTGCAGCACCTGGTCCATAGCTTTCTGCTGGAGTTTGGATGCGGATACTACTCCAAAAATTAGGCTATTGAAGTGGTAACGTCCGTTGTGAGTGTTTATTGTGAGAAACACTTCAAATTCTTTTTTGATCTCCCTCTGTTGTAGACCTTAGCTAAGTCCACTTTGCTGAAGGTTTACAAAGATATCCACTATCCTGGGCTGAGGTATACTTCCAGTACTGGATTAATAGTGACTATAAAATCACCACTGATCCTAACAGACCCATCCTTCTTGGCTAGTGGGACCACTGGCATTGCCCACAGGCCCCACTCAAGCTTAGAAAGAACTCTTTCAGACTCCACGCAATCTAGTTCACTGGCTACTTTATCATGGATGGTAGAGGTAACTGGATGGGTTTGTCAAACTTTGTGTGTGGCATTTTTATTTAACACTATTTTACCCTTGATATGTTTGAATTTTCCAATGCCATCCTTGAACACAGCTGTGACATCTTCCAGTAACTTTCTGAATTCACTTTCAGTTGACTCTATTGTAGGGGATGTGGCATGCAAATGGTGGATGGGTCTTCAATCAAGTTGTAATTGTCTAAGCCAATCACGGCCCCACAATGCCTGTGTTCCTGTTTTTACCACATACATGCCCAATGTGGCTTGTTAGTTGTTGTATTTCATTATTACAAATGTCATTCCCACAGGAGTTATCTTTCTCCAGAATAGGTTCTTTGTTGGATGTCTGCAGGCTTCAGTTCAGTATCTTTGAAATGCCGTTCAAACTCACTTTGTACGAAACAGTTGAACCAGTGACCAATTCCATTTTAACTAATTTGTTGTTCAGTTCTAGTGTAAGCCATGTTGCTGTTCTCCTGTTAGTTTTCTCATTGTAAATTCTACAGTCCTGTGTCACTCTCATTATTATTAGATTTTTTTAATCAACAGCATGCAGAGTAGTGCTCTTTTTGGAACTGCAATTTGACTTTTTATCTTTTTTTCTCTTCCCTGTGCAGTCCATTTATTTTTGTTCTCCCTACATCCTCTTCTTTGTAGTTATCCTACTTTGTTGCCTTTTCTGCAAGTTTCAGCTTTAAATCTGCTTTGGTTTGGTGTATGTGTGTACCTGCCACAACGGTACCACAATTTTTTTCATTCAGTCAGGATTCTGTTTAGACATCACAATTTTGTTCACACTCACCTTCATCCCTGACTGCAACTCAATTATGCCACCAACTGCTGCTTCCATAGGTATTATGATTTCAACTGCTCTTTTAAACGTGAGCTCTGCTTCAATTGGAAGCTATTTTAGAATGCTTTCTTGTAAGATTCCACAAACTAAACAATCTCTCACTGCATCATGAATGCACAATGTTCAGGCAATTTTGTTAATTCAACCACATAATCTGAAATGGACACCCTTCTTTTAAATTCCACTAATGAAACCTAAGCATACACAATCAACAATTGTTTCAGTTCTGAATGTTCCTGCATAACATTTATGCTATCAACAAAACTCATTTTGGCTGGTTTATTTGGAAAAGTTAAACTCCTAAGCAAACTGTATGCTCTTCCGCCAATTGTGCACGGTAAAATTGGTATACATTTCTTCTTGGCTATTCCATTTGCTTTAAAATACTGCTCAATTTCTTCAGTATACATAATCCAGTCATCTGTTGTGCAATTGAATGCATCCATCTTTCTGAAGTAGCCAGCCATTCCTGCTCTTTGTCTATTTTGTTATTATTATCACCCATACTCACTATTTATGAATCTCTGAAATTTGTCCATTTTTGCCATTTTTTTAAGTTAATGATTTCTCTCCCCTTTCAAACAAACACATTTTTTTTTAGCTCAAACATCTCTCTCACATTTTGAAGAAAAACATGCTCCACCTCAACAGGTAGGTAGTTGCTTTTAAACGTTCTTATTGCCTCTTATGTTTTGCAAATCCTGAAACTAATCGGAAGTAAAACCCGGGAGCACCAGAAAACATGTGTACTCTGTTTTACTTGAGTGAGGCACTCACATATGACATGGTGGCCTAATGACTTATACCATTCATGTAATTTTAACATATAACCCATAATGCATTATGTAAACAAAGAATGCTTAATGAGACAATATATTTTTGTTAATTTTTCATCCCTGAGGGGTTATTGCAATGTTGAAAAAAGAGTTGTTTAAGTATCTGAAGGGAAATATTTTACTAGGAGCTGTGGTAAGAGGCTGAGTAGCACCAGCCGGATTAGCTGAATAGTCTCCTTCTGGGATGTTATCATTTAACTTCAAAGGTGTTAATGAACTTTAGACTTAATTATGGTCGTTTCTCAGATCTCTGATCCCTTGTGAGTAAATGAAGACCTCTCAGCAAAGTTGAAATCATAATCTCTGAGAAGCTATTTGGCCTGGGCCCATGTTCTACTGTAATGAATAACAGCAAGTTAAGGCAATGATTTGTACCATTTACATGATATGGACTAAATGTAGACTTACAAATGGATTTAGAATACATCATTATAGACTGGAAAATTGATGCACTGCATTTTTCATTTCAGAACCATGGGATTGAGAATGCACTTTGGACAGACTGGAATTTATCATCAAACATTATGGATCATTTGTGTTAAACTGGAAAAACAACTGGACACGATATAGCATGAGTCATGCTGACACTTCTTGTGCAATTTCTGCATCAGGAGCATTTTATTTCAAATCATTCACTCTGCAACTATCTTTTTCTAGTATTAAGAGAGAAATTAGACCACATTCTAAGGAATAACCACTGTCGTTCATTCCAGGACAACTACCTTTCATGTTCTTGTCCTTAACTGGAATTCCAAAGTGATAAATGATTTCATGTCTTTTTCAAAGCCTTCAAACATCGCTTGAGGCCCTGGAGTGTTTTTTTTTACCACATCATAGATTGATTTCCCCAGTTCTCGATTGGTATCCACCATTCAAGGTATCTTCTTTCCGCCTCTCTTGAAAATCTGAATATTCTGTTTTTTTCAACTACATGCTCCTGCTCTGCGTGCAAGCCCTTTGTTCTTCATACAATGAATGCCTATAAGCAGCCAAAGGGAGATTAAGAGAATGTTATTTTAAATTCATAACAGGGTTGATGAGTCCATTTAGGTGTCATGTAGGCTAATACTATTTAAAAGTGCTTCAATTTGAATATAAAAGGGAGCTACATTTAATAAAGTGGGAAATTATAATTGTCTAGTGTACAAATGAAGACAGAAAAGACCAGAAGGCAGCTTTTTACAGGAGTTGCATTGAACAACTGTTTCTCTCTTTAAAACAGATAGAACCTTGATTGGTTCAATGCCTAAAATGGCCGAGGCGTGTTAACAGAGATAATAAATAATCTGCTACATCCAAATAAACATAGATGATTTTCAGTATCTGAGATAATTTACATGGTAAGGTTGCATAGCATGAGCCTTCCTTAAAATAAACATGTTCAGGATGTGTGTTCTAAAATAATCATTGATAAATTTAATATCGTTTCAGTGTGGCAGCATGCAAAATGCTTAGACAATCACTGAGCCTCTGATGCAAATCTAAATTGCCACAGGGCAGATTTTGTTAATGGCACACAAATCTGTTCCTAATGACCTACATAAATTTTGCTAATTAATGTTCTCTGCTTAGAAGCTATTGGAATCACAGAAGAGATGATGGCGGGAGCATCTCTGTTAACTTTGTACCTGAGTGTGGGAAATGTTCTCATTGGTGACATGATATAGCTGGACAGCATGAGTTCATTCTTCCCGTCCTTCCTTGCTCATTCTCTGACTGATTCATTGACTTTCACTGACCGGAGTAGGGTGACTCAGAATCTGAGAGATTGCTAATCAGCCATTTCACCTCTGCGCAAACGTCTGCAATGTGATTGCTCTTGTCTCTGTGTTTGGCCCACTCACTGCATTTCAAAACAATTCATTACCTTCAGTGATTTGAGACATTTCTTCCTGATGCCACAATTATTTACTTCTATGTGATAGTTTCAGTATGAACATAGAAGATGGAGATGGGAAGCATAATGAATTCTAACAGTATAAACAATCAGACAAAAGCAAAATATTGCAGTTGTTGGAAATCTGAAACAGAAGTATATGATGCTGAAAATACTCAACACGAGTAACAGCATCTGAGAAGCAAAGTAAATGGGCTGGACTGAGCTGAGAGCTAACTAGAATTGTTGAATGCTGATTGTCAAGTAACTCTGGATTTTCAGACCTAAATGCTGCCCCAAGCAATTACAAAAGTCATCACATTCTGTTCCAGACTTATCACTGAGTCCAGGAGGATATCTGGATGATGAGAGGAAAGAGTTACGCTGTATATTTGTATTTTCAAATTTCTAAATACTGTTACACATATTTTACTACTTACAAAGTTTTAAAAATGTTTTTCTATAGTTTCATGTTGTCTTGGATCATCAGAATGATTACATGATGGAACAACTGAGCTGACAAGGACATGAGATCAATAGGGCCCGGGAGGCAAAAGTCAGATCCATCAAGACATGGCTGGATATTTCAGGTCAACTGTCCCTCATCAACATAACTGATCTGAATCATCCTTACCTCTGCTAAACAGAAAATGTCAACCATGTTTTCTTTACGTCAGGCTGTCGCTGACTTCATGTCTATGCATTGAAACACAGAAGTCAGAAATGGTAGCCTTGGTGATGACCTTAGTCAGGGGCAAGATTTGCGCTCAGCTTTACAGCACCATATTAAGTTTAGTTCTATTCATTCAGATGAAGTCATCAATCTACATTAATAAGGCAAGTTTAGAACAGCATTTCCTGGATTTACACATAATAATTTTTTTAATTAATTTACAGCTGTCTGGTCATGGAGTGTTGAAATGCACTTCATGTCTTGCTCTCAGCTTTAAGCTAAGCATTGTTGAAGTGAGTAGTCTAACCCTGTCTCTGCGTGTGTTGCTGATCCAGGGTGGAGGGGAGTGCAAGTACAGATATCGTGCATTTCTCTTACTTGTATTGTTTTCAATTAGTTTCTGCTACTCCAAGTCTTATTATTTAAATCTGCTTGACTATTTTGAGCATCTTTGATTATCAGGCACCAGCGAATAGCCCAAGGGTCATTGTGCATTGCTGTGATTGTTCCTCAAGATTCAGAACCTGGTCAACCTCCAGGGAAGGACTCTCAGGTGTGAAGGGTCAACTCATCAGTCCTTATATGGATAGTACCAGTGGGGCAGGCAGGTAGTACAGACAATGAGGACAGATGCTTTTGCCTCTTCACAGAGGACAGTGTTCTAAGTCTATACTTCCTAACAGACTGGATGCTTTTTCAGTTTGAAGCTTTAAGTTTATCCACATTAAAGATTCAGAGCTCGGGTGAAGGATCCATTCACCAGGCACTTCAAACGGAGCTTGTACAGCTTGCAGCATTTTGCTCGGTGTATCTTCCACTTTCAGTTCACCTTTCTATCAGAATCGACGCTCATATATTAAAGTTGTAACATGCAAGAGGTTACAGCTGTGTCCCCAGATGAATGACAGAACTGGGACTGATTTAAAAAGACACAACTCAAGGAGTGGAAGACATTTTATTTTTAAGTCCTCATAAGGGTCATTTATATGTTTTATGTAATTCTGGTTTTATATGCTCTATGTTTTAATGCAAAGGATATTAAAGACATTTTTGGGAGATTGCAGTATTTCCACCTTGGTAACTAACAAAACCTTGATATGTTGTAGTGTCTTTCCTGACCTTGGGATGTATCAGAGCCAATGAATTAATTTCAAAGTTTGGTTACGGTTGCAGCGCAGGAAAATTGGCTGCCATTTTATGCAGGGAATGGTCTCTCAGGCTGCCATGTTAATAAAGCCAGGTGATCTGTTTTTAGGTTTTGATTAAGGGTTAGATATTTGTAGCCAGAGCTCTGGAGACAAGCTCCCTCTTCTTTGAAGTAGTGATGTTGAATGTTTATGTCCACTTGACGGCAGATTATTTTTGCTGTTCAAAAGATGCATCTCCAACAAGACAACACTACACAGTACTACGCTAGATATTTTGTTGCTTAGGATCTGGGAATATAACCCGAACTTCATGATTCAAGTGAGAGTCTCCAAGGAAGCCATAGTATTCTCTCATGCCATGCGCAACAATTAAATCCTTCATTAAAAGTGGAACAAAATGGTAAAGTTTCCTTTTCTTTATTTTTCTGCAAAGTAAAATTTTATTTTAGACCTCACCTCCATTTGTTCCCAAAAACAATTTAATAAAAGGTCTCTCTTTACTCAACTAATCCATAATAACATCATTCATATAAACTGTTTTCAGTCTTAATCATCAAAAAGATTTTACAACTCAAGTAGAGTTCTCTGGATTTCAAAATATATTTCCTTTAAGGCTATTTCCTCTAATCATAGCTAGCTACTGTGCTATATCAATCACTGTGGTGTAGGAGAGTGCATGCACTACTCCATGACGACTAATACAGCACAGTAGATAACTATGATCATTACATTATGACAGCAGTTTATTGAATACAGTCCATGAAGAAATAAAAATACTGGATGTCAGTCCTATCTCTAAAGCAGTGCATTATTGGAATTTGTTCTGTCACTGAATTAGTACTTTCTGAGGCTAGTAAATTATTTAAAAGATTTCTTCTGTGCATCTGCACTTGGCTTATTGAAGAACTAGAAGACTTCACCATTGAATTCCGTGGCATATCAGTATGCGTGTGTGAATGCTAGAGCATACATTTCTGTATGTTTTTAGGGAAGTTATTAGTCATGCTTTCAGTGTGTTTATGAAACTGGAACACAATTAAAGTCATATAAATACTGACAAATAAGAAATGGTTCTACTTTCCCTTGAGCCCTGCTCACTCTAAAAAATGGCTTTTGGTGCATGCTGACTTTCCTAATATTGGGGAGGTGAGACAGAGGAACAGAATGATTAGCCTCAGTGCTTGAGTTAGGCAGAGCTTCTTCCTATCTAATGGCATCTGCTTGAATAGGAAGAATCCTGAGATGTGCTTATTTGGAGCAATATGCAGGTATTCAAGAGTACAAGCTTGAAGCTGATGGTCCTCTATTGCTAATTAGGCTGGCAATACCCATGGTTTTTCTTCCTGAGGGAGAAGGGTGCTCCTTATCCCTGCCTACACCCCAACACACACCCACAATCTGGATAACACTTAATGTGCTGCTTCCTTCCAAAACTGGGAGCTCTAGGACTTCCCGTCTGCCTCTCACTAACACAACCCAGTGATACTCATGCTTAGCTCTAGCATTAGGAGTTGGAAGTTTAAGTGAACTTGTGTGCAATTAGTGATGAGAGAATTGGGCTTTCTATATCAGTTTTCTTTGGATGATAACAGTATTCTGAAAGGCTCAATCATCTTCAGTGATTGTAGTCAGATGGTGTGTAGTTGATGATAGGATGGGGAATGTGCTGATATGAGCGGAAGGTGTTATAATAATTACCATTTCCAATACTTCTTTATTCACCCCTCCAGTGGCCTTTCAGTTTGCTAAGGACCAGATCCATAGAAAGAGGTGTCACAGGATCAGAAGGTGTAGAATCCTTGTGGGTTGAGTTAAACTGCAAGGTTAAGAATACCTTGATGGGAGTTATATACAAACCTCTGACCAGTAGTCAGGATGAAGGGTTCAAATTATAACAGGAGGATAGAAAATGCTTGTCAAACGTGCAATGTTATGAGAGTCATTGGGGATTACTAAATGCAGGTACATTGAGAAAATCAGGTTGGCTCCTGGATCCCCAGAGATCGAATTTATAGAAGGCCTGCAAATGGCCTTTTTACAAACCTGTAAGAGTGAATTAAATTAATGGAAAATGCTATGGAAAAATTTAGCTCATTACCTTTCTGTTCTTTATTCACATACTGTCTGACTGCTAGCACCCTCTTGTGTCTGGTCAATGAATGACTTTTCCCAGCCAGTTCATATAACCATATAACCATATAACAATCACAGCACGGAAACGGGCCATTCCGGCCCTCCTAGTCCGTGCCGAACTCTTAATCTCACCTAGTCCCACCTACCCGCACTCAGCCCATAACGCTCCACTCCTTTCCTGTCCATATACCTATCCAATTTTACCTTAAATGACACAACTGAACTGGCCTCTACTACTTCTACAGGAAGCTCATTCCACACAGCTATCACTCTCTGAGTAAAGAAATACCCCCTCATGTTTCCCTTAAACTTTTGCCCCCTAACTCTCAAATCATGTCCTCTCATTTGAATCTCCCCTACTCTCAATGGAAACAGCCTATCCACGTCAACTCTATCTATCCCTCTCAAAATTTTAAATACCTTGATCAAATCCCCCCTCAACCTTCTGTGCTCCAATGAATAGAGACCTAACTTGTTCAACCTTTCTCTGTAACTTAAGTGCTGAAACCCAGGTAACATCCTAGTAAATCGTCTCTGCACTCTCTCTAATTTATTGATATCTTTCCTATAATTCGGTGACCAGATAATTCATCACGTGGTAATTTGTAGATGGTATTGATCATTTACTGTTCGGTGCCTATCTTTATCTATATTTATTTATTGAGATACAGTATAGAATACGCACCTCTGGCTCTTTGAGCGCAGACCAGCAATCCCCCAATTTAATCTTCATCTAATCATAGGACAATTTAGAATGACCAATTAACCTATC
Organism: Hemitrygon akajei; assembly: GCF_048418815.1. Taxonomy (NCBI): domain Eukaryota; kingdom Metazoa; phylum Chordata; class Chondrichthyes; order Myliobatiformes; family Dasyatidae; genus Hemitrygon; species Hemitrygon akajei. The sequence goes on from NC_133126.1 coordinate 139,036,475, forward strand.
AACCTGTCCGTCTTCGGACTGTGGGAGGAAACCTGAGCACCTGGAGGAAACCCACATGGTGAAGGGGGTACCTGTGTGAATGTGCTTCTTCTGCATAGATGTTGCACGTACCAACCTGCTGCAGTGCCAGATTTTAAAGAGCAAACATGAGGAAATCTGCAGATGCTGGAAATTCAAACAACACACACAAAATGCTGGTGGAATGCAGCAGGCCAGGCAGCATCTATAGGGAGCAGTCCTGACGCAGGGTCTCGGCCCGAAACGTCGACAGTGCTTCTCCTTAGAGATGCTGCCTGGCCTGCTGTGTTCCACCAGCATTTTGTGTGTGCAATGCCAGATTTAGTTCAATTACATCTCTCTGCCATGTGTGGAGATATTTTATCACGTTAATGGTGCCAAACAAGTGTAAGCTGTTGCTGCATTAATGATCATTTTGAGAGATGGATGATGATGCCTTTTTGCAATCTGCTTCCAGTGGGTTTGAGCCACTGGGGTAAGACTTAAAACCCTAGTCTCAAAGGTGAATAAAATAAGCACAGTATTTGTCAATTGGACTGCTTCCTTTGCTGGCATGCCGATGGCTCACACCAGTCTACTGTGTAACAATGTGTTCAAGTGATGGATCACTTCCTTGGTGTTGAATTAGTTCATCACCTTTTCTATTGGTGCCAATGAACAATAAAGGATATAACAGCTTTTATTGACTTGTAAAAATGGGATGATTTCAGGACATAATTTCTGGGATTTGCCAAGGCTTATTGTATTTTTATTAGGATCTGGTCATTGATGGCAAGGTTATCAAATATTACCTACCCTATACCTAACTGTCCTTGATCAGGTGAAGAACTACCTTCTTGAACCGCGGCAGTCTTTCTGGTGTTGATGGGGATAGTATTTCAGGATTTAGAGAAGTGATGATGATGGAATGGGAATGCATTTCCAGTACAGGTTTCTGTGCAGGAGGATCTGTACATCTGCTCAGGACTATTGGTGGGAGATAATCTCAAGAGATTCTGGAAATCCACAGTAACACACACAAAATAGGTCAGGTAGCATCTATGGAAAGGAATAGAGAGTTGATGTTTCGGGCTGAGAACCTTCATCAGGGCTTGAAAGAAAGGAGGAACAACCAGAATAGGAAGGTGAGGGGAGGGGAAGGAGCACAAGCTGGAAGGCAAGAGGTGAAGCCAGGTGAGAGGGACGGTAGGTAGGTTGAAGTGAGAAGTTGGGAGGTGATAGATGGAAAAGGCAAAGGGCTGAAGAAGAAGGAATCCAATAAGAGAGGAGAGTTGACCATGGGAGAAAAGGAAGGAAGAGCGGCACCAGAGGGAAGTGATTTGCAGGTAAGGTGAAGAGAAGAGGTGAGATGGGAGCCAGAATGGTGAATGGAAGAAGAGAGATGGGTGGGGGGGGGGGGGGGGGGAGAAATGGCCGTAAGTTAGCGAAATCGATGTTCCTGGCTACCCAGGTGGAATATGAGGTGTTGCTGATAAATCATTATTGGACACTCAACTATATCCTGATGTATTTTGCCTTTAGTGAATAGTTAACAGGAAATTAGGTGCAATGGGAAAATTAATATATGATAATGAAGACAGTGATTTGCTGCTTTCTGTGAAAAACTGAGAGAAACAGGGAACTCTATCCCCAAAACACTGTTGAATATCTTAAAATACACTGTAATAAATTGCATCTTCACTTATTCTGTTACCTTGCATCAGTAATTCTGAGAGTGTTACATTGTGCATCACGTGGTATAATCTTCCTGCTGTTTCATTCTTTATGGTGAATTCTTGAGAGAAGGGTCATTTCAGATGTCAGATCCTTTTATTTTTTGATTTTTAATCAAGCAGCAAGAAATAACAGGCATTTAAAACTGTTTGGCCTTTCAAAATCCATATAAAATCCTACAGAATTAAAATAAAATTAAGAACACAAATCCTGATAAAATATCACTCTTCAGAAAAGCAGAGCGCTCTTCAAAATCCATTTTTGTGGATTGGTGATGCATATTATGAATGGATAATAATGGCATTATACTCTATGTATAAATGAATGCAATAAATTTCAGAATCAGAGTCAGGCTTAATATTGCTGACATTAGTATATCATGTAAGTTGTTGTTACAATGCAATTCATAAGAAAATTACTATAAATTACAACAAGAAATATATATTAAAATTGCATTAAATAAGTACTGCAAAAAGAGAGCAAAAATAATGAGTTAGTGCTCATGGGTTGGTGGATTGTTGGTTCAAAAATCTGATGGCGGAGGTGTAGAAGCTGTTCCCGAAACTTTGGCTGTGTGTCTTCAGGCCCTTGCACTTTCTCCCCAATGGTAGTAATAAGAAGAGAGCATGTTCTGGGGTTCCTGAGGACCTCCTCAAAAAGGCAATGTCTCAAGAGGGAGATGCTTACAGATTTATTTGTAAGACTAGATCTGAGAGATGCTCTTCTCTGATTTTGGAGAAATGTTGTTGGAGAGAATGCTAGAGTTATTGAATTATTTGACAATAGCAGGCACTAATCAAAATGAGAACCAGTCTTCAGAAATAAAGATTGTTCACAATTCAACTTCCATTGATACTTTAAGGTGACGGAAACCAATCACTGGGTGTGGGATATTCTGATTCTGTATCACAGTAACTAAGCAGGTGAAAGACAATAAATGAATGTTCATGTTCATTGGTGCTCTTTGTAACCTTTATGATGTGATCAGAGAAGCAACTGAATGGTCATCTTGTGTATCAATACATTGTTAAAGGCGTATCCCTGCTATTTAATCCACAGTTCAGGATACATCAGTTTGTCACTTAATATTTAGGCTGTTTGTATATTCAGGGAGCCATCCCTCAACAGTGTAACAAAAGTATATTTTGCATGTATAGAGCTTCTCAGACCAGAAGCTACACCACCATCAAGAATGCCTGCCGTGCTATTCCACACCCTCACTTTTTGAAATCTGATCACCTGACTGTACTTCTACTCCCTGAGTATAGGCAGAGACTGAAGACTGCATCATCAGCAGTGAGGACCAAGAAGGTATGGACAAGGGAAGCACAAGAGTGCCTACAGGACTGCTTTGAATCAGTGGACTGGATTGTATTCAGGGATTCGTCTTTGAATCTGGATGAGTATGCTGCAGTTGTTACCGACTTCATTAAAACCTGTGTGGATGAGTGTGTGCCCACAAAGACTTACTGCACATTTCCAAACCAAAAGCCATGGATGAACCAGCAGGTACGTCATCTGCTGAAGGCCAGATCTGTGGTGTTCAAGTCTGGCAACCCAGGCCTGTACCAGAAAACCAGGTGTGATTTGGACACTACCTCACTTTTTTACTAATATATAGTATTTCTGTTTTTACATGTTTTAAAAAATATATTCAATATACACAATTGATTAACTTGTTAATTTATTATTATTATGTATTATTTTGTTAATTATTATTATAATTTTATTTTTCTCTGCTTGATTATATATTGCATTGAACTGCTGCTGCTAAGTTAACAAATTTCATGTCACATGCCGGTGATAATAAACCTGATTCTGATTCTGATTCTGAAAGGAGTCCTGCCAGTTGAAATGTGCTCCCATTGTAAATATGTTATTCTGCAAAAGTTACCTGTCTACATTTAAAATGTTAAATATGATAAATTATAGGCAGTAAAATGAGAGTTAATCATTTATTGTTATTTTTGTCTTTAAGGAGTATTAAATCATCACTGATATACTAAGCTGTACTGATGAGATTCATCAGCAAGTTACCAGAAGATCTGCCAGCAAGTCTCTATGTGCCTCATTTCTGCAGCCACAATTGCCACCCTACTTTTCATAAATAGCAATTATTATAAAAAGCAACCATTTCTATGCTTTAAACCCATTTCTATGAAAGGCATAGAAAAAAATCAATCTAGCCATTATTCTGTTCATTCCTTACATAGAACGGCAATGATGTAAACATACCTCCATCAAAAGACCATTCAATCTGCCTTTTGCCTTCATAGTATCACTATGTGCTTATCTATTTTTGTGTATCCAGGAAATTTTATCTAGGTGTTAGATACACATCAGGTGAGTGGTAAGAAATCTGGAACACAGTTGAGAGGACCTTTTGGATTCTCTTGAGCATGGTTAACCATGATGGCACAGTTATTGTTTGAACAGTAAACTCCAATATTGGAGGACCAAAGAAGGAGAAGGATCATTGAGGAGAGTAGGTTGCTGTCCCATGTAGTTGGTCAGCCAGCATTGTGATTCAATGGACAACTGGCTGTAGGATAGTTAAAGCACTGCAATGTCATCCTCCTGAGCTTCCACTGTACTACATTTTCATTCCATGATAGGTGGACACATTGCAGCAGGAGTTTTTGGACTTCTACTACAGCAGTTCAGAATCAGAATTGAATTTATTGGCACTGAGATATATGTGAAATTTATTGTTTTACTGCTGCAATAAGGCGTGAAGATTTAAAATGACTATTAGAAAATAAAAAAAATAGTGCAAAAGAGAATAATGTGGAAGTTCTTGTAGGGTCATGGACCATTCAGAAATCTGATGGAGGTGGGGAAGAGCTGTTTCTGAAGAGAGAAGGGATGTGCTCAGACCGAAGGATTGAGATGTGTCTATTTGAAAGAAAGGAGTGTTGTGAACAAAGCGGATGAGCTTAGAGCGTGGATCAGTATTTGGAGATATGATGTGGTGGTCATTACAGAGACTTGGATGGCTCAGGGCTGGGTTTTAGATGTTTCAGAAAGGACAGGGAGGGAGGCAAAAGAGGTGGGGGCGTGGCACTGTTGATCAGAGATAGTGTCACAGCTGCGGAAAAGGCGGACATCATGGACGGATTGTCTACAGAGTCTCTGTGGGTGTAGGTTAGGAACAGGAAGGGGTCAATAACTTTACTGGGTGTTTTTTATAGGCCGCCCAATAGTAACAGGGATCTCGAGGAGCAGATAGGGATACAGATCCGGGAAAGGTGTAATAATAACAGAGTTGTCATGCTGGGAGATATTAATTTCCCAAATATTGACTGGCAGCTCTCTAGAGAAAGGGGATTAGATGGGGTGGAATTTGTTAGGTGTGTTCAGGAAGGCTTCTTGACACAGTATGTAGGTAAGCCTACAAGAGGAGAGGCGGTACTTCATTTGGTATTGGGAAATGAACCTGGTCAGATGTCATATCTCTCAGTGGGAGAGCATTTTGGAGATAGTGATCATAATTCTATCTCCTTTACAATTGCATTGGACAGAGATAGGAACAGACAAGTTAGAAAAGCGTTTAATTGGAGTAAGGGGAATTATGAGGCTATCAGGCAGGAAATTGGAAGCTTAAATTGGAAACAGATGTTCTCAGCGAAAAGTATGGAAAAAATGTGGCAAATATTCAAGGGATATTTGTGTAGAGTTCTGCATAGGTATGTTCCAATGAGATAGGGAAGTTATAGTAGGATACAGGAACTGTAGTGTACAAAGGCTGTAATAAATCTAGTCAAGAAGAAAAGAAAAGCTTACAAAAGGTTCAGAGAGCTAGGTAATGTTAGAGATCTAGAAGATTATAAGGCTACTAGGAAGGAGCTTAAGAAGGAAATTAGGAGAGCCAGAAGGGGCCTTGAGAAGGCCTTGGTGGACAGGATTAAGGAAAACCCCAAGGCATTCTACAATTATGTGAAGAGCAAGTGAATAAGACATGAAAGAATAGGACCTATCAAGTGTGACAGTGGGGAAGTGTGTACGGAACCTGAGGAAATAGCAGTGATACTTAATGAATACTTTATTTCAGTATTCACTATGGAAAAGGATCTTAGTGATTGTAGTGATGACTTGCAGCAGACTGAAAAGCTTCAGCATGTAGATATTAAGAAAGAGTATGTCGAAGGTGAATTTTTTTCCTACTAAGATGGCGGTTTCTTCTCTAAAATATTTTTGGCTTTTTTTTTGATTTCGCCTTTTTTTTTCTCTCGTCTTCTTCCTATAATGCATTTCTTATCACAGTTTAAATTTTTTTTTGGTTTGTTTGGGATTTAACCCGATTTATAAGTTACTAGTGATTATATTCTTTTTGTTTTTTTTACTACCAATTATATTAAGAAGTTTGGTTTTAGTATAGTGATTATTATTTCTTTAGAGTTTGGGTGGATCTGTTTTTATCCTTTATATATGGAGTTGTCTTCTGCTGATATGGGGGTAGATTTAGTTTCATCTTTCCTTTTTCCCAGCCTATCCCTGGCTGGGGTGGTCTTTTTTTTCCTCTTGGGTGGGGGGTGGGAGGTCTTTTTCTAATTCTTATGTTTCTTATATCAGTTTTTTTTAGTTTTTTCATTTGGGCTGATTTTAAACTACAAAAATGTCCGCAATGTCGTAACTTCCGGGTCGACCCCTTATTTTTGTTCCTCTTCCGGGTGCATGAGTTCATAATTTGGTTAACCCTTTATATACCAAAGGGTTGATTTCAGAAATATGGCTCAGACCATTAATTTTGTCTCTTGGAATACTAATGGCTTAAACCATCCGATTAAATGGAAAAAGATTTTCAAAGTATTCCAAAGACTTAATGCTCATATTATTTTTGTACAAGAAACTCATGTGAGGAAAGAGGACAATTATCGCTTCTTTAGGTTTTGGAGGGGTCAACAGTATCATTCGAATTCGAATGCCGAAGTAAAGGGAGTTTCAATTTTTATTGACTCCTCTATTGCATTTGTTCAACATGATATCCTTTCGGATCCGAATGGTAGATTTTTGTTAATTACGGGTTTACTTTGTAATAAAAAGGTTGCTATGGTTAATGTTTATGCTCCAAATGTGGATTGTCCCGATATTTAAGTCCTTATTTACTTCTCTACCTAATCTAAATGAATATAAGTTAATAATGGGTGGTGACTTTAATTGTTGTTTAAATCCTTTGATGGACAAATCTATATCTACTCAGACTTTACCTAATAAGTCGGCCACTTGTATTAACTCTTTTTTGACTGATAATGGAATTTTTGATATTTGGAGATTTCGGCATTCTAAGGACAAAGAGTTTTCATTTTTCTCACATGTTTATCATTCCTACTCGAGAATTGATTATTTTTTTATTGACTCTTGTTTTATTCCATCGGTAATTGGTTGTAATTATGATATTATAGCCATCTCTGACCATGCTCCATTAAAACTTTCTATTAAGTTTATGGATACAGCTTCTAGTGCTAGACAATGGTGATTTGATTCTACCTTACTGCAAGATCCGGATTTTATTAAATTTATGAAGGAACAGATCAATTTCTTCTTTTCAACTAATTCCACGGATGAAATTTCTTGCGGAACATTTTGGGACACTTTTAAAGCATATATACGTGGACAGATTATCTCCTACTCTGTTGGTCTGAGAAAACGCATTAAGAAGGAAACTCTTTTATTGGTTGATAAAATTAAAGAGATTGACAAGAAATATTCGATTACTCCTAGTAAGGAGCTTTACAAAGAAAGGGTTGAACTTCAAACGGAACATAGTTTATTACTTACATCTTTGATTGAAAATCAATTAATGAAAACCAGATCTGATTTTTATATACATAGTGATAAATCAGGTAAACTGTTAGCTAGTCAATTGAAGAATGCTTTGGTTAAATGTCAAATTACTAAGATCTGTCAGCAGAATGGGGATCTGACAGTTAACCATGATGAGATAAATAAATCATTTCAAGACTTTTATACCTCCCTGTATCATTCCGAATTCCCTCATGATCGTAATACCATGTGTGATTTTCTTGGGAAATTGAATTTTCCAAAATTATCATCAGATGAACTTTCAATATTAGAAACTCCTATTACGGATGCAGAAATTAAAGGGGTTATTTCCTCTATGAATTCTGGGAAAGCACCAGGTCCAGATGGGTATACAGTAGAATTTTTAAAATGTTTTTCTGCTACTCTTTCTCCTTGGTTATGCAGGGTTTTTGAAGAAGCAATTAGATTGGGCAATTTGCCACAATCTTTTTATAGAGCTTCCATTTCTTTAATATTGAAGAAAGATAAAGACCCTACTGACTGTGCATCCTATAGACCAATATCTTTATTGAATGTAGATTCCAAGATCTTTTCCAAGTTACTGGCATCCAGGCTGGAGAAGATATTACCCCAAATTATTTCGGAAGATCAAACCGGTTTTATTAAAAACCGCTATTCTTTTTTCAATGATAGGACATTATTGAATATTGTTTATACTCCTTCACATAGCACTTCAGAATGTGTTATTTCATTAGATGCGGAGAAAGCATTTGATAGAGTTGAATGGCCATACTTATTTAATGTGCTTGAGAAGTTTAATTTTAGTCCGACATTCATTTCCTGAATTAAACTGACATATCATACTCCAGTAGCCTTGGTGCTTACTAACAATCAAAGATCTCCCTTTTTTCGTTTATTTCGGGGTACTAGACAAGGCTGTCCTCTTAGTCCATTATTATTTGATATTGCTTTAGAACCCTTGGCAATTGCTATTAGAGAATCACAGAACATTTTTGGCATTAATCGTGGGACAGATATACATAAGTTATCATTATATGCAGATGATTTATTATTATTTATTTCTGATCCTGAGAAATCCATTCCTGCAGTTTTATCATTGTTGGCTCAATTTAGTGATTTTTCCGGGTATAAATTAAATCTTAATAAGAGTGAATTGTTTCCTTTAAATAGACAGGTTCCAATTTATGGAAATTTACCTTTTAAATTAGTTAATGACTCTTTTATTTACTTAGGGATTAAAATCACAAAAAACTATAAAGACTTATTTAAGGTTAATTTTTTACCCTTAATCGACCAGATTAAACCACTATCTTTATCTCTGATAGGTTGGATTAATGCTATTAAGATGGTTATTTTACCCAAGTTTTTATATATATTTCAAGCGGTACCAATTTTTATTCCCAAATCTTTTTTTGCTAATGTTGATTCAAAAATTTCCTCATATATATGGCAGAATAAAAATCCTAGGTAAGGTAAAATATATTTACAGAAGGCAAGGAAGGAAGATGGATTGGCATTGTCTAATTTTAGATTTTATTATTGGGCAGTTAATATCCGTTATTTGATATGTTGGTTAAAGGATTGGGATATATCTTTTAGCCCTCATTGGGTGAACCTGGAAATTAAATCTGTACAAGGATTTGCATTGGGTTCAATTTTAGGGACTTCTCTTCCCTTTGCTCTTTCTAAATTGCCGAAACGAATTGACAACCCGATAGTTAAACATACTTTACGTATATGGTTTCAATTTCGGAAATTTTTTGGGTTGACTCAGTTTGTTTTAAATATTCCTATTGTATCCAATTGCTTTTTTTTATCCTTCTATTATAGACCAAGCTTATTCAGCTTGGAAGACTAAAGGATTACTACGATTTTCCGATTTATTTTTGGATAATTGTTTTATGTCTTTTGAGCAATTATCTAATAAATATAATTTGCCTAGATTTTATTTTTTTAGATATTTACAGATTAGGAATTTCTTAAATACTGTACTTCCTACTTTCTCAAATTTTGTGTCTTCAGGTATTTTGGAGAATTTGTTTGAACTAAATCCTTTTCAGAAAGGGCTAATATCAAAACTTTACAATATAATTATGGAGATACGTTCAGACCCCTTTTATAAGACTAAAAATGATTGGGAAAGAGAACTTAACCTTACTATCCCTATTGAGAATTGGGATAAAATTCTTCAATTAGTTAATACATCATCTATATGTGCTAAACATTCATTAATACAGTTTAAAGTTGTGCACAGGGCTCATATGTCCAAGGATAAATTGGCTCGTTTTTATTCCTATATAAATCCTATTTGTGACAGATGTCATTCTGAGATAGCGTGTTTAACTCATATGGTTGTGGTTGTGTCCGCTTTTGAAAAATTATTGGAAAGATATTTTTGATACTATTTCTGCGGTATTGAACATTGATTTACAACCTCATCCTATTACTGCAATTTTTGGTTTACCAATAATGGACTCACTCCATTTATCCTCTTCTGCTTGTCGAATGATTGCATTTCTTACATTAATGGCTAGAAGATCTATTTTGTTGAATTGGAAAGAAATTAATCCTCCTACTGTATTTCATTGGTTTTCTCAAACTATGTTATGTCTAAACTTAGAAAAAATTAGAAGTGATGTATTTGATACTTCTATTAAATTTGAAAAGATATGGAGACCATTTATTCAATATTTTCATATGATGTAATATGACCCTGTTCCAAGCCTATTTGATTCTCCAGTTTCGATTTTATATATGTTGAGAGGATCGGAGTTGACGGCACTGATGATTTTGTATTTTTGTGAGATATTATAAACAGCCCTTTTTTTCCCCATTTTTTCTTTTTTTGTTTTTTTTTCTTATTAGTTATTAGATTATTAGATTAGTTTTTTTGCATAATTTTTTTTCTTTTTCTTTTTTCTGTTTTTTTATTATATATTATGATATACCTAGGTTTGCCTTGTTTATTTGTATATTGTATTGTCCATGATTTGGGAATACTCATTTATACTGTAATCATTGCTTTTGTATTCTTTCATGTTCAGTTGAAATGTGTATGTTTGTAATCCCATTATCTATGTATCAATTTTATTTTGTTGATATTAATAATAATAATAAAAAGATTGAAAAAGAAAAAAGAAAGAAAGAAAGAGTATGTGCTGGAGCCTTTGGAAAGCATCAAGTTGGATAAGTCACCGGGATGGGACAAAATATGCCCCAGGCTACTGTGGGAGGCAAGGGAGGAGATTGCTGAGCCTCTGGTGATGATCTTTGCATCATCAATAGGGACGGGAGAGGTTCCGGAGGATTGGAGGGTTGCGGATGTTGTTCCATTATTCAAGAAAGGGGGTAGAGATAGCCCAAGAAATTATAGACCAGTGAGTCTTACCTCAGTGGATGGTAAGTTGATGGAGAGGATCCTGAGAGGCAGGATTTATGTGCACTTGGAGAGATATAATATGATTAGGAGTAGTCCGCATGGCTTTGTCAAGGGCAGGTCATGCCTTAAGAGCCTGATTGAATATTTTGAGGATGTGACTAAACACGTTGATGAAGGTAGAGCAGTAAATGTAGAGTATATGGATTTCAGCAAGGCATTTTGATAAGGTACCCCATGCAAGGCTTATTGAGAAAGTAAGGAGGCATGGGATCCAGGGGGACATTGCTTTGTGGATCCAGAACTGGCTTGCCGACAGAAAGCAAAGAGTGGTTGTAGACAGGTCATATTCTGCATGGAGGTCAGTCACCAGTGGAGTGCCTCAGGGATCTGTTCTGGGTCCCTTACTCTTCATGATTTTTATAAATGACCTGGATGAGGAGGTGGAGGGATGGGTTAGTACGTTTGCTGATGACACAAAGGTTGGAGGTGTTGTGGATAGTGTGGAGGGCTGTCAGAGGTTACAGTGGGACATTGATAGGATGCAAAACTGGGCTGAGAAGTGGCAAATGGAGTTCAATGCAGATAAGTGTGAAGTAGTTCATTTTGGTAGGTCAAATATTGATGCACCGTCAATAACTCTCTCTGAGACGTGAAGTCGAGATATCGGCTTTTATTGACTGGAAGAAAGAACAAGCAGTAGTTGACCACCATACTACATCCTGGAGAATGAGGCCGGGCTCAGGCCTCAATCACCTTTATACCGGGGTCTGTGGGAGGAGCCACAGGAGCAGTCAGCAGGGGGCGTGTCCAGACAGGTATATGTAGTTCACCACAAATATGATGGCAGAATGTGGTATTAATGGTAAGACTCTTGGCAGTGTGGAGGATCAGAGGGATCTTGGGGTCCGACTCCATAGGACACTCAAAGCTGCTGTGCAGGTTGTCTCTGTAGTGAGGAAGGTGTACGGTGTATTGGCCTTCATCAATCGTGGAATTGAATTTAGGAGCCGAGAGGTAATGTTGCAGCTATATAGGACCCTAGTCAGACCCCACTTGGACTACTGTGCTCAGTTCTGGTTGCCTCACTACAGGAAGGATGTGGAAGCCATAGAAAGGGTGTAGAGGAGATTTACAAGGATGTTGCCTGGACTGGGGAGCATGCCTTATGAGAATAGGTTGAGTGAACTCGGCCTTTTCTCCTTGGAGCGAAGGAGGATGAGAGGTGACCTGATAGAGGTGTACAAGATGATGAGAGGCATTGATCATGTGGATATTCAGAGGCTTTTTCCCAGGGCTGAAATGGTTGCCACAAGAGGACACAGGTTTAATGTGCTGGGGAGTAGGTACAGAGGAGATGTTAGGGGTAAGTTTTTTACTCAGAGAGTGGTGAGTACATGGAATTGGCTGCTAGCAATGGTGGTGGAGGCGGACACGATAGGGTCTTTTAAGAGGCTTTTAGATAGGTACATGGAGCTTAGTAAAATAGAGGGCTATAGTAAGCCTGGTAACTTCTGAGGTAGGGACATTATCAGCACATCTTTGTGGGCTGAAGGGCCTGTATTGTGCTGTAGGTTTTCTATGTTTCTATGAATTGTTGAGTGTGGTTCTTCAGGCTTCTGTACCTCCTCTCTGATGATAGTAATGAGAAGGGGACATGCCTTTGATGGTAAGGGTACTTAGTATAGACCATAAGACCATAAGACACAGGAGCAGAATTAGGCCATTTGTCGCATCAAGTCTGCTCCACCATTCAATCCTGGCTGATTAGTGACGGATGCCACCTCCTTCAGACACTGCCTCTTAAAGATGTCCACAACGGTTGTGCCTGTGATGGAGCTAGGTGAGTCTACAAACCTCTGCAGCAACTTGCATTTCTGTGCATTGGAGCCTCCATAGCGGAGTGTGATGCAAGCATTCAGAATGCCCTCCACCATACACCTGTAGAAATTCGTAAGAGTCTTTTTTGACAGACAGAACTTAGGGTGAAGTCGAACCACTGGGATGCTTTCATTGTGATTACATGAATGAGCTGGGCTGGGATAGGTTCTCTGACATGTAGACACCCAGAGCTTAAAGGTGCTCATCCTTTCCACCGCTGAGCCCTCAATGATGACTTGAGTGTGTTTTCCTGATTTCCTCTTCCTGAAGTCCACAATCAGTTCCTTTGACTTGCTGACACTGAATTCAAAGTTGTTGTGATAACACTCAATCTCCTGTATGCATCCTTTTTGCTCTCTGAGATACTAATAACAGTGGCATTATCAGTTACATTATAAAAGGTATTTTCACTGTGCCTAGCCACACAGTCATGAGCGCAGAAAGAATGGGGTAAGCACTGATCCTTGATGTGCACCTTTGTCAATTGTCAGGGAAGAGGAGATGCTATTACCAATTTGCACTGATTGTGGCAAATAGTTGTCAGTTTATAGATACAGTCAAGCTGCAAGCTTGTTCATCTGACAGTGAGTAATTAGGCTCCCCAGGTCCCTCACTGGAATTGATCTCTGTTCCAAGCAGAGATTGGTTCTAAGATCTGCTTCAATTCACAAACTGGAGACTGAATCTCCATCATTTATAGTAATTCTCATTGTAATTCACATTAACTTTTATGTCTTTACACTCTAGGGCTGTTGGCAAAATAATAAATTTCACAACATACAAATGTCAATGAAAATAAACTTGTTTCTGATTCTAATCCACAGCTATAAACTTCCAGGCTATCCAGTGTACTAGGCCTTCTTCTAAAGTTTTGTCTTTGTATTATCTTCATCCAGCTTTCTCTATTGTAGAATTAATGTGTGGTCTTGCCTTGGTAAGATAGCCCCTATGATCCCATTTCACCTGATGTCCCAACTGCCCAGCAACATTGCTTCTTTATCAGCCATTGATAGCATTACATCTGTTCTTTGCTACCATTAGTGTGGGTTCAAGTATGCACAAGTCTGAATGAGCAGATAGAGGAGAAAATGCGACTGCAAAAAGGAGAGGTTAAAAAGGAGTACACTGTTCCCATACACCCAGTATCTTTGCCCTTCCAGCCTGAGTTGTTCAGGAGCTGTTGCTGGAGAAAACTTGGTGCTTCCTTTTGTGCTTCTTGTCAATGCAGCACCATGGTGGAATTTGAAGGAAGTATTACTTAACTTAGTGGAGAGGATGCAAGCAAGCTTATTCAGTCTCGAGTAAGTTCGAGTGCTGACTTACAAAGACAACTATTGTTTTACTTTATACAAGTTCCCCCTATCATTGATGGTAACAAGAAGGCCTATCAATATGGAATAACTTTGCTATTATGTTATTCCTCCGACACTCCAAAGACGTATGCTTAGGTTAATGGGTTGTGGGCATGCTATATTTGCACTGGAAGTATGGTGACACACTTGCGGTTGCCCGTATTGGATTTGATGCAAATGATGCATTTCATGGTAGGGTTTCAATATACACATGACAAATAAAGCTAATCTCTTTTTTTTCTTCTTTAAAATGGTTAAATTTGGTATGGTCCTATTCTTTTACTGACCACAATGGAAAGGACTATGAGAATTTCTAACAATTTAAGTTTCTGCTCCTCCTTTAAACTACTTCCAATGCATACATGCAGTATAGCTTCATGTTGAACACTGCGTCCTTTCCCTGCAGCACCACCCTGTGGCTAGAGTACTATATGTAACAATTTTTATAAAGTGTTTTTTGTCCTTTTTGGTCTATGATTTAGATGCAGTAAGGTGTAAGAGCAATGATATATTTTCTAGTTAGGTGTTGTGACTTGAAGGGGATTATACAGATTGTAATGGTCTTGTGCACCTGGTGCTTTTTCCTTTTTGTTGAAATGGATTATTAGTTTGCAATATGCTGTTGGAATGGCTCGTGTGAGTAGAGTAGGGGAGTGCATTTTGTAGTTGGTACACCATCTAATCACTGTGTTGAGTTTCTTGAATGTTGTTGTATCTGCCCTAATTCAGGTGTAGAGGGTTCCATAATGTTTCTGATTTGTAGATGATGAGAAGGTCTTGGGGTGTTAGAGGGTGAGTTACTCAACGGTGAAGTTGATGTTGGGGAACCTGACAAGGGTAATACATTGAATGCCAAGAATGATGTTAGTTATTTTCTTGCTGAAGGCAACCATTTGTGCCACGAGCCTGTGTCTGAATGCTGCCTAGGTCTTTTTGCATTCTGTTGTAGACTGCTTCACTTACTGAAGAGTTTAGAATGGAACTGAACTTTGCACCATTAGCAAGGGTATCAAAGATGTAAAGACATCCATTAATGGAAATACCTTAAGATTGAGAACATGCCCTGAGAAACACTTTATAAGCATGATTAAGCTCCAACAACCATCTTCCTCTGTGAGAGCCATCATTCCAATCATTAGAATTTTTTTCACCCTCAGTGCCAAGTGACTTTGATTTTTGCAGGGCTCCTTGACATTATACTCAGTGAAATGTGTCCTTGACACTCACAGGTTATTAGGTTAGAAGTGCTGCTTGATAAAATTGTTAATGATGGATTGTTAATTTGCAGATGACTAGTCCTAATTAAGATAATTAAATTTGTTTCATATTTTGTGAAAATAGACTAATCAGGGCAAATTTTTCATTAGATTAGTTGTGCCTGTGCGGCTATTCCACTTGGTCCCACTAACTTTGCTAATGTAGATGTTTCAGATATTTTCTGATTATAATGTGGAGTGAATTGAATTGGGTGAAGACTGCCCACCAGTATGGTGGGAAATCTCTGAAGGAGACTAGATTGGAACATCCCACATTTCTCACTAAACTGGTTTGCAAGTTTGTCTTACTTTTAGCACATCTATTTTGGGCCCTGCTGAGGGTATAGCAAGAGCTTTGTTACCATTTGCAAATAAGTATGGCAAGACTACAAAACTTTGATTTGATCCAAAGTTGAATAAGGATTGTGATATATTATATGTTAACATCTACATAGTCTTGATTTGCAACTTCACCAGATCAGTGCTCCTTTAGTAGGAATGCACTTCTTATTGAACTAGGATCAGTCACCTGTATTGATAGCAACAATAGAATGAGAGCTCTGTCTGATCTAGTAGTTATACTCTATATGATCTTGTATAAACTGCTGCACCACAGAAACATGTTGAGATTTGTTCTGAGGTTGTCTCATTAAGGCATTATCTGGTTGAACGTTTGTTTTAATAAAAATCCTAACTATGCATGAACCTTAAATAGGAATTACACTAGCAGGTGTTAAAATTCAATTTCACCTCAGTATTTTATGTGAAACATTGAATGTTAAATGCAGTCAGTATAATAAAGCTATATAGTTTTTAAATTGTGTATTACATTTTTCCTTTAGATTATTTACCCACATAAAATTCAAGTGCTTTTTACAATTGCTAAAAATAAGTATACTGCAGAAGAACAAACAATGCTTTAAAAGTGAGACTATTTTCTCTCATATCACTGGAGACTGCAAAGATTCTACAAATGACTAACACTATGGTCCCTCACCCAGGAAACTTACTATGGCTTTACAACCAAGCATCAGTATCTGGCAATGACCCAATGTTTTCTGTTAAATGTTGTTGGGATGTCCTAAAAGAGCAGCACATTTCATTGGAAGTTCTTGGTCAAATTTGAGCTCCGACTGAGATAAATAATGTGGAATCAGTAGTCTCATTCTTGAATCCCTTTCCCAGTATCACAAAAGTCTGCAAGACAAGAGATCTTGAAAATATATAACTGACAATCTATCATGTCTTTTTAAAGGAAATTTTAAGATCTCACAAACAACTCCAGTCATCTTAATAATCCAGGTAGAATGTGCACCCATAGTTTGCATTTCAAAATCATGCAACATTTAAATAAGGTTTGCATGTAATTTATTGTAAATGTTGTATCATATGGTATTAAGGAGAATTACAGAAGCTGTTACCTTGGACAAGGAAATCGCACAATAGCTGCAGTATTCATTTTCAATTTTATTGACATTTCACAACATTCACAAATATACACAAAAATAGTTAATTGCTAAAACTATAGTCAAAGTGAAAATTAGTTGCAAATCATTTCAGTAGTGTACCAAATCCTGGCATCAAATTAGTAAATTTCTTCCATTACATCTCATTCAGCTGTTTCTTAGTTTTCAAAGATATG
The DNA here is from genome assembly GCF_048418815.1 of Hemitrygon akajei. Taxonomy (NCBI): domain Eukaryota; kingdom Metazoa; phylum Chordata; class Chondrichthyes; order Myliobatiformes; family Dasyatidae; genus Hemitrygon; species Hemitrygon akajei. The sequence continues at coordinate 139,053,497 of NC_133126.1, forward strand.
CGCAAGGAGTAATTATCTGAAACGTAAACGTCTGCAAAACTTGCACACAGGGACTTGCAAGTATATATTTGCTCATTCCAAAATAAAGTACAATTCATAAATGGGGAGGGGGGGGGTGTATAATCAAACAAGCATGAAATGCTACACTTTGAAACATGGACCATTCACAGTTTGTAGGATTCAATTTGAAAAATAGATAAATATTAGGGCAAAAACAGATCTCTAAAGTCTTAAGTGCACAGCTCAAGCATTGACAAATTTCATGTAGCATATTTTGCTTGGATTTAGAACAGCTTAGAGTTTGTGTTAACATGTTAGAATTCTGTGCAAATTCACACAGTATGAAAACTCATGAAAAAATCCATCCATTGAATGTAAAATTTGAAACCACTTCCAATCTTGCAAATATAAAGAGAGGGTGAGGGCAACAAGGGTATTGAAATGGCATGGATTCATTTAACTTAACCAACCTTTCTGAATAAGAATTATGCATGCTCATGTGCAAACAAACATGAAAACAAAAGGTACATCTTAAGAGAAGTTTCCCTTTAACTGCAGTAGTACCAGATGTTTTTACTGTAGCAATTGGATGTTTATATTGCATTATGCAAAAAAACCTATTTGTACCCCAGTTTCTATCCCCAAATTTAACAAGCCAAACAGAAGCTCTTCTCCAACTCCCAGTAAGATTTGCTAATATGCAACATATAGTAGTTTCCTTATACATTAATCACTGAATATTTGTCAGAAATATGAATGTCTACATCACACTTTATTAAATAGAATAAACCAGATTCCAAATTAAAACAGCTGCCTTCGCTTCACAAAATATCAAAAGTCACATTTTTTTGCAATACAGAAAATTGACATTCAATATTGCACTGAAAGAGTTCATAGCTGACAATCACATGATCAGGCATCTGGTGTGTTTGCTTTTAAAAACATTTTTAAATGTACTAGAATCACCCAGAAATGCATTTAGCAAAGGACTACCAAGAAAATTAACTGTAAACACAACTGTAAAATTTTTGCTAAAGAATTCATGGAGTTATGATGCATTTTTGTGCATTTTTATGTTGAAAATCATGGCCAAAGCCTGTTGCATAAAGTGGGGAAAAATATCCAAAAAAAAAAAATCAAACCGTATAGGAACTAACTTGTGCCTAAGATAATCCTGGTGTAAAATAGAGCTAGAGCCTCCAATCATCATCACCCTGTTAAATATGCACACTGCCCTCACCTTCATTTGTTCCAAAGCTATCATACCCTCTCTTTTCCCTGTCCCTTGCCCCCTTCGATTGGAATCCTTCAAATGCACAGGCACTCTTTCATGACTTCTGTTTGCCTACTGTGCTGAGCTGACTGGAAATAAACAGAATTAACTTTGCTCCCCTAATGATGAAACTTTTAATGATAGTTCAGGCTCAATGCAGTTGCCTGGCCAAAAGAATTCATAAGATTTATTAGAGTTGGAATTCAAATAATGGCTGTGCAACTGGAAAATCCATTTCCTCCTCCAAAGCAACCACAGCTTTATAACAAAAAAGCTTGTTCCACCCTGCTGAATAATTTGGAATAACCTGATGGTTCAAATAAAATGTATATGGATTCAGATGCTCAAAAATATAGCATTGAAGAAACACAGCATCCTTTTACTATCAAGATCATTATACAGAAATTTATGAAAATTCAATTCAATGTATGCACAGGGAGAAGTCTTTGTACTATATGATGATCAAAAAAGAACTACGATATCCAAATCATAAAACCAAAGTTTTTCCTTACATTATACAAACTCTGGTGGATCTAAAAAAATTATTGCATGAGGCATGTGTGAACTTGTGAACGCATTTTTGTCTAGCAGTTAATTTCTTTTGCAACAAGATATTATATTCTAATTAAAAGGCATCCAGGAATACCACATACAATGTATACTAATGAAACCATTGTAGCATTTTCTAATTCATTTTTAATCCTTTGCAATATAGAAGCATTCAAAACACATGAAGACTTAAGAATTAAAGATTCTGTACAGAATATGTACATACATTACTTGCACCCAAGGATGCACTATGCACAGAAGATCAAATACACTTTAGATCTGGAATTGAACAGCAGAGTTTTTGAAAAACATCTGTCTAAGGCAGCATATTTAGATATACTGTAGCTTTATGATCATGATTACAAGCATTGCCAAAGTATGAAAACAAAATAAAAAATTAAGCTGTACAATACCAGCCCAAGTGTAGACCGGACTATTTCACATTATGACACGCTTAGGGATGAGAAAGGACTTGTTTAAAAAAAGATGTAGTAATACAAGTCATTACAGCTCAACAGGACATTGTGTAGTTGAGATTCTGAATGGTGATTCCGCACCCCCACCCCCAATTATAAATATGTGCAGATGACTAAATTGTAAAATCACATTAATACTGCTTTGCCAGTTTTATTTTTGAGGTTATTCTGCACTAGTATACAAGTTGCCAATTGTACTCACACTTTCATCAGCTGCAACGGAAAATGTTTTAAATGTAAATAAACTGTGTTCACATCCTTGTTTCTTAAACTGACCAAATGACAGGTTTGTATTTGTCCACTAACTTAAAATCTGCTTTTTGCATAACAGTTTTGGATAAACAAGTTTGAAACGTATGGAAATAAGGGAAGATCAAAGCACTCTTTCCAAGTATAATTTGAGAAAAGACAAGGCAAACATAGAATTTGTATATAATGATTTGTTCATCAGGATTCAACAAATGAAGGATGCAAATATTTAAGAATACACAGTGATAGTAACAAAACTTAAAAAGGTACACAAAGTTATTATACAATGTAATTATGGATTGAGAAGTGACTGCAAAATGCACAACTTTAATAACAGAAACCATCTACATTATATCAAACAAACTTTTGTGAAAGATTTATTAGCTATTTTGACAATTTAAGAACGGAAATCATCAGGGGAAAAGAGTAAAACCCACAAGGTAGAAAGGCCACAAAGTGCTTGAGGAAATATTCAAGACAAAGTCACTTATGATAACGTAAAATTTAGATTTTGAACACAGTGGAGTATTGCATATTTTTGTTTCCTCTTCCAACATTAGCATCCCTTTTTGTAAGCATCTACAGACTGAATAGACAAACATAAGCATAACATAATCACACTTATAGCTGTTTCTTTGAAGCAATTCTTAACAGTCTATAGATATGCTACAATAAGTGTATGCAAATACTTCAGGGGAACAGTAAACAAATCAACCTTATTTATCTTGCTTTACATTCATTAGTCATATCTTAGATGTTAAGTGAATAAATCTTTAAATTTAGAATTTAAGAGGTGCATTTCAAGTTTAGTTAAATTTCAGCATTATTGGAGTTTAAGCAATTACATTACTGTGCAAAATATAATGAGTTTAGGAAAAAAAATCTAAGAACACCATCCCAGCCTACCCCTCCCCACCCGCCAAGATTTAACTCTTTGCATGAGGATTCTAGATCGTAATTGATGCACTCCTGGGCTTATTCAAAATACTGTAATATACGACTTTTATTTAATATGGGCTTCAATGATGAATGAACTTAAACACCTTTGTAAGCTTCTTTTCTACAGGTTGATCTGTGGAGGAGATAATTGGTACAAGGATTTCAACTCAGTGGAATGCTTCTCAGATTAATTGGAGAATGCCTATGACTCTTGCATCATTTGAGTCAAGTGGTTTAGAGTAATACATTTATTACAAAGATTGCCTGACACTTCATTAAAATTGAAAGATTATCACGATGAAAAAAACCTGATGTTATAATGAAAGATAACAGGATAATATAACATATAGATTTGTTAAATGTTCCCCATTAAGTGGTGATTCTCTAATTTTGTGTCATTGCCATGACTACCGGTAGCTCCTTGATCAGAGCAAGTTCTTTTCACGAACTGGACATTCTTTGTCTTAACAGCAGCTTAAATCTTCACAATTGATTCATTTTTCTCAGCATTAAAATTTATCTGGGGTTTCTGGTCCAGTCAAATCCTTTGGTCTTCCAGGTTTGCACAACATATCACTTTCGTTACCCATCAAGAAGATAAACCACCAGCTCATAAGTGGCCATCATGATTGCAGTGTTTGGAATCTGTCTGACCAGATGGGTGATAAGACCACGATAAAGTGATCTGTAACCTTCTTCAGATATTACTAAGGAAAATGTCTGAAAAAATGATCTGTATTTTGTTCCTTCTTCACGTAGCCTAGTTCTTATGACTTCTGTAAAAAAAAGTTGATCAAATTATGATTAAAATCTGCACGTTTACAATTATATTATCCAATATTTCTGAATATTGAATTTTTGCAGCCATTGAAATCTTCATTCAAGCAGGATTTGCTTTATATTACAGAAGTTCATAAACTCTACATAATCCAACATTGCAAAGGAGATTTAGAAAAATCAGTAAAAATCTGTGGTGATATACTCTACTCAAATGAAGGGTAATAACTTAAAATCCGAGTTATTAGGAGATTTGGACAACATCAAATAATCATTGACACAAAGCCACAAAATGAGCTGAGATATAATCAAATGGTTGTTCAAAAGAACAAATTTTAAGATACATTGCAGAGGAGAGATCAGTCAATTTAGGAGGTGAATTTCAAAGTTTAGGATCTAGGCAACTTAAAATGCAGTAAAATGTGAACCAATGGGGAGAAAAAATTATTAGTGAACCATCATCAGACAGAATTAAAGGAGCACAAGGACCTTGAATGGTTATAGAATTGAAGCAGGTTTACAGAAAGAGAGGGATCTGATAAATTGGGATGAAAATTAAAATCAAAGAATAGTTTTTTTAAATTGGAAACAAAGATGGGCATATTTACATTTAGATAAATATAGATGGAACATAGGCTGCCAAGAAACAAAGCCAGAATAAAGCAGATCTTATTGTGGTTGTGGAAATTGAACTGTAGCAGATTTATGTTGGGGTCTCTATATTTTGATATAAATGAAATTGATATACTGAAGTCACAGATGAAGAAGTAATTTTTATTTCTGGGTTCTGAGTTCTGAGTTTTTAAAATACTTTTTAAGCCAGAGAAAAGCAAATTCACGCTAAGTGGGGGTGGGGGGGGGGTAAAAAGTTATGAGTAGATTGTGCAGTTCAAATCACAACCTATCTAATCAGCCAGCATCATATTAAATGTTAGTAAAGGTTTGGAGGGCTAAGTGGGCTTCTACTTCCAAACCTTGCTCATGTGTATGTTTGTATGTACATTTAATTGCAAACAAGGACCTTTTAAGTTAAGAACTATGGAGTATATTACATATTTTAAGAAAATATAGTAAGGAATGGGCTTTAGAAAATTCTAATGTAAGACATTCTTAAGAGCATAACATAAGAAATAGGAGCAGGGGTAGACCATCTGGCCTGTTGAGTCTGATCCTCCATTCAATAAGATCATGGCTGACCTGGTCATGGACTGATCTCCACCTACCTGCCTTTTCCCCATACCCTTAATTCCCCTACTATGCAAAAAAATCTTCTAGGGTTAACTCAGTTTCTTGTTCCAAAGGTGCACCATGTCTACAGCATTTTCATTTAATTTCAGATTCCATCCTTTATTTAGGTTTTGGCAAACAGGCTTTGTACAATGAATAATCTATAGCTCCAAAGTGTTACGATAAGGATCAGGATCAAGTAAAAGGGAACCTAAGTGCAGAGAGGATAGCAAGCTCAATGAACAAAGTTCACAGAATTACATTATATCTAACCTAGGCTTAATTACAGAAGGAACTAGAACAGTCATGGAAAAGTATGTCATTTATAAGTGCATAGAAGCTACCTACCATGTGGATATGCTATACTGGTGGCACAAGTTTTAGATGTTGCAGCAGCTAACATCAAGGCTATAAAGTCTGAAGCATATTTAACAGAATCTTCTTCGGGATCCATGTTCGAAGATGTTTTGGATTGCATCAGTCTCTGCTTTATGCTTTCATAAATTACAAAATGAATGACAGTCTCAGATATGCCTGCATAGGAAGCCGACATTCCTCTGTAGAAGCCTCTAATACCATCAAAACGATATACTCTTCTCACACATTCAAAAGCACTCATCCGTGTTTCGCCTCGGCTCCTACAAAATAGGCAATTCCAATGAAAAACTTACATATGACTTTCCAATACATAGTTTCAACTTCTCAATATTCTATGCATAAAAAAACATGAATTGCAGCAACAGATAGATGCTGATAGAGCAAGTTGCGCGACCTTTCCAAACAAAAGCACATCTTCAATACTCTTTAGAATACACAGCACAGTAAATTGCAAGATAATAAGTTCTTTCAATTTTAAAGAAAATGTTAGAAGTCCTGTATGTATGGCCAGCAGTTTGTAACGGTTTCTCTTGAAGTAAAGCTGTGGGGATAGCTTTTTCCAACAGAGATTAGCCTACAATGTTGTGCCAACCCTTTAACCTACTCCAAGATCAATCTAACTCTTTTCTTTTATCTATTTGCCTTTCAAAAGTCTATTAAAAATCCCTAATGTATCTGCCTATACCATCTTGCCTAGGAGTGCATTCCACACACCTATCACTCTCTGTGTAAAAACAAACTGCCTCTGACATCCCCCCATACTTTCTTCCCAATACCTCAAACTATGCCACCCATTTTCAACCTGTGAAAAAGTCTCTGGGGGTCCAGTCGATCCAAACTTCTTATCATCTTGTACATCTCTGTCAAGTCAGCTCTCATCCCCCTTCTCTCCAAGGGGAAAATCTCTAGCTCGCTCAAACTGTCCTCATAAGACGAGCTTTGTAATCCAGGCAGCAGCCTGGTAAATCTCCTCTGCATTTTCACAAGAGCTTCCACAACCTTCCTAATATGATGCTAAGAGAACCGAACACAGTATTCCAAATTTGGTCTCACCAGTTTTACAGAGATTTTTCTATCATCAACTTCGATGGAGGGGGAAAATTGCTGCGATGGACTTTTGTAATACATTGAACACTCAATTACAGAAGACCTTCAAGTGCATGGGATTTTGAAATTAGAAATTTAAGTAATTTAAAACAAAATGTTTCTAAATTATTGTTTTACTGTACATGTTAAGTGGATGTGGTGAGAATAGATATATACAAACACAAAGCTATTCATATTTTTGAAAAAAAATCTGATCACTGTGGAATGTCCTACATTTATTTAAAAATAAACAATTTGTTCATTTGTAAATGTCTATTTTCCTTCCTTAAAAATACCATAATTAACAGGTTAAATGAGATCCATTTACCTTGCTTCTAGTTGCAAGCGTGTCTTTATTAGCCAGATGGGATTGGTGGCTGTAATAGCAGTAAAGCCTGGGAAAAAAATAACAATACTGATAACATAGCCTTTGAACTCTGAATATGAGACGATTCTAATAATGTTAATCTCAAATCTTAAGAAATCCACATTGTACTATCTACTACAAATAAATTATGCATGGCAATTTGAATTAGTAATTGTTTACTTCTTGATCTGGCAAATGTTTTCATTTTGCTGAAATAACAAATTGAGTATAACACAATTGACCAGGTCCACTGTTTAATCAAAATGTATCTGTCCTGACACCAGTCTCTCATTATTCTCATAACATACAAAACTTCAAAAGAAAATTAAATGGCTATGGCAGAGGAAGAATTGCTTGTATATTCGAACTAAAAAAAAAATCATGATTCCACTATCAATAGTGATTAAGACAACTCTCCTAGAGATTTAAGATTCTAACAACTGAGTAATATATTTCTTCAGTTTAAAAGTGCCTGTGCCACAGACTGCAATATTAAATAGAAAAAAATGCAGTTGATGAATACACCTAATGGAACAGTTGTTCTTTTAGAATCTTGGAAACATTAAGACGGAAACTAAATTGGTCATCCAAGGTAATTTTCATTTACATGATTTTTGAATGTTCTAATTTCACATCTAACTAAAAAAAATACAGTTGGCAAGCTCCTCTGATACCTGAATAGATAAAAGGCCACCAACCTGTGTGCAACTGAACTACTGGGAACAAGGCGCCTCCAGGTTTGATCCTTGGATTTTGTCATGCTAGTTGTTCCCTGCCAGAATGGCAGTCAACGGACTTAAGTTTCCCAGGTTAATATAAGTTAGGCAATGCTCCTGCCACTGATCCTGTTAGAAAGCGAGAGTTGTATGTATGTTGGGCGAGGATTAAATAAAAGGCTCAACTACAATGTCAGCCATGGTACAAATAACCTAATGACACTCACTGTGTAGGCTCACACTTGTGAACAGCCAGTTGGGCGAGTTGCCAGGAGTGTTGACATCTGTGGAACCAGCATGAGACAACACCCTGTGGAATGGAGAGAAGTGCGAGCGTGAGTGTGTACGAGTGTGTGTGTATGAGAGTGCAAAGGGGGTTGTTTGCTGGTGCCCAACAAACTTCAACTGCACTAATCACTCATGTCTAATGAGTGGAATACAAAAAAAACCTTAATGAGGATTATGTGGAGATGATCTATTCTAAATGTCTGCAATTATCCAATGTCAAAAAGAAGAATATTCACTTACCATTAGATTTTTATAGTGTTTATTCTATAAAGAGGGGCAATAAACAATGGCCCCTCTGGGGCCGTTGATTTATTCTAGGGTCAGTCTGTACTTCAGACTGCCAACCAATTGCGAGGTTTGAGCTTCCAACTTAGAATAGCCTTAGCATTTACCCATTTCATTCCCTGAATCATGTTATTGGTATTAATTTTAAGGGCCCTGACAAAAGTGCTCAAGGTACATTCATGATGAGGGGAAATAAAATAAGATAAAATGCCTTCACACCAAGAACACAGGGCCTGATGCATTTGTTAAATATGAAGAACATATCAGTTTAAGCGTATGATCAAGAAAATTAGGCTCACAGGACTATAAAGTCAATCCAAACTCACTAATATACACCTCACACATTCTACCTAAATATCACACAACCTAACCAATTAAAATGATTTATAATATGGACAACTATTTCTTTCTAAAATTCATTCTTGGCCACATAAGAGCAGAAATTTTCAGTAATTTCCAAATGCTTTCATAATGGCCCTTTCCCTTATTGCACGATAGTGACAATACCATTTCCTATAATTATCTGATATCCAAATTTACCATGCCACTTCAGATGACAGCTAAGAGAGCTAATCAAATCAGGTGGAATCTTTGATAGTTAATGAGGAATCAGGTTTATTATGAGACAACTGTAGCAGATTTCTTTTGAATGTAATTTGAAAATGATGCAGCCAAAGAGAGGCTAGCTCCATCCCACCCGTTTCTGGACTGAGAATTGAACACAGAGAGAAGTAGCTTTTGCAATGTCCATTAAAAAAGTAGACACAGACATACAGAGGATATTAACTGAAAATATGTGGTGCATTCTGAATGACATATGTTTTAAAAAAAATCTGTATTGCAGCATATAGTGACAGTGTATAGACTGCAATCAGTACCTGGTCCTGCACTCGCTGAATTAAAACTAGTTATTTCTTTTCAGTAATGATGAAAGAAAAATATCTGGTAAGGTGGAACATGGGATGAGAAGGTTTACTCTTTTCTTGAGAGAAATATACAGTATATATACCTAAATTAGACACAGGCTGTCTGCATCACAATGACAAGTGACCTTATCAGATGAACTTGCAATACTGTACCTTAAGGTAGAACTCAAATAATTAAATGCAAGTCTCATTCAAGTTCAGTTTTTTCCCCCTTTGAACAACTGTAAATTAAAGGGCCAAGAGGAGATAATGAAAAAAGGCTTATACTTAAACATTGTAGTACCGAGTTTTTGCTATTTGCAGCAGAGCATGGAAGTTTAAACTGCAAAGTAATCATACAAAATCATAACCATTAGTACAACAAAGTAAAATGCATTACACTAATAAAAAGATTGTTTTGTTTCTTTTTTAGAAATACGTAAAAATGCTAACCTTGTCCATCCGAATACAGCAAATATGCATTGATAAATGTTTAAACATTAAGAGACTTAATAAAGCACATTTTATTTTCTGGGTTTCTACAAATGAACATAGAAAGACAGCCAAATCTTTTACTATCTTTGGTATTTTCTTCCTCACTTGAGTTACAAGGGATTGTATTAAGCAGCAATGAAAAACAAAGCTATATTGTTACATTATTTTGCACCCAAACCAGTTTTACTGCCAGGATGAACTTGGCATCAAAATACATCAGAGAATGCAGAATACCGAATATCATAGTCTACAATTACAATTAATACAGATGAAATAAAAACTTTTGCAGAACTCCTCCCACCCCAATGGATTTCATTTTGCTTTTAGGCTTTTTTTCTAAAAAGGGAAAAATCGAGGCCTATTACAAATTCCATGTATTAACCTTACTTTCTAATAGTTTAAACTTGCTTTAATGAAACAAATTACACAGAACAAATATATTTATACTTAAGTCCTAAAGGACCTTGGCTAATGCTCATAAAAATCTCTAAAGGACACAATGGCTAGAGGTTGAAATCACGTTATTGCAGAGTGCACTGAGCACATCATTACACTGGATATTTTTTTTTATTCCAAAACGGATAAATTTCCTTTTCTACAATACAGAAAATTATTTTGCAATTGTATCCAAGAGGTCAGTAATTATCAGCATAGATTTTTCACTCCGTTGATGATTAAGATGATGTAGCTTATCATGGTAATCCCACAATGATTCTGAACTTTCATGTAAATAATGGTAAAAAACAGTGGCCAAGATAGCACAACAATATCTCATTGTCTTTTGTTTTAAGAGGTAACATACTCTTTCACCCTAGAGGCATAATTTCAACAGGACCATTGCAGTGACATTAAAATATTTAAAATCATTACAGAAATGCTTACAATAGTCTGCCCTTTCCTTTATGACTATCATCAGTTACATGCCTTCAATATCTTCTTTATATTGCCCTGCATTTATGTTCTATTTTCAATGGCAGAAGAATCAAAAATTATTTGCTACAAACTCCTTTCACAAATCTGTTTTGTGGTTTCACTCTCATAACTTTATATTCCTATTTAGTTAATTCACAAAATTGTGTGCATCTTATCATTTTATCATCTCATGGAACCGTCACCAAGCACCTTTCAGAGGAAAACAAATAAAACAACATGGGACAAAAGAACACAAGGTGGGGATGGTAGGTTCATGATGGTGGAGGGAATCACGTGAAAATAAAACATCTTGGATAGTTCATAGCCAAAAGCTAGTAAAGGTTCCTTAAGGATGTCTTAGCTGGGAGTGGTAATCGGAACAAGCTCCCACTGCCTATTAAATATTCTCAATGGCGTGGATCTTAAATTGCCTCTGACAACCAAGTTCAGCTCCTGGCCTTCATGTGTGGCTTAGCTACTAAGCTCAGCGGAACCATTTCTACTGACAGAAGAAAGGGCAAAGCCAAGTTACTGGCGCCTTAAAACCAGTTGATTCGGGCAGATGGGGCTCATCAGCTATGGTTGGCAGCTCATCTAGGAGAAGGAAAACTCTGATCCCAAAACTCTGCTGCTTTGCAGCTATAACCACTCACAGAGAAGGCTTCAGGAGTAAATCCCCCCGAGACAAATCCAAAAGAGTTCAATGCAGACTGCAACTCCTGCAATGCCACTGGCACCAAACTGTATCAGTCTCTGCCATTCCTTTGGATTTAGCAGCTGCATGGAGAAGGAGACCCTGCTACATGGGCAACGGCTTGCTCTTGATGTTGTACTGTCCTGGCTTGTCTATCACATAGACAACTGAGAGGTGATATCCACGGTCTACCTGACCAACAGGGGGCAACAAATGAAATATTTTGTTTGCTAGTGAGTGCAACTAGCCAAGATATTTGACATAATCTTCAGAATACAACCTAATCCAAGATAGGAAATATCTCAGTACTGCCATTACTTTTCCCACTAGAGTAAAAGGCAAGAAGTGTTTCATGGCTGAAGCAACTTCTGAATATACAGAAATTATTCAGTATCAAATCTAGATGTTAACAAAACAAAGTTGTGATCAATAGGGATATTTTTATACAGTACAATATTTCATTATGAAAATTATAGCAATAATAAAATTAAATAATTCAACAGATTTGAAAGCCCAAAGATAATAAGAAACATTGGAGTCTGGTTAGCCAACTCACGAGAAAGGGGCATAGTAACAGGTGCCTCTGCCTGAATGCTGACGAAAATCCCTGCATATGGGCAATGAACAGAATTGGCGTTTTTAGTGATCACCAAATTTAGCCTCTCACTGAAGGTTCTTCTGAAGATAACTGCTTGGACACAGTATCAGAGGGTTGTACTCCTGAGCGAGCATGATATTCATGACAAGAAGATAAAAAAATCCGTTAATAAATTAAAGTGCAATAAAATATTAATGTGCATGCGTCAAAACTGATGGAAATAAAGCTTTTCTCTGAATTACAATAATTCTATATTACAAGTCAACCTAGAATTGAAAATAGATCACAAGTACCTGCAACAACCTGACCACACAATTCTACATTCATTTTAAAATTGAAATTTTCTCAAAGAGCTGGTGTCATCATAAACCAATAACAGCAGGAATACCTGCTGACCAACATCGTCTACAACTAAAATGCTGAGCAGATTCAATCAGAATTTAAACATTTTAACCCTGGCAGTGTATAAACTTTGCAGATTTACTTTCACAAATGAGAATGGGCAGTATCAGTTTGAAGTCTCTTCATTTCTCCCTTTGATTTGTACTTCATTGCTGTACAAATAAAGATAACTACTTGGTCTGATGAAGACAGATAAAAAATAAGCGTGTTTTTCTAGCAAAGTAAACAAACAAATGTCTGGCATGATGACATTTTAATTTATAATCAGAGTACAACTTCAGTTTGATCCTGTAAAAAAAACCTTAAAAACAATTGAAAATATATTTTGACAAATATTGATTTGCTAGAAGGGAGAAATTAGTCTCTATTATAGCACTGTTCATTTTATAATTGGAACCTGAAATTAATCTGGATTAGATTAAGTCTCCGCTTTTAAAAATACAATAAATTTCTGAGATGTACATGGCGCTACTGAAGTCAGCTTTTGATAATAAAGTTAGGCAACACAGAACTGCTTACCTGAGCTAGTCCTAGCCACTTAAATTTGGCCCTTATTCCTCTAACCATATACCTGCCTAAATGTCTTTATAAAAGTTGTAATTGTACCCTCAGTTCAAACAGAGAAAGCAATTGTTAGATGCTTTCTTGGACCACAGCCAATATGTGAAGCTACTTCTATTAGGTTTTGGATAAGAACTCAAATTTTGATTTATTGCTGATAAAGGAAGTGTAATAGATTTCAAAATCAGGATGGTATACAATTGGAGGAAATGGGTAGTATTATCACATGTCTATTGCTTTGAAAGTCAGTTTGGGAAGTTATTGCCAAAAATAAGAACATTGGCTTGTAGCTACAGGGAACTTTGTACCTTTATACAAACTACAACACCAGTGCCCTGAGAGTTAATATTCCAGACTGTTAGTAAATTCCAACAAAACACTGTCATCCTGCTGTTGAGTTACTTCAGTGCTGATGGAGCCCTCTTCCTTCAGGCAATTAGTATTTCACAGAACTCACAATTTGCGCCTTGTAAATGCTGAAAAGGCTGTGGAGAGTCTAGAAGTGAGTACTTGCAAGCTACCTGCTTATCATCTGCTCTTTTAAATACATCATTTAAATGGAAATCTAGTTAAGTTTCTAATCAACAGAGATTTTTAGGAAGCTGACATGAGATGGGTATGGGGCTGGCAGTTCAGCAATAGAAATAATTTTGATTGTTGAGGGCATTGATTAAAGACATCTTTTAAAAGACTGCTGCTGACACTTAAGTGGCAAGTAACATTCTTATCGCCTATCAGTCGATGTAAGTACTGGTTGTGTTATATGTTGGCGCACTTTGATAATCTTAAGGGTTGAGCACAGAATTATGATGTTGCGTAATTAGCTAACTTCCTTACTTAGAACACATTGTTGTGCAAGACATTAATGAAGCACAGTTAAGGATGGCTGTGCTGAGGATACTGTTGAGGAATTCCTACAGCGGTGTTCTAGAGTTGATAATGATAGATCTCCAGTGCCTATAAATAAAAAAAACCTTGCAACAAATTTAATTATTCTTAAAATGTAATTGTCAGCTGCCAGTTTAAGAGGAACCTGAGGGACAATTTTTTCACTTAGTGGATGGTCCTTTAGAATGAGCTATCTGAGCATGTGGTTGATGCAGGTAAATCAAGGCCTGGACATACACATGGATAGGAAGGGTTTAGAAGAATGCAGACTACCTTAGATGGACATCATTGTTCCACTGACCATTTGGGACAAAGCACCCAATTCTGTGCTGTACGACTCTTGCTTGAACACAATAACTGAAACAAGTTATTGCATAAATGTTCTTAATTTCTAGCCATTTTATGTAAACTAATATATTTATTAGAATCCAACTGGTATTCACACAGTTTCATTCTAATAAAAGATATTCTGACCAATACAGCAATTTGAGATTTTAGGCAACAGGTGCATAAGATGATAGCAATTTGCTGGAGTAACATGGAAAGGAAGATTTTTATGCTCCCAACAAATGACAAGGTTAGCATTTTTAAAAAGTTATTTTTAAATGTGAAAACTTATTATTACTTTTTAAAGATTTCCCAAATCAAACGAACCCTTCCATGACAATTTTCACAAGTGATCGGAGACTCCTGGCTACTATTCCATAGAAGAACTGATTAAAATATTTCCATATGCATTACTTTTGAGCTCCCACCCCCAATAATAGCATAGAATATGAAAAGCTGAGTTGCAATGCAAATCACATATGAAATTATCAACTAACCAGCAAGTTAAAGAGAACAACTGCAATCCAACCTGAAGGCGGATCCTCGTACAAGGAATCCTCTGTGACTGATCTCCAACATGAAAGTCTGAACCCAATTTTTGATTTCAAGATATTCCTCCAAAGTATTAACAAACAATTTTCAGCTAACAGAACAGAAAATGACACAATTTCCATGCACTTTTACAAACACTTGTATTTCAATGAAGTGTGTTTAACATTTACTATAAAATTCTCGTCAAACAATACAAATAATCAGAATATTCAAAATTGTGCTAAATGTTTGCAGTGTATTGGTTGCATAAAAATTGATAAACACCATGGCACAAATGGAATATGCTACAATATGTTAAGTGGGTGATAGGAGAAAGAGATTTTTTCCATACTGATTCTGTTATTCTTTGCCTATTTTGTCATGTTCTGAAGAAACTGACACATGAAGGAAAGTTCAGAAGACACGAGATATCATCTAGTAATTTGCTCAAGTGATAATCATATTTTCTACAAAATAAGTTTTGTTATTTTGTCCTGCAATGGTCAGGATACCAGCGGTGCAGCACACAAGAAATATGTTCTCCTCACTGTATAGATAACCCTGATTCATTGGATAGGAATTAAAAGTGAATTGTTTGTTTGTTCAACTCAGTTTAGGCACACAAAATACAAAAAGGAAAATACCGACAATGCTGGCAATCTAAAACATCGTGAAACCACTCAGCTGACAAGGCAGCTTCTGCTGCCGAAGAAATCAAGTTGATGCTTCAGTTCAGAAAAATGGGCAAGTGTTGTCAGGGAGAAAGGGATCAAAAAGAAAGTTAAATCTGTGAAAGGCAAGATGAAGTTAAACAGGTGTTGGAAGGAAATTGTGAATAGTAACGACGCAGGAAACAAGGCAGGCAGGTCAGATTGAAATTATTGACTAAAATTCTTCAACTCAGAACTATTCAAATGATGATCTGTTGTCCCTTGATCATTTTGTCAGTTTTCCTGGAACAGGTTTAGCTGGTCAGAGAAATGGAGGATGGAGAAAGGACTGGGGTAACAGAGAATTATGACAACAGTAAGCTGAAGGTTACACTTGCAAACTGAACAAAGGTGTTCCTTCAAAATGGTTTCCTGAATGGTATTTGGTCACCCCACAGGACAGGAAATTGAGTAACAAATGCAGAAACAAAATCTGGTACATCAGAGCTATTACTGCAGCTGGAAATGTACAGGTTGGTGAATATAAGAAATATAGTAAAAGGTTGGATATTGCATCTGCCATGATTGCAAGGAAGAAGGGAATAGGAAAAAAAAATTGCTTGGCCTTTGTAGGTAGTCCTTCAGCGTGATTAAGAGATGGTGTAGTAATTTTGTTTTTCTCATTGGCCTTCTGCATGTATCTCAAGAGATTTCAGGTTGTCAGTGACTGTCTAGATGCGGTTCCACATTGGTCAGCAATAAATTGAACACTTTCGTGAACCAGCTGAGGATATTACACTTACAGGTGGTTTTGTGAAAATCCGCAGAGGATTCCCTCTGTCCTCCAGGAAAATTATATTCTGAACTCTATTCAATGCAGTCTGTTTTGGGACTCTAATGTCAGGCATGTGAATGATAACGAAGCTAACTACGTGTAATTATAGCCTCAATGACAAGAAGTTGGGTTGGAAGAAGACAATGACAGTTTACTCTGCCAATGGATTTCGAGACACTCTAGATAGAGACAATATTGGTGACTGCTCGTCAGTGCTTGGTAACATTATCATGTGAGATATCAGAAATAATAGTGACTTATAGTTGGTAGTCCAGAATATGAATTATAGACATCCTCTCATGTTTATAGAAAAGAGGAAAATGGGCAAAGAAAGAGGTTCAGGAAGTGCAACAGACTAGGTTTAGACCACCATTAAGTTTTGATGGAACGGTGCTTTGAGGAAAATAAGAAAAGTAATGAATAGAGAATGAATACTATTTTACATTTCCCTTTGTCCCAACTAACAAACATTAGGCAAAGTTATTATGCAGTTTCTTGACTCAGGTAAATCAAAATAGAAATTGGTAAACACTAAGAAACATCTGTGTCAGTCTGGAAGTACAACTGAACTTTTGCCTTTTTGCTACTTTAACTCTCTATTCTACTCTTGTTTCAATGATGTTTAGTAGAAGATTGATCAACAGCTTGGTCTTCTGAATAGACAGATTTAAACTATGTAGCCCAGGTTTAATACTGTGATCACTATTTAAAATAATGGTCTGCTATGCCAATTTACATCTACTTACAACCCTTCTTTTGTTTCTTCACTAGTCCGATTATCACCCTCTGCCTTGTCCAATGATCCTCTGTAGCTTCTAATTCCTCCTGTGCTTTGTCACAGACTACCTCCTAACTACCACACTCATTTTCTCCATCTTTAAACTTCTGCCAATTTGAAATAAGTGACTTTTCACTCCTAATGAAAGTCATCAATTTGGAACAGTAATTGCTTCCTCTCTCTCGGGGGTTCCTAGCCTGGGGTCAACAGATCCCTTACCTAACAGTATTGGCCTATGGCATAAGAGAGGTTGGGATGCTAGTTGATTTTTAGAACCTTCGATATTTTACTCAGAATGCCAAAAACAGTTGTTTGGTTTCCATGCCTGTTAATTTAACAAGGGCCAGTGACCACATTTCCAATTACAGTGATATAATCCTACTAAAAAACAAAGCTCTATATTCACTATTCATATAAAATGGTTATGGGAACAACTAGTTGCTTATTTTGATTTCATTCTGTTCTTTAGTACCAACATTTCTGTGCTGATGAAAAGATTTTGCACAACAGTGTTTCCAAGACGACTTTCTTTTCCTTTAACGAAGCCGTATTTACCATTATTTGGCAGGCCTTTCTAAAGCATCCACTCCACTTCCCATTCTCTCTCCCCTTCCACCTACGGCAATTCCTCATGTCTCATCTTCCACCATTTTGCAATGCCTTCCTTTTTAACCTTCACCACCTCTCTCCCCCATTCAGGAACCCACTGTGTTTTTTTAAACAGATAAAGCAGTGATTCACATGCAGTTTTTTCAATTTAATGTACTGGATACAAGTGTTCATAGTGACCTCCTCTACATTGCAGAGACCAAAAAAGCATATTACAGAATTACATTGATAGGCTATCTATCACATCAATGCTCCATCACACTTCCACTCTGACTTCTTACTTTTGCTTCCCATTCTATTCAGATGAAGCCCAACAAAAGCTCAAGGAAAACTATGATATTTTCTGAGAGAACATATTGTAGCTCTCAGGATTCAAAATTAAATTCAACAATTTCAGATGAAGCCTTTTTTGCTTACATCGAGAATGGTCAGTTTTGATGTGCAACTATCAACGTGGATTATTAACTATGTTTTTTTGTCTCTCCACTGATTCTGCCTAACTTGCTGAGTACTTCAGGCATCATTGATTTCTGCATCTCAGTTCCAGCTCTCGCTTTTGTCCTTTTCACATTCCATTTACACACCCTCCAGATCGATCAGCTATTAACAAGTCTTCAGGGTTCACAAATGGCACCAGCAGCATAAGGTTAGCTCTGTCTTGACATGGACATCCCCTCTGTTCTCTTCAAAACCTCCTTCCATGCAACTTAAAGAAAACACTTCTCTCACTTTTTTTCAGATCCAACGAAAGGTCATCAATCTGAAATGTTGCTACCTGACCTTCAGACCATCTCCAATATTTTGATTTTATTTCAAGTTTTTAAAATCTGGTTATTTTGTTGCTTTTAGAATGAAGTTCATAAGATCCAGTTTAACATCTAAGGGAACATCAAGTCTGCATCTAATGTTAGAATTTTTTTAAAATACAAAATCACTTCTTCCTTTTTGAACACTGTGACTAAAGTGTAGGGACTACTGTAACTATCATAGTAACAGCCTGTTATACAAATACTTACATTTATCCAACCTTTCAGCAATTACCCTTTTTCTTGGGTGTGTCATGTTTTTAAATTTGCTGTCATGACCTTGTGATACTAATGTTAACAATTACACAGAAGCAAGAGAAAATAAACATTGCCCATTTATGTCTTTTTTAAAAAAGTTTAATGAATAGAAAAAAGACATTTCCTATGAAGCTGGTAAAATTTAATAATTGTGAAACTGGTTTGAAATACTATAGATTGCCTTAAAGAAACTGAAATTCTTTATTTGATTATTTGCTCACTAACAAGATTAATGTAGCTTAAATCTTTGAAAACTGTGGGAATGAGATAAAGGAAAAGACTAACAATTATTTAAAAAATATGGGATATTAATTAAGTTAGACAAGACACCTCAACCATGTCAATTAAGAGTCAACTGCCCTATCCTCAACTTGCCAAAAATATTCAAATGATTGTGTGTCTGAAATACATAAAACAAATCCAAATAATAATGGTTTCTGACAATTAAATGTTTTAAATAGCAAGTAATCAATTCTCAGATACAAAAGATACGATTTTCAGATGACTTAAACTTCTTGGAAATTGTGATTTCTGTGTTGTGTATGGGCACTTTAAAGTTAAATAACACACACCCAAATAAAATTTGGTTTTCAATTTGATATTGGAACAGAATTGCAATCTACAGTGAAATTATAATGGCAATTCTTTATAAATGTCGCATAGGTAAAGTTGTCTGGTGTTTAATTGTAGAGTTTTGAAAATGTACAAATATTGTGGAGATTTAAGACCAGTTCCTATAAATACTGTTAAGCATGCTACAAAAACTTGCAGATAATAATAGCACTTCTCACTCATACCTGCCACTCCAGCAGAGAGCATGTGCACCACACTTGAATCAGGTTCCAGGATGGCATTCAATTTTTCCTTCGAACTGGAGTAAGCAGCAAAGTATATAGCTCTACAAGAAAAAGCAAGATCACATAACCAGTGAAAAATTAGTTTTAGGTGTAATCCATTAACTTAAGGATTTAATGCAACTAATGTAACTCTGCTCTTTTCCAATTCAGAAGGCAGAAATTTTGTCTGCTACTTTGTTCCTCATCTATTTAATATTACCTTGCAGAAAATAGGTTTTTTTTTTAAATTAATGAAATGCTTTTTGATATTACTGCTTAGGAATTATTTTTCATTAAACAAACATCAGAGAAACAGATACATAAAACATCAACCCATTGTTGATTTCCGCATAGAAATTATTTGGAGGATATTGTCTGCATCTGTAATACCCCAACTCACCATGCTATGGATGTAGATAATAGTACCTTTAGCTGTTACGGCAAATTAGGTTAAAGAACCAGCACCAGTTTTCCTTCGCAAGAACATACCAATTTTCTTAACATCCTCTTCCCTACCAACTTTTTCACCAGTTTTTGTACTCTTCCTGTACATCAAAATCAGTTCCATTAATTCAAAGTGCATGGAACTAGATCTCCAGCCCTAATAGATATGTGCTACCTTACCAAGCTGGTCATACTAATGCCATAGGTTCAGATGAGAGCTACTCAATAAGGGTTTTCATAACTACTAAAACAGAGATTGCTGGAAATATTCACATCAATCAGCAGCTGTGGAAAGAACAGACAATTAATGTTTGGCATGCAGATATCTCAGCCAAGTCAATGCAGAATGTTGTCCTTACTTTAAATTATTAGTAGGACAGGCATTAAATCTATGCTGCCTGGGACATTTCCAGTTTTTCAACTTTCTACAAAAAACTCAACAATTTTAGGGCATCTTCTTCTTGGACATTTACCAATTTAAGGATGAAACATCAGATATTGACTCAGGTAACAAGATACATGTAGTCTTACTACACAACCATCCTGACTCGTAAGCTGACCTAGTCCAAAAGCATTATCAGAGTAGTCTTGACCCAAAACTACCACATCATGGCAGCTGGTCGCATCAAGCCAAGGTCAAATGGCCAAAGTTCTACTTCCTCTTATCCAAGGTAGAAAGAGCAAAGCAAAAGATTTGATCATCTTAACCAACACCAGCTGACTGCAAAGGTTTCAAACAAAGCCCACTCTTATTATTCCAGGGTAATGTTCAACATTTATCATTATTTTGTTTTGCAGTCAGACATGAACATAGTGTTAAGTGAAAAACAAAATAACTTATCCATCAAAATAAAAGTATCCACCAAGAAGCAGTTTTTTACATAAATAGCTACAAAACTTTCCTAATCTATGTTGTACTAATTTTCCGCCTATATTCAACTTTACTAAAACATTACTTCATTAGAATTCCCATAACAGCAGGTTGATTACATATACTGAACAAAGCCTTAGAAGTGTACTTTGGATATTGACAGATGTCTTGTATTCATGTTCGTTAATGAATTACTTCTAAAGTGAGGTATCCAGGACATTTTAGTCCATGGTAACCAATGTTCTTGTCAATGAATAGGACCCAATTGCTGCTACTTAACTCACCCACCCATTACAGCTATTAGTCACAAAAAGAAAAGTTCAACTATATCACGTACAGCTTGTTAAGCTTTATGATAATTTTGAACATACATCATTAATCATATTTATATTACTCTGCAACAGGTTACTTCAGTGCTGAGTAGATTATGGGCAAATAGCACTGAAGATAAGCAAATCACCTATGTTGTAGTTAGCGGAAAAAGAAATGAGATAACCCTAATTCTACTAAATGGATGGAAGCCATTTTCTCTCTCAAATTACAAATTTCACTTCCAACACGCTAATAGATGCTCTAATTATATCAGCCTGTTTTGATACATTTATATATAGAAGATAAACAAATAACTTGCTAGTTGTGAGCACAAACTAGCCAAGTCAGCACACAAAACACAAATTTGGCACATTTTAATGGTTTAAAAGTCTTTTTGCTTACAGTACTTTTCTGAGAACTGGCCTCACAAAAAGAATGAAATACTAAGGATACAAAGTTTTCACTCACTGTATACCAGTTCAATGGCGGATTCAGCCAAGATGTACTTTGAAATTGATGTTATATATAAAAACTGTATACAAATGAAGTGTGGTAAATGGTCTTGAATGTATTTTTTTATTAATTGATTCAAAATTAGGTATTCACAGGTAGAAGATAGGAGTAAAAGTGGTTACTTTTGAAAAATAATTTTAACTGTATTAATGAAACTTCAGATTGCAAAAAGCAAAAAGGGCCACTTTTCAACATAATTGTATAAGGGCTAAGAGTGTTGTACAAACAAGCCTGAAGGCTTTGTGTGTCAATGCGAGGAGCATTCGTAACAAGGTGGATGAATTGAATGTGCAGATAGTTATTAATGAATATGATATAGTTGGGATCACAGAGACATGGCTCCAGGGTGACCAAGGATGGGAGCTCAACATCCAGGAATATTCAATATTCAGGAGGGATAGACAGGAAAGAAAAGGAGGTGGGGTAGCATTGCTGGTTAGAGAGGAGATTAACGCAATAGAAAGGAAGGACATTAGCCTGGAGGGTGTGGAATTGATATGGGGAGAGCTGCATAACACTAAGGGGCATAAAACGCTGGTGGGAGTTGTGTACAGGCTACCTAACAGTAGTAGAGGTTGGGGATGGCATTAAACAGGAAATTAAAAATGCGTGCAATAAAGGAACAGTAGTTATAATGGGTGACTTCAATCTACATATAGATTGGGTGAACAAAATTGGTAAGGGTGCTGAGGAAGAGGATTTCTTGGAATGTATGCGGGATGGTTTTCTGAACCAACATGTCGAGGAACCAACTAGAGAGCAGGCGATTCTAGATTGGGTATTGAGCAATGAGGAAGGGTTAGTTAGCAATCTTGTCGTGCGAGGCCCCTTGGGATGAAGAGTGACATAGTTAATTCAGAAACAAAGGTTCTGAACTTAAAGAAGGGTAACTTTGAAGGTATGAGACGTGAATTAGCTAAGATAGACTGGCAAATGATACTTTAAGGGTTGACGGTGGATATGCAATGGCAAGCATTTAAAAATCGTATGGATGAATTACAACAATTGTTCATCCCAGTTTGGCAAAAGAATAAACCAGGGAAGGTAGTGCACCCGTGGCTGACAAGGCAAATTAGGGATAGTATCAAGTCCAAAGAAGAAACATATAAATTAGCAAAAAAAAAGCGGCACACCTGAGGACTGGGAGAAATTCAGAGACCAGCAGAGGAGGACAAAGGGCTTAATTAGGAAAGGGAAAAAAGATTATGAGAGAAAGCTGGCAGGGAACATAAAAACTGACTGTAAAAGCTTTTATAGATACGTGAAAGGAAAAAGATTGGTCAAGACAAATGTAGGTCCTTTACAGTCAGAAACAGGTGAATTGATCATAGGGAACAAAGACATGGCAGACCAATTAAATAACTACTTTGGTTCTGTCTTCACTAAGGAGGACAGAAGTAATCTTCCGGAAATAGTAAGGGACCGAGGGTCTAGTGAGATGGAGGAACTGAGGGAAATACATGTCAGTAGGGAAGTGGTGTTAGGTAAATTGAAGGGATTAAAGGCAGATAAATCCCCAGGGCCAGATGGTCTGCATCCCAGAGTGCTTAAGGAAGTAGCCCAAGAAATAGTGGATGCATTAGTGATAATTTTTCAAAACTCCTTAGATTCTGGATTAGTTCCTGAGGATTGGAGGGGGGAATTATAGACCGGTGAGTCTGACATCAGTGGTGGGGAAAATGCTAGAGTCGGTTATCAAAGATATGATAACAGCACATTTGGAAAGAGGTGAAATCATCGGACAAAGTCAGCATGGATTTGTGAAAGGAAAATCATGTCTGACGAATCTTATAGAATTTTTTGAAAATGTAACTAGTAGAGTGGATAGGGGAGAGCCAGTGGATGTGGTATATTTAGATTTTCAAAAGGCTTTTGACAAGGTCCCACACAGGAGATTAGTGTGCAAACTTAAAGCACACTGTATTGGGGGTATGGTATTGATGTGGATAGAGAATTGGTTGGCAGACAGGAAGCAAAGAGTGGGAGTAAACGGGACCTTTTCAGAATGGCAGGCAGTGACTAGTGGGGTACTGCCAGGCTCAGTGCTGGGACTCCAGTTGTTTACAATACATATTAATGATTTAGATGAGGAAATTAAATGCAGCATCTCCAAGTTTGCAGATGACACAAAGCTGGGCGGCGGTGTTAGCTGTGAGGAGGAATCTAAGAGGATGCAGGGTGACTTGGATAGGTTAGGTGAGTGGGCAAATTCATGACAGATGCAATTTAATGTGGATAAATGTGAGGTTATCCACTTTGGTTGCAAGAACAGGAAAACAGATTATTATCTGAATGGTGGCCGATTAGGAAAAGGAGAGGTGCAACGAGACCTGGGTGTCATTGTACACCAGTCATTGAAGGTGGGCATGCAGGTACAGCAGGCAGTGAAAAAGGCAAATGGTATGTTGGCATTCATAGCAAAAGGATTTGAGTACAGGAGCAGGGAGGTTCTACTGCAGTTGTACAAGGCCTTGGTGAGACCGCACCTAGAGTATTGTGTGCAGTTTTTGTCCCCTAATCTGAGGAAAGACATTCTTGCCATAGAGGGAGTACAAAGAAGGTTCACCAGATTGATTCCTGGGATGGCAGGACTTTCATATGAAGAAAGACTGGATCGACTAGGCTTATACTCACTAGAATTTAGAAGATTGAGGGGGGATCTTATTGAAACATATAAAATTCTAAAGGGATTGGACAGGCTAGATGCAGGAAGATTGTTTCCAATGTTGGGGAAGTCCAGAATGAGGGGTCACAGATTAAGGATAAAGGGGAAGCCTTTTAGGATGAGGAAAAACTTTTTCACACAGAGAGTGGTGAATCTGGAATTCTCTGCCACAGGAAACAGTTGAGTCCGGTTCATTGGCTAGATTTAAGAGGGAGTTAGATATGGCCCTTGTGGCTAAAGGGATCAGGGGGTATGGAGAGAAAGCAGGTACAGGGTTCTGAGTTGGATGATCAGCCATGATCATACTGAATGGCGGTGCAGGCTCTAAGGGCCGAATAGCCTACTCCTGCACCTATTTTCTATGTTTCTATGTTTCTATCCATTAGTTAGTGCCAGTTGAAAAAAAAAATGCCTTGTTACCAAAATCAGAGTGGCAACGTCTTTTTAAAACTTAAAGCTGATATACCGAATTTCCTCAATTTCCCTGCTTAATCCCTACTCCAAAGCTTTCTGAAAGTATTAGTATTACAACCCCTATTATTTACTTATAATAAAGCACAATGAACTTAAGCCTTCAAATATTCCACACCCCCAATATTTGTTATTGGTTTGTTCTTCAAAACCCTTTCCATATCTAACTTCATTTGTCTGATACTAGGTTTGCTCTGCTTGGTCTTCATCTAAGAGCAACATGCAAACACATAGTGCAGTCAGTATCTATGGAAATGAATAAACAATTGAAGTTTTGGGGAGAGACCCTTCTACAAGACTAGAAAGGAAGGGGGAAGATACCAGAATAAATAGGTGAGGGGAAGGCAAGGAGGTAAAGCCAGGTGGGTGAGAAAGGTAAAGTGCTGGAGAAGAAAGATCTGATAGGAGAGCAGAGAGGACCACAGGACAGAAAGAAGAAAGACGGGCATCAGGGGGAGGTGATAGGCAGCTGAAGAAAAGAGATAAGAGGCTAGAGTGGGGAATAGAAGAGGAGGGGAGGGGAGGAGGGGAAAATTGATGCTCATGCCATCAGACTGGAGGCTACCTAGACGGAATATAAAGTGTTAGTTCTTCGCCCTAAGAATGGCCTCCTGATAACAGAAGACAAGGCAATGGACCAACATGTCGGAACAG
Organism: Hemitrygon akajei; assembly: GCF_048418815.1. Lineage (NCBI taxonomy): Eukaryota > Metazoa > Chordata > Chondrichthyes > Myliobatiformes > Dasyatidae > Hemitrygon > Hemitrygon akajei. The sequence continues at coordinate 139,079,122 of NC_133126.1, forward strand.
GAATGGGGGCAGGAAGCAGGGATTAAAATTGTTGGCCTCACAGAATTTCTTCTTCCGCAGATGGAGTAGATGTGGTTGACAAAGCTGCTTCTCAATTTATGTCGGGTCTCTCCAATGTAGAAGAGGTTGATTTGGGAGCAGCAGATAAAATAAGTGATCAACACACAGACTTGCAGCTGAAATGTTGCCTCACCTGGAAGAACTGTCTGGGAGCTGAATGGATGTAAGGGACGAGGTGAATGTGCAGGTGTAGCATTTCTGTTGCTTGCAGGTATACGTGCCAGGAGGGAGGGATGAATGGGCCGGGTGGAAGTTGGGGCGAAGTAGATGAAATTGATTAACCTCATGCTCCCCAACTCTTCCTGTGTTACAGTGACAAATGACAAAGTGCTGCTTCATGCACCCATGCTGAGCTTGTCAATTTCATTAACTTTGTGTCCAGCTTCCACCCTGCATTTAAGTTCACTTGGTCCTTTTCTGACACCTCCCCCCCCCCCCCCCCCCCTTTCAGAATCTCAGTCTCCATCTCTGGAGACAAAATGTCTACTGACGTCTTTTATAAACCTTCCGATTCCCATGGCTATCTTGACTGTAACTCCTCCCATCCTGCCTCCAGTAAAAATGCTATTCCCTTTTCTCCTTTCCTTCATTTCTGTCACATCTGTTCCCAGGGCGAGGCTTTCCTTACCAGGACATCAAAGAATGGGGTTTCCTTTGCTCAACCATTGATGCTGCCCTCACCTGGATGTCCTCTATTTCCCATACATCTGCACTCACCACATCTTCCTGCTGCCTTAACAGAGATAGAGTTCTTCTTTGTCCTCACCTACCAGCCCAAGAGCCTCAGCAACCAACACATTATTCTACACAACTCCCACCATCTTTAATGGGATCCTATGGCCAAGCACATCTTTACCTCCACTCCACTCTCTGCTTTACACTGCGATCACACTTGGTGATTTCCTTGTTCCTCCCCACCAATCTCCCTCTTGGCACATATCCCTGTAAGCAACACAAAATGCTACACTTGCCCATTCACCTCTCCCTCATCTCCATTCAGGGCCTCAAACAATCCTTCCAGCTGAGGCAACGCTTCATCTGTGAATCCATTAGGTTGTCAATTGTATCTGGTGCTCCTGAGGCAGTCTACTCTACATTTTTGAGACCCAGCATAAATTCTACTTCTGTTCCATCTACCAAATGCGGAATTCCACAAAGGAATTTTAATTCCCATCTCAATTCCCATTCTGACATGTTAGTCCATGGCCCCCTCTTTTATCATCCTCTCAGGCTGGAGGAGCAACTCTTTATATTTATATTATATTTATATTTTTCCCTCGTCTTCAATTCCCTACTCTAGCCTCCTAGCTCTTCTCCTCACTTGCCTATCATCTCTCTGTGGAGCCCCTCCTCCTTCCTTTTCTCCCATTGTCCATTTTCTTCTATCAGATTCCTTCTTCTCTAGCCCCTTACCTTTTCCACTGTCCTGGCTTATAGTTGAGACCACAATTTTTCAAAGCCTGTTAAATAACAAAAGTATCAAAACAAGTACTACAAAAACTCTCCATGAATGCATTAGCAGAGGATTTCACGATAAAAGTCTTCCTAAATAACAATATCTAATTTTACTGCTTACCTGGATGGTGCGACACCTATCAGATTTGGACCAAGCCCTCTGAAGAGAGACCGGGGACCTTCTTTTTCTAGAATCATCCTACAAGAAGTTAAGTTGCACAGTTCAGAAACTGATTATTCATCTGAAAAGGTACATTTGTGGATAATACAAAATATGTTCCATCAGAACAGAAACCAACTTATCACAGAGGATGGCTATTTGCTATAATTAATTCATTAAGTTTTGCAAGCTTTAAGAGTCTGAGAAAACCTATGCTAATTATGATTACTGCACTGCCTTTATCTGAGGTCAACGTAGATGGGGAAAGTTTAGCGGATGAAGTGTATCACGGAAACGGATATGGGCATTTAATCAGTGTGCAAAACAGAACAAATTGTGCAAATACAAAATAAATAATAAATCAATAAATAAATATCGAGAACATGAGATGAAGAGTCCTTGAAATGGAGTCCATATGTTGTGGGAACATTTCAATGATGGACAAGTGAAGTTGAGTGAAGTCAACTTCACTCAACTTTGGTTCAGAAGCCAAATGATTGAGGGTTAATAACTGTTCCTAGACCTGGTGGTGTGTCATCAGGCTCCTGTACCTTCTTGACGGCAGCAGCGAAGAGAGGACATGACCTGGGTGGTGAGGTTCCTGATGATGGATGCTGCTCTCCTGCGATAACACTCCATGTAGATGTGCTCAATGTGGGGAGGGCTTTACCTGTGATGAATTGGCTACATCTGCTACTTTTTATAGGATTTTCAGTTCAAGGCCATTGGTGTTTCCATATCAAACTGTGATGCAACCTTTCAATATACTCTCCACTACCCATCCACAACAGTCAAAGTTTTAGATGTCATGCTGAATCTTTGCAGACTCCTAAGTAGAGGCACTGTCATGCTTTCTTCGTAAATGCAATTATATGCTGGGCCCAGGTCAGGACCTCTGAAATGAAAACAATGAGTAATTTAAAGTTTCTGTCCTGCTGCTCAGCAGACAGCATCTGCTGTGGACCTACTGCTCTGGTAGACCTATGTCACTTTTCAGGCAGGAATTGATATGTTTCATCACCAACCTCTCAAAACACTTCATCACTGTGGATGCAAGTGGTACTGGCTGAGGCAGGTTACCAAGTTCTTCTTGGGTACTGGTATAACTGAAGCCTGCTTAAAGCAGGTGGGTATCTCAGACTGCTGAAGTGCGAAGTTAAAGATCTCAGTGAACACTTCAGCTAGTTGATCACCATAGGTCTTGGCCAGGTACTCCATCCGGGCTGGCTGCTTTCATGGATTCATCCTCCTGACGGCTGTTCATACATCAGCTTCAGAAACTGAAATCATAGGACCATCAAGGGCTGTGGGAGTTCCTGCTGGTTCCTCCCTAGTTTGATAGTGAAAGTGAACACAGAAGGCATTTGGCTCATATGAAAACAAAGCCCTGTTGCACCTACGTCATTTGATTTTACTTTATAAAAGGTGGTAGCATTCAAGCCCTGCCACAACTGTTGAGCATCCTTCAATTTTAATCCACAACTGCCATTTCACCCATGAGATGACTTTCTGTAGATCATACCTGGACCTCATGCAATTTACTTGGTCAGTAGACTTAAATGCCTTTAATCTGGTCCTCAGCATATTACAGATTTCATGGTTCATCTAGGGCTTCTGGTTAGGGAAGACTCCGAATTATTTTGTGGGGATACACTCATCTAGAAGTGTTTTTAATAAAGCCTGCGATGACCATGGAGTTATCATTCAGATCCACTGGTAAGTCCACCAACTCCAAGCAATCCCATAACTGTTCTTCTGACAGCAGTGGGCCAGGAATTTCTTCAAACAAGCTAGTTGAAGTCCCAGACTCTGATTTGAAATGTGCCAAGATGAATGGTTTCTTTTCTGGACATGGCATCATGCAGTATCTCAAGTGCTTGATTATAGTCAGCAGCTGGTGGTATGTAAACTATCAGGATTGTGGAGAATTCCCTAGGTAAATGGAACTTACGTGATTTGATCGTTAGATGTTCGTGGTCAGGGGACCACGAGTTTGACAAAACTACCACATTGGAGCACCACTGAGAATTTATCATGAAACACACACCTCCAATTAACTGTAGATTTTAAACTTTTATTTAAAAAGTTGTTGATCGACTATTCTGGAAAAAAAAACACAGGCATGCATAATTTAACCAGAAAAAAAATCAAATCAGATTTTGGCAGATTCCATCTCACTTTGTTTACAGACATTTTTAATCTCTCCCTCTCCCAGTGTAGAGTGCCCTCCTGCTTCAAATTATCCACCATTGTCCCTGTACCAAAAAAGACCAAGGTAATATGCCTGAATGACTGGTGTCCTGTCGCACTCACCTCAATAATAAGCAAATGCTTTGAGAGGGCTGGTCAAGGATTACATCTGCAGTTTGCTACCACCTGCAGTGGACCCCCTACAATTCACCTACTGACACAACTGATCGACAGATGACGCAATAGCCACTGCTCTACATACCGTCCTTACACATCTGGAGAAGGATGCTTATGTGAGAATGCTGTTCTTGGACTACAGTTAGCATTTAACACCATAGTTTCATCCAGGCTCGACAAGAAGCTCAGAGACCTCGGCCTTGACCCTGCCTTGTGCAGCTGGATCCTGGACTTCTTGTCAGATCACCAGCAGGTTGTAAGAGTGGGCTCCCTCACCTCCAGCCCTCTGACTCTCAACACCGGAGCCCCTCACGGCTGCGTGCTGAGTTCCCCCCCTTACCTCTTGTATACCCATGACTGTGACGCCACCCACAGCTCCAATTTGCTAATTAAATTTGACAATGACACTACATTGATAGGGCTTCTCAAACAATAACAAGGTGGCCTACAGGGAAGAAGTCATTTCTCTGACACAGTGGTGTCAAGAAAACAACCTCTCCCTCAATGTTGCAAAAACAAAGGAGCTGGTTGTGGGTTACTGAGGAATGGAGACGGGCTGGCCCCTATTGACATTAGTGGATCAGGGGTTAAGAGGGTAAACAGCTTCAATTTCCTCAGCATCCACATCATCGAGGACTTCACGTGGTCTGTGCACACCAGCTGTGTGGTGAAAAAGGCACAACAGCACCTCTTTCATCTCAGACGGTTGAGGAAGTTTGGTATGGGCCCCCAAATCCTAAGAACTTTCTACAGGGGCACAATTGAGAGCACTCTGACTGGCTGCATCACTGCCTGGTATGGGAACTGTACCTCCCTTATTCACAGGACTTTGCAGAGTGTGGTGCAGACAGCCCAGCACATCTGTAGTTGTGAACTTACCATGATTTAGAACATTTACAAGGACAGGTGTGTTAAAAGGGCCTGTAGGATCACTGGGAACCCAAGCCATCCCAACCACAATCTATTCCAGTTGCTGCCACCCGGGAAGCGGTACCACAGTATAAAAGCCAGGACCAACAGGCTCCAGGACAGCTTCTTCCACCAGGCCATCAGACTGATGAACTCACGTTGATTTGAGTGTACGCTATATTACATTTACTGTTCTATTTATGAGAAATTATTATAAATTACTATGATTGTGCATTTAGATGGCGATGTAAAGAAAAGATTTTTACTCATGTATATGAAGGATGTAAGAAATAAAGTCAACTCAATTCAATTCAACTTAATTGCATACTAATCTTTGGTTTGCTTTGATTAAATACATGTTGTTCTGATCCTATTTTATCTCTAGGTGAAGATAATTCTCAGATGCAGTGTCAAATACTACCCATCTGAGCTTTTGTACCAGGAGTACCTCAGAAAGCACTGACCTGGGTCTGCTTGGGTTGTTGTTAGGCTATGTTCCCTCTAAGGGGGGGGGGGGGGTGTGTGTGTGTGTGTGTGCGCGCATGCGCGCGCACACACATACACAAGCAAACGAAATTAATGTGCGCACAAAAGGTTAGTTACCTAAAATAATGTAGTAATTAATAATTATACTTATTGAAAGTAATGTTATACTAAATGTTTCTGTTAACTAGTTAGTCGGTTTTTCAAATACCACAATGCACATCACTAACTTAGGTCACCTCACCTTTCCAGTTTTGGTTTGTACAGCTGCATCACGGCAGCAGCCATCTTTGGCGGACAGTGTTCATATCGTAAACTTCGCATTTGGCGATGATTGTTAATGCCTTATGTCTAAAATATAATGATTTTCCAGCTGGAAATACTGTAATAGTTAGACAGTTTAATGATTTCAAATTTTCAGTGCAAGAAAAAATTAAATCCAAACTGATTTCAAACTTTGCTCAAATGGTGGCATTTGTACTTCAAAATGAACAGTTTTGCAACCTTGCACAGTTGATGGACATTGAGGGAACCTTTCTTGGCGTCTAGTGCAGACTGTGAGCGAGGTTTTAGCCTAATGAATCAACCCAAAAACAAGCTGAGAAACCGTTTAGGTGAATGTCATTTGGATATCTTAATGAGAATCAAAAGCTATCCATTGGATGGAAGTTCTATTAATCTAGATAAGAGTTTACAAAGAATGGGTAAATGCCAAAGACAGGAGAGAGAAAAAATAACTGAGTGACTTAAATATGTATGTTATTTTGTTGTTATTCTGTGCAGTTTTATGTCAAAATATTTTGTAAACCTACATAAACTGTGCCATGTGTGTATTCAGTGCGCACATACTTTTGTCACAGGAAACAAATTTGCACAACATAAGATTTTTGTGCACACTGACTACTAAAAATTAGAGGGAACATTGTGCCCAATAGTACTACAGGAGACTCTACCCACAAGAATTCTACATCTTCCGATCCTATGTCACCTCTTTCTAAGGATTTGATTTCATTTTTTACCAACAGAGCCACACAACCCCCTCTACCTAACCTTTTGATACAACATGTATCAACGGATGTTAAGCTCCAAACTATATTCTTCTTTCAGCCATGACTCAGTGATGCTCACAACTTCATACCTGCCAATTTCTAACTGCACTACAAGACCTACATTATTCCGTAAAATGCATGTAAAACACTCAATCCTGTAACCAAAAGCCTTAACAATTTTGTCGTCCTCCTACACTGCAACTGATCCCACTGACTGCAATTTTGCTATCATCAGCCTGTCCTTCCTGATAGTCTCACTACACATTACCTCTGCTTGTAAACCAACAGCCCTATCCACTGCCAAATTATTTTAAATCCTCCCTAATATCTCTAGCAAACTTACCCACAAGAATACTGGTTTCCCTTGGGTTACTCGTCCCTTTTGTACAGGCATACCTTCCACAGAAAAGATCCCAATGATGCAGAAATCTGAGCCCCTGTCCCATGCACCAGTTCCTCAGCCACACATTCATCTGCCAAATGCTCCCATTATTATCCTCACTTGTACATGGCACAGGCAGCAATCTAGAGATTGCTACTTATATGGTCCTTCCTTTCAACTTTCTACCTAGCTTCTAAACTCTCTCTTCAGGACCTCCTTTGCTACCCATGTCAAAGATGCCAATATGTACCAAGACTTCTGTCTGCTCACCCTCCCCCGTGGACTGATCCAAGATGCCGTCACACCTGTGAGGCAACATACTGTCTTGGTGTCTCTTTCATTCACAGAATTTCATGTCCACTCCTCTAACTCTGGAATCCCTACCACTACTATAGCCCTCTTTCCTCTTGTCCCTACAGCACCAACTCAGTGCTAGAGCCCCAGCTGCTCTGATGGGGGTCTCTGGCAGTGACATTTTCGTTAATCATTACCACAGTAACTTCTGTTTAAAATTTCACTGTAAACTTTGGTTTTAACATGTGGCTCATATGACCTACTTGTGACTGGTAAGTTTTGTTTTGAACAGCATAGACATATTTGAATTGAATTGACTTTATTACTTACATCCTTTGTATACATGAGTAAAAATCTTTGTTACGTCTCCATCTAAATGTGCAATATGCAATTTATAATAAACAGGACAGTCAATTAGCATAGAAATACAATTGTATCAATGTGAATTAATCAGTCTGATGGCCTGGTGGAAGATGATTTCCCAGAGCCTATTGGTTTTGGCTTTTATGTTGCAGTACCGTTTCCCAGATGGTAGCAGCTACAACAGTTTGTGGTTGGGGTGACTTGAGTCCCCAATGATCCTTTGGGCCCTTTTCACACACCTTTCACTGTAAATGTCCTGAACAGTGGGAGTACACATCTACAGATGCACCGGACTGTCCGCATTACTCTCTGCAGAGTCCAGCAACTGAGCTATTCTACATGTATAATTTTATAGTTCTTTGATTCAGGTCAACAAAAAACGGAAAGGTGATGGTGATCACGATAGGGGTAAGACATGGGAATGTCCTAAGGGGTATGTTTTTGTTTGCAGACAGCCTGGCCACTGGGCCAAAGCAACTTTGATAAGTTTCTGCTTCCACCAACACCAGCACCATAGACTATGTAGTTTACTTTAAGTAACCCATTTCTCAATGGTACTTAAGATCCTGTACTATTTTGATTGCCTGTTGTAAAATGTTACCTGGTGGAAGTCTGTATGTTATTTTCTTCGGTTTTTCCAAAGCTACCTTCCCTCCTGTTCTGCTCAACCTGAACAAAAGTCTGCACCCTTGCAGCTGGTGCTGCTGTAAGCACTTACACTGAATTTTGTTATGCAGATGACAATGGACAATTGTGGGCTATGACCAACTACATCAGTTTTTCACCTCTTCGGAAATCTGATAAAACACTGAATTAACGACCAACATTTTCCTACTTTTCAGTTACTTACAACAATTATTGTAAAAAAAATTCTGCAGCTCAAACTAATGGGAATCATGAAATAGCAAGAGGGAACAAAAGAGCTGACACCTTATGTAAGGCAACGCAGAGCATATATTTATGGCCATGTAGTACTCCAGTGTGATCAAGTTGCCAATACTTCCTAAATTCTTTAATGAACTAGTACAATTACAGCATGATGCATCAGTAGCTGAACAGATAGCCTAAAGCACACTATGTGCAAGACTACAACGATGATGGGTATAATTGAAAATGAGAGATTTTCAACCTTAGCAAGCAAAATATCAGTAACTGTATGATTTGCCAGAGACAACCCTGAAAGACATTCCCCGTATTTGCGCTGTTGGGCCCTCCCCTAGGAGGTTATTTGTGCATCTCCAATGGACTTTATGCAGTTACCTAAATGTATGGGTTGTGATTATGTTCTTGCTATTGTGTATGTTATCTCCATGGGTCGAAGCTTATCAAACTCATAGAAATGATGTTGTAACTTAGTAAATCCCTGATTACCAGATCTTATTGCCAGGTTTGAGATCCTTGAGAAAATCTCAAGTGATAACCGATAAAAGAACTGCCTGGAAGGATAGTCTGTGCATCTGTTTTGTGGTGAACTACCTCATGACACTAACACTCCTGTTGGAATCAACTTTTTTTTTTAAAAAAAGATACTGTTAATAAGATATAATTTTAAAGAAACTCATGTATTTTTCACACTCACTGGTAGAAAGCAGCATAGTAGCTAAACTAACAGTTTATCACCTTTCTCATTTTTCATTAGTTAAGTATTAGCACATTACCCACCTGACGTAATTGTTTTATTTTATGTAGCCTATTAACTAATTTATTTTGAAGGAATTTTCTTTAACTTATCTACAGATGGTGACAAGAGGGAGTACAGGAGAACAGAGTAGTGTCGCAGCAACAACCTGGCACTCAACATCAGTAAGATGAAAGAGCTGATTGTGGACTTCAGGAAGGGTAAGATGAAGGAACACATACCAATCCTCAGAGGAATCAGAAGTGGACAGAGTGAGCAGCTTCAAGTTCCTGGGTGTCAAGATCTCTGAGGACCTAACTTGGTCCCAACATATCGATGCAGTTATAAAGAAAGCAAGACAACTACTATACTTCATTAGGACTTTGAAGAGATTTGGTATGTCTACAAATACATTAAAAAACTTCTAAGATGTACCATGGAGAGCATTCTGACAGGCTGCATCACTGTCTGGTATGGGGGGGTGGGGGGGGGCTTCTAAACAGGACTGAAAAAAGTTGCAGAGGGTTGTAAATTTAGTTGGCTCCATCTTGGGTACTAGCCTACAAAGTACCCAGGACATCTTCAAGGAGTGGTGTCTCAGAAAGGCAGCGTCCATTATTAAGGACCTACAGCACCCACGGCATGCCCTTTTCTCACTTACACCCGTTAGCATTAATTCCCTTCTTAGCATTGTTTCTCAGCTCTTTAGTTTGCTTAGCATTTGTATGTTTGTACTCTAAAACAAACTTAAATCTTGAATTAAAAGTGCTTGTCATTTTTGACTCCCAAAAGAACCCTAAGGATCAAAAACTAAACAGAGATCGAACACTCCTAACACTATCTTAGTTATGAATATGCGCTGTATACTAAACAGTCAAGTTGTTGGGTGTGCTCCAGGCGTTTTATACATTCAGAAGGTGGCTGCCAGTATGTTTATGCCCTGAATCATAGTGAGTTAAATTCTGTTTTACTTTAATAACTAAACTAGAACTGTAAAGAGGGCACAGGTCTGTACTGCCCATAGGAATAAATCTTGCTAATGCAACTGTCGGTATCAACCAACATACCGCGATTGCATAACTCTGCCCCCCCCACACTGAAGCTCCTTCATGAGATTATGGGTGAATTATGCTACTGTAACCATCAAGGGACTGAACCAGACTTAGTAACACTACGAGCAATTTCTAAACTACTGGTGACCCTCCAAATCCTGTAAGTAATGATCTTTCAAGAATCACCAGATCCTGCAGTGGCTCCAGAGGTCTGGAAAATTACAAACGTCCTCTACTCTTTAAGAATGGAGGGAGGTAGAGGAAAGGAAATTATAGGCCATTTGGCTTGACATCAGTGGTTAAGATGTCCATCATTACGGAACAAGTTTTGGGATACTTGGGAGCACATGATAAAACAAGCCAAAGTCAGCATAGTTTCCTGAAGGGGAAATCTTGCCTTACAGATCTGTTGGAATTATTTGAGGAAATAACATGCAAGATAGCCAAAGGTGAGTCAAGAGATTTTGTTTATGTGAATTTTCAGGCGGCTTTTAACAAGGTGCCACTCAAGATAAGAGCCCACGGAACCACAAGAAAGATCCTAGAATGGATAGAAGATAGACTGACTGGCAAGAGGCAAAGAATGGGTATAAAGGGGGCCTTTTCTGGTTGGCTGCCAGTGAGTAGCAGTATTCCACAGGGTTTGGTGTTGGGGAGATTTCTTTTTAGGTTATATGTCAATGCTTTGGATGACGGAATTGATGGTTTTGAGGCCAAGTTTGCGGACAATACGAAGATAGGTGGAAGGGCAAGTAATGTTGAGGAAGCACGGAGTCTCCAGGACTTGGATAGATTGGGAGAATGGGCAAAGTGGTGGCAGATGGAATATAGTTTAGGGAAGTATATGGTCATGCACATTGGCAGACATAATAAAAGTGTAAGCTATTTTCTAAACCAGTAGAAAATATATTTAAAAAATCAAATGTGCAAAAGGACCTGGGAGTCCTCGTGTAGGATTCCCCAAAAGTTAACTTGCAGATGAGCCAGTGGTAAGGAAGGTAAATGCAATGTTAACAGTCATTTCAACAGGACTAGAATATAAGAGCAAGGATGTAATGCTAAGACTTCATAAGGCATTGGTCATACCACACTTTTAAGTATTGCAAGCAGTTTTTGGCCTCTTATCTAAGAAATGATGTGCTGGCATTGGAGAGGGTCCAGAGAAGGTTCACAACAATGATTCTGGAAATGAAAGGATTAACGTGTGTGGAGTGTTTGATAGCTCGGGCCTGTAATCACTGGAGTTTAGAAGAGTGAGGCGTGTGGCCAAGTGGTTAAGGCATCAGTCTAGTGACCTGAAGGTCGCTAGTTCAAGCCTTAGCTGAGGCTGCGTGTGTCCTTGAGCAAGGCACTTAACCACACATTGCTGTAAACCACATGACCAAGATGATGGCGCGACGCAGTTTGCATCGGCCACTCCGGAGCTGATATCTGTTATTTGTTAAGCAGGGTGCCGTGCACAATCCTAACTGGGTAGACGTGGGAGCACGGAGGAACATCTGGAAATCTCCAGGAGGGCCTTCTTCATTGCTGCTGCTGTTGTGAGGTCTGGGTCTCTGCTGAGTAGAACAGACCCCCAGTCCTCAGGGTCGCGTTGCTGGTGGCGAGGGCGTCGTAGTGCGCTCAGCAGAGGATGGTGCTCAGAGAGGCTGTGCCGGAGGGGATGGTTAGAGGCTCGGAGGTTCGACAGACCCGGAGTCCGCTGCGATCGCGGCGCTTTGACCGTGTGCTGCGTCTGCGAGGCCGAGTCCGGCCATGGAAGTCCATAGCGGGGGTATTCCCTTCTGCCACCTGCGTGGGATGACGAGTCTATCGGGACCTTGAGGACTTGTGGAAACCGTGTGGTGGTTTCTTTCGAACTTATAGTCTTTTATCATCTTTGGACTATTTTCACTGTGCCCGTGGTCTGTTTTTTTTAAATCAATTATGGCATATATGTCAAACTCAAGGCCCGCGGGCCAAATCCGGCCCGCGGTGGAATTATCTTTGGCCCGCGAGATAATATCTAATTACTATTAAAGCTGGCCCCAGTAATCGAAGCGCGTATGATATGGCTAATGCTGAGTTTATTCAGGTACCAGGTTTTCAGGGTTTTTAGTGTTTATTTGGCAGTCTTCTTCATAAGAAACGGAATTTGTAAAGTGAAACACTTTGTAGTTATAGCAGAGACTGAGACACATGAGAGCAGGCTGAAAAAACGGAGGCAACGAAAGCTGCGTTCGCACGCGTCCGACTGATCCGGCCCGCATGAATCTGCATTTTGCTCAATCCGGCCCATGACCTAAAATGAGTTTGACACCCCTGAATTACGGTATTGTCTGTGCTGTTGTAACTATATGTTAACTATATGTAACTATGTGGTTTTGGTAGGTCTTGTAGCTTTAGTTTTTGGTTTGTTGGGTGGTAGAGTTGGTTTCTTGACTTGGTGTGTCTGGGTAGTCTTGTTTTGTCTGGTGGATTTGGAGCTCCTTTCCGGGGACACGCTAAGATGGTAGTGCAATATTAATACGCAGCAGCCTCTCCGGACTCTGGATTTGGGGATTACCAAACGTTACGTGGATTTTCTGGTGTAGTCTGTTTTGTTGTGTGCTTTTGTGATATCATTCTGGAGAACGTTGTCTCATTTTTTTTAAAACTGCATTGCATTTGTGGTTTCTAAATGATAATAAACTGAAACTGAACTGAACTTTGCAACGACACCGGTGCCAAGCTCTACGAGTCCTAATGCCCTTCCCTTGGACAACATCGGTGGCGTGGAGAGGGGAGACTTGCAGCATGGCCAACTGCAAGTTTTCCATACAACCTTTCCCAGGCCTCAGTCATCATTGAAAATCAATGGACAGCCGAAGAAGAATGACCTCACTGAAAGATCCTTCTTAGAATGATTTGTTAGTTTTTGGTCCATTTGGATAGCTGCCTGGTATACATATCCTGGGTATACAGAGTACTTGTGGATGGTTCTTTCTCCCTCCTTTATTTAAGGCAAGTGGTGCATGAAATGTATGCTCCGCTCACTCATTTAACAAAGCAATGTTTGTAATTTCCGTAACATGGGGAACATGAATATTTGGTCAAATGTTTGCAAATAAATGATTAATATACTTATTCACAGTCAGTGCTTTATGTCACACTTGCTGGACCTGCAAACCTGATTCGACATTACAAATGGCAGCATGGCTCTTTGCTTCTTTGAATAGAGTTTCAACAGGTTTCTCGCCACAGACGCACACCTGGGCAAACAACGTCACAATTAACAATTCCTCTTTGACTCACTCACTTCCACCAATCCAAAGGTGTAGTGAGAGGATCCTGCATGCCATCTTCCAGGTGAGAGACATGAAAACAGTTATTTTCCAGCCCTAATCAGAACCATTCTATTCCTCTTTTTCTGGTTCACTACTGACTCAAATGATCTGGGTACTACATTTCTATATAGTTGACTTGTACATAGAAGTCAAATCATTTATCATCTTTACACCCAATTTCAACCCTGCTCTCACATTCACATAGTCCAAAGTCAAGATTCTTCCCTTTCTTGACGGGCAATGGATTAGTGCCCAATGTTGATTTTAAGCCCACATAGTTCCTCAATTGACATGATAACATAGCAATGTATTGTTCCATCTCCACCAACCATATTCTTCTCACGGCATCTTTCCATAAAAAAGACACATAGTGCAACATCCGCTTTTTCACCTTTTCTCTGCCCACTAAAGAGCCAGACACTACTATCGGATGAAAGAAAGGTGACAACTTTGCAGAACAGAGTTTACAAATTCCATTTACCTATCCCTTAAATTCTCCATCCCACTGGGACCTGTCTAAACTTTTATACTATCCTAATATATAATTATAGGAAACACCTATAATTCACTTTTATGTCACGGAAACTGCAATCCAAAATCTTGTACGGCCATTTCTTTCCAACGTGGCCAGCTCTAATGGAAGTCTATTGGCCTAAACCTTTAACTTTTACATTTGAGGCACAATGAACAGCCACTGATTCAAAAAAGGGAACATCAATTCACTTTCCATAGAAGCACCTTAACCTGCAAGTAATTCCTGCATTTTCTGTTTTTATGTCTCCTCTCTTTATTCAGTTTTGAATTCTAATTCCCTTACCAACTTTTACAAGATCGTATGTCATTAATAACACAAATATGGGATTGATATTTTCAGATGGAAGTCATATAATTGATGCTCAAATTATAAAAAGATACAGTCTTGCCTGGAACTTGTAATCTTACAAGAAGACATTGAAACTCCCAAGCTTGAGTAGGGTTGTGCTTTCCATACGACTTTTTCCCACAAATTAAATGCTCACTGCATCTAGAAGTCCTCCTATCTACAGTTATAGGCACTTTGTCTGGATGATCATTAGGCTTTTCCTCTTATAATTATCATTAAAGAGAAAATTAGAAAATTTATTGGGTGCTCCATTGTTTTTCCAACTGATTTCCAACAATTCTTCTGCTCTGCAACCCTCTCTTCTACTCACTGCATCTTTTACTTCCATCAGAGAAGCATGCAGAGAAGAGGCCTTTGTGCAAACAGCACCTTCAGTAAAAGAATCTATTTGCTGGGATGTCACTGGATTGAGGATCATGCTGAAAGAAATAGTGTCTCCCAGTGGAGTGAAAAATCTGCCCAAAATTTTAAGGCATAAATGGTAGGTATATGAGGAACTATAGGTGTAAGAAATTTTCGTTAATGATTTATTTTGATTACCACTGATTCCAAATAGAAAATGGAATAATGATCAGATTGGATCCCAAAACTGAAAGTCTGCCAGCTGGTGGGTTTATATGCACAGCAATCCGGTATGAATAACAGACTTTTTAAGAATGATGTTAGTTGGTGAAGGTCAGATAGGAAGATGTCTTTGAGAGACTTAACATACCTTAAACTCATCTCATAGATGCAAACAGTATTCACAAATGCTAGACAAGAAATGAGGCACCATTATCACCTGCTTCAGCTAAACTATGGATTCTTGTGAAATCAATTTTGCTGGGAGATACAATAAAATGCATTTCTTTGCTGAACACATCAGTGCATAAAAATGCAAAGGTAAGGCTTGTAACATATTATTCATTAGTGAAATAAAAATAGAAGCGAACCAGATTTGAAAAAGGGTCTCATGAATTCCCGGCATATACAACGAATAAACTCTTCTTAGGCTTTCCAGCTGGAAACCAGATTTGTTAACTCCTGACTGCCAAGACTCTCACTGGAAGATGAATTTGGTTAGGGGATTATACTCGGGTAAAATGCTGGCTGAGATTATTTAGGTTTGTAACTGGAACATGCCCACTTTGATTAAAGTATCAGAAAGCATCCATTATAGTTGTAACTGATTATTTAATTTAAACTTCAAATCAGTACAAGCTAAAAGGTGCCCTGAAGCTGGATTCCCATCTTGGAAACGTCCAATACTTACTTTAAACAATGCAGAGGACCAGGTGAAACACGAGCCACCCGACCCACACGGGCTCCATTTATTGCGCTGAGATGAACTTCTGGGATATAGAATGTAACAGATGATGATTGCAGTCTAGTTTTCACCACTTCCAGAGGACACGTTAAAATGGCTCCAACTGTACCCCCGCAGCTGCCAAAAGAGAGAGAAAAAAAAAAGTTACAGTACTGTGAAGGCTTAGGCATGCTAGATTTATCATATGAATTTTGTTTCAAACGTTCATTTTTGTTTTCTGCATTAGTGTTCCAGTAAAAGAGAGCAAACTTTAGAATTCCAAATATTAATTCCCCCCCCCAAAAAATGTTATAGAATAATTTTTGTATTTTGTTAAAGGAAGTAACAAATTGAGTAATGGACCACTTTTCAAATAAAAAACACTTAATTACTTTGTAGGTATACAGCACAGTGCATAATTAAACAAAGATAACAAATAGGATGCCAATGATCAATAACTTAAAGAGCTGAACGACTAAACCGATCAACTGAAACAGAAATGTGTGTAGAAGGAATCAAAATGGGTGAAGGACAATCAAACTAAAAGGTGAGGGTGTAGCAGATGTGACAGTTTAACCTTCATATCAATTTTTACACCACGACTAGAGTGCTATTTCAGTTTATTTTTAAAAGTTTTTGTTTTTTCATGCTTTACAATTTTCCCTGTTTCTTGGACTCTTCTGTGAAATAAGGAGTATGTGATTCACAAATAAAAATTCTCAATTAAGTTGACTGAAATCTATGCTTGTAATGCTCATTTGTGTGAGGGCTGAATACTTTTTCAAGGCACTATATCAGTGCCTTTATGATGCTGACGTAAAACAGGGAAATCCTACTGTCAACTCTTGGATTTTAATAGTTTTCCACTGTAAACTTTGCAGAGATATGCAGCAACACCCAGATTAATCAAACAGCCTACTCCTGGACTCTGGCTGGACATGTACCAGAAAGATTAAATCAAAGAGTTGTCTAAATAAAAAAGTTCATATGCTGAATTTAGCATAATCAGTTTCATGAAAGATTCTTACTTATAAGATTATTTGGAATCACCTTTGTTTTCAGCAGTTGCCTAAGGTAAAAGGCAAAACTTGCTTGCATTCCAGTTTTGTAGCTTCTGGAGGTGATTAATGAGAGGAATATCAGAACTCAACTCTTCTACAGATGGGGATGGAAGTAGGTGACAGGGTAATGCAGTGATATGAGATGCGTTTTTGCGTGCTCCCAATGCATGGCAAAAGTTATCCATCCCATTCCAAATATTCTTCTGATAAAGGCCCAATGGATCCAAGAAGCAGTAGAATGCTACATTTTTTCAAGGATACTTTGCGCAGATCCCTGAATCATTTTCAAGGAATAGAAAGGAGTCTGGAATGTTTTGGAATATAAAATAGGAATGACTGATGTTAGATTTTAGGCAGACCACGCCATTTACAACTAAGTATAACTAGGTTCTGAATACTGTCAATGTTGGCAAAGGAGAGGAACATCTAATGTCATCTGCAGAACAAAATGTCTCATGCAAATGTTAAAAAAAGTTTGCCTATGCATCATCCACATAAAAGTCGAAGGGCATAATGTTATCTGCCCCGTTATTTTTAGCAGAAACAGCAGTGTTTTCTCCTGCAGAGGCACTGATTCCTAAGATTATGCAGCACAAAAACAGGCCTAGCTCATTTGTGCCAGCCAAGTTGTCTACTTGAGCTTGTTGCATTTTCCTGTGTTTGGTCAACATCACTCTATCTATATACGTATCTGTCTAAATGTCATCTTAATGTTGTATTGGATGCCAACCTCCTACTTCTCTGGCAGCTCATTTCATATATCAACCTCCTGTGTGAAAAAGTTGCCCCATGGACATCTCTAAAATATTTTCCCTCTCAAGTTAAACCTACAGCCTCTACATAAGGTTTAGAAAATTTGGCGTTGATTTCAATTTGTTTTTTTAAAAACTATTTAAAACATGATTAATGGTTTAGTATTGAATATCACTCAAATTTGACACATTTCCAAAACACATTATTTCACTAAAACTGTTTCATTTAGGCCAGATCAATTGAATTTCCCTTCCCTTTTCTTTAAAATTTTTTATTTTCCCAATATCCTCCCCTTAAAAAGGTTTTGACTTGAAACGTCCACTGTCCATTTCACTCCAAAAATGCTGCCTTTTGTGAACTTCAGCATTTTATGAGCATGTTATTCAAGGTTTCCAGCATCTGCCGGTGATTGTGATCCCTTTCATGCCTCCTCCCATGAAACACAGATAGCTAGAATGCACAGAAAAAAGCGCTACAGCTTACTCTGATAATATCACTAGGGTAGGATTGCTCGAGGATAGAAGAGGAAATGTGCCTAGAGTCAGAGGTGGTAGGGGAAATCCTTAATGAATACTTTGCTTCAATAATCACCAGTGAGAGAGACCTTCACATTTGTGAGGTCAGTGTATAAAACAGGTTGATTGGTATGTTAGAACACATTGATGTCAAGAAAGGACGTGCTAGAACTTTTGAAAAATATCTGGATAGGTTATACCCCAGACCACCATGGGGAGCAAGGGAAGAGGATTTCTGCATCTTTGGCAATGATCTTTGCATCCCCCCCAGGCCATAGGAGTATAGCAGATGATCGGAGGGTGGCAAATGTTATTCCTTTGTTCAAGAAAGGGAGTAGATATAACTCTGGGAATTACCAACCAGCATGTCTTATTTCAATGGTGGGCAAATCATTCCAGTGGAAAGGCAGGTTTGTAAGTTTGCATATGACACCTTGGCTGGTGGAGCTGTGGACAGTGTAGAGGTTATTTGAAATTATAACAGAACATTGACAGGATGCAGTGATAGGCTGAGAAGTGGCACTTGGAGTTCAATCCTGAGAAATGCGAAGTGATTCAAGGTTATTGGTAGGAATTTTAGCAGTGTGATGGAAGAGGGATCTTGGCATTCAGGTCCACAAATCCCTCAAAGTTGCCACTCAAGCTGATAGGCTTGTTAAGAAGGCATACATTGTACTGGCCTTCATTAGTCAGGGGATCAGAGTTCAAGAGCTGCAAAGTAAATGTTGCAGTCCATAAAATCCTGGTTAGACCACACTTAGAATATTGTGTACAGTTCTGGTCTCATTTTAAGAAAGATATGGAAGCTTTAGAAAGAGGGTGCAGAGGAAATTTACCAGGATGCTATTTGATTTAGAGAGCATGTCTTATGAGGACAGGTTGAGCAAGCTAGGGGTTTCCCCTTTGCAGCAAAGTAGGATGAGAGGTGACTTGATAGAGGTGTACAAGACAGTTGAGTAGATAGCTTGAGACATTTTCCCAAGGTGAAAATGGCTAAAAAGAAAGGGCATAACATTGAGATGATTGGAAGAAAGTATGGGGAGGGATGTCAGAAACAAGTTTTCTTTTTTTTTTAAAAAAAGTGCTGGGTGTGTGGAATGTGCTGCCAGGAGCAGTGGTAGAGGCAGATACAGTAGGGACATTTAAGAAACTCTTAGATAGGGTCATGAATAAAAGAAAATTGGAAGGAGAGAAGGATTCGATTGATCTTAGAATAGGCTGAACATCATGGGCCGAAGGGCCTGTACTGCACTGTTATCTTCTATGGTTACTAGTATAGTATATACCCCAATGTCTAGAGCAGTCTTTCTCAACTTTCATGCCCTGGAGGAAACCTTGAAATAATTTTCAGGTCTCAGGGGACCTCTGTATAAAAATTATTATGTCTACAGATCACAGTACGTTAGCGTGATCGGTAAGTTGAAGATATAGCAATCCAAAAGTAATTGCCAATGCTGTTTTGAGTAGAGAATGAATTTTTAAGCCAACCTTTCTTTCTTGAAAACAGGTAGCTCAGCTTACCTTTCTTGAAATAAATCTTTTCCTTTCACAAATTTGGAAAAACTCATAAGGCAAACATAATAAATTTCTGTTAAATAACTGGCTTAAGCGAAAATGGGAATTAATCTTTCTAAAGGTAGGCTTGGTAGATTTAATTGAAATAAAGATTGCAAAATAATTTTAATTAATGCTATTTACAGCATGAAAATTTATTGACAATGTTAAATAGTAAAGTTACTAAAAATCATAAGCCAAAGCAATACAAATGAAAATACAGCCCAAGACACAATTTTATACAAAACTTTGAAAAAAACATTTCCTTACAAAATGTAATGGTCAGGCTGAAATATAGGCCTAGCATTTGAAACCTGTGTTTGTTTTTTTTACTGCACAAATACTCATTTTTGGATCAAACTTGAGATAAGCACACACAGATTTCACTTTCAACTGAAATGAGATGATCTTTATCCTTGCTCTTGATGCTTGTTAAACAAGAAAAAGCTTGCTCACATACGCAAGAAGTTGAAAACTACGGCAAAATGTTACTTGCTTTCCTATGAATGACAGGATACTCTTCATTCACAGAAATTTAGAACCTGTCTCCTCAGTAAATCTCATCTTGAAGGCATTATCAGACTACAGCTCACAAAGTTCTTCTTCTCCTCCTCTCAAAGTCAAGTTCTCAGGCAGAGCAGAAGATTCAGAGAAAGGGTCCCACGCCCACACAGATACGAATTGAAAGGGAGGAACAACTACTGTTCAATGCTGTTCTGCAGTTCTTCCAGGTAGCTTTCAGTAAGACTCAAGACTTTCTGGTCCTTCTTCACTCTCAAGCCCAAACAACAGTGGAAACATTTCAAGATTTCCTTTTGCAACATGATTTTTTCAAAGATTCAGTTTACTTTTAAATCCAAGGATTTTGTCACTTGAAGTCAAAACATTTTGTCCAGGGCCTTACAGAGACTAGTTCAACTGGTTCACATGATGAAAAATGTCTGCTAAGTAGGTTAGTTTCTGCAGCTATTCTTCATCTTCAATGAAGAGGGGACTCTATAGTTAGGGGGTCAGACAGGTGATTCAGTGGACGCAGGAAAGAAACGCGGATGGTAGTTTACCCACTAACATGCGAAGGTGAACAGCCAGAGGTCTTGGTACATATTGGTACTAATGACATAGGTAGGAAAAGGGAGGAGGTCCTGAAAACAGACTACAGGAAGTTAGGAAGGAAGTTGAGAAGCAGGACCTCAAAAGGTAGTAATCTCGGGATTACTGCCTGTGCCACGCATGCAGTGCCATGAGAATAAATGCATGGCTGAGGGATTGGAGCAGGGGGCAAGGGATTCAGATTTCAGGATCATTGGGACCTCTTTTGGGACAGGCGTGACCTGTAGAAAAAGGATGGGTTGCACTTGAATCCAAAGGGGACCAATATCTTGGCAGGGAGGTTTGCTAAGGCTATTGGAGAGAGTTTAAACTAGAATTGCTGGACTGAAACCAAACTGAAGAAACTGCAGAATTGGCTCACAAATAGAGAAAGTTTGGAGACAGTGCAGGACGAAGATAGGCAGGTAATAGAGAAGGGATACACTCAGATTGATGGTTGGAGATGTGTCTATTTTAAACGCAAGAAACATCATGAACAACGCAGTTGAGTTTAGAGCGTAAATCAGCACTTGGAGCTATGGTGTTGTTGCCATTACGAAGACTTGGATGGCTCAGGGGCAGGAACGGTCACTTAGAGTGCCAGGCTTTAGATGTTTCAGAAAGGATAGGGAGGAAGGCAAAAGAAGTGGGGGCAAGGCACTGCTGATCAGCTTTAGTGTCATGGCTGCAGAAAAGGAGGAAGTCATGGAGGGATTGTCTACTGAGTCTCTGTGGGTGGAAGTTAGAAACAGGAAGGGTCAATAACTCTACTGGGTGCTTTTAAAAAAAAAATAGACCACCCAATAGTATCAGGGATGTCGAGGAGCAGAGAGGGAGACAGATTCTGGAAAGGTGTGACAATAGCAGGGTTGTCATGGTGGGAGATTTTAATTTCCTAAATATTGATTGGCATCTCCCTAAAGCAAGGGGTTAAGATGGAGTGGAGTTTGTTAGGCGTGTTCAGGAAGGTTTCCTGAAACAACATGTAGATAAGCCTACAAGAGAAGAGGCTATACTTGATCTGATATTGGGAAATAAACCTAGTCAGGTGTCGGGTCTCTCAGTGGGAGAGCATTTTGGGGATAGTGATCCATATTCTATCTCCTTTATCACAGCATTGGAGAGGGATAGGAACAGACAAATTAGGAAAGCATTTAATTGAAGGGGAAATGTGAAGTCATCAGGCAGGAACTTGGAAGCATAAGTTGAGAACAGGGAAATGTACAGCAGAAATGTGACCAATGTTCAGGGGATATTTACATGGCATTCTGCAGAGATATGTTCCAATGATACAGGAAAAGGACAGTAAAGTACAGGAACTGTGGTGTACAAAGGCTGTTGAAAATCTAGTCAAGAAGAAAAGCTTACAAAAGGTTCCAAAAACTAGGTAATGATAGATCTAAAAGGTTATAAAGGTAGCAGGATGGAGCTTAAGAAAAATATGTATTTAAACGAAATACATAACAAATTAGAGCACAAATTATCAATACCACTATACAGTATAGATGAATTCCGTTTACACTGCTGGGTTGTTTTGATTGACTGTAATTCAACAAAATTAGTGTAAACAATGGACTGCCTTCATACAATGCTATCAATGATTGCTTCCTCCAAATCTTCATTTTCATTGTAACATTCAAGATGATTGTCATACCTCCATATTCTTTGTGGTTCTTAACTTGTAGTCAAACCATTTCATAGTGTCTCTCCTGGCTGTTTCTGGCATCTCTAAGGCTGAAAGGTTGAAACTAAAGCGAGCAAAATAGTTCTGAATTGTCTTACTGTTTATTTCTCACCATCAGTGACAAAAATCACTGCATTATGAACATAATCACTTGCAAATGACAGTATTTAAAAGCTGTTTGCTCTAAGCATGGTGCAGTGTCACCCAAGTCCACGCATCTGAAGCTAGTTAAAAACTGTCTGGCAACAGGTTCCTACCCAAATTAACTAGCACAGTGCCCCCCAAATAAACGGAGGGAATCCCAGCTATCTTCTCAATTTGTTTTGTTCTTTAAGAGTTGTCCCGAATAAATGACTGCCCTGATTAACCAATGACCCAATTAACCAGAGTCCATCGTACTTCCAAGCTGGGATTGTGCGTAAGCTGCATGTGCTGTTCTCTTTTCTGTTCTGTTTGCTCACCTTGACTTCCATGGTAATGGACAAAGGAAGTATTGTCAGTGCAACTTAGGCAAATAATTGCAATGGATTTCATAGAGGAGCTGCAATACATTCATGATATGCTGGTGGAGGAGGGAATAAATACTTTGGGTTATAAATGGAGGCTGCTTAATGTGGTTTCTGCGGGATAACATGCTCATCATGCCCAACATCTTCTTGCATCTGCTACAAATAGATTGGGGATAATAGACACACAACCTATAAAAGATCCAGACAGACTGCCAGCTGTCTCGTCAGGACTGGACCAGCTTTGTGGTGGACACAGAAGACCAGACCAAGAGTCCTTTTATTCCTCGTGTTACTTTCTATACTTTGTCCAGGTTTAGTACAACACTGAGCATAAATTCATCAGCGAAGCAACGACAGTCGATTTCACTGCCATATATGAATTGATGTCATGTGACTTCAAGGGGTATGCAAACATTGAGAATTTCAAGAGCTGCTGCATCCTGTCTATATAATGCCATACTACCACCTCTGTTGGGACTGACCTGTAAGTGGAACAAACAGAACCAAGGACTGTGCTGGAACAGACTGGCACATTATATGCAAGGTTTGTGTTTGTGTGTACAGTACATGTCAAGCTCTTGCTTGAATAGTCAGTAGGATGAATGTCCTATCACCAGATGTTTGTAAAAAGGACATTTGCAAGATTAACTGCACTACCACTGGCTTTGCCTTGTCCAAATTTGTTGCTTTCGTCAACGCCAGGTGATCAGTTCCATTTTATCCTTTCTAGTGATTAAAGCTTTGCCTCCATGAATAAAATCTATTGCAATTGCACTGGGTGACTTTGGCTCTTTAGAAAGTTATTTAAAACTCTAAGTTATTTAAATTCCATTTAAAACTATGGAATTTTACTTTTTGACAATTAACAGTTTTGCATATTTTGCTGTATACTGTACATTCTTGACCACTTGAAAATAAAGACAAAAAACACAGCATCAAAATCTATGTGTGCTGCGAATCAGTCTGCATCCTGTCACCGTGCTACTGGTGGACTCAGCGTGGATTTCTGAAATGGAGTATAACCTTTGCACACAAGGTTCATGCAACAAAAACAAGCTATTGTGTGCACATGGAAATATAAATGGATTTTTAAATTTTCTACTTATGCTGTTAAAAGCTACAGTGCTAACTGAACTAAAAGCTGAACAGATTATGTGCAAACAACTCGGAACTTCTTTCAGCATGCTCAGTCTAAGCTATTGGAAACATTATTCCTGCCATTACAGCTCTATACAGTCAGGTTTCAAGAATGAAAACTATAATGTAACAACTATGATTTAATAGTGAACACCTGACACATCAGCTCTGGAAACACATTAGAGGTTACCGGACCAAATCAAAGAATTAAAACAGGACATTTTACAAGTTTAAAATAGCAACATTACGATTACTTTATTGGTGAAGGTAGAGGCTTTGGAAATCTACCTCAAATTGAATACTGAATAATAAGCTACATTAATAAAGATGAGTCAGAAAATGCAACTGTTCAAAAAGATAAAGGAAATAAAATGCAGCAGGATTTGTTTACGTGCAAACAAATGTATGGATACATGTGAAGAGGGAAGTTCAACATTGTTTTTAAAACTATCAACATCAGGTGGCAGACAGGCAAAGCACATATTCAAGATTGTTTAATGTCATTCCAGTACACACATGTAAAGGAAAATGAAATAATTGTAACTCCGGATCCAATGCAGTTCAATAAACCCCAGCACACAATTAGATTTTTAAAAAATGCAATAATTTTTTTAAAACACAATAAATATAAATACATTAGATACTTATATACATTGATTGATTGTATGTCCATGAAGTGATGCTAGGCACAGGAGTATCTGTACATAAGGTGACTGACAAGAAATTATAAAGTAGTGGTGATTGGGGCTGTGGAGAGGCAGTTAGTGGTGGGAGGTGTTGATTAGCCTTATTGCTTGGGGAGTGCAACTGTTTTGAGTCTGGTGGTCCTGGCATGAATGGACCATGATGGGAGTGGAACAACCAGTCCATGAGCATGATGGGTGGGATTCCTCATGATGTTACAGGCCCTCTTCTGTACACACGTCCTTGACAGCGGGTAGGCTGGTGCGAGTGATGCATTGGAGAGCTTTGACTACCTGTTGTAGAGCCTTCCTGTCCACCACATTGTAGTTTCCATACCATGAGGTGATGCAGGTTGTTAGGATGTGAGTATTGGTGTGCATTGTCGAGCTCCCTTCAGCCTCATCAGAAAGTAGAATTGGCGAGCTTTCCTGATGTGCAGGTGGTGTTCTGGGACCATGTGAGGTTGTGCAAAATGTACACTCCCAGGAGTTGAAATTGTTTGCAGTTTCCATTGCTGTGCTACCAAGGTGAAGAGGAGAGCAAGTAGTGAAAGCTCTCCTGAAGTCGATAACTATCTCCTTTGTCTTATTGACACAGAGACAGGCAAGGCACCAGACCTCGAGCTCTTCTACCTCCTCTCTCTGTGGGCCATCTCATTGTTGTGGATGATGAGCCCCACCATTGGACAACGTGATTGCTCATGTGTGAATAGTGTGTACGCAATGGGCTTAGCACGCAGCCCTGGGAAGCTCCTGTGTTGAAGATAATGGGGATGGAGGAGCGCTTGTGCATCGTGATTATCTGAGATCTGTTGGTTAGGAAATCCAATACACAGTTGCACAGTGATGTATTTAGACTGAGTTATAGGAGTAACAAGGCAACAGCAACTCAAATAACCACAACAGTGGTGTGCAGAAGAGCACCTCTGAATGAACTTGAGGATGGGCTGCAGCAGCATTAGAAACAGATTACTTGTAACTGTAAACCAAAGTTAACTACAAAAAGCACATTGAAAGATCACAAAGGCTTCTATAAACATACGATTGAAATAAACAATACAATTAGAGATACTCTGTAAAGTTAATAAATGTTGCATAGCATCAAGACATTCAATATTTTGTTAAAATTGAAAAAAATCCATTTCATTACAACTTTTGTTTGCCTAAGTGGTGCTCTCCAGCTTTAAATTAAAAATAAACCAAAAAAATGACCAAAGTCCAAATGCACAAAGTCAACCAGATAAAGCTGAAGCAAAATGTTTGATGTCACTTTACTCAATTTCAGAAAGGGACTGAAAGTTACAAATGGATTTGATGCAACAAGGCCAGTTAATGTTTGAAAGTTAAAGAATAACAGAAACGGAGTGCATGAAGGGACGTAGCTCAAATTAGAGACTATTGTAGTGGCTACAGCAGAGCAACAAAATACAAGACAAAACAAGTCGCAGTTTTAGCAAACTGATTAAGGCATCAGATTCCTTAAAGATCCATAATGACCAATTTTACTGTCAATTTCTTCATTGATATAGCATCAAGTTGCCAATTTTGAGATCGATATTAAACGAACAGAATAAAACATTGTTAGCAATCGAAACAAGCTTGTAGCACTAATAATCATTCATGCTAATCCACTTTTGAACAGAAAATTAACTGCCCTTTTTTCAGCTACTAATTATTGGAGAAATGAAGACAATTTTAATAATTTGTTGAAAAATACTATTTTTCTTTTCCCCTCAATATCTTGGAAGTCACCTACTAAGTCGTACATCTTGATCCTTCTACTGCTTATTTCCCTATTCTTCAATCTGATTGGTTTATAAGATACCCCATATCAGTTGCACTAAGATCCTGTATGCCAGTTCTTTTGCTGTACCATCTTCTGCTCTTCCAGCAATTTCACTGTTTGCCTGGACTTATTATTTTGGAAATTCAGAATATACCTTCAATATTTAAACATATTTTGAAACTACTATAATCCTTGTTAACCTTGCAACAAAAACCCAAAATGAGCTAGAAGCACAAATCCATCTTAAACCACTACAACCAGAACATGACTGGGAGCTAAACAGAAGAAATTCAGAAAGAAGTGCTAGAACACACATTCAATGGCTTAAAATTGGATGAAAATCCTATTGAATAGTAGTAATGTTGTTACTGATGGTAGGGAAGAGAAAGGGTTTGCGGCATTTATAATATGAGCAGGATAATATTTTCAAATGACATAAAACAGAACAGTTCAAATCATAATTTTTCTGAACAGTGCACACTGTACACTTGTAACTGTACACTGCACAGTGTAACCAAATGATGAAGGAACACTTTAAAGTATGGGTTCCCAACCTTCTTTTATGCCACGGTGCCTTACCATTAATCAAGAGGTCCCATGGAAACAATACATGTCATATTGTCAAGCTAAAATAGATCCTAAAACAAATGACTTAAATAACTACCGTAGATGTCGGATTATAAGCCACTACTTTTTTCCCACATTTTGAACAGCTTTGAACACTGCGGCCTTTACTACGGTGCGGCTAATGCATGATTTTTTTCATGCCGCCAAAAACATTTTGCCTCGTAACAGTAGACCAATAAAATTGATGAGTAGTTCACAGAAGTCCAATGAAATTGTACGATAAATCAAGCGCACTTTCACAATTAAATTATTGTAAATCAGTCATTTGTACTCACCCTCATCAACATGGAAAACACTCGAAGAAAAGCATTGTGCTGCCTTTATGGCAGTTATTTAGTTTATAATATTTTCGCTTAGTAATTCATTTTCTAGTTAAAGTTAGAAGTGTTTTAACTATATTTGTTTTCTGTACTACATCGCGGGATGCTATGACGTCACACCCGGTTTCGCCGCGTCTTGTGGGAAAAATACCAGTTTGCGATAAACGGGAAGGAGGGGGCGAGCACATTACGCGAGCGGCATTAGATCTGAGCGAACGCTACTTTTAAGTTAAAGGCGATCAATAACTTTTCCTGGTAGGCTGCAGTATATATATTTTTTACCAGTCGTTAGGAGATATTGGAATGTTGTTCAGTAAAAAAGTATACGCAACGTATATTTAAAAGTAGCCGCGTTACAGGCACAGTTCGAAAAAAAGCATTTGCAATATGTATTTGTTTATGTTACCATATGGATTTAATTAAAAGTTAAAAAATCCTCACGTGTAATATCTTTCTGTGTAAATATCTCATATTACAACGTGGGACACCTGCGGCCGAAAATCCGGTGCGGCCTAAAATCCGGTGAGGCCTGTACAAGTACAAAATTGATTTTCTTTCTAAAATTAGAGCCAGCGGCTTTTAATCAGGTGCTCTCTGTAGTCCGGAATCTACGGTATTCAAAATTTTTTTTTAAATGCAGTGGATTCCAGTTAATTGGGCCATTGGTTAATCGTGGCAGCCTCTTGCATGGGACAACTCTTAAGAACAAAAACTAATTGAGAAAATAGCCTGGATTTATTTTGTTTATTTTGGACACCACAATTGGCACAAGAGAATGCTGGTGAACAGTTTCCAACTAGCTTCAGTCACGTGCACTTTTGTGGCTGTTAGACACTACACCATTTCTAGAGCAAAGTTTTTATATAGCTTCAGTTACGTGCACTTGTGTTCAAAAAGCAGTAAGACAATTTAGAACCGTTTTGCTCACTGCAATTTCAAGCATTCAGGCTTGGAGATGCCAGAAATAGTCAGGACTGAAAATGAAATGACTTAACGACTTCAGCAAGTTAGGAACTATGAAGAATTTGAAGGAATTGACCATCATCTTGAATGCTAGAACGAAAATGAATATTTGGTGGTTGCAACAGTTTCTAACTAGCCTCAAACACGTGCTTTTATGTGGCTGATAGACACTACACAGTGCTTAGAGTGAACAGTTTTTAAATAGCATCAGTTGCATATGCTTGTGTTATTTTATTCATTTGGGTCGACTGATGCTGAATTAAAAAGGAGTGATTTTTGACACAATTTCATTCTGGAAGGCAGTCCATTATCTGCACTAATTTTGTTCATTTACAATATAAAAAACTTGGCAGCATACACTGGATGAATTCCTCTCGTGTAACTATTAGGAACTAATACAGTTTTATAGTACTATAGTAATATTGGTAGTGTTCTCATTTATTCTGTATTTCAATTACATACCCAATTTGTTACTTAGTTAAACATAGTTTGTCTTTATTATACTAGCTCCATGAAACTTTGGCTAATTAGGGCAGCCATTTAATTGAGCCAAAATGTACTGGCGTCCCAATGTGTCTGTTACCCAGAATCCACTATAACTCTATCGCTTAGGACAGAAGAAATTCGTAAGAGGTCTGTTGGATAGTAAGTCAACGGAAATTTAGGGAAAACCCAGGGAACCAAGAAATATATCAAAAACATGTAAATAACAACTTGGCCTCTGTTTAATTAATCCAACAGAATATTTGAAGCTGATCAAAAAACTATCAGCTTTCTCATTTGTATTTTCCTGAAGCTTATCTACAAATCCAACCAAAGTAGTTAATAACGTTTTTTCCTCAATCCTCATCCTTCACATCGTTATTCACAAGGCACTGACTCACACATTAAACCGTACAAATCTTACAGGCATTAGCAACTATTCCAAGAACCCAAAAGTAAGCCCGTGAACATGACACTGCAGAAAAAGATATGCCTGTAACTAATTTGATCTTTACACATGGTTCAAAACAAACCAAGTGATATCTTGGTTCCTTAAATATGTGCCATTCAATATAGTATTATGTATTGAATTGAATTAACTTCATTATTTATATTCCTCATATACATGAGTAAAAATCTTTACGTCTAAAATCTCTGTCTAAATGTGCAATTTATAGTAATTTGTAAATATAGTATGTACAATAGGATAGTCAATATAACACAGAAATACAACTGTTATTGGCATGAATTAATGAGTCTGATGGCCTGCTGGAAGAAGCTGTCCCGGAGTCTGTTGGTCCTGGCTTTTATGCTGCTGTACCATTTCCTGATGGTAGCAGCGGAACAGTTTGTGCTTGGGGTACAACACGCTGGAGGAAGTCAGCAGGTCGGGCAGCATCTGTGGAAACGAGCAGTCAAATTTTCGGGCAGAGACCATTCATCAGAATTGAAGAGGGAGGGGGCAGGGGCCCTATAAAGAAGGTGGGGAGAGGGTGGGAAGGAGAAGGCTGGTAGGTGCCAGGTGAAAAACCAATCAGAGGAAAGATCAAGGAGTGGTGGAGGGAAAGCAGGGAGGGGATAGGCAGGGAAGGTGAAGAAGGAATGCAAGGGGAAAGCACTATGGGTAGTAGAAGGCAGCAGAATCATCAGAGAGGTGATAGGCAGCTGGAGGAAGAGGCAGAGTGAAACTGGGATGGGGGAAGGGAGGGGGAGGGAATTACCGGAATTTGGAGAATTCAATGTTCATGCCAAGGGGCTGGAGACTACCCAGATGGTATATGAGGTGTTGCTCCTCCAACCTGAGTTTGGCCTCATGAACACTGAATTCTCCAACTTCCGGTAATTCCGCTAATTGGGTCACCAATGATCCTACGGGCCCTTTACATACCTGTCTTTATAAATGTCCTGAATAGGGGGAAATACACATCTGATCTCTTGGGATTTTCACAGTCTTTCCAGTTTACAAATGTTGGTGCAAAAAATAAAAACAACATCCAGTGAGTAGCAGTTCTATGGGAGTAAGGCCTTGTTAATGAGGGAGATCAAAGAATGGCTAGACTAGATCAAGCTGACAGATACTTAAATTATCATACATCTTTGAATGCACAACACATCAAACCTTGAAGTGAATGGGTTAAAACAGCAAGAGTCTGAAGACACACACTCAACATTGTAGCAACAGCTTTTTCCTGTACATCTCAGATTTCTGATCAGATAATGAACTCATTATACCACCTCACTATTTTTTCCTCTCTTTTTGGACTACTACTGTGGCGACCCACTTCCTAGCGCACTCGAACCAGCTCACAAAGCGGCGCACGGCAGCACTGAGGCAGGTCCCAAAGAGGGCACCAAGCCTGCTTCACCAGCAAGGGGAAAAGCCCACACGTGAGACGGGACTGTGAATATGTGCCCCCTATAGCATTCCCGCCCGGGGAGGGCGGGATCAGGAAGGCTTTAAAGTGAGGCCGCGAAGTTTGAATAAACCTCTTTTGTAACTGCAGCTCACCAACTCCGTGTCGTTATTGCAGTGCTGCGTGTAGCACACCGCTACAATTGGTGACCCAGATGGCCCAAACGATATTTGGACCGGAGATGAATGACGCCGCATCTGTTCATGCAGTTTCGTTGAAACTGCCAAGCTTCTGGACGCTGCAACCTCACCTATGGTTCCAGCAAGCAGAAGCCCAATTCCACATTCGGCAGATAACCTCAGATGCCACACGTTACTACTACATGGTGAGCTCCCTCGACCAGGAGACAGCCGCCCAGGTTGAGGAGTTCATACAGTCGCCCCCAGCGGACGGCAAATACACAGATTTCAAAGCCTCGCTCATAAGGACTTTCAGACTCTCACGGCACGAGCGAGCTGCCCGCTTACTGCACCAGGATGGTTTGGGGGACAGGCCACCGTCAGCTTTGATGAACGAGATGCTGTCCCTGGCCGGAGGTCATAAGCCCTGCCTCATGTTTGAGCAGGCATTCCTGGAGCAGCTGCCCGAGGACATACACCTGCTGCCGTCCGACGCGGATTTCAGCGACCCTCGGAAGGTGGTGGCCCGGGCAGACGTGCTGTGGAAAGCCAAGGAGAGTGGGGCATCCGTCGCACAGATCACCAGGCCGTGCTCCCAGCAGCAAACCAGACTAGGCCCGGCCACAGAGCCTGCTAACCCCAAAGGCAGGGGTGGGGAGACCAACGAACAATGGTGCTTCTACCACCAGCGGTGGGGCGCAGAAGCCCGCCGCTGTAGCCCGCCCTGCAAGTTCCCGGGAAACGTCAGGGCCAGCCGCCGCTGATGGCTACGGTGGCTGGCCATCGGGATAGCCTCCTGTATGTCTTGGACAAACAGTCGGGACGCCGCTTTTTGGTCGACACCGGTGCCGAGATCAGCGTCTTACCTCCGACAAGTTACGACACCCACAACAGAGAACTGGATCCCACCCTGAGGGCCGTGAACGGCAGCACAGTAAGGACCTACGGCACCCGTAAGGTGCGGCTACAGTTCAGGTCCAGCCGGTTCACGTAGGACTTCACACTGGCCGCCGTAGCCCAACCGCTCCTGGGAGCGGATTTTTTGCCAGCTCACAGCCTACTGGTCGACCTGCCCAGGAAGAGACTGGTCCACGCCAGTTGCTGGCCCCACACCTAGACTCCATCACGCTGTCCGACAACGACTTCACCAGAGTCCTGGCAGATTTCCCATCAGTTCTGGCACCGCAGTTCACGGCAGCCATGCCCAAACACGGCATACAGCACCATATCCCAACACAAGGACCACACCTCCACGCCCGTGCTCGAAGGCTTCCCCCGGACAAGCTCCGACTGGCGAAGGAGGAGTTCAAGAGGATAGAGAAATTGGGGATCATACAGCGGTCTGACAGCCCATGGGCCTCCCCCCTGCACATGGTGCCCAAAGCAACAGGGGGCTGGAGACCATGCGGCGATTACCGCAGGCTAAACGAGGCTACAACAGGGACCGCTACCCTGTGCCACACATTCAGGACTTTGCAGCAAACCTGCACAGCGCACGGATCTTCTCCAAGGTAGACCTCGTCCAGGGATACTATCAAATCCCGATGCATCCGGACGACGTCCCCAAAACAGCACTCATCACCCCTTTCGGCCTTTTCGAGTTCCTCCGCATGCCGTTTGGCCTGAAGAATGCCGCACAGACACTTCAGCGGATAATGGACACGGTGGGATGCGACCTGGACTTCGCTTTCATCTATTTGGTTAACATCCTCATAGCCAGCAGCAGTCATCAGGAGCATCTGTCCCACCTCCGTCAACTCTACGCCCGACTGAGTGAATACGGCCTGACAATCAACCCGGCCAAATTCCAGTTCGGGCTCGACACCATCGACTTCCTGGGCCACAGGATTACTAAAGACGGGGCAACCCCTCTGCCCGCCAAGGTAGACGCGGTCCGCCACTTCCCCCGACCCAACACAATCAAAGGCCTTCAGGAATTCGTGGGTATGGTGAATTTCTACCACCCACTTCCTCCCTTTAGCTGCCCGAATCATGCGCCCCCTGTTCGCCCTGCTGTCCAGTCCGGGCAAGGACATTACCTGAGAAGAGGAGTCCGCCGCCGCTTTCATTAAAAGCGAAGAAGCCTTGGCAAACACCACAATGCTAGTGCACCCCAGAACGGACGTCCCTACCGCCCTCACAGTGGACGCATCCAACACGGCAGTCGGTGGAGTGCTGGAACAACTCATCGAGGGTCGCTGGCAACCCCTGGCGTTTTTCAGCAAACTCCTACGACCACTCGAGCTCAAATACAGTGCTTTCAACTGGGAACTGCTGGCGCTATACCTGGCAATCCGGCATTTCAGGTACTTCTTAGAAGGTAGGCCCTTCACCGCATTCACGGACCACAAACCGCTTACCTTTGCGTTCACGAAAGCATCCGACACCTGGTCGTCCCGCCAGCAGCGACATCTGTCTGACATCTCCGAATACACGACGGATGTCCGGCATGTCTCGGGAAAGGACAATGTCATGGCTGACGCCCTCTCCCGCCCTAACGTCCAAGCCCTGTTCCGGGGTTAGACTATGAAGCACTGGCGGAGGTGCAGCAGGCAGATTAGGAGATCCCTAGTTACAGGACTGCAGTCTCCGGTTTGCAGCTTCAGGACCTCCCCGTAGGCCCAGGTGAGAGGACCCTACTCTGTGACGTCACCACTGGCCAACCCCGCCCCGTCGTTCCAACAGCCTGGCGGTGGCGCGTTTTCAACTCCATTCACAATTTAGCGCACCCCTCCATCAGGACAACCGTCCGGATGGTAGCCAACAGATTCGTTTGGCACGGACTCTGCAAGCAGGTCAGTGAATGGGCTAGAACGTGCATGCACTGCCGAACAGCCAAGGTGCAGCGGCACACCAAAGCTTTGCCGCAGCAGTTCCACCCCACCCGCCAGCATTTCGACCACATTCATGTGGATATCGTGGGCCCCCTGCCAGTGTCGCGAGGAGTGCGGCACCTCCTGACTATCGTGGACCGGTTCACAAGATTGCCAGAGGCGGTCCCGCTCACCGACACCACCTCCGAATCTTGCGCCCGAGCACTGATTGCCACCTGGGTATCTCGCTTTGGTGTACTGGCCCACATTACCTCCGACAGAGGCGCCCAGATCACCTCCAGCCTGTGGTCAACTATGGCCAGCCTTTTGGGGACAAAGCTGCACCACACAACTGCCTACCACCCACAGTCGAACGGACTAGTGGAGCGTTTCCACCGTCACCTGAAGTCGGGCTCTCATGGCCCGCCTCAAAGGGCCTAACTGGGTGGACGAGCTGCCGGGTCCTGCTCGGCTTCCGCACGGCGCCCAAAGAGGATCTGCACACCTCGTCAGCCGAGTTGGTGTACGGCGCACCCCTGGTCGTCCCATGAGAGTTCATACCAGCCCCAAGGGGGCAAGAGGAAGAACCCGCAGCAGTCTTGGGCAGACTACACGAGAGGCTCGGTAACCTGACCCCCATACCCACTTCACAGCATGGGCAGAACCCGACCTGCGTACCCAAAGACCTGCAAAACTAAGTTCGTTTTTGTACGACGGGGCGGACATCGGGCACCGCTACAGTGGCCCTACGAGGGGCCGTTTACGGTGATCAGAAACAACGGGTCCACATTCGTGCTGGACATTGGGGGGGAAAGAGGAGGTTTTCACGGTGGACCGACTCAAACCGGCCCATGTAGACTTGGCGCAGCCGGTCGAGATTCAGGCACCGCGGCGGAGAGGCAGACCTCCCAAACAGAGTCCGACCCAGACTGTGGACATTGGGGGTGTATCGCTAGTTCTGGGGGGGGAGGGTTATGTGGTGACACACTTCCCAGAGCACTCGAACCGGCTCACAAAGTGGCGCACGCCGGCATTGAGGCAGGTCCCAAAGAGGGCGCCAAGCCTGCTTCACCAGCAAGGGGAAAAGCCCGCGCGCGGAACGGGACTGTGAATACCCCCTACAGCATTCCCGCCCGGGGAGGACGGGATCAGGAAGGCTTTAAAGCGAGGCCGCGAAGTTCGAATAAATCTCTTTTGTAACTGCAGCTCACCGACTCTGTGTCGTTATTGCAGCGCTGCGCGTAGCACTAATTTAATTTAATTTATTATATACAGTACATTCTGGTAAATTGGGCTATCAGTTAATTGGACAACTGTGGAACAACTCAAAGAAGAAAAACTAATCAAGAAAATAGACAGGATTCCCTTTGTTTATTTGGACACTATGCTGCTTAATTGGGACAGGAGTCTGTTGCAGAAAATCTTCGAACTAGTGTCAGTCACATGCACTTGCATGGCCATTAGACTCTACACTGTGCTGCGAACAGATTTGAAATAGTATCAGATGTGCATGTTATGTTCAAAAACAAATGATTTTTGTCACTGAGAGATGGTGAGAAACAAGCAGTAAGGCAATTCAGAACTGCTTTGCTCGCTGCTGTTTCAAGCTTTCAGGCTTGGAGATGCAGAAATGGCTGAGTGAAAATGAAATGATTTCACTACCTCAACAAGTTAGGAACTACCAAAGGATTTATGCATCGACAATCATCTTTAATGTTACAATGAAAATGAAAATTTGGAGGATGCAATTATCGAAATCAATGTGAGAAGGTAGCCTGTTATCTTCATTAGGTGTTTGTGTGTAAATTAACAAAATCAGTAAAATCAAAATAAAATGGCAGCATACACAGGATGAATTCCTCCATATTAGAAACTAATATACAATTTTATAGTACTGAAGCAGTATTTGTACTGTTCTAATTTGTCCTGTATTTCAGCTAAATACATAATTTGTTACTTACGTTACATGGCAGCTTGTCTTTTTTTTTAATACCTTTTAAAATATTTCCATGAAACTTTGACTAATTGGAGAAGCCACTTCATTAGGTACAGAAGGTACCTAACAAGTGTCCACTGAATATAGAGCTCCTTTGTTTTAATGTTTCACTGAAGGAGTTACAGCATGTTTTCAAATCCAATTACTATTTTCCCCTCTGTATCAGCTACAATACTTATTATTCTAACTTCTGCACATAATAATATTCCCTGTGCAGATAATAATATTCAAACTTCAGCATAATTGATGATGATGATACCTAGCAGCTTGCTAGGTATCTGGTACGTCAGGTGCCAGATTTTCTATTCAGTGTACTGCATCACTTTAATTTGTAAATTAAGAGCAACTTTCCTCAAAAATCCATGGAAATACAACAGGGTAAAAGCAAAGGTGTAACAAAACCGTGCCCATAGTGGCTATCACCTTTTCACTGGCTGCTGGAGAACCTCCATTTTTGGAAAAAAATAAGGTATTTGATGTCTCAGTGTAACATATTTGTAACCTGAGGAACTAAGTACAAGAGTTGAAAATTACAAGATCCGTTATTAATCAAAGCTAAACTTCATGTCCCCACTGGAGATTGGAAGAAGAACAAAAATAAATCAGCAGGCCCTAACGGCTTAAGTTCATCTAGAAACGCACTTGGAATAATAGAGATGGTCTCAGAAACAAAGAATCCTGAAATCCTCAAGCAGATCAGCCAACATCTGAGAGAGAGATGAAGAAGGAATATTTAAAGTCAATGGCCTTGCGTCAGAAATGTTCTGACGAAAGCTGATTGACCAGAAACATCTTCTGCTTCTTTCCAATTCTGCTTAACTGCTGCATTTCTCGAACATACCATATACTCACAGCCATCTGACATTCATGGGGAATGGAAGATTCCAACTATCTTAAGTTCAAGATCAATTTAGATGAATAAGCTGGTTGAATAATTGCTCACAACTGTACATATTATGCACAAAATCTATATATAAATTGTCAAATTACATGCCATCTCTTTACCCTTCTAAATAATGTGTGAATCTGCAAACCTAAGTTTTGAGGTGAAACATTACACTGGACAACAAATTTTTTGACAGTGTTACTTTCCAAGAACTTTTTTTTTGTTTATGATAGATCGCTTGAAGTTGAACACAAATATAATTTCAGACTACTTGTGCTGCTTAAGAATTTGGAGAAATGCTGATGCTTTGCAATAGTTCAACTAAGCTTGCATGTTTTATTGATGATTTTTTAAACTCAGTGTCTGAAGCTTCTCCCTCAAGTGTTCAGTAATATTCAGCTAGCAATGATGGATTCCAGTTGCCCTAATACCATTTTTCCATGACCACTTTTGCTGTCTGAGAATTACAGATGGATTAATAGCAAATTTGATGGTTTATTTTGTTTTCATACTTCCAGGATTTTAAAGTCTTTACTTTTCAATTACAAGTTTTAATTATGAGTAAACAACATTTAGTAACTACCAATATCATGCCAATATGCCAAAAGGGAAAGGTTTTTTTATTACGGTAATATCCTTCAAAGTTTACAATTAATTCCCCGCAACCCTGAATGAACCTTGTAAATTCAATAGTAAAGAACAACATTTGCAACTACCAGCAACTTAAACCCAATTTCAACAAGCATGTGAGTCTTCCAGATAAGTAAATTCTCAAGCTGGGAAGATGGTATGGGTTAGACAAAATTATCTCACTTCAGGCCAATAGGGTGCAGTAGAATTGTTTGCAATGTCACTTGCTCAGGCAGGAGGAAAAATAGTTCCTAAAAATATTTTCTGTTATTTAATATTAGCCAGTGGCCCTCCCAAATATACAAAATCAGGCTGCACTGAAACACCCTGTGATCAACTGATCTCTGACAATTGTAACCCAAGCTAAAAATAACCGCGGGACATTGCACAAGGAATAATTGTTCTGGCAGCAGTCATTCATTCTTTCCAAAATACCAGAGGAGGGGGAAAACACAACCTAGTTAACGCAACAGAAAATATATCCAATAAGATGACAGCGTGCTCAGACTCAGTGGCCTCCCCAGGTCCAACCAAAGGTGCAATTGTTCATCCTTTACGTCTTTTTTCTCAACTGCAAGATACTGCTGGATATTACATTAAAGAAGTTACAACAAAGCACAAGTGTGCTAATGTACTAGTATTGTTGGGTTTGCCACTTCTGAGGAAGTTGCTTCACTTTTGAGCATGTATGGAGGAAAATTCAGCTTGTACAGGTCAACAAACTTCACCAATTCTGACTCCATGTTCTAACACATTAAACTTTACTTTCAGATAGAATTAGCTAGGTACCCACCTACTACCGTAGATTCCGGACTACAGAGCGCACCTGATTAAAAGCCGCTGGCTCTAATTTTAGAAATAAAATCAATTTTTTAATTGTAAAGGCCGCACCGGATTTTCGGCCGCACCGGATTTTCGGCCGCAGGTGTCCCACGTTGTAATATGAGATATTTACACAGAAAGATATTACACGTGAGGATTTTTTAACTTTTAATTAAATCCATATGGTAACAAAAACAAATACATATTGCAAATGCTTTTTTTCGAACCGTGCCCGTAACGCGGCTACTTTTAAATATACGTTGCGTATACTTCTTTACTGAACAACATTCCAATATCTCCTAACGACTGGTAAAAAATATATATACTGCAGCCTACCAGGAAAAGTTATTGATCACCTTTAACTTAAAAGCAGCGTTCGCTCAGATCCAAAGCCGCTCGCGTAATGCGCTCCCTCCCTCCGTCCCGTTTCATCGCAAACCGGCATTTTCCCACAAGACACCGCGAAACCGGGTGTGACGTCATAGCATCCCGCGATGTAGTACAGAAAACAAATATAGTTAAAACTCTTCTAACTTTAACTAGA
The DNA here is from genome assembly GCF_048418815.1 of Hemitrygon akajei. Taxonomy (NCBI): domain Eukaryota; kingdom Metazoa; phylum Chordata; class Chondrichthyes; order Myliobatiformes; family Dasyatidae; genus Hemitrygon; species Hemitrygon akajei. Next base: position 139,117,674 of record NC_133126.1, read on the forward strand.
AAATGAATTACTAAGCGAAAATATTATAAACTAAGTAACTGCCATAAGGCAGCACAATGCTTCGAGTGTTTTCCATGTTGATGAGGGTGAGTACAAATGACTGATTTACAATAATTTAATTGTGAAAGTGCGCTTGATTTATCGTACAATTTCATTGGACCTCTGTGAACTACTCATCAATTTTATTGGTCTACTGTTATGAGGCAAAATGTTTACGAGGCGGCATGAAAAAAATCATGTATTAGCCGCTCCGGATTAAAGGCCGCAAAGTTCAAAGCTGTTCAAAATGTGGGAAAAAAGTAGCGGCTTAAAATCCGGAATCTACGGTATATATTCATCACAAATATCAGTAGAACTCCCAACCAGCTGATATTCTGCCAACACAAGGGTTAGGATGATTATTTTTACTAGTTTTGCCAAAAAGACTATATATGCTACTGTAAAGCAGTGACAACACTCATTCACACCTAGTTTTTTTTGCTAATTAGTGGAATTTCAACCAACACCTTGTAACTATAAACTAATGCTGTATTAACAATGTAAAATAATACGTTTTACTGCAGAGTGACCTTACAATTGGTGCCAAATGACGAGGAGAAAGTTTTAAATAGAAACAATCTAGAAGAGTGTCAATGAGCACAAATTAAAAACAAAAAAATCTATTGAGGTTTTACATATACAGAGGCCAAACAAGTTTATATTTCTAATGTAGGCATCGAGTAGTCTAGGAAAATTCATAAACCTTCTTGATGCACAAAGAAATATATACGTAACAGTTTACATAGAAAGTTGCCACAAGTGAAAGACAATATATTCAAATTGGCTGCCTGCATTACTGCAAATCATATTCACAGTCCATTAGTACCCAACATCTTTACTCCTCCACTTCTATGCAAGATAAAACTACGTGATGCCGACAGACAACAATAGAATATTTGTAAGATAAAAAATATTTGTAGAATGCAAGCATCCTTGGCACACTCACTGGCCACTTTATTAGGTACAACTGCTCGTTAATGCAACTATCTAATCAGCCAATTTTGTGACAGCAACTCAAAAGCATGCAGACATGGTCAAGAGTTTCATGTTGTTGTTCAGACCGCAGATCAAAATGGGGGAACAATGTGATTTCAGTAACTTTCAAAATGAAATGATTGTTTGGTGCCAGAGAGTGTGGTTTGAGCATCTCAGAAACTGCTGATCTGGAATTTTTACGTGCAAGTCAACATGATTTGAGAAGAACATGGATATTTCAAAAACAAAGGATAAGAAAAAGTGCAAAAAATCATTGTATTTCAGTCAGAGGGGTGAACCTATGGAACAGTTGTAGTAAAAATTTAAAAACATTCACTAAAGTTTAATTATTTAATGAAAAATATAAAATACATGATTTAAAATGAATGGGAGTAATGTAAATAAATGATATTTGGAATTGGATTTTGTGTTAAAAGATTATGAAATTTTTTTGTTTTTGATGTGATGATTGACTCCAAGTACTTTGGCCTGTTTGAAAGAACATCTATGTTTTTTTGTTGTAATTCTGTCCTATGAAATCGTCATTATGAAATCATCAATGAAAATGATGCTTTTTGTTACGTTTGTACTGACTGAAATAAATTAATTTCATTCATTCAAAAAAGTCTCGAGGGCTTACAGAGGAAGGTGCAAAAAACAAAACAAAAATCAGTGAGCGGCAGTGCTGTGGGTGTAAACATTCTGTTAATGAGAGGTCAGAGGAGAAAGGCCAGACTGGTCCAAGCTAACAGGAAGGCGACAGTAAAATATATAATCATGTGTTACAACAGTGGTGTGCAGAAGAACATCTCTGAACACAAAACACATTAAACCTTGAAGTGGATGGACCACAGCAGATCACACCAGGTTCCACTTCTGTACCTAATACAGTGGTCACTGATTATATATCCCCTCCCTCTAAATATATCTGAAACATGGTGCTGACCCTTTTTTTCAGCCACTGCATTCCTTTTGTAGAAGGTAGATCTGCAACATTGTAGGATTTATATCTAGGGATGAAGAAGGAATAGCAAAATATTGCCGTAAGATTATTGCCACACTTAAGCTCCATTTCCCCCTCAAATTTAACTGGCAGAGAAGCAAATTTGTTTGTTATTCTATATTGACTTTTGAAAGTTGTCAAATTTAGAAACATAGTAAAACTTTAGATTGCTTATTATACCACTGTAGCTTATTCAACCAATGGGTCCATGCCAGCACCAAAAAGGGCAATCCCATCAGTCTCATCCCCCTTTCCTTCTTTCCCTATACCCCTGCAATCCATTATCTCGTATCTGCCTATCAACTTTCGCCAGGCACCTATACTAAAGGGTAATGTAAGGAGTGAAGTAACCCCCATCAGCATATCTTTTGGGATTTGGTATGAAAATGGCAGAAGCCCACTTGTTACGTGCAACACCACACAAGTTATACTGAAGTGATGATCAAACCTGGGTTCTTGAAGCTACAGGGGCATCAGCAACAACTGCTTTGCCACCAAGCCATCAACACTGGCATCCATCCAACATTGTGGAAAATTACCCAGCTAAATATTGTTGAGAAAAGGCAGGACAAATCCAACGGAGCTAATTCATCATCCACAAAGTGATGGGAGAATGTCACTGTCAAGTTACACTTATGAGTACAGTCCTCCCCTAATTACAGAAGCCTGACTTATGGACACACAAGCAAGCATTTGGGAAACCAGCAGGATGATTTTATTTCCAATTCAACAAAAAAAAAACAGGTTCTGAACAGTTCCCAGGAAGGAACCTGAAGGACTGCCAGTAACCTGTTCAACAATGCACAGACTGGGTTTCACTAGAGCTCCAGAGACCAAAATAGCCTTGGCCCAAACACAGGCAAAGAACTGAATTCAAAGAAAGTTCGAAGTGACTGGTCTGCACATCAGTGCAGCATTTGACCAAAGCGAATCCCCAAGTGATTGTGGCTCTATCTGCCTGCTGCTTGGGTCCTCCTTATTGGTAGCAATGATGGGACTTAGTAAATATTTTTGGAGAAGCTTCGGCAAGAAACTACAATGCGCTTTGTAGATGGCATTCATGACAGGTGGAGGAAATGAATATTTAGTGTTGGATGAAGCTCACTGAGCTGGGCATGCACTCATTCAGTGAGCAGCATTTCACCTCTTCCAAATTGCAACACTGGAACAGTTTTGGAGTGCCCCGGAGAATTGCTCGCCACTGGATACCCAACTCTCAAATTGCCCTTATAGATTTTGTATTTATCTATTGAATTTAGCAGAATGTGAGTTCAATGTTGACCCCAAAACATTTCTGATAGGGAACTCAGTAATGGCGATGTCAATGTTACTCAATATAAAGAAAAACTGTTGAAGATGGATGTTGTCTGCTACTTGTGTGGCATAATCGTTATTTATCACTCATCAAATCATACCAAAATGTTACTTTAATCTTCCTACATGCAGACATAGGCTGTTTGGATTGCTGAAGATTGTAAATGTAAAAAGAATAATGTGCAACCATCAGGAAATATTCCTATTTTTGCTATTATGATGGAACATCACTGGGTGAAGCAGCTAAAGTTGGCTTTAGGACATACTGAGGGCATCATTCAGGAATACACACAGTGATTACTTCAGGCTAGGTGATTGATCTCCAACAATTATCATTTTGTATCTAAAGTATGACTCAGTCATTTTACCATTTCCCCATGTTGCTAGCTGTTTCCACTTAACCACCACAATGAAACGATGTCTTGATGTATAGGCCAGTCACTCTCACCTTTCCTCAAAATAAGTTTGTTGATACTTGTTTGAATCAAAGCTGTTATGTATGCCTGGAGATGAGTGAAGCTCAAACTATTGGCATGGTTATTTATAAATACTATTTGACATATTGTGAATGACAGCTTCCACCGTTTGGTGACGAAGAGACCAGTTGGACAGTAATTGGATTGGATTTGTCCTGGTTTTATAGACAGCTCATACCCATGCAATATTCCCCTCTGTTGGGTAGTTATCATTGGTATAATTGCACAAAAAGCTGGACTAGTTCTATGGTACAATACTTCAATACCACAGCTGAGACATTATCTTCGCCGGTATGCAAAATTTGGGTTGGAGTATCTGCTTTTTCCATAAACAGAGATTAAACACTACCCATCACACTTACTGTCAAAACTGCAAAGAGAAAACATGGCAACTCAATAGCAAATTACAATCACAAAATGCTGGAGGAACTCAGCAGGCCAGGCAGCATCTATGGAAAAAAGTACAGTCGACATTTCAGGCCAACTGTACCTTTCTCCACCCATAGATGCTGCCTGGCCTGCTGAATTCCTCCAGCATTTTGTGGGTGTTGCTCGGATTTCCAGCATCTGCAGTTTCCCTTGTTAACAAATTACAATGAATGATCAGAATCACCAATATTATTAGCATACAAAACAAACATGATAAATGACAAGCAATTTCAGGTAATATTTAAGGTGTTCAAAATTTTACGAAAAGAATTTAATGTTATTCCTCAGTCATAACTATTGTGATGTGGTGAGTGTTGCTTGTTACATAAAGTAAAACTATTATAGCAGTTACAAAACTTTTCTCCACATACTCTTGCCCCACTGTCAAATAACGTCCTTCATTGTAGAAGTTATTACTAACTAGCTCTAACCCATAAGCTTTTACCTCAATCAAATCTTAATGATGGGATGGATATTCAGTATCAATGTTTTTCCACTGTATATAGGTTTCATTGTATGAGGTCAAAACAGACCTCTTCACTCCTCCACTAACATGAAAAAAAATCAGAGAAATAAGGAACTGTAGATGCTGGAATCTAAAGCAAAAGAGTGCAGGAGATACTTAGCAGAGTCCAGCAGCATCTGAGGAGGAAAGTGGATAGTGGACATTTCAGATCATGACTCTTCATATGGACTTAGTAGTTTCAACCTGAAACATTGTCCATTTCCCTCTACAGATGTTGCCTGACCCGAAGTTCTTCCAGTTTCTTGTGTTTTTTTTAAAAAAACACTAAAATTAATGCTCTGGATGTGGGAACTTAAATTTAGCTTGATCTACTATGAATGAAACTGCAACACAGCTGAGAATGAACTGTGCGTATCATTTTCTGGGTCAAGCAAACTATCCCAACCATTTGCGTTAAATATTGATGGAAAAAATTAGGATAAATGAAGGAATGTCAATTAGACATACAGAGTAACTTGTAGTTTATGGATTTCATGCTGTTAGGTTTTCTTCCCTTCAATATTTTGTTTAGCATTAGTTATATTTCAAATTAAAAGCATACATACTATCGTTTACGTAAAATGAGAAACAATTCTTGAAATCTTGAACTTTTACACCGAATGGATCATGGAGCTACAACATAAGAGAATGACTGCAATGATCACCACAGACAAGTCTTTTTTTAAAAACTGTATAAATAATTAATTTGCTTTTACTGGCGCTGGAGTACTGCCGCTGTCAGTCAGGCTGCAGTTCACAGCCCTGCCGTGTCGTATTCCTGGAGACCGCGGCTGAGAGTCAGCAGGTCGGCAAGGGCGCCAGGCAAGCCCGCGGATGGAACGGGGCCTGCACAAACAACCACAACACACACACACACTTCGTATCGGACACGAACAATGCATAAATAGGTAAAGAGATGACCCCGGATCGCCTGCCTCAGTGAGGTCCGAAGCACAACCTTCTTGACAAAATAAAAATATCCAAGCCCCTCCCCCCTCAAACGCAGACATGTATCTTGAGGCGAGAGGCCAACCTCCCGGCCCAACCTACCCGCCAGCAAACAGATGTATCAAGGGCTCCCTCTGATTCATGGTGAATCATTATTGTCCTGAGCCAGCGGGACCGCCGCCTTCTCTCTGCTCGCTGCCGCTCCCGCTGCACACTGTCGCCCTGCTCCTCCGCTGCGACCAATTATTATTAATCTCCAGCACAAGGGCCGCCTGTCTCCTTTCAATAATTTTTTTCCGCTGGCGGCTTCGTCCAATCACGCTGGGAGCACTCACCGTGCGCGATGCGGTCACGGTGCCGGCGCAGGGCAATGTTGAAGTTTCGCAACTGCTCATGCTTGCGAGGCGCGGAGATCACAGTATCGCGAGGGACGGATCTTCAGCAAACGACGTATTTTATAAAGGTCACATCGTAGGGTTTGAAAACTGCAAGAGTCCGTGTAGATGCCCAGGAGTGAATTAAGCTATCAAACACCTCAAGTCTGCTGATAATACCTGAAATGCATATCAATTCTATTTAACTGGCTTAGAATCATAAAGCTAAATAAAACTTGCCTATTAAAACAGCACCTTAAGGACGTAAAATCAAATTGGGAAAGACTGAAAATTTTGGCAATGAGAAAAGGATTACTCATTAAACACCTAATATTATCAAAATGACCAAAGACGATTTGAAGAGGTTTGCTATCTCTGGTAGCAAATGCGTGAACAAAAGCGCCAGGCCAAGTATTAACCGGTCAGCTGACCATCTGGCTAAAGATACTCGCAATTTGGAAACGAAAACCAAGGAGGATTTTGACTGACCTTGGGAAAAGAAACACTGGTCACCTTTCTAGGGGGGGGGGGGGGGGGGCTGTTCAGTATGAGGTGAACACCAGCGTATGAAAAGTCACACTCCTTGGCAAGGTATCATTTGAAAGGGTGAGGGTGTGTAGGGAAGCTGCTGCAACCGGGAATAAAGTACAGGAGTTTTAAAACCCACAGCCCCAGGTTTAGGAACTGTGACCCTTCAACCATCTGGCTCATGGTGGATAACTGCACTTATCTCAAATCTGACCTGATTTCATAACCTGTGGAATAACTTTCAAGGACTCTACAGCTCATGTTCTCAGCCTTATTGATTGATTGATTTATAATACCATAAGACATAGGAGCAGAATTAGTCCATTCAGCCCATTGAGTCCACCCCACCATTCCATCACGGCTGATTGAAATTTCATTCTCATTCCTTTTCCCCGTAGCCTTTGATGCCCTGCCTTAAATATACCTAATGCCTTGACCTATGCAGCCATTCGTGGCCGTGAATTCCTTAAATGCACCAGCTTCTGGCTGAAAACAAAATTATTCATCTTCTGTTCTAAATGGACATCCCTCAATTCTGAGGCTGTGCCTTCTGATCCCAGACTCTCGCCACTATAGGAAACATTTCCACATGCACTCTATCTAGGCATTTCTGTATTCAATAGGTTTCGATGAGATCTCCCCTTATTCTTCTGAACTCCATCAAGTACAGGCCCAGAGCCATCTAACACTCCTCATATGTTAACCCTTTCTTTTTAGGGATCATTTATGTGAACCTCCTCTGGACCCTCTCCAATGCCAGCAATCTTTTCTTAGATTAGGGGGCCAAAACTGCTCACCGCACTCTAAGTGCAGTTTGGCCAATGCCTTATGAAGTCTCATCCTTAGACCTCTCGAAATGAATGCTAGCATTGCATTTCCCTTCCTTACCACCATTTCAACCTGCAAGTTAACTGTTAGGGAATCTTGCATGACTTGGGAGTCCCCAAGTCCTTAACACCTCTGGTTTTTGAATTTTCTCCCAGTTTGGAAAACAGTCCACACCTTTATTCTTTCCACAAAGTGCATGACTATGCACTTCCCTGCACTATATTCCATCTGCCACTTCTTTGCCCATTTTTCCAATCAGTTTTAAGTTCTTCTGCAGACATCTATCTTTGTATCATATTCAAATTTGGCCTCAAAGCCATCAATTCCTTCACCAACCAGAACAGGCCCCATTTATTCCCACTCTTTGCCTCCTGCCAGTCAGCCAATCTTCTGTCCATGCTAGTATCTTGGGCTTTCGTTATGCAGCCTCAAATGTGGCACCTTGTCAAAGGCCTTCAGAAAATCCGAATAAGCAACATCCACGACTCTCCTTTGTCCATTCTACCAGCTACTTTCTCAAAAAATTCCAACAGATTAGTCAGACAAGATTTAAAAAACTATGCTGACTTTGGCCTATTTTATCATGTGCTTCCAAACCTCAACCTTAATTATAGACTCCAATATTTTTACAACCACTGATGTCAGGCTAACTGGCCTATAACTTCCTTTCTTTTTCCTCCCTCCCTTCTTAAAGAGTGGAGTGATATTTGCAGTTTTGCCATCCTCCAGAACAATTCCAGAATATAGTGATTCATGCAAGATCATTACTAATGCCTGCACAATCTCCTCAGCTACCACTTTCAGAATCCTGGGGTGTAGTCCATTTGGTCCAGGTGTCTGATCTACCTTCAGACCTTTCAGCTTCCCAAGCATGGTTATAGCAACTACTTTCGCTTCTGCCTCCAGATACTCTCCAATTTCTGGCATACTGTAGTGTCTTACACAGTGAAGACTGAAACAAAATACTTAAGTTCATCTGCCAATTCTTTATACCCCATTACTACCTTTCCGGCATCATTTTCCAGTGGTGCAATATCCACTCTTGCCTCTCTTTTACTCTATCTGAAAAATCTTTTGATATCCTCTTTTATATTATTGGCTAGCATGCCTTCATCTTTCAACTTTTCTCTCTTTACAGCTTTTTTAGTTGCTTCTGTTGTTTTTTTAAAGCCACCCAATCCTTTAACTTAGCAGTATTTTTTTCTATATTATATGCCTTCTCTTTTCCTTTTATGCTGTCTTTGATTTCTGTTCACAGCCACGGTTGTATCATTATCCCTTTAGACTACTTCTAAAGGGATGTTGGGATGTATCCATGGTATCTTGCACCTTCTGAACTGCTCCCAGAAACTTCACCCATTGCCATTCTGCCATCATCCCTGCTAGCATCCCTTTCCAATCAACTACGGCCAGCTCCTCTCTTAGGCTTCTGTAATTCCCTTTACTTCACTGTAAGACTGATACATTGACTTTATCTTCTCCCTATTGAACTCAGGAGGCAGTGATCATAAGATCACAAAGTATACTGCAGATGCTGTGGTCAAATCAACACATACGTCCCAGATGCTGCCCGACCAGCTGAGTTCATCCAGCTTGTTTGTAAGTGATCATAAGATGGTTGTCCTGAAGAAGGGTCTTGGCCTTTTTTCATAGATGTGGGTTGCTGTCTGACTTGCTGAGTTCCTCCAGTATTTAGTGTGTGTTGCATAAGATGATAGAATTCTAACACCTGGTCCAGAATTGACATTCCCCTAGTGGGCTCAACCATAAACTGCTCAAAATAAGCCACGTCATGGGAATTCTACAAGTTCCATCTCTTGGGATCCAACGCCAATTTGATTTTCCTAATCTACCTGTAGATTGAAATTCTCCATGACTATCATAACATTGCCCCATTAACACGTCTTTTCTCTCTCCTATTGTAATTTGTAGCTCACATCCTGGCTACTGATCTGGGACGTGTACATAACTCCCATATGGGTTTTCTACCCTTGTAGTTCCCTAACTCAACCCACAACAATTCTACATCTTCTGATCCTACTGTATGTCACCTCTTACTAAGGATTTAATTTTTTACCAACAGGGCCATCCTGCTCCCTCTGTCTACCTGCCTGTCCTTTCGATACAGTGTGTATCCTTGGATGTCAAGCTCCCAACTATGATCTTCTTTCAGCCATGACTCAGAGATGCCCACAACTTCATGCCTGTCAACCTCTAACTGCATTACAAGATCATCTGCTTTATTCCATTTATTGCATGCTTAGTCCTGTATTCATCACCTATTTCAATTTTGTTATACATTAACTCATCCCACTGACTGCAATTTTGCCCTTTCATCTGCATGCCCTTCTTCACAATCTCACTACACACAGCATCTAGTTGTATAACAATTGGCCCATACTCAGGCCTATCACTCTGGTTCCCATACCCCTGCCAAATTAGTTTAATCCCTCCTCAATGGCTCTAGCAAACAGGCATGCAATGATACTGGTCCTGCGTAAGCTGTCCTTTTCATACAGGTCATACATTCCCCGGTAGAGAACCCAATGAACCTGAAATCTGAAGCCCTGTTCCCTGTACCAATTCTTCAGTCACACATTTGTCTGCCAAACCATCCTATTCTTACCCTCACTGGTATGTGACACAGGCAGCAATCCAGCGATTACTACCCTGGATGTCTTGTTTTCCAGCTTTTTGCCTAACTCCCTATATTCTTTCTTTAGGACCTCCTCCCATTTCTTACCTTTGCCGTTTGTCTCAATACGCACTACAACTTCTGGCGGTTCACCCTCCCCTTTATAATGTCATGGACTCAATCCAAGACGTTCCTGAACTTGGTACCTGGGACGCAACATACCAATTCCACATACTATTTGAACTTTCATCTCCATGCAATCTGCTTTCTGCTCCTCTAATTCTGGAATCCCCTGTTACTACTGCACTGTAGTAAGGCACTAAAGTGCATGAAAAAGCATCTGTGAGAATTATGTTAGGCAAATTATTCAGCAAAGCAAACCCCATTTTTAAATCTTATCCACCATCCCTCAAATCATGTTACTTGATTTTGGGAGTACAGATAAATAAACCCCTGAGGGTGTACAATTTAAGCCTACACATTTGGCACTGAACTCAGTGGAACAGTGCGGTGTAGCATTAGTAGTGTTTAAGGGTATAATTATTAGTCGACATGAGTAAATTGCATAGGATAATAAAAAAACTTTATGATATGAAATTTTGATACAACAGCAGCACTGGTGCAAAATTTTTAGCATATTACTTGTTGATCTCTGGAGTTATTAATTATTTTACAATTAATTTTAATTTCCGTCAGTTATGCAACATGTGGGCTGCTAGATCATTTGATTATTATACATTTCACTTTGAATACGCCCTTTGGTAAATGTGCTTGTTCATGGTGGAGTATTAGGATGCTGATCCTGGCTGCGTTAAATAGTCTTGAGCTTGCTCAGTTGTTATTGTGCTTTACAGTCATAGGGAAGTACAGCACAGAAGTTGGCCCTTCTGCCCATCCCATCTAGTCCCTGCCAAAACCACTTAAACTGTCTACTTCCACTGACCTGCACTGGGACCGTAGCCCTCCATATTCGTACTATCCATGTACCTATCCAACCTTCCTTTAGACATTGAAATTGAGCTCACATGCACCACTTGTGCTGGCAGCTCATTTCCACACAGTTCACGATCCTCTGAGTGAAGAAGTTCCCCTCAAGTTCCCCTTAAACTTTTCACCTTTCATCCCTAACACATGATCTCTGGTTGTAGTCCCACTCAACCTCAGTGGAAAAAGCCTGCTTGCATTAACCCTATTATACCCTCGTAATTTTGTATACCATCTATCAAATTTCCTCTCAGTCTTCAACTTTCTAAGGAATACAGTCCTAAAATATTAAATCTTCCCTTATAACTCAAGTTGTCCTAACCCGGCAACATCCTTTTAAATTTTCTCTGTAATTCTTTCAACCTTGTTGACATCTTTCCTGTGGATAGGTGACCAAAACTGCACACAATAGTCCAAGTTAGGCCTCACTAACATCTTATACAACTTCAACATAACATTCCATCTCCTGGAATCAATACATTGATTTATGAAGGCCAATGTGCCAACAGCTTTGTTTATGACCCTATCTAGCTGTGATGCCACTTTCAATGAATTATGGACCTGTATTCCCAGATCCCTTTGTTCTGCCACACTCCTTGGCCCTACTGTTCACGGTGTAAGACCTATCCTGGCTGGTCCTACCGAAGTGCAAAACATCACACTTGTCTGCATTAAGTTCTGTCTGCCATTTTTCAGGCCATTTTTCCACCTGAAGCAGATCCTTCTGTAAGCCATGACAGCACTCCTCATTCTCCACTACAACTCCCAATCTTCACATCATCTGCAAATTTGCTGATCTATTTAATCATGTTATCATCCAGATCATTGATATGGATGACAAACAAAAAGGACCCAGTACTGATCCCCGCGGCACACCACTAGTCGCAGTCTTCCAGTCAGAAGGGCAACCATCTACTATCAGTCCCTGGCTTCTCCTACAAAGCCAACGTCTGATCCAATTTACTACCTCATTTTTAATGCCGAGCCTCTGAACCTTCTTGACAAAAACTCCCATGTGGGACCTTGTCAAATGCATTGTTAAAGTCCATGTAGACAATATCCACTGCCTTGCCTTCATCCACTTTCCTGGCAACTTCCTCGAAAAACTGTAAGATAGGTAGACACGCTCTACTATACCATGCACAAAGCCATCTTGACTATCCTTAATCAGTCCATTTCTATCCAAGTACTCATATACTGTATCTATTTCTTTAGAATACTGTCCAATCACTTCCCACAACTGATGTCAGACTCACCGGACTACAATTACCTGGTATATGTTTAGAGCCTTTTTAAACACCCGAACAACATTGGTTATTCTCTAATCCTCTGGTACCTCTTCTGTCAGTAAGGATGATTTAAGTATCCCCGCTAGGGCCCTGGCAATTTCTGCACTTGCCTCTCATAGGGTCCAAGGGAACACCTTGTCAGGCCCTGGGGATTTATCCACCCTGATTTGCCGCAGGGTGGCAAACACCTCCTCCTGTATAATCTATATAGGGTCCATGAGGTTGATGTCGCTTTGCCTCATTCCTGTAGACTCTGTGTCCATCTCCTGAGTAAATACAGATGCAATGAATGCCTTTAAGATCTTCCCCATCAGTTTTGGCTCCACACCTGGATTACCATTCTTGTCTTTCAGAGCACCTATTTTGTCCCTAGCAATCCTTTTGCTCTTAACATACCAATAGAATTCCCTAGGATTCTCCTTCACCTTGTCTGCTAGAGCAACTTCATGCCTTCTTTTAGCCCTATTGATTAATTTCTTAAGAGTTCTCTTGCATTTTTTATACTCCATAAGCACCTCATTTGTTCCTAATTGCCCATACCTGCTATGTACCTCCTTTTCCCACTTAACCAGGGCCTCAATATCTCCTGAAAACCAAGATTCCCTACATTTTTCATCTTTTATTCTGACGGGCACATATAAGCGTTGTACTCTAAAAATTTCTCTTTTGAAGGCCTCCCACTTACCAAGTACACCTTTGCCAGAAAACAATCTGTCTCAATCCACACTTGCCAGATCATTACTGATACCATCAAAAATTAACCTTTTCTCAATTTAGAATCTTAACCAGCGGACCAGATCTGCCTTTTTGCATATTTACTTTGAAACTAATGAATTGTAGTCACTAGATGCAAGGTGTTCCCCTACACAAACTTCTTTCACCTGCCCTCTCTCTTTCTCTAACAGCAGATACAGCATCACACACTCTCTTGTTGGGATTTCTATATGCTGATGAAGGATGCTTCCCTGAACAGATATGACAAACTCTATCCCATCTGATCCTTTTGCAGTATAGGATTCCAAATCAATATGTGGAAAGTTATAATCATTTGCTATCACAACCTTGTGTTTCCTGCAACAGTCTAGAATCTTTTACAAATTTGTTCCTCTAATCCCTAGGACTGTTGGGTGGTCTGTAATATAGTCCCATTAATGTGGTCATACCTTTCTTATTTCTCATTTCCATCCATAACACCTCACTAGACAAGTTCTTCATTCTGTCCTGACAGTGTACTGCATGATACTTTCCCTGACTAGTAACACCACCCCTCCTCCATTGTTCCCTCCCACTCTGTCACAACTAAAACAAAGGAGCCCTGGAATATTGAGATTGTGTTAAAGGCTGTTCAATACAAGCTAACAATACATTATCTTTATATAACTATTTTAAAAGTAAATTCTCCCAAGCAACTTCAGTGCAGAGTTACTGAAGAACATTGACCAGCCTTGGGAAGCAGGAATGGCATATCGAAAATGGTATCAAGTTATCAAGGGTAATTTAGAAGCAACAAAATGTATTGATTGCTCTGAAGGGGATTTCAACAAAAATACTTGGAATAGTTTAGGTGATAGGGATAAGACCTTGATGAGCATTTCAAAAGTGGAATAGTTGTGATGTTAGCGAGAGACAGGTTACAGAGATGGAAGAAGGCAAGTACATGCTCATTGGAGAGGAGAACAAGTGCTGATGTTGTAATAACAACATCAAACGTTGGAAAAACCTACAAGGTCAGGAGAGAAAAATAGTGCTAACATTTTTGCTCAGTGACCTTTCATCAGAACTGGCTCAATAAAATATTAACTCTGTTATCAGCATCTTCAGTTTTTATTTTTAATTTCCAGCATTGGTTGCTAAATTTGAAAGCTGTCTGATTCATTCTGAAGCATTGACCACGAAGAAGAGTGGTAAGGGTAGAAAAGAATTAGCGCTTCTGTTGTTGATGATGGCTTCTTAGCATTTAGCTGCTAAGACTCTTCCAAAACAGATAAATGGAACAAAAGTAGTGAAAAGGCTAAGGGAGATGGCTGCCAAGGGACAAGGCTGTATTTAGGCAATGAGAAGGGGCTAAAGGTGGCTTTTTGGAGCCGACCAATGATCATAATGTGGACATGAAAATGGAAGCTGTTGGAATTACAATTACAATTGGACAGTGAAGAAAAAAATCCATATAACTGGCCCGTGGGGAAACAGTGCTGGAGAAGGAGATTGCAGTTGACCAGCTAAGACAGAAAGGATGAAAGTGAATGAGGAAATTAAGGAATGGTCAATAAAGCAGCATGATGATGATTGTTTAAAATTTAATAACATAATGAAGTTAACATTCTGTAGAGGATTTGCTATATATTTGAGTTAATTAAATAAGTAGTTTTCGAATTAATTACATTTCCGAGACTGAGACTGCAGGAATTCACTTAACTACCACTGCCATGACAAAGTTCCTAAAATTAATATATCATTGTTGCTACCTCATTTATCTTGCATTCAAAGATCATATGTCCTCCAAGTTTGAAAATCAGTATTGCACTTAAAAATGTCTTCATCTAATATTTTTAGAAACCCTTGTAAAACTTTCTGATGGCTTATTAATACTAGTTTCTACCATCTAGGAAAGCTCTGCTTGCTGTTCCAGTTAGGTGCACAGTTACCAATCTTAATTGGCAAAGGTGATATGACTGTATTTGTGCCACAGAGCAATTAAAATCAATTGTAAGGTCAGGAGTCCATTTCGAAAGTTTACTATGCAGATTTTTTTCAGACTGAAATTAGTTTACCCTTAAGAGTGTTTTATTTATTAATAACATCTCTCGGGCAACACTACATTGTAAAATAACCACCCACTGATTTTCTCAGGCAGTAATTAACATGGAAAGTTGTATGTGAGAAAACTGGTCAGAAATGTTGATTCCTATTGTGAGTAAGTTGCTGTGTTTCATGAATGAACATATCAAAATCCTTCCTTACAACATTTTGACAACTTCGCTCCATGTGTAAGAAATGCTAAAAAAAAGATGGCTATACTTAGAAAGGCAAGATTGATTTGATAAATTCTTCTGATATCTTGCTGTTTTATCATGAACATAGATTTCATCTTCCAGAGAGTTACTTTCATTTAAACTTAGCATTAGTTTTAAAATAGATTGTGCAGAGTATTGCTGGAAACAGCAAAATGGATTTAGGTGGGATGCAAAAGATTGCTACATCTAGTTTAGGATTCTCAAACTTCTTTTAACAAATGAGAATGTTTTCCTTGGATGAGAAAGATAGGCAGAAATGTGATGGAAAATGACAAAAAGTTATTAAGGATTTTGATTAAATTGAATTTCAGGAATAATGCTAATTTAGAGAATTTACTAAGAAATTTCAGCAATTTTGACATGCATGTTCGCAGTGGCCACTTTAATTGGTATTCCTGTACACCTGTTTGTTAATGCAAATATCTAACCAGCCAATCGTGTGGCAGCAACTAAATGAATAAAAACTTGTAGACATGGTCAAGAGCTTCAGTTGTTGTTCAGAATAAACATCACGGTGAGGAAGAAATGCAGTCTAAGTGACTTTGACTGTGGAATGATTGTTAGTATCAGATGGGGTTGTTTAAGTGTCTTAGAAACTGCTGATCTTCTGGGATTTTCACACACAACAGTCTCTGGAGTTTACAGAGAATGGTGTGAAAAACAAAAAAACATTCCATGAGTTGCAGATCTGTGGGCAGAAATGTCTTGTTAATGAGAGATGTCACATGACTGATTCAAGCTGACAGGAAGGCAACAGTAACTCAAATAACCATGCATTACAGCGGTGGTGTGCGGAAGAGCATCTCTGAATGTACAACACGTTGAACCTTGAAGTGGATGGGCTACAGCAGCCGAAGACCAGAAACATACACTCATTGGCCACTTCATTAGGTACAGGAGCTAGGTTCCACTCCTGAGCCTAATAAGTGGCCACTGACTATCATTCAAACTCTTGCAGGAAAGGTGGGGTTGTGCATTTCACTTAAAATAGGAAATCAGAGGCCATATTTTTTTTTGCCTTAATTCCTCTTTCCTCTTCCCCCTACCCAAAGCTTTTTTGCTTTCTGAGCGGATAAAAATGTCAAATTAGCAAAAACAGTAAGTAAAAAAGCAGCACGTGCTAGGAATCTGAAATAAAAAACAGGTAATCAACCTGAAAGTTAACTGTTTCTCTCTAAGTATAAACTGTATGATATGCTGACAATTTCTAATGTTATTATTTTTTCAAATTTCTAGTTGAGAAAACCTATTCTCAAATATGGTGACAGAAGAAACTGCAGAAACTATTCTTAGTCCTTCATTCAGTGTTGGCAGGATGGTAGTAGAACGCTCCTCCTGCAAGGTGGGGAACCTTGCAGAGTCCCCGATGACTACATCTCTGGAAAGTGCACCCAACTGCAGCTCGTGACAGAACAGGTATAGTAGAATTTATTATTAAACAATCTATATGTTACCATAATACCTGCTAGAGATTTATTTTCTTATTAACAGGAAAATAAGTAAATAAATTACCGGCTGGTGGCGTAGTGGCATCAGTGCTGGACTACGGGGCGAGAGGTCTCGAGTTTGAATCCAGCCGGCCCCCTTGCACGCTCTCCATCCGTGCCTGGGTTGAGTGTCGAGCTAGCGGCTCGACCTCATAAAAAAAAACCTGGAGAGGGATGGGCTCCACCAGGTTTCAGATGCCCAAGACACACCGTATGATGAGCAATCACCAAAAAGATCGGTGCAAAAAGCTTGTCATGACAGCGCCCTGACGACTCCACCAGGAGTTAAGGGCACACACACACACACACACACACACACACACACACACACACACACACACACACACACACACACACACACACACACACACACACACACACACACACACACACACAAATACAAAAGAATTTATGAAGAATTATACATAAACAGAGATGGACAAACACCAACATTCAAAGACAAATAAAACATAGAAACATAGAAAATAGGTGCAGGAGTAGGCCATTCAGCCCTTCGAGCCTGCACTGCCATTCAGTATGATCATGGATGATCATCCAACTCAGAACCCTCTACCTGTTTTCCCTCCATACCCCCTGATCCCTTTAGCCACAAGGGTCATAACTAACTTCCTCTTAAATATAGCCAATGAACTGGCCTCAACTGTTTCCTGTGACAGAGAATTCCACAGATTCACCACTCTCTGTGTGAAGAAGTTTTTCCTCATCTCGGTCTTAAAAGGCTTCCCCTTTATCCTTAAACTGTGACCCCTCGTTCTGGACTTCCCTAACATCGGAAACAATCTTCCTGCATCTAGCCTGTCCAATCCCTTTAGAATTTTATACGTTTCAATAAGATTCCCCCTCAATCTTCTAAATTCCAGTGAGTATAAGCCTAGTCGATCCAGTCTTTCTTCATATGAAAGTCCTGCCATCCCAGGAATCAATCTGGTGAACCTTCTCTGTACTCCCTCTATGGCAAGAATGTCTTTCCTCAGATTAGGGGACCAAAACTGCACACAATATTCTAGGTGCGGTCTCACCAAGGCCTTGTACAACTGCAGTAGAACCTCCCTGCTCCTGTACTCAAATCCTTTTGCTATGAATGCCAACATACCATTTACCTTTTTTACGACCTGCTGTACCTGCATGCCCACCTTCAATGACTGGTGTACAATGACACCCAGGTCTCGTAGCATCTCCCCTTTTCCTAATCGGCCACCGTTCAGATAATAATCTGTTTTCCTGTTCTTGCAACCAAAGTGGATAACCTCACATTTATCCACATTAAATTGCATCTGCCATGAATTTGCCCACTCACCTAACCTATCCAAGTCACCCTGCATCCTCTTAGCATCCTCCTCACAGCTAACACCGCCGCCCAGCTTCGTGTCATCCGCAAACTTGGAGATGCTGCATTTAATTCCCTCGTCTAAATCATTAATACATATTGTAAACAACTGGGGTCCCAGCACTGAGCCTTGCGGTACCCCACTAGTCACTGCCTGCCATTCTGAAAAGGTCCCGTTTACTCCCACTCTTTGTTTTCTGTCTGCCATCCAATTCTCTATCCACATCAATACCATACCCCCAATACCGTGTGTTTTAAGTTTGCACACTAATCTCCTGTGTGGGACCTTGTCAAAAGCCTTTTGAAAATCTAAATATACCACATCCACTGGCTCTCCCCTATCCACTCTACTAGTTACATCTTCAAAAAATTCTACAAGATTTGTCAGACATGATTTTCCTTTCACAAATCCATGCTGACTTTGTCCAATGATTTCACCTCTTTCCAAATGTGCTGTTATCACATCTTTGATAACCGACTCTAGCATTTTCCCCACCACCGATGTCAGACTAACCAGTCTATAATTCCCCGGTTTCTCTTTCCCTCCTTTTTTAAAAAGTGGGGTTACATTAGCCACCCTTCAATCCTCAGGAACTAATCCAGAACCTAAGGAGTTTTGAAAAATTATCACTAATGCATCCACTATTTCTTGGGCTACTTCCTTAAGCACTCTGGGATGCAGACCATCTGGCCCTGGGGGTTTATCTGCCTTTAATCCCTTCAATTTACCTAACAACACTTCCCTACTAACATGTATTTCCCTCAGTTCCTCCATCTCACTAGACCCTTGGTCCCTTACTATTTCCAGAAGATTATTTATGTCCTCCTTAGTGAAGAGAGAACCAAAGTAGTTATTCAATTGGTCTGCCATGTCTTTGTTCCCTATGATCAATTCACCTGTTTCTGACTGTAAAGGACCTACATTTGTCTTGACCAATCTTTTTCCTTTCACGTATCTATAAAAGCTTTTACAGTCAGTTTTTATGTTCCCTGCCAGCTTTCTCTCATAATCTTTTTTCCCTTTCCTAATTAAGCCCTTTGTCCTCCTCTGCTGGTCTCTGAATTTCTCCCAGTCCTCAGGTGTGCTGCTTTTTTTTGCTAATTTATATGTTTCTTCTTTGGACTTGATACTATCCCTAATTTGCCTTGTCAGCCACGGGTGCACAACCTTCCCTGGTTTATTCTTTTGCCAAAATGGGATGAACAATTGTTGTAGTTCATCCATGCAATCTTTAAATGCTTGCCATTGCATATCCACCGTCAACCCTTTAAGTATCATTTGCCAGTCCATCTTAACTAATTCACATCTCATACCTTCAAAGTTACCCTTCTTTAAGTTCAGAACCTTTGTTTCTGAATTAACTATGTCACTCTCCATCTTAATGAAGAATTCCACCATATTATGGTCACTCTTACCCAAATAAAAAATATAATACTGAGAGCATGAGTTGTGAAGAGTCCTTGAAAATGAGTCCATAGGTTGTAGAATCAGTTCAGAGCAGTGGTGAATGAAGCCTGTGGATAGTGGTCAATTGTGATCGGTGGTATGAGACCGAAAGCTTCCATGCCTCCTTCCCAGTGGTAGTAGTGAGAAGAGAGCACGGCCTGGTTGGTGGGGGTCCTTGATTATGGATGCTGCTTACTTGTGGCAGCACTCCTTGTAAATGTGCTCTATGACAGGGAAGGCTTTGATTGTGTACTGGGCTGTACCTACCACTTTCTGTATATTTTTCCATTCCTGGCAAACTTCTAAGATTGTAGAGGCTCTGTTGTCCTTTTTGTGATAGCATTTATGCGCTGGTATCAGGACAGATTCTCTGAAAAGGTAACACCAAGGAATTTAAAGACTTGTTCCACCTTTGATTCCCTAATGATATGGTGGACATCTGGCTTCTTCTTCCTGTAGTCAATAATCAGTTTTGGTTTTGCTGATGTTGAATAAGGGGTTGCTGAAATGGCACCCTCAAACAGCTTTTCAATCTCCCTCCTATATGCCTTTGATTTGGCCAACAACAGTGGTGTCATCAGCTATGGCATTGGAGCTGAACTCAAGTAGGGCTAACTTTGAGGGGATTAAGTGTGGACTGGGTGATGAAAAGGAATGGAACAGTTGGAAAGTGGGCAGCTTTTAAAATGGTGATATCAAAGGTTCAAGAGCAGCATGTTCCTGTTAGATAAAGTGTAGACATAATAAAGTTCAAGTAACCATAGCTAATGAGCTATCAAGGTTCTGGTATGAATTAATCCCTCAATGAATATAAAAAGTTTAAGACCAGTATTACAAGGGAAATCAGGAGGCATAAAGAGGGGATGATATGGTTTTGGCGGGCAAAGTTAAAGATAATCCCAAGAGGTTCTTCATTTATATAAGCAGTAAAACGGTGACCAGAGAAAAACTAGGTAATCTTAAAGACCATCAGGGCCACTTATTTATGGAGCTGCAGGGGATGGTTGAAATTTTAATGTCTGTTTCTCCTCAGTGGTCATTAAGGAGAAGATCATGGATGCCAAAGAAATGAGGACAAAAGGAGTTGAGGTCTTTGATTAAATGCATATTACATGGAAGGAAGTATTTGCAGCCGAGAAGTGGGTTAAAGTTCAAAGTAGATGTATTATCAAAGTACAGATGTTAGCATAACCTACCTTGAGATTCATTTTCTTGCAGTCATTTATAAATAAAAAGAAATACTATAGAATTCTACGAAAAACTATACCTAAAGAGACAAAGACTGACAACCAATGTGCACAAGACAAACAGGGCAAATAGAAATAATACTGAGAACGTGAGTTGTAAAGAGTCCTTGAAAGTGAGACTGTAGGTTGTAGAAAAGTTCAGGTATGGTGAATGAAGTTCAAGAGCCAGATGGTTGCAGGCTAGTAACTGTTTCTGAATCTGGTGGTGTGGGACCCAGCGGTAGAAGTGAGAAGATGGTATGGGCTGGATATTAATGGTCGCTGATGGATGCTACTTTCTTGTGGCAGCGCTCCATGTAAACGTATTCAATGGTGAAGAGGGCTTTGCCTGTGATGGACTGGACTGTACTGTATCTAACAATTTCTGTACCCTTTTCCATTCCTGAGCATTGCTATTTCCGTACCAGTTCCATACCATATAATAGAAGTAGTTGTGCAATCACTCAAGATGGGTATGGTGTTCCCCTGAGGGTTTATGGAAAATGCCTGTGCATGACTTTGTTTAATGTGGGAAGCTGATGCACAGGCAGTCACTACACTGCCCTTGACAGATTGTGGTCCAAGTACAGTGGCATGGGTTACAGGATAACTGGAGATCCTTCACTGATGCTGCCTTCCTTCAATGATGTGACAAGCCATCATCTTCACCCAGCTCCACAGCTGATGTCTTGGTTGGATCACTCTTTGTCTGTATCCTCCCCCTTCACCTTACCACTATTGGTGACCGTACCAGGAGATAAGCTCCAGGTGGCATTACTCTCACAAACTCACAACAGGTGTACTGAAGAGATAATGGTGTTGGACACTGAGCTGTAATTGATAAGCAGCAGCTTAAATAGGTATTGTAGTTGTCCACATGGTCCGAGGCTGAGAGGAGAACCAGTGAGATTATGTCCTTGGTGGTAGGCAAACTTCAGCTAGTCCAAGTCCAATCCTTGCAGAGTTAGGATACTCTCCAGTGCATATCTGTTGAAGTTTGTCAAAGATTTTGGTGACATGCCAAATCTATGAAAATTTCTAAGAAACTAGAGGCTGGGAAAATCCCTAAGGGCAGAATAGCTGCGTTCCTGGATTTTATGGGAGGACAGGAAAGAAATCACAGAGACCCTAGTAGAAATATTTGCTTCAGTTTTAGCCATTGGCAAAGTTTCAGAAGACTGGAGGGTGGCTAATGTTGCTCCATTGTTCAAAAAGAGTAACAACAATAGACGAGGAGACTACAGGCCAGTGAGCCTAAATTCATTTATAGGGAAATTACTGGAGGATATTCCGAGGGACAAGATCTGTTATCACTTGGATAGTCATGGCATGATCAGAAATGATCAGCATGGTTCTGTACATGGAAGATCATGTCTGATGAATCCTTTTGCAGGGTTTCGGCCCACAACATCAACTATACTTTGGTTGACATGGGCTAGTTGGGGTAAAGGGCCTGTTGCTATGCTGTGACTTTCTAAGGAATGTGATGGATTACACTGCAGGATGGCAGCTCTGGGCAAGGAACATAGTTATTGCTTCTTTGCCTGGGGTGATTCCATACAGCTGTTCTGTGGGTGCTGCATGAAGCAAAGATACAGGACATGAATTTAAAACAGACAACACATGTCCAGGGGTTCCTCAAGAGAAGAGCAAGAAATGCTCCTATAACCTGACCTTTGATGGTGTAAATGAGGCCCACTCGATCTCCAGTTCGCTAAGATGACATTTAACCAGAGAGTATTTAACCAGAGGTTAAATATTGCTGTGATACTGTATGTCTCCAGTTGTGTGTGAACATCTTGCGTATAGATTGCATTTTTGAACTTCTTACCCTTCTAGCCCCTAGAGCTTCTGATCTGTGCCATGTTTCTCAACCCACAAGCCACTAAAAAATCAGGAAGGTCATTGATATTCTGTTCATGAACGAATGACATAATTTTTTTTCTCTTGGGTAGAAATTTGGGGCTAGAATTCGGGAGAATTGCAAGTCTTGTGATACTTTGGAAAGTAATAGACTAAACTTAGATGTTGAGTTAGACTTCCTAAACCCCCCCCCCCCATCTCAATATGAATTGCAGGGGCTATCATCTAAAATTTCACACGGTGTGGGACTTGGCGAAGTCGGTCTTCATGGTCAGTGTATTGTTACTGGGAGATTATATGAATCAGCCATTTTAGGATGGTCCACAATTCCATCCATATTTTTGGTTGCTGTTTCTCAGGAAAATGAGCCATCCAATCCTTTGGTTCCTGTTCTGAGGCCTGACTTGTGCAGCTGAGCGCTGGTCTAACGACAGTCAAGACAGCAATGGGAGCTGAATGGATCATGTCATTGGGATCCTCAAAGTGAGGTTCCAATGTCCCAACTCTCCAAGAGTGCACTGTAAGACTCTCCAGGAGCACCAGACGCTACATCATCATTTACTGCATGTTTCAGATGCTGGACATAATGCGAGGTCAGCCTTAAGGCTGATTTATACTTGTGCGTCACATCTACACCATAGATACTGTGTACCCTATGCTGTAGGGTGACGCGCACCTCCCCAAAAAAGTAACCCATGTGTCGTGGCAATGCAGACCACAACAACTGTGATTGGTCCGCCTGGTAGCATCGCATTTCCTCCTACGCATTTCTGGTTGCTTCTTCTCCACCATGTCTGTACACTGATGTGAAATAGATGAATCAAATCATCAAATCTAGCTGCTGACATGCGAAAATGTTTGAAATGCATTTCCTTGTCCATGTCTCTCACGAAGAAACTCAACACAGTGGCTTAGAAACCCCACCGCCAACTAGCGTTTTGGTGCACACTTACGCACACTCTCTGCGGCATAGAGCTATGTAGAAGTGAAAATCAGGGCTACGGCATAGCCCGTACGCACAAGTATAAATCAGCCTTTAGCGTGCAGAATGGCAGCAGGGAAAAAATAAGGAGGAACAGATGTTGATGATATAGATATGGCATAATAGCATATGTCATAGTCTGGAGATTCTCCTGAGGATCCCATTTCAATGATTCCAGCCCCCCAAGAATTGGGATACTAATTGGGCCAATGTTCACACTTCTTGAAATAGCCTTGGTGTTTAATAATCATAGTATTCAATTAACAATGCCTTATCTTACTTTGAGTATCAGTCTGTACTGAAGTAGATTTCCCTTTCATTTGCTTCTCAAGCCATGTGTAATGTTGCAGAAAGTGCCACAGTTAGCTTTCAAGAGTCTCTCTCATATAGCTTGTAATTGTATGGTTTATTGATCATTACCATAGGTTGCCAATAGCAGAACACTCAAGGGGAGGATCCATCATCTGTGCTTAACCAATGGAGTGAAAATTAGTAACAAAATTTAAAGTATGTGATTGTGCAAAGATGGATGACAGATCAGAAGGCTGAATAGAATACAGAAAACAGCAAAGGAAAGATTAACAAAAATCTCAATCAAGTTAGTAATTGGGTTTAAAATTGGTAAATGGCTTTCAATCTAGGTAAGTATGTAATGATGCATTTTGGGAAGTCAAACCAGGGTAGGACTTATTTGGCGAATGATTGATCCCTGGGGAGTGATGTGAGACAGAGAGACCCAGGAGTGCAAATATGTAGATTTCTGAAAGTGGTGGCTCAGGTTGACAGGATGGTGAAGACAGGCACACTGCCAGGACACTGAATTTAGGAGCTGGAATGTCTTGCTGCAGGCGTACAAGGTATCACTGTTGGGAAGTGCCGTGTAGAGTTTTGATCGCCCTGTTATAGGGAGGACATCATTAAACTGAAAAGAGTGCAGAGGAGACCTACAACCTGACTGGAGTCTGAGTTATGGCAAGAAACTGGGCCGACTAGAACTTCATTCCTTCGAACGCAGGAGCTTGAGGTGACCTTGCAGAGGTGTGTAAAATCATGAAGGAGTATGGACAGGGTCAATGAGTATATTCTTTAGCCCAGGGAAAGGGAAATAAAAACTAGAGGGCATTGGTTTAAGTTGGGGTGTGAAAAGGAACCTGAGGGTCTATTTCTTCATACAGAGGCTGCTGTGTATATGCAATGAGCTGCCAGACAAAGGTGCAATTACAACATTTAAAAGATATTTGAATGTGTGCATAGATAAGAAAGGCTTAGAACAGGGTTTCCCAACCTATTTTATGCCAAAAACCCCCACCATTAACTGAGGGGTCCATGGACCCCAGTTTGGGTGCCCTAGGCTTAGAGGGATATGGGCCAAATGCATGCAAAGGGGACTACTTTGGTGGGCACCATAGTTGGCATTTCCAGGATGGGCCAAACAGCCTGTTTCCATGCTGTAATACTCTATGGCTCTAATAAATAAAAATCTAACAGTGAAGGAAACCCCTGAGTAAAGAAAGCTTTCCAGAAATCTATAAAAACTAATGAGCTTGTATAGGTAATTATTTTAAAAAAATGCAAAACGAAGTTATAATTGTGAGCATTGGGTAGCATACATAAATAGTGAGTATCAAGAACTAATAATAGAAAGCAAGGAGATGGCAGACAGTAAATGACCTTGAAATCAGGAAAACATTTTGCCAACAGTGTTTGTTTTTTTTACATTAGCTGTGAAAGTTTGTTTAATATTCTGTAAAATGATTTGATTGGTGGCATCCGTCGGTCTCGAGAAACCATGGATCTGCGCCTGGAGTTTCCAGGGCGCAGGCCTGGGCAGGGTTGTATGGGAGACCGGCAGTTGCCCAAGCTGCAGGCCTTCCCCTCTCCACGCCACCGATGTTGTCCAAGGGAAGGGCACTAGGTTGGAGTTTCAGATTTGCACCTCTTTCTGATTTTAATCAGTGACTTGTCAGTAAAAATTATATTTGAGATTGTTCATTTCTCCCATAAGATGAGGCGAGGGCACCGGTGATGTCACAGAGCAATGTGTTGTTAAGTGCCTTGCTCAAGGACACAAACACACTGCCTCAGCTGAGGCTCGAACCAGTGACCTTCAGGTTACTAGTCTGATGCCTTGCCCACTAGGCCACACGCCAACACTGATTTACAGGTTGACTAAAAATGATCCTTCTGTCTTTCCGGTGGGCTGTTGTGAAAATTCTTTAAGGTGACTGATTGAGCCAGGTTGACGTGATCGCAATTTCCTGGTCATCTAAGAATCACCCTGAACTGATGTTCGGCAGCTATGATGCCCAGAAAGGGCAATGTTCTTGCCTTAAAATATCACTGTCAGCAAGGCAAATGTCAAGGCTTCACCACTGCTCATGATTGAATTCAATAGTGGCTCCATCCAAAATCCCTCGCCTCATCTTGTGGGAGAAATGAACAATCTCAAATATAATTTTTACTGACAACTCACCGATTAAATCAGAAAGAGGTGCAAATCTGAAACTCCATCCAAATGACTCTCATTAAGCTACAACCTGGAAGTCTCTCCCTCAGGTATATTTAATAAAAAATGGTAAATTTGCAAGAACATCCAGTTCAAATATCCCAGCTAAATTGGGCAATTTTGTCTATATGCTGGTTAACACCGTACAGTTCACTGTACAGTCTCATGTACCTCATATCTACTTGTGCAGGTAAACCATTAGTAGCTTCATATGTCTTTGCATGATCAATGCTATACAACTACTACAGGAGCTCAGCAGGTCAGGTAGCATCTGTGGGGGTAGAGGGATAATGTTTATAGTAGAAACTCATCCTGATGCAGGATCTTGACCTGAAACACTGACTATCCCTCTGCCTCCATGGAAGCTGTCTGACCCATGGAGTTCCTCCTAAACTGAACTAAAATGGTCTTTTGTGCTTGCCACTAGTTCTTTAGTTATATTCATGAAAAACTCATCATGTCCATATGTTTTATTACAGGACTAATTGATGTAAATTGACTCATGATTCAACTCATGGGGTGTTGCCTATTTGTAGAATTAAATTTTAGCCTTGGGGAGAAAAGATAAGGAAGAAAATGGGGTATGTGACATTTAGCTGAAAAGATAGCAAATTGTAGCAATTTGAGTAAAACAAAAATTCCGCACTGCTATAGAGAAACTGGAATACAAAAATAGAAACTAAAGTAAGTGTATTAATGATAAAAGTTAAATGTTCAAAGCATATTTTACAATAAACTAAAATTAGATGTAAATATAATCCTTTGTGGCAGTTTTCTGGCATAATTAGCGTTGTGCTTCCAATAAGATGTCCATATGACTTGGTAGCATTCACAAATCCTTACTTAAATTAACTGTACTAAATACAAATAAAGTGCTTCAAATTTACTATTAAGATATAAGTCACATTCT
Organism: Hemitrygon akajei; assembly: GCF_048418815.1. Classification (NCBI taxonomy): domain Eukaryota; kingdom Metazoa; phylum Chordata; class Chondrichthyes; order Myliobatiformes; family Dasyatidae; genus Hemitrygon; species Hemitrygon akajei. The sequence continues at coordinate 139,144,784 of NC_133126.1, forward strand.
GTGAATCAAATGTTGTCAGAGCTTTATAATTATTTCCATGTTTGAACTAATTTAATTCAGAAAATTAAATTTTCCGTACTAATTAGTAACTGGATTGCAAAAGTTAAGGAAGGCTTTTTTCCATTTTGACTGAAATAGGCGCATCACTAACCAAGTTCATTTTAGTACCAAAGCAATTACGATCTGGATTGGTTGGCAGCATTTTATGTTACTATGTTGCTGTTTAAATCTGTGGGTATGAACTGGAATTAAAGGCTTCTCTATTCTATGTGAATAAAACAAAGGCATCATTTATGGTTTTGCATTACCTCAGATACTTCAGTGGTTTTTGAGTTCTGAATTTAAATCTTTTTTGTGTGTAAGCACCCAATTCATTCATTTCACAAAAATACAACTGCAGATGCTGTGGATCTAAGAATACGTACACAATGCTGGAAGAACTCAGCAGGTCAGGCAGCATCCATGAGAAAAGAGTAGCCAATGTTTCGGGCCAAGACCCTTCATCAGGAATGGGGGGGGAAGAGAGGGCTGAAGCCCAGTAATAGAGATAGGGGAGGGGGTAGCGCCTACAGGCGCCAGGTGGAAAACCAATCAGAGGAAAGATAAAGGGGGGAGGGGAGGGGAGGGGATAAGCATGAAAGAACTGTAGAGATAAAGAAGCAGAAAGTTGAAAGGAGAGAGAGGCAGAGAGGGACCTGGGGGAGGGGGAGGGAATTACCAAAAATTGGAGAATTCAATCTTCATACCACCAGGCTGGAGGCTACCCAGGCGGTAGATGAGGTGTTGTTCCTCCAACCTGAGTTTGGCCTCATCATGGCAGTAGAGGAGGCCATGTATGGACATATCTAGATGGGAATGAGAGGCAGAGTTGAAGTGGGTGGCAACTGGGAGGTCCTGTCTATTGTGACGGACGGAGCGTAGGTGCTCGACCAAATCAATTCATTCATTTGTTCTCTGTTGGCCATGATTTAAATAGTAATAACTAGTTCTGAATGGTCCATGAACACTACCTCACTATTTTTTTTACTCTGATTTTGCACTACTTTTACAACATATTTTTAATTATAACCTACAATCATTTTTAATGTATTGCACTGTACTGCTAGAGTTGAACATTGGGCTAACAATCCCATCCTGTAAAAACCCAGAGCTACAGAAATAACAACAGAAGCTGCAAAGACCTCAGTCCTGGGAGAGGAAGGATCTTCGCCTGGAAGATTAATGGAGTTGTGTGCTGAAAGTGGAATCCGCGAGGCCAATCTGACATCTGTCAGACCAAGACAGAGGACGTAGGCAAGCAGTGATAATAAATCTGATTCTGATTCATCTGAACAGATGAAATAGTTGTTTCAAAAATAGTATGAAATAGACTACTGCAGTCAAATTCTGTGACTATTCTGCAGAATTTTTATACTCAGTCTGCAATAGCCATACCAAACTCCCAGTTCCAGACCATTTTAGTACTTTTTCTCATCCTCATACTGACTTGTCCATCTCTACAGCCAAGATGAAGCTTAGCACAAACTGTAGGAGCAACACCTTGTATACTGCTTGCATAGTCTACAATCCAATTTCGTGACATTGTTTTCCAATTTTAAATAATTACAATTTCCCTTTTATCGCTCCTTCACATCGTTAGGTCCTCCCATTTTCTTTGTCCCCCTTCCCATGCACCCCAATATACCCCCCCTTTGTCTGTCTTCATCCCTTTCTCTTCCTTGTCCATCCATCTGTCATTCATCTTTCCTCTGACTCCAATTCTCACATCCTTTATATCTGAATCCAGCTCTGGTAGCATTTTTTGTTCTTGCTTATCTGCTACCATCAGCTGTCTCTCATCTTTGCACTCACATTCTTCTATCTGTTTTGTTTTCTTACCACACTTTTAAAATAAAGGAACAATTTAGACACTCTCCAGTCTTCTAGAACTTTGACTGGCTAAAATTGAAGCAAGTATCTCTGCAAAGCCCTCCCACAAAATCAGAGGATGTAGTCAATCTGGCCCTGGGGATTTATTTACCATAGTGTGCTGTAAAGCTGCAAATATCTCACATCTCTTCAGCAACCATGCCTTTCTCCTCAGTGATCACAGGGTACTTTCCTGCTAGATCCATGTCATATCCTCTCTTTGCATTCCCAATTTCCCTCTCAATACCTATGAAAAGAGGAGGAATATTCCTGCAGGGTTTTGACCCAAAATATTGACAATTTCTTTCCTCCCATAGATGCTGCATGACCAGCTGAGTTCCTCCAACACATTGTTTCATCTTACAAACAGAGGGTTTACTGTTGGAAGAAGTCCTTTGACAATTTAGTGGAGCTCACCCAGATAAAGAGAATATGCACAGACAAGGAAAGGTACGAGGATCAGAAACTAAACTCTGATTTAGGAGCATCTTAACAGAGGTAGAGTGAACATGAATTGTTAGAATGGAAACTGTAAGAGTATAAGATGTAGCATCTGTATTCCATCGATGACAGAATGAAGATGCTGTCTAGGAGGCAAATGTTGTTGAAAACTTCAGATCAAGAGAATATTTAGGCAATTGTAAAGAGCAAATCCAAGGAGGGGATTTCATCATGAGAAAGATAATTTATAAACTGATATATTAGTCAAGCAGGAACCATGGTAACTCTGTGAGGACATACATCTTTAGTATATAGTGCATATGACGAGGTGTACAGGAGTGAAATGCTTTGCAACAACAATTTGTACTCAACATCTGCAAGACCAAAGAATTGATTGTGGATTTCAATAAGGGGAAGATGGGTGAACAACTTCAAGTTTTTTTGGATATCAACATCTCAGAGGATCTATCCTGGCCCAACACATTGACATGATCATGAAGGAGCCATGCCAGCAGCTCTCCCTTGTGAGGAATTTGAGGAGATTCAGTTTGTCACCAAAGTGTCTCACAGATTTCTGTAGATGAAGAGTATTCTGACTGATTGCTCCACAGCCTGGTATGGAGATTCCGATGCACAGGAATGTAAGAGACTATAGAGGACTGTGAACTTAGCCAGCTTCATCATGGGCAGAGCCTTTCCCACATTGAGGATATTGTCAAGAAGTGGTGCTTTGTGAGTTCAGCATTCATCACTAAGTATTCTCAGCATCCGGGATTTGCCTCTTCTTGCCACTACCATCAGGGAGACTGAAGACCCACATTTAACAATTTAGAAACAACTTCTCCTCCACTATCAGATATTTGAGTGGGCCATGAACCCATTAACACAACTTAATTATTCATTTGTGCTGTTTAGAAGATAGAACATAGAAGAGTACAGCACAGGAGCAGGCCAATCAGCCCACAATATTGTTCCAAATCAGCTAAAAAGCAAATCAAAATCACCTAAATACTAATCACTGCCATGTCCATATCTCTCCATTTTCCGTATATCCATGAGCCTATCCAAATGTCTCTCAAAAGCCTCAAAGATAATTGCCTCTACCACAGTACCAGGCAGCACATTCCAAGCACCCACCGCTCTCTGAGTAAAAAAAACTTCCCCCTCACATCCCCTTTGAATTTATTTGTAATTTTATATCTTTGCACTGTGTTACTACTGCTGCAGAACAGCAAATTGCACAATCTACAAAATCAGTGATAATAAACCTGATTTAAAAATTATATGGAATTGATATTGGTCTTTTAATTCATATACTTATCTTGCACTACGTACTCTGTGTGTGTGTGTTGAACTCTTGTTTCTCATCCCAGTACCAAGCACATCTTTCCCTCCCCCCCTTTCTGCTTTCCGTAGGGATCGCTCCCTACGCGACTCCCTTGTCCGCTCGCCCCCGCCCCCCATCCCTTCCCACCGATCTCCCTCCTGGCACTTATCCTTGTAAGCAGAACAAGTGCTACACCTGCCCTTACACTTCCTCCCTCACCACCATTCAGGGCCCCAGACAGTCCTTCAGGGTGAGGCGACACTTCACCTGTGAGTCGGCTGGTGTGGTATACTGCGTCCGGTGGTCCCAGTGTGGCCTTTTATATATTGGTGAGACCCGACGCAGACTGGGAGACCTACGTTCACTGAACACCTACGCTCGGTCTGCCAGAGAAAGCAGGATCTCCCAGTGGCCACACATTTTAATTCCACGTCCCATTCCCATTCTGATATGTCTGTCCATGGCCTCCTCTACTGTCAAAATGAATCCAAGCTCAGGTTGGAGGAACAACACCTTATATATCGGCTGGGTAGCCTCCAACCTGATGGCATGAACATTGACTTCTCTAACTTCCGTTAATGCCCCTCCTCCCCTTCTTACCCCAACCCTGACATATTTAGTTGTTTGTATATTTTTCTCTCTTTCTGCCCATCACTCTGCCTGTTCTCCATCTCCCTCTGGGTGTTTCCCCCCCCCCCCCTTTCTTTCTCCCGAGACCTCCCGTCCCATGATCCTTTCCTTTCTCCAACTCTGTATCACTTTCGCCAATCACCTTTCTGGCTCTTTGCTTCATCCCACCCCCTCCGGTCTTCTCCTATCAGTTCACATTTCTCCCTCCCCCAACTACTTTCATCTCTCCTTTCCGTTCGTCCTGATGAAGGGTCTCGGTCCGAAACGTCGACAGTGCTTCTCCTTAAAGATGCTGCCTGGCCTGCTGTGTTCCACCAGCATTTTGTGTGTGTTGTTTAAATTTCCAGCATCTGCAGATTTCCTCGTGTTTGCTCTTGCTTCTCATATTCAGTTCCATTTAAAACAAAGGAATTAAATTTCAGAAATGGGGTTCACTACCTGTGTGTTATTACATTGAGTATTTAGAGGTATTTTTTACTGCCACATACTTCATTACCCGTAGTTGCTCAACAAGCTTCTGTCTCCTTGCTTTAAATAAATCAAACAGTACAAGATGATCAACAAAACATATGTAGACTTTAAATTAAATAAAGCACAAATGTATTTTACCTGAGAATGAACTAGAATATATTGAATCTGTAGTTGATTCCATTTGTTAACCTACATACAAAAATCTGCTCACCAAAGCTGGCTTCATTCTGGGTGACCTAAAATGCTCAGGAATTTCCAGTATCCACCACCAAAGAGGTTTGAAGCTGTATCACCTGGCTGAACTGCCAAAAATTATTAAAACGGCTGTAATGTTAATCAAAAATATTACATAAAATTAAAATTAAAACCTTGTCAAAAATATTTAAATACATTTAAATTAACTCTAGTATATAAAAACATAAATTGCATGAAATGTACTGTTTTCCCTGATAGCCATTCTCCTCCATAGAACTCCAATAGAGTTGCTTAGCCTGCACAAGGTCGAATCTTGCACATTTTAGACACCTCTAATGCAACTGACTGATGTTGAGTGCAAGGTTGTTGCTGCAGTACCACTCCACTAGTTGGCCTATCTCACTCCTATATGCCCTCTTGTCTCCATCTGAGATTCTACCAAAAATGGTTGTATAATGAGCAAATTTGTAGATGGTATTTGAGCTATGCCTAGCTGTACACTCATGAGTAAAGAGAGAGTAGAGCAGTGAGCTAAGCACACACCCCTGAGGTGCACTAGGGTTGATCGTTAGCAAGGAGAAGATATTATCACCAGTCTGCACAAATTGTGATCTTCCGGTGAGGAAGTCGAGGATCCAATTACAAAGAGAGTTACAGAGACTCAGGTTCTATAACTTAACAATCAGGATTGTGGGAACGATGGTGTTAAATGCTGAGCTATAGTCGATGAACAGCATCCTGACATAGGTGTTTGTAATGTCCAGGTGGTCTAAGGATGAGCGAAGAGCCATTGAGATTGCATCTGCCATTGACCTATTGTGGCGACAGGCAAATTGCAATGGGTCCAGGTCCTTGCTGAGACAGGAATTCAGTCTAGTCATGACCAACCTCTCAAAGCATTTCATCACCATAGATATGAGTGCTACTGGGTGATAGTCATTAAGGCAGCTCACTTTATTCTTCTAAGGCACTGGTATAATTGTTGCCTTTTTGAAGCAAGTGGGAACTTCTGCCCGTAGCAGTGACAGGTTGAAAATGTCCTTGAATACTCCTGCTAGTTGGTTGGCACAAGTTTTCAGAGCCTTGCCAGGTTCCCTGTTGGGACCTTCTGTCTTGCTAGGGTTCACCCTCTTTAAAGACAGCCTAACATCGGCCTCCAAGACGGAGATCACAGGGTCACTGTGTGCAGCAGGGATCTTCACAGCTATATTCTCCCTTTCAAAGTGGGCATAGAAGGCGCTGAGTTCATCTGCTAGTGAAACATCACTGCCATTCATGCTATTGGGTTTTGCTTTGTAAGGAAGTAATGCCTTGCAAACCTTGCCAGAGCTGACAAAGTAGTTTTAATATCATGGCCAAATAGCTTATATTCTACGTATATTTTTTATTCTGTACTCTCCAACCAGAAGAATTATATTCCCACAATCTACTACCTTTATCATATTTTTTGCCCAAATTTAGTAACTTTTTCAAGAGGTCGGAGTGTCGTGAGCATTTTATGTTTCATGCAGATGGAATTTAACTCAGACAAGTGGGAGATGTTACATTTTGATCAGCTAAACTTGGGCAGGGCTTACACAGTAAGTGCTAGGGCCCTGGTGAGTGTTGTAAAGATGTAGCAATACAGGTACTGTACATAGTTCCATGAAAGTTTCAGCGCAGATTGACAAGATGATGAAGCAGGCATTTTGCATCCTTTCCTCTGGTCAGGTCACTGAGTGCAGGAATTGAGAAGTCATGTCGCAACTGTGTAAGACATTGGTGAGGCCACGCTTGGAGTAGGGTGTTCAGTTCTGGTCATCGCTCTATAGGAAGGATGCCATTAAGCTGGAAAGTGTGCAGAAATGATTCATGGGGATGTTACTGAGCTTGGAGGGTTTGGTTCATAAGGGGAGGTGAAATAGGCTGGACCACTTTTCCCTGGAGCACTGGAAGCTGAGGTTTATGATGAGGGATGTAGAATAAGATGGATGGCCACAGACCTTTTCTAAGAGTAGGGAAGTCTGAAACTAGAGGACTTAGTTATATGGTGAGAGGAGAAAGATTTAAGTGGAACCTGTAGGGAAATATTTTCACACAAAGGGTAATGGGTCTTTGGAAGGAGTTTCCAGAGGAAGCTGCAGAACTGGGTACAATTAGGCACAAGGATAACAGGGCATTTGGCAAATATAGGCAGGTGGGGCCAGTTGGGCTGGAAGACCGATTTCAGTGTTGTGTAACTTTGACCTTAAAAAGGGATAGATTACAATTTATAGGCAATAGGCAATTTAATGTAACTTCGATCTCTGTGTGTTTCTGCTCTACAGAGAGAAGACCAACATTTTATTAGCTTTCTAATTGGTAATGATGGCTGTAATAGATGCCTCCTTAACCCAGGAACACTGAATTCTAGTATTTCATGCCCATTACCTCCTTTTGCTCAGATTGCTTCTGTAGTTCAAAGTTGAAAGTAAGTTTATTATCAAAGTACATACAACCCTGAGATTCATTTTCTTGCGGGCATACTCAATAACTCCCTAATAGAATAATAACCATTATGGAATCAATTAAACACTGCATGAACTTGCATTCAACCAGTGTGCAAAGAACAAGTTGTGCAAATCCAAAAAGATTAAATAATAATCATAAATAGACAAGCAATAAAGAGTCCTTGAAGGTGAGACTGTAGGTTGTGGGAACATTTCAATCATGGGGCAAGTGAAGCTGAGTGAAATTATCTCCTTTGGTTTAAGAGCCTGATGTCGAGGGGTAATAACTGTACCTGAACCTGGCGGTGTGACTCCTGAGGCTCCTGTATCTTCTTTCTGATGGCAGCAGTGAGAAGAGAGCATGTCCTGGGTGATGGGGTTGTTTTATGATCAATGCTGTTTTCCAGTGGTAACACTTCATGTAGATGTGCTCAATAGTGGCGAGAACTTTATCCATGATGGACTGGGCCTTATCTGCTACTTTTTCAAGTCAAGTCAAGTCAACTTTTATTGTAATTTCAACCATAACTGCTGGTACAGTGCATAGTAAAAATGAGACCACGTTTTTCAGGACCATGGTTCACATGACACAGTACAAAATACTAGACTGAACTACGTAATAAAAAAAAAACACAGAGAAAGCTATACTACAGACCTACATTGGACTCCATAAAGTGCACAAAAACAGTGCAGACATTACAATAAATAATAAACAGGACAGGAGGGCAGTAAGGTGTCAGTCCAGGCTGTCCTGGAAGACTTTGAGGAGTCTGATAGCTTGGGAGAAGAAACTGTTATATAGTCTGGTTGTAAGAGCCCGAATGCTTTGGAGCCTTTTCCCAGATGGCAGGAGGGAGAAGAGATTATATGAGGGGTGCATGGGGTCCTTCATAATGCTGTTTCCTTTGCGGATGCAGCGTGTAGTGTAAACGTCCGTGATGGCTGAAAGAGAGACGCCGATGATCTTCTCAGCTGACCTCACTATCCTCTACAGGGTCTTGCGATCCGAGATGGTGCAATTTCCAAACCAGGCAGTGATGCAGTTGCTCAGGATGCTCTCAACACAACCCCTGTAGAATGTGATGAGGATGGGGGGTAGGAGATGGACTTTCCTCAGCCTTCTCAAAAAGTAGAGACACTGCTGGGCTTTCTTTGATATGGAGCTGCTGTTGAGGGACCAGGTGAGATTCTCCATCAGGTGAACACCAAGAAATTTGGTGCTCTTTACGATCTCTACCGAGGAGCCATCGATGTTCAGCGGGGAGTGGTCGCTCCGTGCCCTCCTGAAGTCAACAACCATCTCTTTTGTTTTGTTCATATTAAGAGACAGGTTGTTGGCTCTGCACCAGTCCGTTAGCCGATGCACCTCCTCTCTGTAAGCCAACTCGTCGTTCTTGCTGATGAGACCCACCATGGTGGTGTCATCAGCAAACTTGATGATGTGGTTCAAGCTGTGTGTTGCAGCACAGTCGTGGGTCAGCAGAGTGAACAGCAGTGGACTGAGCACACAGCCCTGGGGGGTCCCCGTGCTCAGTGTGATGGTGTTGGAGATGCTACTCCCGATCCGGACTGACTGAGGTCTCCCAGTCAGGAAGTCTAGGATCCAGTTGCAGAGGGAGGTGTTCAGGCCCAATAGGCTCAGCTTTCCAATCAGTTTCTGAGGGATGATTATGTTGAATGCTGGAAAGTCTATGAACAGCATCCGAACGTATGTGTCTTTTTTGTCCAGGTGGGTTAGGGCCAGGTGGAGGGTGGTGGCAATCGCATCATCTGTTGAGCGGTTGGGATGGTACGCAAACTGCAGGGGGTCCAGTGAGGGGGGCAGCAGGGTCTTGATATGCCTCATGACGAGCCTCTCGAAACACTTCATGATGATGGATGTAAGTGCAACGGGACGGTAGTCATTTAGGCAGGACACTGAAGACTTCTTCGGCACGGGGACGATGGTGGCGGCCTTGAAGCATGTTGGAATGGTGGCGCTGCTCAGGGAGATGTTGAAGATGTCAGTGAAAACTTCTGCTAGCTGGTCTGCACATCCTCTGAGCACTCTACCAGGGATGTTGTCTGGTCCAGCAGCCTTCCGTGGGTTGACCCTGCACAGGGTTCTTCTCACGTCGGCCACGGAGAGACACAGCACCTGGTCATTTGTAGGAGGGGTGGACTTCCTTACCGCCACGTCATTTTCCGCCTCAAACCGGGCGTAGAAGTTATTCAGCGCATCTGGGAGGGAGGCATCACCTGCACAGTCAGGTGATGTTGTCCTGTAATTGGTGATGTCCTGGATGCCCTTCCACATGCGCCGCGTGTCGCCGCTGTCCTGGAAGTGGCTGTGGATTAGCTGGGCATGTGCACGCTTTACCCCTCTGATGGCTCGGGACAGTTTGGCCCTCGCTGTTGTTAAAGCTGCCTTGTCGCCTGCTCTGAAGGCGGAGTTGCGGGACCTCAGCAGCACACGCACCTCTGCGGTCATCCATGGCTTCTGGTTGGCACGTATAGTGATGGTCTTGGACAGACTAACATCATCAATGCACTTGCTGATGTAGCTGGTCACTGATGCTGTGTACTCCTCTCAGTTGGTAGAGTTGCCATCGGTTGCAGCCTCCCTGAACATGTGCCAGACAGTGTGCTCAAAGCAGTCTTGAAGAGCAGAGATGGCTCCTGCTGGCCAGGTTTTCACCTGCTTCTGAACTGGTCTGGAGCACCTGACGAGCGGTCTGTATGCTGGGATTAGCATAACAGAAATGTGGTCTGAGTACCCGAGGTGGGGGCGGGGCTCTGCCCGGTACGTGTCGGGGATGTTTGTGTAAACCAGGTCCAATGGGTTCTCCCCCCTCGTTGCAAAGTCCACATACTGATGGAATTTGGGGAGCACTGACTTAAGGTTCGCGTGGTTAAAATCACCGCTGACAATAAACAGACCATCAGGATGTGCGTTCTGCAGTTCGCTATTAGCCCCGTACAGTTCACAGAGCGCCTCCTTAGCATTAGCGCTGGGGGAAATGTACACACCGAGTGTAAGGACAGAGGTGAATTCCCGCGGCAAATAAAATGGTCTGCATCGAACTGCCACAAACTCCACTAACGATGAGCAGTGTCTGGAAACCAGCACAGAGTTCTTACACCATTCCGTGTCGATGTAAACACAGACACCGCCACCGCGGACCTTACCCGAGACAGCTGCATCTCTGTCTGAACGAAACAAAGCTAGCCCGTCTAGCTGGATGGCAGCGTCCGAAATCCCATCAGTGAGCCATGTCTCTGCGAAGACAAACGCGGAGCAAACTCTGTACTCCCGCCGAGTATTATGTTGGAGTCGGATGTAGTCCATTTTATTGTCCAGGGAGCGGACATTGGAGAGCAGAATGGACGGGAGAGCCGGCCGGCTAGAGTTTGCTTTTAGCCTGGCACGGACCCCTGCCCATTTGCCTCACTTCTGCTTCCTCGTACATTGCTTTCGACGTCTCCATCTCTGGCTCCCAGCATCAGGCAAGTCCGAGGATTGTAGGCCCATTCCCCTCAGCAAGCCGACGTCGCGTAATTCAACCAGCAGATCTTTGTGGAGGTTTGTTTTTGGGCGATCTCTGTATTGTAGTAGTATCTGGAGATGGTAGATAGCCGCTCTGTTATCCATGTGCCCTAATCGAAAATTGTGTATCAAACTTAAAATAGAAAATTAAATTAAAGTAACACCAGGTCTGAAAGGCCGCTGCTGCCGTGCCACGCTGCCTCATGGGATTTTTGTAGGAGTTTCCATTAAAGGGCATTGTTGTTTCCATAGCAGGCAGTGAACATACTCTCCACTGCACATATATAGAAGTTAGTCTAAGTTTTAGATGTCATTCCAAATCTCTGCAAACTCCTAAGGAAGTAGAGGTGCTGTTGTGATTTCTTCTTAATTGCACTTACATACTGGGCCCAGGACTGGTCCTCCAAAATAATAACACTGAGAAATTTAAAGCTACTGACCCTCTCCACCTCTGATCCTCTGATGAGGACTGGCTCTGGTTTCCTCCTCCTAAAGTAAGATGAGTAAGATGTTGTTGTTATGGCAAGACTCAGCCAGATTTTCCATCTCCATCTATATACTGATTCATCACCATCTTTGATTCGGCCTACGACTTTAGTGTTGTCCGCAAACGTGAAAATGGCATTGACTAAATTACACTTATGACTTAGCCAATATTCATAAGTGTAAAGTGTGATAGAGTCATAAATGTACCAACAATATAATTCTGGCATCTTCCCCCTTCCTTTCCAGTCCTGAAGAACAGTCTTGGTCCGAAACTTTGAGTGTTTATTCATTTCCACAGATGCTGCCAGACCTGCTGAGTTCCTCCAGCATTTTGTGTGTGTTGCCAACAATATGAAGCTGCCTTACTTAGCGGAAAACATGTTTTTAGTTGAACATGCCAAATTAATTACATCATGAACCATTACATTATTGACTTCAGAAATGTTAGCATCCCTTTTCAAAGCCACACAATTTATGTTACAACCTCCACTTGCTGTATAAAGAGTACTTAGGTGCCAGAAATATTGAACAAATAATGGTAAAGTAAATTTAACTGATTTGATATTGATTGGGTGTTACTTGGTCCCATTTATTACATGATTATCCCAAGCACTGTGATTATTAATTAGTCACTCTTCCTAGAATTGTGTATAATATTGCGAAGCGTAGGAGGGTTAATGGTGCCTAACGACAACTCCTTTGCTTGTATCTTTGGAAACAGCTCTACTTCCATCTTTAAAATCCATATTTTTCCCTTTCAGGGTTCTTTTGGAGACCTTGACCTGGAGTTACACGGTGCTCTCGGGGTTTCACAACTGGCCGTTGCTCAGCATGCCAAGGGCTTGGCCTAAAAGTTCAGCTCACTTTCGGAGGGCCAAGATCTCGTGGTTCTGGAGACGGGCAGGTCGAAGGTCGGTGTCATGGCAGGAGATCGCTGTGACGTCGGGGGAGTCAGAAAATCTACAACTGTGTGCCCAGGGACCCGAGATCTTTGGGCACAGAGCTTGGAAAAAGCAACGCAATGGACTTTTAACTTTGTAAACCAGCTGTTTGTTATGTCTTTGCTCTCGCTGTGAAACGGAGACACCACTTTCTCCATTATTAGGGAGAGAGAGAGTCTGTGGTATGTTGAATGCCGGGTGAACAATGTAGTCTTTGGGGTAACTGCAAGTCTGTGTCTCTTCTGTTGCATTGCTCACGCTTGAGTGATGGGTGACAGGTGCCGATGCTTTTTTTAGCCGGTGGGGGAAGGGGGGGATTGTTGATTGCTGCTGCTTATGCACAGGAGGGAGGGGAGCTGGAGGGGACATATGGGTTCTAACTTGTCGTTCATTCTTTGAGGCACCCCTGTTTTTGTGGATGGTTGCAAAGACAAAGCATTTCAGGATGTACAAAGTATATTGTAAACATTTCTCTGACATTAAATGTACCTTTGAAACCTTTGAACCTTTGGTATTTAGCAATATAGTCTATCTACTACCTCCTAAGCAGCATTTACCCTTCTACTTCCAGGGTTACACCTGGGGAAGAAGGCATCAGAGGTGGTGCCCAGTCCAACAGATGATGCAGGTGATTTTTATTGTCATCACAAGACCCTGCTGGACATTGGTAATGTAGAATACTGCCAGTCTGATTCACTGGTTCTTTGGTAAGACAGGGGAGCTGTGTTGCCTTGGATGTGGCACAAACTTGGCCCTCATATCTTGGGGTTACTTGTTGCAACTGCCGGGAAAGGAGACACAGGAGCTGTCTTTGTGTTGCTGGATTCTGTTCTGGTTTGGGAGCTGGTCTCTCCCATCAGTGTTGTTATCCAGTGTTTGCTCAGTGGAAGACAAGCTAGATTGTGTTCATCTGTGGCTGTACTTGCGTGATCTGAGGAACTGCGGCAAGCTTGTTCTTGCAGAAACGTGCCACCAGGACAACATCTATGCACTGTCAGTTTACAGACCATGACCCTCAGGGACTTAGGCTGTATCATTATTTATTTACTTTTATATTGCTATATTATTTTTTGTAGTGATCTATATTTTGCTTTCATAATTATATATGCTATATGTGTTCCAGCAATTCTTTTCCCTTCCTTATTTGCCTCATTCTGCCTTTTTGTGCACTGCATTATGGATAGGCATCATGCTTTGAAATATTCTAACCTAACAAATCTCCCACTTCTTTTATGCCTCTCCTTGAAATTTATCTTTCTCCTTAGGATTTTAATGCTGCCCTAATGCTTCCTGTTTTGTTTGACCCATCCTCATTTTTTATTCAAATGTCGTTCCTATTTTACTTATTAATTACAAAGCAGAAGGAAGCCATTTTGCCTATCAGCTCCCAGGAGAGTAATCCCATCAGTCCCACTTACCCTCTTATTTCAGCATAATACTGCACCTTATGCTCCCTCAATGTCCCTCAACATTTCATTGATCATGTTGCCACTTGGTTACACCAGGGGTATCTTTGAGTTATGGAATGAAACCAGAATGTGAGGGTGGGGTGGGATGTGGAGGGTGAAGCCCCACGAAGTCACAGGGAGAACTCACAAATTCCACAAGGACAGCTGCCAAGTTCAGGAGCAAACATGGAAGGGTCTCGGCCTGAAACGTCGACATCGCTTCTCCCTATAGATGCTGCCTGACCTGCTGTGTTCCACCAGCATTTTGTGTGTGTTGTTGTTTGAATTTCCAGCATCTGCAGGTTTCCTCGTGATTAACCTCAGGAACCATGATGTAGCAGCACTAACTGCTGCACCATTTTGTAGTTACCAGAGGTTTCACTACACTGAAGGAACAACAATTTTTTTGCATGCTACTGAGTGGGAAATTCCTCCCGTTGATGTATGTAATGACAGCCATTTGTTAGAGGATCACATCCATGTAACCACCTACAGCTCCCTCCACGGCTGAGCCACTTTGAACTGCTTTTACTCCCCTCCAGTAAGCAAGTTCAAGATGAACAATGACAAGAACATTTCTGTTGGGGGAAACAGTGTCATGTAATGAAGAAAAGTTAACTAATTAAGCAAGTAAACTCATTAAAGCAATGATATTGCATAGTCTGATATGAAAATGTGATTAGTAGTTGCTCCAGTACAGAATGTGTTATACTTCATTGACAGTGACAAAGTGTGTAATAAATCACTGTCAGCATATCATTTAAAATAATAAACACATAGGAAGTTGAAATATGATTATTTCCTAACAGTCTGTTTGGAAATTAACTACATTTTGCCACTTGGCTGTCCTCTGACTTTCAACAGCTTGGCTCCAGGTTAGCTTATTTAATTATGCATTCATTGACAATTCAGAATGTCAAAAGAGTTCTGCTTTTATAAATTAAGGTTAATTACAAAGAAAAAACACCAGAGGGCATTTTTGTTTTACTTCATGCGAGCAAGGTCATGGACTTGGCAGCTGATGAAGTACAGGAAAGCCTGGTGGAACTTCCATCACCAAACAATTAATATGCAAGCAGATCCTACTATTTTGATCAACCAATAACAATCAGCAAAACCTTGGCTAAAGTGCTGATGAAACAGACGGTACATAACCCAGTGCTCTAAATGAACTGAAGATACCAGTCAGAGCTACAGGACACAGCAGCTGAAAATGTGCCCTCAGGTTCCAGTGGAATCAAAGTCCCACTCTGTCAGTGCACGCTCTACTCTCCCAATGCACATGGTGCTTCTTTTGGCCAGGGGTCCAAATCAGGAGAAGGCTTAGAGTTGGCATGGTGGGAGTCATTGTATCTTTTCTCCAAATGTCTGGCTATTTGGTGGTAAGACTTGGAACAGTAACACCTTGCACATTAATTCAAAAAGAGCGAACCCAGAAATGAATGATAGAGAAGCACCAAATGGTGCAAATTTCCCTTCTGGAATCATCGGGAATTTTTGTGGATGCACGTGTAGATCTAGGTTTGGCTTTCTGAGTTACGTCAAGATCTGTTAATGAACCACAGGGGAGATTATCGCATGATAAGGGATAACAGTGATAAAATTCGTACCAAGCTTAGCTTTTGGAATTAACTATTTTTGGTGAAAGATGGCCAGAGCTGGTTGAAAGGAAAAGTCCACTTATGGAAGTGGGATTCCCTGGAATTGAACAGGGTTTACTTTCTCAATCCTGACCTCTGGATTATTAAAAGGATTGAAGGAGGGTTGGCAGTTCCTAGTCCACATACCCTTTGCCATTGAACGCTTTTCAGTAACTTGGAGAAAATTTTTCACTGATGTTTAACGGTCTGAACTTGCAGTCTTCTGCAGCAGAATAATTCACAAATACAGCCTGGGAATGTATACACAGGTGTTTTTCTATATGATTCTAGATTTTAAACATTAATTTTGGATGTGGTTTTAAGCAATAATTGAATTATGTAATTCAAAATATACATAAATAATAAATCATTATGTACATGTGGTGAGTTAGCATAGTGGTTAGCACTGCGCTTTATAGTACAGGGGACCTGCGTTCAATTCCTGCCTCTGCTTGTCAGGAGTTTGTACTTTCTCCTCATGACCACATGGGTTTCCTCCGGGTGCTCTGGTTTTCTCCCACAGTCCAAAGACAAACCAGTTGATGCTAATTGGTCATTGTAAATTGTTCTGTGATTAGGCTAGGTTTAAATTGGATGATTGCAGAGCAGTGTGGCTCAAAGGGCTGGAAGGACCTATTCCACGAGGTAGCTCAATAAATAAATATATTTGGACATGAGATTGCATAAGGAGAGCTAATTGAGAAGTTAAGTTTGTTTAGAGTTTTGCCTCACCTGCCAAAAAAACTCACTAGCTCACCACCAAAATCTTCACTGGGAAAGTGAACGGCTGAAGTGTCCTTGATGCAGCCTGCTGTCCAAGATCACTAGCCTGCAGTGACTGCCCAGCCACACTGACTCAAACCCAACGCAGAGCACTCGCCAAGCTGCCCCCCCATTATGAAAGTCATTCTACAGGGAACAACTATGCACGTGAAAACAAATGTAAGCGTATCAGAGTCAGAAAGAGTAGAATTTATAATTTATAATGGGGAAACATAAAAATGGCGAAAGATAACACAAATTGTTTTCCAGAAATGCTCGGAAACCAAAACCCTTATGAATAAAAAGGAATTAAAGGAAATTACCCGTAGGGAAAAATACTGGAGGAATAAATGGTACTGAGGGTGGATAAACGCGCAGGTCTTAATAATCAACAAACAGAAGTAGCCATGGAAATTATAAATGCATTATCTTTATTCAAAATTTAATGGATGACAGAATGGTTCTTACAAATTATGTTGTGTCAAATATAAGCTCACTATTCAAAAATCTAGGGAGAGAGACAGCAGGAGACTACAGAACAGTTAGCCCAACACTAGTAGTAGGGAAAAATAAAGCTACCATAAAGAATGTGATTACGGGGCAAAAATATCTAAATATCAATGGGATTAGAGAAAGCAGCATGGATTTATGAAAGGGAGATGGTGCTTGACAAATCAACTGGTTTTTTGAAGATCTAATTACTAAGAGAAGATAAGGGAGAGCTAGTGGTAGTGGAGTACTTAGATTTTCAGATGGCCTTTTAATAAAATCCCACATATGGAATTAATACAGAAAATGAAAGGATATGGGATAAGCAGTAAAATACTGGCAAAGAATAACCATTAGCTGACAGACAGGAAACAAGAGTATGAATAGGTAGTGAGTACCACAGCGATCAGTCCTTGGGCCCCAACAGATCACAAAATAAAGTCACAATTTCGATGAGGGAACTGAACATATTCTAGTTCGTTGATAGCATGAAATTTAGTGTGATTGTAAATTGTAAGGAGGTCACAGAGGCTTCAAGGTGACAAACAAGTATCTGTGCAAATACATGGAAGATTCCGTGTAATGTGAAGTTATCACAGAGTATTATGTAAATAGTGATAGATTCAGAAATGTTACTGCACATTTGGAAGGGTTTTGATTTGGAGGGGCTCTTATATACCAGTCACTGAATGCTGGCATGCAGGTGTAGCAGGCAGTCAAAATGGCAACTGGTGCACTTGTCTGATTGGGAGGAGTTGTGAGTACAGGAGCAAGGATGGAGGGCCTTGGTGTTTAATGTGAGATTTTGATCTCCTTACCTGAGAAAATATATATTCGAGTACGTCAAAGAATCACCAGAGCAATTTCTGCAATGATAGGACGATCATATAAGAAGAAATTGGATTGACTAGGCCTATATTTACTGGAGTTTCAAGGAGGGATATCCTTGAAACTTATATAACCTTAGCAAAGTTCAATTAGAACTTTTCTTCTGGTTGGAGGTCTAAGTCCAGGAATCAAAGTCTCAAGATATGGTTAAGATATTTAGGATTGAGGTAAGAAATGGCACAGGTTGTAGAGTCAATGGCTCACAGCATCAGAAAACTGGGGCTCAATCATGATCTCAGCTGCTGTCTTTGTGGAGTTTGCAGGTTCTACCTGTGACTATCTGGATGTCCTTTGAGTGCTCTGGTTTATTCCCACATCCCAAAGAAATGCAG
Organism: Hemitrygon akajei; assembly: GCF_048418815.1. Lineage (NCBI taxonomy): Eukaryota > Metazoa > Chordata > Chondrichthyes > Myliobatiformes > Dasyatidae > Hemitrygon > Hemitrygon akajei. The sequence continues at coordinate 139,162,736 of NC_133126.1, forward strand.
GCTGTAAAGTTAATTGGCCAATGCTTCTAGTGTGTAGGTGAGTGGTTTAACTTGGTTGAGGAGAATGTAAGGAAAAAAATATGGGTATGATTAGCTTAAGTGGGTGGTTGATTACCGTAGATGTCGGATTATAAGCCGCTACTTTTTCCCCACATTTTGAACAGCTTTGAACACTGCGGCCTTTACTACGGTGCGGCTAATGCATGATTTTTTTCATGCCTCGTAACAGTAGACCAATAAAATTGATGAGTAGTTCACAGAGGTCCAATGAAATTGTACGATAAATCAAGCGCACTTTCACAATTAAATTATTGTAAATCAGTCATTTGTACTCACCCTCATCAACATGGAAAACACTCGAAGAAAAGCATTGTGCTGCCTTTATGGCAGTTACTTAGTTTATAATATTTTCGCTTAGTAATTCATTTTCTAGTTAAAGTTAGAAGTGTTTTAACTATATTTGTTTTCTGTACTACATCGCGGGATGCTATGACGTCACACCCGGTTTCGCCGCGTCTTGTGGGAAAAATACCAGTTTGCGATAAACAGGAAGGAGGGGGCGAGCACATTACGCGAGCGGCATTAGATCTGAGCGAACGCTACTTTTAAGTTAAAGGCGATCAATAACTTTTCCTGGTAGGCTGCAGTATATATATTTTTTACCAGTCGTTAGGAGATATTGGAATGTTGTTCAGTAAAAAAGTATACGCAACGTATATTTAAAAGTAGCCGCGTTACAGGCACGGTTCGAAAAAAAGCATTTGCAATATGTATTTGTTTATGTTACCATATGGATTTAATTAAAAGTTAAAAAATCCTCACGTGTAATATCTTTCTGTGTAAATATCTCATATTACAACGTGGGACACCTGCGGCCGAAAATCCGGTGCGGCCGAAAATCCAGTGCGGCCTAAAATCCGGTGCGGCCTGTACAAGTACAAAATTGATTTTCTTTCTAAAATTAGAGCCAGCGGCTTTTAATCAGGTGCGCTCTGTAGTCCGGAATCTACGGTAGTTGGTATGGACCATAGGGCCTCTTTCTGTCTTGTACCTTTATGTCTCTATTGTTCACTCAGAAGGTGGTGAACTCGTGAAGTTCTCTAGAACAAAAGATTGTGGAGGCCAAATCATCATTTTTTAAATACATATATTTCTGGATACAGCAGGCATCAATGGCATGGGGGAAGTGTGGGGATATACCATTGAATAATGGAGTATGCTTGATGGGTTGGGTGATCTTCTTCCCTATTTGTGACCACTCACTGCTGTAAAAGGCCTTTGAACATCTTTGAAAGTCAGGGGCATATCAAGATCATTCAAGTACCGTAGTTTAAAATAAATCCAAAATTTAAAATATCTTTAAAAACTTAAATTGATTAACAACTTGTAGATAATGTAAAATCCAGACATTCATCCGTCTACATTATGGATATTCCAGTATAGTGTGTTCCCATCAGCAGAATAATGTGGCAAAATTGCTTTGTAACTAACAGACAGGTTCTCCAGAAAACCAGTGCAATTACAGTGGAAACATCAGTAAATTGGGGCATTAGTATACTAATGCTAAAGATTTTACTCAGATTGGAGAGTCTTTTCATTGTCTAGGTCAGCATTCTCTAATGTAAGCTGGAGGACCAGGTGCCCTTTGCATTTTGCCCATTTTATCGGAGCATCTGCGGTCCATCTCTGGATTCAGTGACGGTCAGTGGAGGAGCAGGAGGGCAGATGGGTCAACATTTGCCATCTGTCTTGCCTTTCAATGTCCAGGCACAAACATCAATAACAAGTTGCAAGGAACAGTGGGCTAATGGTTAGAAAGATGTGGCACAAAGTAAACAAAATAAATCTCTAAACATAAAAAGATGGAGAACGAATGTAGTACATTGCCACCTTGTTTGGCACTCAGGATGTATCTCCAAGCATGAGTGGAATCAGTTCCTAAATGCATCATTTATAATATAAATAATTGATATATAGATGTATTATTGACAAACTGCTCTATTATGAGCCTGTTGGAAATTCTTGCCTTTCCCGCTGCTGCTCACTGCTGTCCCATGAACTTGGAGTGAATACAGCAATGGTGTAGTGAGGCCTGACAAATCATGTTGCTAGACCAAGGCCCTTGGCCAGCACTGTGAGGTGAGATCACTTCTAGGTGTTAATGTTCCAACCTGATCCTATGGCCCTCATATGATGAGAGCTGCTGTCTCTGCCTCACTTTCTTTGTTTGCACAACTCTCCCCATCCTGAGGATTTCTCTGTAGCAGAAATCTTTGGGTTGGTAAAAGCTGTACACCTGAACAGACAAGGAAAAGGTAGAGATGCAAGAGACTATAGGATTATCATGAAATATAAACACATGGAGCATTTACTGCCAGTCTCTGGCAATGGCCCTGCCAGCTAGGGTGGGCTGGGGTGAGCTATACTGGTCAAAGTTCAAACCTGGCTGCATGACTTGCCCCAGCCCATCCGACACTTGACCTCATAAGCAGCCACTCCACACATACCCGTGCAGTGATTCATTGTCGGGAGAGAAGAGGCAGGTTGACACTCAGTTCAAGATTCACAGGAGTAAAGGAGAATGAAATTGAGTGTTACTCCAGGTCTGATGCAGAATTTAAAAAAAAACACAATATGCATAAAGAACACAATAAATATAAATGCATATGACACATAGGATTAGCTTATACACATAGACTGATTGTATGTACATAAAGTGGCACTAGGTACAAGAGCATCTGTACATAAGGTGACTCTGACAAGAAATGGTAAATAGTAGTGGTGGGCGGGTTAAAGGGTGGAGGTGCTGATCAACCTGATGGACTGGAGAACTAACTTTTTTTGAGTCTGATAGTCCTGCCGTGAATGCTGCATAGCCTCCTCCCTGATGGGAGTGGGACAAGCAGTCCATGAACAGGATAGCTGTGATCCTTAATGATATTGTTGGTCTCTTCATGACATCTTTCTGTATATACAGTATGTCCTTGATGGCAGCTAGGCTGGTGCAGGTGATGCATTGGGCAGTTCCATTGTATGTGCCTCCTGTCCACCACAGTGCACTTTCTGTACCACTACAATCAGAATCAGTCTAATTACTGCACGTCATGGAATTTGTTGTTTTACAGCAGCAGTACATTACAATATATAATGTCTATTACAATAAGAAATATATTTTTTAAAAATTAATTAAGTAGTGCAAAAAGAGAACATAAAAATATATATATATTGAGGTGGTGTACATGGATTGATTGTCCATTCACAAATCTGATTCCTTACATGTTGAGTGTACCTCCTCCTTGATGGTAGCAATGAGAAGAGGGCATGTCCTGGGTGATGTGGGTCCTCAGTGATGGGCATCATCTTTTGAAGATGTCCTCAATGCTGGGGAGGCTAGTGCCCATGATGGAGTTGGTTAAGTTCACAAATTTCTGCAGCTTTTTTCGATCCTGTACAGTGGTCCCTTCATACCTGATGGTGACGCAACCATTTAGAATGTCTCCACAGTACACCTGTAGAAATTTGCGAGAGCCTTTTGTGTCGTACCAAGTCTCCTCAAACTGCTGGCGTGCCTTCTTTGAACTTGCATCAATATGTTGGGCCAGGATAAATCTTCAGAGACAGGAACTTCAAACAGCTCCCCCTTTCCACTGTTGATCCCTCGATGTGGAATGGTGCGTGTTCTCTAGACTTCCCCTTCCTGAAGTCCACAACCAATGCTTTAGTCTTACTGATGTTGAGTGCAAGGTTATTGTTGTGACATTACTCAACCAGCTGATCTATCTCACTCCTGTACACCTCCTCGACACCATGGAAAATTCTGCCAACAAGCATTGTATCTACACAATAGTACAAAGTCCGAGCTGCTGCCTGAGGGCATTCAGTTTGAAAGGCCAAGAACCCTATTATTAAACAACACGCTGTGGGGCAGAGTAATTGCAGCAGATCACTAAAGCTCACTGTAGTGAGAGCTTGAACTTGAGAGAAATGTGTAAAGCAACAGTGCCCTCTAGCAATGTCTGGTGCATTGGAATTTGTCAGTTTTAATGCCTGAGTTTATTACATGCCAGAAGCATGACAGAAGCTCACAGCATCATTACACAACTTGTTGTATGTTTGTTTTTTTAAAAATATATTTTATTATTTTATGTGAACAGACTTGGAAAAAACTAACAAAAAACCTAAGGAAAAAAAGTACAGCACATCCACAAAATCCACAACCATAGCAAAATCAAATTAAATATTGAGCAGCAAAAGAGAAAAAAATTATAAAGGCAAAAAGTAAACATACACAGCAGAGGTGCACCGCACCAAAAAACCTCAGTCCTCAGCCCGTAAGAAAGTCCAATACAGGGCCCCAACTTGTTTTTTGATTAGATCAGTAGAATGGCCAGCTTGAAGCCTAAGTGTATTGAACCCAACATTTTGTTATCAAAAGTGTGTTTGACTAACAGCAGCAGTCCTTTTATTTATGTTTGTTCAGCTAACAATATTAAAATGAACATGAAAAAGTATGTAATCACAGATGATTATAAACATCAATGTCTTTATTTTCACATTTCAGTGAGGTGAATCAGGTTTGTCACAGGCATGCATTTACTCATACTAAATAAATCCACGTAGTCAGCATTTATGTTTGATAAACCTGCAGAGTATGTCCAGCACTTTCTCTTTTACTCTGAAGTAACACCTATGCAATAAGGATGGCATGGAGTCCATGAGACAAATGTCTCCCTTAGGGCAACATCCCACAATGATACGTAGACTTCTGCAATAACTGTTTGGATATACTGTACACCATGGAACTCAGCTAGTGCCCAATAAAGTCATTTATTCTGTTCTTGACTTGTGATGGATATGCTCCTGTCATTTGCAATTGCATTCAGAGTGCCAGAAATGGCATACAATTCAGAGACTGTAATAGGGAAAGAGAAGCAAAAATAAGCAGAGTTTTATTTCTGAACACAATTTAATAACAGTGATTAGAAAGCTGGTATGAATAACTGTTTAAATAACCTGTTGCCAATCAATGTTTAAGCTACTAGAGGTAAGATGACAGAGTGCTACTGCAGAACTATAATTCTTGCTTTCTTGGCATTTCATTGACATCTTGGGAAGCAGCAAAGAAAGATGATGTGGATAAATGTATACTTTTTCTCTTCCTCCCTTTTGGGTCACGGCCCAATTTAGGAAAATTGGCAGACAACCTGTTTCCATTCTTCATTTTTCAGACCATTGTTTTTTGTCCTGGATTTTTTTTAATCGGAGTTTCTGTGATTTAAGAAGGCAGACTGAATTGTCCCAGTTCACTTCATTGTGAGATGAAAATCCCACAATTAGATGAATTTGAACCAGAAAATCATCACACTGAAATAAAGGGAAAGAACCTTAAATTTGCTGTTTTAATCAGATTAATGTACGTTCATGGAAATATAAAAGATGAATATGGTAATTGGTTTGGAGAAACACAGCAGCAATCAATGATTTGTCACAATTTTATTTGGAGTTTTGATTGGAATGGTTGGATATAGATAAAGTAAAAGGCAATACAGCTGATGTTTCTGAGGTTAGGATGAAAATGCATAGAGTCACAATAGACAGAGAGTTGAATGTTTGTAAAGGAACAGGAAAACGGTTGAAAGCTAATTTTTTTAGCCAATCTGTAAGTCTTCAAGTGATGTTCCATTGAAAAGAATTCCTATCACCCAATTTACCCAAAGCTGTTACCCAATGCTCTGCCTCAAGTGATAATTCTAATCTAGTGAAAAGAACTTTTTATCACTCCAGTGGTGTACTAACTCCGTATCTATTTCGGGAGCACTCTAAGTGACTGCATCACCGTCTGGCATGGTGGTGGGGTGGGATAGCTACTGCACAGGATCAAAATAAGCTGCAGAGAGTTATAAATTCAGTCAGCTCCATCATGGGCACTCGCCTCTGTAGTATCCAGGACATCTTCAAGGAGCAATGCCTCAAAAAGGTGGCATCTATCATATCCATCATTAAGGACTCTCATCAGCCAAGACATGCTCTGTTCTCATTGCTACCATCAGGAAGGAGGTACAGAAGCCTGAAGGCACACACTCAATGATTTAGGAACAGCTTCTTCACCTCTGCAATCTGATTTCTGAATGGACATTGAATCCGTGAACATTATCACACTACTTCTTTTATTGTTGTAGTACTTATTTAACTGTATTATATATAACTATTTATTGTAATTCACAGTTTTTTTCTCTATTATTATTTATTGCATTGTACTACCGTCACAAAGACAACAAATTTCACGACACAATGCATGCCGGTAATATTAAATTCCATTCTGATTCTGACTCTATTCCAGGCTTAGCCTTGTTATCATAATGAATTTGAATTGCAAATAATCTGAGAACTTGTTATCTGTGGAATATTCTGGAATATTTAATGTTTTGCAGAGATTTTTGTGGCTTTTTAAAGCAGCAGAATTCTGTGATTTTTCTTTACTTTATATCCAGCCATTGATGCCTGGGAAAAGCTCAGTAGTGTTGAGACTGTTCCCAGTTGATGATATAGAAAGGACAGTGGGGAATGAGTCAGAATTGTGGTGATCAGTGCACAGTTGGAATAACAAGTAGTGGTTATTGATGTCGATGTCACAAACTCCATACTAAGTATGTTGACTTCTAAACTGAAAGAATTTTTAACAGTTTTATCAGATTAGCAGGAAAACCACCCAACATCGGCCTCCATTATTTGAGAAGGCATCCCTTATATCTTGCTTCAAGCTGGTTCAGTGACACAGTGATTTTCACAAATCTCTGTATGCTGGAAGTACACACAGCACAACCAACCCTGCTTAAAAACTATCCTTTTGCCATATTCCTATATAGATATCATTCTATAGAATATACACTCCTCTATTAGGACTGCATTCAGACATCTGGTTATAATTATATACAGAGGACCAATTTTTTTCCGGCAGAAACACAGTTGTACTTACAATTTAGTGCACTGCATTCAAAGTGACCCTCACTAAAATGGAGAAATCAAGTGCAGATTTGGTGACTGCTTTGTAGTATGTCTCTTGTTTTGTTTCACAAGAGCAACTGTGCACTTCCACTTGACTATCACTTTAATTTTCCATCACAATCCCAATTTCAGATAAACAGCCATTTCAAATTTATCACCTTTCTAACATTGAGCTAACTTGCTTTCTTGCTCCTGGTAATTTCAGATACATTTGCTCTCTCTCTCGGTGTCACTCCCCTTGGATGTGCTTTCTGTTTCTGTTATTAACTAACTTTTACTGCCCTTTTTCAACCACCCTATGTCCTTTAACCTCTCCAGATGTCCAGCCTATCACAAATTATTCTCTTTGCTCTCACAGCCCATCCCCAGTTTCTCTGGAACTTAGAAGTATTATTTTCTAATATTTTATATTTCTGATGAAAGGCATCAATCTGCATGGAACTGCCTGATCTGCTGAGTACTTCCAGCATGTGTTGTTTTTATCACCGTGCTACAATAAATTGAAAGCTCTTGTACAGTTCATTCAATTGCTCATAGGTATCTTTTTAACAAGTATTGCCAAGGGATATTTTCCCATTCAACCACAAGCATTTGTGGTTCTTTTTCCTATCTTCGTGGTGTTGATGCGATATCAACGCTAGTTTACAGTGTGTGGCTTTCCATGTGGAATTCTCCCACCCGGATGAAAGCTCCATGGGCACACAGAGGTTCTCTGCTAGTCGTTTAAATTAAAAGCATGCAGAGAATATGAACAATAATACCTGACTACTTCAAAGGATCCTTTGAACTCATTTTAAACAAGAAGTTAAGTTCACATGGTATCAGGCCCAAGTAGAATGGGACTTCCGGGAAACTACTTTTGCCATAGTTCAAAAGTCATAGTAGAAATACACTTTATAAATAGCAACAGGATTTTTGAAATGAAATGCAAAACATCAAAAGAACTTAATGAAAGAAAACTTTTCTTGTCCTTGGCATGACTTTGTAATAAAAGAAAAAATCTATATCGGAGGTCATCTCCTTAATAAGCTAATCCTCCCAATAAAACAACCACCCCTATTTTGAATAGCCTCTACATTTTTGAGTTGACCGAGTAGATTTTTACAAATATGTATCAGTCATGGCAATGAATACCAGGAAAGTAATGCGAACAAACCTTTAACATTTTATATATTAATAAAGAACAGATGATTGTTTGCTTGCTTTTCTTGAACTATTGAAACCATACAGAAACTAGATCTAAATACCTGAACAAGAAACATGCGTTATTTCATTCCTGTACTTTCAAAGCAGCTCCAAATTCAATCAAGTCAGACTTGAGGTCACAGTCACCTTTGGGGCACCTTAGATGTTGCCACAGGCCTCTGCTGTCCCAACTGGGCTTAGCTGCTTTTATGCACCCTGAAAAGTGATGCCCTTTCCAGTCCTTGATGTTAGCTCCACTGCTATTCTTGGTTGTACTGATTTTATTAAGGCAAATGTTCAATCTTTGACGACTGCATTCTTAAGCAGCGTCACTTAAAATAAGAGTTAAATAAGGCAATCAGCCTGTAGGTGGTGTCTGTGTATCAGGGTTGTTAATATCTAGTGCCAACAAAATTGCCGAAACCTATTACAAATTGATGCTTCGTTTTACTGATTTGGCATCCTAACTCAAAGGTAATGGATGTGATGAAAATCAGACCAGAATATTTTTTGGGAAAACAACTTCGTCTTTCTGAAACATATTCTCAATTATTTTCTTTCAGGTTCACGTCAAACTACATGAGGACTGATATTACTCTCAGCAGCAAGCAGAAGGAGGAGAGAGTTAACTTCAAGAATCAGAAACCCACCTTCCTGTTGAATGTAGATTATAAGCTTCTGCCCAAGACCATCCCCAACAAGGTCAAAGCTGCATTTAGACAGGTGATCCAGCTGGATCAGAAGTGTGAGACATGGCAGGAAAAGCTTTGAGAGCCTTACGCTAATCAGGGAAACACAGGATGGAGGAGTGGACGTGTGCTTGGTTAGCTTCAACCATAAAAAAAGGCCTGCAACAGGATATCACACATATAAACCTGTTGGAATTTGCTCTCCAAAATACATTTTGGTTAAGAAAACAGAAATTGGATCTAATTGCTCTGTGTAGATTTGTGCAGAGCACTCTAAATCAAGGAGTGGGGAACAGGTAGCTTCCCCATCAAGTCTGCAGTCAGTCAGGGGAGTCCACAGTCCCCTTTCTTATTGTGTGAGGCATAGAACCCTTTGTTAAATCTGCCAGGAAGAACAAGAGCAGGAGAGGGAGGCACGCAAGTCAAAACCTCCCTGTACATGGACAACAATGCCATCCTGTGCTGTGATCCAAGGCCAGTTCACAGATTGATTGGCATCTGCAACCACTCTGCGTGGGCATCGGGGGTCAAAGTCAACTGCTGTGACAGTGAGACCATGCTCCTTAGCAACTGATCTGACTGATCCCATCACCATCCAGTCTGACTACCTGAAGCTGCTAGGGATTTGATTTGGTTTGTGACACGTAACAAAAAGTGGCTGGAGCGGATAGGAAAGATCAGACAAAAATAGGGACAATGGAAACAGCACTCCCTCCCAACAAGTTAGAAGTACTCGGTCATCAGGGATGACATGCTCTTGGGGCTGCTGTATTGGCAGAGATTTGGTCCATCCCCCACTCCTCCATCTTAGTAATCACCCAGGCCATCTTCCAGTTCACCTGGATTCAACAGGGCACAATGCACGTCCCCAGAGAATGGGGGAAAGATGTACCTAATGTTGCCCTCATCCTGAGGACCATTTTCGTGTGTGGCTACATCATGCTGTGTGTGGAACCAAAGTACTTGAGCATCACACACAAAATGCTGGAGGAACCCGAAGGGTCTCGGCCCAAAACTTCAACAGTGTTTCTCCCTATAGATGCTGCCTGGCCTGCTGTGTTCCACCAGCATTTTGTGTGTGTTGTTTGATTACAATGCATTAGGTAGTGATCAGCACAGAACATCCTGCAGACACCACAGGACAATGACTCTATGTCCAAATCATCTGGCAGAATGCCCTGTCACCAGAACTCACCAGCAAGCACCAAGGCTTTACTTGGCTGGCAGTGAGAGTCCTCGAAGTCAGATCCTTCCTGTACAGTCAAAATATCATTCCAATGCACCCTGCCCTCAAGACGGCTATGATGGGGAAGAGATAGTCACCTATCTCTTGGCAGACAGTGAATTTGCTAAGATGGCAAATCCTCTGTTGGAGAATATTGCTGACTGGCACATTTCAGACTGCTGGAGTATGTGTTGACAGGCAGATTGAATCTTGGTGCAACCAGATTGAAGCTTGGTGCAGGGAGAGACCATAGTCTGGATTCCTTCTGCTACTGGACATGGAAGGGGTGAGTCAGATAGGGAAGCCCATCAAACAATGAAAGGGTATATCACCCAAAGGGGGGGGGAGCACATGACTAGCAATAGTGATATGGTTTTAAGTAAAGTACTTCCGAATGTATTGGTCAAATGACAATAAGAATGTAAACAGTTTTTTTGCACACTTTTATTCTTGTGTATAAATTTTATCATGAGTGAAGCTTAGTTCTGAAAAAAAAAGGCACTTTGTTCTCTCTTAAAGCAGTGTGCACTCACCAGGGCAAAGGTTAAATTCTTTGAGCGTGATTTTTGATAGTTTACTCTGCTGGGCTATCCCTTCACATCCATGTTAAATCATAACATTTGCAAAACCTCTATCTGCATGCACTTCGTAATCGGCAACACTGATTAATCTTTACACTTCCCTTCCAAAATCCAGAGAGGCTGAGGTTAATTGTAGGAACTGAACTCATGCTTTATCTCAAATTAGCTAACACAGAACAAATGGGGAATTGAAACCTGGAACATCTTACTGAATGTCGGATCTGAATGAAATCAGCTTATTGACAATATTAATATGATTTCAAATACTTGATTTAAAAAAACATGGGAAAGAGTTCCAAGATCTATAGTCTGTTGTTGGTTGTCCAGCGGATATAATTTTCAATGTAATTTGAGCGAGGAGGGGTAGGCCCAGGGCCGTTGCTGAAACATGCTCAGGCTGACATTTTAAAATTAATTATGTTTCTCTCTTCAGAGATGCTGCTTAACCTGCTGAATAGCTCCAGCATTTTTCTGTTTTTAATGTTACACTGCCAGCATCTTAAGTTTTTTTTTGATTTTCAGTTAGCTTTGGATTTGAAACTTCCGCTGCCAAATATTTTAATGACACTTGATGTTGGCATTTGCACATCTTTATGTAATTTTTCATTGCCTCTACTTGTGGATCATAGCCTGCTTATCAGGGCCATGATGAGACTATGGCTACGTTCACACTAGACCGGATAATTTTGAAAACGCTGGTTTCGCGTAAAAACGATAGGCGTCCACACTATGCGTTTTTAAAAAATATCTCTATCCACATTGAAACGGAGATTTCGGTGAATCTCCTCCTCCTGTGCATGCGCAAGACATCTACTGAAAACAAGCGACACGTTTGGTGTCGAATCTCACTGTAAAAGTGCGTGTTTGTGTAGTTACAGACTAGAAAAACTTAAAACGATGGACAGCTGTTGGCTCTCGCACAGGAGAACTTAAAAGTAAAAAAAAACAGATATGGAGCATACGGAGGCAACCGACAGGGAGTTCACGGACAGATTGACCCGGCTGACGACGAACATTGAAAAACTGACTAACTCTGTTGTATTAATAAAGCACCTTGTTAAATGTATAAAACATGTCTGCATCAAATGTTATCTTGTATTTCCATACAATGTTGCATATCTATTGTCAGAGAAGTACTTGCATAAATAAGTAAACCACCTTCATACGAGCAAGGACAGAAAGCAGGGCAAAGTGAGTATACTTATTTATTCAGTAAGTTATGGGTCAAAGTATTTGGTGAGTACATTTCTAACTCTTCTGGCGTCAGTTTCGTTGCCGTCTGTTCTGAAATTGTTAGGCTGCGTTCAAGAAAACAATGAAATAGTGCGCTGCTGTCTGACAGCGTTTTCAGAAGTCTCCGGTTACCCTGTCCGCACTGATCCGGCCAATCCAGCATTTTTAAAAATACACACTTTGGAGAGTGTTTCTGAAAAGCTCTGATTTCGGGGGACGAAAACGCCGTTTTAGTGTGGACAAAGGGTAAAAATGAAGAGAAAAAGCTTCGGTTACAGATTCATCTGGTGTAGTGTGGACCTAGCCTATGAGAGAACTTGAACTGCGTCTCACTGATATGTGATTAGTGAGTGATGTAGAGACTTCAATAGGTATATTTAAATGCACAAAAACTTTGCTACAATTATTCAAACTGCAAGGCAATATAACATTGAAAATACAATTTACATGTAATTTTAAATGAAGTTATTAAACAATACGTATTTAACAAAGCTGTTTATATGTCAATTGTTACATTGTAGAAAATAAATAATACAGTGATAGGTCTCCAAGCCAAATATGGACCCTATCAATTAACTTCAGGTCACAGCTATTGAAGTGCACGTCCATGTGCTTTTTAACAATGCATTTGCTTCTGCTAGGGATCATTCTGAGGTTATGAATTTATGGATAGCATAATTATGGATTAACTTAAAATTAGAACCAGTCTTCAGGAAATAAAACCTGTATGCAATTTGACTTTAAATTCACGTCAGCGCTGAACAGGCTCCGCAGCTGTGGACTCACTTTCGGGGACTCTGCAGTTCATGTTCCATGTGTTTTTGTTTCCTCTTATTTTACTATTTGTGCAATTAGATCAAGGTGTCAAAACCGAAGGTGAAGCTTCAGAGATTACTCACTTCAGAGATGAACTCATCTGTGGCCTACAACCATCGACACTGGCCTCAGCACTGAACTGGCTCCACGGTTGTGGCCTACAGCTATCGGGCTCCTGGACCAGCTTCACTTGCCTCCATGGCTGTGGACTCACTTTCCGGGTCTCTGTGGTTAATGTCCTCTGTGTTATTTGTTTACTTTTTATTGTCTGCACAATTTGTTCTTTTTTCCTCACTCTGTGTATTTGATGGTCTTCGTTGTGAGGTTTTGTAATGAGTTCTAGGTTGTATATAGTATAGTTAGAGAATAAATATAGGTTAAATTTTGAGCTTCCAACTGATACTTAGTGACTGGTGAAACCACTCATTGGATGTGGGAGGTTCTGATTCCATCCCACTGAAACTACAAAAGTGAAGTTGGTAGATAAACGTTCCTGCACTAGCACGTTGTTAAAGTATATCCCTACCACTTCATGCATCGTTCAGGACAGATTTGTTATATCACTCAAACTTCTGGTTAGCTGTATATTCATGGAACTACTCCTCAACAACCATCTTTCAACACTGCAACAAAAAGGTGTATGTTTTGCATATCTGGAGTTTGTACTCAGACGCTTCAGGAACAGACTCCGATATTGAATATTCTACCATTGTAAGTATGTAATTCTGTAAATTTAACTACCTACTTCTGAAATGTTGAAGTTATGTAGGTGATTATGGAAATTGAAACTGTATAATTGCCTTGAAGGCGTATAAAATATTATGTCCGGAGATTGAGATTCTCATGTTTCTTCTCTCTCTCTCCCTCTCCTTCTCCCTCCCCTATTTAATCCCTCCCTGTGGTTTTCATCAGACTAGAGGAGGTGAAAGGGTGATTAAATAGGAGAGAGAGAGAGAGAGAGAGAGAGAGAGAGAGAGAGAGAGAGACCTCCTCTACTCTGATGAAAATCACCATCTTTCCTCATTAATCTCCATTGTGTTCTGCAATGCAGTCATAGATTCTGTGTAAAGTGATGTTCAGACTTGTAAAAGCAGTATGCAGGCTGTGGCCTAACTATTGTTGCATGCAGTTGCAACATAACTCCCATGTTCTTATATTCTATGCCTTGTTTAACAGCATAAAACATTTCATGTGGTTTTCTAAGTACCTTATTGATCTGTCCTACTGTTGAGACTGCTGAACTGAGGCTACATTCACACTAGACTGGAAAAATTTTGAAAACGCTGGTTTCACGTAAAAATGATAGGCATCTACACTATGTGTTTTTGAAAATATCTCTATCCACATTGAAACGGAAATTTCGGTGGATCTCCTCCTACTCTGCATGTGCATGACACATCTACCGAAAACAAGCGACATGTTTGGTATTGAATCTTGCTGTAAGAGTGCGCGTTTGTGTAGTTACAGACTAGAAAAACTTAAAACGAGGAGCAGCTGTTGGCTCTTGCGCAGGAGAACTTAAAACTAAAAAAAAACAAATACTGGAGCGTACGGCAGCAACCGACAGGGAGTTCACGGGCAGATTGACCCGGCTGACGATGAACATTGAAAAACTAACTCTGTTGCATTAATAAAGCACCTTGTTAAATGTATAAAACATGTCTGCATCAGTGTTATTTTATATTTCCATACAATGTTACATTAGGCTGTTACACATTTATTGTCAGAGAAGTACTTGCATAAATAGGTAAACCACCTTCATATGAGCAAGGACAGAAAACAGGGCAAAGTGAGTATTCTTATTTATTCAGTAAGTTATGGGTCAAAGTATTTGGTGAGTACATTTCTAACTCTTCTGGCTTCAGTCTCTTTGCCATCTGTTCTGATATTGTTAGGTTGCATTCAAGAAAACAATGAAATAGCGCGCTGCTGTCTGACAGCGTTTTCAAAAGTCACTGGTTACCCCATCCACACTGATCTACCTGAGCAAGCAGCATTTTCAAAAATACCCACACTGGAAAGAGTTTCTGAAAAGCTCTGGTTTCGGGGGGCGAAAACACCGTTTTAGTGTGGACGGAGGGTAAAAACGAAGAGAAAAAGCTTCGGTTATGGATTTATCCGGCATAGTGTGGATGTAGTCTAGGTCACATGGAAGCTGTGGCTGAGAGATTTAAAAGGTCTTGACTGAATGCAGATCTTTCAAAGAATTTATTCTCTCCCAACACTCAACCTTGCAGTAATGTTTTATATTTATTAAACACAATGACAACAATGAATAATTAACTACAATGACAGGTTTACTAATGGCTATAATTACCTACTTTAACATTTTGAATGTAGACAGGTAACTTAGAAGTATTACATATTTACAATGGGAGCACATCCCAACTGGCAGAACCTCTTTGAATGTTCATGTACTAGTGGCTGGTCCAGGCACTTCTGAGAGGAAAAACTCCAGCCACCCAAAATAAACCCTTTTTGTTACACTGCTGAGGATAGCTCCCTGTATACAAATAGGCAGAATATTAATGTTCTGAGCTATGCATTAAGTGGCAGGGATATGCCTTTAAAAATGTGTTAATACAGGAGATGGCCACTTTAATAGTCTCACCCTAATCTTAACGTGAAGGTTCTAATGAGTGCCAATTACATGAACATTCTGTTGTCTTCCTTGCATAGTTACAAAATTACAAATCAGAATGTCCCCAATCCATCATTGGTGTCAATGGCTTTAAAGTGTCAGTGGAAATTCAATTGTCAACATGAAGGCTGTTTCATTGTAATTAATACCTGCTAAGTATGTAATTTTGTAACTCCAGAATAATCTCTAACACTACTATTATGACTAATATTGTCATGATAAATGAAGATTCTGTGGACACACTCCAGAATGCTTCTATTTGTCCATGCTACTCAATGTCCTCCCTTTCATTGTACTGTACTATAGATAGATAGATACTTCATTGCTCCCAAAGGAATTTAGTATCACAGTAGCATTACAACTGCACATATATACAAATACTAGAAGAGAAGTAAAAAAGAATAAAAAAAGTTACCTTAAAAATAACATGTACAAGAGTTACAAGATTTCCAAATTCACACCGATACGATGATGGTGCAAAAATTACCATAATATTATACAGTAATGGGTCCACATTCACAATGTACAGGAGATCGGATGATCTACTCTCCCATACTCTTCTCTGGATTAAATCCCATTTAATGTCAAACAGGGTCAATAAACTGATTAGAAAGACTGGTTCTGTTATAGGAGTCAAACTGGACACACTGGAGGTCGTGGTAGAACAAGGACCCCGCGGAAAGTTTTGGACAATGTTTCTCACCCTCTGCATGCCAGCTTAGCTGAACAGAGGAGCACTTTTAGTAACAGGCTAAAACAACTGCACTGCTCCAAAGAGCTCATTCTTACCCTCGGCCATTGGGCTCTATAATGAGTCAACCTATAGCTGGGATAGTGATGATTGTTTGAGGTAACTTACTTTTTATTCATTCTTTTAATATTTGTATATAACCATATAAGAATTACAGCATGAAAACAGGCCACCTCGGCCCTTCTAGTCCATGACGAACGCTTACTCTCACATGCACTGTGCACTTGTAATGCTACTGTGACACTGTAATTTCCTTTGTGATCAATAAAGTACTGTATCTATCTATCTGTTTACTTTTTTTTTTCTGCTCAACTGACTAAACCATTAATACCTTCCTGCAGTTTAAACTTTTCTCCTTCACAGTCAAGCTAATGGCCATTTTGTTTGTCTCCTTTGTAAATCTATTTATTATAGATAGTATATTTATTTCTAAATTATGATTACATATTACAAATTACAAGAGATTGAGTACTGAGTCCTGTCCTATGGAATCTCATGAGTAACGACCTTCTGGCCACACAAACACACCACAATCATTCTCATTCAAAGTTCGAAGTAAATTTATTCTCAAAGTAAATATTTGTCACCAAATACAACCTTGAGATTAATTTGCTTGCGGGCGTTCACAGTAAATATAAAAGGAAGCAAGCAAAGTAATAATAGTAAATCAATAAGCAATAATATTGAGAAAGTGAACGGAGCCACAAGAGAGGCACAGCTGGTAGATATAAAAGTTTTTACTCAGGACTCACACGAGAGTCGGTGCAGTCACTGGAGAGAGAGAAACACTCTGACCCACATTACAGCACATCTTTATACGTTAAAGAGTAAAGGTAACAGGACAATTTCTGTTACAATGCCCTCATAATGCTTCTTTTGAGTTAAATGTAACTTTTCAGATTCCTGGGTCCTCCCACCAATGCACCCAAAATGAGTGTTAATTGCTATGGTGCCTGAGTCATATTCATGCAATGGGGCTGTTGATTGCCTGCATGCTGATGCAGATGTCTCAGTCGATTGGGTATTTCCTGGTCTGCAATTTATTCTAAAATGCAGCTTCAGGAAGACCATTGTTTTAAGCTGCATTTTAAATTCAGTTTACAATCCATATTCAGATACGAAGGCTGGTGGCTATTGAAATTTATATTTGCTATATTGCATCTCCAAGATGCACCCGAACAGAGAACATGAGGTGAAGCGTTCTTGAAAGGGAGTTCATAGGTTGTGATCCAATCACAAACGAGAGAAAATCTGCAGATGCTGGGGATCCAAGTAACACACACAAAATGCCGGAGGAACTCAGCAGGCCAGGCAGCGTACACTTGATGTTTCAGGCCGAGACCCTTCACCAGGACTAGAGGAAAAAAGATGAGGAGTCAGAGTAAAAGCTTGGGGGAGGGGAGGGAGAAACACTAGCTGATAGTTAAAACTGTGAGGGCGAGGGGTGAAGTAAAGAGTTGGGAAATTGATGAGAGATACAGGGCTGGAAAAGTGGGAATCTAATAGGAGAGGACAGGAGACCATGGAGGAAAGAAAAAGGGGGAGAAGCACCAGAGGGAGGCCATGGGCAGGCAAGGAGATAAGGTGATAGAGGGAAATGAGAATGGGGAATCGAGAAGAGCGGGACAATTATGTGCTGGATGTGGAGGCTGGTGGGGTGGTAGATGAGGACAAGAGGAATCCTATCGTTGGTGGGGTGGCGAGGGGATGGGATGAGGGCAGACGTCCGTGAAATGGAGGAGATGTGATTGAGGGCAGTGTTGATGATGGAGGAAAGGAAGCCCTTTTCTTTCAAGAAGGAACATATCTTCTTTGTTCTGGAATGAAAAGCCTCAGCCTGACACCAGATGTGGTAGAAGGGGAGGAATTGAGAGAAGGGGATGGAATTTTTACAAGTAACATGGTGGTAAGAGGTATAGTCCAGGTAGCTGTGAGACTCAGTGGGTTTGTAATAGACATCAGTGGCTAAGCTGTCTCCAGAGAGATTGAGAAAGGGGAGGGAGGTGTCGGAAAGGACCAGGTAAATTTGAGGGCAGGGCGGAAGTTGGAGGCAGTGTGGATGAAGTCAACTAGCTCCATATGGGTGCAGGAAGCGGCAACAACATGCAGTCATTAATGTAACCTAGAAAAAGTGAGGGAGTGATCCCAGTGTAGGCTTGTAACATAGACTGGTCCATCTAGCCAACAAACAGCAGGCATAATTGGGACCCATGGCTACACCTAATGTTTGAGGGAAGTGAGAGGAGCCAAGGAGAAATTACAGAGAGTGATGACAAGTTCCACTAAACATGAGAGTGGTGGTGGAAGGGAAGTGGTTGGGTTTGGTGTCCAGAAAGAAACTGAGGGCTTTGAGGCCTTCCTGGTGGGGGATGGAGGTGTATGGGAACTTATTATTTGATTATTTTCACATCTATGGTGAAAATAAGATGCTCGGGGCCAGAGAACTTGAAATCATTGAAAAGATCAAGAGTCTGTGATGTGTACATGGATGCAGGTAGGAAGGGACTGTCCAGGGGGGATAAAACCAAATTGAGGTATACAGATATGATTTCAGTGGGAGAAGAACACGCTGAAACAATGGGTCTACCTGGACAGGCAGGTTTGTGGATCTTAGGTAGGAGGTAGATACAGGAGATGTGGGATAAGGGAACTATGACGTTGGTGGCGGGGGATGGGAGATCCCCTAATAAGGTCGGTGATGGTGTGGGAGACAATGGCCTGGTTTTCCTTAGTGGGATCCATAGATTGTGAGTCAATGCTGGGTTGAGTGAAATTATCCCTAAATGAAAAAAAACTTCAGTGAGTGAAGTTAAATGGAAAAAAAAATGAAACATACAGTAAAAGAAGCACAACTAAAACTACACATACAAAATGTTGGAGGAACTCAGCAGGTCAGGCAGCACCTGAAGTCTTGGCTTGAAAAGTCAAATGTTTATTAATTTCCATAGATGCTGCCTGACCCGCCGAGTTCCTCCAGAATTTTGTGTGCATTGCTTTGGATTTCCAGCATCTGCAGAACTTCTTGTGTTTACAATGAAAACTGCTAGAAAGTTGTAGGACTAGTATCCCTTTTTGAGTCGGTGTTGATTCCATTAGGTATAGAAGTTAGTTTCCACAAATAATTCAGACAGGATTCTTTCTGTTTGTTAACGTGTGGCTGAAACAGATGTATGAGGATACATTATCTGGAAAGCGTTGCTTTTTAAAATATTATTCATAGACTCAGAGTTATACAACATGGAAATAGACCCTCCAGCCCAACTGTTTATTAGAATATTTTAATAACTTTTAAGTAATATTATACATCAAGATTGCTAAAATTCAATAGAGCAGAATTTCAGAAGTGCATTGCAATCTTCAACTGTTACTGCATATTTAATACAAACTCATAATTAATGTAGGGGACTGAGGATGAAATTGTCCTAAGTATATGTGATCTTCCCAATGCTTAGTCAGAAGAAATTTCTGTTTCCTCTAGATAAGCAGTCTGATAAGTTACTTAAAACATAATGGTAATTATGTCAGTGTGCAGGTGATAAGTGGCGGTCAGGAAAGGGGCAGTTGGATAGATGGATTCAACCTTAAAAGATAGAATCATAGTGTCCTAGAGAAGTACAGCAAAGAAACAGGCCCTTTGGCCCATCTAGCCCATGCCAAAACCATTTAAACTGCCTACACCCATTGATCTGCACCGGGATCATAGTCCTCTATACCCATACTATGTATGTATCTATCCAAACTTCTCTTAAGCATTGAAATGGAGCTTGCATGTACTACTTGTGCTGGCAGCTCATTCCACACACTCACAATCCTCTGAGTGAAGAAGTTTCCCTTCCTGTTTCCCTTTAACTTTTCACCATTCACCCTTAGCCCATGCCCTCTGGTTGTAGTCCCACCCAACCTCAGTAGAAAAGCCTGCTTACATTTACCCTATCTATACCCCTCATAATTTTGTATACTTCCATCAAAACTCCTCTCAATCTTCTATGTCCTAAGGATACAGTCCTAACCTATTCAATCTTTCCTTATAACTCAGGTCCTCCAGACCCGGCAACATCCTCGTAAATTTTCTCTGTACTCTTTCAACCTTGTTTACATCTTTCCTGTAGCTAGGTGACCAAAACTGTACACAATAGTCTAAATTAGACCTTACCAACATCTTATACAACTTAATAACATCCCATCTCCTGTATTCAATACTTTGATTTATGAAAGCCAATGTGCCAAATGATTTCTTTATGATCCCATCTACCTGTGATGCCACTTTCAATGAATTATGGACCTGTATTCCCAGATTTCTTTGTTCTACAATCTCCTCAATGCCCTACCATACACTTTGTAAGATATACCCTGGCTGGTCCTACCAAAGTGCAAAATCTTGCACTTGTCTGCATTAAATTCCATTTGCCATTTTTCAGCCCATTTTTACAGCTGATGCAGATCCCTCTGCAAGCCATGATAGCCTTCCTTGCTGTGCACTACATCCCCAATTGTGGTGTCATCACAGATTTGCTGATCTAGTTAACCACATTGTCATCCAGATCATTCATCAAATCAAAATCAGAATCTGTCATGGTCTGGATCGGTTCCCCTTTAAATTTAGTTAGGTTGCGATCTGGACCATTGACTCCTTGTTCCCTTCTAATTCCATTTCACACGTTCCTTGAGCTTGGCTATCAAGGTAATCTACCCTCGACCTGAACCGGCAGCTTATAAGCCCCTGGCTTTAGCTGTTCGGGGCGAGAGTGTTAAGAGGCCTTAGCAAGTCACCGTCGCTACCACAAGCCAGAGTTATCCAGCACGCATCAGAGTACCAGCATTTCGCCTTCCTTCGCCGGAGTGGGTCCAGGCAAGGTCAATCTGCTAGGGGTGAGTTGAAGGCATAGTCCTGACTCGACATTCATGCCCATTGTCCGTGTCTACCACTCGAAGAGTCCCGGTTCGGTGCCTGAGTGGAAGGTGGAGTCCTGACTCGACATTCATGCCCATTGTCCATGTCTACCCCTCGAAGAGTCCCAGCTTGGTGTCTGAGTGGAAGGCAGAGTCCTGGCTCAACGTTCATGCCCATTGTCTGTGTCTACCCCTCGAAGAGTCCCGGCTTGGTGTCTGAGTGGAAGGCAGAGTCCTGGCTTGACGTTCATGCCCATTGTCCGTGTCTACCCCTCGAAGAGTCCCGGCTTGGTGTCTGAGTGGAAGGCAGAGTCCTGGCTCGACGTTCATGCCCATTGTCCGTGTCTACCCCTCGAAGAGTCCCGGCTTGGTGTCTGAGTGGAAGGCAGAGTCCTGGCTCGACGTTCATGCTCTGTGTCCACGTCTGTCCCCTTGAAGAAGAGTCCCGGCTCGATGCCTGATCTGGAGGAGTCCTGCCTCAAGGTTTCTTGTCCTGTGTTTTGGTGTCCACGTTTCTGGCTGTGGCGATCCATGGTGTCCACATTTCTGGCTGCGGTGAATCAAGGTCCTAGTCTCCTAGTCCAGGGGTCCATGACGATCCAGGTTCCCTATTCCCAGCTGCGGCGATCCATGGTGTCCACGTTTCTGGCTGCGGCGATCCATGGTGTCCACGTTTCTGGCTGCGGCAATCCATGGTGTCCACGTTTCTGGCTGTGGTGAATCAAAGTCCTAGTCTCCTAGTTCAGGGTCTGCGATGATCCAGGTTCCATGTTCCCGGCTGCGGCGATCCATGGATCCCAGTCTCCAAGTTCAAGGGCCGTGGCGGCCCCAGTCCCCGGGGTCCCAGTCATGGCCGCGACAATCCATGTTCCCACTGTCCAAGTCCAAGGTCCGTGGCTGTCCATGTTCCTACTGTCCAAGTTATGGCCGCAGCGATCACAGTTCCCTGTTTCCAAGTCCCTGGTCCGCGGCCATCCAAGTCCCTAGTCCCCTAGTTCGAGGTTCGTGTTCCTCTTTTTCCTCCTTGATTTCCCGTTCTTCTGTGTAGCGATTAATAAACATTATTTTATTGAACCTAAGAAAGACGTGTTTGTGTCCTGCGTGTGGGTCCTCTCCCAGCACCCTTGCCCCCACCTTGTGACAGAATCAGGTTTAATATCACTGGCATATGTCAAGAAATCTTTTGTTGTTTTACAGCAGCTGTACATTGCAATACATAATAATAATAATAAGCTATAAATTACAATAAGTACACATAAAAATTTTGAATTAGTAAGTAGTGCAAGAACAGAGTAAAAATAAAAGTGAGGTAGTGTTCATGGGTCCATTGTCCATTCAGAAATCGGATGGCGGAGGGGAAAAAGCTATTCCTGAACCATTGGCTGTCTGTCTTCATGCTCCTGTACCTCCTCCTTGATGGTATCAATGAGAATTGGACATGTTTGGGTGATGGAGACCAACTTTTTGAGGCATCACCTTTTGAAGGTGTCCTCAACGCTGGGGAGATAAGTGCCCATGGTGGAGCTGGCTGAGTTTGCAATTTCCTGCAGCTTTTTCTGATCCTGTGCAGTACCAGCTGTTGATGCAACCAGTCAGAATGATCTCCACAGAAATTTGCAGGAGTCCTTGGTGACATATCAAAACTCCTCAAACTCATAATGAAATATAGCTGCTGTTGTGCCTTCTTTGTAACTGCATCAGTATGTTGGGCCCAGGATAGATCTTCAGAGGTGTTGACAACCAGGAACTTGAAACTGCTCACTCTTTCCACTGCTGATCCCTCGATGAAGATTGGTAACGAGTAACCGCATTAGAGCAGGCGTAGAAATTTTGGCAATTGGTCGAATATCACCCTTTGCAATTCATACTTGAGATATCACAAATCACCAAAAAAAAATATTTGGATCCTTTGGTGAAATAAACTGTGAAACACACAAATGTTTCAGGGAAACTCTGCAAATTCAAGTGCAAAATGTATTCCTTTTTAACAGAGAATAAATTCTGACCCATTTAAGTAAAATGTTTCTTTAAGTAAAATATTTACTTAAATATTTCTTTAAGTAAAATATTAATATTTTAATATTAATTGTGTTTCTTTAAGTAAAATATTAATATTCCAGCTATGAAAAGTATTTGACAATAAACATTTTACAGAAAATTAATATTCTTATCTGATTAAAAGATGCTTTTATCTGAACCCTGGTTAATATTTTAAATGGAAGTTGATACTCATAAAATATGAACAATCAGCAATTTTTTAGATGATGTTGGCTCCTTGTATTTGTTTGGAATCCACCCAATCTCTTTGTGTGGATACTGATTTCAGAGAAAGTGTGGGTCTAGTGGTAATAGTGGAATTTCTGCAACAGAGGTGATATTGAAGTCCCAAGAACCAACACTTAGAAAGAAACAAGGCTGCAATGGAGTTATTCTATTCTGCCGAATTAGGATTGGTTTCTGATTTAGTGGCTGGAACATTACTTGCCAACTATTTTAATTCCTTTATGCAAAATTGAGTTGTCAGTATCTTATGTATTTGTTCATAATGTGAGAAATGCACTTTACAATTCATATCAAGATTTTATTTTCTTGAAATAATTACTCTGTTACAAGTTCTTAGTGATTTCAAAAGTAAATATGTGAAAGAAGTAACTCACACAAAGTGTGGGAGGAATTCATCAAGTCAGGCAGCATCGATAGGGGAAATAAACAGTTGACATTTTGAGCCGAGACCCTTCATCAGGATTGGAAAGGCAGGAAAAAAAGGTCAGAATAAAAATGTGGGGGAGGGGAAGGAGTACAAGCAAGCAGGTGATAGGTGAAACCCAGTCAGGTGAATTATTAAGGAGCAGGGGAAACAGAGGGAGGTGATGGGCAGGTGAGAAGAAGAGAAGGGATGAGAATTGAAATGGGTGACCACTGGGAAATTTTGTCTTTTGCAGTAGATGGAGTAAAGGTGTTCAATGAAATGGTCCATCTATCTACGTGGATTCTCAGTGATGAAAAGGGGGCTCTAACAGGAACAGTGGACACAGGTGAAGTATTGCTTCACCTGGAGGGGCTATCATGAGCCCTGAATGGTGGTGAGGGAGGAGGTGTAGGGGCAGGTGTAGCACTTGTCCCACTTGCAAGGATAATAGAGAGGAGGGATTTCTACCCAATTTCGCATTCCCAATTCCGACATGTCATTGGAATGGAAATCCCAGTCATTCCAAAGAAGAAGTAAAGGAAGGTTGTGGCTTTCAAGGAAAGTCAAAGATAGCATAAATGTAAAAGAGAGGGCATATAATAAAGCAAAAATTAATGGGAAGTTAGAGGATTGGAAAGCTTTTAAAAACCATCACAGCCAATTAAAAAAGCATTAAGGAGAGAAAAGCTGAAATTTGAAGGTAAGCCTGCCAATAATATAAAAAAGGATGCCAAAAGTTTCTTTCAGATATATAAAGAGTAAAAGACAGTGAGGTGGATATTGGACTGTTGGAATATGATGCTGGAGAGTTAGTAATGGGAGTGACAAAGAAATGGTGGACAAACTTAAGTGTTTTACATCTGTCTTCTCTGTGGATGACACCAGCAGTATGCCATAAACATGAGTGTCAGGAGGCAGAAGTGAGTGTGGTTGTTATTACTAAGAAGAAGGTGCTTGAGCAGCTGAAAGGTCTGAAGATAGATAAGTCACCTGGATCAGAATGGAGTAGCTGAAGAGATTGTGGAGGCATTAGTAATGATCTTTCAAGAATCACTAGATTCTGGAATGGTTCTGGTTGACTGGAAAATTGCAAATGTCACTCCACTCTTTAAGAAGGCAGTGAGGCAGAAGAAAGGAAATTATAGACCAGTTAGCCTGGCTTCAATGGCTGGAAGGATGTTGGAGTCCATCAGTAAGGATGAGGTTTTGGGGAACTTGGAGACATATGATAAAATAGGGCAGAGTCACCATGTGGAATTCTTTGAGGAAATAACAGACAGGGTAGACAAAGGCGAGTCCTTAGATGTTGTTTACTTGGATTTTCAGAAGGCTTTTGACAAGGTGCCACACATGAAGCTGATAAACATAGTATTACACGGATGATACTCACATGGATAGAAGATTGGGTGACTGGCAAAAAAGAGGGGCCTTTTTTGGTTGATTGCCTATGAATAGTGGTGTTCCACTGGGGTTGAGGTTGGGACCACTTCTTTTCACATTATATGCCAATGATTTAGAAGACAAAATTAATAGCTTTGTGGCCAAGTTTGCAGATGATATCTCTTTGCTCGACCATACTCCTCAGTGCCCTAGCATTTGCTGTGACCTTTGACCTACCCTGGTTAGCCCCAACGAAGTGCAAAACCTTGCACTTGTCTGCATTAATTTCCATTTTGCATTTTCAGCCCATTTTTCCAGTTGATGTAGGTCCCTCTGCAAGTCGTGATAGTCTTCCTCACTGTCCACTACACCTTCAGTATCACAATATCATCTGTGAAGTTACTGATCCAGTTGACCACATTATCATCCAGATCATTGATACAGATGACAAACAACAAAGGACCCAACATCAATCCCTGCATCACACCACTATTCACACACCTTCTGTCAGAGAGGCAACCCTCTACTACCAGTCTCTGGCTTCTCCCACAAAGCCAATGTCAAATCCAATTTACTACCTCATCCTGAATACTGAGCTACCGAACCTCCTTGACCAACCTCCCATGTGGGATCTTGCAAATTGACTTAATAAAGTCCATGTCAACAACATCCACTGCCTTGCCTTCATCCACTTTCCATATATCCATATAACAATCACAGCATGGAAACAGGCCATTCTGGCCCTCCTAGTCCGTGCCGAACTCTTAATCTCACCTAGTCCCACCTACCCGCACTCAGCCCATAACCCTCCACTCCTTTCCTGTCCATATACCTATCCAATTTTACCTTAAATGACACAACTGAACTGGCCTCTACTACTTCTACAGGAAGCTCATTCCACACAGCTATCACTCTCTGAGTAAAGAAATACCCCCTCGTGTTTCCCTTAAACTTTTGCCCCCTAACTCTCAAATCATGTCCTCTCGTTTGAATCTCCCCTACTCTCAATGGAAACAGCCTATTCACGTCAACTCTATCTATCCCTCTCAAAATTTTAAATACATCGATCAAATCCCCCCTCAACCTTCTATGCTTCAATGAATAGAGACCTAACTTGTTCAACCTTTCTCTGTAACTTAAGTGCTGAAACCCAGGTAACATCCTAGTAAATCGTCTCTGCACTCTCTCTAATTTATTGATATCTTTCCTATAATTCGGTGACCAGAACTGTACACAATATTCCAAATTTGGCCTTACCAATGCCTTGTACAATTTTAACATCACATCCCAACTTCTGTACTCAATGCTCTGATTTATAAAGGCCAGCGTTCCAAAAGCCTTCTTCACCACCCTATCTACATGAGACTCCACCTTCAGGGAACTATGCACTGTTATTCCTAGATCTCTCTGTTCCACTGCATTCCTCAATGCCCTACCATTTACGCTGTATGTTCTATTAGGATTATTCCTGCCAAAATGTAGAACCTCACACTTCTCAGCATTAAACTCCATCTGCCAACGTTCAGCCCATTCTTCTAACCGGCATAAATCTCCCTGCAAGCTTTGAAAACCCACCTCATTATCCACAACACCTCCTACCTTAGTATCATCGGCATACTTACTAATCCAATTTACCACCCCATCATCCAGATCATTTATGTATATTACAAACAACATTGGGCCCAAAACAGATCCCTGAGGCACCCCGCTAGTCACCGGCCTCCATCCCGATAAACAATTATCCACCACTACTCTCTGGCATCTCCCATCTAGCCACTGTTGAATCCATTTTATTACTCCAGCATTAATACCTAACGACTGAACCTTCTTAACTAACCTTCCATGTGGAACTTTGTCAAAGGCCTTGCTGAAGTCCATATAGACTACATCCACTGCCTTACCCTCATCAACATTCCTCGTAACTACTTCAAAAAATTCAGTAAGGTTTGTCAAACATGACTTACCACGCACAAATCCATGCTGGCTACTCCTAATCAGATCTTGTCTATCCAGATAATTATAAATACTATCTCTAAGAATACTTTCCATTAATTTACCCACCACTGATGTCAAACTGACAGGTCTATAATTGCCAGGCTTACTTCTAGAACCCTTTTTAAACAATGGAACCACATGAGCAATACGCCAATCCTCCGGCACATTCCCCGTTTCTAATGACATCTGAAAGATCTCCGTCAGAGCTCCTGCTATCTCTACACAAACTTCCCTCAAGGTCCTGGGGAATATCCGGTCAGGACCCGGAGATTTATCCACTTTTAAATTTCTTAAAAGCGCCAGTACTTCCACCTCTTTAATTGTCATAGGTTCCATAACTTCCTTACTTGTTTCCCACACCTTACACCATTCAATATCCTTCTCCTTAGTGAATACCGAAGAGAAGAAATCGTTCAAAATCTCTCCCATCTCCCTCGGCTCCACACATAGCTGACCACCCTGATTCTCTAAGGGACCAATTTTATCCCTCACTATCCTCTTGCTTTTAATATAACTGTAGAAACCTTTCGGATTTACTTCCACCATATTTGCCAAACCAAACTCGTAACTTCTTTTAGCTTTTCTAATCTCTTTCTTAAGATTCCTTTTACATTCTTTATATTCCTCGAGCAATTCCTTTACTCCATGCTGCCTATATCTATTGTAGACATCCCTCTTTTTCCGAACCAAGTTTCTAATATCCCTTGAAAACCATGGCACTTTCAAACCTTTAACCTTTCCTTTCAACCTAACAGGAACATAAAGATTCTGTACCCTCATAATTTCACCCTTAAATGACCTCCATTTCTCTATTACATCCTTCCCATAAAACAACTTGACCCAATCCACTCTCTCTAAGTCCCTGCGCATCTCCTCAAAGTTAGCCTTTCTCCAATCAAAAATATCACCTATTATAACAATCTTATGTTTCTTGCAAAAGGCTGCAACCTATTTACAAGTTTGTTCCTCTAAATCCCCTGAACTGTTCAGTGATCAGTAATATAGTCCTATTAACGTGGTCACATCTTTACTATTTCTCAGTTCCACCCATAATGCTTCACTAGTCGAGTTCTCCAGTCTGTCCTGACAGATCAGTGCCATGAGATTTTCCCAGACTAGTAAAGCCACCCCGCCTCCTTTAATCCCTCTTGTTCTGTCAAGTCTAAAACACTGAACACCAGAATATTGAGCTGCCAGTCCTGCCCCTCCAGCAACCAAGTCTCATTAATGACTACAAGGCCATAATTGCAGGTGTTGATCCATGCCCTGAGCTCATCCACCTTTCTTACAATACTTTTTGCATTGAAGTATATGCAACTCAGGACACTGGTCGTAACATGCTCAACCTTTTGATTCCTGACTTTGCCTGAGGTCTTACCAATATCTCTCTCCACTAACTGTTCTGACACTCTGGTTCCTCATCCCCCTGCAACTCCAGTTTAAACCCAACCATGCAGCATTTACAAACCTTCCCGCTGGGATATTAGCCCCCTCCAGTTCAGATGCAAACCATCCCTTCTGTACAGGTCTGACCTTCCCTGGAAGAGTGTCCAATGATCCAAAAATTTTATGCCCTCTATCCTACACTAACTCTTTAATCAGGTCTTAAACTGTATGATCTTCCTACTTCTGGCTTCACTAACATGTGGCATGGGTAGTAATCTTGAGAACACAAACCTGGAGATCCTGCCCTTTAACTTGGCACCTAACTTCCTGAACTCCTTTTACAGAACCTCATCATTTGTCTGACTCATGTCATTGGTACCTACGCTGACCACAACCTCTTCAGAATGCTGAGGACTCTCCAAGTTGTCCTGGATCCTGGCACCTGGGAGGCCACATATCATCCGGGAATCTTATTCTCACCCACAGAACCTCCTGTTTATTCCCTTAACTAATGAGTCCACTGTCATCACATTGCATCTCTACTTCCCCCCCCACCCCCCATCTCTTCTGACCACAGAGCCAGTCTCTGTGCCAGAACCCGACTGCTGTAACTTTCCTCTGTTATGTCATCCCCCCCCCAACAATATCCAAGGTGATATACCTGCTGTTGAAGGGGGGTGGCCACAGGGGTACTCTGCACTGGCTCCTTAACCCCTTTCCCCTTCTTGACTGCTACTCAGTTTACTGTGTCCTGCACCCTGGGTGTAATTATCTTTCTATATGTCCTATATATCACCCCCTTTCCCTCCCGAATGATCCAGTGTTTATCAAATATTGTTTGTTGGAAACAGCAGCTGGATGCCCTTCTCGCAGTGGCAGTCATCAGAGACACTGCGGGTCTCCCTACCTTCCACATCCCGCAAGAGGATCATTCAACTATCCTGGCTGGCACCTCTACTGTCTTAACTGAGCAGATGTTAAAAATAGAAGGAAAAAAATACTTGGAACTTTTCTTCTTTGCCTTCTCTGACTGAAGCCTCAACACTCTGTCCACTCAGACAATGGTTGCTGTGCTTGCCCCTGCCTTCCTCTAACTTGCTCTTGCTAATCAATCCCAGATGCCGATTGGTCACTGCTCAGAGCTCAGAAACGCTGCTGCCTTTTCCCACTCAGTCAGTGGACATCCCCTCCTCTCAAACTTCTGATGTCTGGATTGGTCGCTGGTCAACTTGGTCTAGTGAGTATGTAATGCTGAGGCTTTACAAGGCATTGTTCATGCCGCACTTAGAGTATTGTGAGCAGTTTTGGAGAGGGTCCAGTGAAACTTTATGTTAGAATGGATATGGAGAAGATGCTTCCTATTACTGGGGAGTCTGGGACCAGAGGGCAGAGCTTCAGTACAGGAGGACATCGCTTTAGAATAGCGATAAGGAGGAATTTCTTTAGCCAGTGTGTGGTGAATCTGTGGAATTCATTGGCAAACACAGCAGCTGGGGCCAAGTCATTGAATACATTTAAAGCAGAGGTTGATAGGTTCTTGTTTAGAAAGGACATTAAAATTTACAGTTTAAAGGGCAGGAGATTGGGGTTGAGAGGGATAATGAATCATTCATGATGGAATGGTGGAGCATACTTGGGGGGCCAAATGGCCTAATTGTGGTCTTATCTTCTTCTGGCTATTCCCTTGTCACAAACAGGCCACACTCAGCTTGGAATTTTGACTCAGTTGAGATTACATTTGTTACACCTTAAGTTACCAAACAAGTAATTAAAATTACTGCTTCTGTTATAAACACAAGAGATTCAGTACTTGCTGGAAATCGATCTTCATGCCATTAGAGGGAGTTGATGGACAGGTGGGGAGAAGAGAGGTGGTGAGTTCGTGCTCCCAGTGCAGCCTTCTCTACATTGGGGAGACCTGACAAGGATTGGGACCCACTATGTCAAGAACCTTTGAATTGTCTGCTGCAAATGTATTTCAGTTCAACTTCCCATTCTCATTCTGACAAGCATGTGCATGGTCTCTTCTATTGCCATGATGAGGCCAAACAGGTTGGAGGAACAACAGCTCATATTCCGTCTAGGAAGCCTCCGACTTGATGGCATATACAGCAGCAGCAGCAGGTGCATAAAAAGGGACCAGAGGATCATCAGGGACTCCAGCCACTCCAACCACAAACTGCTTCAGCTGCTTCTGTCTGGCAAATGGTACCGCAGCATTAAGGTCAGGACCCACAGGCTCTGGGACAGCTTCTTTCATCAGGCCATCAGATTTATCAATACACATTGATCTGATTGCATATCTGGCTGTACATTGCATCTGATTGTACATACATGCATTCAAAACAATTATGTATACAATTTTAGTGTTTGGTCAACATCCTCCCACATTTCCCCTCTTATTGCTTGTACATTGCGACGGAGATGCAACATAAAGATTTTTACTCCCTTGGATGTAAGATATAAAATAAATACAAATAAACATCGATTTCTCAGACTCACAATAATTTCTCCCCCTCCCTTCTTCTCTTTTTTCCTCCCCTTCCCCATTCTGGTTCCCCTTTCACACCATGCATCCATCCACCTTCCCAGATTACAAACACCATTCCCTCTGCTAGTTGTTCGTAGCCTCCTTTCTTTAAGTTATGTTCCAGTTTATTTCTCTATTTACACTTACTTCTCAGTTTTCATTCACTGAAACCCATTTCCCTCACAATTTCATTTTTCTCCCCTAATGGCTTCACCCATAAATGCTACACTTCCTTGAATTATGTCACTATTGGGTGTCACATTGTGTAGAGTGTAATACATGTGATGTTGCATAACCTTGACAGGTTGGCCCATCCCTTTGACAAATGCTTCTTATTGTATCTGGAAAGCAGGATTGCCTCCACCTTCTGCAGGACTAGGCTCAAGTTTTGCTAAAGAAAGAGGTGCCTGGACTTTAACACATGCTGACAAACTTGTCTGAAGAAGGGTCTTAGAACTCAAACATTAGCTCAGTTTCTCGCTCCAAGAATGCTGATTGACCCCTAAGTATTCCCAGCACTTCCCGTTTTGATTGCTGATAATCTGCGCTGTGGTATCTTGCAGGGTCAAGAAAGTTACCCCAGTGGCAACCATTACATTGAAGAAAAAAACTGGTAAAAATAGATGGGAGAGATATGTACAATATTCAGAAATATCAAAATTCTATGAATAATAAACCTTTGATAAAAACCTTGGTTTTAATTCCCTCGCCATTCAGTAAAATTGGGTGGCCTGTGCGATGTGCGTAGGTGTTTTGACTCCAGGTGTGGTATTTTGTCCCGACCGGTAGATGGCAGCCAATTACATTTTACTCAAACAAATACTTTCTTTTCCCCAGTAGTTGGAGTCAAACCGAAAGAAGGGGGGGGGGGGGGGAAACGATTTGAGAGTGGGGAGCTGGGTGGAGAGAGGTGAGTGAGTGAGTGGCTCTGGTTTAGGAGTTCTGCTGTTCTCAATGTTTGCCTGTGGTTGAGGTCTCACTCACCCCTGCAGCCCCTCTCATAGCTTTCCATGAAAACCGTTTTCACTCCGGTCTCTGGGGAGACGTGGCTCTGATAGTATGGGAACGACTGGAGCTCTCCCCACCCCCAACGCGTCACCATCTGTCAAAGGGAAGCAAAAGGAGCACAAAGAGTTGGGCGCGATCTACGCTGTCAGCTCTGCTCAGTCACACTCCAGAGCCACGCAAGGTAAGCACTCTCAATTGGTTCGGGTAGTGCTCCAGGAGTAGCTCCCCTTTACACCCGAGCTGTCCTGGGGTGTGAAGAGTTGCTTCTTAATTTGGTGAAATTAGATCGAGTAACAGCTGCTTCACCCCACAGTTTGAATATTAAAGAAAAGGTTGGCTTGGACAGTGAGCGGCATGATCTAAGTGATATTCCTCACTCAACACGTTTAAGGTGGATCTGCGGATTATTTTTAACCTCTCCACTGATAACAAACGGTAGAAGATTCATACTTCTAGCAGTGCAGTGATGGTAGGTTATTGGGGACAACAACATATTTGCAATCCTTTCGAAGGTGCTTCTTTGTTAAATAATGCATTACATTGGCGGTTTGTTAAGCGCTACAATGTGTTAATTGTTATACTTCTGTTGTAAAAACTAAATAATTGGAATAATATGATTATAATAATGTGTTTATGATTCTTTTATTGGATGCTTTCTGTATGGCAACATTTATATACAGAATTTTATCGGGATAAAGTGCTTATTATAATAATGCCTTTATGTATTATTATTAATTGTTAATACTTTTTTGACCTCATCAGTATTTAAAACAAACTCCGTACCTGCCAACAAAAGGCAATGAGTATAGCAGGTGATGTAACTTTACAGAGACCATTTGCGGACATACAAGTCATTGTATAAACACAAACAGGAAATGCCAGGAACAATTTGGGTCACTGAACATGGGGAGGTTAATTGATCATTGTAAATTTGCCCACTGATTGGGTTAGGGTTCATTGGGGTGCCGTTGCTGGGGCAGCATGGCTTGAAGGGCCGCACTGTATCGCTAAATAAATAAAATAATTATTCATATCCCGAGAATGTAAAACTTTATACATAAAGAACAAGCAGCAAGTGAACTTAATGAAATAAAAGTTTACCTGTGGGAAAATGCAGAGGAAATACTATTGAAGAATCAAACTAGGTCACGGTAATTGTGTCAATTCCCCCGCTAGGAATGATGAACATACCAAAATACCCATGCCATGTAGGCAACTAAAACAATGCAACATTAGCTTTAGCTGACTCACAGCAGAGATTGCGTCCCAAATTTTCAGCAGAAGAAAGCAAAATAAACAATCTGCTGGTTTTATTTGTATTGTTGGATAAACATGCTTTTTAAAGAAAGGAAGGATTCTGCTATTACAGACCTGTTCACAATCTCAGAACAGCTCAGAAGAAATGAAAGCAGATTGAAGGCAACAATTTGAAGATGAGAGCTGTAACCGGGGAAAGGTGACAGGCACGTTGATCATAGCAAAGTTCCCAAAGCAGCAGATAATGTTTTAGTTGATATTGACTGAGATTTGAGTTTCAGCCAGAGCAGTGGAGCAGGGTTACCCTGATCTTCAAACAATGTTATTGCAAACCCTTACTTGCACCTTTTCCAAACTACTGCACTGGAAAAATAACCTGAAGTGAAAGAGTACATAATATAAATATATATATGGGTAATCATCAGCAGTGCTTATAATGACAAAGACATAATTTATTAAATGTTGTTATGTATGAATAGGTGGAGAGCACATTCTGGCAAATAATTATACCAAAGAGGAGATATTGATCGGGACAATACAAAGCTTGGGCAAAGAAACAAGTTCTAAGGTGAACTTACATGGTTGAAAGCACAGCTATCCAGACTAATCTAATTTCCACCTCCTGCTCTACAGACTTGTATGTTCTCACACTTGAGGCACCTTTCCAATATCTTTTTAAATGTAATGAAAATTTCTGCCATCTTTTCAGGCCTTCACAACCTCTGAATGAGAAATCCCCATTCTCTCTCTAATTCTTTGAACAATATCTCCTGCTTATTGACATCTTTGATAGTGGAAATAGAGTTATCATCATCTTATACACCTTACTTAGATTTCCATTCTGCCAACTGTATTCCAAAAAAAAGCTTCAACTTATCCTGTCTTTTTCTATGGCTAAAATCTCCATCCTTTGCAATGTCCTCCATATGATCTGGTAGCTTCTCCTGTTGCTGTCACTTTTGACCTGTAGCTTAGTAAACTGTGGTATTCATATTTTGATAGTTATAGACCTCTTAGTAAGGTCACATAGTGCAGGCTTGTTAAAAATATTGACGTTCAATAAACTGGCAAAAATTGACTTAGTAGCAGGATGTGATGGATAATGATTGGCAGGTACTTTTTGCTACATGTTACTTTATGCATGTTGAATTACTATCTATAGGATACATTAATGCTTTAGATTTTAATGTAGGAGGCAATGTAAGAAGCTTGCAGATGTTATAACAATTAGCCATATGATTGACACAGAGGACAATGAATAGGAAAGGCTCAGAGGACGCTTTATCAACTGGAATAAACACATTGGCCTAAATGGCCTCTTTCTGTGTCACAAATGTTCTATCATTGCATTAATCTATACAGTTCTAGCATACTCTCCCTTTGCATTCTCACCTCAGCTAGAAAAGAAATTATGTCATTCGACTTCTTAAATGACCTACATGTTTTGCTATTTTTAAGGGTCTATGGATGTCTGCTCCTGGGTTCCACTTTAAAAAAAATCTCCTCAGTGTCTTATCATATCCCATTCCTTGTTTGCCTTGCTTAATGCATTGCCGCAGACTTTTCTGGATTGAATTCTGCCATCTTCTGTGATGGATATTCACTGTCTAGGACTGAGAGGAGGGATGAGGGGCTTTCTACCAATCTCAATCTTCTAACACAGCAGCTGACACTCCTAGAGATCAAATTGTTGTTTTTGAGTAGGCTAAACGCACGACTAATATTCTTTGTTCAGCTTGTTGTCGTAACTAGGAGCCAGTCTTCAGTTCTTAATGTGAATGACAAGCCATAGTTAGTCTGAAGATAAAAGGACAGCTTTGCAAACAAGCATCACTGTCGATAGAACACAGACTGCTGGTCTACTGCACTGGGCTAACTGCTCAAAAGATGCAATGGGTTATTATAATTGTCCTGCATCAGACCAGATGGCTAAGTTATATAGCTCAAGGAAACTTGAAGACCAGAATGATGCTATCTCTTAGCACATCAAATAGCTGATCTATCAGTTCTTGGGAAATTTGTGTACTGGAGAATCAGCATTCACTGCATTAATTATGTGTGTTGTGATCTATGTCACCAGAAGCTTTTAGACCGTCTTTGTGAAATGGTATCTGAAAAACTTATCATGTGTGTGAAGTTACCCAAGTTGCAAAAAAAATCAGTATAAATGTAAGAGATCTTGTTAGGAATGGTCAAGGGACAATAAGAAGGGGTGAACTGGGAGTGTATCCTTTGCATTCGATTTCTGCAACAGACGATTTATTCCTCTGCAATTCGTTGGAATGTCTTTTTTAACTTATGTGAAGTGTACCTATGTTTTAGAAAGCATTTGTAGTTTGGAAATATTTTAAAAGACAGAAGACCTCTGTGAGTTTTAAATGATTTTTAAATAATTTTATCTAACTTTAAATGTGTAATAGTAAAAATAAATGAACTGCGTTTAAACTACTTTGTTAGCTGGAAGTATCTCTTCCTTTGGGTGGGGGGTGGGGGGGTTGATTCCACTGCTCAGCTACTGGGTATTGGCAGATAAACTCAAAATGGAGGATAAACAGGGAAGTGACCCAGCCTTTGAGGAGTAGGTGGCTACAGTATGACCTCCCTATAGTGAGGGTGCCTGCAGCTATCTATGTCAATAGGACTTAAGGCATCCACTTAAGTTCAAAACTTTGTGGACAGCAAACTCAAACAACATCGCACCTCTGCCCAATTGATGAATCCACTGATATCTTCAGTCAGTTTTCTTCTTTGCTGTTAACTATGCAACTGATTTTGGTATAACTGTAAACTTTTTCATCAGGTTATTTATATTTATGTCAAAATTATTGATATAAACCTCAGAGTACTGGACACTGTTGGGAAAAGTGTGATTATGAAAGCAGAAAAGATTAGGCATTGAGATATGGACATGAAACCAACCCAGCAATTAACAGATTAAGAAGATTCACATTCCATTGTTCTATGAACTCTTTTATTGAAGGCAATTATACAGATCTTTTAGTTACTTCCATATAAGTATTCTCATGTTTTTGACTAATGTTTGTGGCCTACCATTAACAGGGACCAGGTTTTAATTTGGCAATGCCTATGTGTGATCTATTTTAACTTCGAGTGGCCTTTGTACATAACATATACTTGCGATTCGTAACAAATGGAGATAAGATTGCGCTTCATGGACCAACCTTCCCTTATTCATTACCTGATCTTCAACTTCCCCTCCCTTCTGCACCCTCACCAAGACCTTCTCACATTTTGTCTCATACAACGGTTTCCCCTGGGTGCTCTGGTTTTCTCTCACACTCCAAAGACATACAGGTTAGGATTAGTAAATTGTGGGCGAATTATGTATGGTGACACTTATGGTGTGCCTCAACAAATCCTTGGGTTGTGGAAGTCGTTGACTCAAGCTATGCATTTCACAGTATGTTTCAATGTACAAGGGTCAAATAATCTTTATGCAACACACTCAGAATACTGGAGGAACTCAGCAGGCCAGGCAGCATCAATAGAAAAGAGTAAAGTTGATGTTTTGGGCTGAGACCCTTCAACAGGAGTACAGCCAACGTTTCAGGCCGAGACCCTTCAGCAAGACTGATCCTGCTGAAGAGACTCAGCCTGAAACGTCGACTGTACTCTTTTCCAAATTTGCTGTCTGGTCTGCTGAGTTCCACCAGTATTTTTTGTGTGTTGCTTGGATTTCCAGCATCTACAGATTTTCTCTGGTTTGTGATCAAATAATCTTTATCTTTCTTTTCTTTTTGGAGTTTTCAAACAGCTAATTAAGGGGATAAGTGAAGATAGAACAGTGGATGTTATCTATTTGGACTTGAGCAAGGCTGATCTGGAAGGTCAGGGAGAGCAAAGGGGATTCAGAGTTGTCTCGATGATTGGAAGAAGAGGGTGATGCTAGTAGCACAAACACAAGATGATTTGCAGATGCTGGAAATCCAAAGCAACAGAAATAATATGCTGGAAGAACTCAGCAGGCCTGGCAGCATCTATGAAAAAGAGTAAACAGTCGATGTTTCAGGCCGAGATTTTTCACCAGTTCACATGAAGGTTCTTGGTCCAAGAAATCAACTGTTTAGTCTTTTCCAAAGATGCTGCCTGGCCTGCTGAGTGCCTCCTGCCTTTTGTGTGTGCTGAAGTTTGAAGGCTGATTCTCTGCCTCAAGACCTGTGACCAGTGGGGTGTCCTGCGGTCAATAGACAATAGACAATAGACCGTAGGTGCAGGAGTAGGCCATTCGGCCCTTCTAGCCAGCACCACCATTCACTGTGATCATGGCTGATCATACACAATCAGTACCCGTTCCTGCCCTCTCCCCATATCCCTCGACCCCGCTATCTATAAGAGCTCTATCTAACTCTCTCTTGAATGCATCCAGAGACTTAGCCTCCACTGCCTTCTGGGGCAGAGCATTCCACATATCCACCACTCTATGGGTGAAAAAGTTTTTCCGCATCTCTGTTCTAAATGGCCTACCCCTTATTCTTAAACTGTGGCTTCTACTTCTGGACTCACCCATCAGCGGGAACATGCTTCCTGCCTCCAGCGTGTCCAATCCCTTAATAATCTTATATGTTTCAATCAAATCCCCTCTCATCCTTCTAAATTCCAGTGTATACAAGCCCAGTCGCTCCAATCTTTCTACTTATGACAGTCCCGCCATTCCGGGAATTAACCTTGTGAACTTACGCTGCACTCCCTCAATAGCAAGAATGTCCTTCCTCAAATTTGGAGACCAAAACTGCACACAATACTCCAGGTGGGGTCTCACCAGGGCCCTGTACAGCTGCAGAAGGACCTCTTTACTCCTATACTCAATTCCTCTTGTTATAAAGGCCAGCATGCCATTAGCTTTCTTCACTGCCTGCTGTACCTGCATGCTTACTTTCATTGACTGATGTACAAGAACACCTAGATCTCGTTGTACTTCCCCTTTTCCTAACTTAACTCCATTTAGATAGTAATCTGCCTTCCTGTTCTTGCCACCAAAGTGGATAACCTCACATTTATCCACATTAAACTGCATCTGCCATACATTTGCTCACTCACTCAACCTCTCCAAGTCACCCTGCATTCTCATAACATCCTCCTGACATTTCACACTGCCACCCAACTTTGTGTCATCAGCAAATTTGCTAATGTTACTTTTAATCCCTTCATCTAAATCATTAATGTATATTGTAAACAGCTGTGGTCCCAGCACCGAACCTTGCGGTACCCCACTGGTCACAGCCTGCCATTCCGAAAGGGACCTGTTA
This sequence comes from Hemitrygon akajei, assembly GCF_048418815.1. Classification (NCBI taxonomy): domain Eukaryota; kingdom Metazoa; phylum Chordata; class Chondrichthyes; order Myliobatiformes; family Dasyatidae; genus Hemitrygon; species Hemitrygon akajei. Next base: position 139,201,264 of record NC_133126.1, read on the forward strand.
ACCGCTACTCTTTGTTTCCTGTCAGCCAGCCAATTTTCAATCCATGTCAGTACTCTGCCCCCAATGCCATGTGCCCTAATTTTTCCCACTAATCTCCTATGTGGGACTTTATCAAAAGCTTTCTGGAAGTCCAGGTACACTACATCCACTGGCTCTCCCATGTCCATTTTCATAGTTACATAATTTCATAGTGTTGGGACCACTGTTACTCTTTATATAAGTGATTTGGATGTAAATGTACACGATACAATTTAGTGAGAGTGATGATACGAAACTGGGGGGTGGTATGTCTTGCTGATTGTGAAGCAGGTTAAAATAAACTGCTAAGAGATCTTGATCAGTTAGGAATATGGGCTGAGGAATGGTATGGTATATAGTGTTCAGCTTAAGGAAGTGTGAGGTGATGCATTTTAGACATTCAAACCAGGGTAGGATGTGTACAGTGAATGGCAGGGCACTGACAGGTCTAGTGGAATAGATGAACCTGGGAGTAAATGTGCAAAGGGTTGCTTCAAGAAGACAGGTGGTGAAGAAGATGTTAAACATGCTGGCTTTTATCAGTCAGGGCATTCAGTTTAGGAGCAGTGGAATTATGTTGCAGTTATATAAGTTATTGGTAAGGCTGCTTTTAGAATGTTGTTACAGTTTCAGTTGTCCTGTTATAGGAAAGATATTGTCAAGCTGGAGAGGGTGCAAAAGAGATTTATGAGGATGTTGCCTGCACTAGAGGCTCTGAGTTAAAGGGAGAGGTTGGCCGTACTATATCTTGATTTTGTGGTGCCTAGGCGAATGAGTTGACCTCATTAATCTTTTTAAAATCATGAGGGGATAAGGCGGATGGTCATAGGTTTTTCCCCTGGGTTGCGGAGTCCAAAACTAAAGGACACGGATACAAGATAAGAGGATAGTGGTTTAAAATAGGCCTGAGAGGTAGTTTCTTTTCATAGACAGCAGTGAGTAACTGGCGAGAGTTGCCAGAGGGAGTTGTTGACAGGTAGAGTTTCAACATTTAAGGGGCATTTGGATAGGTACATGGAGGGGAATGGCTTGGAGAGTTATGGGCTGAATGTGGGCAAATGGGACTAACAGAGAGGATGATATGGTTGGCCATTTGGGCCAAAGGGTCTGTTTCTGTGTTGTATTACTCTATAACTATCAACTTCCTCAACTGGGCCCAACCAAATTCTCTTCATCTGAAATTACATAAGCTTTAGAGAGCAGAACAGGCAATTCCTTTTATTACCTGTATGACCAGATAATATACTGTAAATACCAAATCTGTTGCTGTCATAGCAACACTTGTGAGTTTGGATAATGTTGTTTCCTATGAAGTAATGCTGCTTCCTTCTAGATTCAACAATCCAGAAAGAATTGAAGAACTTAATAAAAGAAATAATAATCCTGTATTTCACTGTCAACTTTCATTGTCAATTTCAAAAGTAGCTACATGATAAACACAGGCTATCCCAAGGTTATAAGCACCTGACTTATGAAGAATTACACATACAAATGAGTTCCTATGGTATTGTTAAATTCAATGGTACAATGTACATATATAGTCGGCCCTCCTTATCTGCGGATTCCGCATGCGCGGATTCAATGAACCGCGGATCGGGAAAACCCGGAAGTTCTCTCTCCAGCACTCGTTGTTGCTGTACAGACTATTTTTTCTTGTCATTATTTCCTAAACAATACAGTATAATAACTATTTACATAGCATTTACATTGTATTAGGTATTATAAGTAATCTAGAAATGACTTAAAAGTACATGCAGTCCCTAGGTTATGAATGAGTTTGTTCCATTCCTGAGTCTGTCTTTTAGTAAGATTTGAAGTCGGAACAGGTACATCCGGTATTATTTAACGTCAGTTAGTCAAACGTTTTTCTTAGTATATAGTACATATTTTCCCTTTCTATGCATATAAAACACTTAAGAAACATACATATTTCAGTAATTAAACCATTGCGTTGCTTAGTAATAATTGTAGCTTTCATCAGGGCAGTGCCTTTCACATGCTCCATTAAAATTGTTCTGATCGTTGACCGACTGTAGCCTAACGCTTTTTCAATGACTTATGGCGTTTCACCTCTTTCTGATTGCTTTATTATTTCCACCTTATTTTCAATGGTGATCATGATTATTTTTGTGAACACTGCAGATTCAGAGCTGCGTCGCCAGGTCCTAAAGACCACCGCACTGATACATGCTTCTTTCATTCTTTTTACAATATTTTTATTCAGAAGAAAAAAAAAGATTTACAGAGTGCAACACATAGATACATCTCAACATAACTTGTGTACATTCATATATTGTAATAAAATTGATCAAAATGTTATAGCATAACACATAAAGGTATACCACTCTGTAATCAAAAATTTAAAGATAGGTCATACATCATAAAAGAAATTTATATATATATATATATTAAAAAAAAGTCAACCCCCTACCAACTACCAAAGAAAAAAGCTGATGGATGACAATGGATAATTAAAAAAAACATATTCACTTAAGAAGAGAAGATAAAAATATACATAAAAGTCTGTGCACTGTTAAACTTTATAGATTGGAAAAGTAATTTAGGAAAGGTCCCCAAATATCATAAAAAGATTGTTTCGAATTTAAGACTGAGCAGCGGATCTTTTCTAAATTTAAATACGACATAATATCACGTAGCCATTGAAGATGTAGACTCCTTCCATTTAAGCAAGATTGCTCTCCTTGCTAAAAGAGAGGTAAAAACTAAAACCTGTAGGTTAGGAGTATTTAAAGTTATATCTTCATTTGCAATAATACCAAACAAGGCAGTAAGGGGATTTGGGTCAAATTGGACCCTAAAAAGTTGAGAGAAGGTATGAAATACTTCCCGCCAAAACTTTACAATTGTAGGGCAAAACCAAAACATATGAATTAAAGAGGCATCAGCAGAGTTGCATTTATTACAAAGTGGAGAAACATTCGGGTAAAAACTGGAGAGCTTCTGTTTTGAAGTGTAAGCTCTATGAACCACTTTAAATTGTAGAAGAGAATGACGAGCACAGAAAGATGATTTATTAACCCGTTTAAGAATTTTATTCCATCTATCATCAGAAATCTGACAATTTAGGTCATCCTCTCAAGCTTTTTTTATTTTATCTAAAAAGTCTTGTCTAGAATCAATCAACAAGTTATAGATACCGGTAATAGAACCATTAACAAAAGGTTTTAAATTTAAAAGATCATCCAGTAAATTTTTGTCAGGACCTATGGGAAAAGTAGCTAATTGGAAACGTAGAAAATCTCTAATTTGAAGGTATCTGTAAAAATGTGATTTTGGGAGTGCAAATTTATTTGCCAATTGGTCAAATGAAGCAAGAGATCCTGAGATAAACAGGTCCCAAAAACACTTAATACCTAATTCATCCCAATCTTTAAAGACTTTATCAGTCATGGAAGGAATAAAAAAAATAATTAAGGAGAATGGGAGATGATAATGAAAAATTCGCTAAACCAAAAAATTTTCTAAATTGAGACCAGATCCTTAAAGTTTGCTTAACAATTATGTTATCTGTTGTTTTATTTGCTGAAAAAGAAGAGTATGATCCAAGAAGAGAGACAATAGAGGAATTTTTTACAGAATTAACTTCTAAGGAGACCCATGATGGGCAATCTTTGCGATAAATATAATAGGACCAGAAAGTAATATTCCTTATATTGGCAGCCCAATAGTAAAACTTAAAATTGGGTAGGGCTAGTCCACCCATCTCTTTATTTCCTTGTAAGTAAACTTTACTTAAACGAGCTTGTTTATTATTCCAAATATAAGAGGTTAAAATTGAATCTAAAGAATCAAAGTACGTCTTAGGAATAAAAATAGGTAAGGCCTGAAAAAGATATAAAAATTTAGGAAGAATCTTCATTTTAATCAAATTAATTTGGCCAATTAGGGATAAAGAAAGAGGAAACCATTTAGAAAACGTCTTTTTCACATAATTCAATAAGGGGTTTAAGTTTTCTTTGAATAAATTCTTGAAGTTTTTAGTAATTGTTACACCTAAATATGCAAATTGACTTGTAACAACTTTGAACGGAAATTTGGCATTTGATGACATTAGGTCATTTAAAGGAAATAGCTCACTTTTATGTAGGTTCAGCTTATATCCTGCAAAAGAACTAAACTGGGAGATTAAAGAAAGAACCAAAGGTAAAGAAGTTTCAGTGTTAGAGATAAAAAGTAAAATATCATCAGTGTATAAATAAATTTTATGAGACATACCTTCCCTTAGTATACCAGAAATGTCCTTAGCTTCTCAAAGTGCTATTGCTAAGGGTTCTATAGCTAAAGCAAAAAGTAAAGGACTAAGAGGACATCCTTGTCTAGTTCCCCGCTGTAATTTAAAGGGCTTAGAAATTTGGGAGTTAGTAATAGATAGATAGATAGATACTTTATTCATCCCCATGGGGAAATTCAACATTTTTTCCAATGTCCCATACACTCATTGTAGCAAAACTAATTACATACAATACTTAACTCAGTAAAAATATGATATGCATCTAAAATCACCTTCTCAAAAAGCATTAATAATAGCTTTTAAAAAGTTCTTAAGTAGTTTACTTAAATACATTGAGTCCTAACCCTGGCATTTTAACATATCTTACTCCTGGCGGTTGAATTGTAAAGCCGAATGGCATTGGGGAGTATTGATCTCTTCATCCTGTCTGAGGAGCATTGCATCGATAGCAACCTGTCGCTGAAACTGCTTCTCTGTCTCTGGAAGGAGACAAGTAGATTAATTTAACCCAACAAATAAAATTAGGCCCAAAATTAAACTTTTCTAAGGTCTTAAAAAGATAATTCCACTCAATCCTATCAAAGGCTTTTTCTGCATCTAAGGATAATATACACTCTGATATTTTTTTGGATGGTGAATATATCACATTCAATAACCGACATATATTAACATGTGAGTAATTTTTAATAAGTCCTGTCTGGTCATGTGATATAATAGATGGTAGAATATTTTCAAGTCTTCGAGCTAAGATTTTGGCTAAAATTTTTGCATCAACATTTAATAAAGAAATCAGTCTGTATGAAGAACATTCAGCTGGATTTTTATTTTTTTTTGAATAAGAGAAATAAAAGCTTCATAAAAAGATTGAGGGAGTTTACCTGATTTAAAGGACTCTGATAAAACAGAGGATAAATAAGGTGTAAGTAACGTAGTGAAAGTTTTATAAAACTCCCCAGGAAAGCCATCAGGTCCTGGGGTCTTACCAGAATGTAAAGCACGTATAGCCTCAGCCACTTCTTCATTGGAAATAGGCTGATCTAACTGTGTTAGGCTATCAGCAGACAATGTGGGAATGTTGATATTACTGAAAAAAGCATTCGTATAGGTATCATCTGAAGAAGAGTCAGACTGATACAACTTAAGATAAAAGTCTTTAAATACGTTGTTAATTTCAGAATGGTCAGATGTCTTAGTTCCATTATCTTTAAAAATTTCTGTGATTTGACGATTAACTGTAAAAGATTTTAAGCGATTGGTTAATAAACTACCAGTTCTATCCCCGTGAATGTAAAATTGAGTTTTATCTCTCAACAGCTGTCGTTCAATTGGGTAAGTCAGCAGAAGATTATACTTGGATTGGATTTCAATACTCTTATTATATATACTTGGATCTAGAGATAGGGCATACTTTCGATCAAGATCTTTTAATACCGCTGCTAGGTCAGACCTTTCTTTGTCAGCTTTTTTCTTTATATAGGTAGAGTAAGAGATAAATTCTCCACGAATATATGCTTTAAAAGTATCCCAGACTATATTGCCAGCGGTATCTCCTTTAAAATTTTCTTTAAAGAAAAAAGTAATATGGTTTTCCAAAAACTTTAGAACATTTTTATCAGATAACAATGATAAGTTAAAATGCCAACTTCTATTTGGCACAGAGTAAACAGGTAATCTTAAAGCCAGAAGCACAGGTGCATGATCAGACAAAGCAATCTCCTTATAATCACAGGATCGAACCAGTGGAAGCAAGTTTCTATCTATAAAAAAATAATCAATCCGAGAGTACATATGATGAACCTGAGAGAAATATGAATATTCCTTTTCTTGGGGGTGTAAAAAATGCCACACGTCAAGAATACCACATTGAGATAAAAAAGATTTAAAAAGTAGGACTGATTTATTAGTGACAGGGGTTTTACTTGAAGAGTGGTCTAATATAGGGTCAAGCCAAAAATTAAAATCTCCACCCATCACTAAGGAATACCGATTCAAATCAGGCAGAAAAGAGAAAAGATGTTCAAAGAACAAGGAGTCACCTGTATTTGGAGCGTATACATTCGCAAATATGATTAGTTTATTCTCAAGACTACCCGAAACAATAACAAAGCACCCATTTGTATCAGAAATTACATTATGTTGAATAAAGGATAAATTCTGATCAAACAGGATAGAGACGCCTCTCGATCTAGATTGAGAGGGTGAGTGAAAATGTATACCCTTCCATCCTTTGAAAGAACGTGAAATATCATCTTTACGAATATAGGTTTCATGGAGAAAGATTATATGAGTTTTAAGTTACTGGATATAAGAGAAAATCTTATTTCGTTTAACAGGGTTATTTAGACCTTTCACATTAAAACTGAGTATATTAATAAAAGAATCCATCAAGTATCCTTTAGTAATGTATAAAAGGTAATCACAGACATGTAGATAGTGAATAAGTAAAACAGTAAAAACATCCAATCAGCTTTATAGAAGCACCCATTTCCCCCCTCCCTCCCCCCAAAGAGAGAAATCAGCCAAGGGAGGCTGGAGACTAATTCTAACGTTCCCAACCCAAAACTCCCGTGGCTCCAGAAAATATATATGTATAGCTGCGCTGAATAAACGATTGTAAATATATATATACAAAAAAAAATCAAAGTAAATAAGTTTGCTAATTACGATAAAAAAAACCATGGGAAAATATAAGTATTAGTCTCGGTAAAAAAGGAAAGACAGATAAGGAAAATCAAATATGGAAAATCAATAAGTAAAACAACAGATACTCGCGGGTGCAAAAAAAGAGTAAAGAAACAAATAGAAGATAATTAAAATGGGAAGCGGTTTAGATAGCTTCCTACATAACACTGAGAGAATATAACATATTGTTTAAAAAGAGCTGCGAAAAACAGCAAAAGAGAAAGTGGATGCAGTCTGCCTGCATATTTTGCATAGTTTGAGAGATAACAAGGTGCCAGTTACTTAGTCAACCAAATGATTAAAACTTCGTGAAACCAAGAAACTTTGTTATCAACAAAACGCCAATTACTTCATTGAACACCTGAAATTAAAACATTTAACATAAAACAACTCAAAGTTGAATTTAAGCATGGAGACTTTGTAAAAGTTTCTTAGCTTCCTCAGGCTTCGTAAACCAAGAAACCTTATTATCAGAAGTAGTAACCTTGAGTTTACACGGATCTCTGAGAGAAAGGCGACAGCCAAGCTTAAAAAGATCAGACATGACCTCTTTAAAAGCCTGTCTAGCTCTTAGAACTTCCGGTGGATAATCTTGAACGATCCGAAACTGTTGATCACGAAATTGTAATATACGTTTCTTCCTTGATTCACGAAGGATCTGTTCTTTAATCTGATAGTCATAAAAGCGAATTATAATAGAGCGAGGTTTGGCAGCGTCCCAATTAGGAGGGGTAACTCGGTGAACGCGCTCAAATTTTGGTAATTCCGATAATATATCAGGGAATAAATCTTTCAGCATTTGAGCACAAAAATCGATAGGTTGATTACCCTCCAGTTTTTCAGGAAGTCCAAGAATTCTTATATTGCACCTTCGGTTCCTGGTCTCCAGATCTGTAAGGTTCTTCAGTAACGCGTCGTATTTTTAAAGTTGTTCCTTAGAAATTCTCTTGAAACCTTCAATATCCTTCTGCAACACCGGCAGAGATTCTTCGTGTTGCTTAATATGAATTTCGTAGTCATTCACAGTCTGCTGTATACTTCCAAGTTTCCGATTAAGCGTTTTCAGTTCAGATTTAACCAGGTCGAAGGAATTCTGTAACAAATCAAACTTGGGTTCCAAGTCATCCAGCTTATCCAATTTTTCGAGTTTCTCTGACATTTGTTGGATCATTTCAGTCAAAGTCTCTAAAGTAGTCTCTCTTTTTGACGGCTTTCTACTCATGGTGTTCTCACTGAGATAGGTTTAAACAGCAAAGTATGCAAATAATTTCGGAGCACGTAGCTAGTGCAACCTACTTCATTACAGCCACCGGAAGTCTCCCGATACATGTAAAATAAAGTCCGGGGTTCCGCTGGGTCATAAAGACCACCGCTCTGAGACAGATTAAATAAGGGACTTGAGCATCAGTGATTTTTGATATCCACGGGGGGTCTCGGAACCAATCCCCCGCAGATAAGGAGGGTGGACTGTAAATGTTTGTTCCTACGAATAGCAGAAGTAGCTTCCTCTTTCTCTTCACTGTTAATAATTATTCTTTCTTAACAGCCTTCTGCGTTTTGATGCCACTTGTTATAGTGCTGTTGAGGAACATTACAATATTGAGTAATATTTGCATTTTCTGAGGTAGAGACAAAATTGACTTCAGAATATCTGTAAAAACAGAACCTGTTGATTACCTAGTGATGGTTTGAGTTCTGTTCTGAAATTTTAATTGGGTGTAGGAAGACTCCTTGGAATTAAAGTGGATCTTGAAAGTTGACTGCTAGCCATTAATAGGATGTTTAAAATTAAATAATTTGATCGTAGTGGTCTGACCCACTGAGGTCATCATTTATTCATGGGATATAGGTAGGACTGGCATTGTCAGTGTTTAATGCCCATTCCCAATGGACTTGAGCCAATTGGCCTGTTTATTCATTTCAGGAGGCAATTATTTGCCAGCCCCATTGCTGTAGACCTGGAGTTAGACATTGATCAATCTGAGTAGGGATGACATATTTCTTCCTTAACCCAGATGGGTTTTATAACAGTTTGGTAGTTTCATGAGTACTATTACTGATGCAAACTTCTTCATTCCAATAAAAAATAATATTTTTTTACACCTGAATATCCCAGCCACCATTCATGTTTGCTATCCTATCCTTGTTGTAATGTAATCAGTTCAGAGGGTTTTTTATCTTTACCTGTGAGGAGTTAAAAGTCAATAGTTCTTCTCAAAATCAAAAAATAAACCAGTACAAAAGAGACCCAAAAATCAAGTGCTGTGTAAAGCAGTAGATAATCTGCTGCCACACATTGCTTGATATGAGGTAGAATTTTCAATACTTACAGCTTCCTTTGTTTAAAGATGATGAGTGCATGTAGGGTAGGTTCCTGAAGGAACTTGGGCATAGAAAGTTCAGCAGAATATAGAATTAGAATTTTATTTCTTACATCCATCTCACAATATGAGGGAGTAAAAATCTTTATGTTGTGTCTCCGTCGCTAGGTACAAGCATTAAGGAAGGGAAATATGGGAGGACATTGCCCAAACACTAAAATTGTATACATAATTGTTTTGTATACATGTATGCACAGCCAAATATGCAATCAAATCAATGAGTATTGGTTAGCCTGATGGCCTGGTGAAAGAAGCTCTCTGGGATCCTGTTGGTCTTGGCCTTAATGCTGTAGTACTGTTTGCTAGACGGAAGCATCTGAAACAGTTTGTGGTCGAGTGGCTGGAGTCCCTGATGATCCTTTGGGCCTTTTTAACACACCTCCTGCTGTAAATGTCTTGAATAGGGGACTGTTCACATCCACAGATGTGCTGGGCTGTCCGCATAACTCTCTCCAATGCCTTGCAATTGAGGGTAGTTCAGTTCCCATACTAGGCGGTGACACAGCCAGTCAGGATGCTCTCAATGGTACCCCTATAAAAAGTCCTGAGGTTCTGGGGACTCATGACAAACTTCTTTGGTGAGATCCTGGGTGATGTGCATACCTAGGAACTTGTAACTACTTACCTTCTCAACTACAGTCCATATAATGTCAATAGGGGCAAGTCTATCTCAGTTCTTCCTGTAATCCATGATCAGCTCCTTCGTTTTTTTTGACATTGAGGGAGAGGTTGTTTTCTTGGCACCACTGTGTCACGATGTTGACTTCTCCTCTGCAGGCTGTCTCATCATTGATGGAAATAAGGCTTTTCAATGTCATGTCATCTGCAAATTTGACTAGCAGATTGGAGTTGTTCTCATATAGAGGATCATATAGACAAGCAAACTGTAACTTTAAGATACTCCTCTTTTTTTCCCCTTTCATGGTTACTCAAGCTAGTCATGGGAAGAGAAATAAATAAGTGAGGATATGTGGCAGCCCATCATAAATGGGAAATATAAGGATGGAGTTAAAGGGAAAGTGAAAATAAGAAAAGTTAAAAAGGACAACAGAATCAATGGAGTAGAAAGCTCAAGAAGAGATCGTACAGTATGGCCAAGTGAAATAGGAATTGATATGAAAGGAGAGGGGAGTACCGAATTAAAAGTATTATATATGAATGCACGAAGTATAAGGAATAAAGTAGATGAGCTTGAGGCTCAGTTGGAAATTGGCAAGTACGATGTTGTGGGAATAACTGAGACAAGGCTTCAAGCGGACAGGGCCTGGGAAATGAATATTCAAGGATATACATCTTATCGAAAGGACAGACTGACTGGCAGAGGGGGTGGGGTGGCTCTGTTGGTGAGGAATGATATTCAGTCCCTTGTAAGGGGGACATAGAATCTGGGGATGTAGAGTCAGTATGGATAGAACTGAGAAATTCTAAGGGTAGAAAGACCCTAATGGGAGTTATCTACAGGTCCCCAAACAGCAGTCTGGATGGAGAGTGGAAGTTGAACAAAGAGTTAAAATTGGCATGTCGCGAAGGTAATGATACAGTTGTCATGGGGGATTTCAATATGCAGGTAGACTGGGAGAATCAGAATGGTACTGGACCCCAAGAAAGGGAGTTTGTGGAGTGCCTCCGAGATGGATTCTTAGAACAGCTTGTACTGGAGCCTACCAGGGAGAAGGCAATTCTAGATTTAGTGTTGTGCAATGAACCGGATTTGATCAGGGACCTCGAGGTAAAGGAACCATTAGGAGATAGTGACCATAATATGATATGTTTTAACCTACAATTTGAGAAGGAGAAGGGAAAATCGGATGTGTCAGTATTACAGTTGAACAAAGGGAACTATGGAGCTATGAGGGAGGAGCTGGCCAAAGTTCAATGGAACAATACCCTAGCAGGGAAGACAGTGGAACAAAAATTGCAGGTATTTCTGTGAATAATGCAGAAGGTGCAGTATCAGTTCATTCCAAAGAGGAAGAAAGATCCTAAGGGGTGTAAGGGGCGGCCGTGGCTGATGAGGGAAGTAAAGGGCAGTATAAAAATAAAAGAGAAGAAGTATAATATAGCAAAGATGAGCGGGAAACCGGAGGACTGGGAAGCTTTTAAAGAGCAACAGAAGATAACAAAAAAGGCAATAAGCCAAGAAAAAATGAGGTACGAAGGTAAACTTTCCAAGAATATAAAGGAGGATAGTAAGAGCTTCTTTAGGTATGTGAATAGCAAAAAAATAGTTAAGACCAAAATTGGGCCATTGAAGACAGAAACGGGTGAATTTATTATGGGGAACAAGGAAATGGCAGATGAGTTGAACAGATACTTTGGATCTGTCTTCACTAGGGAAGACACAAACAATCTCCCAGATGTAATAGTGGCCAAAGGAACTAGGGTAAAGGATGAACTGAAGGAAATTTATATTAGGCAAGAAACATTGTTGGATAGACTGTTGAATCTGAAGGCTGATAAGTCCCCGGGACCTGATGGTCTGCATCCCAGGGTACTTAAAGAGGTGGCTCTAGAAATCCTGGATGCATTGGTAATCATTTTCCAATGTTCTATAGATTCAGGAACAGTCCCTGCTGATTGGAGGGTGGCTAATGTTGTCCCACTTTTCAAGAAAGGAAGGAGAGAGAAAACAGGGAATTATAGACCGGTTAGCCTGACGTCAGTGGTGGGAAAGATGCTGGAGTCAATTATAAAAGAGGAAATTACGACACATTTGGATAGCAGTAGAAGGATCAGTCCGAGTCAGCATGGATTTATGAAGGGAAAATCATGCTTGACTAATCTTCTAGAGTTTTTTGAGGATGTAACTATGAAAATGGACAAGGGAGAGCCAGTGGATGTAGTGTACCTGGACTTCCAGAAAGCTTTTGATAAAGTCCCACATAGGAGATTAGTGGGCAAAATTAGGGCACATGGTATTGGGGGAAGAGTACTGACATGGATTGAAATTGGCTGGCTGACAGGAAACAAAGAGTAGTGATTAACGGGTCCCTTTTGGAATGGCAGACTGTGACCAGTGGGGTACTGCAAGGTTCGGTGCTGGGACCACAGCTGTTTACAATATACATTAATGATTTAGATGAAGGGATTAAAAGTAACATTAGCAAATTTGCTGATGACACAAAGCTGGGTGGCAGTGTGAAATGTCAGGAGGATGTTATGAGAATGCAGGGTGATTTGGACAGGTTGGGTGAGTGGGCAAATGTATGGCAGATGCAGTTTAATGTGGTTAAATGTGAGGTTATCCACTTTGGTGGCAAGAACAGGAAGGCAGATTACTATCTAAATGGAGTCAAGTTAGGAAAAGGGGAAGTACAACGAGATCTAGGTGTTCTTGTACATCAGTCAATGAAAGCCAGCATGCAGGTACAGCAGGCAGTGAAGAAAGCTAATGGCATGCTGGCTTTTTTAACAAGAAGAATTGAGTATAGGAGTAAAGAGGTCCTTCTGCAGCTGTACAGGGCCCTGGTGAGACCACACCTGGAGTATTGTGTGCAGTTTTGGTCTCCAAATTTGAGGAAGGACATTCTTGCTATTGAGGGAGTGCAGCGTAGGTTCACAAGGTTAATTCCCGGAATGGCAGGACTGTCATATGTTGAAAGATTGGAGCGACTGGGCTTGTATACACTGGAATTTAGAAGGATGAGAGGGGATTTGATTGAAACATATAAGATTATTAAGGGATTGGACACGCTGGAGGCAGGAAGCATGTTCCCGCTGATGGGTGAGTCCAGAAGTAGAGGCCACAGTTTAAGAATAAGGGGTAGGCCATTTAGAACAGAGATGCAGAAAAACTTTTTCACCCATAGAGTGGTGGATATGTGGAATGCTCTGCCCCAGAAGGCAGTAGAGGCCAAGTCTCTGGATGCATTCAAGAGAGAGTTAGATAGAGCTCATAGATAGCGGGATCAAGGGATATGGGGAGAGGGCAGGAACGGGGTACTGATTGTGTATGATCAGCCATGATCACAGTGAATGGTGATGCTGGCTAGAAGGGCCGAATGGCCTACTCCTGCACCTACTGCCTATTGTCTATTCTCTGTTATTGATTAGAATTTTAAAGTGTCCCTTCACACCTCACCAATCTCATTATGCTGAATTCCAATGTATTCAACCAAACCTCACTAATCCTATTATACAGAATTCCAGTGAGTCTGCCTGACATCACCGGGGAGAAGGGTGAGCAGTTGCCTGATTAGACATTGTGCTCTCAGAAATGGGTAAACTGGATAAACAATGGCGGGGCTCCCCAGCATCAAAGAGAAAACGTATTTAATATATACAGTATATTCATGGCCTCAGAATCATCTGGGATGAATCAAGACAACATTTCACTGTTAGAGACAGGAAATCCCATATTGATTTATGAGCAATTAGCTATCTTTGAAATGTGGTCTTGATTTGTTGCCAATATGGCAACCAATTTGCACAGAGCAAGGCTCCACAAAGAGAAATAATGATTATTTTGGGATTTGTTGATTAATAGATAGATACTAACGAGGACATCAGCTCTTCCTGATCTTTGTTGATAATGTCATGTGATTTAATTCCACACGTAATTTAACTATTGATCAGTTGATTTCAAACATAGACATGTTTTCTTTGTACTGATTTTCTCAGTGCTCAAACATCAGCAGGCCATTTTAACCTATGCATTATTAAACCTAGCAATGCTTTTATCCCCAATGCAAGACTGATAATTATCTTTTTAATTCCTGTGGCCAATTCCTTTACATTCTAACAATAATTACATAAAAAGCCATATCTCTACTATTCTTGACGATATTCATCTAGCAGATATGAAATATATGCAATATAGTTTTTCTGGTTTCTTGATTCAAGATAAGTAAAACATCTTACTTGCAGGATCAGGCTTCAGGGAAAATCTCTTACAAGTGCTAATTTAGAGGATATATAATTTTGTTAATGAATTGGTTAAATTTATTTTAGCTGCAGAAACCAACAGTGTGGAGAGCTCATGGTGATATTCATTTTAAGTAAATGACTGGATGGGCCACAGTAGAATGATTTCCATTAACAAATGGATTTGGCAGAAGCCATAGAAGAGCAGGCTTGGTACTTACTTATGCTGAGTGTTCTCAAGCCAAATTTGAATGAGGATAAAAATGAGAGCTGTGGCTTGGTTGCTTCCAGCTCTTACTTCATGTTTCTGGTTTTTTTGGTGGTTGAATGCCACAATATCCAAATCATGGAGCACCCACAAGATTAGAAGTATTTGCCTTCAACCTGCTACAGTCCTGAAGCAGCCTGAAGAGTTTAGAAGGAGAGGGAGAAATAATTAATTTGAAAATGGGAAAGGAGTATAAATAGAGTGATAAATAGAAGGACTTCAGGTTGGTCGGTCTAAATGACAAAAGAGCAGAATGAGCAGAATCACACTAGGATTGTGAAAGAGGTTCAGGAGCCCACTACTACCAATCAAGCAAAGCTCAGACAGTTTGGATTTGGTGCCTGAATAGTCCCTGATCTAAAGAATTGCAAATGCAAAGTTTGTTTTGAACTCAATTTTCTTAAAGAATCCAAAAAAAACCATACTAACTGATCAACATTCACATGCCAACCTGTCCTTGCATTGAGTATAGAAGTTGGGGGATTATGGTGTAATTGTATAGGACACTGGTAGGCCACACTTGGAGTGTTACTTCCAATTTTTTTGTGCTGGTATAGGAGTGATGTTATTAAAGGGGAACAAGTGCAGAACAAAATTACAAGAATGTTAGCAGGTCTAGAGGGTCTGAGTTATAGGGAGAGGTTGGACAAGCTAGGACTTTATTCCTTAGAGTATATGAAACTGAGTAGTGATCTTATAGAAGTATATAGAATCATGAGGGGCAGAGACAGGGTGAATGCAGTTAATCGTTGGGGTATTAAGAACTAGAGGGCAGAATCTTAAGGTAAGAGGAGGGAAATTATTTGGGGTGCAACATTTTTACACAAAGGCATCTGTCTGTGTGGAATCAGCGGCCAGAAGAATTGGCTAAAGGAAGTATAATAACAACTTCTAAAAGACCTTTGCACAGGTACCTGGATCGTTCCGAAGATTATGAGCCAAATGCTTGCAAATGAGACTATCTTAGATGGGACATCATGTTTGACATGGAGCAGTTAGGCTAACAGGCCTGTTTCAATGCTGTATGGTTCTATAAGTCTGTGCTCTACCACACTGCTCTCTGGCAGCAGGTTAATGGTGAGATGTGAATCACTTTCCATACGTTTGGAGTCGTGCTTGAGTGAAGGCATGTATTGTTGTTGCAATTCGCCATTACCTTACATGTACCAGCACACTCTTTGTTCTATGCAGAAAATGATATTTGGTACTTTTGGGTCCTGAACTGCCTACAAAATGCAGTTCAAAAGCACGAGAAAATTACCACAGTGCTGTTTTCACAAAATCCAAGTTCACTGGATGGCTAAGCAAATCAATGTCAGAGGCTTCTCTCAAAATATAGTAAGTTCAGGTTCAAAGTAAATTTATTATCAAAGTGCATATATGTCACCATATAAAAACCTGAGATTTATTTGTTTTACAGGCAATCACAGTAAATACAAGAAACAAAATAGAATCAATGAAAGATTGCACCCAACACGAGGGACAACAACTAATGTGCAAACAAAAAATAACAAACTAGGCAAATACAAAGAGAAAGAAAAAAATAGATAGTAATAAATAAGCAATAATTATTGAGAAAGTGAGATAAAGGGTTCTTGAAAGTGAATCCATAGGTATGGAAACAGTTCAGTGATGGGGCGAGAGAAGTTGAGTGAAATTATCCCCTCTGGTTCTAAAGCCTGATAGTTGAGGGGTAATAACTGTTTCAGAATCTGGTGATGCAGGTCCTGCTGCTCCTGTACCACCTTCCTGAGGCAGCAGTGAGAAGACAGCATGGCCTGGATGGTGGGGGTCCCTGATGATGAATGCTACTTCTCTGCTACAGTCTCTGTATAGATGTGGTCAATGGTGCAGAAGGCTTTACCCACGATGGGCTAGGCGTATCCACTACTTTTTGTAGGCTTTTCCATTCAAGGGCATTGGTGTTCCCATACCAGGCCGTGATGCATCCACTCAATATACTCTTCACCACACATCTGTAGAAGTTTGTCAGTTTTAGATGACATGTGGAATCTTCACAAACTTCTAAGAAAGTAGAGGTGCTGCCATGCTTTCTTTGTAATGGCCCTTATGTGCTAGACCCAAGACAGATCTTCTGACATGATAACACCAAAGAATTTTAAATTACTGACCCTCTCATCCTCTGATCCTCTGATGAGGACTGGCCCATGGACCTCCAGTTTCTTCCTCCTGAAGTATATAATCTTTTCCTTGGTCTTTCTGGCTTAGAGAGACAGGTTGTTGCAGTGGTACCACGCAGCCAATGGTACCACTCAGTCTCCCCACTACATGCTGATTCATCACCATCTTTAATTCATCCACCAATGATCCAGTGGTGTCATTGGCAAACTTAAGTAGGGCAACGGAGCTGTGCTTAGC
The DNA here is from genome assembly GCF_048418815.1 of Hemitrygon akajei. Classification (NCBI taxonomy): domain Eukaryota; kingdom Metazoa; phylum Chordata; class Chondrichthyes; order Myliobatiformes; family Dasyatidae; genus Hemitrygon; species Hemitrygon akajei. The sequence continues at coordinate 139,218,107 of NC_133126.1, forward strand.
CTCACAATTATAAGTATAGAACAGAGGGCTAAGCACACAGCCTTGTGGTGCACCTGTGCTGATGGAGATTGTGGAAGAGATGTTGTTGCCAATCCAAACTGACTGGGGGTCTGTGACTGAGGAAATCAAAAATCCACTTGAGGTTGTCCATGATTTTATTCAAGTCATTCTTTAATTGCAGATTCCTCTGAACAACTGAACAATGATCTTAGTTTTTTTCTGCCTGATACTGATTTGGTAAAAGTTCTAAGTCAACTTGCATTTAAAGTAAGTATGCCAAGCTAATGGTTTAGTCCTTAAATATGGTCCAGCCTACCAACATGAAGCAATTCCATAGCCAGTGACACCAGACACCAAGTCTTCATTACATTCATTTGACAAAATTGGGCAGTTCATGTCATTTGCATCCCTTGGCAGCAGACACTACTATTTCAAGTACTGTTATGAGAAGAGATTACATGGCAGACAAGAAAAGATTCAAGGCTGTGCCCAAGGCCACCTTGATGTAATGCTGCATTCCTACTGTCTACTGAGAATTTTTGATCCATGACTGCTTAAAGTGGGTAAGAGCCATTTGGAATCATACAAAGAACCTTAAATCTGTGCAAAAGGAACACACAGAGGTTCTACGTAAGCAGTAGAAGGAGCAGATCACCTTACAATCTACCCACCTGTCCACTTCTTTGGCTACACCAGTCCCTCTGCAAAAGAGGCTATGTTCCTACATCGGTCTCATTATCCACCTCAGAATCTACAAAATCAACATGGAAACAAATCGTCTTCCAATCCAGGTAACCACAAAAGAAGAACATATTAATAATTTACATTGATTTGCAAAAGATTAACGTGATTGCTGGATATTTTGCCATCTGCTTCATTGACATCTATCAATCAAATAAAATATGTGAGATGCAACAATCCTCAATCATTCTTAAAGTGATAGTAACAATATCCAGGCTATTATAGTTTGTGATGTCTGTATTATGCAAATTGGGCCACTTATGATAATAAGTTGGGATATGACATTCAAATGAGAGGGACAGTGTACAATTTTAGTTTGGGATAAATTTTGATATCAAAATCATTATTTAGTTTTTCAAGCTAAAGGTTTATTGTGTAAGCAAAATAAAACTATTCATGTCAGTCAGCTATTCAGTATTTTTCAGGGAGAGGGATATAATTCTATTCTGCAGACATCTACTTGGCATTTCAAAGATTCACAACGTTCAAACATTCCTTTGCCATATCTTAAACAAAACTCTTATAACCAATAAGATCACCAATGAAAATCAGTTCTTGGAACAACCCCCTGTATTTTTTAGGTCTTTAGTATGTAAGAGGGCTAATTGTAAATGTATATCAAATTATGCAACAACTTTAATTTGTGTAATTGACCTTACATGGTAAAACATTTGTAGGTGCATTTCCAGAGCTTGACAGATGAAAGTTGACTTTGGCACTATATGGTCTTTATTATAAGAAGTATGGAGTACAAAATAAGAGAGATTTTGATGCAGCTTTCCTGGGGCATTGATACCACAGTTGGAGGACTGCTTCTTTAAGGAAGGGAGTAGATAGTTCAGAGAAATTTCACTGGAGATGGACCTGGGTTGAAGTGCTTGACATATGAAGTGAGGCTGAGTAGGTTGACTCTCATTCTTTTATACTCAGTGGCATATGGAAGAATGAGATGTGATCATATTGAAACATTCAGGGAGATTGACAAGTTGGATGGTGAAACAACGTCTCCCCAAGTGAAGTTACCTAAAATTAGGGGGCATAGTTTCTGAATAAGTTCATAAAGTTAAATGTTCAAAGTAAATTTATTATCAAAGTATGAATATGCCATCATATACTACCTTAAGATTTGTTTCTTTTGCAAATGTTAACAGGAAAATAAATATACTGGAGTTTATAAAAAAAAGCTACGCATAAGAATAAGAGTTCACAGTTTAAGACGGAGATGAGCAATTTTTTTCTCTCGAGGGCTACAACTCTGGATTTCTCTGCATTGGAGTGCCATGAAGACAGGAAATACAGTGTCAGTAAATCTATTCAGGATGGTGAATGACAAATATTTAACTACAAAGGAAGCATGTTGCATCAGGACAGAATGGAAGAGTGGGATGGAGGCCAAGGTTGGATCAGATGTGAGCATATTGAATGTAGGGGCTGGTTGAAAGCTTTGATTGGCTTCTAACTTTTCCACTTCTTATGAAGCAGTATGACCATAATGTGTGTCTTGTCAAACATTGTAATTTAGAACAATTTAATTAAATCTCCAAATAACCACTTTTTTTTTTACCAAAAAACAACTCCATGTTCCCTCATCTGTTTACATCAGCAAAGTCATCCAGTCCTTGTATATAGAACTTTAGCAGATATGTCCAAGAGAAGAAAAGCAGAATTTTGGATTTTTATCACATTTTGGTAGAGCCCTTCAAGCAGATGTTCAGAATAGGAACATTCCTGTACAATGGAATACTTGTGACAATATTCTGTGGGAAAGCATTTGTTGGTATAAGCTGCATGCATTGGCTCAAAAATAATGAATTAAAAATAAAAGGTTTAAGTTTCACTGATGACTCAGCGGTTATGTACACCGTATATCTGAGCAATGTTTTTTTTTATCTACACTGTTTGTTAATCTAAGAAAGGGCAATAGTACAACCAACTTTTCATTTAGCAGAGGTATTCCCACAGTGAGTGCAAAACTTCTCAAAGACAAAATTAAATAATATGCTGCTAATTTGGTCTGTATAGCTTCTGGCATTCAGGAAGTTCAGCAGATTCCATGATGTAGCACAATATCTCCTTGATTTAAGTTTGGACAAAATCATTTATATCTGATGATTTGTCTAACTCGCTTCAGGGTAATCTGTTACTCTTTGATTTTTTTTCAGATTTTACTCCAAAATCAGCATCCTGATTTGTAAGTGTATTGTTATTCCTTCATCAATAGAGCATTTAAGTCCCAAAATTCACTACCAACCAGCATTCTAGGTTGCTCTGGATTTCGAGCATCTGCAAAATGTTTTGTGTTTATGAATTCTAGCATCCTGGGAGTACCTTGACCAGAAGGCTAATAGTGGTTCACGAAGGTGGTTCAAGGGCAATTGGGGATATGCAGTAAGTGCTGACCTTAAGAGCAATGCATGTATCCTCCCAAAGCAAATGTTTTATTTCTGTGGTCAAATTTCTCTTCGAAGTCACTGCCCCTTGCTTGGAATCCAGTTCAGTGAGCAGTATGTGTCCTGAAAAATATTATTCATTGTATTTGTGTTCACAGACTGCAGTGAAGTTTGATTAATTAGGGGTGATGGACACATAGCCTTTTGGATAGAGGCTATAGGAATGGGAAAACTTGCTTTCCTTCTTTAGCCCTTGGCATCCTAATCAGTGACCCAGCTAAGATCACTTCAGACCCTGCACATTGGGAGTCAATCTCTTACTTGGACTTTTACCATTAACTTTATCTGTTATGTGACTCAAGAGTATAAATGCCAAACTTCCTTTTCAGTTCCTTTCCTGATCAGTTTTGGATCCCCAATTCCTCTCCTGAAGGCATTGACCTCTTGCTAGGATATTATATCAGAATTGCTTAGATTTGGGTACATCACTAGGGTACTGTCATTAATTCAGATCAATTTTCTCAGCATAAACTAGTAACATAATCCAGACCACTCTGTCCTATATTCCTCAGCTGTTCATTGCCTTAAATTGAGACATCAGGGAGCCCTATGTTCACGGCCGTTACTTGTACTTTTATTATGTGATGCAAATGCTTGTTCAAATATACATTGCCTGCTCTCATGAATAAGGGAGGACTATTTTGACGCATATGAAATCCAGCAATGAATGAGTGCCTTCAGGCAAAGAAGCATGTTTATTCATCAATATTCATTCATGTAACTCCTTGAGTATAGGTCATCCTCTGTGTTTGGCCTTTGAAGCCTGTTCTCAGCAGCTGCTTCCAAATGATCTTGCATATAGCTCCACTTTTTATTTCAGTGTCTAAATTACAGAGGGATAAAGCAGGGAAAAGGAAAAATTGTTAAATGATTAAATGGAAAGATGGTCTATAATTAAGAAAATTAATGTCCAAACTAAATGGTTCATTTTTATTAAAATAGTGGTTTTTGTCTTTAAATTACACCAGCATTTTTATGATTATAATATCACTTAATTCACTGAGCATGATTAAATTTTGAGTGCAGTGATATGCTGCCTAAAGATCAGAATTGACCTCTATAACACTAAATAAAAATAAACTACACTAATTCTGTATTTCATATTCCCATTCCCAGTGAGTACCAAACAGGGAGGAAATACCTTTGTTGATTTAGAAATCCTAATTTCTAAATATGTTTCAAGTTGTCATTTACACTGAAATATCTTCATAATGTTTCATATGTTATTTGACGCTAATGTTATTTAATCAGTTCAAAAGTACAGCTTTAAATTAGTGACTTCCTGTCTAATGTGTACTGTCTGGTACTAAACTATGCTCTGTCTGTCTTGACTGTTTGCTAACTCTCCACAGAAAATCTCTGAGTAAAGGCTTGCCTAGCTGTTGTCTCATTATATGCTTGAATTTTAGCAGTATCTGAATTTGACTGCAGTGCATGAAAACGGAATACTTATTGTTCATGTCTAGAGGTGTTTGTATTCATTCTTTCTAATTGTCACTTTATTAGTATTTCATTGAGATGTGTATGATCCTGAGGGGTTTTGACAGTGTCGACGTGGATAGGATAGAATACAGAATTAGGGATAATTGATTAAAAGTAAGACTGTTCAAGACCAAGATAAGCTAACTTCTTTTTTTTCTTTCTGAGTTTCAGGGGTAGTTGGAATACCCTTCCTAAAGGAAAGTAGAAACTAAATATTTTAAATACCTTTAAGGCAGAGGTAGGTAAATGAGGGCAGGGCAAAACTGTAGGTAGATGCAGATGTGAATGGGCGATATCAATGAGATTCACCATAATCTTATTGAATGGTATAGCAGGGTTGAGAGGCTGAGTGGTCCACTATTACTCCCAATCTGTATGTTTGTATGCTAGGATTGGAATTGGTCTATTATTGACATGTGCTGAGATACAGTAAAAATCTTGTATGCTGTCAATACAGATTATATCATTAGACAGTGCAGTGGGGTACAACAGGGTAAAAGAATAGCAATGCAGAATAAAATTCAAAGTAAATTTATTATCAAAGCACATATATGTCACCATATACAATCCTGAGATTCATTTTCTGTGGGCATTCATGGTAAATACTAAGAAACACACTAGAATCAATGAAGGACTGCACACAACCACTGTGCAAAATACAACAAACTGTGCAAAAACAAAAATAAATAAATATTCACTAAATATCAGGAAATTGAGAAGAAGAATCCTTGAAAGTGAGTCCATAGGTTATGAGATCAGTTCAGTGCTCGGTTGAGTGAAATTAACCCCTCTGGTTCAAGAGATTGAAGGTTGGGGTTCCTGAACCTGGTGGTGTGGGTCCTGTGGCTCTTGTCACAAACAAGAGAAAACCTGCAGATGCTGGAAATCCAAACAATACACACAAAATACTGAAGGAACTCAGCAGGCCAGGCAGCATCTATGGGAAAAAAAACTACAGTTGACGTTTCGGGCTGAAACCCTTCGGCAGGACTTACAGTTGATATTTTGGGCCAAAAACGTTGACTGTACTTTTTTCCATCGATGCTGCCTGGCCTGCTGAGTTCCTCCAGCATTTTGTCTGTGTTGCCCGGAGGCTCCTGTAGTTCCTTCCTAATGGCAGCAGTGAGAAGAGAGAATGGTCTAGATGATGATGGTCCTTGATGATAGATGTTGCATTGCTGTGACAGCACTCCATGGAGATGTGCTCAATGGTGGGGAGGGTTTTTCCCATGATGGACTGGGCTGTATCCATGAATTTTTGTAGGCTTTTCCATTCAAGGGCATTTGTATTTCGATACCAGGTTATGATGCATCCAGTCAATGAGCTCTTCATCGCACATCTATAGAGATTTGTCAAAGCTTTAGATGACAATACAAACCTATGCAAACTTCTAAGAAAGTAGAGGCACTGCCATGCTTTCTTTGTAATGACAATTACATGTTGAACCCAGGACAGATCCTCTGAGATGAAAACACAGAGGATGTTAAAGTTGCTGACCCTCTTCACCTCTGATCTCCTAATGAGGACTGCCTCATGGACCTTTGCTTTTGTCCTCCTGTGATCAATAATTATTTCCTTGGTTTTGCTGACTTTGGGTAAGAGGTTGTTGTTGTGGCACCACTCAGCCTGATTTTTAATCTCCCTTCTATATAAAGTATAACAGCTACAGGGAAGGTGCAGTGCAAGTGAGCAATAAGGTGCAAGATCCTATGAATTGAGGTAGCTTGTGAGTTCAAGAGTCCAATTTATTGCACTGGGGAACTATTTAATAGTCTTATAACAGTGGGGTAGAAATTGTCTTTGAGTCTGGTGGTATGTGCTTTTAGGCTTTTGTATCTTCTGTTCACTAGAAGAGAGGATCAGATCAAATACATCTATTTTGCACATTTATATCGAAACATAGAGTGAAATGCGTCATTTGCGTTAACAACTAACACAATCTAAGGACGTACTGGGAGAAGTGGGAAGATGAGACTAAACAATCTTGGCTAAATTTGCATGTGAGCACATCTATGGACTATTTTTACTGTGCCCATAGTCTGTTTTTATCAATTATGCTATTGTTTGCACTGTTGTAACTATATGTTGTAACTATGTGGTTTTGTGTAGCTTTAGTTTTTGGTCTTGTTTGTCTGGTGGATTTGGAGCTCCTTGCCGGGGATCGCGCTAAGACGGTAGCGTGATATTAATACGCAGCAGTCTCTCCTGACTCTGGATTGGGGATTGCCAAACGTTATGTGGATTTTCTAGTGTAGTCTGTTTAGTCATATGCTTTTGTGATATCATTCTGGAGGAACGTTGTCTCACTTTTTAACTGCATTGCATTTGTGGTTTCTAAATGACAATAAACTGAATCTGAATCTGAATCTGAATATTTTAGAAGAATGTAGCAGAATTCCTTAGCTGGTGAGTTTGATCTTATAATTAAGTGTGCCTGTACTTCACCCTAGAGTAAATGCAAGCCATTAGTCAGAACTAAAAACTATTCAAAAGTAAGGAAAATTGCCATGGCAACAGAGGCTTCATTCTTTGAGATCTTTCCAGTACCCAATTACATTGTTGTACGTTGAGAATTGACATTTTCATTTTTTATTGTGCCTTACTGCCTTATTGTATTTGCTTTCACAGGAGGGAGCGAGTTGGAAGTCCAGTCATAATGGAAATGTGAAAGCGTTTATGACAATGTTATTCCGAAGTCGTTTTCTGTTTCTGCTGGCAGTAGCTGCCTTGCTGGCAGTCCTGAGCCTCAGCCTACAGTTCTGTAAGTACAGTTATTTGCTGATTTATTTCCAATTAGCAGATAAGCAGTAATGATGATGCAAGGTATGAAAATAGAAGTGAACTCTGGAAACAGATTTCCCTGTTGCTCATGTGACAGGTGGCCAGATACTTGAACACTCTCACTGATTAACAATGAGGTAGCAAGTATGAAGGTCAACAAAATAGTTTTTTGTTAATTTGGAACAGCATTAACTCTAGAAAAATGGGCCAACCTGCAACCATTTTTGATGCATAAGTCATACAGAAAAGCCATTTTATGCTTCATGACCATTGCCTGTTGCAATTCTGCTCAACATATAATTGGATTGAGCACATCCAAATATGATGCAGCTGAGTGCTGCTCCTGAAAATGACTTGCTCTTATGTTCCCTGCAATATTACAAATGGAATATTGCACGAGGTATAAAGCCTTTTGATGGGATTTCCACTTCGGCTACTGACCTTTGATTCCGGTGAAACAATCCTAGTTGAACTTCTGGAGTGTTGTGAAATTATGTCAAGATGACAGTTCACTGCATATCGCTTCAGGAAAACTTATTTGTTAAATTAGCAGTGCTATGCAATTGAATTTTATCTTTTACTCTGTGTGTATTTTCAGTGATGAGTCCCCATGAAGTTGGTGAGGATTAAAGTTTAATGCATTTGCGGTAATCTTCTTTTTGGATTAAATGTAATCTGTTCCTGAAAACCAACCTTGAAATGTTAGATAATACACTCATATTAAATTTTGAGGTTATGTCTGATATATTTATTTCAATTATTTTGAACCTATTATTTGTAAAATAGCATACCTGTGATCTAATAGCAAGATTATTTCTGAGAAAGAACTCCATGATCTATTTCTTAAGTATGTTTTGTAATCCTCATTGGTGTTCTGAATAAAAATGATCATTTCCTTAATTTCTGATGATACAATCTTAGTTACTGCTGAAATGAGTTCTTTTGAGTTTCCCCTTCTCGTGTCACCATAGCATAAACCGAAATGTTTCAAAGAAGTTAAATTTCAAAGAATGCCAACTGTTTGATCCAACTCACAAATGCATCAGAAACATGGAAGTGAAATTAAAAGTTTGACTGTAATTTTGAGCCTGAGAACTGTTGCCAGGAGTTCATAACATATCTCTTGAGTTGGGAAATATCTTGGCTGGCCTAAAGCCCATGTATATTTGTATTGAGGCATGCATCTAAATGGGCGATAAACCCACCCTGATGCAGGTATTAAAGGTATTTAGCAATGTAAACTGGGTCCATGCTGTTAGAATTCTGGGTGTAATTCCAATATAATTGTGCAGGACATGCCTTTAGTAAACTCTGGTTATTTGTAGTGGTATCTCAGCATCCCATCCAATGATTTTCACTGGAGAATATTTCAAGACAGTCAGAAAGAATTTCAAACCCTATGGTACCAAGGGTAGCTGGAATGTGCCTGCTAGTACCAGAAAAATATTGTGCCACAGTGTCTGCCTGGGCTGAGTTTTACTTCACTTTGTCATCACTGGTTCAGTCCCTCTCTATAAATGGAAACTTGTGGATCAGCTTCTTAACTGAAGTAGCTGGCGTCCAGCATACTCCACGCAGAGAGTAGCACCAACTATTTGTTCAGTGCCCACTAATTCCATATTCTATTCCAATGTGTCTCAGTGGCAGATGTTCCTCAGGTCTCAGACTAATCAGGAAGTTGAACAACGCTTAGTTTTCAGATTTCTCTTATAGGTCGTAGAAACTTGCATACAAGTGACAGAATTGTTTTCAATGTCAACATATATTTAAATCTATTTTTCACTGCTGAGTCCAGTGAAACTGTTTGCTTGGGGCAAAGGTGAGGCACCATCATGTCCTCTCTGTCCTGGCCGAGGAACCCTGAAACACGTCCTCGGCAGCTGCCAGAAAGCTCAGCGAGATGGCTACTACCACTGGAATCATGACCAGGTTCTGAAAGCAGTGGCAGAAAGTATCTACTCGACTATTAACAACAGAAAGAACCACCAGCAACCCAGAAAGCCTTTGTTAAAGCTGGAGACCGACCACAGCCTCAGCCCAAGCCTGATCAGCAGCAAGCATGTTCACTGCGGCATCTGACTGGCAACCGAAAGTCGATCTCGGCAAGCAGTTAAAGTTCCCTGTCTTCATCACATCATCATCCCTGAGGCCTGACTTGGCTACAGTATTCTATTAGAAACTTCAGGGCAGGTAGTCATGGTAGAACTGACAGTTCCGTGGGAAGACCGGATTGAGGAGACATTTGAGTGTAAGAAAGCCAGATACCAGGAGCTAGTAGAGCTGTGGCAGAGACAGGGGTGGGGGGCACAATGCAAGCTTATAGAGGTGGAGTGTAGAGGTTTTGCTGGCTCTGCTGTGTAGCTCCAACTGATTTCTTGGCATTATGGGGGCTGCTAAGTAAAGAGCCATCTGGACCATCACAGAGGCTTCCGAGCCGGCCTCTAGATGGCTGTGACCCCTGGGCCAATGCTACTGGCACAGAATGTAGGGCCTGATCAGCCCTGCCTAGCTCGCCTGGGCCAGAGGGTCTGATTTTGAAAGACCCGAAATGCCTAATGACCCCATGTTACATCACTGATGATGTGCCCAGCACATTCTAGGATGCAACTCAGCATTAAAAAAATATTTAAATCTACAGTTCCACAATGTTATATCTGATGAAAGAATGAAATATGTTTTTCTATGTGGAAGAACAGACCGTTTGAACAATTTAATCACGAAGAAAATGCAGTTGCAGTGTATATGGAAAGTTCTGTGCAGTTCAAATGTTTTCATGCAAATTAATCTGTAGTACAGCCAGAAGTTCACGAAAGAACCAAAATGAGTTCATTCAGATTTCAAGAAACTTTTCTGTTTACATTGATGCAGTCCAGAGTATTTTAAATCATGGGATTATCACATCAGAGAATGGATAAAGCACAGAAGGAAGCCATTAAGCCATTGTGTCAATCTGGTTCTCTCCTAGAGCAGAGGAGGGAAAATAGAGTCCAGTTACTGGAAGAACAGTTTGTACTCGACTCACTAAACTCCTCCAGCAAATTGTTTGGTGATCTTGATCAGAGCAGTTCACTCTTTTCACAACCCTGTGGTATAGTTTTGCAATCATTTTCTCACCAATTCTTAACCAGTTTCCTCTTGAAGGCTACATGTGAACCTGCTTCCACCACATCTGCAGGCAATATGTTCCAGGTTCCAAGCACACATGGTGTAAAAGGAAAGCTTCTCATGTCGCTATTAATTCTCCTCTTTTTGACAAATGAGTAATCCAATTTCTTTACATTAAAATAAACTGAAGCTGCAGTACTGTGCAAACATCTTAGACACACACATATATAGCTAAGATGATTAAGACTTCTGCACAGCCCTGTATATGTCAACATGGAGTGGAGTGCTTGTTTGTAAATCTGGTGGGAGCAAAGGATGTTGGGAATGGTGAGGGAGGATTGTGGGACAGATGGCAGAGTAGGACTGCCAGGCCGGAGGTGTGATGCAGGTGCAGACACTCCAAGCCCTGAGACACCAGGCAAGGTCATTTGATTCCAAACAATTAGTTTATTGATCATTACAGAATGTCTCTCTGCTGCTTCCCATTCCCTCCCCTCTCCCTTCCCCTTTTCCCAACCAGGATTTCATTATTCTCCCTCTCTCTGCCCCCTTCCCATTCTCAGCCCACAATAGAGATGCACATCAGAATCAGGTTTATCATCATATGTTATGCAATCAGTATTTTTGTTTGTGACAGCAGTGGAGTGCAAGATGTAAAATTATTACAGTACTGTGCCAAAATCTTAGGCACCCAACTATATATATGGATGTGCCTAAGACCTTTGCACAGTACTGTAGTTTTATAAGTATGTGTGACTCAGATTTAGCACAAGTGTAATAAATATGTGCTTTCTGAGGTTCTAAGATACATGCATTAATGTTCTCCTCACACCTTCCTACACACCGCACAGAACAATTTAGTAAAACAAAATAGAATTACTGTAATAACCATTTGGTTCTGATTCTAAACAGAAGGAAATTTTTAGCCAAATGTTTGCCAAGAGGTTGGCGGTAGGGGAGGAGGGATAGCTAGGATGTGCTGGAAGAGGAAAGCGATGGAGGTGGTGGGTTGTTAAAATTCTATTATTAGAAAAGAACCTGGATATTGGATGCTTTCTAGTATGGGCCTTGTAACTCCAATTCCTGAGCATATTGGATCTTCTTATTTTAGTTGTACACACCCTGCTCCACAGTTCCTCTAGTCTGGTAAATTGGATGTCTCCCATCGCTTCCTACACAATTAGTTTTAAGATGTGCATAGATGCTATGCTTCTTATAAAGTTAGATGGATTCCCTCTTTGGTGTGAAGCCGAAGTTTCATGACTTTAGCCTCTATTTAGGATCCTACTGTGTTCTCCCTCCAGACTTTCAGAAGAAACATCCCAGGAGTTGTTATACATGACCAGCACTATGATTTCAAAACTCTCTTCCTCATTTTAAAACTCGGTGTTCTCTTATTTCCCTGACTGTGTTCCTAAGTGTTATGCTGTACATTTTATGAACTTGAAAGTATCTGAAATCTCAAATGGAAAATGCATTTTAGTTAAGGTTATGGTGTAGTAATAAAGATGTGGCTTTGATTTAGGTTTATAGAGTTGAACGGAATTAAGAGTTACTGGAGCTGTCCAGTTCTCCCTTGGTTAGAAGAAAATGAGTTAAACATTGTCTCTACTTGGAGAGTGATTTTTACAGCATACCTATCTGTACTATGGAGCAGGGTGACTGGGGAGAATGGTGAGACAGAATAGGACAATTTTTTGGAGGTTTATTCAAAAGAGTGAATGTTATTTTTTGTAATAATTGATAAGAATTTCGAATAGTATGTTTCACTCCAATTTTCAGAGCTAAAGATATTATGGAATGGGTAAAAAGAAAGAAGAGATTAATCAACAGTTCTGATCCACTTTTGAACAAAATTCTAAAGTATGCATGAAGGTGTTTCAAAAGTAAAATGCTGAATTTTGAAAATTGAGGTATCAAGTGTAATAATTTCCAAATTGCTTCCTACACATTACATTGCACGGTGTACAAAGGTGTATTCTTTGAGCAACAGATAAGATCTGAGTAAAGGAAAGCTATAATCTGAAGGATTGGAAAAGACAAAAGCTATCGCACAGAACGTAAAACTAATGTGTGAATAAAACTGAGCTCTGTGGGAAAATATATAATCTTAATAATAATTTTCTGCTCCCAATTCCAGCATCTGCACTATTTTGTGTCCTTGTATGTTCTCTAACTTGGATTTATGTCAATACGTGTAAGGTTTATTACCCAACTCCTCCCTCCAATTCCTTCCTCTAAGTGAACCAATTATATTTTTAAAAGATCTATCCCTTCCCTTTCCTTATTTAATGACAATATGAATGAAATTACAGTACTCTTTCTTGAATACTAGAAACCTTTAATATTTTTGTCCAGTGTCTATTCTGGATACCATATGAGTCCAGATGGAAAAAAGGCTGTGGGATTTTGACTCATATCCATCACCCTCATTTCAAAATCATCATGTTGAAAGCTCTCCATGGGCACTAATTTTTTTGCCTTCCTAAATGCTAGTAAATTTATTTTCCAATAGATCTGAAATCCTTTCATCTCTGTTTACCCATTTACAGTAGGGAGCCTCATTCACCAGCACATTATATCAAGAATTTGATTCTATTCTACCACAATTTTCCATCTGTTCATTTTACTGAGTGGAAAATGAAGGAAAGAGGCACACATTTTCTGTATCTGTGACGGTGATAGAGAGAACATAAGAACATTGGTGCAGGAGCTAGCCACATGGCCCCTCAAGTTGAGTCTATCATTCGATATTATTATCTGCTTCTTCATCTGTGCCAGTTCCCCATTGTCCTCAATTCTCCAATTTTTCAAAAGTATATCCGTTTTCTCTTTAAATACTGCCGATGATCTAACCTCAGATCTTGGAGAACTTGGAAAATTGCTCCATGCCACTCCTCAAGTGTTAACAAGATAGTTGATAGCTACTATTCTTGCAAAATGCTGTTAAAGATTGACTTTCCAGTAGGAAGTCACTTGATTTCATGGGCCTGCCTCATCGGCCTGCTCTCACTAGCTTAATATCAGAACCCCAATTTAGTGTGCTTCCCCTCCCCTGTAAAATTATATCAGCGCTAGGATGTTATTTACTTATATCAAAAGTCAAGCCCAGCAAATGTGCTAAGAGAGATGACAGGAGAAAATTGAATTGAACAGCTTGGTTTTATTGTTCATTTTTTTTTAAAGTGATGAGATTGTGGCTGGCATACTGATGGAGATGTGTGCCTGAATGGAAAGCAATTGCTTTCAGTAAAGTTCAGCACATTTTCCTTTTTTTTGCTATTCCAGGCTTTCAATAAAAAGTTGATACTCGCAGCCTCTTCCTGTGGTGTCCAATGGCTGATCGTTATTTTTGATTTATTCAACAGATGAAGGAAATAAATCTGCACAGATTTTAGCTCACCAAGTAGTCGTTAGGTTCAGCCTTCATTAGCTTGAATGATTGAGCAAGCCTGACCTTGCATCCCTTGAAAACAATGTATGGCCTGTAGAAGCTCTGGGAATAAGCACTGGCTATAGCAAAATGCTGCATGAGTCATATCCCTGAGACGTAAATCTTAACATTGATTTAACACAGCTGCTAGATTAGTCCTTTCTTCAGTCTTCTGGACAAATTCTTGCAATGCTATTTTTGAGACTGTGTTTAAAAGGAATTATTCTTTTCCAGTTTTTTTCTAGTTTATGCTACAACAGATGTGACTCTCTAGAGGATTACATTTATATAATATTGTCTATCATTTTTTTTTTACAAAGGACCCCACCAATAAATTTCCCAATAAGTAGTAAAAAAGTGATCATCTCCTGCATCTGAAACTTCCTGAATTGGAGTTGGGTCTCTAATGGCAGGGGACGTGATCACTGGGAGTGTCTGCACTGACTGATTTCTCTAATCCAGAGTACAAAGTTTGTACTGCTGTCTCACTTTGTATTGAGTCACTCACCACAGACTATTAAAGACTTAACACCTCACCCACTCAGGATACATTTGCAATTCTTTGGAATATTAATTTTAGTTCCTTCTTGTTGCTTCAAAAATCCAAATCTTTCATTCTCCATAATTTGCTTGCTCTGAAATGAAATATTTGGATGTATTCTGACCTTCATTGGTTGGTAAAATTTATGATTTGTCCCTGGTGTATCTACAGTTTTAAAAGTAACTTATTCTGTTAAATAGTCCTGCAGTGTTGGATTGATGTCATACATTATGTGTTTTTCTCTTCCATTGCAGTTATACCAAACAATCAATGAACATTCTAACTACGATGACGTGGATGTTCATGGTCTTCTCTTTCAGTCATATAAGACCATCTGAATTTTGGTGGATACTTTAGATCAGGGGTTCCCAACCTTTTTTATGCCATAACTAATCCCAGTATTTGAGGGGTCTGCAGAACTCAAGTTGTGAACCACTGCTTTAGATACATGCTTGTTTGGTTCCATTCTTTTTCAACGCTGTTTCACTGAAGAAGCTATTATCAACTATCAGACACACCAAGAACTGGCTCTGGAAAAGTAGCTGCATGTTATCTTGAGGCTGAAGTTTGGTGTCAAGAAAGCACTGAATTTTTTCACAAGCCATTTGATTACTTTTACTTGAAGCATTTCTCCTCACTTGAAACACATCTGCAGAATGGTTGCACAATCTGTCAAACCTCAAATTCTGGGTTCCATTTTTTATCTGGAAAGCCAAATAAATGACATTGGAACCTTACTCAACCAATTTGTATTTATGCAATGATGTTAAATGTAACAAAATATTCCAAAATACATGACATATAGATGTAATAGAATACTTGTGGAGCCAGGAAGTGTGAGCCCTGCAGTTATTTGCTAAAGAATCTGCTGTCTGTTCTGTATGTGAAAGTGGAGAGTGAATTTAATGGAGATTTAAAAAGTAACAGAAAATTAATTCTATAAATTCTTCTTTGCAATAAATTAATGCTTGTACATTTTGCAGTTGTTTGGAGTTCATTGGGCTTTCTTACATGTAATAAACACAAACTTTTCAGTGCAATCTCCTGCCATAGTGGGAGATTTTTAAGCAGCAATCTTTAAATGCAAACTCATACTTGTTGAGGTAGGTGGATTGGAAATGAAACTGAGCATCACATGTCCACATCAAATAATGGGACATTGTGCTATTGGGGACATTTGGAGCAACGATCGGAATAATTGAGGGCAAAGTTAAATAAAATGAGAAACCTGGACTAACACATTGGATATGGAGGTTTCCTCGCAAAAGATATGCCGGTATTCTTGTGGTAGATTCAACAACAATGGCTTAGCTTAAATTCAAGAAGGCCCTTTACTTTGAGTCTGCTTGTATTTTGTGCCCGCTTCTGAACAGAATCAAAATGTTGTAGTAGTGAATTCAGATGTGTATAGCATTGCTGTATGCATGGTGCAATGTTCCTGTTCTCACATGTGAAACAATTTCTGGTTGATACGTGCAGAAGTGCAGGCTGCATTTAACGGTTGCCTTTGAAATCTGTTTTATGTGGTTTAGTGGGACAGATCTGTGTCTCTGCCATCCTGTGTCACTTACAATACAAAGGGAACTTTTACTTTAATTAAATAAATTTATTTCAAGTAAAATGCAATTATGCCTTCTTCTTAAAAAGTGGCTTGAATTGAGAATGACTAGTTTCTGTTGCAGTTCTGTGGGTTCCGAGATGACTGATATATTCCGATCCTGATTCACTTTATGAATCACTTTATGGATGTACAATCAATATATGTATATAAGCATTCTGATGTACTCATAGTCATTTAAAAAAAAATTATTGTGTTCTTTATCTTTTTTTGTGCTGCATCAAATCCAGTGTAACAATTTTTTTTCTTCTCCTTTACATTTGTGTACTGGAAATGACGTAAAACAATTTTGTATGGACAAGACTCCCTAGAATAGTGGTCACCAACTTTTTTAAGCCTAAGATCCCCTACCTCGGCCTTAGCGAAAGGCGAGATCAACCCCAGATTGATTAGTTACACGCATGCGCACTGCGACAGAAAAGACCGGAAGTAAAACCCCGCAACCCAGATGTAGAAATAATGCATAAACACCAGGTTTTTTGCACCAATATTCTTGAGGACCAGCCGACGGGGGGTGAGGGGGGTGTCCAGTCTATTCTGCAATTTAGTTTTCGCGGCTCTCGGCACTTAGCTGCTGTCACGCGCTGCTCACGTTTTTTCCGCTGAAAAAACTCAACAGGTTCGTCTTTAAGCGCAGGGTGCATGGACTCGGTACTGAAGCAGTTTTGAGGGCTTCAATGCCTCATTAGACAGCCTCCCGGCCGGAACTCCAGCCTCTGCCCGCCCGCTGACAGACACCCTGGCCAGGTGCGGCTGGTCGTGGGTGGGGTGAGAGGACAAGGTCAGGGCCGGAGGTCCCCGTACCAGGGCCGCGGCGGTCACAGTCCGGAGAGAGCGACAGGCCCGCGCCCGCCTCCCTTGTAGGATCTATCAGCTGACAAAAGTTTGCTTCAGCAGATCGCAGCAAGGTAGCTGCTCTGCTACTTATGAAACCTTGAGTCTGAATTAGGTTGTCTGTGAATATTTTAGCACCAGGTTCCCCATGAACATTTGGTGTGCTAAACAGGTTCAGAGGGGGCACCCATCGTATGCGCTCTGGGCCAGTAGCATCGACACTTCCCGCCGGCCGCGCTCCGGGCCAGTAGCATTGGCACTTCCCACCGGCCGCGCTCTGGGCCAGTAGCTTCGGTGGTTCTTGCCGGCTGTGCGAGGCGAACACTGGCGCAAGGGTGTCACTGCGTTTAGGCGACTGATGGCCTTGCGTGGGTTATTCAACAGTGGCCGTGACAGGGAATGAGGAAAGGTGCAGCTGAAGTACACTGTGTAGTGCGGGGGAGCTATACGCATGCGCACTGGGCAGAAAGAACAGAATTGAAACCCCGCAACCCGGAAACAATCTCTCAACAGTATATGTGTATTTATTTTTCATTTTTTTTGGGATCTACTGGGAAAGTCTCAAAGATCGACCAGTCGATTGTGATCGACAGGTTGGTGACCACAACCCTAGAATGACGAGCCAGCAAAGCATGTTTGTGTAACCAGGCATAAATGAGAATGGCCTGGATTTCTACTATACTCCTAGTGCTTTGGTATGAGGGCAGATCAGAGATTTGGTGTCTTTGTAAAGTGTCCTAAATTTTCAAAACTACACTTGACAGCTTTCCAAGCCTAATACAATATAAAGTAAAATGGGATATTAAATGTAAAGCAGGATTCAAAGGACATTCAGCTATCTCTTCACTGTTCCATAGAAAACAATGGGAAGTGACTTGCTTTATCTCAGAGTAATTTGTTATCTTTGTATGCCAACTTCCAATTAGTTATACAGAAAGGAGGATTTAGTGAACTTCTATTAAAGGATGCTCAAATGAATAGTCATAATTTATTACAGCATAGAAACAGGCCCTTCTTACCTGCTGGAGGGTCTCAGCCCGAAATGTCAACTACGTGTGTGTTGCTTGGATTTCCAGCATCTACAAATTTTCTCTTGTTTCTTCCCTTCTTACTCATCCAGCCTGTGCCGAACTGTTATTCTGCCTTTCCTATTAACCCACACCTGACCATAGTCTTCTCCTATCCATGTACCTATCTCTTAAATGTTGCAAGTGAACCTGTGTCCACCACTCCTGCTAGCATCTCTTTCAACTCTCGCTCCACCCTCTGAATGACGATCCCCCTCAGGTTCCCCTTAAATATTTGAACTTTCACTCTTAACCTATGATCTCTAGTTTTAGTTGCATATGACCCCAATAGAAAAAAACCTGTTTGCATTACCTTATTTCTAACCCTCATACATTTGTGTACCTCTATTAGAACTCTCCTCATTCTCATATGCTCCAGAAAATAAAGTCCTGACCTGGGCAACCTTTCCCTATTACTCAGGTCTTCAATCCAGGCAACATCCTTGAAAATTTTCTGTGTGCTTTTTCAATCTTATGATGTCTTTCCTGTAGGTAGGTGATCTGAACTGCATACAATACTCCAAATTTGACCACACCAACATCTTATATAACTTAAAAATAAAATCCCAACTTCTGTACTCAATAATCTGATTTATGAAGGCCAATGTAGCAAAAGATTTCTTTCTGACCTTATATACCTTTGACTCCACATTGAAGGAATTATGGAACTGATTTCCAGTTCCTTACCATTTACTGTGTATGCCCTATCCTAGTTTGGCCTCGTACAGCTCAACACCTCACACTAGTTTGCATTAAGTTCCATCTGCCATTTTTGCACCTATTTTCCCAGCTGGTCAAGATCCAACTGTAAGCTTTGATAATCTTCCTCGCTGTTCCAGTACACTCCCAATCTTGGGTGTCATTTGTAAATTGGTGATCTAGTTTACACATTATCATCCAAGTCATTAATATAGATGACAAATAACTAAAGACCCAGGACTGATCTTGTGGTACACCAATAGACACATACCTCTAGTCAGAGGCACCAAAATACTACCACTCTCTGGCTTCCCCTGTTAAGCCAATATTTAATCCAATTTACTACCTCATTCTAAAGTCCAAGCAACTGAGCTTTGTTGAGCAGCCTCCTATTCAGGATCTTCTCAAAGGTCTTGCAAAAGTCCATATATACATTCACTGCCTTGCCATCAATTCCCTTGAAAAGCTCATAAGATTGGTTAGACATGACCTACCACATACAGAGCAAACACAAAGTACACAGCAGACAAAACAGCTTGCACCTGAGTTGGAGGGAGAACTAATATCCTTGGGGGTAGTACTGGTTCAGAGGCTTTAAACTAGAGGTGCACAGGGGACTTATCCACCCTAATTTGCCTCAAGACATCCCTCACCTCCTCTTTTTTAATCTAGATGTAATCCATTACCTCATTTCTGTTTTGTTTCGGTTCTATAGACTTTGTCCATCACCCAAGTAAATATAGATGCAACAATTCTATTTAAGATCTCTCTCCCATCTTTTCAACTCTGTATGTTGATGACACACTGAACTTCAAATGGACCAATTTTGTCTCTTGCTATCAGTAGCTCTTGGAATTCTCCTTCACATTGTCTACCAGAACAACCTCATGCCTTTTAGCCTTCCTGAGAGTCTTCTTAAAAATTCTTTTGCATTTCTTAAAATCCTCAAGTGCCTCATTTGTTCCTTGCTGCCTGTATTTGCTTTTGTACCTCCTTCTTCTTAACCAATCCCTCAAAAACCCAAGTTCCCTAAACCTGTTTCCCTTGCCTTTTTTAAAAATCTGGAACATACAAACCTTGTTCTCACAATTTTCACTTTTGAAGGCCTCCCACCTACCAAGCATCCTTTCGCTAGAAAACAACCAATCCCAATTCATACTTGCCTTATCTTTCTGATGGCATCAAAATTGGTCTTCCTGTTAATTTAGAATCTCAGTCTGAGGACCTTTTCCATAATTGTCTTGAAACTAATGGACTTATGATTAGTAGGTCCAAAGTGTTCCTCTACACACTCTTCTGCACCTGGCCTGTCCCATTCCCTAATGGGAGAACCATATCACGCGCTCTCTAGTTGGACCTCTATATATTGATAAAGGAAGCTTTTTTGAACACAGTTGACTAACTATCCCACGCAGTCCTTTTACAGTATGTGTGTCCCATTCAATATGTGGAAAACTAAAATTACTTACTATTACAACCTTATTTTTCTTGCAATTCTCTGCTATTTCTCAACAAATTTGCTCCTCTAAATCCTACTGACTATTGGGTGGTCTATAATATAACATGGTCATCCACTTCTTATGCCTTAGTTTCACTCATGTAGCCTTAGTAGATGGCCCTCCAGTCTGCCCTGTCTGAGTAGTGCTGGGAGATTTTCCATGATGAGTAATAGCACTCATCATGCCGTAAGCTCACCTGCCTTTCCAAGAATACTCCTGGCATTGAAACATACATAACTCAGAACATTAGTCCTACCATGCACAACCTTTTGGTCCTTGTCTTTGTATGCAGGCTTAATATCTACTTTCTTCAAAACCTCTCCACTCGCGGCCCTGACACTTTCCTTCACACCCCTGTGCACCTCTAGCTTAAAGCCTCTGGACCAGTACTACCCCCAAGGATATTAGTTCTCCCTCCAGCACAGGTGCAAGCTGTTTTATCTACACAGGTCCCACCTTCCCTGGAAGGGAGTGCAATGATCTAAAAATCTGAAGTTATTCCTCCTGCACCATCTCATTAGTCATGTGTTAAACTGTATTATTTTCCTATTTCTAGCCTCACTAGCATATGGCACAGGTAGCAATCCTGAGATCACCACCCTGGAGGTCCTGTCCTTTATCTTAATACCTCATTCCCCAAACTCAGTCTGTTGGGCCTTGTCACTCTTCCTGCCTAAGCCATTAGTACCTGATACGGACCACATCCACTCCCTGCTCACCGCCCTCCTTAAAAATGCCTAAAAATGACTCTAGGGAGGCAACCTAATATCCGGTAATCTCATTCTCATCCACTGAACCCCCTGTCTATTACACTAATTAATGAATCCCCTACTGCTGCTCACCACTTCTCCCTCCTTCCATTCTGAGCCACAGAACCAGACTCAGTGCCAGAGACTTGACTAATGTGGCTAGGTCATTTTTCCCTCAATCATATCCAAAACAATATACATGCTTTTGAGTGTACCTTGCACAGATTGCATATCCCCTTTCCCTCTCGTGGTGGTCACCCAGTTACGTGTCCTGCCCCTTAGGTTTAAGTACCTCCCTGTATCTTCCGTCAATCAACCCCTCAGCCTTCTGAATGATTCAGATTTCATCCAACTGCAGCTCCAGTTTCCTAACATGGTCTTTAAGAAGCTGTAGCTGGATGCACTTCTTGCAGATGTTGTCAGAGATACTGGAGGTCCCTCTGCTTTCCCACATCCAGCAAGACGAGCTCTCCACTGTCAAATGTGAATCTACATTTTAAAAAAATGCTGGAAACATTCAGGAGGTCAGTCAGCATGTGTGGATCCTCAAATGGTATCTGTTTCTTTTCCCATAGTTGCTGCCTGACCTGTTGAGTATTCCCAAATACCAGTTTTTATTTCAGCTGAAACAAATGTTCTGTTTCCTGTACAAATGCTATAGATTAACTCTTCTGCATCTTTTTTTTTGTAGCTAACAAAATATGCAAGTTCCAAAAAGAATGTAAATTCTATAAACCCATAGGAGCATAGGAGCAGAAGTCATATGAAAGACTTAGGCAGTGTCTTCTCTGCTACTTAATCATAGTTGATTCATTATTTCCTCTCAACTCTATTGTCTTCTTTTCTGTCCATATCCTCTGACAACCTCACCTATCAAGATGCTGGCAATCTCTGCTTTAAATATACTCAAAGAGTTGTCCTCTACAGCCATTTGTGGCAATGAATTCCATAGATTCGCCACCATCTGACTAACAAAATTCCTCTTCATCTCTGTTCTAGAGGGATGTCTTTTTATCCTTTGGCTGTGCCATCTGGTCCTAGACTCTCCCAATATTGGAAACATCCTCTCCACATTCACTCTATCCAGGCCTTTCAATATTCAGTAGGTGGCAGCATCATGTACAGCACTTTGTCAAAGACTGTCTGCAGATCCAAGAAAAGAACATCCACTGACTCTGATTTTTACTTCCTCAAGGATTCCAATAGTTTTTTTCAGGCAAGATCTCCCCTTAAGGAAACCATGTGGACTTTTGCCTATTTTCTCAAGCGCCCGGACACTTTGTCCTTAATAGTGGACTCTAAAACCTTGTCAACCACTGATATCAGGCTAGCCAATGTATATTTTGCCTCCCCTCCCCACTTTTTAATGAATAGAATGACAATTGTGATTTTCCCATCCTCTGAAACTATTCCTGACTCCAGTAATTTTTGAAAGATCATTGCTAATGCTTCTACAGTTTCTTCAGCTATCTGTCTCTATGGTGACTTCCAATATCTACCTTTATACCTATCAGCTTTCCAAGCACCTTTCTCTTAATAATAGTGCTGACACTTTTTTCTGCTGCATCCCTGACACCTCCACCCCCCCCCCCCCCCACCCCACACCGACTCTCTCAGATTTCTGGCATTTTGCTTGGGAAGACTGACATAAAATACTTACTCATCTCCTCTGCCATCTTTGTTCCCCTTTACTAATTCTGTGGTGTCATTTTCCAGCGATACACTGTCCACTCTTGCCCCTCTTTCCTTTCTATTCTTCATTGTGAGTATGACGAGTTAAACCATTTGACATTGTTTTGAAAAGTTTTAGGAGAGAATGACATTGGCCAAACACAATTGAAGTCAACTCAAATATAGTCAAGTTAAAAATAAATTTAAAAGACTATTTTTCAAACATCAGAAGACAATCCAAGGAAACATTTGTTAATGCTTCTTCTGTTCTAATGTAAATGATAGTTTAGCAATGAAACAGAGACTTGAATAAATCTTTGTCCTCCAAACTTCATAAAATATTAACTGGTAAGAATTTACCAATTGTATATCACCACTTACTGTGTCTGAGTTGATAAATTCTTCATTACTCTGTTGTGCCTGTGACAGTTCATGTCAATGTACTGCTGACAGATTTTTAACTTGGTCTGCAAGAAGACAGTCAGCTATATTTAAGCCTGTGCAATATTGTCATATTGTGGATGTGCATCATTGGTATGTGGAGATTTTCACAAACACATTGGATGAATACAAGTACTATCTTTAGAAAACTTCAGACAATCATAGGCATTTACAGCACAAAAAGAGGCCTTTTGATCGATCATTTCAATGCTAACTAAAAAAGCTACCATACTGATTCAATTTTCCAGTTCTTAGTCAATGACCTTTCTGGTTACAAGGGATTACGTTTTCAACATAGTACTTTCAAATGGACTAAAGGTATTTGCTTCTACCAGCCTTTCAACCAGAGATCCAGACCCCATAAACCTGTCTGATTTTTGTTTACTGAGCTCTACCTTGTTCTATTACCCTTCTTGAGAAATAATTGCATTGACTAATCCTGTATTCACCAGAGTTTTAGAGAATAATAGAGGATCACATTGAAACATACAAAATTCAGACATGGCTGACAGACTGAATGTAGGTAGTATGCTTCACTTGGCTCAGAGGTATAGAATGAGTCAATATATAGAGTAAGATATTGACAACTGAGATAAGGAGATATTTCTTTACCCAGTGAAGGTTTAACCTGTGAAATTCTCCACCACATAAGATGACGGAGGTCAAAGCATTAAATATAATACATTCATGAAGCAGGGAGAAAGATTTCAATAGACATCAAGGAATATTATAATAGTGTGTGAATATAGTAGAGAAGTATATGAACTACTATAATTATATTCAATGGGAGAGCAGATTTGAAGACTGGAAAGCCTACCACTCCTATTTTGTATCTTCTATGATTCTTCGTTTCTACTAGTGACATAAATCTCTGCCCTTATTTATTGACCTCCTCAATGAAGGGAGATTGATCCATCATATTCATCCAAAATAGATCTCTCATAATTTTGTACTTTGTTCCAAAATATAGATGTGTTTGTATCTGTGATTTCTGAAGTCACTGAATAATTGGTCATCTGCTTTAATAGTGCTCTATTCTTTTTAGTATTCATCAGATTTACAATATTGATTTTAATTCTGGGAAGCATGTCTATTATGTTGCCTATGATTACATATTGATGATGTTATTTCTGTAGTTAATTTATTACAACTATGTAGTGAATTTGCTGCGATGATGTTGTGGATATTTGCGATATGCAGATG
Organism: Hemitrygon akajei; assembly: GCF_048418815.1. Classification (NCBI taxonomy): domain Eukaryota; kingdom Metazoa; phylum Chordata; class Chondrichthyes; order Myliobatiformes; family Dasyatidae; genus Hemitrygon; species Hemitrygon akajei. The sequence goes on from NC_133126.1 coordinate 139,242,422, forward strand.
TTTTACTCTGATCTGGTGAGGTGTTTAATTAATTTTTTTTGTTATAGTTCATACCATGGTAGCGTAGCAGTTAGCATGACACTATTACAGCTCAGGGCACTGGAGTTCAGAGTTCATTCTTCCCGTGTGTACATAGGTTTCCTCCAGGTACTCTGGTTTCCAGCCACAGTCCAAATACATCCTGGTCAGTAGGTTAATTGGTCATTATAAATTCTCCTGTGATTGGGTTATATATTCTGAGCAATTATTCTTGAACTGAATTTCACCACAGTCTATAATTTGAAGTGCATTAAAATACTATGCAAGGGAGGGCTGAGCTGATTAAAAACTGAGTGGAACAGATTCTCCAGATTTCCGTGGTCAGAAACACCTTGTAAATTTGAATTACAAAGTTCAAAATTCAATGCAAATTTATTATCCGAGTGCATACACGTCACCATACAACCCTGAGATGAATTTTCTTGTGGCATACTCAAAAAATCCAATAAACAAAATAGTCAATAAAAGACCACACCCAGCAGGGAGGACAACCAGTATGACAACAGTCAGCAAACTGTGCAACTATAAAAGAAAAAAAAAGAAATAATAATAATAAATAAGTAAGAAATATCAAGAACAATAGATGAAGAGTCCTTCAAAGTGAGTCCATAGGCTATGGGAACAGCTCAGTGATGGGCAAGTGAAGTTGAGTGAAGTTATTCCCTGTGGTTCAAGAGCCTAATAGCTGAGGGCTAATAACTGTTCCTGAATCTGTTGGTTTGAGTCCTGAGGCTCCTGCTTCCTGATGTCAACAGAGAGAAGAGAGCATGACCTGTGTAGTGGGTGTCAGTGATGATGGATGCTGTTTTCCTGCGACTCTACTCTGTGTAGATGTGCTCAGTGATGGGGAGGGAGTTACCTGTGATGGACTGGGCTGTATCCACTATTTTTTTGTAGGATTTTCCATTCAATATCAATGGTGTTTCCATACCAGGTTGTGATGGAACCATTGAATATACTCTCCACTACACGTCTGTAGAAGTATGTCCAAGTTTTAGATGTCATCTGAGGAAGCAGGTGTGCTGCTGTACTTTCTTCATAACTGCATTTATGTGCTGGGCCCAAGACAGGCTTTCTAAAGTACAGCATTTACTTTATTTTGTGATTTAACTTGATCAAACCTTTATATCTTTATAGGAGGATTTAATTTGAATCTTTATAGTGATATATTTAGAAAAAAAAATTAAAGGTTTATAAACCTGATATCTGGTAACAAAGGCAAAGGCTACACACAAGGACACTGGTTTCCCTGTGGTCCATGTTGTGCTCCTTGACCTTTAGTATCTAAACTAGGTATCTATACCAAACAAGAGAAAATCTGCAGATGCTAGAAATCTGAGCAACGCATACAAAATGTTGGAGGAACTCAGCAGGCCAGGCAGCGTCCATGGAAAAAAGTATAGTCAATGTTTCAGGCCAAAACCCTTCGGCAGGACTGGAAAAAAAATGCTGAGGAGTAGATTTGAAAAGTGGTAGGATGGGAGAGAGAAATGCCAAGCGATAGGTGAAACTTGGAGGGGGAGGGATGAAGCAAAGAGCTAGGGTGTTGATTGATGAAAGAGACAGAAAGCCATGGAAGGAAAGGGGGGGGGAGGCGAAAGAACATATATTCTGTATCTCGGAGAGACCCAATGTAGATTGGGAGACCGCTTCGCCGAGCATCTACACTCTGTCTGCCAGAACAAGCGGGACCTCCCAGTGGCCACCCATTTTAATCCCACTTCCCATTCCCATTCTGATTTGTCCATCCATGGCTTCCTCCACTGTTGGGACAGGCCACACTTAGGTTGGAGGAACAACACCTTATATTCTGTTTGGGTAGCCTCTACCCTGATGATGGCATGAACATCGATTTCTCAAGTTTCCAGTAATGCATCCACCCCTACCTCCACCCCCACCGCTTCACCATTTCACATTCCCTTGTCCCTCTTTCATGTCATCTCCTTGCCTGCCCATCGCCTCCCTCTGGTGCTCCTCCCCCACCCTCCCTTTCTTCTTTCTTCCATGGCCAGAAACGTCAACTGTACTTTTTTCCACAGATGCTGCCTGGCCTGCTGAGTTCCTCCAGCATTTTGTGTGTGTTGCTTAGGTATCTATAAATTAGCAATTGAACACCAGTTCCGTGTCTGATCTTTGTCTTTCTAAGTAGGCATACAACAAACCATATGAATGTGGTTAGTCTGTTACAAACTCAGAAGTTAAACCAACTTAAATTTATGTTCCAGTAAATGACTGAATTACCAACTTTGTCATTAATTAGAATTACAGCTTATTTTTTGGTATTCTCTGTGGAATAATTCAACAATTACAAGCTATTCAATATAAATTCAAAAAGTGCTCTATAATAATGAAGAGCAACAGCCTTTTGAAGTTTAAAATGTGTTGTCATAAACCTCATGAACTGATAAGACATCAGTTGTTGAGGTACTAGGATTGTTACGTCTTTTCTAAGTGCTTCCAGAATGGAAATGGGAAATAATCTAAGAGATCAATCCAGATGGGATTTGCTCTGATAGAATGCCCATAAATGTTAATCAATTTACTAAATTACATCATCCATGTTTTTTTTTAGATTAGCTTAATTTATTGTCATATACACCAGATTGCATTGAAATTCCTTGCCTACATGGAGCTCATATTGAATGGCAGACTCAATAAATGCAGTGACAAGTTCAAAACAACAAAATGGTGCAAGAAGGAGTGCAGTCTGCAGCAGTGCAAAAGGAAATGACAATAACAGAAAATCAGGAAAAGCAGAATTGATAGTCCAAGAACATGAAGGCACCACTGCGAAGGAGATGCAAATGAAGTAATTGGTTCAGAAGGCAAACACGAGGAAATCTGCAGATGCTGGAAATTCAAGCAACACACACAAAATGCTGGTGGAACACAGCAGGCTAGGCAGCATCTATAGGGAGAAGCGATGTCGATGTTTCGGGCCGAGACCCTTCGTCAGGACTAACTGAAAGGAAAGATAGAAAGAGATTTGAAAGTAGGAGGGGAGGGGAAAATGCAAAATGATAGGAGAAGACCAGAGGGGGTGGGGTGAAGCTGAGAGCTAGAAAGGTGATTGGCAAAAGGGATACAGAGCTAGAGAAGGGAAAGGATCATGGGACGGGAGGGGGAGGGGAGCACCAGAGGGAGATGGAGAACAGGAAGTGATGGGCAGAAAGAGAGAAAAAAATGGACGGGGGAAAAAGCTAAATATATTAGGGATGGGGTAAGAAGGGGAGGAGGGACATTAACGGAAGTTAGAGAAGTCAATGTTCATGCCATCAGGTTGGAGGCTACCCAACCGGTATATAAGGTGTTGTTCCTCCAACCTGAGTGTGGCTTCATCTCTTACAGTAATTGGTTCAGAAGTCTGATAGCAATGAATAATAGGTTGTTTCAAAGTCAACTGGTTGGAGTTTCCAAGGTCCTTTATCTTCTCCTAGAAGGTGAATAGAGAGGAAAGGGAATGATTAGGGTAGTAGGCATCCTTGATGATACTTATTAGCCTTCCTGATGCAACGCAGCATGAAGGTGGACTGGATGGAAAGAAGTGATTCGCCTTTGATGGACTGTGCAACGTTTACCACTCTCTGCTGATTCTGACAGACCAGAGCAGTTGATATACCAGACCGTGATGCGACTGTCAGGATTACGTAGGTTCAAGAGAATCCTATGTAATCCTGAACATAGGTTCAAGAGAATCCTTGAGCACAAACAGAATCTTCTCAAATGCCTAAGGAAGTATATACTATACACTGATGCAATTTCTTGATCTCTTTATCAATGTGGACAGACCAGGTGAGATGGGTGGTGACATGGAAGCCTTGGACGAATTTTTAAACAGTCGTATTGCATTCCACAGCTTTAGGTGGGTAAGTAGTTGGGCATTCTATCCAATAACTTTGCTGAAATTAGCAGTTCCATCTTGTCAGTGCCTTCCCCAGTTCAACACTTCTGCAACACCAAATTAAAGTATTCAAGTGACTAGCGTTTTCTGTGACATCTTTATCTAAGCTGTGTGATTTGCATTTGTCTTCATTTTGAAACTTTTATGTTGGATCAATTCCATCTTTTGGTTGTTTGAGACCATAATTTACCTTTATTTCATACACAGGCCAATAGTACCTGACATTTGCTAGATGATGTATCAGTGTGTCAATGCATGACAGTTCTACATACGTTATTAGTAAAAACAATCACAGTTATATTACTGAGCAGAATTGTTTATATGGTAGGAGTTGATGTGGCCAATCTCTGTGAACTGCAGCAAGATTCTATAGTGTTGTCGACAACCAGAAAATCATGCAATAATTTAAAATGACAGTAGTTTTTCTTGTTCTTCCAACTGAGTTATCTCCAATTATTTGAGGGAGAGCTCTTTCTGTTGCTGGAGTTGGTAGTGTTTCTGATATTTCAATACTGCATTATGGATAATACCTTGGCAATATAAATTCAGCACGAGTATGCATGCTAATAAAATGAACTGGGTAATTTTTAGATTCCATTCTGTCTGCAGTTTAATACTGGGTGGCATTTTCATGGGGAAGAGTGCAATATCGTAAGAGTACAATTGTAGCCCTGTCCTTAACATATAGTCCTGCTAAAATAGCATCAGACATCACAGTTCCAAGTAATGTCTTTTCAAAATCTGCTTTTTTTCGCCCACATTCCATTCTCTCATTTAGATTTGAATTAGGTTTGTCACAAATGCAGCAAGATATTATTACACATTGAAATGTAATTTTTTCCTGGTTGCTATGGAGCTGCTTTCTTCTCAATTGCTCTGTGTTTGCAAGAGGGATGGGTGAGTTCTGGGGGGGTGGGGTTGGGTATACTATTTTTCTCACTTGTCACTTTTCAAAGATCAGCTAAGCTATCTGGAAAAATAAATCAATATTGTTGAGGGTGATCTAGTCTCACCGTTTACTAATAGGGTCTCGTGTCCTTTGATAGAGAACAAAGCGTGGAGTCTTTGTATGTGATCAAAAACCACAAGGAAATGAGGGATAGTTACAAAGCATGAAGAAGAATGTGAAATGTAGCTGGGATAGCTATATTTCTGAGACTTGTGAAGTTATTAGGGACTTATTTTGCAAAATGAGCAGACGTGGACAAAGGTTCTACAAAGGTTTCGTCTTGCTTTGGATCCATCTTGATTTAGTGTTGCAATATTTCATTCAAAAATAAATAATATTTGGTGCTCTAGAAATAAGGAAGCAAATGTGCTTTGCAGTTTCAATCTGTTTTCTGATGCAAAAATGATTGAAAATCTAAATTTTCTTTTGAGTCATCATGTAAATGGTCACAATTCACCAAGCAATCAGTTTAAATTTTGCATGGGTTGTGTATAAGGATGCATTACTGAATTTGATGGATAAATTAGATCTCAAATTTCAAATTGAAAAATATGCACCTCCATTTTGTGTGAGAGAGAGAGAGGGGGAGAGTGGGTGAGGGAGAGAGAGAGACTGACTCTCTCATCACATATCCATGATCAAGGCGCATTGAACATCAAAGCGCTCCCCACCCCCCCCACCCCCGGAACACCATTTACCATTTACAAGTGCAGATTGTAGGCTGGATACCTCTTGTTGAATTACTCCACCACAAGGTTTTTCTATCGTCATATGAGGAGTGTGATAGGATATTCTCCATTTGTGAGCTGCTTAATACTATCCACAACACCACAGCTAGTGTGTTTTGTGCCTGGATGAATTGGAGCTGGATATAAATTGGCTAGACTGGCACCCTAGACAATAATTTCCTCCACTCTAGTCACACCGTGGCCACAATGTGTTCAATATACAAAAAGCACTGTAGTTATTCTCCAAGGCTACTCCAATATCACTTTCCAAACCTCCAATCTCAATAACTAATGAGGGTCATAGCTTCGAGCACTTTGAGCACCACCATCTACTGCATGTCTTCCAAGTGACTTGGAAATACATCACTATTCTACAGCCATTTTTCAGAGTACTATTAGGTAAAGCAAAACGATCTGGCCTTGCCAGTGACGCCCCCATTCTGAAATACAAACAAACAGAAAAACTTTATGTGAAATAAATTAACAGAGGTTTTACAGCAAGTTTCAGAAGATGCTTCTGGACATTGAGCTTCGACCAGTGACCAATCCGGATATCGGAAGTTGGAGAGGAGGAGATTTCACGCAGGTCCACTGCCAGAGTAAAAAAAAGGCAGCAACATAATAGAGCTGTGACCAGCTAAAGCTGCGGTGGGATGGGACCAGGGTGCCAGAACAGTTAGTTAGTTGAGAGGTTGTGGAGGCAGATGTTGGTAAGACCTTAGACAAAGTCAGGAGTCAAAAGTGTGGTGTGACTAGTGTCCTGAGCTGCATATATTTCAATGCAAGAAGTATTGTAGGAAAGGAGGATGTGCTCAGTGTATGGATCAACACCTGGAGTTATGCTGTTGTAGCCATCAGTGAGACTTGGTTGCAGGAATGGCATGACTGGCAGCTTAATATTCTGGAGTTCCGTTGTTTTAGATGTTACAGAGCGGGAGGGATTAAGGGAGGATGCATGGCATATTGTTAAGGGAATTTGTCACAGCACTGCTCTATCAGGACAGACTGGAGAACTCATATAGTGAGGCATTATGGATGGAACTAAGAAATAGGAAAGGTATGGCCACGTTAAGGGGCTATATCATAGACCACCCAACAGTCCTAGGTATTCAGAGGAACAAATTTGCAGAAGTACAGACTGTTGCAAGAAACATGTTATAGTAGGTGATATTAACTTTGCAGATACTGATTGGGAATTCTACACTGTAAAAGGACTAGATGGGATAGAGTTTGTCAAATGTGTTCAGGAAGGTTTCCTTCATCAATACGTAGAAGTCCCAACAAGAGAGCGTGCAATACTGGATCTGTTGGTAGGGAATGAGACAGAGTAGGTGACAGAAGTTTGTGTAGGGGAACACTTTGCATCCAGTGCACACAATGCCACTAGTTTTAAAGCAAATAGATAGATAGATAGATAGATAGATAGATAGATAGATAGATAGATAGATAGATAGATAGATAGATAGATAGATACTTTATTCATCCCCATGGGGAAATTCCAACTTTTTTCCAATGTCCCATACACTTGTTGTAGCAAAACTAATTACATACAATACTTAACTCAGTATGCATCTAAATCACTATCTCAAAAGCATTAATAATAGCTTTTAAAAAGTTCTTAAGTCCTGGCGGTAGAATTGTAAAGCCTAATGGCATTGGGGAGTATTGACCTCTTCATCCTGTCTGAGGAGCATTGCATCGATAGTAACCTGTCGCTGAAACTGCTTCTCTGTCTCTGGATGGTGCTATGTAGAGGATGTTCAGAGTTATCCATAATTGACCGTAGCCTACTCAGCGCCCTTCGCTCAGCTACCGATGTTAAACTCTCCAGTACTTTGCCCACGACAGAGCCCGCCTTCCTTACCAGCTTATTAAGACGTGAGGCGTCCCTCTTCTTAATGCTTCCTCCCCAACACGCCACCACAAAGAAGAGGGCGCTCTCCACAACTGACCTATAGAACATCTTCAGCATCTCACCACAGACATTGAATGACTCCAACCTTCTTAGGAAGTACAGTCGCCTCTGTGCCTTCCTGCACAAGGCATCTGTGTTGGCAGTCCAGTCTAGCTTCTCGTCTAACTGTACTCCCAGATACTTGTAGGTCTTAACCTGCTCCACACATTCTCCATTAATGATCACTGGCTCCATATGAGGCCTAGATCTCCTAAAGTCCACCACCATCTCCTTGGTCTTGGTGATATTGAGACGCAGGTAGTTTGAGTTGCACCATATCACAAAGTCCTGTATCAGTTTCCTATACTCCTCCTCCTGTCCATTCCTGACACACCCCACTATGGCCGTGTCATCAGCGAACTTCTGCACATGGCAGGACTCCGAGTTATATTGGAAGTCTGATGTGTACAGGGTGAACAGGACCAGAGAGAGTACGGTTCCCTGCGGCGCCCCTGTGCTGCTGACCACCGTGTCAGACCTACAGTCTCCCAACCGCACATACTGAGGTCTATCTGTCAAGTAGTCCACTATCCAATCCACCATGTGAGAGTCTACCCCCATCTCTGTTAGTTTGTGCCTTAAGATCTTGGGCTGGCTGGTGTTAAAGGCACTAGAGAAGTCAAGGAATGTAATCCTCACAGCACAACTGACCCCCTCTAGGTGAGAGAGTGATTTGTGCAGCAAATACGTGATAGCATCCTCCACTCCCACCTTCTCCTTATACGCAAACTGAAGAGGATCCTGGGCATGCCTGGTTTGTGGCCTCAGATTCTGTATTATCAGCCGCTCCATGGTCTTCATCACTTGCGACGTCAAGGCAACAGGTCTGAAGTCATTCAACTCCTTTGGTTGTGGTTTCTTAGGTACCGAGACAATACAGGATGTTTTCCACTGTCTGGGTACTCTTCTCTGCTCCAGGCTCATGTTGAAGATGCGCTGTAGTGGTTCTCCCAGCTCAGTCGCACAGGCCCTCAGTAATCGTGGGGAAACTCCATCCGGTCCAGCCGCCTTGCTGGTACAGATCTTCCTCAGTTGACCTTCCACCTGTGCAGCCGTAATCCTGGGCGTGGGCAAGGTCTCCTGTGAGTGGCTATTTTCCTGTGAGGGAAGTAAGCCTGGTGTGGATTCCTGCGGTGAGGATGAGATTGAGCTGTCGAACCTGTTAAAGAAGTTGTTCAGCTGGTTCGCTTTCTCCACATCTCCACTTATGTTTGCCCCCCGCTTTGCACCGCATCCGGTGATGATCTTCATCCCATCCCACACCTCCTTCATGCTTTTTTTCTGCAGCTTTTGTTCTAGCTTCCTCCTATACTGCTCCTTTGCCCCCCTTATCTGTACTCTGAGTTCCTTCTGAACTCTTTTAAGTTCCAACCGATCACCATCTTTAAAGGCCCTCTTCTTCTGGTTTAGGAGGCCTTTGATGTGACTAGTGATCCAGGGCTTATTATTGGGATAGCAGCGAACAGTTCTAACAGGGACAACTGCATCCACACAAAAGTTAATATAGTCCGTTGTGCATTCAGTGACCTCCTCAACGACCCCACAGAGCCCCCCTTGCAGTACATCCCAGTTAGTAGTACCGAAGCAGTCTCTCAGGGCCTGTTCAGCTTCAGGAGTCCACTTCCTAAAAGAGCGTGTGGTAGTGGGATGCCTCATCACATGCAATATGCAAGGAGATAGGTCTGGACTGCAGGTTGAGATTCTAAATTGTAGAAAGGCCAATTTTGATGTCAGAAATGATCAGGCAAGTGTGGATTGGGACAGGCTGTTTTCTGGCAAAGGTGTAATTAGAAAGTGGGAGGCCTTCAAACACATAATTTTGAAAGTACAGCGCTTGTATCTACCTGTTAGAATAAAAGATAATGATGAAAAGTGTAGTAAACCTTGTTTTTCATGAGATATTGAGGCCCTGGTTATGATAAAAAAGGAGGTACGTAGCAGGTATAGGCAAGTAGGAACAAATGAGGTGCTTATGGAGTACAAGAAATGCAAGAGAGCTCTTAAGAAATAAATCGGGAAGGTTAAAAGAAGGCATGAAGTTGCTCTAGCAGACAAGGTGAAGAAGAATCCTACGGGTATGTTAGGAAAAAAGGATTGCTAGAGACAAAATAAGTCCTCTGAAAGACCAGAATGGTAATCCATGTGTGGACCCAAAAGAGATGGGGGAGATCTTAAATGTATTGTTTGCATCTGTATTAACTCAGTAGACAGACACAGAGTCCATAGAAGTGAGGCAAAGTGGCATCAACTTCATGGTCCCTGTACAGTTTACAGAGAAGGAGGTGTTTGCTGCTCTGAGGCAAATCAGAGTGGATAAATCCCCTGTGTCTGTGGCAAGTGCAGAAATTGGCAGGGCCCTAGCAGAGATATTTAAATCATACTTAGCGGCAGGAGAGGTACCAGAGGATGGGAAAAACAATGGTTTTCCGTTGTTTAGAAAAGTCTGTAAACAGAAACCGGGAAATTATAGGTTGGTGTGTCTGACATTAGTTGTGCAGAAGTTATTGCAAGGTATTCTAAGGGACCTGATATATATAAGTGTTTGTATAGACATGGACTGATTAAGGATAGTCAGCATGGCTTTGTGCGTAGTAGGTCATGTCTAACCAATCTTGTAGAATTTTTTGAGGAAGTTACTAAGAAAGTGGATGAAGGCAAGGAGGTGGATGTTGTCTACACGGATTTTGTTACAGCATTTGACAAGGTCCCGCATGGGAGGCTGGTCAAGAAGGTTCAGTTGCTTGGCGTTCAGGACGAGGTAGTAAATTGGATTAGACATTGGCTTTGTGGGAGAAGCCAGAGAGTGGTAGCAGAGTGTTGCCTCTCTAACTGGAGACCTAAGACTAGTGATGTGCTGCAGGGATCGGTGCTGGGTCCTATGCTGTTTGTCATCTATAACAATGATCTGGATAATAATGTGGATCAGCAAATTTGCAGGTGATACCAAGACTGGGTGTGCAGTAGACAGTGAGGAAGGCTATCATGGCTTGCAGAAGGATCTGGACCAGCTGGAAAACTGGGCTGAAAAATGGGAGATGGAATTTAATGCAGACAAGTGCAAGGTTTTGCACTTCAGTAGGATCAAACAGGGTAGATTTTACACATTGAATGCTCAGCCTCTGAGGAATATGGTAGAACAAAGGGATCTGGGAATACAGGTATATAATCCGTTGAAGGTGGCGTCACAGGTAGATAGGTTCATAAGGAAATCTTTTAGCACATTGGGCTTCATAAATCAATGTATTGAGTAGAGAAGATGGGATTTTATGTCAAAGTTGCATAAGATTTTGGTGAGACCTAATTTTGAGTATTGTGTGCTGTCACCTACCTACAGGAAAGATGTAAACAAGGTTGAAAGAGTACAGAGAAAATTTACAAGGATGTTGCCGGGTCTGGAGGACCTGAGTTACAAGGAAACATTGAATAGGTTAGGTCTGTAGTCTTTAGAACATAGAAGGTTGAGAGGATATTTGAGAAAGGTATACAAATTTTTGAGGGATATAGATAGGGTAACTGCAGCAGACGTTTTCCACTGAGGTTGGGTGGGACTACAACCAGAGATCATGGCTTAAGGGTGAAAGTGAAAAGTTTAAGGGGAATGTGAGGGAAAACTGGTCACGAGAGTGTGGAATGAGCTGCCAGCACAAGTGGTCCATGCAAGCTCGATTTCAATGTTTAAGGGAAGTTTGGATAGGTACATAGATATTGGGGATATGGAGGCCTATGGTCCAGGTGAAGGTTGTTGTGAGTAGGCAGGGTAAGTGGACTAACTAGGCTAAGTGGCCTGTTTCTGTGCTGTACTTCTCTATGACTCTATGCTAATTACTCCCTTTTATATCTCACTGCTTAAGTGTGCCAACTGTGATGTTATAAGTACATGCAAATAACAAATTTCCATCAGGCTTCCGTGTGAATTTAGATATCATCAACTAGGAAGGGTTAGGGATGAGAAACTAGTTACAGGGACAGATTTAATTAAGTTACTGTGATGTCCGTGAGATAAGTGAGAGGGCTATGAAAATTTATAATAGATGCTTTTAAAATCATAAGGGGATTCGACAGGATAAATAGAAAACAGTAATGAAGTGTTATCAATTCTAAAATTATTGCTAAGAAAATAAAGTGTGGTTTTTTGAAAAGATATAATGCAATGACTCTTTTGAGCAAGAAATACTTTGTTGCAATGAAGACGCTTTTGCTTCTTCTAAGAGAAAAATAGAAAATATTTGAAGTGAAAAAATACAGCACTATGAGAGAAACATGAATTTAAGATTAGCTTTGAATTGATTTGACTAACATCTTCCTTCTATCTCATCAATTTCTGTTGTATGATTTTAGGGCAATATTGACAATGACTACTACAAATTTTAAAAACTACAAACAACTCTGCCCATCCTTCTTCTCCTTCACCTCCATTCAGGGCCCCAAACAGTCCTTCCTGGTCAGATAACACTTCATCTGCGAATCTGCAGTGGCCGTCTACTGTATCCGGTGCTGTACTGGAATTGCAAAACAAAAAAAACCTCTCATCATGTAAGATGGTGGTAATTAACCCGATTCTGATTTGTTCATCAAGCTGCAAGCCTGGCTTTATTCTCTCAGGTTAAGTAGGTTTTTGCAAATAAAGCAAAGTGAGCTGTTTTATGTTTAATGAAACCCGTAACACATTTTATTGAACTCCAAAACATAAACACAAGTTAAAATCTTTACATAATAACATCATCACATTAGACCAGCCTCTTAAAGTGAAACCCCAACTCCATGTCGGTGGTTGTGAATTATGTACATTTCTCCCAGTTATGTAACCCTACACTACCTGTTCTCTAATAGAATTGCATCTGAAAATCTTCCCTGAATGCACTTGAAATATTCCACACCTTCCAAACATTTCATGCTAATGTGATTCCAGTTAATGTGGGGATTTTAGAGATCCTTTACAACTCTAACCACATTGCCCTTATCCTTCTCTGTGTTTTACCCACCTATCTGCTCCACTGTCTCCTGATGCAGGTCTGTAGTTTAACCCAAACAAAGTGATCGTCCCTTATTTTAATTTTGCCTCGTTTGAAGAACTTATTAGGCCATCCTTCCTCATACTATGATGATGGTCTCTTGATCAATATTGTGTTGAAATATTGAGTTGTTACTAATCAAAGGTTTCAAAGGTACATTTAATGTCAGAGAAATGTATACAATACGCATCCTGAAATTCTTTTTCTTCGCAACCATCCATGAAAACAGAGTGCCCCAAAGAATGAATGACAGTTAAATGTTAGAACCCCAAAGCCCCCCCCAGCTCCCTCCCTCACATGTAAGCAACAGCAAAGCAGCAATTCCCCCCTCCCCCACCAACAAAAAAAGCATTGGTGCCCCACACTGAGCAGTCAAGTGTATAGCAAAGCCTCAATAAAGACACAGACTTGCAATACCCCAAAGACTACTCGTTCACCCAGTAATTCAACATACCACAGGCTCTCTCTCTCCCTAATAAGGGAAAAAGAGGTGTCCCCATTTCACAGCCAGAGGGGAGGGATAACCAAATAACTCGCTGATCTATGATGTTAGAAGTCCATTGCGTTGCTTTTTCCAGGCACTGTGCCCAAAGAACTCGGGTCCCTGGGCACTCAGCCAGCAGCCACCTTGCTGCTTTCGATCTTCTGTGGACTCCCACAACACACTGACTTCCTGTAGAGGCACCGATCTCGAGTCTGCCTGCCTCCAGAGCCACGTAATCCTGAAACTCCAAAGGCAAGCTAATCTTCTAGGCCGCGTCCTTGGTATATCGAATAACGGCCAGTTGTGAGATCCTGAGAGCGGGTCCCATTCCCGCAAAGAACTAAAATCTGCGTGTAACTCCAGGTCAGGGTCTTCAAAAGAACTCTGAAATGGGAAAAATAGAGACATTAGGGATAGAAATAAAGCAAAGGAGTTGCCATTAGGCGACATTGTCTCCTATGATGTGCTCTTCATTAATCCCAAATATTACTGCTGCCTTAGGAGCCTTGCTTTTCAGCTTGTCAAGGATAAAGGCTCTTGAACTGCATGTATAGCAGCCCCTACCTCCTCTTCTCCTTTAAGTCCCTTCTTAAATCTTTCATCATCTTTCCAAATAAATCATTTTTCTTTGGTTTATGTCAAAGTTGGGCAATTAACCTTGTGAAACACTGTGGGATGCTTGTTCTGTTTTGTAATAGAACATAAATGCAAGTTGTTATGTAACCAAAATACATATCTGATGTAATGTGTTCCAAATTATTATTTTCTGATGCAGACTCTGGTTTCTAGAGCTCTAAAGTCTTACTAAAAAGACATCAATTGATTACTTCACTCTGAAGTTTTATCATTTTAAGTGATTTTCTATCATGATGCCAGGAAAAATAATCTTGATACTGCTTTTAACTGTCATTACTGCTCTACTTTGAAAGGGATCCTAATATCCTAATAGAAAGCTCCCTATTTCATCCCTTTATTTTTAATCTTGCAAATACATCACAACCGATCAATGTTTTGTTCTCTCAGTATTAATACATCACACTTTCCCAACTGGACAGTGATGCAAATGATGGAACTATGATGGGACACTGATTTCTCTATTTCCTATGGCACAGGTGCTGACATATTTGTATTGCTGTCAAATCCATGAATTATGGTGAAAAACACAAGCCCTTATGAAACAAACCTGATTAGTTGCTGGATATATCAATATTTTTCCTCCATCTATGGCAGAACTGTGGCTCACAGCAACAGAGTGTTCTTTTGAGTAAGTTGTAATAAGGAGAAAGTGGAAAATGTTAAGAGTGACATGAAAAAATATAATTCAAAGTTCTGGCATTAAAGTGTTAGATTTCATTGGTGTGACCTACTGTCCAGATCTGACTTGTATTCCTTTGTCTTGGATTTTTAACTGAAAATTCTGATGATTTTCATGTGTGGTTGAACGCAAACTATGAAGGTAGTGGACATTTTACTGATTCTTATCAATACTATTTAGAGGAAACATAAAGGCAAAGCTAGCACTTGCAATACAATCCCTTAGGTAATTGATTGCATCAATAACTTCCTACAATCCTGCCAGCAATTTTATTGTGCTAATGTCATATTTACATTCTGGCATGTTTGTGCCTTTACCTTTATTAGTCATGCTGAGATACACTAACGTCATATTTAAAAGAAAGCAGTTTGTAAAAATACAGTCGGCCCTCCTTATCCGCGGATTCCGCATGTGCGGATTCAACCAACCACAGATCGGGAAAACCCAGAAGTTCTCTCTCCAGCACTCATTATTTGAGCATGTACAAACTATTTTTTCTTGTCATTATTCCCTAAATAATACAGTATAACAACTATTCACATAGCATTTATGTTGTATTAGGTATTATAAGTAATCTAGAAATGACTTAAAAGTACATGCAGTCCCCGCATTATGAATGAATTAGCTCCATTCCTGAGTCTGTCTTTTAGTAGGATTTGAAGTCGGAACAGGTACATCCGATATTATTTAGCATCAGTTAGTCAAACATTTTTCTTAGTATATAGTACATATTTTACCTTTCCATGTATATAAAACACTTAAGAAACATACATATTTCAATAATTAAACCACTGCGTTGCTTAGTAATAATTGTAGTTTACATCGGGGCAGGGCCTTTCAAATGCTCCATTAAAATTGTTCGGATTGTTGACCGACTGTAGCCTAGTGCTTTTCCAATGACCGATGGTGTTTCACCTCTTTC
The DNA here is from genome assembly GCF_048418815.1 of Hemitrygon akajei. Lineage (NCBI taxonomy): Eukaryota > Metazoa > Chordata > Chondrichthyes > Myliobatiformes > Dasyatidae > Hemitrygon > Hemitrygon akajei. The sequence goes on from NC_133126.1 coordinate 139,257,726, forward strand.
CGATCGCTTTATTACTTCCACCTTACTTTCAATCATGATCGTGATTATTTTCGTGAACAGAAACACCGTGGATTTAGAGCTGCACCACCAGGTCCTAACGCCCTAACTGCACTGAGTATGTTAAATAAAGTCCGGGGTTCCACTGGGTCCTAAAGGCCACTGCATTGAGACAGGTTAAATAAGGGACTTGAGCATCCGCGATTTTTGTATCCGCGGGGGGGGGGGGGGGTTCTCGGAACCAATCCCCCACGGATAAGGAGGGCTGACTGTAGTCTATATTAGTGGAGGATGGAAGCTAATAACAATGTGAGATTGTGGTGAATAAAATGCAACCTGCAGGGAAAGAATAAACATAAAGTGATAAGCCCACTGCTCTGTTAAATTTCTCCCCATGTTGCAGGGAGAGGGAGCAAAAGACATCAGACTTTCTATTTCTAAGCCACAGACATGTATTCATTGATATTTAATGTTCGCTTGATTTTATGTAATTTTGCATTTGCAAAATAAATGATTTCATCTTTTAGGTAGCTGTGCTATTTTAAGTATTTTAAAAATAGTGCAGTTCTATCCAGTCAACTAAGCTAAAATAAATATTCATCTTTCTTGCTGTCAGAAGGTATTCCTCACCTGTCAGATGTTTTGACAGATACCCCTCTGCATGTCCTAGGTGACCATCCATGGTGAATCTTATCAAGTAACTATTTTGACTGTATTAGGCATTGAACCCCACTGGAACATCAGGGCACACTTGTATCTGCACATTGCCCCCTAGCAGTGAACAGAAGCAGGAATTTCTGGCACTTATGTTTTTCTACTTGATTGACTAATGTAATTTTTCAATTACATATCATTATGTTGGCTGAATTTTAAAAAAAGCAGTATAGACTGTAGAGACCCTAGAACAGTTTTAATCACCATGGTGTTTATACTCATTGAGTGAAATTTGACCCACTATTAGGGTGATTGTTGGTTCTGGCACTAAATGCCTGTGTGATATTGACCATCTTTATTTTCATTGCTTCTCCTTATCCATAAGGCCATAAGACGTGGGAGTAGAATTAGGCCCTTTGGCCTGTCGAGTCTGCTCTGCCATTCAATCATGGCTGATTCTTTTCTTTCCCCTCCTCAGCCCCACTACCTGGCCAACTCCCTGTAACTTCTGATGCCATGAAAAATCAAGAACCTATCAAGTTCTGCCTCAAATACACCCAACACCCTGGTTTCCACAGCGGCCTGTGATAATAAATTCCACAAATCCTCACCATCCTCTGGCTAAAGAAATTTCTCACCATCTCTGTTTTAAATGGACACCCCTCTATTCTGAGGCTGTGCCCTCTTGTCCTAGATTCCCCCACTATGGGAAATATCTTTTCCACATCTACTCTATCTAGGCCTTTGAACATTTGAAACTTTTTAATGAGATCCTCCCATTATCCTTCTAAATGCCAGTGAGTACAGACACAGAGCTATCAAATGTTGCTCGTAAGATAACTCTTTCAGTCCTTGAATCATCCTTGTGAACCTCCCCTGAGCCTTCTTCAGTGCCAGCACATCTTTTCTTAGATGAGGAGCCCAAAACTATTCACAATACTGAAGATGAGGCTTCATCAGTGCCTTATAAAGCCTCAGCATCACATCCTTGCTCTTGTATTCTAGACCTGTTGAAATGAATGCTAACCATAGCATTTGCCTTCCTCACCACAAACTCTACCTGCAAGTTAACCGTTAGGTTTTACTGCACAAGGACTCCCAAGTCTCTTTGCATCTCAGATTTTTGGATTTTCTCCCTGTTTAGAAAATAATCCAACATTTGTATTTTTTTTGCCACTCTTTTGCCCATTCTTTTAACTTAAGTCTTTCTGCATCCTACCTGTTTATTCAAAACGACCTGCTGCTCCATCAATCTTTGTATCATCTGAAAATGTGGCAACAAAGCCATCTATTCCATCATTTAACTCATTGATGTACAGCATAAAGAAGTGATGTTTATCTCACTGAAACAAAATGCCAACACTTGGATCGCTGCTCGTGCCTTCTATTGGACCACTGAAGATCAGAACATCATCTCCTAAACTGTCTCTGATTTCATTTCCTTGGGAGGTATCTCTTCTAGTTTCATTGGCTCATTCTCCCAGAACACTGTACAGCCTGCCTTTTACTCCTGCCCAAGATCCACACGTGGGATTGTCCTGGTGTACTCACTATCTTAACTGTTCAGAGGATAGATTAAGTTAATGTGCATTCTAAGCCTACAGATTCCTACAGCTGAATTTCCTCCTGCTCAGCTTTCTGTAACTTCACCAATCCTTTCTCCCAGATATGCTGTCTCTGTTGTACCTGGTCTGATGAGGAGATTTTCAACATCAAAGCACCAGCTTTGCATTCAGAGCAGCAGAGGGAGAAGACGTTTTAAAAGTTGTGTTTTTTTTTCAGTTGGGAGCTTGCTTCTCTCCAACTGTAGTGGACAGATTAGCAGATGGAAAGAGCTAGCAGCTTTTTGTTTAGTGTGTGATTGGCTAAGTGTGTGGTAACTCAGCCAATGAAACTGAGTGGGTCTGTGTAGGTGAGGGAATCTGAGGCTTTGGTGAGGAGCCACATATGAGTAGGAGGTAAGAAGGGGGAAATTTAAAAAAAAAGTAGTTGAATAAAAAGACACCAAATTTCAACTTATTAAATAAAGTAAGGATGCAGTATCAGGTGATGTGTTCTAGCTGCATGATGTGGGAGCTTTGTGCACCCCATTATGGTTCCTAGTGACCTCAACTGCAGCAAGTGTTGGTTGCTTGAGGAATGCAGGCACAGAGTCAATGACTTCAAACACTTATGCATTAGGGAGTGGGAAGGTTATCTGGAAACTGTGCTTCAGGAGGAAGTCACACCCATTAGATTACTACTTCAAATTCAGACTGTGGTCAGGGAGAAGAGGATGTGACTGAAGTGAGGGAGGTAGGGGGATCCAAGACATAATGTTGGAGGAGCCTCAGCCTCTGATCTTACACAACGAGTCTGAGTTTCTTGTTCACTGTACCAAAATGAGTGGTGTTATAGGAAGGATGATCACCTAAACACTGGAGGCCACCTAAGAGGGGGCTGGGAAGTGAAGAGAAACATAGTTGTAATTGGGGATAGTATAGTCAGGGGAATAGACAATTCTCTGTTGCAAGAATCAAGAGTCTTGAAGCTACATTGCCTGCCTGATATCCAGGTTTGGGACATATCACTTGACATGTGAAGGAATTTGGAATGGGAGGGGAAAGAACTAGTTGCCATGGTCCATGTGAGTGCCAATGATGTACGAACAATGAAGAGGTATTGCTGAAGGAATTTGAGCAGCTGGGCACTAAAGTAAAATGTAGAGCCAAGAGGGTAATAATCATTTGATTGAAACTGAATATTGAAAGGCTTTGATTTACTGGACATGGAGAGGGTGTTTTCAATAGTGGGAGGGTGTCAGGCCAGTGTGCACAACCTCAGAATACAAGAACCTCCCTTTAGAACAGAGATGAGGAGGAAATCTTTAGCCAGAGGCTGGTTAATCTTTGGAATTCATTGCCACCAATGCTTTGGTCATTGGGTATATTTAAAGCTGAGGTTGATAGGTACTTGATTCAGTCAGGGCATTAAAGGCAGGCGAATTGGGTTGAGAAGGAAAATAAGTCAGTCAGGATCGAATAGCGGAGCAGACTCGATGGACCAAATGGCTGAATTCTGTTCCTTTGTTTTATCTTATTATAGTCTTATGATTTAATTAGTTTTTGCAAATTTGAAGTTCACTTCTTGCCAGTAATGTATTGTAGGGATACGTGGACTCCAGGATGGCTCTTGACCAGTCATTAGTGTAACTAATCTCCTTCTCATGGGCCTGTAATACAGAATCCATCTCAGGGTATCCATTCTCCTTTCTGAAGAATAACATTTCTGATTAACAAACTACTGTGTGTCCATTTTAAATACTATCAATTGAATTTATTTGAGAAAGATAAGAATGATGTAACATAAGTTTATATAAATGCTTCCAAATTGTCATATCACTGAACAGACAATTGGAATATTTGATACATTGTACATATATCTACCTGCTTTATATTTGTGTTTTTTAATATGAGGCATAATGACTGTGACATTTATCAGTACAGGAAGGGAGGATAGATGTTTACAGTGACCAGAAATGCACAAGCCCTGCTAAATTTATTGCCAAGACATAATTAACATGTTTAAAATAACAAACAATCTGCTGGAGGAACTTGGTGGGTTGAGCAGCATCTGTGGGAATAGGGAAATTGTTAACATATTGATTCGGAATTCTGCTTCAGGGCTGAGTGGAGAGAGAGAGTAGTGGCGAGGAAGGAGTCTGAGGTGATTGGCGGATTGAGGAGGGGTGTAAGATGACAGGCAGGTTGTGGTAGGTAGGATAGCAGAGGTAGAATTGGGAATATGGAGAGACAGATGGAGCAAGGTGAGGGAAGGAAGAATGATTAGCATGTTTTAACAATGTTTCCACTGACTTGACAAACTCTCAGCTGGTTCGCAGGGAAGTGCCTCTGGCTTTTAATGGAAGATGAAGGGGGAAAGAACAATACACTAGGGAAAAGGAAAGGAAGAATATAGCATACGGTTGACTTAAGTGGAAACACTCCTGATAAAGGTAAATGGATGTTAAAACTGGAATTACTGATCTATCTTACTTAGCCAACACTAAAATTGCTCCAGTTTTGAAACCAGTGTTGGCAGTGGATTAGGAATATGTTATGCATCTATTTAGTTTTATCACCCTACCCTGACTTTTTCTTGCTCTATATGATAAAGGAGGAGTGAATTTACCCAGAACCAGTCGAGTTAAAAGCCCAATTGAAATGTGTATAACATTAGTTAGGCTTACATTAAAATGACAGAGTGAGACCAACTTTGTGGAAGTGCTTAATATTTGTGAAGATGATATCAAAGTTGGTTACTTTTAATCAAATGTTCACATAGAACCATTAAAAGCAGTTGAAGATCCAGTCTCACGACCAGTAAATTTAACAGTTCTGTCACTACCATACAAAAGTATTGCTGCAATCCTCTAATAATGGTTTAGCAGTTATCAGAATATGTGTGAGAAGTAAAAGTTAAATTCTTTGAATCTTAGTGATTATCCTGTGTCTGCAGATAAAACCACAAAAGATAGAATAAAAATGTTGTAGTTGTAAAGGTGAATATGAGCTCCGTTTGATAAATTGGTTTGGAATCCTGTGGTCAATAAGAATTGCTGAAGAGACTCAATCTGTGTCAAAGTTCTGGTGTTTTCAATGTAGTTTCTCCAAGGACAAATTTTGATCATTACATCAAATATAATTGAATTTTATTGCATCATAGTCCTAGATCTTATATTGCATTATTCTTTACAAATAATTATTTTTCATGGAAGGAAAAGAAATAACAAATGTGGGTGGGGAAACGTGAAATGTTCATTCACTCCAGCACTGGCAATGCCTTATTGCTACACTAACTTCTGAGAATGCACAGATGGCTATGAAAGGAAGCATTAACCACTAAATAAATCACAGCTCATGGGAAACTTATATGTTGTGGTTCATTCCTTGGTTGTTTTCATATACCATGGATTACCATTTGGTCGAAGTTTCCAAAGTCCTATTTGTGTCCTTCTGTAACATGCTGGGAAAAATGAATTTCAATATGCAAACTTGTTTTGGTTTCCAAAATGAGTTTCTAACAGACCAACCATTCTTGTATTCAGACAAGATGTTATTCATTAAATTCACAGTTGGAAAATTCCACTAGTTAACTGGGGTAGTCTTTTTTTCCAATTTTAAATAAAATGCACAATTGTTCACAACTTGCTTCATTGTTATCATGATCACCATCATTCTCAGATGTACCTACGAACTCAGGCTAGCGAACGCAGATGCGGAGTAACAGGAGAATCGAGTATAAAAACACAGATGAGGGTTTATTCACAGAAAAGTCAATAAGGTTACACAGGTTACTTGGAACGAGTGTCATGGTGGAACATGGAGTCTGGACTGAGTGACGAGTGCCCTGCACATGCAATTTAAATAATACAAAGTCACACGAGAAACCCAGAGTTACCAATAAACAGCACAAAAAAAGATTCAGGGAGCAATTAATGGATAAAACAAGCCGCAGTTAGGTAAATAATAATATTCAAGTGAAGTAGAAAGCTGAGGTCTGGAGCCATCTGGGGCCTTCTGCTGATCGAAAGGCTTCGTGACAGGATCACCCCTCCTATGGCCGGCTCCTGTTAGCCTAAAACAATATGCATGGTGATTGTGAAAGTCTGTTATCAAATTAGAGTCCAAAATGCTCTGAGATGGAACCCAGCATCTCTTCCCTGGACCATATCCTTCCCATTTATGAAATATTACATGTATATGCAAATATATGCAGGCAACTTGGCAGACAATATTGTTTGACCAATTGATCAGAGGATTGTGGAAAATCAGCCAAAAATGAGTGTAATCTCAAGAGAGTGGATAAGATAAAATTGAACAGAATCCACATGCTGGTCAATAGTAAGTTTGAGAGGAGAGTTAAGAAAACAAATTCTCCCCCCATCTCACCAGAACTGTGGTTGGTGTGGCTGGTCTCTAATGGAAAGGGGCAGTTTAAAGTCATTTGTCAGCCCAAGACTGAGGAAATTCCCCACAGCACTAGAGTCCGAATGAAGGCTCCAAGGGCACACTGATGTCTTTTTGGGTGGTGGGGGGTGGAGAAACAATAGAGAAGGTCACACCACTCCAGAATTTGTGGAACTGGGAGTGAGACTAGATGCTTTCATAGTTCTTTCTCTCACTGGACGGTCCTCGGAGTCTCCCAACAACTCAGTTCACAAAACTCAGAAATGGCCAGCCTTACCACAGTAAACACAGCATCTCTTTCTCCTTCATCTCTCCCACTCAGATGGAGAGAGTCTGGCTCTGCCTACTTGCATTGGTTCCTCAGGAGAGCCCGTGGAGTCCTTGAATGTGGGGACAAAGAAGATGTTGAACGGTCATGAAGAAAAGCACTTTAGGCAAATGCACCAAGCCTGTCTTGCCTCTTCACAGATAGTTGGACAGGTTGCCAGGTCTATGAGACTCTCCAAATCTTCAATGGGGTCTCTGGCTGCTAAAGCATAGATCGCCATTAAGACCCCAATGAAATATGGTGTTTAGAGCCTCTGTGTCCCAACGACACAATGCAACCAAAGTATGGAATTCTGTAGAGTAGTCTACCACAGACAGGCCTGTTGACTGCCGCCTAATCACTGGTGTGATTGAACACTCTCCTCATTGTTCTAGTAATGAGATTTACATCGAAGCAGGTGGGCGAATCCATCTTCCAAAGTGCCATTGTCGAAAAGCAGGCCCTGCTCAAAAGGAATGAGGTGTATGCCACCTTACTTCAATCTGAAGGCAGCTTGGAAGGCTTTGTATCAAAACCCCCAGCAAGACTCGGGGTTGACATCTTTCCGCTCAGGTGCCAGTATGGTTAATGAACCTTTGTGAGAGTTAAATAAATCCGAGACAGGACCCACTGGTGAGTGCTCGGAAGAAGAACCAATCTCAGAAGAACGTAAATCTTGCCTACCAGATTCGCAGAACTTCTGCAGTGATGTTAGTTCTCCTGGAGCATGAATTCATGTCTCCCATAAACTTCTCCATGATAGGCTAATGGCATACATTATTGATCCAATGATGCTAGTATCTCCTGAAATGAATATTCATGCCATCCAACAGCATCTCCTTGGAGAGATCAGTGCTGTTCATAATGGACCAAATCCCACTTGGTCCTTGATGGCCCAGTCTTGCTGTAAAGGCTGATATATACTTGTGCGTCACATCTATGCCTTAGGTACCGCATACCCTACGCCGTAGGGTGACGCGCACCTCCCCAAAAATGTAACCCATGCGTCGTGGCGACACAGACTGCAACAACTGTGATTGGTCCGCTTAGTAGCATCTCATTTCCTCCTACACATTTCCGGTTGCTTCTTCTCCACAATGTCTGTACACCGATGCGAAACAGATGAACCAAATCATCAAATCTAACTGCCAACATGCAAAAATGTTTGAAATGCATTTCCTCGTCCATGTCTTTCATGAAGAAACTCAACACAGTGGCATAGAAACCCCACCACCAACTAGCGTTTTGGCACACACCAACGCATGCTTGCTATGGCGTAGAGCCTACGTAGTTAAAATCAGGGCTACGGTGTAGCCCCTACGCACAAGTATAAATCAGCCTTAATGATGCATTCAGACCAGTGAACCCAGGCATGGAGTAGCTGGAGAAATGAGTATAAAACACCAACAAGAGTTCATTCACAGAAGAATAAACAAAGATACACAGATCACTCGGAATGAAAATCACTGTGGAAAGGCTAGTTTAAGATTGAGCAGAGAATGCTCAGTCCGCGTAATTTAAGTAGTACAAGGCCGTATGACAAACCCGCAGTTACCAGTAAAGAACACAAAAATTCCAGGGATCAATTAAGAGGTAAAACAAGCTGCATTTAAGTAAATTAACGATATTCAGGTGAAGTAGAGTGTCAAGGGGTCTTCCCGCTGATCCAAGTGGTTCATGAGCTCAGTTTCTACTTTCCTGTTGTACTCTTTGGTAAAATGTTAGGCATTGGATCAAGCAACATACATCTGTTTATATTTGATTTTTGTATTTATTAAGCATACTTCGAAATGTTTGTACGCATTTCTGTTTGAAGTCCTGAAAATGGATCAGGCACCAGCTCTGGTAATTTATGTGAATGCCTCTGCCACTTCTCTCTTATTTTTCATGTGTGATGGCATCGTCATTGTATAGGGTGTTTACTAGTGGCAGAAATCTGATCAGAAGGTCATGATTTACAACTATTCTAACGACCTTTTTTAATCACAACAAGCTGAAAGTAATGAAATTAGCAGGATTTATAGGAGTGCCATTGTAACATTCTATCAATCATCCCACTTCATACATTATTGTGTTTAAAATATATCTATTTCCTATGACACAAGGTGCAGTCACATTCCCCAACTCAACCCATGTCTGATTGTTGACCCAAGACAACCTTCAGCCAACTGTGGACTACAGATCATCCCTGATCTTATTGCGGCCGTTCATTTCATCCAGTTTATTGGTAACCTGATCACATCCAGTTTACCTATGGCTGATTATGGCAGCTCTATTCCTCTAAGTCCCACGTGCTTTTATATGTTTTCCCCTTGATTTCAAACCTCTCACTTGGTTTCCTCTTCACCAACCGACCAGCACCTACTCCACTTGCTAGCTATTGCTGTTGCCTAGAAAGAAGGTGTCTTTATAATATGAAGAGGATTGGGTTTTAATATCTTACTGGCTTACTAGTTGTGACGGAAAATATGGGTGCTGATTGTCTGATGGTACACACCTCATCTGACAGCACTGTGAGTGTTTAATCCATTAAGACGGTGGTGGATTGAGAAGTTATGTTATCACTTCCCTCTCCTGGGCAATTAGCGTTGGCTACTATATACCATTAAGCAAGGAGTCTGTGGACCTCAGGTTGCAAAACCCTGCTGTAAAAGAAGAAAAGTTACTGATTTTGGTTCAAAAAGGTTAACGCTACCGAAAAGGCAAATGGAGCAACATACAAAGTACTAGGAGAACTCAATGGGTCAGGCAGCGTCTGTGGTAGTAAATGTTGACTGTCCATTTCCCTCCTTGGATGCTGTCTGACCCACTGAGTTCCTGCAGCATTTTGTGTGTTGCTTCAGATTCCAGCATCTGCAGTTTATTGTGTCTCTGGAAAGGTGTATAGTTACCCAGAACAGAATGTTAATGCTATTTTTTTTATGGAGGAAACTGTGGTGATCCCAATGCCAAATGTTGGACCCCACTGCTGAGAAAGTTGAAGCCTCGGAGAGGGCATGAATCAGATCAATAAGGATCGTATTAAGGATGATGGAATTTAGTTAAGTGAAGATTCTGGACCATCCGTGGTTGGTTTGGAACAGATAAAGATTAGGAGGGAATTAATGAAGTTTTTCAAAGTTAAGAATGGCTTTGCTAGAGTAAATAAGGAGGAATTGTTTCAACTGCAATTGATACATTGGCAGAATTGGAGGCAAGATGAACAAATTTTTTTTGGTTACATGTCACATTTTTATCTGGAATGCACTGGGTGTAGAACTAGGCTCAGCATAAAGATCCAGGACAGAAATGGCTGAATAGTTGAAGAGAAAAAAAAGAATGAGGGCTTTGGAGAAAGACCAGGGTGTGAGATTAATTTAATGACTTTACTATAAGCACAATAGTTAGAATGACTTCCTCCTGTGCGACATCATTAAGATCACTTTAGCTGAGGGTAATCTGTTCAAGTTCAAATGAAACACAAGCATATATTCAGCATCTGCAAATGAGATGCCTTTTGCTAAATTGGAAAAACAGCATCTGCATTTGTGTGTGTGAACTCATGCAGGGAAAATCTGTCTTGACTAATGGGCTAATTACTACAAAAGTCACTCAAAAGCTGTTTAATAAGAAATTATGTTGTAATCTGAAAATAAGAGCTGCTGAGCAGCTGTCTTAACTTCAGCCCAGTTTAAATTTGCTGAGCATTTTGATGAAATGTGATATTTAAAGTGGAAATTCATGTTTGGAGGTACACAAAGAGCTTGTCTGATTATGTGAGAACCTGTTGAAGAAATTGGGATAGTAAAGTAGGATTATGTCTCTGCGGAGAAATGTTTCATAAAGGCTATGATATTTGAAGATCATAATTGCCCCTTAAATTCCTGTTCAAATGCTTTATGGATGAAACAATGTAGAGTCTGATTGCCTCAAAGCGATAAGTATAGAACAATTGTGCCTCTCCTTCTAGGTCACCAGTCAGTGTGTTCCAGTTTCATTTCTAGGAGTTAACTGACATTGTGGGTAATGCACTTCACATAGTTGTGGTAATTCTTTAATTACCATTTGCACTCAGGTGAATTTTCATTGACTTTGTAGTCACTGGTTTCATTTCATGTCTGAATTTCATCACTGCTTTGGGTGAAACAAGAGTCAGGTGGAGTGTAAAACAAGGAGCAGATATTTTACAGACCACTCATCTATGCCTACCCCTCAATAGTGAAAGGAAAGATCCTCTCCATTCATTTTGTTAAAAATAATTTTGCAGACTGAATTTCTTGTGAACACAAGCTTAAGTGTTTATTTTTATATAATTAGAATAGGATTGATTTTCATTTCCAGTAGATGTTCCCCAGTCACCACTCCCTTTGTTGTCATTGAGCTCCTGACTTCCAATACCCCTCAGAAGAAAGTTACAACATCAAGGAAGTTAAATGCCCAAGATTGCCATAGACTGAAAGAAAAGTGATACAGATCCTTTAATTATTATGATGATGGAGAGATTTTGACAAAGTTTGCTACACTTTCTATTTTGTTATCTCATCCTGATATAGGCTATTGATCTCTTAGCCATCATATTACTCACCTGCTATTGTGCCCACAATCAGCTTCTGATTCACAATCTTTAAACAGAAGCATCTTAGGAACATTACTTAATAATTACTGCATAATCAAAACATTGCGATGTAATTGTATACACACTTTGTTATTGTAATGAGAAGCTTGTATGTCAAGGAAGCATTGAGCAAAATGTCTCTCTATTTGCTGACATTTAGGAGAATGACAGAGATTTTGAGGGTTCTCAGAAAAGCATAGAAAACTAGGAGACAGTAATAAAGGCAATAAGGATGATATTTTTCTTAGAAGGTTATGAACCTTAGGAAATTTTTGTACTAGAGGCCTGTGGACATTGGGCTATGATGGATGGACTTTTGGTGTGTAAGGAATTCAAAAATAACAGTTATTGGATAAGAAATTGGATCTGAAACCACAAATCAGTTTAACCATGATTTTTTTGAATATATAGCAGATCTGAAGAACAATATGACCTTCTCTTGCTCCCATTTCCGTTGCCTTCATTAGCCCATAAAACTCAAATGCCTACTTGTAAGAAAATGCTGACAATACTTCCATGTTTTTTAGAACCTGCTTAGAAACTGATGTAGGAACTGTACAGCATTTAAAATTCTTACAGAGCTTTACAGGTTGATGTGTGGATGATATTTCTTCCAGTTGTAGTGTTCAGAACAGTGTCTCAAAATAAGCAGATGACTATACAAGACAGTGCTGAAAAAAATCACTGGAGTTGCTGGGTATATTCAAGATAGAATACTAAGAGAAACAAGGGTAAGTGGATAGAACAGGAAATGGCAGAGAGATAAGAGATCAGCTGTGACTTTCTTGTATGGCAGATCAGACACAAGGTGTCAAGTGACCTATTCAGACTCATGATCTTATTTCTGAGATAGTTTCTTAAATTAAGTATAATTATTTTTCTATTTTCAAGGAACCCTAGAATTTTTAAAAAATCAAAGTATGAACTTTTGAATCCCTGTTGTATATTTCCATCTTTTAAAAAAACTTAAATTGCAAAAGTTGAAATAACTCATTCATTTCCAGAATGTTACTGAGTGGTCAGGTAGGCTATTTTAGAGGAGAGCTAAGAAACCACTGTATTGCAGTTGGTGGGGTGTTGAGTATTGAACAGTCTAAGGAGATTTCCTTCCCTAAAAGATATTTCTAAACTACCTTTTTATTGCCATCAATGTTATTTTACTTTAAATTTTGCCGCTAAATGATGGGATTTGATCTTGTCTTCAGTTCAACCATCCAGGACTGTGTATACATGTCTAAAGGGCATGGGGAATAACAAATTCAGTAGGCATAGGAAAGCTAAATAATCCTGTTCAAAATAATTGTGTATTTCTAAATAAATATTTAATTATTTAGGTGTTTAAACTTCAAAAACTGTTAAATTATCTAAATGATTGATGTATTTTTCAATAATTAAGAATCTATTTAAATTAGGTATTTATTCATCAGAAAACAAACAGTATTTAAATGAATATTTTTCATATAAGTGTTCTGTCTATTTATCCATCTATTAGTGTGGAAATGATATACTTTCTGTATTTTGAAAACCAATCGGTGATGTATCTTCCCTTGGTCCTCTTGTACAGGGGAAGGGATGACCTGTACAGAAAGGATGGGTTGCACCTGAACTCGAAGGGAACCAACATACTGGCCATGAGCTTTGCTGATGCGACTTGGGAGAGTTTAAACTGGTTTTGCTGGAGAAGTGACAAAACTTACTGTTGCAGTGGGTGTGCTATAAATGGATTTTAATAAGACATTTGACAAGGTTTCCCATGATAGGCTAATTCAGAGTCTGGAAAACTTGGCTGTGTGGATTAAGAACTTGCTTGCCCACAAAAGGCAGCAGGTGGTATTAGATGGAGCATATTCTCTCTTGAGATCAGTGGTCAGAGTGTTCTTCATGGATCTGTTCTGGGACCCCTGCTTTTGTGATTTTAATGAGTGACTTGAATGTGGAAGTGGAAGGGTGGATGTGTAAGAATGCAGAATACACAAATCATCAGGAGCTGTGGATAGTGTGGAAGGTTTGCCTTTTTCTTTTTCTTCCCTTCTTTCTCCTTCCCTTTCTCCTATGGTCTTCTCTCCTATTAGATTCTTCCCCTCCAGCCCTTTACCCTTCCTATCACCTGACTTCCCCTATCACCTTCTAGCTATTCTCCTTCCCCTCCTGCCACCTTTTTAATCTGGCATCTTCCCCCTTCCTTTTCAGACCTGCAAAAGAGTCACAGACCGAAACATCGATTATTTCTTCATTTCCATAGATGCTGCCTGACTTGCTGAATTTCTCCAGCAACTTTTTGTGTGTTGCTTAGGATTTCCAACATTTGCAAAATACCTTGTGTATATGATAGTGTAGAAGGTTGTCATGGTTACAATGTGACATTGGGAGAATGCGGAGCTGGATGGAGAAGTGGCAGATGTCATTCAATCTGGGAAAGTGTGAAGTGATTCACTCAGAAAATCGAACTTGAAGACAGTTAAAAGGGCTAATGGTAGGATTCTTAACAATATGGAAGAACAGCGGGATCCTTCAAAGTTGTGGCACAAGTTGATAGGTTGGTTGAGAAAGCAACAGTTGGCCTTCATTTGTTAGAAGATTGAGTTCAGAGCTGCAAGGTAATGTTGCAGGTCATCTTCTGTACCTGGTACTCCTGGTGTGGCCTCCTGTATATCAGAGAGACCCGATGTAGATTGGGAGACCACTTTGACGAGCGCCTATGCTCCATCTGTCAGAAGAAGTGGGATCTCCCAGTGGCCACCCAATTTAATTCCACTTCCCATTCCCATTCTGATGTGTCTATCCATGGTCTTCTCCACTGTCGTGATGAGGCCACGCTTATATACCGTGGAACAACAGCTTACGCTCTGTCTGCGTAGCCTCCAACCTGATGACATGAACATTGGTTTTTTGGACTTCTGGTAATGCCCCCTACCCCCTCCTTCACCATTTCCCATCCTCTTTTCCCTCTCTCACCTTATCCCCTTACCTGCACTCTCTGGTGCTCCTCCCCCTTTTCTTTCTTCTATGGCCTTCAGTCCTCTCCTATTAGATTTCCCCTTCTGCAGCCTGATATCTCTTTCAACAATCAGCTTCCCAGCTCTTCACTTCACCCCTCTCCCTCCTCGTTTCAGCTATCACCTTATATTTCTCCCTTCCCTCCCCCACCTTTTGAATTTACTCCTCAAGATTTTTTCTCCAGCTCTGCTGAAACGTCTTGACCTGAATTGTCAACTGTACTCTTTTCCATAGATGCTGTCTGGCTTGCTGAGTTCCTCTAGCATTTTGTGTGTGTTGCTATAAAACTCTGGTTAGACCACACTTGGAATATTGTGGTCAGTTCTGGTCAACTCAGTATAGGAAGGATGTGGAAGCTTTAGAGAGGGTACAGAGACTTACCAGAATGCTGCCTCAATTGGAGAGAATGACTTATGAGGATAGGTTAAGTGAACTAAGGCTTTTCTCTTTGGAGCAAAGGAGGATGGGAGGTGAGATGATAGAGTTGTAACAAGATGAAAAGAGGGATAGATTGAGTGGACACACAGATTTTTTTCCCCCAATGCAGACATATCTAATTCAAGGGAGCATAATTTTAAGGAGTTGGGAGGGCGATGTCAGAGATAGGTTGTTTACTGAGAGTGGTTGGTGCATGGGTGGTGGTACAGGCAGATGCATTAGGGATATTTCTGAGACTCTTGGAGAGGCACATGGATGAAAGAGAAATGGAGGTTTATGTGGGCAGGATAAGTTAGTTTGATCTTGGAGTGGGTTTAAAGGGTCAGAGCATTATCGTGAGATGAAGGGCTTGCATTGTGCTGTACTGTTCTTTGATCTATGAACCCTCCATCCCAAACCCTTCTGTACCTTACAGCATTATGCCTTGCATGAGCCACTGTAGATGTCTGCAAATATGCATAACTCCCCTTCCTGCTTTTTCATTTTGCTAACCTTGAAGGAAAGGTTGTTGTCAAGGCACTAAGTTACTAAGCTCTCTATCTCCTTCTGATACTCTGATGCATCATTATTTGGGATATGGCCCACTGCAATGGTGCAATCACTGCAAACTTGCTGATGAATTGAGCACAATCTGGCCACACAGTCATTAGTGTACAGGGAGTGGAGTCACGGGGGTGGGGGGGGGGGGGAATGCAGCCTTGCAGAACACCAATGCTGAGAATAATTGTGGCATAAGTGTTGCTGCCTGATCATACTGGTCAGGAAGTTGAGGATCCGGTTGCAGAGGGAGGGATTGACTCCCAGGTCATGGAGTTTGGTGATAAATTTGTTTGGAATTATAGTATTGAAGGTGGAGTTATAGTTAATAAACAATAATCTGACATAGATGTCTTCACTGTGGAGGTGCTCCGGGGATACTTGTAGAGTCAGGGAAATGGTGTCCTCCATAGTCCTGATTTGGGGAGAGGTGAATTGCAGTGGGTCAAGGTTGTCTGGGAACCTGGTTTTAATGTGTGCTATGACCAGCCTCTTAACTCACTTCAAGATGGTAGATATAAGAGCCACTGGGTGGTAGTTGTTAAGACACATTACCTTGTTCTTTGTAAGTGCCAGGACAATAGTGGTCTTTTTAAAGCAGATTGGAACCTTAGACAGAAGCAGTGAGAAGTAAAAATAAGACCATGTGACATAGGAACAGAATTAGCCCATTTAGCCGTTGAGTCCGCTCCATGATTCCATCATGGATGATTTATTAGCCCTCTTAACCACATTTTCCTGCTTTCTCCCCATAACCTTTTACGCTCTGAGTAATCAAGAAACTATGAACCTCTGCTTTAAGTATACCCAATGACCTGGGCTCCACAGCCACCTGCAACAATGAATTCCATGGAATCACCACCCTCTAGCTAAAGAAATTCTTCCTCTTCTCTTCTCAAATTGTTGCCCCTTTATTCCGAAAACATCTTCACATCCATTCTGTCTAGGCCTTTCAATACTTGATATGTTCAATGAGATAATCTCCTCACTCTTCTAAACACCAGCGAGTATAGGCTCAGATCCATTAAATGCTCTTTGTATGTTAACCATTTCATTCCCCAAATCATTCTTGTGAACATCCTCTGGACCCGTATGACTGCAGATAACACCACCAGCTGATCTGCACAGGATCTAAGGACTTGTCAGGGACTCCATCCAGTCAGGCTGTTTGAAATTAAGCTAGTTAGGCTTTTGGAAGAATGTGAAGAATGTGAAGACCTATATGTCTGCAGACACCACCACCACCAGCTGATCAAGAATCTAATATTGTTGATGAACTTGACAAATCAAACATTGCAGCAATTGATCTCTACCATGAGAACGTTGTTAACTACTTAATAGAGAAAATTGGCAGTTAATTGCCAACACCACTTTAAGTTCAATTTTGGCAAAGGCACTTGAAATCATTGATATCCCTTTTCCTTTTGCCCGTACTTAATTAAGTGAATGCAGAACGGTAAAAGGCAGCTGTAATACCAGAACTTAATTTTTGAACAATCGAAACCTGTACGTTCTGTGTTCAATAAATTGAATTACATATTTTAAAATTAACCTGCTTTTCTGGTTTCTGTATCTGACAAGATACCAGGAGTTTGCCATTTTAGAAGTAACCACTTTAGTTTACACAACATTGTAAAATGCTAGATAAGGTTCCCAAACTCAATTCCAGGGGGAAATGTATATAATACCCTCATTTTTTATTGTTTGCTTTATTAGACATCTAGCAATACTAGAGCTCAGTCAAATTGTGCTTTCTCTCATCAGAAGCAATCAGAGACAGAAGCTTTATAGAAGTAGGAATGTGCCCCTGGGGGTAAATTCCTCCAAGAATAATTTCTCTCGACTGAGAGAGAAATTTAAAAAAGTCACTGCGCAGGTAAATGCCAGCAATGAAAGATGCTCAATGTAATAATAGCATTTATTGCTGCAGAGTGCCAACGTGTCAATGACATTTAAAGCTTATGCAGTGGGAGATCTTGGCTTGTCATTTGTGCTATTTTATGAAGGAACAAAGCAAATACAATTTTTTTTCTTTGAAAATGCTCTTACACTTTCTTTTTTCATGCATACGTCTCCTTCAATTGCATTTCACATCCGTGTAGAATGGCCTCAAAAAACTTTCCATGTATATGATAACTCTTTATAGAAAATAAGATTCAGTTTATCTGTGGCAGAAAGATAATTACATTTACTTATTTATTTAGAGATCCAGCGTGAACCAGGCCTTTCTGGCCCAAAGAGCCACACCACCCAACAACCTACCTAATTACACATGCTTAATCACAGGACAATTTACAATGACCCATAATAATGCTTGACAATTAGAAGACATGATATAAATACAATAACTGTTATTTCCAGTGACCAAATTGTAGCTTCAGGTATCTTCTTCCTTTTAATGATGTATGAAATTATGCTTTCAATTTAAATTTCCATCTCACTGGCTTTTCAGCAATTAACCTCTAATGCGGCATGTCTTTGGACTGTGGGAGGAAACTGACATGACCACAAGAAAAATGTACAAACACCTTGCAGACAGCACAAGAATTGTACTCTGAAATCTGGAACGCCCTGAGCTGTAATAGCATCATACTGATCACTATGCTACGGTGGTTGTGTGTAGAATAACTAAAAAAAAATCCCCAATATCAACATCCACTTATTGACCCACTTATGACATCTCATGAAAAAAGTTATATTATTTAGTAATTAAATGCAGCATTTGTCATCCTCCCCTAAGATGCTTTATTAAATCATAAAACTTCCTATTCTTAGGACTGCACTTTATTCATATCAATAACCAAAATTATAACACCATTGTAGAAAGAGTTTGTGTTAACTCTGTATTTGATAAAATCAAATGGGGAAATGATAACCATTGCTTTTTGTTTGTTGAAGGAACTTTTTTGTATTTGATTAACAGGATCCTGTATCTGCTGATTTAAAACAAAATATTTAATTTATTTTTGCTCAGCATAACAAACCTTTCTATTTCTAGATACACTTACATTTACATTTCTTCCCCTCACAGATACCAGGTATCAGAACACTTCCATCAAAATATAGACATCATCACAACATCCTATACAAAAGTCCTTATTAGTATAGCAGACAGGTTTACATCTACATACTGCAGAAAAGGTTGCCATGTTTTATGAAAACAATTTGTTTTTGAGTGTACCATACATGTCAAAAAGTCCAAAGGAATGTATTCCATGATTAATTTACGCCAACCAAAAAGTCCAGGGGCCTTTTCAGATATCCAACTACGTAAAATGTTCTTCCTCGCACAAAAAGTCAGGATGTTAAAAAGTTTTTTCTGATGAGCATTAATAATACATCTGTTGGGTAAGCCAAAGTGAAAAGACATTGGATCCAGTTCAAGCTCCATCTTCAGAAACTTTTTAATTTCACCCAAAATAGCACTCCAGTATGCCTGAAGTTTGGGGCAAGACCAAAAACAGTGGGTGAAATTTCCAGTATTTACTTTACATTTAGAACACACTGGAGAAACCCCGGTCTTAAATTTCGAGAAACAATCTGGAGTCAGATGGGCTCTATGCAGAATTTTGAGTTGCGATGGTTTAGTTCTATTACAAACTGAAATCTTCTTTACATTATCACAGATGTCTTCCCATGTTTCAGCTGTAATTTCTACTCCCAATTCTTCCTCCCAGACCCTTCCCAGCTGCTCAGCCTCTCCAAAAATACATTCCCTTAGGATGCTGTAAAAAGTACTAATGGAGACTTCAGCATTAGAATGAAACACCCTCTTTTCTATGTCAGAACTATAGAAATCATTTAACAATGATGTTTTTTTCTGTATATAATCTCTTATCTGAAAGAAACAAAAATATCTTTGTTGGGTATGTTAAATATTTGACTAAAAGACATCATTGTTCCTTCATCAACCAAATCTCCTAGAGGGAAAATACCCTTAGAAATCCAAAGTTTAAATCCAGAATCCATTATTCCAGGCTGTAGATCTGGACTGCTGGTTATTGGAGTGAAGGGTGATATTTTCGCTGTGCTGCCCTCAATTTGCAGACAAAGAAGAATGTTCATTTTGAGCAAGGATATTTGGCCAAGCCAAGAAATGGGAAGAGTGCTCCATTGCTTAAGATCCTGTTTGATTTTGTCAAATAACTGTGTAAAGTTAGCTTTGAACCATTGATCAAACATAGGTGTGATAAATATGCCCCTGTCTGCGACCATTTAAAGGGGAAAACACCCTGAGTGTCAGGTAGCTGCTGCAGATTCCCCAGAGGCATAGCCTCTGATTCAATAAAGTTGATTTTATAACCTGAAAAGGCACTAAATGAATTTATGCATTGTATAAGGTGGTGCACTGATATAGCAGGGTTTGATAAGAAAATTAGAACATCATCCGCATACAATATAATTTTATGTCCTATGTCTGGAGCAGATATTTTGGGGTCTCGCTGAATAGCCTCAGCCAATGGCTCGATCACTAGTGTGAAAAGTAGTGGTGATAAAGGGCAGCCCTGCTGGCTGCCCCTCAGAATACTAAAATGATCCGACCTAATACCATTAGTAAGAATCACAGCCAAAGGGTCATTATAAAGAACCTTCACCCACTTAATAAAATTATTGCCCAAACCAAATCGTTCTAAAGTGAAAAAACGATATGACCATTCGACAGAATCAAGGGCTCCTTCTGCATCTAAGGAAACCACCAAGCTGACCACTGCCTGTTGCTGACATGCCTGAATCACATTAAATAATCTTCAAATATTGTTAGATGATCTACGGCCTTTTACAAAACCCGTTTGATCTTCTTTTATGATAAAAGGTAACACAGTTTCTAATCGCAACACTAAGGGTTTTAGATAAGATTTTAAAGTCGACATTTAACAATGAAATAGGCCTGTAGGAGGCACAATCTTCAGGGCTCTTTCCTTTCTTAAGAATTAAGGAGATATTAGCTTCTCTCAATGATGGTGGGAGGAGACCACAATTAAATGCATGATTGAACATGTTTTGCATAGGTTCTTGTAAAAACCCTGTAAACACTTTATAGAATTCACTAGTGAGTCTATCAGGACAAGGGGCTTTCCCACTTCTGAGCTGTGTATCTGCTGATTTTGCTTGAAGTTTCATATCCTGCTAATCAGTGGCTATCTCCATGTGGCCACTTTTGAATTCAATTTTCTTGTAGGTGGAGAATTCAGTATAAACAAGGTCTGAATCATTCACTGTGCATGAATAAATTTTATTTTGATTGGTATTAGCATCTATCACTCCTAAGGAGATTACATTTGGTCAGTACTAAACTTCATATAATCTTCAGTGACAACGTATTAAAAGGATTGGATATAACTGCAGAAAATCTTTTTATTTGTAGTTTAATAAAAGACTTCTACTTTATGTATGATCATAGTGTTTGGCCAATTTGGAGACACAATGTAAATATTATTTCTAATGACCAAATTGAATTTCAGATATCTTCCTTTTAATGATATCTAAAACTATGCTTGCAATTTGAATTGTCATCTCCTCATTCTGGCTTTACTGGATTTTCACCGATCTTGGCAAAAGACAGCTTTGTGTACTCTCACTGACAATCACTGGAAAGGAGATATGAGGACAATAAAAGTGGTTCTTGCCTCTGACTGGTTCCACTTTGGTTGACATGCCACTGCATTAAATAACTTCTCCATTTCTCCTCTTTCTTTCCAGTTGTGATGAAGTGTCTCACCCGAAATGACGACTGTACTCGTTTCCATAGATGCTGCCTGGCCTGCTGAGTTCCTTCAGCATTTTGTGTATGTTGCATTAAATAATGGATGTATTGTTAGAGCCCATGCTATGGGCTTGGATTTATCTTTGTAGGAAAAACACAAAGTTCAACTAGCAGAGATTATGCAGATTTGCTGAATTATCACTGAGAGCTTTTTGCCTGGCACTGATTTTGCCGCAGAGCTTTTGCAGAAGTTCAGGTTAGAGTTTTAATAGTGTATGGCTTAATTTTGGAAAACTCTGGTTGCTATGTACAGTAAACACTCTCTATCTATATAGTGCCTTTGAAATAACAGGACGTAACAGACAGCGAATTATTCTAAGCTATAGTTTTCTTTTGGCAAATCCTGCAGATAATGCCCGTACAGCAAAATTCCAAGAACTGTAATGAGGTAAATTCAGAGTCAATCGGTTGTTCTGGAGAGTTGACAAAAATGGCAGTCTACCTCACATCTGCTTCTCACCTTCAATGATGGTCATGAGACCCTGCATTATTGTGGCTCTACTTTTCAGAAAACTCTGTGACAAATTGACACAATTCTTATCCATGATCATTAGCATTATGCATGGACTCTTGCATCTTTTCCAGTGCAGCAGATGCTCCAGTTTTCCTTCGTTGTCTTGTCCATCAAAGGAGCCCTCATTTCACCTGCACTGTGATTTCTCTGTGCAGTGGAGCACTTGTCCAATGTCTTACTGTGCATATCTTCCTCTATCTTTCTCTCTAAAGTGAGCATGGTGTGAAGTCTCTGAGCTGGTGTTTATAATATCAACCGATTATTTTCCCCATCTCCTTCCTCCTCTCAGAGGGAAGGCAGCAATTCTTGAGCATCCCAAATGAAATGGTATCAGAAAGGACAAAAAAGGAGATCTTAAGAAGTTTGTAATTATGACATCTGCATGTTGGGAGTCAGAAGAGGATTCAGTGGAGAACCAGGAAGAACGAAGAAGTATGTGATATGTAAATACCATCATTGGACCTTCCATTATCACCTTGGCTGCAATAACACCATTTCCACCATGAGGAGTAATATACAAATATGCTTCACAACCTCCAGATTTTTGTCTTTATAAAAGGTTGCCAGCAGCTTTAAGCATGACGGTGTTGTATAAATTGCACATTGGATGAGGTTCATGCTATGAAAGGTTGAGAATCTCATTATAAGATGGAAGCATCAACTTTAATAATTTGCCTCACCATTAATTCTTGATTACTGCAACTTTAAGTTGTGACAAAGGGTCTCCACCTGAAATGCCAATGATTTATTCACCTCTATAGATGCTGCCTGATTTGCTGAGTTCCGCCTGCACTTTGTGTAATACCCATAGGTGATGTTGTTGACTGAGAGAGGCATTTTAATCACATCTGAGCTGTCAGAAGAAGATGCAGCTCAATGATGAGGAATTAAGATAGAAGGAGATAAAAACAATTAATGCTGAACCAATGGCATGTAATATGCTGAAGATGTTAAAGATCCGAAATATAATAGGGAATGCTGAAAAAGTGTTGGTAGTTTAGGTAGCATCTATGTGGAGAGAAAAACAATTCCCTTCTCAGTATTCCAATGAGAATGTTGCCTCCATTACTCCCTTGTTCACTCTTCCATCTCCATCAATACCAATTTCTTCTCTTAGGGCCTTTTCATGTAACAACAGGACATACAACACTTGCCTTTTGCTCCTTTGCTTCCCACCATCCTAGCATCCAAATATTTCTTTTAGATAAAGCAGCTTCATGTAGTGCATTTGGTGTCAATGCTATCTTCTTGACAATGGACAAAGCAAATGAGGAATGGGTGATGGCTTTGTAGAACATTGTATTCAGTTTCTGGGTGCGATCTGGAGCTTTCAATCATTGTTGCATTAATTCGTCATTCTACTCCCTCTCTGACCTCTCTGTCTTTGGCATTATGAACTATTCCAACAAAGCTAAATATAAACTGGCGGAGCAGGCACTTAGCATTGAGTCCATCAATTTCAGATTAGCTAACCTTTCCAGTTGACATTCAACGATCAAAGATTAATTCTTAAGAGTAACTTTATTTTACTTTTTCCACAGATGCTGCCTGACCGGTAGGGTATGTCCAGTATGCTCTATTTGATGTCAGATTGGAGCGTTACAGTAGTGTAGCAGTTAGCATGACACTATTACAGTTGGGGTGATGGAATTCGGAGTTCAATTCCGACATCATCTGTGCGGAGTCTGTATGCCTTCCTTGTGGAATGTGTATGTTTTCTCCAGGTGCTCCAATTTCCTTCCCCCGTCCAAAGACATACGGGTTCATAGGTTATTTGGTCATCGTAAATTGTCCCATGATTAGGCTAGGATTAAATTGGGGCTTGTTGGATGGTATGGCTCAAAGGACTGAAAGAGGCTATTCTGTGCTGTATCTCAATAAATAAATAGATAGATAGATATATAAATAGATAGATAAATAAGTAAATTTCCAGCATCTGTGTCTCTCAGTTCCAGCATTGTTTGCTTCTATTTTTAATTTATCTCCTTTTATCTGTATATCCTCTGCTTAGCTGTGATTAGCAATTTTTCATCACTCTCTCTGGCATTCAGCCTCGCTCAGTCTCCACCCTATTACAGGTGTTTTCCTTTGATATCGCCACCCCTTTGCCTCCCTACATTTTTTCTTAGCTTCTCTCTCCACAGGTGATAACCAACATGCTGAGTATTTCCAGTGCCTTCTATCTTAATTTAAAATGTTCATCGTTACAGATCTTGGTTTTTTAATCATCACTTTACCTATTCAAATTCAACAATTCTTTCAAGCGCCATTATTGATCGAGCTGCCTGACTGGTTCTGTAGCAGGTGCTAAATGAAGTAACGTTATGGACAAAACTGTATAATCTCATTCCCATCGGACTCTCTGTTACAGATGCATCTGTCCACGATAGGATTTTGGGAATGAACATGCACATCTCTTTAAAGGTAAAAGATTTTTGCCCACTTTGGACATTATCTCCTCTGCCAATTGATATAGACTTAAAAACTGGGCATCCAGGAGCTATTTGTGCCATTAGCAGTACCAGACATATATTTAATGAAAATCTGTAACCTCATAACCTGCCTTTTCCCATCAATGCTTGTTCAATGGACAGTGTAAGAGGGCCTGCCAGAAATAACACAAAACATAGCTGAAAATTAGATGATGGAGCTATATCAAAGGGAGCCATTCATGGTACACAGAGTGTGCAGCAGGTGAGGAAAGAAATACACTCTAGTCTGTTCAAAGCTCTGCAGGCCTGTGTCATCCAGTCATCAGTAGCTTTGGAGAATTAAGCACTAATGAGGAGAGGAGGCAGCATGAATATTGCGTCCTCAATGCAGACAAAACCTAATGGAGACAAAAAAGACACTTGTATTTGTTTCGTGCTGAGTGGATGATCCATCTTCCTTCTCCTAGGGTTATTACCACAACCGCAAGTTATCCAAGGCCAATTTGATAAACTCCACACTTTGAAGAAATTACAAAGTGGTCTAGATATTGTAAAGGTTATATGTCCTGATGACATCCCAGCTGAATTGCCAGAAAAATGCTTTAGAAGCAGCTGCTCTTCTAGTCACAATGGCCCTGTGCATTCACAGCAAACACACGATTTACCAGATAAAGTGCAAAACTGTCCATATATATATATATGCTGTGCACAAAAGTAGAACTGTTACATAAACACAAGAGTTTCTGCAGATGCTGGAAATCGTGAAGAACACACACAGAAAATGCTGCAGGAACTCAGCAATTCAGACAACACCTATGGAGGGGAGTAAATAGTTGACATTTTGGGGCAGGTGATTGATGAAACCAGGTTTGGAGAAAGGTTGGTTAGTGGGAGAGGGGGAATGAAGAAAGAGGTTGGGAGGGGATGAATGGAATACATAAAGGACTGAAGAAGGAAAGGAGAACTTGATAGGAAAGGAGAATGGACCATGAGAGAAAGGGAAGAAGGAGGGGCACCAGAGTGAGGTGATGGGCAGGTGAAGGGAAAAGAAGTAAGAAGGGAACCAGATTGGGAAATGCAAAGAGAGAATGGGGAGGAGAAGAAATCATTGGAAGTTAGAGAAATCGATGTTCATGCCTTCATGTTGGAGGCTACCCAAATGGAATGAGTTGTTGTTCTTCCAACCTCAGTGTGGCCTCAAAGTTTAAAGTAACTTTTATAATCAATGTACATAAATATCACCATTTACAACCCTGAGATTCACTTTCCTGTGGGCATACTCAGCAAATCTATAGAAGAGTAACTATAACAGGATCACTGAAAGATCAACTTGAGTGCAGAAGACAAAAAATAGCACAAATGCAAGTATAAACAAATAGCAGTAAATAATGAGAACATTAAATAACAAGATACAGAGTCCTTAAAGTGAGATCATTAGTTGTGGGAACATCTCAATGAATGGGCAAGCGAGTGTACTTATCCCCTTTGTTCAAGAGCCTGATGGTTGTGGGGTGAGAACTGTTCTTGAACCTGGTGATGCAAGTCCTGAAGCTCTTGTACCTTCTACATGATGACAGCATGGCGTAAAGAACATTGTGCCTCATTGTGGCAATAGAGGAACCATAGACTGACATGTTGGAAAGGGAAGTTGAGTTGAAATGGGTGGTCACTAGAATATCCTGCCTTTTTCGACAGACAGAGCAAAGGTATTTGACAAAATGGTCACCCAATCTACATCAGGTCTCAGTGATGTAGTGGAGGTTGCACTACGAGCTCTGGATATAATCCTGTAATACAAAAACAGTTTCTTATATTTGTAAATCTTGTGAATACAAGAACAGGGAAGCTTCAAGCGTTCTATGTTGAGTGAGTCACCTTGTGACGTGGTGAAAACATTCTACTGACCAAGTAGGAGGTATTAGTCAAGGTTATGATGGAATATATTCACTGCCTGGATGAATGTAGTTTCAACATCTTTTAAGAAAACTCAACATATTCCAGCACAAAGTAGCCTCTTGATTAGCATCCGATCGACAACCTCGAGCATAGGATCTGAATTGAATATGATAACTCCAAACAATAATTAACTTGTTCTTCCCAAAGTCACTCGTGCCAAGAAGTTTCATTATTGTTGTTTTTAGGTGCTTGCTGTAGAAAGCCTCAAAATGCAATGGGAATTATACAGTGAGCAATGCAGCTTTGGGGTAATAATTTCCATCTGATGTTTACTGAGGATTATCATAAGTGGTGCCTTTGTGGTTTTGTAATCATTTTGACACTATTTAAAATGAGAGGGATGAGCCATGTCTGAGAAATAAAATGCTAATTAAAGAACATTTGCTAATTAAATCATGAATATTCAAGAAAGTATTTAGATAGTTTAGGAGGGGTGAAGGGAAAAAAGGAATGTATAAAGTATGTGAAAGTCATTAGAACTGGGTAGAGATTTGCAGTTTTTAAAGAAAATCATTGTTTGAAAATATTGTAATTTTAATTCTTCTGTAAGTATGTTATAGTGGGGACTGTGTTTTTGTAAGATTAGGTTATTTTGTAAGTATGTTGTAGTGGGGACTGTGTTTTTGTAAGATTAGGTTATTTCAATAAAAAGCTGAAGCACAACTGTGCACTGTTTGGATTTCAGTGAATGTTTTTAGGATGTGAACCATTATCAAAAGAAAATTATTCCATGAAATTATTTTAAACAATCAGATCAATACTCCCAGAATGGGCAAAATGAAGACACCAGAGAGTGCTGATGTTGAAATGTGGAGTAACAATCTGCTGGAGGAATTCAGCAGGTCGAGCAATATATCTGAGGTTTCAACCGAACATTGACAATCCCTTTCCTCCCACAGATGATGCTTGACTTGTTGAGTTCCTCCAGAAGATTGCTTGCTACATAGGAAAAATGGTATTTTGCTGGAGGAAATTAATTGTATTTTTTAAACATTAAATGGACATGCTGCTAATTTTTATGCCTTGAAGGATGCAAGGGAGTTGGATAATGAGACAAAGTCAAATAGTATTCATCAGATGTCATGAAATACACCCGACGAAATTATTAAGCACTACTGTACTTCATAAAATATTCCTTCATACTGTGAATGTGGGTGCCAATGGATTTTGGATCCCTCTGTGTCCCTTTGAAAGGGAAGGATGGCAAGGGATTATTTTGACTTTGTTGTCAAAGATAAGTATGTATCCACATATATTTTTGGAGCGGGGGAAGGGAAGTATTAGTTTTCTGGGACAGGAGAGAAGCAACAAAAAGGATGAAAGAAATATCTGTAAAATATAATTGTGTATGAGCACTCAATCCTCATTCCATGAGTCAGTAGCATATTGGCCCTTTTTCAATAGCAGTGACTTGCAAGTTCCAGTTGCTTTCATGCAGCATGTTTGTATTTTTGCGCAGCAGCTTCAACGCGCAGAGGAGTCAGCATGAGACCAGCTGGAGATAGGAGAGCTAGAGAAAGGCGAGTGGGAAACCCACGCTGGAGAGTCCAGGAGAAACCAGGGAGCAGAAATGTTCCAAGAGCAGGTGCGTGTGAGATCCACTCTGATCCAACTTAACAACTGAATGCAGAGCATTAAGTTGCAGCTGACTTGGATCAGAATGATTGCAAGATAATTAAAAGCAGGAACAGTTTCAATAATTACAGCTAGATTTTATGCAAAGATTTAAAATTGATTAAAATATATTTCTGTGATTTTTAAAAAAATATTAGTATATAGGTTAGAACCTTTGGTTTCTTACTGCCATTGGTAGAGATCAATGTCGCCTTACACAGTAGTGAGATAGTGTTTTACATTGGTCAGAAGGTGTTCTGAGTTTCAAATAGCCTCTTAAAACAACAGTGTGTGGGGTGTCAATGTAGGTTTTGGGCAAGGGTTTCCTTTAGAATTAACCTGTTTTTTCATTAAGGATTTGGAAGTGGAAAATGGGTAAGTTACAGTGGTGTAACATGGAGGTGGTGGGGAAGTAGGGTGATAGGTGAGAAAGATTCAGCGGTTGAGTGAGACTTGCGATGTGGAGGGAGTGTGTGTTGTTTGCGCAGTGAATAGTGATCAAACTTCTAATTTAACATTCTTCTCATAATATATTGGTTCTATGCAAAATTCCTAGGTTATTGTATGTTGAGTGATAATTTCTGGTTCGTCACACAGGAGAGTAGATTGTGCACCTATTGCAGAATCCAGGTGATTTTCTTCTCATTGAATCTGTTGACCAACTGTCAAGTCGGAGTTCTTGTTCTCTTTGAACACGTGCAGCTTCCCCACTTGAAAGGGACTGAATACGCCTACCTGAAGGTTTTAACCGGATTCCACTCAATGACCAAACAACTTTCCTTCTTTATTTTTCCTTTTATTTTTCGCAAGTGCGGCAGTTGATAGTTCTTAGTTATTAGTCAGTAGTCGTAAATAATCAGTCATAAGTCAGCCATTAGTCTAGTCAAGGTTAGTCATAAGTCATTAGGCATTAGTCGTAAGGTATTAGCATTAGCGTTAGCATTAGCATTAGGTGAAAAACTGGCTGCCTCTCAGACTTTGTAGATGATTTTGGACCTGCAGCTCCGTTTCTCTACTGGACCATTATGGCCTCCGGCCATTATAGTTCCAAACTGGGCGAACTCTCTCGAAGGTTCGCGAGCTCTTCTTAAGCCTCGCGCCGTTTTCAAGAAGTGCCTGCGCGTGATTCCGGTGGCGGAGTTAACCCAAACGCAGTGACAGCAGTGCTCTTTTCCATGAAGCAGTCTCAACAATTATTTAAAGTTCGGCATCTTACCGCAGATCGTGACGCTGCTCTCGGACTGCCGCTGTGAAGCTGCGGGGTCCACCCAAATGTTCTGGGCAGAAACAGCCTTCAGGCAGTAGGTTCCATCTGGTCTGCCAGTGAATTCTTGCTCTTCCTTTTAAATATTATTTTCTTTTGCATTCAGGGCCCAATACCTTCCAGAAACTCAAGTTTGACTTGACACCTCCCACTCGATCTTCCCATGGACAAACTGGGGAGATCGCCAGCTTCAAAGGCAAACTTGGTGGTCCCAGTTCGGTGTTCTTACGACATATTGTTAACTTCTCTTGCCATCTGTTCCTCAACAGGTAGTAAGACAACCAGCCGCCTGATGTCCCTGTGAAGGATGGTGGCTTGGAATCCTGTCTTTTTTCCTATCAGAGATTGGATGCCTTTGCTGTCTGGATTAGTCTTGACGACTCTGCCAAGCTTGAAATGTCCTCTCAGTGCATTTTGGTTGCATAACCAAATGATGTCCCCAACAGTGACGCTCCTCTGGGCAGTATGCCACTTTCCAACTTGGATTCGGCTATGCAGCTCAAAGTACTTTCTCAGGCGTGAGGCAAACACTGCTCCACACATCTCTGCTTTGACAGCATCACCTTTGTGATCCAGGGGGAGTTAATTTGGCTTTAGACTCCACCAGCCTGACGATCGAGCCCTGGTCTGAGTTCCACCTTAGGTACCTCATTGCTCCACAGGCGTGCTCGCTTCCATCAGAGAACGTGATTGCCCAGGGTTCCTCAGAGAAGCTTGGGGGAGTCAGTGCCCTGGTGAACTTTACCTTACCAAGTTGAACGTACTCCTCGAAGAGCTTAATTGCATCCTCCCTGAGGCCATCTGAGAGTGCTATGTCCCATGTGTCTTTGACTGGATACCTTTCGCCCTTTGCCTTTTGGAATGCCCTTCGTACCAGAATAGCTCCCTTCTGCTTAGCAGAAGTTACCAGGCCAGCTGGGTCATACAGCTCTGATACTGGCTGAACAGTTCTCCTTGTGTCAGGGGGTTTGGCATCTGGTCTCTGATCTGCTCTTGTAGAAGGCCTTGGCCAAGTCTCATTTTTTTCTTTCTCTTCGAGATTGATTGCAATCATGACATGGAGCTTGTCCTCTTCTACTATATAGCCCAAGCCAAGTGCCTTGTTGTCAGCATTGCACATTTGGTTTGGCAAGACCATGGTTCCTGCCTTGGACTTCTTCAGCTTGTCAATGCACTCTTTCCTCCCACTTTGCCCAGAAAAGACCCAAGGCTTGAGCTTGAAACCTCCGGCCTTCAGGATCTGCTCCACATTTGCTGTGATGGATTTCAGCTGGTCAAGGTTGTTGTGGGATGTGAGAATGTCATCAACGTGGCTGTCGTGTTGGAGCACCTCCTGCTGCTCCTCTTTGAGGTGGGTGAAAGGAGGGAGGTTAGCAGTTTCGCGCATTGCTAGCTGCGCAATGCACCCTGCTGATTTGTCTCCGATGTTCACTCTTGTGATTGCATATTCCCCCAGCTCCTCGTCCTCGGAGTCTCGCCAGAGGAATCTGTGCAGGTGCATTTCTTGGTCTTCCAACCAAACCAAATTGTACATCTTTTTTATGTCACCCAGAGCAGCATACACTCCACCCATAAATCTGAGTAGGACAGATCGAATCTGGTTGAGGACATCTGGACCTTTCTTTAACAGGTCGTTCAAGCTCACGCCTCTGAACATTTGACGGCTGTTCCACACGAGTCTCACTGGGATCGTGACCGAGTGCAGGTTCGGAGCAATAAGGTGACTCACGTATCAGACTGGCCCGTTCCAGTTGATGACCGTGTCTTTGGACAAATTCATTGCAGCCCTTCGATCGACCACCTCATGCACTTGAGCAGTGTAGGCAGCTTTCCACTCGGGTTCTTTCGCTAGTTGCTTTTCTGTCCTGAGAAATGCAGCCTCAACTGTTCTTTTATTATTTGGCAAGGAAGCTGGATCTTCTAACCAAGGATATCTGGCGTGCCAATGTAGTTCCTTGCTGTGGTGGTTACCTGTGACATAAATGAGGCCTCTTCTTACAACTTCAAGTTCCCTCTCTTCAGCAAGAGTCATTCCTTTGCCGCCCGGCTGGCAGTTTCCGCAGCAGCAACCCCCTCATTTTGGCTCGAATGCTGCGCCAATACTATCCCACTTCCACCACTCTAGGATATCCTGGTTGGTGGTTGAAGTACCTGACTCCTGGAGCTTGATGCCATCCTGTCTGTTTGGTGGAAGTTGCTCTGAGACTCTGCTGGTGATCTCCTCATACTTCACAGCAGCCGCTCTCATTGACCTTGCAAAATGTGTCTTGGACATGTGGGCCGACACAGACAGCTCCTCAAAGAGATCAGGATGTGCTCCTCCGAACGTCTTCCCCAGTGGTCCATCCCACAGCACGCGGTCTCCAACAGCTCTGATTCTCTGAGGTGCTAGATGACCTTCTCTATGGCTTATGGGTAAATTTATTTCTCTGGGTCTCACAAGTTCATCAAGTGGTATGTCCGGGAAGAATTTCTGCAGTTGCTTTGGTGTCCCATGTTTGTGGACATTTGCAATGCTGTCTAGTCCATAACAAACCAATTGTTGTGATTTGAGAGTGCCCTTGGGAATGTTTACTCTGATTTTTAGAAGGTAACGCTTTGTCTCCAACTGAACCTTCATCCCCCCGCCCCCCCCCCCCCCAACTCCATGGACGACGAGAATGATTTTCTCACTTCTAAGGTTCAGTCTGCTTGCAGCCTTGTGGGTTATATAATTGGTGTCTGAAGCCAAGTCAATTAACATCCCGATTTTTTGTCCAGCATTAGCTGTGACCTCGAGAAGCATCATAATCACTGGCAAATCTTGCAATCCACTTTCCAGCAGAAGGCCCGGTTTATCTTTCACAGTGCTGAAGCCTCTGGATGCAGTGTTTGAAAATACATTGTGACATTGTTTGGCCAATTCTGGTGAAAGATTGCTGAAGAACTCCTCTTGATCCTCTGTATATTTCTTCCTGCCTTTATCTTCCTCTGGACCGAAACTGCTCTTTTCCTGACCTGTGTTGCTTTTCTTTATTTCAGCATTGGGGCACAGATAGTAATGATGCTCAGGAGGATGCTCATCCCTGCAGTCTTGGTTTTTACACAGACAGGCGGGTTTGCAGTATGAACTGTCATCATGAACCTCGAGACACCTCTTGCATGCCCCCAGCTTTCTTACTGCAGCCTTTTTCTCTGGTAGCTTTAGCGCTCGAAACTGTTTGTGAAAGTAGAGCTTCCTTTTGTGCTTCCAATCACCGCAGACTACACATCCTGCATGGTCGTTGCCGACTTGGTAGACTTGGTTCTGGCCTGTCTTGGCTCAGCCCTGGTTTCTCTCCTACTCGGCTCTTCATCCCTCAGTTGCTTGAGCTGCTCATATATGCTCTCTTGCCCTTTGAGGAATTCCAAGAGACTGTCAAACCAATTATCTGGGGCCACAGCATTTCCCCTGTCAGTGACATAGACCAGCCATTCCTTTTTAAGAGTTTCTGGAAGTTTACTTTCAATTGATCTCATCACCAGTGGATTTTTGATCGCACCCGTGTCTCCAAGGTCACTCAGGTCTCGAAGTGCCTTCTCCACAGTTTGAATTAATTCCACTATTTTCCGTGGCTGATGATTTCTGACAGCTGGCATTTTCTGTAACTCTTCCACTATTTCAATAGCAATGCACGTTCGATTTCCATAGCAGTTTTCTAGAACTCGGAAGATGTCATCTGCAGTGTTATAAGTAGTGAGGTGAAGGTCTCTCCTGATTTTGTCATCAAGACTGTCCAGTAGTTGAACCTTTTTCACCTCTCTTGAACCGGTTGGCTCTCCTTGCCTCTGGAGTGCTTCCCAGTCCTTTCTCCACCTGTGAAAATCACGTTTGCTGCCAGTAAACTTGGGAAGGGCCGTCAGTTTCAATCTGATGGGTGACGTGGGAAAATTGGAGGAAAAGCCCAACGCCGTCGGTGTAGGTCTTTCAGCATCCTCCTTTCTCCTTGCCTGTATGAAGTGGGCCTTCTTGGAAACCAACTTGGGGACTTGGAGTTCGAGCCCCTTTAGGTGACTCTGAAGGTCCTTCCGATTCCCTGGTGGGATCCATCGTTCCCACTGACCGTGCACCTCCTTCGCTGTCTTTACCAGTCCTTGCAGGTGGTTAAGCATGAAGTCATACGTCTCCTGGTTGCCATCGGGTTGTACAGCAGCGACTTTTTCACATTCATCCTCTGCTGCCTGTGGTGCTGTGAACAACTCAACATTTACGAAGTTGGTCCAAGGAGTCTCCTGGATTAAGCTTCTGACCTCCTTTAGTTTCAACACACTCATTTGCCGACTTTGCCAGGTCGGCTTTTTGCTGTTCAGTTAACACAGCTACCTCCTCTGTGTTCAGCTCCGCCTCCCGTTCTGCAGTGAGTCCGGCCTCCGCATCATCATTGGCTTCCATGACTTTCTCGGCTTCTATTGTGAGTTTACTGAAACTGACTCTGAGCTCCTCTTCAGACATGTCTTCATAGGTCCTGGTGAGAAAATAATCTTTTTGCTGTAGTCCGCTTTACCTTGAGTTGTTCAACTGATTTCCCAATAGCTTGATCAGCCATGTTTGATTCCCTCTGCAGGCTGTTCACAGGTGAAAGGGTAAGTACAACTTTTTAATGATGTTTTGATGTTGTTTCATCTTCACTTGATTTTCTTCCTTTTTCAGGATTCCAGGTCATTGCCTTTGCTGTTCCAGCTCAAAGCTCCCAGATTTCTGTTTCCTGGTCCTCCAGTTTCCCGGTCAAACAGTTTTTTCCACTGTCAAGCAGTATTTTCACTGTAAACCAGTTTTTTCACTGTCAACCAGTTTTTCACTGTCAAGTCAGAGTTCTTGTTCTCTTTGAACACGTGCAGCTTCCTCACTTGAAAGGGACTGAATACGCCTACCCGAAGGTTTTAACCGGATTCCACTCAATGACCAAACAACTTTCTTTATTTTTCCTTTTATTTTTCGCAAGTGCGGCAGTTGATAGTTCTTAGTTATTAGTCAGTAGTCGTAAATAATCAGTCATAAGTCAGCCATTAGTCTAGTCAAGGTTAGTCATAAGTCATTAGGCATTAGTCGTAAGGTATTAGCATTAGCATTAGGTGAAAAACTGGCTGCCTCTCGGACTTCGTAGATGATTTTGGACCTGCAGCTCCGTTTCTCTACTGGATCATTATGGCCTCCGGCCATTATAGTTCCAAACTGGGCGAACTCGCTCGAAGGTTCGCGAGCTCTTCTTAAGCCTCGCGCCGTTTTCAAGAAGTGCCTGCGCGTGATTCCGGTGGCGGAGTTAACCCAAACGCAGTGACAGCAGTGCTCTTTTCCATGAAGCAGTCTCAACAATTATTTGAAGTTCGGCATCTTACCGCGGATCGTGACGCTGCTCTCGGACTGCCGCTGTGTCGCTGCGGGGTCCACCCAAATGTTCTGGGCAGAAACAGCCTTCAGGCAGTAGGTTCCATCCGGTCTGCCAGTGAATTCTTGCTCTTCCTTTTAAATATTATTTTCTTTTGCCTCCAGGGCCCAATACCTTCCAGAAACTCAAGTTTGACTTGACACCAACTACTTGCTTCTTGATCATTCTCAGGGTTTCCACATTCACAAGTCTGCTTAGAACTCTTTTGATCATGGAATTATATCGATCATTGTTGTGTAAGGAGTTTCCCAATAAATTTGGCTTTCATTTGTTTGAATTCAGAACTGATTGTTCTCTATCTTAGTTTAATGTTTAGTTTTAGCTCTACACTATTGACAGTCTTATTTCCTTTATATATTGCCTCGTTGCTTTTTGACTCTGGAAAGCCCATGTTTTCCCAATTGCTCTTCAAAACACTCTTTTGAAGACTGATAAATGCTGTAGCTCCTCTCTGTTGTTTTAATATTGTATTTGCTTTGCTCTGTACTAATGATATTTGCATTTTGTGCCATTGCTTGAATTATGTAGAAATAAGTGAGGAGCAATGGCCAGTTTGGAAATCAATTAAGCTGCAGTGACAATAAGATTTTTAATTTTGCTGAAACTGGTTTGAGGAATAAATTAAGTATATTCAATAATTAGAGTATGGATAAGATGAATAGATTTTAGGATCACTTTAATTGTATTTAGGAATAAAAATAGAGTAAATAAGTTTGTATCTTTTGGATGATCAAGAATGTGACTATTGCCATCTGCTGGTCAGTTATGAAAAGTAGCTTCTAAATTGTGTAGGAAGATTTTGTTTGACCTGGAAGTAGTTGGTCAATATTACATTTCAGGTTTTTGATTATTGGGTGGATAGATGGGGATTTGCATTAACATGCTAAAAGGTAATACTTTTAAGTTCAATTTTATTGATAAGTTGATCTGGCAATGTGTCTTAGAAATCCTAAGGAAATTATGATTTTGTTGCCAACACACCCCATCCAGAAGAGTTTCAATTCAAGTTGGATATAATACAGACATTCATTGGGATTATATTTGATTGCGTGGTATTTTATCCAATGATGTTGCCTATTTACAGATGTTATTACCTGTGCCATATAATGGCATGGCAGGCATGCTAGACAATTTTCTTTCATGACTTCATACAAGTGAAATTCTTCCCATTTTCTCCATGTTTAGATTTATGAACCATGTTAATGCATTCAGTTAATAATTTAAGGTTTGACCTGGGAGAAGTTAACAATAATAAAATATACAATTGCTGATACTAGTGATTTGGTGAAGGGGGTGGTTTTTGAGAGTGGGGTCATTGGCCATGAAGTTCGATTAGATTGACCTGAAGAAGTGGGAAGCATTTTACCACTTCCTACACTCCTCCCTGCTTTTGTAATCTCCTCAGGTCCTGTAAATCTCTGAGTTAATTCCATTACTCCAACTTTGTGTTCTTGTACACCCCTAAATTTATTCATCCTCCCACAGCTGGCCAAGCCAATGCAAAAGACTAACAAATTTTATCTTGGAAGATGGACATAACTGATTCAAACAGGAACACATTGAAAACATGGCCTTGTGGTGGAAGTTGATTCACATTGCTGTTAAGCTTTATTTCTTATTCATTTATGGGTGGTCTCGAAAAACTATCTTCTGCCTGTCTTGAATTGCACTTGAACTCAAGTAGCTTGTTAAGTTAGGTCAGAAGGCAGTTGAAAGTCAGTTACATTGCTGCAGGTCTTGAGTGTAAAGTAGTTGGAGTGAGTATGGAAAACAAATTACCTTAACTGAAGGGCATTGTATTACTTGCTACAACAATACTGTAGTTTCCAAGTTACAGCTGCTGACAAGAACTTTTTCATTTCAGATCTATTTATTTAATAAACTTGCATTTCTTGGCTGGCATTTTGGGTGGTGAACTCATTAGCCAGGACCTCCAGGTTAATCCATTATACAATCTCTCAGAGTATTCAGAAGCTGAATTGAATTTATTCCAACATTGCATCATTCCTTGCATCACTCAAAATTTATTGGCTGGCAAAAATGCACCAGACATCTATGAGACCAGTTTGTTTCAATTGAAACACAAGAATAAGTAAATGAACCACAATTTTTTTTCTGCACTGATCTAAAATCAGTTTTAAATCCTCCTTCACCAGAAAGTGTGCTTTTTATTTATGATGCTTAAATAGAATCATTGTGCCATTGAGATATCTTATACCATTAAGTGCCATATTGTTGACCACAACAAAAATTAAAATGCTGGAATATTCAGCGGGTCAGGCAATGTCTATGGAGAAATACAATAACTACATTGGATAAGTGTATAGGTTTGATTGATCATGTGGATAGTCAGAGGCTTTTTCCCAGGGCTGAAATGGCGAACATGAGAGGGCACATCTACACGTACAAACAAGCTGGATGAACTCAGCAGGTCGGGCAGCATCCATTGAAATGAGCAGTCGACGCTTCAGGCCGAGATCCTTTGTCAGGACTCATGTCTCGGCCTGAAATGTTGACTGCTCATTTCAACGGATGCTGCGTGACCTGCTGAGTTCATCCAGCTTGTTTGTATGTGTTGATTTGACCACAGCATCTGCAGTGTACTTTGAGTTCATGAGAGGGCACAGTTTTAAGGTGCTTGGAAGTAAGTGCGAAGGAGACATTAGGGACAAGCTTTTTGTGCAGAGAGTGGTGAGGGCACGGAATGGGCCTGTATTGTGCTGTAGGTTTTTTATGTTCAATGTTTTCTATGGTTGGACAGCGTTGGTTGGACATAGCATGTGATTGTGCTGCCAGATCAGAATTGATTCTCATTTCCTAGTTACCTTTCAACTGAGTGCCTTGCCAATTATTTCACATACAGTTAAGAAGTAATAACATGACTCTGAAGCTGGAGTCACACAGAAGCAAGTTTGGGCGAGGCCATCAGATTTCTATCTCTGAAGAATATTGATTGCTGAGCTAGACAATAGACAATAGATAATAGGTGCAGGAGTAGGCCATTCAGCCCTTCTAGTCAGCACCACCATTCACTGTGATCATGGCTGATCACACACAATCAGTACCCCGTTCCTGCCCTCTCCCCACATCCCTTGATCCCGCTATCTACAAGAGCTCTATCCTCTTGAATGTATCCAGAGACTTGGCCTCCACTGCCTTCTGGGGCAGAGCATTCCACATATCCACCACTCTCTGGGTGAAAAAGTTTTTCCGCATCTCTGTTCTAAATGGCCTACCCCTTATTCTTAAACTGTGGCCTCTAGTTCTGGACTCACCCATCAGCGGGAACATGCTTCCTGCCTCCAGTGTGTCCAATCCCTTAATAATCTTATATGTCTCAATCAGATCCCCTCTCATCCTTCTAAATTCCAGTGTATACAAGCCCAGTCGCTCCAATCTTTCAACATATGACAGTCCTGCCATTCCGGGAATTAACCTTGTGAACCTACGCTGCACCCCCTCAATAGCAAGAATGTCTTTCCTCAAATTTGGAGACCAAAACTGCACACAATACTCCAGGTGAGGTCTCACCAGGGCCCTGTACAGCTGCAGAAGGACCTCTTTACTCCTATACTCAATTCCTCTTGTTATAAAAGCCAGCATGCCATTAGCTTTCTTCACTGCCTGCTGTACCTGCATGCTTGCTTTCATTGACTGATGTACAAGAACACCTAGATCTCGTTGTACTTCCCCTTTTCCTAACTTGACTCCATTTAGATAGTAATCTGCCTTCCTGTTCTTACCACCAAAGTGGATAACCTCACACTTATCCACATTAAACTGCATCTGCCATACAT
Organism: Hemitrygon akajei; assembly: GCF_048418815.1. Classification (NCBI taxonomy): domain Eukaryota; kingdom Metazoa; phylum Chordata; class Chondrichthyes; order Myliobatiformes; family Dasyatidae; genus Hemitrygon; species Hemitrygon akajei. Next base: position 139,295,944 of record NC_133126.1, read on the forward strand.
TTGCCCACTCACCCAACCTGTCCAAGTCACCCTGCATTCTCATAACATCCTCCTGACATTTCACACTGCCACCCAACTTTGTGTCATCAGCAAATTTGCTAATGTTACTTTTAATCCCTTCATCTAAATCATTAATGTATATTGTAAACAGCTGCGGTCCCAGCACCGAACCTTGCGGTACCCCACTGGTCACAGCCTGCCATTCCAAAAGGGACCCGTTAATCGCTACTCTTTGTTTCCTGTCAGCCAGCCAATTTTCAATCCATGTCAGTACTCTGCCCCCAATGCCATGTGCCCTAATTTTGCCCACTAATCTCCTATGTGGGACTTTATCAAAAGCTTTCTGGAAGTCCAGGTACACTACATCCACTGGCTCTCCCTTGTCCATTTTTATAGTTACATCCTCAAAAAAACTCCAGAAGATTAGTCAAGCATGATTTTCACTTCATAAATCCATGCTGACTCGGACTGATCCTTCTACTGCTATCCAAATGTGCCATAATTTCCTCTTTTATAATTGACTCCAGCATCTTTCCCACCACTGATGTCAGGCTAACTGGTCTATAATTCCCTGTTTTCTTTCTCCCTCCTTTCTTGAAAAGTGGGACGACATTAGCCACCCTCCAATCAGCAGGAACTGTTCCTGAATCTATAGAACATTGGAAAATGATTACCAATGCATCCATGATTTCTAGAGCCACCTCTTTAAGTACCCTGGGATGCAGACCATCAGGTCCCGGGGACTTATCAGCCTTCAGACTCAACAGTCTGTCCAACACCGTTTCTTGCCTAATATAAATTTCCTTCAGTTCATCCTTTACCCTAGTTCCTTTGGCACTATTATATCTGGGAGATTGTTTGTGTCTTCCCTAGTGAAGACAGATCCAAAGTACCTGTTCAACTCGTCTGCCATTTCCTTGTTCCCCATAATAAATTCACCGTTTCTGTCTTCAATGGCCCAATTTTGGTCTTAACTATTTTTTTGCTATTCACATACCTAAAGAAGCTTTTGCTATCCTCCTTTATATTCTTGGCTAGTTTACCTTTGTACCTCATTTTTTCTTGGCGTATTGCGTTTCTTGTTATCTTCTGTCGCTCTTTAAAAGCTTCCCAGTCCTCCAGTTTCCCGCTCATCTTTGCCATGCTATACTTCTTCTCTTTTATTTTTATACTGCCCTTTACTTCCCTCGTCAGTCACGGCTACCCCTTACTTCCCTTAGGATCTTTCTTCCTCTTTGGAATGAACTGATATTGCACCTTCTGCATTATTCCCAGAAATACCTGCCATTGTTGTTCCACTGTCTTCCCTGCTAGGGTATCGTTCCATTGAACTTTGGCCAGCTCCTCCCTCATAGCTCCATAGTTCCCTTTGTTCAACTGTAATACTGACACATCCGATTTTCCCTTCTCCTTCTCAAATTGTAGGTTAAAACATATCATATTATGGTCACTACCTCCTAATGGTTCCTTTACCTCGAGGTCCCTGATCAAATCCGGTTCATTGCACAACACTAAATCTAGAATTGCCTTCTCCCTGGTAGGCTCCAGTACAAGCTGTTCTAAGAATCCATCTCGGAGGCACTCCACAAACTCCCTTTCTTGGGGTCCAGTACCATTCTGATTCTCCCAGTCTACCTGCATATTGAAATCCCCGATGACAACTGTATCATTACCTTCGCGACATGCCAATTTTAACTCTTCGTTCAACTTACACCCTACATCCAGACTGCTGTTTGGGAGCCTGTAGATAACTCCCATTAGGGTCTTTCTACCCTTAGAATTTCTCAGTTCTATCCATACTGACTCTACATCCCCTGATTCTATGTCCCGCCTCACAAGGGACTGAATATCATTCCTCACCAACAGAGCCACCCCTCCCCCTCTGCCAGTCAGTCTGTCCTTTCGATAAGATGTATATCCTTGAATATTCATTTCCCAGGCCCTGTCCGCTTGAAGCCATGTCTCTGTTATTCCCACAACATCGTACTTGCCAATTTCCAACTGAGTCTCAAGCTCATCTACTTTATTCCTTATACTTCATGCATTCATATATAATACTTTTAATTCATTACTCCCCTCTCCTTTCATATCAATTCCTATTTCACTTGGCCATACTGTATGATCTCTTTTTGAGCTTTCTACTCCTTTGATTCTGTTGTTCTTTTTAACTTTTCTTATTTTCACTTTCCCTTTAACTCCATCCTTATATTTCCAGTTCATCCCCTCCCCCCCACTACTTAGTTTAAACACATCCGTGTTGCAGTGGCAAACCTGTCTGCCAGAATGCTGGTCCCCCGCCCATTAAGGTGCAACCTGTCCCTTTTGTACAATTCATCCCTACCCCAAAACAGATCCCAGTGATCCAAGAATGTAAATCCTTGCTTCCTGCACCAGTTCCTTAGTCACACATTCAGATCCATTATCTCCCTGTTCCTGCCCTCTCCAGCATGAGGAACTGGAAGTAAACCAGAGATAACCACCCTGGAAGTCCTGCTTTTCAACCTTCTTCCGAGTTCTCTGAAGTCCCACTGCAGAATGTCCTTCCTTTTCTTCCTGATGTCATTTATGCCAACATGCACTACCACTTCCGTCTGTTCACCTTCACCCTTGAGGATTCCCTGCAATCGGTCCGTGATGTCCTGGATCCTAGCACCAGGGAGGCAACCCACCATCCTTAAATCTCGCCTGTTGCCGCAGAAACCCCTTTCCGTACCTCTTACTATGGAGTCCTCTACTAACGTGGCTCTTCCTGATGTCTGACTCCTCGGCTCTGCTTCTGCACCAATTTTTGGCTCGCAGACCTGTCCGCCTCTCAGACTGGCAGTATCTTCTGTCCTGACAGCTTCCAAGAGGGTGAACCTGTTTACGAGAGGTACATCCCCTGGGGTCTCCTGTACTTCAAGCATCCTTTCCTTCCTCATTGTCGCCCCCTTTCTCTCTTCTGGTATCCTCGGTGTAACGACCTCACTGTAGGTCCTGTCCAGAAAACTCTTGTTTTCGTGGATGAACCTGAGGTCATCTAGTTCTTTCTTCAGTGCTGCAACATGCTCCTTCAGAAGCTGAATCTGGACACACTTTCCACAGCTGTAGCAGCCGGGGGCACCATCAGTGTCCCTGACCTCCCACATCATGCACTTAGCACATGGAACCAGCTTAGCGGTCATGTCTTCACCCTCTCCAATTGTGCCTGGCGTAGTCTCCTCCCTCAGCCTCCTCGCCGAAGATCTCGAGCTACCGTGTTTTTGACACTAACTCACTGACAATAGGAAGTGGGAAAAGGGTCTTGCTCTGAAATGTTGACTTTTTATTCCTCTGCATAGATGCTGCCTGACTTGCTGCGTTCCTTCGATATTTTTGTGTGTTTTTTGCTCAACTTATAGTTGTTGTCATGATTGAATTTTTTTTCTTAGCTTTCACTGTTTTAGTAAGTTTCCTTAATCACTTATAACCAAAGTTTCTCATCTCAAATATCATCAGATTTTAATTATATATTTCCTATATTTCTGTAGCCACAGCTGTTGCAGAACTTAATTCAACTCAGTCTCCATTATTGCTGGATTAAAGATGCAGTGAAGGAGAATTTAGTACCAAAAATCTTCAATATACTTGAAACTTTTTCAGACAATTGTAGACCTAATTTATAATTGACAGCTTTTGTTCTTCCTGTTGTTTTACAAAATAACTTCTTTTTCTTTTTCCTATGTGCCCTTAACATTGAGTAAGACCTCCCTTTTTATTTTTATATAAGTGAGCGTGTGAGTGGAAGCAAATGGAAGAAAGTAAAATGGAGAACTGTATGGGAGGGATGGATTAGATTGACCTTGGAGTAGGTTAAAATGTTGGCACAGCATTGCGTGTCAAAGGTGTGTACTACACTGTACTGTTCTATGTTTTATGTTCTATCTCCTACTTTTATCCCAGAATATTTTGTCTCATTCCCTTTATCCTAGCTGTATTCTAATGCTGCAATGGAATCTGTTACTAACTCTAATGTCCTTAACACCAGTCTGTTTTAAATCTTGAATAAAAATAAAAGTAGATTATTCAAAAAAGGAAATATAAAAGTGGGTGAGTGCCTGGGTGTGTATGAATTTGGTGAAGGTATAAGTTACACATTAATCTGCAACGTGTTGGACTGTGTCTGAGTATGTGAGTGGAAGCAATTCATAGATTTTTAATAAGTTGACCTCCTCAATTCAAGTAACTTAAAGTGGATTCTTGGCTTCTGAGACCTTCATGTGTTCTGGCACTTGCCAGTAAAAGTAAGGGAAGAGGAAAGAATCATTGAGGAGGCTGAGGCCAAGACAGAGAAATGTATGAGCAGGAACACCATGAGAAACCTTGCCTGCTTTCTCATCTGCTTGAGTGAAGGACTTATTTATGGTATGGACTGAGAGGTTATTGTGACCTGTGATCAGCAGTGATGCTACTTGTTTAGAAGCTGAGATGGGAGTGGAGATGAGCGGCTGATACTTAGAACCTCATAAGAGACGGGATTAGTTGAGGCTGATAGCTCACCGATTTGTTCTAATGTTAGAACAAGGCAGATGGCAGATGTTAGGCTTCCTTGAAATATCAGGAAATCATTATTTTGGAAAGCCTTGGCTATCACACTGACCTTGAAAAGTGCCGTTGTTTTCTGGATGCTTAAGACGAGGACCACAAGGGAATCTGTAGAATCTGTAATGGCAGGTCTTGAATTGATTGTAGTTCTTAAGCCAACATGATGAAGGTTGAAGAGTGCTGTGCTCATTTTGTACACAAAATATGCTGGAGGAACTCAGCAGGTTAGGCAGCATCTATGGAAAAGAAGACAGTCGATGTTTTGGGTCAAGACCCTTCAGTGGGACCGGAGAAAAAATAATCTTGTTTGCAAAGGCTCCAAGTCATGACTTTGTTTATGGTTGGTAGGAGAGATTATAGAATCATGCACCTCCTTCCTTTTAAGCTGATTATGATTATGCATGCTTTTCTTTCGCAGATGAATGATATGATCTTGACAGCACTGAAGAATCTATGTTGTGTTTGTTGGCTGGATGCTGGATCACCAGAGCTCCTTCCACTTATCATGCATACTGTCAGAACGAGTTTTTTTGCTGGACTTCAGCTTTTAGATACCTATAGATCTATTTCCTTTTTTCCTTTCAGGGTGTTTCTTGTCCAAGAACTTCCTAGTTTCCAACCTATTAACTTTTGGTAATGTCATCAAATCAGTACTGTTGGTAGAACATTGAAGATTAAAAAGTACAGCACAGGAACAGACCCTCTGTTCCATGTGGTAATTAAGCTAATGACAGCTAATCCCTTCTGCTTGCTAGTGATCCATATCCTTCAATTTTCTGCATATTCTAGTGGTTATCTAAGAGCTTTAAAATGTCTCTGCAGTATCTATCCTTTCTACCACCTCCGCCAGTGCATTTTCTGGTTTAAAAAGATGTCCAGTACATCTACTTTGAACATTGTTTTTCTGCCACCTTAAATGCATGATCTTCAGTATTAGATTTTTCAGCTGTAGAAGATGCCAGCTGTCTACTCTATCTATGCCTCTCATGATTTTATAGATGTCCATCAGTCTCCCCTTGACCTCCACCACTCCAAAGAAAACAATTCTATTTTGTCCAACCTCTCATTGCAGCACATGCACTCTAAACCAGGAAACAACCTGGTAAACCTCTTCTGCCCCTCTCCACAGCCTCCACCTCTTTCCTGTAATGCAATGATTAGAATCAAATGCAATATTTCAGATACATTCTAATCAAAGTTTTATAAAGCTGCAACATAACTCACTAACTCTCAAACTAATTTTCTTGACTAATAATGCCTTATTTACCATCCCATCAACTTGTGTGACCAGTTGCAGAGAGCTACGGACTTGGATCTGAAGATTTCTCTGTACATCAGTGTTGTCAAGGGTCCTACTATTGTTGGTGAAGCCAAAGGTTTCCTCACAGCCAGCAAGGAAAGACTTCCTGCTGAGGGAATTAGAGCAGCTAGAGACTAAATTAAAAAGCAGAACCAAAAAGATAGTAATCTCTGGATTACTATCCTTGAAGCTATCAATAAAGAAGATATAGTGAGGCAGCTGGAAAGAAATGGATCCATCAGGTAGACACAGGTCTATTTAGCCTATTTAGCAAAGGCAGGTCCTGTTTGACAAACATACAGGAGTTCTTTGAGGATATAACAAATGCAGTAGATAGAAGGGAAGAAATGGATGTTATTTACTTGGATTTCCAGAAGGTGTTTGATAAGGTGCCCATAAAAGACTTATCCATAAGATAAGGATGTAGAGTTGGGGATAATCTATTAGCATGGATAGAGGATTAGTTAACTAATAGAAAGTAGAGAGTTGAGATATATGGGTGTTACTCTGGTTGGCAATCAGTGGTGAGCAATGTGCTACAGGGGTTGGTGCTGGGCCCACAACTGTTCACGATAGACATAAAAGATCTGGAAGAGGAAACTGACTTTAGTATACTGTACCTAAGTTTGCTGATGATGCTAAATTGAGTGAAAAAGCAAATTGTGCAGAAGATACAGAGAGCCTGCAGAGAGATATAGATAGGTTAAGTGAGTGGGCAAGGGTCTGACCAGATGGAGTACAATGTTGTTAAATGCGAGGTCATCCACTTTGGAAGGAAAAATGAAAAAGTAGATTATTATTTAAATTGTAAAAAATTGCAGCATGCTGCTGTGCAGAGGGACTTGGGAGTGCTGGTGCATGAATCACAAAAGGTTGGTTTGCAGGTGCCGCAGGATATCAAGAAGGCAAATGGATGTTGGCCTTCATTGCCAGAGGAATTGAATTTAAGAGCAGGGAGGTTATGCTGCAACTGTACAGGGTGCCGGTAAGGCTGCACTTGGAGTACTGTGTGCAGTTCTGGTCTCCTTACTTGAGGAAGGATGTACTGGCTTTGGAGGCGGTGCAGAGGAGGTTAACCAGGTTCATTGCAGAGATGAGGGGGTTAGACTATGAAGAGAAATTGAGTCTCCTGAGACTGTACTTGCTGGAATTCAGAAGAATGAGAGGAGATCTTATAGAAACATAAAATTACGAAAAAGATAAGATAGAGGCAGGAAAGTTGTTTCCAATGGTAAATGAGACTAGGGGACATATCCTCAAATTTGGATAGAGATGAGGAGGAACTGCTTTTCTTAGAGAGTGGTGAATCTGTAGAATTCCGTGCCCAAAGAAGCACGGAGGCTACGTCAGTAAATATATTTAAGACAGGGTTGGATAGATTTTTGCATAGTAGGGGAATTAAGGGTTATGGGGAACAAGCAGGTAGGTGGAGATGAGTCCATGGCCAGATCAGCCATGATCTTATTGAATGGTAGAGCAGGCTTGATGGGGCAGATGGCCGACTCCTACACCTATTTCTTATGTTCAGCCAGCTAACTGTGGTGGATTTCAAGACAGTTCAGATGCTCTGGCTCCTGCTGGTTGGGTTTCATCACATTGGAAGTAAGGCTTAGTCTTGAGAGATCTATTTATCCAGAGTCTTTGAATACTTTGATTATTGATTTTCTGCAGCAATGTGTCTCTTGTTGCCACTTTAGCCCAAGTGGATGGAGATAACAAAGCAAAGTAGCTGGTCATTAGTCCAACATTCAGCAACCCCTGCTCAAGTGTGGGTGATACTCATATCTTTATAGTCCTCTATTCAGGTGATGGATAGTCTGCTGATGTTTGGATTGAAGTTGTTGCATGAAACCTTGTACCTATCACAACATAATTAGCAAGAAATAAGAACAGAGTCTAGTAGTTAGGGTTAATAAGTTCCTTTAAGCTTATTGCACTATATCTAAAACTCCCTGAAGCTAAGGAACATGTTTCACATTCTAATACTGTGTAACTCAACAAAGTGCATATTCCCATGTAACTGCAAATCTTTCCATTTCTTTTTCCTCCTAGCTTGGAGGTGCCAACTCCTGTGGTTAAAACAAAGATGGAGGAACTCTTTGTTCAGTCCTATTCCATTACAGCTAAAATGGTCTAGACCAGTATTCTCTGTGTTTGAAGTAGGCGAGGGCACCATCACAGACTGTTCCTCCTGCACAAGTGGCAAGATATAGTGGTTCTTGGGATGTACGTTTGCACATGGGTTACTGACTGAGGATAGTGGGAGAAGAGTAGGGGGCAAGCGATTTGAATAGGGTTCCCATTTCAATGTCTTCCTTCAGTATTACTCCTTCCACAGTATGGATGCATAACCCTACCAGTTTAAAAAAAACTGAAGATCACTGGTGCAACCAACACTGAGGTCAGCCATTCTCTTTCGGGTGGTATTCAGGGTGTGCAAGGCATTGATGAAGATCTGCTCGCACAGGTCTGATGCCACTTTTGATGAAACGTTTCAACCTGTTGAATTTGGAGATTTCAGTCAAAGAAGGAGGAACAGTGGTGCCCTCATTTGGTTCGTACACTGAGAATACTGGTCTAGACCATCCTATTTGTAAGGGCGTAGATCTGAACAAAGCGTTCCTCCACCTTAACTTTAACCATAGGAATTGGCACCTCCAAACCAGTAGAAAAAAGAGGAGGAAAGATTTGCAGTTAAACAGGGATTGCACATTGGTGAGTTCCACATCATTAGAATGTGAAATTGTTCTCTGACATTCATTCAAACAATCTGAGACAGCAATCAGTATGCAAATTGGCATTGGGTCAAGGGGTTACAGTGGCAGGTGAACAGAAGTTCTGGGGCATGTTTGAAGATAGGTCTCCTGAGCTTAAATGCCCTGGGAAGTGGAACAGATGCATTAAGTGAAGAGGCAATACCTTTCTTGGTGCTTGTTGGTGACATCACTCCACGTGGCAGAAATGCAGGGGTTGATCTGTTATTCATGGAGGGTGGTGGCATAAAAAATAAGGGCAAACAAGGTAATTTCTTGTTCTGGGAGGGAGGGAGGGAGAGAAAGGAGTTGTGGTAGATTTTGGAAAATGGTTTCAAATATCTGTCATAATGAATTGTTAGATCATTATCTTGAATGAGGATAAAGGAAGACATTGGGAGTACTGAAGTGGGAAGTGGAAACTTCTGATAAGGTGACACAGGCTCACTGAGAGAATGGAATTAAATTCTGACAAAAAATTGGATAGAAAGAAGAATAACTGAAGTTTCTAGGAACATCAGTGGGTTTTATACAAATTGCAGAGATTTGAGGATTGTTTCAAGAACTGGTAAAATTCAGCTGCAAGTAGTATCTAAGCATTTAAACACATGGAATTGTTGGCTACTGACTGTGATGTCTCCTTGATGGCAATTTCACATCAAGCATTAGAGTAGTAAAGGAATGCAATTGTCAATCTTCAGAATATTGTCATCTACATAACACAATGCATTATGTAACCCAATTTGAAAACAATATTTCTGTGAAATTGAACTTTAATTTGTTATAAATGTATTAATGTCTACAGCAAACTAGATTGTGAAGCTGAACTTGAGAAAATACACTCTTGCTCTTTACTTAATGAAAATGTTATGTATAACGTTGGTTATGTCCTAGGTAGTTTTAGTTAAATGATATATACAACAACTCAAAGTTTATCATCAACACTATCATGTTATAGCTTAGGCTTTTACACAACTTATTTGTGTGGCACATCTGATATATTGTGATGAAGTGCAGGTAGGACAGGCAATATCATAATGAGATGAATGACTACTTGCTTAATTTTTGGCCTATGCTGATTGAGATAATAAGGATCAGTAGAACTCATGGTTCTTTAGATATTGGTTTGAATATCCAAACAATCCTGGTTCTTGCCATTTTGACTGATCTTAATCTGAAAATTACACCACGTGAGAGGGTTTTTTTTTTCAAAAAGAATTCACTGTCCTCGTCTGGGTCATCCTTTGATCATACAGCAAAACCAAAGGTAGTGTAATGTAAATTGAGACCCATGACTGCATCCAGATCCACCATGGTGCATTCCATTCATTTGCCAAAGCAATGGCTGTGCTATTTAGATCATTCATGTATAATGCTCCTTCAACATATTAAGACGTGTCTAACATGAACATGAATAACGGCATAATATCACAGTACAAGTATTTATCAGGAGGAGAGCCAGAGCACTGTAGTAGTAGAGCATGAGGGAAAGATATAGAAGGAACAGGGTCCCAGCCAGAAATACTGCTGCAGGAGCAGAATACATTTGCTCTTTCTGAAACTGTATAATTGATCACCTCCAGGAGCAGGCAGAGAGCATACAATCATCTGAAATGATCACAAATTCTCTGAATGCCTTGGGGCATATACATAGATTTCTGCTGTTGAATCCCAATGCAGTACAGAAAAAGTGACTTGAGTTCTCATGTAAGTTTTGTGATTCGTGTCATTATAAGTTTTGGTATCCAGCTATAAGAACTGTCAATACCCAAGTGCTTGGGAAGGCCAGACATACTGTGGGTGTTCTGTGCATTTCCCTGTTTGAAGAATATAGCAGGAAAGGATGTAGAAAGAGCAGCTTCCTCCTTTTGTGGTTCAATCTCCTGATTTCCGATAGGATTTAGGAAGTCCTGGAGACCCACTTGGCTTCTGCCAATTGAGGGACTCTGGGTGTCTCCGCACATGGAAGTCACAATTATAACTTTTATCTTCAACCAAATGCCACGATTTCTTCTCTTAGTTATAGAGCCGACTTACTGCCTCCTGTTGTATGGTAGGATAGGGATGTTCTTTAGTATTAATAAAGGGGAGCAATGGTAAACTTGCAGGTTAATTACAAAAATAAAGCTGGTCAGTAGTGGGCATAGTTACAAATGATGTTTGTGTTTGGGATTCCACATCATTCTTCCTGTATCTTTGAAGACAACTCAGCCTGATTTTGATCCTTTAGATCCTCCTATAGTTTAAGTTTTTAAATGTGTTTTTATGTTAGTAGTGTACACTGTCAAGATCAATGTACAAGACTCCCTTCATCTGCATGGCATAGGAAAACACCATAAAATCAGAGTTAATGCCAATGCCCATAGATACAAGTCTGTCGATCTGCATCTCCTGTACCAATTCGTGATCAAAAATTCAGATAACTGAAGTCTGTGGAAGAAAAATAATTCTTTACCAAGAGGACCCCATTATGCATTCTGCAGTGACTCCATTTGAGACTTTGAGAAAAAAATAAACCAATTGATTAGCTGTACCTTTATAAAGATTGGTATTATTTTTCGCCAATCAAGTAATAAGTATATTTTCTCACCATCCATTTATTTATTTACATTTTATTTCAATTCTAAATTTCTTCACATATTTATCCTTTCATTTCATGGTCTTTGTTGAATATTGATGCTTTTTATTTAAAAAAAAATCATTGCATCACACATATCTAACTGTAAGGAGAACTACAAGTATTTCTGAATCTCACCGAAAGCTGACTAATGACTTCCTTTAGAAAATAAACATCCTGGAATATGTACATATCTTGGACCCTGCAAGCAGTCATATTTGTTTAGAAATATGTTGTGATTTAATTGGAGTGGCAGTTCAGTAAGTTAAGATTTTTTTCTAGTTATGTTTGAGGGATACTTTGTCCAGAATCTGGAGCAAGCATAGAAAATGTACAAGGAACAAAGCAACACTTGTGCAACATCAGAAGGGCCAGTGTCAGACACTTGGATATATCATGGTGGTGTGATACTCTTGTATGTATGTAGATGGGGTGGGATGTATATGTGAAGGAGCAAAGGAAAATAAATTTCATTTTGGTACAAACCTATGAATGCAGTGTTTTCTGAGAATAAACTTCTGTGGTTAGCTGTTAAGAACTTTTATTCAGAAATACATTGCAGTTGAAAGTCACTTCTGGCGTTTCCTAAAAATTCCAGAGAGTGTGCATGTCTGGTGCATTCAACATTGATCGTGTTTCCCATTTCAGAATTACAATCAGACTTAAATTACATTAAGTTTATTTGCTTTCAAATGCATTTCCCCACTTGATTCCTGCTGATACCCATTCTGCAGGTTCTAGAAATCCTTTGTTGGCACAACCAGGTGGCCTTGTTCAAATGAGAGCAGACAGTCAGTACTTGGAGTTCGTTCAGTCATGAAAGGCATCAAAAGAAGATAAAGTACCTTTCACCTTTCCTAATTGATAATCATAATATCAGTGTTGTCATTTCCAATGATCTCCGGAACGCATATTTTCTGAATTGCAGCTTTGAAGCTGTCAGCTGCACGAGAATGCTTTGTACACATGGGAACTAATTTTGTATAACCTTTTTCAGTGTGAATCAATCTGCTGCTTGACAAATGGTATCATAACCTGATGTAGTTCTGCCCTCACATGAGTATTGTCTGTCTGCTAGCTAAGGAGCTCTTGTTTTCTTAGTTGGCAAAAAAAATCTTAGGTCAGTTTTAGCAGTTCCACTTGATTCTATTGACAGTCAGCTAATATGGCAGTGAAATTGGCACAGTGTGTGGTTCATTTCATTTCCCAACTGAGACATCAAGGCAGAAGAAAATGCCTTTCATGTGTATTTTTAATGCGCCTCCTTTTATCTCGACGGCATCAAGCAGCGTTGTAAAGATATACAACTGTTCCTTCCCCATGGCAGCAATATACATCAAAGCAGCAACCAAAGTTCATTGATTTGAAATAATATCCACATTTGTTAGGAAGTCTTGAGGAAATAGAGTTCTACACTACAAATGGAACGTTGTATTTTTTTTGTCAGACTTGAAGCTGTTGTGGATTCCCATTGGCAAACATGTTTATTTATTGAGTTAGCAGAGTGCACAGGCAGTCAGTTCCAAATTCAAGTATCAGTTAATGTGAGGATGCTGGGAGAAGCATTAGAGTTAGCCTCGGTTGGCGTGGTTGGTTAAGGATATGGTTTAAGGACTTTGACTATGATCCATTGATGTTAGGTGAGAATGGAAGAGGCCTTATTTGAAAGGATCTTTTGTGTTAATTGATATATGATATGTTTAAGGAACATACATAGATGGAAATCACTGATTGCAGGTGGGAAAATACATTGAAAAAACATCCAATAGTGTTTTTTTCTAACAGCAGCTCAGACTTGTACATCTAGTTCAAATATTGCTCCCAAGCAACCAGATGTTTGTAAAATTCTTATCATTACCACCTGGGAACTGGTGTCCAAATAGAGACAGCTGTCCCACAAAGCACTCAGGAAGCCACAGAATGATACCTCTCTGTGTGTCTCCATCACAAATCGTTGGCTTATCCTGTTCCACCAACAGGGCAGAATACCAAACTGGTGGGAGGAATACTCTTTGGAGATTTTAGCATTGACTCTAGACCTCACAAAGACTCAGAACATCAGGACAAATGTAGGCGGAAAAAAAACCCCTTCCCCATTACTACCTATTTTTCACTTTTAGCTGATGGATCAGGCTTCTCCATGTTGAACCAAACTCGGGAGGAGCACTGGAAGTATCAAAGGCACAGAATACATTCTGGGTGTGGCCGTTAATGTCCATCACCAAAAGTAACTGACCCTGAAGGGGATGTAACTAGATGTAAGTAGACCAACACAAGTGATAAAATCACTTCAGAATCAGAATCAGTTGTAATATCACTGGCATATGTCGTGAAATTTGTTAACTTTGTGGCAGCAGTACAATGCAATATATAATGTAGAAAAAACCTGAATTACAATAAATTTAAAAAAATATATATAGTTGAGTTACCGTAGATGTCGGATTATAAGCCGCTACTTTTTTCCCACATTTTGAACAGCTTTGAACACTGCGGCCTTTACTACGGTGCGGCTAATGCATGATTTTTTTTCATGCCGCCAAAAACATTTTGCCTCGTAACAGTAGACCAATAAAATTGATGAGTAGTTCACAGAGGTCCAATGAAATTGTACGATAAATCAAGCGCACTTTCACAATTAAATTATTGTAAATCAGTCATTTGTACTCACCCTCATCAACATGGAAAACACTCGAAGAAAAGCATTGTGCTGCCTTTATGGCAGTTATTTAGTTTATAATATTTTTGCTTAGTAATTCATTTGTTAGTTAAAGTTAGAAGTGTTTTAACTATATTTGTTTTCTGTACTACATCCCGGGATGCTATGACGTCACACCCGGTTTCGACGCGTCTTGTGGGAAATACCGGTTTGCGATAAACGGGAAGGCGGGGGGCGAGCGGCGGAGCCAAAACGCTGCTTTTAAGTTAAAGGCGATCAATAACTTTTCCTGGTAGGCTGCAGTATATATATTTTTTACCAGTCGTTAGGAGATATTGGAATGTTGTTCAGTAAAAAAGTATACGCAACGTATATTTAAAAGTAGCCGCGTTACAGGCACGGTTCGAAAAAAAGCATTTGCAATATGTATTTGTTTATGTTACCATATGGATTTAATTAAAAGTTAAAAAATCCTCACGTGTAATATCTTTCTGTGTAAATATCTCATATTACAAAGTGGGACACCTGCGGCCGAAAATCCGGTGCGGCCTAAAATCCGGTGCGGCTTGTACAAGTACAAAATTGATTTTCTTTCTAAAATTAGAGCCAGCGGCTTTTAATCAGGTGCGCTCTGTAGTGCGAAATCTACGGTAAATAAGTAATGAAAAACCAGTGAGGTAGTGTTCCAGGGTTCAATGTCCTTTCACAAATTGGATGACAAAGGGGAAGAATCTGTTCGAGAACATTGAGCGTGTGCCTGCAGGATTCTGTTCTTGCCAGTCTACTTGTTACAGATGGATCTATCCATGATAACATCAGGAGTGACAACTACATATAGTCCTGCCTTCACACCGGTGAGGCTCTTCGTTGTGTGGTCTGGTGTGACTACCACGCTGAACAGGATAATGCAAAACATCTGGCAGCCTGAAACAAGGCAACCTTAAGATGTAATTATCCACCATCAGCAACGGAACTGTATTCTACCACAATCTATAAATTCCTGGCCTCTTATATCCCTCACTCAACCACACCAGGAGATTAGTCCCGATGCCATGAGAAGTATGCCAAGAGCAGCACCAGGGACACTTGAAAATGAATTGTCAATCTGGCAAAGCTTAACCCTGAACAACATGTGGAAAACAGTACACATTGGACAGAACCAAACAAACTGAAAACTAATATACTTGTGTTTGGGGGTGGATAATTAAACAACCAATGGAAGAAGTGGGCTTAAAAAATCCCCATTGTCAGTGATGGTGGGCTCAAAATGTACCTACTGAAATACAAACACTTTCAGCCAGAAGTATCAAGTAGATGATCACCCTGGACTCCTCTTGAGATCCCCACCATCCCAGTTTGATTCTTTCCATTTGATATCAAGGAAAAGACTAAGAGCAATGGATATGGTAAAGGCAATGGGACAATCTGACAGCTAGAGAACTGAAGTATTATGTTATAGAACTCATTGTACCTATGGTCAAGTTTTTCTAATGACAGTATTGGCATCTCACTGGCCACATGGAAAGTAGCCCAAGTGCATACTGTGCTCAAAAAGAATGAAAATCTGATTTGGCATGTTTTTTTTTCCAATCAGTCATCAGTAAAGAGGTGGAAGGCGAGACTAAGAGTGTAGTGGTTAGCGTGATGCTATTACAGCTTGGGGCATCAGAGTTCGGAGTTCAATTCTAGCAATCTTTATAAGAAAGCTTGTAAGTTCTTATCATGACCATGTGGGTTTCCTCTGAGTGCTCCAGTTTCTTCCCAAAGACCTATCAGTTAGGCTAATTGTTCATTGTAAATTGTTTTGTGATTATGCTTGGGTTAAATAGGAGGATCGCTGAGCAGTGCCAGTCATTGGGCTGGAAGGTCCTGTTCTGTGCTGAATCTCTAAATCAATCAATCAATCAATCAATCAGTCAATAACTCACCAAACAATGTCGTCACCACTGCTCAGCTTGTACTTTCCCTGGAAAATTCAACTCTGCCCTTGGTTCAAACATGGATCAAGGAGCTGAACTCCAGAGGTGAGCAAATATGATAGCTCTCCAGATCATGGTAGTTTATGACAATCGATGATCCTGGTAAAACTGAAGTCACTGGGCATCAAGGTGAAATCTGTCCAATGTTTGGATCTTGCACAAAGGAAAATGCACACGGTGGTTGGAAGTTAATCACCTCAGCCCAAGCCATCACTGCAGAAATTCTTCAGATCAGTATCATGGGTTCAACCATCTTCAGCTGTTTCATCACCAGCCTTCCTTCTAACATAGGTCAGTATCAGAATCAAGTTTAATATCATAGGTGTTTGTTCTGAAGTAAATTAAATAAGCAGGGCTGAAAGAGAGGAAATAAAATACTGAGGTAGTATTCATGGGTTCATTGTTCATTCAGAAATCTGATGACAGAGGGCAAGAAACCGTTCCTGAAGTGTTGAATGTATGTCTTCAGACTCCTGTACCTCCTCCTTGAAGGTAGGAATGAGAAGAAGGCATACCCTGGGCAATGGGGGTCCTTAATGATGGATGCCATCTTTTTGAGGCATTGCCTTTTGAAAATCTTAGAAGTGGGGATGTTGATAATTGCACAGTGTTGAGTTCCATTTATAATGGGAGCAGTCCAGACCTACAAGATTTAGAAGGCTTCCAGGCAGAGGCTAATAAATCACAAGTAGAATTCAATCCACAGGTGTTTATCTTCTCCAACAAGAAAGAGACTAATCTACCTTTGACAAACCTTGGTTGAATCCCAAAGCAACTAAGGATCTGGGAGTATCCACAAACCAAAAGGACAGAAAGATTAGCTACTTAGATACTTAAGCTGCAGAGCAAGAATGGTTATCCTGCATTAAGTAACTCATGTCATGGCACCCATAAGCTTTTTTACAAACAACAGGGCACAAGTTGGGAGTGCAAAAGAGCATTCTCCACTTGTTGTTACAACATCTGTTTCAAAGTTTGATACAATCCAGAAGTGTGCAGCAGTCTACCTGGTTGGTATCCTATCCACCACCTTGAGTATTCCTTCCTTCTAGTCTTGGGGCACAATGACTTCAATGTGTACCAACTCCAACATGTAGCACAATTATTTAACCAGACAATTCTGACACTATTTCCCAAACCTATGTCACCTAACACCAGGTAGGACAAAGACATCAGGTGCATAGGAACTTCACTATCTGCAGATCCTCCCACTACTACGGTGTATCGATACCTGATCGGGATCCAAATCCTTCAACTTCCTGCTCACAGTACTGGGTGAGTACTTTTAACAGAAGTGTTATGGTGTTGTGAGAATCTCACTGCTACCTTCTCAAGAGCATTTAGGTATGGACAATGAATGCTGATCATGTCAATGATGGCCCTCGCTTTGAAAAATAAATATCTAAAACATATATTCTGCCTGGCGAATGCAACTTGGCCTTTTTTGTTAGGGAAGAGCCCTGGCCGTAGAATTTTCATCAGTGAAAAATCTGCTCAGTACAGGTAGAGGGAAAAAACAGAGTTAGCAAATGACCAGTGATGAAAGGTCACTCATCTGAAATTTGAACTTGCTTCTGTTTTCATTAACGCTGCCTAATCTACAGAGCAGTTCTTGAATTTTCACATTTTCTTCCAGATTACCAGCATCCACAATGTTTTGCTTTCATCAAGTGTTATTTTTTGTGTGGTTACATATTTAAGCAATTTATTGAAAGTGACTGTGAAATTGTAATGTTCTGCTTCTGGGAATTTAAAATGTACTGGGTACATTACAATATCAGCTGTGTGAAAGTGTGCACACGTATCTCAGAATACAATGCAGTATTGAATAGAGATATCCAAACTGATAAACGTGGTGTTCTTCAGAATTTGGAAAGATGACAATCAAACTTTTTACTGCATTTCACACTCCTAGATAAAGTTAATTGAGGAAGCATTCACATAAGCAGTTTATCTCTGAAAAAATAATACGTGAAGACCTACAATAGCACTCATTAATGAAAATCTAATAATAATGTGGACATACAAAGGATTTTCAGAAAACTTGCTTATAGCAGCACACTTCATTGAAAGGAAATTATGACTCTACAAAATCTCCAAGACTCACAGCTATCCTCTCTGGATAGCTGACAATATTGTGTATTATATCTGCTGTTATTAGTGTGGTGGCATGACGGAGAAATTGCTGGGATGAAGGGGGGTGGGTGTTGAATCGCACAGCACATACATAGTAGTTATAATTTGCACAGAAATACCAGAATTAGTCAGTACAGAGCTGCAGTTACCCTTGAGGTAGCCTATAAATGTTTCTGAAACTCCTGGGGAGATGGAATGGAATATTAAGGTTGTCATGGATAAATTTAAGTTTACAGGCATTTATAATGATGAATAGTGTTGCTTTCCCACATTTGCTTTATTAACTTTGGAAACTTATTGCTCAATTTCATTACAAAAAAGTATTATTTTGTAATTTGTAGTCCCTTGATACTCAGCACCCTATTAGGCCTTTCAATTCCAAGATAAAAATTTGCTGTTTAAATTTAAAATGTGTTTCCAATTTAAATATATTTCAGCTCAATGTACTTTTTATCCCTTTTGCGACTTGTTTCAACTTTGGTAATAAATGGGCAATTCAAGGTCAGTAGTAATATGGTCTCAGCAAAAATGCAGCAGTTCAGGTGTTAATATTTTCTTTATCCATAGTCATACTCATTATGGATTGGTACTGCAGCTGTGCAGTCTATTTACTTGAAACATCAGTTATATATTGAAGATGGAATAATTAACAGAAAAATATTGGCTGAGATTTCATAAGCTGCCTGCAGAAATTCTTGTTTTTATCATTTGCTGTTTTGACTGATAAAGGTAAATTTGTGCAGGATCAAACTAGTTGCTGTCCAGAAAGTTCTGACAAGGGAATAGCCACAAAGACACGTGTGTGTGTGTGTGTGTGTGTGTGTGTGTGTGTGTGTGTGTGTGTGTGTGTGTGTGTGTGTGTGTGTGTGTGTGTGTGTGTGTGTGTGTGTGTGTGTGTGTGTGTGTGTGTGTGTGTGTGAATATTTACATTGCTGTTCAATTTAGGGATGTATGACTTCTGACTTACAGTCTGCAATGGGTTAACCTATCTTGGATTACACGTGGCAGGATTACACGTACCATCAAATTAAATTGTCTATCGATTTAGATGGATGGACAATTCAAGAATGTGCTCGTAGCTTCCATGTTGAAATATAGTATCTCTACTGACTCCTAGAAATCTCTGGCCCATGACTCTGACAAGTGAAGAGAAACATTTTGGATGTTTTTGAGAACTTCAAGGCCATGCATCAGAGCATAGAGAATTCTTGTATAAATGCAAACCTCACAAACGATGCACTTAACCCCTCTCCTGGCCCCACCAGGAGAGTGGTTCTGTGGAAAAGTCTGCATTATTCACGTTGCCTCCGTTAGCCACTTTGGCATATCCCAAAAGTCAACCTAAGGAGGAGAAGAAGAGATGGTTGGATAGCATCTGAAGACAGAGCTAAGATAAACTGAGATACAGGGCAATATTTACTATCAAGCTTTCTTTTTGAAGAGACACTGGAAAGTACTCAGCAGGTATTCTTTGGTACAGTGTACAAAGAGAATTGACAGCCACACTTGGTTAGGAAAATTATGAACAAAAATAATTTGGAAGACGGGTGATAATGTATGGAAAATGTTTATTCTTAGGAATGACACACATTGAAATATGCATTTTTTAATCAGATAAGAATAGTTGTCATAGGTATTGAGTGTATGAATTGCTTTGTGGCCTAGATGAAAGAATTTCAACAAAAAATGGTGGAGGAACTCAGCAGGCCAGGCTGCAACTGTGGATAAGAGTAAACAGTCGACATTTCAGGCTGAGGCTCTTCATCGGGATTAATAGCATCTGCAGACTTTCTAGATTGGGAAGAGAAATTTAGTCCTCTCTTAGTAATGTTGGCATCAGAAATTTTGGAATGAAACATTCTAATCCACAATAAAGGAGCCCTAAATGGCAATGTCAATAAATTGCTGGGTTTGGAAGCAGTTGTAGAGATGGAGGACATTACACCATTTAGTAGAGCAATGGAGAGGTTTAAATGCCAGGTAGAATTGTTTGAGACCACGTGGGATCAGAAGCAAAAAGAAAGAGGCAGTCAGGATGAATAGGGTGCAGACTTGGATAAGTGTAATGGAATAAAGACATTCTATTTCCAGTATTCATGGAAAAATAAACAGAGCTAACATTTCAGAATACTTATGAAAGATCTTCGGACTGAAATTTTTACTCTTGCTTCTTTTGCCTTGGATTTGCCTGTCCAGCTGAGAATTCCAAAAGAAGTGGGGGAAAAATCATCAGTGAATCCTCTCTCACTTTAAACATATACGTCCTTTGGTCATGGATTACTCTGGTCAAAGATATTTCTCAATACCAATCCTATCTTTGTCCTTCATGATTGTTTCTATTTCAACTCTGTTCCCCCCTCAGCCTTCTTCGCTCCTAGGAAAAGAAACTCAGCCTGACCAGTCCCTCTCTCTCCATCCAGGTGAATCTCCTCTGTCGTCCACCCAGTGCAATTATATCCTTCCCTCAATGTGGCAACCAAAACTGTATGAATTATTCTCGACTCACTTAATGATCTGTACAGTTGCATTTTTGTAATGGTTTGAGGATTAATTTATAGTTGGATAGGTCCTTCAGGTCAAAAGCAGACTACCTCAACCTAAGGTAGGTTATAAGATCTAGAATGGTTGAGAGGGTATTCTTTCTTTCACCAGAGTCTCAACATAACGGACAGCTGAAATTAAATCTCTTTTCTGCTTAATTCTTCTAAGTTATTTGTTAATTTTAAATCTGAAAGTGTCCTTTATTCAGATTCAGATTCAGATCCAGCTTATTGTCATTTAGAAACCACAAATGCAATGCAGTTAAAAAATGAGACAACATTCCACCAGAATGATATCACAAAAGCAAATGACAAAACAGACTACAACAGAAAATCCACATAATGTTTGGCAATCCCCAATCCAGAGTCCGGAGAGGCTGCTGCATATTAATATTGTGCCACCATCTTAGCACATTCCCCGGAAAGGAGCTCCAATCCCACTAGACAAAACAAGACCAAAAACTAAAGCTACAAGGCCTGCACAAAACCACATAGTTACAACAGTGCAAACAATAGCATAATTGATAAAATAAACAGACCATGGGCACAGTAAAAATAGTCCAAAGATGTTAAAAGACTATAAGTTCAATAGAAACCACCACACAGTTTCTACAAGTCCTCAGGGTCCCGTTAGACTCGTCATCCCACTCAGGCAGCAGAAGGGAATACCCCCGCTATGGACTTCCACGGCGCTGCCCGGCTCAGCCTTGCAGACGCAGCACACAACAAAAGCGTTCTGACCGCAGCGGACTCCGAGTCCGTCGATCCTCCGAGCCTCTGACCATCCTCTCCGGCACAGCTTCTCCGAGCACCATCCTCTGCTGAGTGTATTAAGACGCCCCCGCCAACGGCCGTCAGCAACGTGACCCCGAGGACTGGGGGCCTGTTCTTCCCAGCAGAGTCCCGGACCTCACAGCAGCAGCAGCAACGAAGAAGGTCTTCCTGGAGATTTCCCGATGTTCCTCCGTGCTCCCACATCAGTTTTCAATCGATTATGATTGCGCACGGCACCCTGCTTCACAGATAAACAGATAATCAGCTCCGGAGTGGCCGCTGCAAGCTGCGTCGCGCCGCCATCTTGGATGTATTATAACCCAATATGTGAGTGCATTTGCTGAAGTATCAGTATATGCAGTTAAGTCACACATTAATCATGATCACGTTGAACAGTGTAATAATTGTGTGGGATTAAATGGCCTACTTCTCTTCCTTTGCTTCAGTTCACAGTTTTCTGTTTAGTGAGGTTGTTATTTGTTGGATGAGTATTGGACAAAGCACCAGGTATAAAGACAAATCACCTCTGATCTCCTTTGAAATTGTGTTCCAGGACCTTTTTAAATCCTGGGTTGAATCCTCCTGCATTTAAATTCTCCCTTGGTATCAGACTCTCTTTGTGCAGAAGTCCCTGGAATGAGGTTTGAGCTCACAATCTTGTACTCCAGAGCCAAGGGTGCTGTTGGCTAACCGAGTGAACGAATGGTGCTGTCATCTCTGAAGTGAATTTTTGAAAAGTCAATATCTTTAAAAAGACAAATCATACTTATCAATTCCAATAATAACATAAATTAGTAAAGATTTGGTTATGTATGCCTAATCTGTCCAATTTGATTGATTTTCTTTTGAGGAAACAACATTAAACAATGTGAAACGGAGACACCGCTTTTTCCCTTATTAGGGAGAGAAAGAGTCTGTGGTATGTCGATTTACTGGGTGAACGAGTAGTTTTTTTGGGTACTGCAAGTCTGTGTCTTTATTGATGGTTTGCTGCATGCTTGGGTGCTCAGTGTGGGGTGCCGATGCTTTTTTGCTGGTGGGGGAGGGGGATCGTTGCTTTGCTGCTGCTAACGTGTGGGGGGGGGGAGCTGGGGAGGGGCTTTGGGGTTCTAACATTTAACTGTCATTCATTCTTCTGTTTTTGTGGATGGTTGCGAAGAAAGAACATTTCAGGATGTATATTGTACGTGTAACCCTCAGGTTTGGCTGGTGGCATTAGTCTAGGGAAGACAGTCTCTGGCCCTGCCGAACGAGTGAAATCTGAGGTGCAAAACCTCTTGTTTGTGTGGATGCTGTGTTACCCTGTTACAAATAAGTACCATGAAATAACAGACAGCACACCATATGCAATTAAACAATTTAGCTTTATAATTCTTAACTTGACTAAAGGGTAAGTAAAGAAAAACAAAAAGAAAAGGGCCCATTTTAATGAAACTGTCTAATGTGCACATTGGAGCTCACAGTTTCCCTTCCGGTGGTCCTCCATCGATTTCCCCCGGGTTTCGTCGACTCCCGGCCCCACTCCAAGTCCACTCCTTTCAGGTGTCTTCTCTCTTCATCTCCCGCCAAACAACAGGCCTAGAACACCTCGCTCTCAGGCACACCACAAGAAAAAAACACTTCCTTTATTAGACGGTGCACATTCCAAGGCTCATGTTAACTGTAGTCATAACTCAAACACTGCTGCTGCAGAAAACCATTACATTATCAGTGAATCCTTTCCCAGGGCGTTACACTCTCCCCCCACCAAACTTAGTCATGTCCTCATGACTTTGAGATACTTTGTCAACCCGTCCTGCAAAACACAGAGTCCGACCCAGGTGTAAAAGGCAGTGACATAGCTCCCCAAAGCGGTAGGGGCATACATAGGCCCGCCTATCCAGTGGTCTCCTGATTCTCTGAGACTTCTGTACCCCCTCATCTACCTCTTCATGTTCTGACACTACTGGGGATACTTCTGGTCTACCTGGCGAGGCCTCCCCCGGTCTATCACTCGTGTCCTCCTGCAACTCGGACCTCTCTGTCCCTTGGCCGAGCTCCGCTTCATCCCTTGCAGGGTCGCACTGAACCCCAGGCTGTCCACAGATAGCTCCCCCCGATTTCACCTGACTCAATCTGAGAAGGGTTGGGAATCACTTCCTTAATCAGTAGGGAGTTAGCAAAAGGCAGCATATACCACAACTCCATTTCCTCATCCTCTGAATCAGTCCCACTCAGGGACGGGGGCTGGTCTAATTTCTCTTGCTGTTGGTCCTTCAGTTGCCCCACAATGCCACAGAGTCCTCTTACTAGGTGTAGGCTCCATGTCGGGCTCTGGGTCAACCCGCACCTCTTGTCCCAGAGGTAGAAGGTGGTTCTGATGAGAACCTTGACAAGCCCATTCCCATCCTCTGGTTTCACCCGGGAAACTGGTACATTTGGCATCTGACTCTGCACCACGTAGGGCGTTGCTGCCCAGTGGTCAGCCAACTTATGCTTCCCAGGTAGCACCAAATTCCTTAAGAGGGTGGTCTCCTGGCATGGTGTTTCTGGCACCATTTTGTGCATGAAAACCACAGGTGTTTCTGAGATACTCAATCCTTCTATCTGGCACCATACCACAGTAAAAGTCACTTCAATCACATTTCTGTCCTGTTTTAATGTTTGGTCTGAACAACAAATGAAGCTTTTGACCATGTCTACATGCTTTGATGCGTTGAGTTGCTGCCACATACTTGGCTGAATGGATTAATAAGCAGGTGTACAGATGTACCTAATAAAGTGGACGCTGAACGTATATTCAACATATTTCTACTTCCAGTGCAGAGATTTGTGCTGTTGGGCCCCACAGGACTTTTCTTACATTAATTTTAATTGGCAAAATAGCCCGAGAGGCCTACTGACCTGTGTGCTCAGGCCCTCAGTGTATGCTTCTGACATGCAAGGATTTTGACTCAAAAAGCATGTTCCTAAACTCCTACTTTTATTTGTGAAACATTAATCTAGTAAAATTGTGTATGTTCCATTTAAAGATCAACTATAGTTGTACAAACAAGATGACAATTCTAACATTTAAATTCACTATTACAGATCTCTTCCTCCTGCCAGTCTTTTTGCAGTATGCCTAACTGATGCTCCATTTTCAGAGCAATTGTCATGCAGTAAATGATACTGTCAAGGGTATGAATACCTACAATAAACCTCTGTCTATTTTGTGTGGTTTCAAAGAGGGTTGGATATTGTCATAAAATAACAGAGAATTATGGAGATGCAGGACGGAAACAAACCTTTCAGCTCAACGATTGTGCACCAACCATTGAGCTCCAATGCTTGAGCAAATCCTACCCTAATTAATTTTATTCTTTCATATTCCCATCAACACATTCCACCCCCTCACATGAACTCTTGATCAACTTATAGTGGCCAAATAGTCCATCAACCCACACATTTTAGGGATGTGGGAGGACATGCTGTCTTCTTGTTACTACCATTGTGAAGAAGGTACAGGAGCTTGAAGAACTACACTTCACAATTCAGGAGCAAATTATTACCCTTTGCCCTTAGATTTCTAAAGGGTCCATGAACACCTAATTATTCCACATTTTTGCAGTAGTTGTTTATTTTGTTGCTTATTATAATTTTAAGTCTTTGCATTGTATTGCTGCTGCAAAGCAAGTTTCACGACAGCAGTACCAAAAATGTAAAGGGGTAAGTAATATAACAGAAGCTCAAGAGGATGCCATAGACCCTCCAGTTGTAGTGTCTTAACTGCCCCATGATCACTTGTCCATTGAATCACAATGGTGGCTGACCAGCTGCGTTATGAAAACCATGGAACAGCCTTCTCAATGGTTCCACTTCCTTCCTTGGTACCCCATTACCACCTTGCAGTTTTCTGTGAGTCTGTTCAAGCCTCAAGATGGTTCATCCTACAGCTGTGCCATCATAGTTAACAACCTCTCAAGAGAATCCAAAAGGACATCTTATCTGTACTTCAGACCTCCAGCAAGAGGAGACATCCAAACTCCACACAAACAGCACCAGAACTCAGAATTAAATTTGGGTGACAGATAAAGTTGCTAGCTGTCCCACTGTTGCTGTATTGTGTCCTTATGCAATACATGTTAATTCTTTTGACTGAAAATTGATCAATTGAACATATACTGTAATTGATGTAACTGCTGTAATATTCTAACACGAATATAAACCTCTCAAATAACAAGCGCATTGAACTCGGATGCAGGCTCTCAGCAGAGGTGACATCATGCTCTGTTGTACATTAAAAGGCCTGTTTCTACATGAACTGCTGTCAGGGAGTTCAGTAGTGAAGATGACCTGAAATCTTTATAGATTGTGCCAAAGCTAAGTCTGTGTTCCTTCGTTGTGAGATAAGATGGTGTGGGGGTGGGGGGCGAGCTGGGGTAGTCACAGAAATTACTGCCTCATGTGTCCATTTCTGTGAGTAGAATGTCCCAACATCCCACTGACCTACAGAAATGCTTGTTCCCGCTCCAAATTCCCTGCTGAAAGATAAATCTACCCTGAACTGACTAGTCCTGCCCTGGTAACTTATTGTCCTTTAGAACTCTTCAATTGGAAGTAATGAACATTTTCTACTTGTTAATAGGCAGAAGCCTCAGTTTCCCTACAGAATACCTTGCATGATGGATTTCTAAGCCAGCTAAGAAACTTTTAAGAATTGCTCTTTTATGAACTAAATTTTGATGTACCTTTTTGATAAATATATTATGCAGCTGTTAGTGAAAGGGTAATAGATCCAGTATCGGTCTGTCCACTTGGAAATGAGCAGATCTTCTACTTACTTAGGGATGAAAACTATGTGTGAATTATTCATATAGAAAGCTCAACAGATATCACTAATGATGTGAAATAAAGCCAGTGTATGTTTGGATGTCTAGTAAACACATCAGTGAATTCTCCACTCAAGTAAATCTCAAATAATCCTGATTCCACATTATTCCTGATGCAGTTTTATATTGAAATTTATTATAATGTGTAGTTCATTGTGATAGGCAGGTCAATAATATATTTTCTTCTCTTTGCACACTCACCATTCAAGTATTTCCACCTTTCCTGTGCAACATAATACATTCAATTTATTTAATCATTTTTGTGATTGCCTCCTATTCAAGCCATTTAATTACCACCTGATTTCAAGTTTAATCATACAATTCAAATAATAGATACAGAATGGAAACAGGCCCTTTGGCCCACTAAGTCTGCTCTGGTGATCAACTAGTGCATTAATCTACATTAATTAATTAATACATTAATTTACATTAATCTTTTGTAATTCTCTCCACATTTTCAGCCACTAATTCAGACTTTATCACTTACCTACATACTATGGACAATTTAATATATGTGTTTGACCTATTGGGGATCATTCATATTGCTGAATTAACCCATCAACCCCTCCCCAATTCTTTTATTCTGTCTTTCCTGAATATGTTTCGTTTTGCATGTTGTTCATCTGTTGTTTTCCAAATTAAAGGCATAATTATAACAACAGTTGTACTTAATGGCATGAGCACATTTGGTGAAAGGTGGAAAAGAAGATATTGAACGGTTGTTCTTTGCAGCACGTATTCCTAAATAGCAGTTATACCTTAATATGTTATCACTTTCTGTGGGTTGCAGACAAGTGCCAGGTTCTGAAAGAATACTGATAGAACCTAGTCTCATTTGTGGGTTGGGGATTCACGACCATTCTTGCCACACTTACAAAAATGTATTTTTTCAGATCCCAAGAATATGGCAAAGGGAAAAATGTCAAGAATAATAACAAAACAACAATTGTTGTCTTCAACAAGTCAGCTATTGAAACTGGATGTTACTTCCATCTAGCAATTGTGGCATGATTGAGTAATGATGTTGCTGTTGTACGTCTCCTGCTGAAACTGGATGTTACTTGGATATATTTGGTTCTTACAGCTTAGAAGTCAAACCATGTATTTTTTTTTTTGCATTCCATTGCTTGAGGAGTTGTGAATGGAGTGGAGTGAATTTATGTGATCTGTAGGGAAGGTCGTTGTTGTAGCAGCTGATTTCAGAATCTGCCATCAGGAACTCCTGTACTGAAGA
Organism: Hemitrygon akajei; assembly: GCF_048418815.1. Lineage (NCBI taxonomy): Eukaryota > Metazoa > Chordata > Chondrichthyes > Myliobatiformes > Dasyatidae > Hemitrygon > Hemitrygon akajei. Next base: position 139,323,346 of record NC_133126.1, read on the forward strand.
CTCGAGCCCCAGTAAGCACAACCATCTTCCTTTAAGCAAGATTTGGCACTAACCAGGGAAAAAAACATTCTTTTGAGTATGATGTTATCAGGATTCTTTGCTGTCATACTTTTCAAATTGCTGCCTTGTTGTCAAGGGCAGTTGCTCACATTTTGTCTGTGAAAGTGAGCTTTTTTGGACTAATTCAACAATGTCAACTGAATTTAAGTGATTTCCACAGGTTATGTATATATATTATTATGTATATTATCTATATTGTTGAGGAATTGATGGTCCATCTCTTATTGCAGTCTGCTTGTGAGCCTAGCATCACCTCAGTGGCCTTTACTGAAACACTCCTGATGCTATGACCTGACACTTGACTTTTAACCTCCACCCTTGGCAGTACTTTTGCCTTAATATACACCTACTTCTTTCCTTCGCTTGCTCTGCAGTGTCAAAGAAAATTAAAGAAATATATTTTTGCACAGTAATTGCGTTCCTTAGACCTGAGGTACATGAAATTTTGCATTGGTGGGCACTCATGTGGAACATGCTTTGGTTCACAATCTGTTGTTCATTTAATTGGCGTTCACAGTAAAGTGTTTGCAGACAGTCATCAGGTCAAAATCTTCAGATTTAATACAAATGAACAAATCTATTTCTCAAAGCTTAAGACAAATTTCAAAGTCCAAGAGATTTTTGAATTTTATTTTGGAATCTATAGCAACATCTGAAGAAGCAACTAGTAACTGGAGATTTCTTTTGGGACTAAATATTTGCACTTTGAATAGCCAGCTCAGTTGTGTGTATAACCACACAGTGCATGTTTAGTCTTATTTATCATTTTTAGTAGATTCAATAAACTGAAGACCAGATGTTTTTGATAAATAAATATTTCCTTGAAATCTTTCTAAATTCTTTAGTTTTTCATGGGTTTTGTACTTTTTAAAATGGAAGTAATACTGGCAAGACATTGGCGAAAGTCATTGGCAGAAAGTGATTGGATTTGTGTATTTGTGTGGTTATATTGAAATTCTGTGACTTTGTTGAGCAGTTTGGGATGGATACTGAAGAAAATACTAATAATCCCTCTGAAATTCCCTATAAAACAGTCAACAACTTTGGGATTTCTAAGATCCTGTTGGCTGTTCAGTCTACAACTTACAGTACAGAAATTCTCTAATTTCGGATAACCCTCTGTTCCTTTTTCTTCCTCTTATGTTTTGTAACTTCAAAACATTAATAATTCAAAAGCGTTCATGTGAGTCTGAAATGTGGGTCTGACTTTGTCTTTTACCTTAATGAGGTGCGCATGTATCAGGTGGTAGCCTGATGATGTATGCAAACAATGTATTTTACATATAACCTGTAATTAATGACTTAAACAATAAGAATTCTTAATTAAAACATATTCATATACAAAACTACTCAAATATTACTGAAATATCAAATACACAACATTCCTCCCTGCTTATCTATAAACTCCAACACAATAGAATGCAACTCAAATATATACACCACATGCTATATAACACAACCACTTATATAAACATCCACAGCATAGCAAATTTTACATTGTTCCATTCAGGTCTAAAGATTTAATTGCTCTGGAGAATTTCTTACTCTTGTGGGATAACATCTTCCCTGACAAGGGGGATCATTTTGCTTAGCAGGTGATACTTGTGGCTGTGGAAACAACCTTGGGCTCTGGAGCTTCTTCCATGCTGGTTGTACGAGGTGAGTCTGAGGCTGCAGGAAGTTGTTCTGACAGCTGGACACCTTTCCTCTCTCTGGATTTACTTCGATCCCTTTCATAACCTTTCTCATTTTCCTTCTCTGAGCAGTCCATTTATCTTTGTCTGCCTGACATGCCATGACATCCTTCTTTGGTGCATTTTCTAGAAGTTTCACCTTTAAATCTGCATTTGTTTGGTGTATCTGAGCCTCTGCTACAAAGGTAACACAATTTGTTTGGCCAGGCTGGTTTCTGTTTAGATGCTGCAATTTAGTTCCTGTTCACTTTCATTCCTGACTGCAACTCAATCGCGTCTATGCCTGCAGTTTCCATTGAAACAGCGATTTCCACTGTTCATTTGAACGTAAGCTTTGCTTCAGTTAGGAGCTATTTTTGAATGCTTTATTTTAAGACCCCACAAGCTAAACAATCTCTCAGTGTATTATTAAGCCCATTAGTGAACTGACTCCAATTCAGCCATGTAAGCTGAAATTGACTCCCCTCCTTGCTGATTCTACTTAAGAAACCTAAAGCATTCTGCAATCAACAATGGTTTTGGTTCTAGGAGTTTCTGGATTTCTTTGACGTTTCTGATGGTTTGATTGGAGCAGTCAAACTTCAAAGCAAACTGTATGCTTTTAAAGCTAATGAACTGAGCAAAATTGGCACTCTCTTCTCATTGGCTATTTCATTTGCTTCAAAATACTGTTCCAATAGCTCAATATACATGAGCCAATTACCCATTGTGTAACTGAACTCATCAAACTTTCTGAGGTAACCATCCATCTCTGATTTTTTTCTAATTATTAATATCACCCGGTTCTCACTCTTTATGAACCCTGAATTCTTCCTTTTACTGACTTTAAAAAAAAACTCATATCATGACTTCCTTGTGAAGACTGTCTCTCCACATGCTGGGCTGCACTAAGCTTTTTTTAAATTTGAAAGCCTTTCTCCACTTGAACAGGTTGGGAGCCATCTCTGGCTCATTTTGAAAAATCCTCATTGCAAATGTTATGTTTTGTAACTTCAAAACATTAAACTAATTCAAATAAGTACACAGGAGTCCAAAATGCAGGTCTAATTTTGTCTTTTACTCTAAGCGAGGTGTGCAAGTATCACATGGTAGTGTAATGATGTATGGAATTAATGTATTTCACATATAACCCATAATTAATTATTTAAGTGAACAAAAATGCGTAATTAAGCTATATATATATATACAGGATTACTCAAATATTATTGAAAGCTGAAATACACACTTACCTTTTATTCCAACCAAATCCTCTCATGCCCCTTCTACCAATCCCTTGTTACTCAGTTTCTTTCCCCTCCACCAGCTATCACTGCCACACTCAACCCAGTAGGCTCTTGTTTCCATCTCCTTACTGTTTCCATCTAGCTACCATCCTTGCCTCATCTTGTTCTATTCACCACCTTCTCTTCTCATCGTATTTTATAATCTCTAGGTTTCTGTCTCCACATTACCTCCCAGCCTCTGTCACAGTCCGTCTCTCCTTGCCTGCCTCCATCACCCATCAACCTCACTTGAATCCATCCTTTGCTTGCCAGCTGCTTCACAAGCTTCATCCCTATACACTGTTGGCGCCAATTCAAGACTTAACCTAACCGGCTGATTTGGGCCTTACCATGAAGATGGAAGCAGCTTCAAACCACAAGTTTACAGTTGTTCAGTCACTAAAAATCAAATCCAAAGTAATTTGGAGATAGTCCAGGCAGTGAGTGTGATCAAGCTCATTGCTGGCTGCAACTTCTGGGCTATATTTTTTTGTGCAAGAGGAGCATGAATAAGCCTTTTGCTGGTTCTGAGATTGTTTACACTACATTAAGAACTAGCCAGGCTCATACTGCTTCATAATGTAAAATGTCTAATGGGAAATGAAAACTACTTGGGGCAAAAAAATTGTCAAAAAGTCTGAAATAACTGTCATCCAGTAATGGTTTGTCATGCCACCGGTTCCTGCTGTGCCGGCTGTACAATGATGAATGTTGTTGTAGAATAGTTATAGCTGCATAACTAGTGGTAAGATCTACAATTACAAGGATTTTTCATGTGTAGTTAATATTTTTATAATAAGTTATTAGTAGTTTGTTAGCAGTTCCACTCCATACAACAAATAATGAAAAATAGCCTTTTTTTCTTAGTGTATTTTTTATTCATCTTGCATGACAAATAAGGGTTATGGAACTAACAGCGAAAACATTGAATGGAGATATTGAAATAACTTATTTGCACAATTACTTCAGTTGTAAACATGCCCTACAATATTGTTTGCTAGAAAGAATTGCTATTAGCTTAATGCACTATAAACTCAAGGTTTAAAAATATTGAACTACAATTCATATTTAAGTTAAAATAGTTGCCTGTTATAATATTGCTGCAATAATGTGTGCCTATTGTAACACCTGAATTTGGGATAGTTAAAATCATTTTATGGAAATTGAATAGTCATTTTAAATTAAAGTACTACAATTAGATCTTAATCCACATTATACTGTATTAGCATTTGGAAAGACTAAATAACACTTAATTTAAAAGAAATAAATTGAAAATTATCTTTCACAACTCTAGACTGTTTATCACTACTGCTAATGGCTGTTACATTTAATTGATGTTGTTATTAAGAAAAAATACTTGCCTCAAAGGTAGACAGTTCTGGGGCTGTTCTTCCTCAGTTGAGTACCTTAGATTAGCTGTTAATTCATTATTAGTAATACTTAGAGAGGCTGAAATTCATGAATTTAAGACATTCAATGTAGTTTCTAATTAGTGGTTACTTCGGAAGAATACAGAAGTGTTGAATGCAGAATATGTACCTCTGCAAAATGACGAGTAATTTGCAGCATGCAGGACAAATGGATTTTATGGTTTGAACATTAACATCATTTAAATTTTAAATGCAGACTTAGTTACTGCATTTAAGATGCTGTCAAGAGATTACACCATAGGGTATTAACATTGGTTTACGGAAATCTTTAACTTTCTTTAAAGTCACATTCCTTCTCCTAAAATAAGAAAAAGCAGTTGACATAAACGTACAGCAGATAAAATTGTTTAACTACATGGAAGTTCATTTTGCACAATGTGTAGTCACAGAATAAAAACCTTTCCAATATTCATTCACTAATATCACTAAGTATGGCTCCACATTTAAAAAAATAATTCTTTGATTATTGAACAGGAATCAAGATGACGTCATGGTACTCCTCACGTAAATCAACAAGTTCCCAATCCATAGTTGCTGACTAAAATAATACAGGGATTTTTAACTTATGAATGGGAGTCATGAGGGTGAAGGCTGAGGTAGATGGAAAAGAGTGCAAGGCATGAGAGAATTTTAACTCTCAGACTTATCTCCTGAGCAGACAAAGCACACAATGCACTGGCTAATCTTACTGTTAGCCACTGTCTGGGTCAGAATCCCATTTAAGTGAATAAAGAATAATTTGTGAGATGTGAGAAGTGAAAGAATCAGGGAATTGAGGTGCATGGAGTGGAGGAGAGTGATAATAGGGAAGAGAAGGTCAGAATTTTCATCTTAATAGAGGGCAATTTTCAGTGAAAATGATGGCTTCAAGAATTGCCAAATCCCCATGCAGGGATAATGAATTAAGAGTGGAATTGAAAGCTTTTAAAAAAAAGCTGACGGTATAACCATATAACAATCATATAACAATCACAGCACGGAAACAGGCCATTCCGGCCCTCCTAGTCCGTGCCGAACTCTTAATCTCACCTAGTCCCACCTACCCGCACTCAGCCCATAACCCTCCACTCCTTTCCTATCCATATACCTATCCAATTTTACCTTAAATGACACAACTGAACTGGCCTCTACTACTTCTACAGGAAGCTCATTCCACACAGCTATCACTCTCTGAGTAAAGAAATACCCCCTCGTGTTTCCCTTAAACTTTTGCCCCCTAACTCTCAAATCATGTCCTCTCGTTTGAATCTCCCCTACTCTCAATGGAAACAGCCTATTCACGTCAACTCTATCTATCCCTCTCAACATTTTAAATACCTCGATCAAATCCCCCCTCAACCTTCTACGCTCCAATGAATAGAGACCTAACTTGTTCAACCTTTCTCTGTAACTTAAGTGCTGAAACCCAGGTAACATCCTAGTAAATCGTCTCTGCACTCTCTCTAATTTATTGATATCTTTCCTATAATTCGGTGACCAGAACTGTACACAATATTCCAAATTTGGCCTTACCAATGCCTTGTACAATTTTAACATTACATCCCAACTTCTGTACTCAATGCTCTGATTTATAAAGGCCAGCGTTCCAAAAGCCTTCTTCACCACCCTATCTACATGAGACTCCACCTTCAGGGAACTATGCACTGTTATTCCTAGATCTCTCTGTTCCTCAATGCCCTACCATTTACCCTGTATGTTCTATTTGGATTATTCCTGCCAAAATGTAGAACCTCACACTTCTCAGCATTAAACTCCATCTGCCAACGTTCAGCCCATTCTTCTAACCGGCATAAATCTCCCTGCAAGCTTTGAAAACCCACCTCATTATCCACAACACCTCCTACCTTAGTATCATCAGCATACTTACTAATCCAATTTACCACCCCATCATCCAGATCATTTATGTATATTACAAACAACATTGGGCCCAAAACAGATCCCTGAGGCACCCTGCTAGTCACCGGCCTCCATCCCGATAAACAATTATCCACCACTACTCTCTGGCATCTCCCATCTAGCCACTGTTGAATCCATTTTATTACTCCAGCATTAATACCTAACGACTGAACCTTCTTAACTAACCTTCCATGTGGAACTTTGTCAAAGGCCTTGCTGAAGTCCATATAGACTACATCCACTGCCTTACCCTCGTCAACATTCCTCGTAACTACTTCAAAAAATTCAATAAGGTTTGTCAAACATGACCTTCCACGCACAAATCCATGCTGGCTACTCCTAATCAGATCCTGTCTATCCAGATAATTATAAATACTATCTCTAAGAATACTTTCCATTAATTTACCCACCACTGATGTCAAACTGACAGGTCTATAATTGCCAGGCTTACTTCTAGAACCCTTTTTAAACAATGGAACCACATGAGCAATACGCCAATCCTCCGGCACAATCCCTGTTTCTAATGACATCTGAAAGATCTCCGTCAGAGCTCCTGCTATCTCTACACAAACTTCCCTCAAGGTCCTGGGGAATATCCGGTCAGGACCCGGAGATTTATCCACTTTTAAATTTCTTAAAAGCGCCAGTACTTCCACCTCTTTAATTGTCATAGGTTCCATAACTTCCTTACTTGTTTCCCACACCTTACACCATTCAATATCCTTCTCCTTAGTGAATACCGAAGAGAAGAAATCGTTCAAAATCTCTCCCATCTCCCTCGGCTCCACACATAGCTGACCACCCTGATTCTCTAAGGGACCAATTTTATCCCTCACTATCCTCTTGCTTTTAATATAACTGTAGAAGCCTTTCGGATTTACTTCCACCTTATTTGCCAAACCAAACTCGTAACTTCTTTTAGCTTTTCTAATCTCTTTCTTAAGTTTCCTTTTACATTCTTTATATTCCTCGAGCAATTCCTTTACTCCATGTATAGTGGGGGATTTTCCTTTAACACACAATACTGGTCCAGTGAACCTAAATAACAGCACAGCACTGGCTTGGGGTGCTGAACCTTTTGTTCAAAAATCTCATCATACGTAGAACTGTACAGTACCTATCAGGCCCTTCAGCCCACAATTTTGTGCTGATCTTGATGCCAGTTTATACTCCTCTGTGTCCATACCCTTTCATATCTAAACGCTTCTTAAAATACACCAAACTGGCAGCACCCGCTACTACCCACAGATGGTAACCTTTTCTAGACATCTACCACTCTCTGTGCAAAAAAAAAACTTGCCCTTCACATTGTCTTTAAAATTCCCCCCTTTAACCTTAAAAGCATAGGCTCTGGTGTTTGGCATTTCTATCTTGGGGAAAGTTTCTGACTGGCTTCCTACACCTCTCAACATTTCGAAAACTATCAGGTGTCTCCTCTGCCTCTGACATTCTTGAGAGAGCAACCCAGCTTCGTCTAACTTTTTCCAATAGCTCATAGCTTGTTAAGGAAAAACTTCTTCTCCCAGAGAGTTGTGGGGGTCTGGAATGCACTGCCTCGGTCTACTTCTGCACCTATTGTCTATTGTCTATAATCCTAGCAGCACCCTGGTAAACCTCTTCTGTAACCTTTCCACAATCTCTTCCTATAATGGGGCAAGCAGAACTGCAGCATGATTTCCTTATACTCAACACCACTTCCAGTGAAGACAGGCATGCCTTTATCACCTTATCTTAAAGATTCAAAGTGCATTTATTATCCAAGTATGGATGCAGTATACAACCCTGAGATTCATCTTCCCGCAGATAGCCACAAAACAAAGGAAGCCATGGAAACCATTCAAAGAGAAACATCACGCAATGTCAAAAATAAAGATAGAAAAACACAGAATATCAAACACAAACCCATAAAAATTATTGAAAGAGTTCAGGAACATTTGGTTCAGCTCAGTTCAGTTCAATCTAGTGCTGAGTCATTTGTTATCCCTAGACTGTGCCGATCAAAATCGCACAAAATAGCAACAAAGAAAGGAGTGACCAGAAACTAGAAACCATAAACACATCATTACGTGAACTACAGAGTCCGATCCAGAAACCATGTTGATTAAACCTTGCCCAGGACTCTGGACCACGGCACCAACCTCTGACAGCATCAAGGGAGAGAATGATCACAGGGACGTAGGGGCCTTCCTCCACGAGCAGCAAGTGAAAGGGAGATGGAGACACTCAATGCAGACACCTTCTTCCGGTAGCAGAAAGAGGCTGGTAGTTGGCGCTGAACACCCGCTCAAACTCTGTTTTCGCCTCAGTGATTTCAATATTTGATCACAGTTTAATCAGCGAGATCAGTATTATCTTCTCTGCATATCAACTTTTAATGAACTATGGATCCCTTTCTACCTCATTGCTATTGAGGGATCTACCATTATCTGTGTACTTTCTCCTTTCACTTGATCTTCCAAAGTGCAACACCTTATTTGCCTGGATTAATCACAATTTACCATGTCTCTGCTCATATCTGTAACTAATATACAAACGTTTGTATATCCTGCTGTATTCTTTGAAAGTCCTTCACACTGTCCACAACATATATATATGGAACACTATTGGTTAAAGACATCCAGCAAGAATAATAGCTTTATAATGCACTTACTCTCTATCTCATATTGGAACTGGAATTGGTTTATTATTGATAGATGTACTGAGATACTTGTCTTGCATACTATTTCTACAGATCAAATCATTGCACAGTGCATTGAGGTAGAACAAGATAACACAATAGCAATGCAGAATGAAGTAGGTCAGAGTTACAGAGGAAGTACAGTGCAGGTAACCGTTAAAGTACAGGACATAACAAGGTAGGTTCTGAGGTCAAAAGTCCATTTTATTGTATTAGGAAACCAGTTAATAGTATTATGATAGCAGGGTACGGTGGTATCACTTGCATGCATGGATGGAGTTAGAGCAGATTCTGGCCACACAGTCATGAGGGAGTAGAGTGAGGTTCCGTGTTCTGTCTTGTGTTTAGAATAATTGTGACAGAGGTATCGCTGCCTGTCCTTTCTGATTGTGGTTTGTTGGTCAGTAAGTAAAAGGACCCAGTTGCAGAGTAAGGGGCTGACTCACAGAGTCCATAGTTTGGGTGATGAGTGTGCAGGGAATAATAGGATTAAAGACAGAGCTGTGGTCAGCTAACAATAGTCTGATGTAGGTGTCATTATTGTCCAGATGCTCCACAGGTGAGTGTCAGGCTAGGGAGATGGTGTCTGCCATAGTCCTTTTCCAGTGGAAGGTTAATTGCATTAGTTTAAGGTTCTCTGGAAGGCTGACATTAATCATGCCATAACCAGTTTCATGCCTATTCTGATTCCAAACTCTCAATTCTCCCTAGACTCAATTATCTTTATCTTCTGAGTCAATCTACCATGAAGACTTTATCATATGTTTTACCAAAGTCCATGTAGATAACATCTACTACCTTACCTTTATCAATCTCCTTTGTCATCCCTTCAAAGATTCAATCAGATTTGGGAGGCATGACCTGCCTGCAGAAAGCCATTCTGAATGTCCCTAAGCAGGCAATACCTTTCCAAATGACCCTTCATTTTAGCATATAATGGATGATGTTTCTGACGATATGTATTTGACCTCATGGATCTCTGTTCTCTGAGTTAGCATGAGAACTAAGACCTAGAGATGCTAGAAATCTGAAATAAAAACAGAGAATGCTGGAAATATTCGAAAGTTCAGGCAACTATGGAAAGAGAAATAGTATTTCAGGTCAGAGACACTATGCCAAGACTGGTAAAGAGAACATGTCAGTTTTAAATTTCAGAAAGGGCGGTGTAAGAATGGATGGCTGAAAGGGAATATATCCTTATAGGTTAGAGTCAGGGCTGCCCTCTAAATAAGGTATTCATGAAGTTATCTGTTGGACAGGTTAACAAGGGCAGAGAGAGGGAAAACATAAATAGAAGTGTCAAATGCAGAGCCTAGTAAGTAAATACCTACCGAATAGGTCATACTCATAGAGGGAGAAAACTAAACCATTTTTAGAATCTGAATCTGAAGCAGAGTGAAAACTGAACCATTTTTACAGATGGGTAACTTGCAGCATAAAATGGCTCATTCTAATACAAACAGTGAAAAGAAATTACCTGATATATTAGCAAACACGAGGAAATCTGCAGATGCTGGAAATTCAAACAACAACACACACAAAATGCTGGTAGAACACAGCAGGCCAGGCAGCATCTATAGGGAGAAGCGCTGTTGACGTTCGGCCCAAAACGTCGACAGTGCTTCTCCCTATAGATGCTGCCTAGCCTGCTGTGTTCTACCTGATATATTAAATTCTTTTCTATTTCCCTGATCTTTAAACTGTCTTCACCTGAAACATTAACATTCTTTCTTATTCCACTGATACTGCCTGACCAGCTGATTATTTTCAGCACTTTATACTTTCTCTTAGTAAGCATTATGGATCGATGAAGTGTGGGATAATAAACTGGATAGATCAAGAGCTTTAAGAGCGAGGAAAACATTATTCTGAATAAACTGATTTCATCTGTGCAGCAGAGTTTCAAACAGTTATTCTTGCCCATCTTAGTCACAATGAGGAAATTCAGCCCGACTTACAGTTATCCTTTAAACACCTGAGAAGGCTTAGTGATAACAGGGCTTTATTTAATTGGGTGGCTTCCTAAATTTTAATGGTCTTTTGTTGCTTACCACCTAGACATAAAAAAAACCGCTTCATTGATGTAGCCAGGGAATTACCTGCCTTTGAGAAAAGCAAGGAGGCAATGGTGAAAAAAAAACACTTTCCCTTTAATCAAATGATTGATAAAGTTGTCTCTGCTGCAACAGCTGATTATTGGTGATTTGTATTGTCAGGCAACACAGCAAGTTCTTAAACTGGAACACATGATTTCTCTAAAAAGCATCTTGAGTAACCATCTTTAATTCTTCATTCCAGTGCATCTGATTCCTGTGACGCAAACAAAAGAGGACAGAATGGTGGCTAAAAACCGAAAGCGAATTTTAGTAGATACGTACACTGCGCCTCCCAGCCTGGATCCCATTTATGAGGCTTACCTGTACTGTAACATGCCGAATAAGACTGACCGAGGTCTGGAAGGTATGATTTTAATGCAAATCTGTTACCTGGCAATGTGGATGTGCAAATTATAAATAAATGCTAGACTTCCTGATTAAATGAATTTAAAACAGATGCCACTGTATTAGTAAACATGGACTGCACTGCTTACACTGGCTATCAATGACAGAGTTTTCCATTACTAAACAAGACATAGCTAATTGCTGTATGTAATACTCTGAGTGTTTGCTCACTATACCTGCCTGCAATAAGAATCAAGAATTAAATTTGAAATTAATAATTGGACCTTAACACAGTGCAAAAGCTCTGACCTCCACTGCCAAACAAACAAAAAGGTTCCAAACACACAGAAACATTATTACCTGCAAATTCCTCTCCATGTTGTTTGTCATTCTGAGTCAAAATGGTATCAATGGATCTCAGTCCTGGATGTAATTTCTTGTACAACAGCACTATAGGAATTACTTTGCTAGAGGGTGAAAGCAGTGGTGCATCACCAGCTCCTCAGGGTAATTAGGAATTAGCAATAAATGGAGGCTTTTTCCTGAAAATTAATATATAAAGTATGTCTATTCCTTCAATCAATGCAGTCACAAAAATATCTATATATTCAATCTTTTATTTGAAGTCTGACTGCCACACTTCAGAAAAAGTAATTTGTTGCTTGTGAGGTTTTAATATCTTGCAAACATCTCATCATTAAATAATGCAAAACTGTTTACCTAGTAACACAATGCATTTTGTCATAGTTCTGTTTTCTGGTCACTATTGATGAATTATGCTAATGATTTTCTCTTCCCTGCCTCCACGATAATCTGACAAAATTATAGAACTTCTCTAAATTTCATTCCAGTTGCCAATGGCTGCACTTACAGTAACAACGGGAATGTAGAGGGTTGGTTCATCAGCAATGCTGAACTACCCTGCCATTGATTCCTGAGAATGCACTCCCAACATATCCTTTTCAATTCAAAAGCTATTCTAAATGATTTAAATAATTTAAAGAATAAAAATATTGAGTAAATAATTTCCTAAAATTTAGGAAGAATAAATACAAATGCTGAAAATTAATTCAAAACTTTGATTAAGTGGAAACAAAAAAAAAACCTGAATTTACCTTTATGATCTTAGGGCAGTGATTTCACTCAAAGAAATGGCACTGTAGTACATATACCAGCTTTCCCTGTGCCTCAGCTCAGTAATGTGTGTGTGCTATTCCTCTGGATTTGTGGCTGAGCCCTGGAGGGTGGAAAGATTCACGGCATCTGACCTCCAGCTTGTGTCCGAATCCTGTACTGCAAAGCACTGATGCTGAAGTCAGCTGACCCACAGGCATGGATCTCTGTGGAACCATTGGTTAAAAATCAGTAGCTTCTTACCAACTGATTTCCTTCAAATCGCTTTTTTTTAAAATGCCCATTGGAATAGCAGATAGAGATGGAGAAGGGACGCTTACTCTTTCACATTTCACCCAAATGCAGTATCTTTAACATTATAGCACACTCACAGTGTTGAATTGACGTTAAGACAAGCGGATATAATCTTCATCCCAGGGGTATTATGGGATAGGATTGTCACCTTCCTGCATAGTGATTAGAGAAATCAACAAACAGGAACTGGATTATATCTGGAGTCTGGTGGACACGTGGAAGAATTTGTTGATTTACTTGTTTTATAAAAATATGAAGAATTGCAAATATACTGATCTGTTCTGGCAACCTTTATGAGTTTTCTAGATTTTATGACTCCCAAGTTGGAAGTCAGGCATTTCAAACATTCATGTAATCAATTCTGCTGTCAGGATAACTCTACTTAAATCAAAGTGACATTAGACCTTAGTTATTTCATATCTTCTAAAAACAAGAGTAATGGAACCCATTTGCACATGCTATAGCACTGAAAACCAGCTGAGGTCTGTTCAGAAGCATATGATAACTTATTCTTGCGGACTCCAAAAGGTAACTTTTATAAAGTCCGAATTACGTCAAGAGGAATGATGTGATTGGATTTTTTTTTTTTGTTTTTCAACTGAATTCCTTTTCCTGTACAATAGAACACTTTTTTAATGCCTTACTTTCGTATGAGTGATGTTCTAACTAAGCACCTAAATAAAATAAAGAATCGATAAAGAGAAATTAATTAGCTTGATGGGAGCATCCTCAATACCGGTGATAATTTAGGTTTAATTTAAGGTCATTCAGTTAAAGTGTAATCCAGAAGCATTTTTCTCACAAAACGTAGTAAATAACTAGAAATATATCTCTCCTAAAAGGGGCAGCTTGGTAGCATAGTGGTTAGCACAATGCTTTACAGTACTAGTGACCTGGGTTCAATACTCGTGAGTTTTCTCCAGGCGCTCTGGTTTCCTCCTACAGTCCAAAGACGTACCAGTTGGTAGGTTAATTGGTCATTGTAAATTGTCCCTTGATTAGGTTGGAGTTAAATCTGGGCGACACAGTTCAAAGGGTCGGAAGGACCTATTCTGTGCTGCAGCTCAATCAATCAATCAATCAATCAATCAATAAATAAGGCTGTTGTGCTAAGTCAATAGAAATTTTCAAGATTAAGGTAAATTTTTTACTAGGTTGGTGGAAGGAAACACAGTTTAATAGAGTTGAAATTCAAATTAATTATGATTCATTTGAGCAATGAGTTGGTTTGATGGTTTGAGTTATCTCCTATCTTCCTATATTACATAATAGGAAGATCCCTTAGAGCAGGGGTTCCCAAACTTTTTTGTATCATGGACCCCTACCATTAACCGAGGGGTCTGTGGACCCCAGTTTGGGAACCCCTGCCTTAGAGCCTTTATCTGTTACTGGTATGATTGCTGTAGAAAACTTAGACAAATCTTGTAACAGATTTTAAAGGGAGTAATGTCATGCAGTTTATAATAATTCATTGTGTAATTTGCCTATGTGATATCAAGGAGTTTAAATAAAATAAGTAAAATAATTAGCATTTCTTATTGCAATGATACTCATTGTTTAGAAAACTAACCCCACTTTTAGCAAGTACCACAATCAGGTTTAGAAACAGAATTGTGCAGTGCATTTTTCTAATGAAGTGACAACTGATATGGTGCAAAATCAATCGTCTAACATAAAAATATAATAAAAGTGCACTTTGTGATTCAATTGAAATGCAGGACGGCTTGTGAAATTTAACATAAATTTCAGTATGCAAGAGTACACCTTCAGCCTCATGTGTTACGTACCTGTGCACCGAGGTTACATGGCACTTAGAGAATGTCAGTCTGTTTAAAACAGTGTTTTCTGGCCACTGACAACAAACTGAAGTTTGTACATACAAGAAGGAACTATGCTGTTCTTGATTACTGGGAGAATAAAGGCCTACTAAAGAATAAGTCAAAGGACCCTTTCTTATTTGAGCTGGCTGAGGTAAAAGTAATCTGGCACAGCCCAGGAGGAAAGTGACCAATACAATTAATGCAAATTGATTAAATCAGCAATATTCACAGTACAACCACACCAGTAAGAATTTTAAGTTATTTCACCCCTGAGGAAGCTTGCCAGGACTGTTTGCCACTGGATATCTTACAGGCTGAAGTATGGCTGTATCCTTTCTCTGAAATTGGGGACCCCTGGTTATTTTTGTGCTTCCATCTCTCCAGCCATTGTGATAATTGTCTGTTGGAACTGAGACAAGCCCATTTCACTTTGCAGCTCTTCAATTTGGATTTGCACATTAAGTTAGTTTCCATTGAGAGCCCTCATCATAGTGTGAGACTGTACATAACCAATCCTGAAATTGACAATGTTTATGTACATGGCTCCATCCAAATCGTGGTCATAAGAA
The DNA here is from genome assembly GCF_048418815.1 of Hemitrygon akajei. Lineage (NCBI taxonomy): Eukaryota > Metazoa > Chordata > Chondrichthyes > Myliobatiformes > Dasyatidae > Hemitrygon > Hemitrygon akajei. Next base: position 139,338,623 of record NC_133126.1, read on the forward strand.
AATTATTTGTGTGAATATGTGAGAAATTAGTGTGCGTCCACTGTGCAGCAAAATTTAAGGAGGAGATTTGATAGTTTCTAGCGAAGAATTAAAATGGTTTCTTCAGTTATGCCAGACTAACCCTTTTGCTTTTATCAGTAAATGAAAGAAGCCATACTAAAGTATTTTTTATATAGTACATACAGTATCTTCAAAAGTTCAATGTTTATATGCCTAATTTAGCATTATGTACCCACACAAATAACAACATTTTTTTTTGTAAGTAATACACACAAAATGCTGGAGGTACTCAGCAGGCCAGGCAGCATCTATGGAAAAGAGTAAACAGTCAATGTTTTGGTCTGAGATTCTTCATCAGGTTTGTTATTTGACTACACACTATAGTCTCTTCCAGGGATGTCTACCCTAAAAAAGTTCAATTCTTCCCTCTGTGATCTCTGCTGCCCTCCGACTAGTCCTGATAAAGGGTTTTGGCCTGAACGGTTGACTATTTACTCTTTTCCATAGATGCTGCCTGGCCTGCTGAGTTTCCCCAACATTTTGTGTGTATTACTTAGATTTCCAGCATCTGCAGAATTTCTCTTGTTTGTGGTTTATTTTTGTAAGGAGCTTTTGGATGATTTGTAGCATTCACAGTTTCTAGACAGAAATAACAAATTGCTCAGCATTACAGTGAATTTTTGATCAACTGTATCAGTCCATTTCATTGAAATAAAGTCAAAATATCAATCACCAAATATTTGATTTACATTCTAATTAGAACTTTAAAGAATTTAGAGTTGTAACTTCTCCAGTGCAAATTTAACCTAAAAATCTGTGCAATTTGTTACCGTAACGTTGAGCAATTTAGGAATAACGTTCCTATTTAGTTAATAATTTGTTAGTAATATCTGATTTACAATTTGATTACTGTCATGGTAGGTTTTCCAGTAATTCTATTCTATTAACATAGACTTTATTGAAAATGAAATAAACAGGTCTGCAACAGGTAATAGTGGAGGCACATATGGAATCAGAAAAAGGCTGTACTGTCAATTTTACTCCTAAACTATTGCACTGACCTCAGTGTTAATACTACAACAGATGTTTGCTTAATATGCATTCCGTCACTTAATTTAAGGTAACTGTTTTCCAACCACTGTAGCGCACAAAACAGCAAATTTAGTGGCAACTCCTTGGCTAAGCATTAATTGCTGTTTCATCACTTGTAAATTGGAAATAAACAACTCTTGAATAGTTTATAGTACCAGTGATTTTTTAAGAAGAGTGTCTCAAGAACACAGATCTCTTGCCTTGGTTCTTTGACTCGGAAGCCTGCAGTTTCTTCAGGAGTTACTTCCTACGGTCACTCTTCACATCTCAGCCTCAAATGTGTGTGCCATGGAACTTGATCAAGCAATGTAGGCAGCATTGTTGGCTTCACATAAAGCCCTTGAAACCTGGGCTGATCAGGAATGGAAACACATTCTTAGTGAGGAAACTGAATCCAAGATGGAAATACCACATGTAAGAATGGGTCCAATTAATTAGATCATAAAAAACAAAGTCACACTTCCCAGCCCAATGTCTTGAAGATTTAGCACATCACATGCCAGTACAGACAAATTTTAAATGCAAATTATAAAACTGCAGATTGTGGAAATTGAAGCAAAAAACATTAAGATGTCACAAACATTTAGCTGAACAGGCAACGACAGTGGAAGGAGAAACTGAGTTAAAGTATGGGTCCAAGCAACACACACAAAATGCTGGAGGATCTCAGCAGCAGGCCAGGCAGCATCTATGGAAAAAAAAAGTACAGTTGGCGTTTTGGGCCGCGACCCTTTGGTGTCCCTGCTTCAGTCATCAACAAAACCTGTGAGTTTCATACTCAGCCCACTCTTTGAGTGAACTATTTTTTGCTTCAGCTCCATCTGAGTTTTCTGCTAGTTGCTGGATTCTCCGTTAAAGGATCCAGTTCACACCCATTACCTTGTTCTAACTTTTCATAAGATCTATATTTAAATAAACTTTGTCTCAGCCTTGTTTATTCATAAGAAAACAATCCCTGTGTGGACAATTTCATAACTACAATTATCCATTCATGATAACAACCTTCCAGTTTCCACTATACCCACACTACTATGTTTGCATTCTCCTGTAATGGGTGGCTGAGATGATTACATTTTTTCCATAACTTACTAGCCACTCTGTAGTTTTCTTTTGCATCCTCCACAGTCTTGCTTTCAGGCAAGAATATTAAATGATTATTCTTGTCCTTCTTAAAACCCCGCTAGAGTGACTGCTGCAATATCAAGCAGCTTCCCTTGCGAAGGACCACAGAATGCCTGGATTGCTTATGTTTATTTATTTAAAGACAAAACACGGAAGAGGCCCTTTCAGCCCTTTGAGCTGCACCACCCAACAACCACCGACAACCCCGATTAAACCCAATGACCAAGTAAATGACCTGGTATGCCTTTGGACCGTGGGAGGAAACTGGAGAAGGCCTATGCATTCCAAAGGGATGATGTACAGAGGACACCGGGATTGAACTCTGAACTTTGACAACCACAAGATAACCACTACGCGACCATGGCGTTTGGTATCCATCGGATTGTTCAGCTGGAGAGTAGTCACTTCTTATTCATCTGTTGTCATAAAACCCATATGATTCAATAATTTCCTCCAGGAGAGGAACCTGCCTTCCTAATATAGTCCGGCATATATGTGACTCCAGACCCAAAGAAATATGGCTGACTCTGAATTGGCCTAGGAAATCACTTTGGTTAGGGCAGATGAAGATTGGTGATACATAGTGCCATTGCCTTTGATGCACATATCCTTAAAAAGGGATTTTTTTTTGCTCAGCATAACAAAACTTTCAATTTCCAGATACATTTACATTTACATTTCTTCCCTTCACAGATATCAGAACACTTACATCAAAATATAGACATCACCACAACATCCTATACAAAAGCCCTTATTAGTATAGCAGACAGGTTTACATCTACATACTGCAGAAAAGGTTGCCATGTTTTATGAAAACAATTTGTTTTTGAGTGTACCATACATGTCAAAAAGTCCAAAGGAATGTATTCCATGATTAATTTACGCCAACCAAAAAGTCCAGGGGCCTTATTGGATATCCGACAAAGTAAAATGTTCTTCCTTGCATAAAAAGTCATGATGTTAAAAGGATTTTTTCTGATGTGCATTAACTAATACGACTGCTGGGTAAGCCTAAGAGAAAAGACATTGGGTCCAGTTCAAGCTCCATCTTCAGAATCTTTTCCATTTCACCCAAATTATCACTCCAGTATGCCTGAAGTTTGGGGCAAGTCCAAAAACAGTGGGTGAAAGTTCCAGTATTTACTTTACATTTAGAACACATTGGAGAAACCCCCATCTTTATTTTTCAAGAGACGATATGGAGTCAGATGGGCTCTATGCAGAATTTTGAGTTGCAATGCTTTAGTTCTATTACAAACTGAAATTTTCTTTGCATGATCACAGATGTCTTCCCATGTTTCAGCTGTAATTTCTACTCCCAATTCTTCCTCCCAGACCCTTCCCAGCTGCTCAGCCTAAAAAAAAAGATTCCATCTCTGCCATCAATTCACCTGCTTCATTTCCCAGACTCCTTGCACCAAACAACAGACTGTTAAGCCCAGTCTGACTTTTTTGTTGCCGTTTATTCAGAGGTTGGTTCTTTTCCTTTCCTTTACAATCCCAGTCACTAATCCCTTCTTCCTACCTTACCTGCAGGTTCCCATTTCCCAGACTAAACAGTATATCGAATGGATAGGCAGGTAGGCAGAGGGGAACGGGGTTGCTCTTAGAATTATAAGATACAGAATCCTTGTGGGTAGAGTTAAGAAACTGCAAGGGTAAAAAGATCCTGATGGGGGTTATATACAGACCTCAGAACAGTAACAAAGATGTGTGCTACAAATTACAGTGGGAGATAGAAAGGCATGTAAAAAGGACAATGTTGCAATAGTCATTGGGTGATTTCAATATGGTGGTAGATTGGGAAAATCATGTTGATGCTGGATCCCAAGAGAGGGAATTTGTAGAATGCCTATACGATGGCTTTTCAGAGTAGTTTGTGGTTCATCCCACCAGAGGAACAGCAATTCTGGATCGGGAGTTGTGTAATGAACAAGATTTGATTTAGGAATCTTAAGGTAAAGGAGCCCTTAGGAGTCAGTGATCATAATTTGATGGAATTCACCCTGCAGTTTGAGAAGGAGAAGCTGAAATTCAATTTATCAATATTACAATGGAGTAAAGGGAATTACGGAGGCATAAGAAAGGAGCTGAAAGTTGATTGGAAGGGGACACTAGCGGGGATGACAGCAGAGTTTCTGGGAGCAATTCAGAAAGTGCATTGTCAACCATGGCTGACAAGGGAAGTCAAAGACAACTTGAAAGCAAATGAGAAGGCACATAATATCACAAAAATTTGTGGGAAGGTCGAGGATTGGGAAGGTTTTAAAAACCAACAGAGGGCAACTAAAAAGCCACAAAGAGAGAAAAGATTAAGTATGAGGATAAGGTAACCAATGATATAAAGGAGGATACATAAAGATTTTTTCAAACATATAAAGAGTAAAAGAGAGACAAGAATGGATATTGGATTCTGGAAAATGACATTGTTGAAGAACGACACAGGGATGGGGACAAAGAAATAGTGGACAAACTTAATAAGCATTTTGTGTCAACTTTCACTGTGGAAGACATTAACAGTATGCCAGAAATGCAAGAGTGTCAGGGGACAGAAGTAAGTGTTTTTACTATTACTAAGGAGATGGTGCTTGGGAGCCGAAAAGTCTGAAGGTAGATGAGTCGCCTGTACCAGATGGACTGCACCCAAAGGTTCTGACAGAGGAGCTGAAGAAATTAAGAAGGCAATAATAATGAAGATTCAGGAATTACTAGATTGTGGAATGGTTTTGGAGGATTGGAAAATTGCAAATGCCACTCCACTCTTTAAGAAGTAAGGGAGGCAGAAGAAAAGAATTCATAGGCCAGTTAGCCTGACTTCAGTGGTTGGAAAGATGTTGGTGGCTATTATTAAGGATGAGATTTTGGGGTACTTGCAGGCATATGACAAAATAGACCAAAACTAGCATAGTTTGCTGATGGGGAAATTTTGCCTGATCAAACTGTTGGAATAATTTAAGGAAATAACAGGCGGGATAGAGAAAGGAGAGTTGCTGGATGTTGTTTATTTGGATTTTCAAAAGGCCTCTGACAAGCTGTCACACATGTGGTTGCTTAACAAGAGCCCATGATATTATAGGAAAGATACTAGCATGGATAGAAGATTGGCTTACTGGCAGAAGGCAAAGAGTGGGAAAAAAATTGGCCTTTTCTGGTTGGCTGCTAGTATTCTGCTGGGGTTGGTGTTGGGAGTGCTTCTTTTCACATTATATGTTAGTGATTTGAATGAAGGAATTGATCACTTTGTGGACAAGTTTGCAGCTGATACAAAGATAAGTGGAGCAGCAGGTAGTGCTGAGGAAGCAGGGTGTCTGCAGAAGGACTTAGACTCATTGGAAGAATGGACAAAGAAGTGGCAGATTGAATGAGGTATAGGGAAGTGCATGGTCATACACTTTGGTAGGCATGGGCTGCTATCTAAATGGGGAGAAAAATTAAAAATCAGGGGTGCAAAGGGACTTGCAGGGTGAATTTGTGTTAAGGAAGGAAAATGTAATGTTAGCATTCATTTTGAGAGGACTAAAATGTAAAAGCAAGGATGGTAGGCTAAGGTTTTATAAGGTGTTGGCCAGATTGTGTGGAGTATTGTGAGCAGTTTCAGGCCCCTTATTTAAGCCATGATGTGCTGCCATTGGAGACGGTCCAGAGGAGGGTCATAAGAATGATCCCAGGAATGAAAAGGTTAACACATGAGGAGCACTTGATGGCTCTGGGCCTGAACTCGCTGAGTTTGGAATGGGGGGGGGGGGGTATCTGATTGAAACCTATCAAATATTGAAAGGCCTGGACACAGTGGATATGGACAGGATGTTTCTCTACAGTGAGGGAGTTTAGGACATGAGGGCACAGCCTCAGAATAGAGGGACATCCACTTAGAAGAGAGATGAGGAAAAAAAATTGCTTTAGCCAGGGAGTGGTGAACCTGTGGAATTCATTGCAGCAGATGGCTATGCAGACCAAGTCATTGGGTATATTTAATGCAGAGGTTGATAGGTTCTTTATTACTCAGGGCATCAGAGGTTATGGGGTGAAAGCATGAGAATGGGATTGAGAGGGATAATAAATCATCCATGCTGGAATAGCAGAGTAGACTTGATGGGCCAAATGGTCTAATTCTACTTCTCCCTATTATGGTCTAATGGCGTAACCCTTTGTCCATCCTCAAGAAGCAATACTGTCCCATCTCAGAAAACTTATTGCTGATAACTGGAGCTGCTACCTAATCAGCAGAAACAGCATTATCTATGCATACTCAAGGTCCTGCCATCTGAACATATCAATGCAGTTGTGAACGTATCATTTGCAGATGAGATCATTGCTATGTCTGGCAAAAAAGGATATAATTATTAGAAGTAAGTACAGTAGTGAGGAGTTACAGAGATGAAGTCATAGAGTCCACTCTTTAGTCTTAACCCAAGAGGACTTCTTCCAGGAACCTGCTTTCTGTGTTGGATGTAATATTTGTCTGCAACTCATTGGTATGTTTTTCTAGTTTGTAAATATTGTATTACTGTTTAGAAATCCTTTTAGAATTATAATCCTTGGTAGAACTACTACTCACAATAAATGTGCTCCAATTAAAATAACTGTGTTGAATCTGTTTCATTTGCTGGAAGTAACTCCTCCTTGGTTGGGAGGAGGGGACCTGCCACTCAAAATGGTGGCTAAACCCCTTCAGAAAAGAGACTAAAGTAGTTAAGTAAATTAGTGTTTGCACTATAGGTAGATATAGTATAGTCTTCCTAAAGGTGGGGGTAATGATTGATATCTATTAGACTTAAGGTCTAGTCTGATGTTTAGGACTCGAGAATAGATATACTCAATATCATCACATGTTGAATATAGCTCTGTCAGCTTGTACAATCCCATCCCCTTCAGAACAGGTTGTTGTGTCCTAAGAACTTAAAACCCTCACGCTAGTAACTTCAGACATATATTCATCTACCTGAGCTTCTTACTTGTTAGTGCTTTGCACTTTTAGTGATCTTTGTCTTTTAATCTCTTCAATCACTCCTTGTAATGCACCTATGGAGCCTTATCCCTCTGTTTACCTGTGACCATGGTCTTTAACCTTTGACTATATATGTTTTAGTTGTTCATCTACCTCTCTGAGGATGTTCTTTTGCTGCTTAGTGACATCAGATAAATATATTAATTGTATGAAGATGTTGATATGTATTACTTTAAGATTAACTTTTTAGAAACATTCATATGCAGGTAATGTAGATAATATAGGTATTTCAGCTGAATGAGCATGTCCTTTGGCATAAAAGGTTTGTTAATATGCCTTGTTAACTGAGGAACAACTCACTATATGTTTTATATGTATAAACGGATTTTTCCTATGATAGTGCTCAGCATGTTTGGAAAGGTTATTGTGGCTACTGCATTGATCAAGGTATATTTGTGAGGTGAGAAACCACTCCATTGTTATTAAGTTTGGTGCTAATACGAGGACTGATGACTTGATGAATTTTTCTTAATTGTCAGGATATCCCTGTTGTCTACATTTTAGGTCACTGTGTAGTAGTGTTCACTGTATAAAAGTAGTTCAGAGTAGGGTGTGTGTACTGGTTGTGTTGTGTGGGCTATCAGTTTTACAACACTGACAGATAATCATTAGTGGAATTGATTGCTCTCAGCAAGCTTGTCAAAATACATTTTTTAAGATAACATAGTTCTTTAGCTGCCCAGAGGGATTTGACCATACTCCACTTAATTTCTCTGCACCAGGCGTTCAGTTCCTCTCTGAAACACATCATGATGTCATCAGAAGCCCTTTCAGGAGTTTATTGAATAATGTTCAAGTTGGTGTCAATAGAAGCAGACTGATTAAGAGCAAGAGACAAATTGTCAGAGGAACGCAGCAAACTGAGCAGTATTAGATGCTGTGTGATCCACTGAGATCCTCCAGTAATTTGTCTTTTGCTCCAGGTTTCAGCATCTGCAGACTCTGCTGTCTCCAGGAATGATTACGACTTAGATTCACTCTATAAAGTGGTGACGGCATTATTATTGAAGATAACTGTGAAACAATATTCTAACTTCAGTAAATGATTTTGAGGAAAAGCAGTAATTAACCATTTTCTGTTCACTTGGAAGGAAAAAGCTATTTAGCACAAATACTGTAAGCATTACTGGAGTAGTATAAACACTGTTACATTATGCTTGTTTAGGAATTATAGTTTATGATGTAGCACTACATCAATGATAGCATTGTAGTTCTGTCACTAGGGTTTCAGTAAAAGAACAGTAAAGTGTGGATGGATGAGGTGTCCACACTGCATTAAGCTTAACTGAAAAGCATGCCTCTTATTCTGGGATATGCTGACGCTGGATCCAATCTTGAAGTCTGTTATGCAATCGGGTATGATTCCTTACTTTAAACTGGAAACCTTGTGTGATAACACTGCAACTGAAATATAAAATATTATAATTAAGAAAGTACACAACATTATGTTTTATTGGTTTGGAAGCTTCCCCCCCCCCCCCACTTTTCATCTACTATTGATATCCATGCTATCTTAAGTAACAGCACAAATTCAAATGAGACCTGATTATTATCTGCTGTTGTTTTTACTCTCAGGCACACACTAGGTTGTTCAGCTGCCTCCCAGCTTCAGCGACACAGGTTTAATTTTGATCTCAGGTACTGTGTAAAAGTTGTAAGCCCATGCAAAAAATATGTATAGTGAATATGCTTTCAAAAGTAATGAAATGAAAAGCATCCAAATATTTTAAAAAATACTGTAAAGCACAGTAAACAGTTAAAAAAAAAACTAAATCAACTCAGTATTTGGAGTGATCACCCTTTGTCTTTAAAACTGCATCAATTCTCTTAGGTACACTGTCATGCAGCTTTATAAGAAAATTGGCTGGTAGGTTGTTCCAAGCATCTTGGAGAACTTGCCACAGTTCTTCAGCAGACTTTGGTTGTCTCGCTTGCTTCTGTCTCTCCAGGTAATCCCAGACAGCCCAAATGATGTTGAGATCAGGGCTCTGTGGAAGCCATATTATCTATTGCAGAACTCCTTGTTCTTCTTTTCACTGCAGATAGTTCTTTATGACCTTGGCCATGTGCTTGGGACCATTGCCCTGCTGCAGAATGAAGTTGGAACTGATCAGATGCTCTCTGATGGTATTGCAAAACAGATAAGAATCTGCTTGTATTTCTCAGATTTAGGATTCCATTAATTCAGAGCAGATCAGCAACTCTATTCACGGAAATACACCCCAAACCTGCAGGGAACCTCTGCTGTGCTTCACTGTGGTTGCAGACATTCATCCATGTAGTGTTCTTCAGCTCTTCTACAGAAAAACTGCCAGTCTGAGTTAAAAATTTTTGACTTTGACTCATCAGCTCAGTGCACTTGCTTCCATTGTTCAGCTCCCCAATCTTTGTATTTTTGAGCATAGGTAGGACTACAGACATCGGTTCCACTTTGGAGGAATTGCTCTTTGGCAGCACTTTTCTATGAAAACCACTTCTAACAGGAGTTCTCCGGACTGCAGAAGGGTGTACTTGGGATCTTGTGGTTTCTGTGAGTTCAGAGCTGATAGCAGTGCTGGACTTCCTATTTAGAAGGGACATCAGTTTGATGTATCTTTCATCTGCTACACTTAGTTTCCATCTCCAACCATTGCTTTTCTGGTTCTTAACCTTGCCTGTTTCTTCATGCCTCTTCAGAAGAGTTTGACAGCACGTCTTGAAAATCCTGTTTGCTGCAAAATTTCTGTTTGGGAGAGACCCTGCTGATGGAGAATAACCACCTTGTGTCATGTTGATGATTTGAAAGTAAAACTGTCACATTTGCCACATCCCGCACTTTTAGTTTGGTTGTCCTTCATCCCGTTTGATTCCTTCTACACCCATTTCTGTTCCAGTTCATCAGTTTTAGTCATTCAACTTATTATGTCATTGATTGTTAGCACCTGGTTGTTATCTCTGTTTAATCATGTACTGGGCTATAAAATGTGCCTACAAACTAATCAACTTCTTATCTGAAAAGTGATCTTAATGTTAAGAAAATAAAAAAGATTCTCTGCAACTTTTAAGTTTTTGGAAAATGAATGTTTGGAAATCAAAAATTTGCTCTTTTCCACTGATACACTAATGCAAAAGACAAAATATAAACATTTAAAACACATTTTATATCACAAATCTAGGGTCCCTCAGAGTTACCTGTTCTGAATATGTTCTTCCTGTGACTATTTGTGTTCCCCCTCCCTCCCCACCCGATGCTGCAGTTTCTCCCAAGCCGCAAACTTGTGCTGGTGAATTATTTAGATTTATAAATCAACCCTGACTTAGCTGCATGTCAGGAGAATCAATTGAGTATTTGGGAGAGATTAGGCTATAAGCAGGTAAATGAGAAAACTCTGATCTCAAACCTCCACTGCCTGCACTTATACCCAGACATGGGGAAGGCTTTGGGAGAAAATCTTAAAGAAAAATCCAGAGCTGGCATCCCTAAAGCAGCCCTACGTTGAGTTCAATGCTGACTGATAATTCCTGCAATGCCACTGGTGCCAAACTGTATTGGTCTCTGCTGTTTCTTTGGATTCATCAGCTGTGTGGAGAGGGGAAGCTTGCTACATGGGAAACAGTTTGCGCTCCATATCATACTGCATACTGGTTTGTCTATCACGTAGACAACTGAGACACAACATTCATGGTTGACCCAACCAATAGAGGGCCTCGATGCTCATGCACAGTTGGCCATCTCTGGCTTTATTCCTACTACTTGTGGCATCTGAATTTTTATTGTGGTGTTTATGCAAATTTGCATCAGGAAATGCATATTCATTGAAATGCTCAAGCAAACTCGATTTTACATAAATACAGGCTGCACGCATTACAGTTTTGCAATCCAGTTCAGTTTCCAGGCAACAGATTTTCAAGTGGAAAACAAATGGCCTGTAATTTGCAGTAAGAAATAATGGAGAAATTCTTAACAGTATACTATGGGCTAAGCTTGTATTGAGCTAAGTGGACAAATCAAGAGTTGATGAAAGTTCCCTGTTCTTCTATGGTGTTGCAAGTGATTCTTAATATTACATAAAAAAGCATAAAAATGTTGTGCTTTGACAAATGAGTTTTAAGAAAGCTTTTAATGCATTCTAAACCTCAATTACTGCTTCACTATATCTCTAGCTGAAAAACAATTGTATGGATCATAATAACCTCAAAGGTTTTCAATATTCCATTGATTTGAAAATAACAAAAATTACTGGATTTTTGTTTTTAAGTTTACTGATAGCTTATCTGCTTTCACCTGAACCTGTGTTTGTTCCACTCGATAATTTGCATTCTAAAAAATTTAATTAGTTATTAAAGTTTGCTTTGTTGAATGTGAGAATTCGTCAATGTGCTCAGTCTGTTTGATGAAACTACAGTTGGTGGACTCTAGATGTACTGAGAGAATTAGACCTTACAGTTAACATTCCGGACCCCAGCATCATCATTCCTGGGTATGTACTGTCTCAATGGCAGGACAGACCTAGCACAGCTGGTGGCACAGTAGTATACAGTAGAGGGGGAGTTACCTTGGCAACTCTCAACATCGGCTCTGGACCCCATAAAGTCTCATGGCACCAGGTTAAACATGGGCAAGGAAACCTCCAGCTGATTACCACGTACTGTCCTCCTTCAACTGAGGAATTATTACTTCTCCATGTTGCTGGGTCCTACTGGACATAGCTGCTAGACTCTGAATTCAGCAGGTGCTGAGGGAATTAACACGAGGGAAAAACACACTTGTATTCATTCTTGCCAACTTGCCTGCAGCGGAAACTTCTCTCCACGTCAGCATTGGTAGAAGTGGCCACTGCATGGTATTTGTGGAGACTAAGTCCCATCTCCGCATTGAAGAAACCCTCCACCGCATTGTGTGGTACTACCAGCATGCTAAAGGGGATAGACTTCGAACAGATCTCGCAGCATTTGATCGAGTATGACATCAAGGTGTCCTATCTAAAATGGAGTCAATAGGAATTAGGGGGAAAACCCTCCACTGGTTTGAATCATACCTGACATAAAGGAAGAGGGTTGTGCTGGTTGGAGGTCAATCATCTCATCCTCAGGACATCACTGCAGGGGTTCCTCAGGGAAGTGTCCTAGGACCAACCATCTTCAGCTGCTTCATCAATGATTTTCCTTCCATCCTAAGGTTAGAAGTGGAGATGTTCGCAGATGACTGCACAATGTTCTGCACCATTCGTGACTCCTCAGATAGTGAAGCAGTTCATACCTAAATGCGGCAGGACCTGGACAATATCCAGGTTTGGGCTGACAAGTGGCAAGTAACATTCGAGCCGTGCAAGTGCCAGGCAATGATCATCTCCAACAAGGGAGGCTCTAGCCATTGTTCCTTGACATTCAGTGGCATCACCATCACTGAATCCCCACTATCAATATCCTGGGGGTTACCCTTGACAGGAAACTGAACTGGTCTAGCTATATAAACACTGTGGCTACCAGAGCAGGTCTAAGGCTAGGAACCCTGCACCGTGTGGCTCACCTCCTGACTCCCCAAAACCTGTCCACCAACTGCAAGGCTCAGGACAGGTGTGTATTGGAATACTCACCACTCATCTGAATGAGTGCAGCTCCATCAACACTCAAGAAGTCTGACGCGATCCAGTACAAGGCAGCCCACTTGATTGGTACCCCTTCCACAAGCATCCAATCCCTCCACCACTGACGAACAGTTGCAGCAGTGTGTACTATCTGCAAAGTGCACTGCAACAACACACCAAAGTTCCTAAGGCAATACCTACCAGACGCATGACCACTATCATCTAGAAGGACGAGAACAACAGCTACCTGAGAACACCACCACTTGGAAATCTGCCTCCAAGTCACTCACCATCCTGAGCTGGAAACATATTGCTGTTCCTTCATTGTCGCTGGGTCAAAATCATGGAATTCCCTCCCTAACAGCACTGTGGGTCTATCTACACCTCAGGGATTGCAGCGGTTCAAGAAGGCAACTCATCACCACCTTCTCAAGAGCAACTAGAGATTGGCAATAAATATTGGCTTAGCTGGTGATGCCCACCTCCCATAGATGAATAAATACAGAAAAAATCTACTTAACTCTAGAAATTGATGCCTGGTAACAAGGAAGGACAGACTTCATGCACATTTTTTAATACATTTTGCAATCAGTAAACATTTCCATCACTGTACCATTAAATATAAAATCTGTACTTTCTAACTCCTACAAACCTCTTTATCACTCTACATCATTCTTGTTGATGAAAGAAAGGAACATGACTCTGTAGTTGTTGTTATAGATCTATTTACAAAATTTCACCACAGTGGCACTTAACAAACTTATGGGAGATCTATTATGTAAGATTTTACAGACGCATGTGCAAAGGTTTGTGGGTCTTTTCATCTTCAGTGTCTTCTCTCAGGTCAAGGTACCCACACCACAGCTCCAGTTACACTTAGCTGGCCTGAGGGATGGGCACTTTGTCCACATGCTTTAAAACCAGGCTCCTCCCTCTCTTCTAAAGCTCCATTAAAGTGTGAGATTTCTATTACTTTAACAAAACATACCTTCCTCTAATCCAGGTGTATATAAGTAATACTTCACAAGGCAAGACCTGGTTAAAATAAAAAAAGAACAATTACCTTGATTTTGTTTGAGCCAAAGATTTTATAAAGAACATTCAATATCTCTAACGTTAAGGTAATACTGCAACTTTTGTGCAACAAAAACTGTTTCTACAACACACTTTATTCAACATCTTTAAAGTCTTAAATAGTCTAGACAGGTAGCAGTTCCATTGTTAATGTTTGATACAATCAATATTTTGAATAAGTCCAGTTATGACCTATAGAGGGCCATTCTAAAAGCTAAAAGCCAATTTTGTGTGGAGTTCAGCCTATAGTTGAATGCGTGACGGCGGTGGCAGAATTTGCAACCCAATATTTCCCATAAAGCAAAGCCTAACATCTCAAATGGCTGTGATGCTTCACTCCCCAATGAATGCTTTGCGAATAACACTACATTTATGTGAATTCCCACAGCATCTGGTGTTTCTCTGATTTCTGTCTTGGAAGCTGACATCAGAACATCCTTTAAGAGGGTGAAAACTTGCAAGGCATTTGACCCCAACTGTGTACCTGCTAAGGTATTGGAACTCTGAACTGACCAACTGGCTAGAGTGCCAAGGACGTCTTCATCCTCCCACTAGTGTGATTTCAAGTTTCCACAATCTTCAAAAGAGCATTCATCAGCACACAGAAAGAGCAAGTTGCCTCAATGACCATTGCATGGTAGTATTTTGAGAGGCGTGTCATGGCAAGAATTAACTCCTGCCTGAGCAAGGATTTGGACTTGCTGCAATTTGACTCCCCCTACCCAAGATCCGGTCTATAGCAGCTGCAATCCTACTCCTCTCTACTCTGTAGTGCCCCGACAACAGGCTACTCTTTATCAATACAACTTGGCATTCAACACTAACATCCCCTCAGTGTTAATCAACAAGCTACAAAATTGGCGCACTGCACCTCCCTCGGCAGCATGATCCTTACCTTCCTTTTTTTTTGTAATTCAAATTTTTATTATAATTTATTCTTATTTTACAAAGCAGCACAGCATATCATAGAGCAGATACAGTACAGCATATTTACACAGCCATCCCATGACAGGAAAACATATAAAACTATGAAACAGAAAAAAAACTTCTAATTTAAGTTTAAATTAGCATACAACCAAAATTGATCCCACGCGTCTTGCACTTTTCCCTCACTGTTAATTCTTCCCAGCATGTGTTCAAATGATGAAATCTTAACCATTTCCTCAGTCCATTCCATCACAGTGGGACATCTGGGTTTTTTCCAGTTTTGCAATATAATTCTTGCAGCTGTGATGAGACCCACCTTTAAAATAGTAAATCTGTCATTGTTTACATTAGGTATCATTGTCCTATCACCCAGGAGACAAAGCCGTGGGCACAAGGGCAGTGTAGGACCCGACCAATTCCCCAACAAATCAAGAACTTTACACCAAAATGGACGAACCATGGAACACTCCCAAATCATGTGAAAATATGTGCCCACCTCATTTTTGCATTTCCAACATAAATGATTATCAACAATCCCCATTTTGTAGAGTCTAGTTGGTGTCCAATAATATCTATGTACTAACTTATGCTGAATAAATTTTCCTCTCGCTTTCCTAATATGTCTACCCATATTTGATAAAATATTTGACCACTTATTATCTTCAATATCGCTTCCAAGATCCTTCTGCCATACTGCTTTGAGATTGTTACATGATTCACCCACAGAGTGCTTGAACATTTTATAAAACACTGATGCTTTATGAACTTCCTGTAGTGGTGTAAAGTATTCAGTTAAAGGGTTATTTTGTGGGCCACCATTCTTGAATATGCTACTAATGCGATATCTTATTTGTAAATATTTCCAGAAATTCCCTTTATCTACAAAGTTATATTTCCTCTGCAAATCCACATACAACATAAAAATCCCATTCTCATAGAGATCACCTACTGTATTTACACATTTAATCTTCCATTCTTTCCAGTACACCATTCTTTTCCCAATGCATATCGCAGGGTTCCAGAGCGTATTCCAGAGCGAGGAGTATAACTGATCTGAATGTGACATTTTACAAGCTTTATGAATTATACTCCACACACTCCTTGAGTAAAATAATATAGGATTTAGATTAGTCTTGTTTTCCACATGTTGTGAGAGAATGTTAAGGGGAGAATGTGGTGCAGCCAAGCTCCATTCTATAACTACCCAATCTAAATCAACATCAGCCCTGTCCCAATGTTTAGCTAACTTGGTCATTTCAAAGGATAATTTATATGCCCTGACGTCTGGTAGACTGAACCCACCCATGTCCCTGGACATACACATCTTACTCATTTTAATTCTGGGCTTCTTCTTATCCCATAGAAAGTCACTAATAATTTTGTTGTATTGCTTGTGGATCAAATCTGAAATATTTAAAGGAAACATCATAGAAAGATAGTTAAACTGAGGTGCTATGACCATTTTAACTACATTGACTTTACCCCAGAGTGACAGTCTCAGTGCCCCCCACTTATCCAGATTATTTCTTATCCTACTCAATAATGGATCATAACTTAAAGTAATTATTTCATCAAAATTCTGACTGAGTTTGACCCCTAGATACTTCATTCCAACTGGCACCCA
Source organism: Hemitrygon akajei (assembly GCF_048418815.1). NCBI lineage: Eukaryota > Metazoa > Chordata > Chondrichthyes > Myliobatiformes > Dasyatidae > Hemitrygon > Hemitrygon akajei. Next base: position 139,355,037 of record NC_133126.1, read on the forward strand.
TCTGAAATTAAACTGAGATACTGAATTTGAATAACACAATTTTGACATTGGCATAGCCTCAGATTTACTGCAGTTGATTTTATAACCAGACACTTCAGAATAGAATTAAATTGTTTTCATTTGTGGGAGTAAGGAATTAGGAGGGTCACTAATCAGTAATAAAATATCATCAGCATATAACATCAACTTATGCTCCTTTCCGCCTCCTTTCACCCCTCTAATATTTGGATCTTCTCTAATCATGACTGCCAACAGTTCCAAAAAAATCGTAAATAATAGTGTGGAGAGGGGACAGCCTTGGTGTATACCCTGTGAAATGTTGAAAAATGGGGATATGATACCATTTGTAATAACTGCAGCCTTAGTTTGTTATACAAAATTCTAATCCATGATTTAAAGATAGAGCCGAACCCAAAGAATGACAAGGCCGTGGTTAAAAATCTCCACTCAACCCCGTCAAAGGCCTTTTCAGCATCCAGGGAGATGGCAGTAACTGGGATACCACTTGGGGAGTTCAGCCATATTAAGTGCAGTAATCTCCTTAAGTTGTCAGTTGGGGATCTGCCTTTAATGAAGCCAACCTGGTCAGTGTTAATTATAGATGGCAATACTTTCCCTAATCGCGAAGCCAGTATTTTAGTCAGTATCTTACAGTCCACATTAATTAAGCTTATAGGCCTATAATTGGAAGGATCTATTGCATCCCTGACTTTTTTTGGGATCAACGATATTAATGCTTCATTAAATGTATTAGGTTAAGATTCCAAATTAAATGCTTCTGAATAGATTTTTGTTAGAATAGATAGATAGATAGATACTTTATTCATCCCCATGGGGAAATTCAACTTTTTTTCCAATGTCCCATACACTTGTTGTAGCAAAACTAATTACATACAATATGATATGCATCTAAATCAATATCTCAAAAAGCATTTATAATAGCTTTTAAAAAGTTCTTAAGTCCTGGCGGTTGAATTGTAAAGCCTAATGGCATTGGGGAGTATTGACCTCTTCATCCTGTCTGAGGAGCATTGCATCGATAGTAACCTGTCGCCGAAACTGCTTCTCTCTCTCTGGATGGTGCTATGTAGAGGATGTTCAGAGTTTTCCATAATTGACCGTAGCCTACTCAGCGCCCTTCGCTCAGCTACCGATGTTAAACTCTCCAGTACTTTGCCCACGACAGAGCCCGCCTTCCTTACCAGCTTATTAAGACGTGAGGCGTCCCTCTTCTTAATGCTTCCTCCCCAACACGCCACCACAAAGAAGAGGGCGCTCTCCACAACTGACCTATAGAACATCTTCAGCATCTCACTACAGACATTGAATGACGCCAACCTTCTAAGGAAGTACAGTCGACTCTGTGCCTTCCTGCACAAGGCATCTGTGTTGGCAGTCCAGTCTAGCTTCTCGTCTAACTGTACTCCCAGATACTTGTAGGTCTTAACCTGATCCACACATTCTCCATTAATGATCACTGGCTCCATATGAGGCCTAGATCTCCTAAAGTCCACCACCATCTCCTTGGTCTTGGTGATATTGAGACGCAGGTAGTTTGAGTTGCACCATATCACAAAGTCCTGTATCAGTTTCCTATACTCCTCCTCCTGTCCATTCCTGACACACCCCACTATGGCCGTGTCATCAGCGAACTTCTGCACATGGCAGGACTCCGAGTTATATTGGAAGTCTGATGTGTACAGGGTGAACAGGACCGGAGAGAGTACGGTTCCCTGCGGCGCTCCTGTGCTGCTGACCACCGTGTCAGACCTACAGTCTCCCAACCGCACATACTGAGGTCTATCTGTCAAGTAGTCCACTATCCAATCCACCATGTGAGAGTCTACTCCCATCTCTGTTAGTTTGTGCCTTAAGATCTTGGGCTGGATGGTGTTAAAGGCACTAGAGAAGTCAAGGAATGTAATCCTCACAGCACAACTGACCCCATCTAGGCGAGAGAGTGATTTGTGCAGCAAATACGTGATAGCATCCTCCACTCCCACCTTCTCCTTATACGCAAACTGAAGAGGATCCTGGGCATGCCTGGTTTGTGGCCTCAGATTCTGTATTATCAGCCTCTCCATGGTCTTCATCACGTGCGACGTCAAGGCAACAGGTCTGAAGTCATTCAACTCCTTTGGTTGTGGTTTCTTCGGTACCGGGACAATACAGGATGTTTTCCACTGTCTGGGTACTCTTCTCTGCTCCAGGCTCATGTTGAAGATGCGCTGTAGTGGTTCTCCCAGCTCAGTCGCACAGGCCCTCAGTAATCGTGGGGAAACTCCATCCGGTCCAGCCGCCTTGCTGGTACAGATCTTCCTCAGTTGACCTTCCACCTGTGCAGCCGTAATCCTGGGCGTGGGCAAGGTCTCCTGTGAGTGGCTATTTGCCTGTGAGGGAAGTAAGCCTGGTGTGGATTTCTGCGGTGAGGATGAGATTGAGCTGTCGAACCTGTTGAAGAAGTTGTTCAGCTGGTTCGCTTTCTCCTCATCTCCACTTATGTTCGCCCCCCGCTTTGCACCGTATCCGGTGATGATCTTCATCCCATCCCACACCTCCTTCATGCTTTTTTTCTGCAGCTTTTGTTCTAGCTTCCTCCTATACTGCTCCTTTGCCCCCCCTTATCTGTACTCTGAGTTCCTTCTGAACACTTTTAAGCTCCAACCGATCACCATCTTTAAAGGCCCTCTTCTTCTGGTTTAGGAGGCCTTTGATGTGACTAGTGATCCAGGGCTTATTATTGGGATAGCAGCGAACAGTTCTAACAGGGACAACGGCATCCACACAAAAGTTAATATAGTCCGTTGTGCATTCAGTGACCTCCTCAACGCCCCCACAGAGCCCCCCTTGCAGTACATCCCAGTTAGTAGTACCGAAGCAGTCTCTCAGGGCCTGTTCAGCTTCAGGAGTCCACTTCCTAAAAGAGCGTGTGGTAGTGGGATGCCTCATCACAATTGATTTATATCTGGGCTGTAACAAAATCAGGTTGTGATCAGCTTTCCCCAATGAAGGCAGTGGGGATGCACTATATGCCTCCTCTACGTTTGCATACAGTAGGTCAATAGTCCTATTACCCCTGGTGTAGCAATCCACGTACTGGGAGCCAATATGTCCAGAAATTTCTTATAATATTCAACTGGGAAGCCATCCGTACCTGGAGATTTCCCGACTTTCATAGCTGCAATAGCCCGTCTGACCTCATCCTCAGTAATTGGGGCATCCAAGGACTCAGCTTGTTGTGGGGATAATGTAGGCAATTTTATGTTAGCAAAAAACTGATTCAGCTCCTCCTGGTCATGAGTAAACGGTGATGCATATAGATGTTCATAGAACTGTTGAAAGACTTTGTTTATTTCTTTAGATGATGACACTAATGTATCCCCTTTCTTAATTACAGGTATAACACTATTCGTATTCTGCTGCTTTAAATATCGTGCCAGCAGCTTACCAGCTTTGTCACCACCTTCATAGAAACTTGTTTTTCATCTAAATAATGCATATTCTGCTTCTTTGTTATATATGTTATTTAGCTGGAATTTCCAATTGCACAGATCTTTGTATAAGACAACGGTGTATTGTCTTGGTAAGACCTTTTCCAATGTAGTTATTTCTGCCTCCAGATTTTTTTATTTGCTCCATACTTTCTTTCTTTCTGTTAGATGCTTTTGCTATTAATTTTCCTCTTATATACGCTTTGGATGCCTCCCATACCGAGGACAGCCTTACTGTGCTCCTCACATTCAATTCAAAAAAACGAAGTCAGATCCTCAGCCAGCTTATCACTGAAATCCTCATCTTTTAACAGCATAATACTCATTTGCCATCTACCCCTCCTTCCCTTTTCAGTATTTAAATCAATTTGAATTTCAACCGGTGCATGGTCTGATAATGCTATTGGGCCAATTTTACAGTCTATCACCTGCTCAACAATGGAGTTGGATATTAGAGAAAAAATCTATTCTAGAGTAGGATTTATGTCGATGAGAGAAAAATGTATATTCTTTTCCCGATGGATTCACCAATTGCCATATATCCACCAGACCGATATCCTCAATAAGTTGATGTAAGGCTGCCCTATCCCTAGGTATTGGTGATGTCTGAAATTTGCTTTTATCAATAACAGGGTCCATTACTTGGTTAAAGTCTCCTGATAAAATTATTTTTCCTTCCTTGGCACCTAAAATTTCGTTCACCTTGTTAAGAAAGTCTGGGTCTTCCTTATTGGGTGCATATATGTTACAAAGTACTACCTTCACCCCATTAATAAGTGCATCTATACAAATTATCCTGCCTTCCTTGTCCTTAAATTCTCCAAGCAATACAAAATTAAGTTTTTTGTTAACTAAAATCATTGTCCCATTTTGTTTGCTATTAAATGATGAATAGAATACCTGGCCCACCCAATCTCTTCTAAATTTCAGTGCTTCAACATCTTTAAAATGTGTTTCCTTGAAAAATGCAACATCAATTTGTTTACCTTTAAGGAATGATAAAACCTTTTTCCTCTTGATTGGGTTTCCACACCCATTAATGTTCCATGATATGAAATTAACCATTTTCATGTCCTAAACTTCATGCATACATGTGCAAAAATATACATTTTCCCGGATGACTGAATCTGGAATGCAAAAATTCCAAAAAAAAAATCCAAAGAAAAACCTGCTGTACTCGATCCCCATGCTCAATTATTGCCAACAAACACTGCAAATGCTGCGCTTTCAAACAATTAAACAACCAACATAACCCAAAAACATAGCGATAATATATTTCTGCCAGATTAACTAACAAGTAAAAACAAATAGGCAGGATAAACTCTACAAAGAAACAGAAAAGAAAAAAAACACATGATATGATCCGCGAAGTACCGTGCCAGCTAGTAAGCCTAGCACTAAACACGAGGAAATCTCCAGGTGCTGGAAATTCAAACAACATTGAACATTGACTTCTCTAACTTCCATTAATGCCCCTCCTCCTCTTCTTACCCCATCCCTGACATATTTAGTTGTTTGCCTGTTCTCCATCTCCCTCTGTTGCTCCCCCCTCCTTTCTTTCTCCTGAGGCCTCCCGTCCCATGATCCTTTCCCTTCTCCAGCTCTGTATCACTTTCGCCAATCACCTTTCCAGCTCTTAGCTTCATCCCAGCCCCTCCATTCTTCTCCTATCATTTTGCATTTCCCCCTCCCCCCACTACTTTCAAATCTCTTACTATCTTTCCTTTCGGTTAGTCCTGACGAAGGGTCTCGGCCTGAAACGTCGACAGCGCTTCTCCCTATAGATGCTGCCTGGCCTGCTGTGTTCCACCAGCATTTTGTGTGTGTTGTTGCTAGCACTAAACAGACCACTTTATCCAGCTCCCCACCCACCCTGTTGTACTTAAAAAGTTATCTCCACCTATTACTGTCTCTCAGTCAATGCCAGTGCCGCACTTTTCCTGAATGAATTTCACTGCTTCTGCAGCAGTAGTAAAGAACTTGTTCTTTCTTTTCCACGTGAAACGTAGAACTGCTGGATAAGCGAGTGTATAACTCACGTTGACTCTTTGCAGCATTTTCCGAGCCGTAGTAAATTCCCTCCGTTTTTCAGCCAATTCTCTGGACATATCCGGAAAGAAGGAGAATCTGCATCCTTCCCACTCAACTCCTCTTTTTGCTTTGGCTATTTGCAGCACTTTCTTTCTGGCCGAAGAGCACAAGAATCGTATTAAGACCAGCCTGGGGGTGGCGGGGCAATCCTTGCCCGGTCTTGGAGCCGGGACCCAGTGCGCCCTCTCAATCTCAAACCCTGCGTTCAGTTCGATGATGATTCTTTGCACATACTTAATCAGACCGCATGTTTCCGCACCTTCCTTTAGCCTGATGTTGTTGCATCTGCTCCTGTTCTCAAGTTCCTCGACACGGTTCCACAGCAGGTCCAAGCGTTTATTATTCTGCTCGCTGGCACCCACCAGTTGCACAGTGGTGTCCTCCACACTGGAGAGGCGACCCTCGGCTTCCGTCAGCCTCTCTTGAATGGCATTGCCGGTGTTTTTCAACTCTGTTGTCATTTCTTTAATTGTAGATACATCGGTAGCCACCCCGAGCAGGAATGGAAATTATACGACTAACCTCAGCCAGTAAATTCTCCATGTTGGAGCCTTGGTCCGTCTGTGTCATTAGCGTGCCTTGAGCTTCGGTTTGCGCGCCCTGTCTTGTAGCAACGTGGCTCGCTGTAGTGCTCTTTGAAGGTCTTGGCATCGCACTGAATTATCTCGCGAAGTTGTTTTTTAGTGAAGAAAACATTTTTTAACTGTAGAACAGCTGTATCGGAATAAGGCGGGATAAATATGCTCTAATTGATAGAATTTTATGGTGGGTTGTCGGAGATCCACTAACATGCAGCCATCTTGCCCGGCACCCACGTGATGTCCCCCCCCCCCCCCCCCACCATCCTCACCTTCCTTATCAGAAGACCATAGATAGTATGGATCAGTAATAACATCTCCTTGTTGACTATCAACACAGGCACAGCTCAAGAATGTGTGCTTAGCCCACTGCTCGACACTCTCTGTGGAGCTCATATGGTTAGGCACAGCTCAAGTACCATCTTTAAGTTCACTATTGTTGGCAGAATCTCAGATAACAGTGAGGAGGTATACATGAGTGAGATAGATCAGCTGCTTGAGTGGTGTCACAACAACAACCTTACACTCAACATCGGCAAGACCAAGAAATTTATTGTCGCATCCAGGAAGGGGAAGTTGGGAGAAAACACATAAATCCTCACTGAGGGGTCAGTGATGGAAAGGGTGAGCAGCTTCGATTTCCTGGGAATCAACATCTCAGATGATCTACAGAGCACTGGGCCCAAAACAGTGATAATAAACTTCTGATTCTGCGTCAATGAATAATTGTTATTTTGGCATGATGTGCCCTTTTCACTCTTTCTTTGCTTTTATCTTCTCTGCTTCCTGATTGGAATTACCGTAGATTCCGGATTTTAAGCCGCTACTTTTTTCCCACATTTTGAACAGCTTTGAACTTTGCGGCCTTTAATCCGGAGCGGCTAATACATGATTTTTTTCATGCCGCCTCGTAAACATTTTGCCTCATAACAGTAGACCAATAAAATTGATGAGTAGTTCACAGAGGTCCAATGAAATTGTACGATAAATCAAGCGCACTTTCACAATTAAATTATTGTAAATCAGTCATTTGTACTCACCCTCATCAACATGGAAAACACTCGAAGCATTGTGCTGCCTTATGGCAGTTACTTAGTTTATAATATTTTCGCTTAGTAATTCATTTTCTAGTTAAAGTTAGAAGAGTTTTAACTATATTTGTTTTCTGTACTACATCGCGGGATGCTATGACGTCACACCCGGTTTCGCGGTGTCTTGTGGGAAAATGCCGGTTTGCGATGAAACGGGACGGAGGGAGGGAGCGCATTACGCGAGCGGCTTTGGATCTGAGCGAACGCTGCTTTTAAGTTAAAGGTGATCAATAACTTTTCCTGGTAGGCTGCAGTATATATATTTTTTACCAGTCGTTAGGAGATATTGGAATGTTGTTCAGTAAAGAAGTATACGCAACGTATATTTAAAAGTAGCCGCGTTACGGGCACGGTTCGAAAAAAAGCATTTGCAATATGTATTTGTTTTTGTTACCATATGGATTTAATTAAAAGTTAAAAAATCCTCACGTGTAATATCTTTCTGTGTAAATATCTCATATTACAACGTGGGACACCTGCGGCCGAAAATCCGGTGCGGCCGAAAATCCGGTGCGGCCTTTACAATTAAAAAATTGATTTTATTTCTAAAATTAGAGCCAGCGGCTTTTAATCAGGTGCGCTCTGTAGTCCGGAATCTACGGTAATCTTAAACTCATTGGTACTCACCCTACCACTAAACAAGTTGACCTGCCTTTATCTAGTTTCTTAGTTTGTGAGTACCTTTCTATTATATGTTTAGACAGACATGGCTTAGCATGTGTTGTCCACCCTGACAGTCCTAATTGTTTTAGATTCATATACGGATAGTTAGAAGTGTACTCCTGTACCTAGATGCTCTGATGATAAAGTCTGTATATCCCTGGGCATTTAGCTAAGATCAATAGACTCAGTATGAAGCAGAGACAAAACCTGAGACCTTCCTAGTCATGTTGAAAGAGTATGGTATTTGGCAGTGCAATTAGGCACTGTCATCTTTTTTCTCTGGTAAACCAGCATGATTAAATGATTTAAACATTAATTCACTTAGGCACAAGTGGCAGGTACTTAGATCCAGAGACAAAATGTTACAGTCACTCTTTGAGATGTATTTGGCAAAGCTTTCTGTGAGTCTTTGTTTGCAGGATTACTGGCATTGCTCTGTTAGGGACTCCGCATCTTGAATGATGTCTGAGTGTAAATCAGCACCTGTAGGTTATAACTAATTCTGACCCATTGCTTATTCTAGTCATGGTCCTAGGCTGCCCAGTCATCCTCATAACATAAACATCTCGGTTCTATTTCTTTTAAAACAGCATTTTGTTTCTCCATGTTAATGTCACATGCATTGCATTCCATCCAGTGCTTAGAATACATAACCACTCGTCATGCCCTTTGTTATTCCTTAATGCATTTCACCTTTGGTCCTGGGTTACTCAGGCATAGATTATTCCAACTTCCTATACTTTTAAAGTATTTGCCTGATATGAACAAAATCATAGTTTGAGCTAGCTTGTGCACAAAATATTAGAGTCTACATTTCCATACTTGTGTTCAAAGTGAAACTATCAGAAATTAAGAGCAAATGTTCAGATAGTAAAGCTAAATACCATTTAATAAATATACTGTAGTTGAATGTCTAATACAAGACAATCTTTATTATATACTGCATATACTTTATTATATTCTTCAATATATACTGCAGTTTTTCAATAGATGTGGATTATATTTAACTCGGTATTGAGAAAATTACATTACACTACAGCTGATTTGGGAATGATGTGCAGTTATAATATGTCTTTTAATATATTCATTTGAAGGACATGAGTGGATGCAGCCTGAGCCAACATTTACCGTAGATTCCGGACTACAGAGCGCACCTGATTTTAAGCCGCTGGCTCTAATTTTAGAAATAAAATCATTTTTTTAATTGTACAGGCCGCATCGGATTTTAGGCCGCACCGGATTTTCGGCCGCAGGTGTCCCACGTTGTAATATGAGATATTTACACAGAAAGATATTACACGTGAGGATTTTTTTAACTTTTAATTAAATCCATATGGTAACAAAAACAAATACATATTGCAAATGCTTTTTTTCGAACCGTGCCCGTACGCGGCTACTTTTAAATATACGTTGCGTATACTTCTTTACTGAACAACATTCCAATATCTCCTAACGACTGGTAAAAAATATATATACTGCAGCCTACCAGGAAAAGTTATTGATACCTTTAACTTAAAAGCAGAGTTCGCTCAGATCCAAAGCCGCTCGCGTAATGCGCTCCCTCCCTCCGTCCCGTTTCATCGCAAACGGCATTTTCCCACAAGACACCGCGAAACCGGGTGTGACGTCATAGCATCCCGCGATGTAGTACAGAAAACAAATATAGTTTAAACTAAGTAGGGTAGGTAGCACAATGCTTCGAGTGTTTTCCATGTTGATGAGGGTGAGTACAAATGACTGATTTACAATAATTTAATTGTGAAAGTGCGCTTGATTTATCGTACAATTTCATTGGACCTCTGTGAACTACTCATCAATTTTATTGGTCTACTGTTATGAGGCAAAATGTTTACGAGGCGGCATGAAAAAAATCATGCATTAGCCGCTTCGGATTATTGGCCGCAAAGTTCAAAGCTGTTCAAAATGTGGGAAAAAAGTAGCGGCTTAAAATCCGGAATCTACGGTAATTACCTAGCCCTAGTTGTCCTTGAGAAGGTGATGGTGAGCGACCTTTTGAACTGCTGCAGTCCTTGAGGTGTCAATATCCCTAGATTCCTTCTTCTCCAGCCCTTTGTCTTTTCCAGTTAACACCTCTCAGTTTTTTACTTCGGCCCAAACCCCACCTTCTTCATCTAGCTTGTCCTCCTTCTCTTCCACCTTTTTATTGGGACATTTTCCTCCTACCTTTCCAGTCAATGAAGGGTCTCAGTCTGAAATGTTAAATTTTGATTCCTTTCCATAGATGCTGCCTGACCTATTGAGTTCCTCCACCATTTTGTGTGTGTTGCTTGGAGAGAGAAGTCCAGAATTTTGACCCAGCAACATTGAAGGAACAGTGATATATTTCGAAATCAGAGTGATGTATGGCTTAGGAGCAACTTTCAAGAGGTGGTGTTCCCATGCTTTTAATGTACTTCTCCTTTTTGCTGGTGGAGGTCATGGGTTTGGAAGGTGCTGTCTAAGGAGTCTTAGTGACTTGCAGCAGTGCAACCTGTAGATCACACAAAAGGCCACGACTGTGAATCAGTGAGTGAATGACTGCAGGTATGATGCCTAACAAGTAGGCTACTATGTCCTATATGGTGCCAAGCCTCTGGTGTGTTGTTGAAACTGAACTTAACCAGGCAAGAAAAGAGAATGGCATCACACTCCTGACTTGTATGGGTACGGTTAGGTGTATTACTATGAATAAGAAAAATAAAGAATCCTTTATTTAAAAAATGAGAAAGCCACATATATAAATTGGAAAAAACAAATAGTGTTAGTATATTTGGGGACTATTCACTGTTTGATTTTTTTTAAATTGTGGAAGAAGGTTATTTTACATTTTTGAGGCAATTTAAACTTAATCTTGAAATCTCCCATGAACTTTTGATGGAAAGGTTTTGATCTGTGCAACACCTTTATAACACTTGTAATGAGAAGTCTGTAAGAGTTAACTAAAGGCTGGCTTACAACTTGCTTTCTGAGTGTTAGTTTTGATTTGATAAGCTGAGTTCCAGACGTAATTGCTAGAGGATGTTTTTGCATCTGCTGTCGTGCAGCAGTTGCTAAAAACATCCCCTAGCAAATACATCTGAAATACACATTTGGAGAATTGGCTAAGAAGTGGAAGATAGAATATTGTATAGGGAAGTGTATAATCATGCACTTTGATAAAAGGAATAAAGGTGTGAATATTTTCTAAATGAGGAGGAAATTCAGAAATCAGAGGTGCAAACGGTCCTGGGAACCCCAGCGCAGAATTCTCTAAGGATTAACTGGCAGGCTGAGTCAGTAGTAATGAAGTCTCGTGGAATATTGGCATTCGTTTTGAGAGGACTAGAATAGAAAAACAAGGATATGCTGGTGGGGATTTATAAGTCATTAGTGAGACTGCATTTGGAATATTGTAGGCAGTGTGGGGCCCATATCTAAGAAAGGATGTGCTGGCTTTGTAGGGCCCAGAAGAAATTTGCAAGAATGACCCCAGGAATGAGAAGTGATTTACTCAACTGTTAGCATTTCCTAGTGGTTTTAAGAATCTCTGACCACCCAGAAGCACTAAGGCAGTGGTCCCCAACCTCTGCGCCGCGGACCAATACCGGACCGCAAAGCACGCAGGCGTGCACCGGTAACCGGCGTGCACCCAGCACAACTTTAAGAAAAAAGCCGAAATAAACAAGCTAATTAATTAGGTGCCACCCAGCACGTAAATGTCGGCCTAGAACAGAGGCCATTGCCGATTGCATAGAGCCCGGAGGTTGGGGACCACTGCACTAAGCTACATAAAACCTGCTTTTAAAGAATTCTTAAGCTGATCTTCTAACTTGGACAAGCAGAAGTAGTAGACTTATGTAAACCAGTGTTTGAGCTTCACCAACATTAACAGATCAATGGTGAAAAGAAAAAGCAAAAATTCAAAGACACTCTGTTTTGCTGGGACCTCCCATTGTTGGGTGCTTGACTTATCTCACACTCCTCAGCTTCCTAATGCCTCCTGACAATATTTCAGAGCAGCATGGCTGTATATACTCTTACACCTCAGAGGAGAAACTTCAAGTAGTCTCACCGTGATTTACTTTGGCTTTCTGAATGAAGTTCTGCTTGAAGTGAGAAAAGCAGAGTTTGGCTAATGGAAAGGAGTGGAACTTCCAAAGTTCCAGAGAAGATGCCTGAATAAACCATTGAATAAATGTTATCTTCAAGATTGTTAATAAATACCTCTTCTCATACTTTAAATAGGTGAGCAAATTACAGCTTTCCAGAATTGGATGTTTGCTGTTTCAATGGCTCAATGTAACAAAGGCAGCTAGTGGTTGGTGATAGTGTTGGCTGGTCTGGTAAATCATAATTGAATCATCCTACAGTAAGGTCTGTTTTAAAGTCTTATACCTTTACCAAGTACATTGAATATATACTCAATGGCCACTTTATTAAGTACCTCCCGCAACTAATAAAGCAGCCACTGATTATATGTGCGTGGTCTTCTGCAGCTGCAGCCCATTCACTTCAAGGTTCGACATGTGCATTCAGAGATGCTCTTCTGCACACCACTGATGTAACATGTGGTTATTTGAGTAACTATTGCCTTCCTGTATTCTTGAACCAGTCTGTCCGTACCCCTGACCTCTCTCATTAATAAGACATTTTTTCTCTCAGAACTGCCACTCACTGGATTGTTTTTTTTTTGTTTCTCACACCATTCTCTGAAAATTCTAGAGACTATTGTGCGTGAAAATTGCAGGAGGTCAGCAGTTTCGGAGATACTCAATCCACCCCGTATGGCACCAATATTCATACCACGGTCCGAGTCATTTAAATCTTATTTCTTCCCTTTTCTGATGTTTGGTCTGAACAACAACTGAACTTCCTGACCATGTCTGTGTTCATTGAGTTGCTGCCATATGACTGTCTGATTAGATATTTTCATTAACGACCAGATATACCTGATAAGGAAACCACTGAGTGTAGTTTCTCTAAAATAAATACTTCTGATCTGTTGGAAATACCAATTATTAATCATTGATTTGTTCCTGCATCCTCAGGCCATGCACCTCCAGACTACAGATTGATGTCAGTTCATGTGATGATTCGCCATGGTGACAGATATCCTCTCTATGCTATTCCGAAAACAAAAGCACCTGCCATTGACTGTACATTGATCCCTGGCAGGTAAGTTTATTTACAGACTATTTTCATTTAATATTAGATTGAACTGATGATAGTGAGGGAGGAAATGTATTCAGAACTAACTATTAAAATATATGAACTTAATTTTATCTGTGTCCTCTACATAATGTTGAGCACAAATTTTTGATCGATGCTGCATGACAAATTGTGGAGTGGCATCAGGTTCCCTGTTGGGGACTACAAAATATATAAAACTTTTTTTTTACCATTTTTGGTGTGGTCTGTCTCTGCTTTTCCTTCAGGTTTATTGCCAACATACAGCTGCTGTGATCAGCACGTAGCAGTGAGATGCAGTGTCATGGGAAGCTGTTGATATTAAATATTAAATGACCATGATAACTACCAATGATGTTGCCAAAAATATACCAGTCAAACTGGCACCTACAGGAAGTGTGTATGTCCATCACCTTAACCAGCTGTCTAGTTGATCCTGAAGATGAAGCAAGGTCAACACATAAACCCATGGAATGAATGGATAATGAAAATTTGAGAAATTAGAGTGTGAGAAATTGGCCAATAAACAATGTAAAAAAGATGGGGTGGCCAGTCTTGGGAGATCTGTAAAAGGAAGATGTGATGTTGTCTATCTTTTTTGAGACTGGATAATATAAAAATGCTCTAAAAACTGTTTCTAATTCAGTGATATGAAGAAGACTGGCTGTTTTAGGTCTTAGAGATGAGGCAGTAGAAACAGCTAATGTGCAAATTGTGGAAATCCGGGAAATAAGAATCAAGTTTTGTTGGTTATGACAACAAAACCTATGACCAGCAATGCTGAGAAAAGAGCTTTCCAGCTCAATGGCATCTTTCAGCACTGTCCATGGCTCTTCCAGTACACGTTCTAGAAACCCTTTAAATGTGATGAGGGTTTCTGCCTCTCGTACTCTTCCAGGCAAGGAGTTCTGACCCTTACTATCCTCTGGAGCAAGACCTCCTACTAATTCCTTTTACTCTTTGACCCCAGGTTGTTGATCCTTTTGCTGAAAGAAATGAGTCCCTCCTAATTCTGTCTAGGTTCTTCATAATTTTACAGATCTCAGTTACGACTCTTCTTGGTTTCCTTTGCTGTAAAGAAAACAAGTCCCACCTCTTGAATCTTTTATCTTAGCTAAAAATTTTAAACCAGGTAACAACACCTATTTTCTATATTTTCTCTACACTGACTCCAGTGTAAATGGATCTGTCCTGTAGACTGACAGACTGATCTGTATGTGGTACCCAAGCTGTGACCTAACTAGTGTTCTTATATTTTATTACTTGGCTATATCAGGAAAGTATTCCGTATCCCTTATTAATCACCTTATTGATTTGTCCTCTGTGGTATCACTTCAAGCTCCCTCTTTTCAAGCATATCTTTAATTTCATTTCGTTCAATAAGATTTCTTCAGCTCTTTGATATCCAGCTTAGAAGCAGGGAGCTTTTCAGTCTTTTTGTTGTGATGAATTGCATGTAAAGGTACCTGCTGCATTATGCTGTATATCTTACTGTCTCCTTGTCTGATGCCTCACACCTTGTGTCCTCCAATTCATTGTATGAACCCTTGTTTTGTTGGACATTTCTTTTTTTTTGCATTAAATTCCATTTGAAATTGTTCTACCCAATTGACTGCTCCAGTGTTATTCCTCCCGCCCCTCCGGTCAAAAGCTTTCCTCTATTTTTTGTCAGCCCCAGGGATTACTGTTGTTGCATCTGCAAACTGCACTCCTTAGATTATGCTGCATATTATACAGTATTACTTTTTGCTTTCTGTTGCTCAGCTAGTTTTGGATCAAATTTACCACTGTATTCTGGATTCCATGGGCTAGGGCATCAGGCATGGTTAATTGATACATTAAAGACTAAAGGCAGTTCAATTATGTTACATTAACTCAGCAGTAAATGCTCATTAAAATTATGCAATTGAGATAATGCTTGAAATTGGAATAAATAACTGAGGCTGCTTTATGTTTGTATTCCAAAGATTACTGATGTTGAAGAATTACTTTTAAATTAAAACATTTTTTACTGTTCCTTTTTATCTCCCTCCACTCTCCCCTTCCCTCCCCATCTTTGTTTTCCTCTATCTCCTAATCCTGTCTGCATCTCTGATTGGGTTTTCTACTCTCTTCCATTTCCTTCATGTTCCTTGAGGTGTTCGTTGCAAAATCTATCAGTCTGGTTTTTAATTGCTTGTTTCCCTTATAAACTCTATGCTAGGAATAAACTATATGCTATGAAGAATGCTTTAAGGAAGTGCAAGATCAGACCTGAGGACCTGGAGGATGTTGCTGCTGACAGTAACACTTGGCGACAGCTGTGTAGGGATGGGGTTCGTATTCTGGAAATGGAAAGAACAACCAGAAGACAGCAGAGGAGAGCCAGGAGAAATGCAGCCATGGTTGCCATCACTACCACCACTACCACATATACATGTCCCACCTGCAATAGAGCTTGTGGGTCCAGGATAGGACTGTACAGTCATCAAAGATCTCACCGTTAAAGGAGTGGATGTTGTCATCGGATTCCGATGGACAACCGAAGAAGAAGGAGACTTAGGTTAACTGACTGAAAAAACTTGACAATCTCTCTTTATAAATTCAAACTCCAGTGAACAAAGGTTCATTTAACCCTATTCCACAAATCTTCAATGTATTTTTTTGTGCTAGCTTATCCGGATGTAACAGATACATTAAGATGATGCAATAATGGGTGACTCTGGGAGCGCATCTTCAATGGGAATCATCAAATATTCCCATTTAAGTTTACTACAGCGGAAATTCAGTCACAACCATGGGTTTTTGAGTAAGCAGCATTGTTTTAAGACATTTAAAGAATCATCGATCTTCAAAATTGGCGATGCTGGACAGTAGACTCAGGTCATGAGTGCAGTTCCCCTTTAGGTAAGTGGAAATGTGAAAGGTGTGCTGGGCTGCAGGTATGATGGAAACGCAGAAGCCTTAGACCTCCACTTCCAACGATCCAACTGGCAAATGTACAGTCTTGGAAAAATAAAAATGAAGACCTCAGAGAAGATTGTAGTACCAGAGGGAAATCAAGGACTGCTGTTTACTTTGCTTCACGAAATGCCCCCACCATTTCGACTGCAGCGTTACAGAATGATGGCTTCACCATTCATCGTAAATTCAACAGTCAGGTCTTTTTAAATGCAGCGGGGAAGTATGATTCATGATTAACTCATTGTGGTGCACAGATGTGTCGGTTCTGTCTCAGTCCTGCTCACCCAAGCTGGAACCTCTAGCAGTAAAATGCCATTTATTTACAGAGTTTTCCACCACCATTCTGGTAGTGATGTATATTTCACCTCAAGTTAACATCAGGCCAGCACTGGAGGAGCTGTGCACCTTGATCAGCAGGCACAAAACACCACACCCTCATGTCTTCCCGATCATTCTGGGGGATTTCAACCAGGCCACCTTGAAGAAATGTCTGAACAACAATCACCTACATCTCACCTATGGAACAAGAGGAGCCAAAACACTTGACCACTGTTATACCACCATCAAGAACGTTTGCCGTGCCATTCCAGGTCTGCACTTTAGAAAGTCCAGTCACCTGGCTGTACTTCTACTCCTGGCGTATGAGCAGAGGCTAAAGACCATAGTACCAGTGGTGAGGATCAAGAAGGTATGGTCAAGGGAGGCAAAGAAGTGCTTGCAGGACTGCTTTGAGTTGGTGGACTGAGGAATATTCAGGGTTTCATCTTTGAATCTGAATGGCTACACCTTACTTGTCACTGACTTTATGAAGATGTGAGTAGATGAGTGCATGCCTTTGAGAACTTACTGGGCATACCCAAACCAATGGCCGTGGATGAACTAAGAAATTCATAGTCTGGTCAGGGCTAGATCTGTGGCATTCAGGACCGATGATCCAGAACTATGCTAGAAGTCCAGATACAACCTATAGAAGGCTATAGATTCCAACTGAAGCTAGAGACAAAATTGGATGCATGTCAGCTCTGGCAGGGTTTGCAGGCCATTATTTCCTACAAGACAAAGCTCACTATCATAAATGGCTGTCATGCTTCAATCCCAGTTGAGCTAAACACCCTTTATGATTGAAAAAGGATCTAGTGCTTTCCTGGCGTATATGACCCATAAATCTTCTTTAGCTTCCAGCCGAGTACAGGTATTGATTATAACCAATGTATCGATGACAAACTCTGCCATCTTCTTCAGGGATGATGCCCGAGCACTTCTAGTCCAGTCATATTTATATTCCTGTCATCTGTCCCTTCTGACTGGTTAGTCCTCTTCCAATCAGGTTTCTGCTTTTCCACCTTGTTTATAATAATCAAATTCCAATTCTTACTTAGAGCAAGACCTTAGTCTTTGTTAAAAATCTTTTCCTCTAGTTTTATTTCAAATACTTCCTTTACCAGATGGTCCCAAAAGCCATTGGCACGGCTCAATAGTCTTGTGATAACGAAGTCAATCCTATGGCCATTGCAAATGCAGTGTTCTGCTTCTGTTGATATCTCTGGATAACCCAAATGCATACACCTCCTGTGCTCCTTGATGCCACACCAATGACTTTTGAGACCACCTGGTGAAGGAAACCATTGAAATAGAACTGGATGAAAAGACATTTAACAAAGGCAAAGGTCTTGCTCAAAGTAAGAACTAGAATTCACTTGTAAACACGGTGAGAGAGTGGAAACCTGATTGGATAACTAACCAAGGCATGTCCAGGCATCATCTCTGAAGAAGTTGGCAGAGTTTGTCATCGAGATGTCGTTTATAATCAATAACTGTACTCGGCTGGAAGCCCAAGAAGAGTTTATTCATCTTATTATGTTTGCTTTCAAAGGAAGAATACAACAAAACCTGTGAAAATCCCTGTAGCATTATTAACCCTATGATCTCTGTTCTGGAAGCCAACCTCAGAACATCTTTCATGAGGGTGAATCCTCACAAGGTGTCAGGCACTGATAGTGTACCAATTAGGGCAGTGATAACCTGTGCCAACCAACTGGAAGGAGTGTTCAAGGACATCTTCAGTTTCACACTGCAGCAATTGGAGGTTTTGACCTGCTTCAAGACAGTGACAATTATACCACTGCCTAAGAAGAGCAGAGTGAGCAGTTGCACTCACATCTATTGTGATGAAGTCCTTTAAAAGGTTGGTTATGGCCAGAATCAAATCCTGCCTAAGCAAGGGCCAGGGCCCACTGTAATTTGCCTATCGCCACAATATGTCTACAGCAGATGCAATCTCACTGGTTCTCCACTCAGCCTTGGATCACTTGGCCAACAGCAATAGCTACATCAGTTTTTGGTTTATTGATTACAGTTCAGTGTATAAAACTATCATACTCTCAGTGCTAATCATCAAGTTCCAAAACCTGGACCTCTGTAATGGGATCCTTGACTTCCTCATTGGGAGACCACAGTCAGTGTAGACTGGAAATAACACATCTTCCTCGCTGACAATCAGCGCTGGTAAGCTTCAATGATGTGTGCATAGCCCTCAGCCGTGTGACTAGACGTAGCTCAAATGCCATCTATAAATCTGCTGATGACACAACTATTGTTGACAGAATATTACATGGTGATGAGGAGGTGTACAGGAGTGAGCTAGATCAGCTGGTTGAGTGGTGTTACTACCACAAACAAGCTTGCACTTGAGTGGTGTCACAAAAACAAGCTTGAGTAAGGCCGAGGATTTGATTGTGGACTTTTGGATAGGCAAATCAAGGGAACGCATACCGGTCATCATCAAAGGATCAGCAGTGGAAAGAGTGAGCAATTTCAAATTCCTGGATGTCAACATCTCTGAAGATCTATTCTGGGTCCAACATACTAATGTACATTGCAAAGAATGCAAGACAGTGGCTATATTTCATTAGGAATTCAAGGAAACTTGATATGTCACCAAAGACCCTTGCAAATTTCAACAGATGTACCATGGAGAGCATTCTAACTGGCTGCATCATCATCTGGTATGGTCAGGGCTCTGCTCAGGATCAGAAAAAGCTGCAGAACGTTACATACTCAGCCAGCTCCTTCATGGGCACCAGCCTCCCAGCATTCAGGACATCTTCAAAAGCCAATCCCTCAAAAAGGAGACATCCATCGTTAAGAACCGCCATCATCTAGGATATGCCCTCTTCTCATTGCTGCCTTCAAGGAGGTACAGGAGCCTGAAGACACACACTCAACTGTTATGATCTGTAACGCCAAAACATACAATTAATTGAAAGGAAAACAGAGAGCCAGGAAGGCGAGTCTAACTTAGATTTTTTACTTCTAAGCCAAGATGCACGTGTATCACGTGTTGAGGCATGCACAACACTCCTACCTGATTAGCTATAAACTCCAACTCAATATAGAATGCATCTGAAACTTGTATGCACTATATACTACTATACAGATATCCACAGCATAGTAATTTTAAATTGTCTCATTCAGGCCCAAAGATGTAATCACTGTGGAGGATTTCTTACTTTTGTGGGATAATGTCTTTCCTGACAAGGGGGATCAATCTGCTTCTCAGGTGAGACTTGCAGCTGTGAAACAATCTCAGGTTCTGGGCCCTCCTCCCTGGTGGTTGCAGGAGTTGACTCTGGGACTGCAGGAAGTGGCTCTGACAGCTCTGGACACATTCCCTGGATGATTGCCACTGGTCTCCTCAACTGATCAACGTGTCATCTCCAGATGATATCTGGCACAATCTCCACTGTGAAGGCAAGTTGTCCAATTTTGTCCTTAATCTTTCCGAGTACCCACTTTCGATCACCTCTGTAGTTCTTCGGCAGGACTGCTTGTCCAGGAGTGAAACAGCGAACCTCCTTGTTTGAGGAGCCCTCAATTTGTTGAGCTCTTTGTCCTGCATACTGCTTCTGAGACTGGGTTTGAGTTTATTATGTACTAAGTACACAACAACAATGTTTTAGGAACAGCTTCTTCCCCATTGCCATCAGATTTCTGAGTGGACGATGAATCCATGTACACTATCTTATTTGCTCTCTTTTTGTGCTATTTTTAAATTTAATGTTTGTGTGTGTGTATATATATATATATATACACACATATATAGTTCTTAAATTATATATTGCAATGTACTGCTACGAAATAACACATTTCATGACATATACCAGTGCAATTAAACCTGATTTGGATGGCAAAGCCAAAATGATGAGGATGCTGGAAATCTGAAATGAAAACAAAAGAAGTGAAATACTTAGAGTGCTCTCTTGGGGAGTACTATAGAATTAATATTAATTGACCTGATATGTTAAAGGTTTCTATCTTTTATGGATGTTGTGTAACCTGCTGAGTGTTCTTTCAGCATTTCAAGTTTTCTTTTAATCCAAGTGACCCTCGTCTGGTGCCCAGAATGAACTCCAGGTCATTTATAATTATCTACTTCCATTGTTTTATCATCTATGGAGGGAAATGAACAGTTAACGTTGTGGGCTGAGATCCTTCTCAGTGCTGCTTGACAAGCTGAGTTGCTCCAGCATTTTGTGTGTGTTGCTCAAGATTTCGATCTTCTGCAGAATCCCTTGTGGCTAGCAATTTACATAGCAGTTATCAGCCAAATTTAAAGTGCTATGCCATCAATCACAGATGATCTAGAAATGTGCACTCATTTGTTGACTTCATGTTTGTGTCAATTTTAATCTCACCCATGCAGTCACGGTCTTTTTCCAAGTCAAGAGGGTGTCTAGAACTAGAGGGCATAGGTCTAAGGTGAAAGGGGAAAGATATAAAGGGCATCTGAGAGCAGGTTTTTCCACACAGGGTGTGGTTGGTATATGGAATAAGCTGCAGAGGAAGTGACAGAGGTGGGTATGGTTACAACATTTGAAAGGCATTCAGACAGGTATGTGGCTGGGAGAAGTTTAAATGGACAGAGGCCAAACACAGATTTAGATATGTATCTTGATTAGCATGGACTGCGTTGTTTAACTCTGACCCTATACAAATAAAGAACACTCAATAATAAAGCATAATTAAATAGATTCGTATCATTTGACCATGACCAAATTAAAATTGCTTAAGATCTATTTATTCTGTTCATGTTACTGATTATTCTCTTTCTCAAAGCTAAATTCTTCTGTGTCATTTCAAAGACTTTTGTTTCTTTGCTCTGGGCAGATTTCCCTTCATAGCTTTTATGGTTATAGCTAGTTGTTCATTCCCGCTGCATATATGAAATACTGCAGATGCCATAAGTGAGAGAAATTTCTTCACAGTATGTTGGGTTGCAGCTAGTGAAAGCGAGAGAGTTAAAATTCCAGATTTCTGACCTTTCCTCAGTATTGGCTCAGAGTTGGTGGCGTTTGGCTATATAACTGTTTATGGGTGGATGGAAATTAAACTCAAACTTTGAAAGTTAAAGATAATATAAGGGGAAAGGACAGAATAAATTGTGTGTGTGTGCGCGCGCACACACGTGTGAGGGAAAGATAGGAAAGATTTGAAAAATCATTAATGTTATTTGTCTCTATACATAATTTGAAAACCTTTTGATACATTTAAAATCCTAATGGTGATATTTTGGAACACAGAAGGTAACCTTGGATCATCAGTATCTCACATTCCTAGATCATGCACCGTGGAAGAATAAGGTTGCTATGTCAACAGGGGTCACAACTCCTCTGACAGAAAACAAGACGTGGTCAGATCACTAGCACTGCTTGATTGAAGTAAATCTGATACAGAAATTTGAGAGGGAGGCAATTTTCTTTTGGATATGTATTACAAGAAAGAAATGTTTTGTGCCTCTGAGGGTGGTTTTAATTTATTTCAGAAAAAGAAGAATTGTTTATTGTCAATAAGTTTTTCAAAAGATTGACAAAGTTTACTTTCGGAATTCCTGGCTTGATACTAGCATTTAAAATAATTGAATGAACATACAACTTGGCTTCCTTGGAAATCACATACTAAAAAAGTTCATATATTTTCTGCCTCTGGGGAAACAGTCATTCTCTTAAGCTTTCATGAAACAAATATAGCCCCTGGTATGATTTTTAAAAAATACTTGTATCAGATCTTGCCACTTCTGTTCCAAAGCATCAGTCTGTGAGATTGGCTCAGTTTTACTCTCTCCATTAGCACAGCTAGGATATATCTACTTGGATATGTTCCACATCTCTGCTGTGTCTGTATCGTCATCTGGCTGTATTTTCATTCTTTAATTGGCTTATGTCATTGCTTTTGTTCCAATTTTCCATTCTCTTTCTGCTCCATTGACCAGTTAATCTTGTTTGCAACTTACTGTGATATCGCCCGTGTTTCTTTTGTTCTATCCACTCCTCCCCAGACTTCTCTACAACTTAAAACTCACTTACTTTCTCTTTCCCTGTTCTGATGAAAGATCCTCAATCTGAAATGTTAACTCTTTTTCTCTTTCCCAAGTTGCTGCCTGAGGCATGGACTGTTTCAAGCATTTTCTCTTTTTATAGCATTGTCAATTTTCTTTTTTATTATTTTCTGTCAACAGGGAGAATATGTTTAAGGCCTGAGTGCAGGTGATTCGGGATAGAATATTTTCATCCAGAGGGTGATTAAAATCTGGAACACACTGCCCAGAGCAGGAGGTTTTTCAACATTTAGGGAATATTTGGATGAGTACCTGAAACACTAGGGCTTTGAAAAGTTTGGTCTAAGTGCAGATAAATGAGATTAATCCGGGTAGATGGCATTGACGCAGAAGGATTAAGGACTTGTATCCTTGCAATGTGACTCAAGTCCTCTCTACACACATACATTCTCTCCTTTCACTTTTCTATCTATAGCTTTTCCATTTCTGATGAAATCAATTAAATCCTTAACTCTGTTTTTGTATTTGCACAAACTATCTGTTTTGCTGAGTGTTCCCAATATTTTCTGTTTTATTACGATCTCAGCTTTGTTTTTGTTCAATGTAAACATATTTCCTATGCTTGCTTACTTCAATATTTTATCTAGTTTGAAACCTTTTCTGATATTGATGTTCACATCTAGACGCCACATTAGGGTGATGCAATTATAGCTCGGTGTGTTCCGGAGTTCGGGGTTCAATTCCAGTTCCATTCTTTAAGGAGTCTCTGTACGTCCTCTCCCCATAGAATGCATGGGTGCTCCAGTTACCTCCCACAGACTAAAAACATACTGGATAGGTTAATTGGTCATTGTAAATTGTTCCATGATTAGAGAGGGGTTATTTAGGGTTGTGGGGTTGCTGGGCTGGCATGGCTCGAAGGGCCCACACTGTGTTGTATCATTAAATAAATAAAGAAGATGAATCCTAATACCTATTGAATAAACCAGAGACAAGAGCATACTGGTCCTGGAGATCTGGAGCAACATACAAATGACATGGAGGAACTCAATGGGTCAGGCAGCCCCATGGAGGGAAGTCAACCAATGACATCTCAGGATTGATTAGTCTTGACCCAAAACATTGACTTTATTTCTCTCTAGAGATGCTGTGTGACCCACCGAGATCCTCCAGTTCCTTTATGTTGTGCATTGAATAAACCATTCCTTTTTTAAAAACATACTGGGAGCCTTATTTTTTTCATTGAGGCTGAAAAGGAAGTCTTCTTTCCCAGGTACTTTTTAATGAAGAAGATGTATGGTCTTATTTAGCAAGTAAAGTCCAAATTCAGATCAGTTGCATGCTCATTCTGCCATTTTAAATGGAAGTACCAGGTCAGGAATTCCCGCAGTAAACACGGTTGATCTTCCGTACAACTTATTCATAGTAAGCACTTTCTTCAGTTTATTGAATATATTAAAACCAAGCCTCTTTCTTGTAAAAGAAATTATTGAAAAGGATCAACTCAAAAAGTTCTGTAGCAAATTTAATTAAATTGGGATGGCTAGTGCTAGAGTCATGTCTTGTTTTTGCTTAGAAGGGTACAGTATCATGCAGGGTAGAGTTCAACTTGTCTAAGCTAGTGCCATTTACCTGTATTTGGCTCATATCACTCCAAACCTTTCCTATCTATGTGCCTGTTGTAATTGTTCCTACCTACCATTCCCCTGGTATCTCCTTCCATGCACCCAGCACCCTCTGTGTGGAAACGTTTGCCCCTCAGGTTCCACTTAAAGTTCTCCTCTTTCACCATAAACCTATGCTTTCTTGTTTTTGACTTTTCTAGCTTTGGGAAATAAGGATTGTGACTATTCCACATTAATTGTGCCATCCATGATTTTATAAATCCCTACAAGTTCACTGTTCAGCGTCCTTTGCTTCAGGGAAAAATTGTTATATGGCAAAATATAACAGTAATGTAGTTGTACTGTATGACAGAATTTTATACACAGGATGTGGTGCTGCAAGGAAGTCCAATGCTTATTCCCTATTTATTATTCTGTTTATTGTGATCCAAGAAAATTGGGCTGGACATTTTTCCCATACCTTTGTGGGTCATTTACTGAATGCACTTTAACTGTGCTATTGTGACCATTGACATGACTTAAATTACTTTTCGTACGATAAGAAACAGCAGCATGAGTTTTTGATTTTCTTCTGCCACTCAGTAAAATCCCATGGTTACTCATTGGTCTCAGCTCCATTTCCTTGTCTGATCCCTTTGATTCCTCTGTCGTGCTAAATCTATTAATGTAGCTAATAACACAGTATCCTCACCTCTACTGTTCCCTATCTCCTACTAAAAGCTCTTTAAGGTAGAGATTTTGAAAGATTCACAGTTTTTCTCAGAAGAATTTCCTCCTCATCTGTTTTAAATGGTCAACCCCTTTTCCAGGGGCAATCTCCATGGATAAACAACTACTGGATCACTGTACCTTAATAAATAAAACATTGGTTCAATGAAGCAACACAGCAGAAATTATAGTGAAGTAAATTATGCATGTCAACCGTGAAATAGGAGAATGATTTGATAGGTGATTTTAAATCCATCTCCCAGGTTGGCTCAAAAATGTTTTGAGATTCAGGCATGGCACAAGCCATTTTCAAAATAATTCTCTCAATAATTCTCCATTTTGATGATATATGAGTAGGGTTTTGCTAACATTTTCAGTGGTGATTGTAAAGCCTGTTGCCATAATTCATACAGGTTTGATAAAGTGTCAGCATACTGTGCCATGAACTGCATCAAAGATTGCAAAATAATGAGACAAGAAAGGGGAATAAGAAAGAGTTGTGGAATGGAACCATGCTGTGCAAATGGTGCTTTTAAATCTTGTTTTGACAATCTTTAATGTCGAAAACTTTAGCTCTCTTAAACTAATTAGATGAAATTGTATTTGCTTGCCATTTTACCGTGTTCTTCTGACTCATTCAACAAATTTAGAATTGGCTTTAGCAACAGCTTGACTCACAGTTTCTCCATCCCACAATTTTAGATAGAATCTTTGGTACAAAGTCTTTACAGTACGTCTGCATATCAGGGCTATTCTTCAAAGAATTGCATGTGAGCGACAGGATGGTGGGTAGGAGCCTGGAAGTGTTCAATTCTGCCATTATAGCTGGGGTTTTTTTGTACCCTGAAGAATATAAGGTCAAGACGTTGGACCAGAATTAGGCTATTTGGCCCATTGAGTTGGCTCTGCCGTTGAATCATGGCTGTTTTTTTAATAAACAAAATTGTGCTTTTTTTGTCAACATCTTTCCCTGGCATACTCTCTGCAAACTTTAATCCCTTTACTAATCACAAACCTATCAATTTCTGCCTTAAATAACTTGGTCTCAATAGTCCTCTATGGGAATAAATTCCATAGATTCATCACCCTTTGGCTGAAGGAGCTCCTCATCTCATTTTTAAAGGGATGTCCCTTTATTGCGATGTTGTGGCCTTGGATCCTAGAATCTCCTTCTAATGGAAAATTCTTCTCTGTGTCCATTCTGCCCAAGCCTAAAAAGACATATGAATTAGGAAGAAGAGTAGTATATGGCCCTTCATGCTTGCTCCATCATTTAACAGATCATGGCTGAACTGAATGTAGCCAGTACTCCACATTCATGTCTATTTGGGCTAACCTTTCACCCCTTGCAAGAACCTTTTTATTTCTACCTTAAATCCAAAGAATCACAACTCCTTGTTTTATTCTCTCTCACAAGAATTGTAATACCTCAATTCTGTCCTGAATAAGCAGCATCTTTAAACATTTCAGAAAACATCCTTTCCAGTCCTTTCCAAATCATCAGGATCTTGCATGTTTCAGTCCATCTCACTCATCTAAACAGTATTGGATGCAAGCCGGGGCTGTAAACCCTTCCTAGTATGGCAAACTGCTCTTTCAGGTATCTATCTGGTACACCACCTCTGAACTTTTAAAAATACATTAAAGTTCTTCATTAAATGAGATCTCATCTTGTTTTTAAATGATCATTATCCCTTACAGTGACTGCATCCAGAGATAAGTGACTTCTTCAGGTGTGTGTTCCATCAAAGGCCATGTTCTGCTCTGCTAAGTGGGCAGTTTTATTAAAACAGTGGCTTCTCTTCACCTACACTTTGGATTTACATAAATCTAGAAGACCTCAGTCTTTTATCTTGTCAAGCAGGGACACAACCTGTATAAATAGAAGTAAGGTTGGGAAGTATTGGATGGTTTTTATTATTCTGGGAAGAGTTGTAATCCCAGAAGTAGAGACATGGAATGCAAAATACTGCTGGTGGTGGTGCTGTCATTAACATTATTTCAAGAATTGCAAACCCAATTTGTAAGTATCATCTAATTCATCAGTGGTCAAACTGTGATTAATTAATTACCTTGCTTTTACAATTAAATTCTCAGTCCTACATAACTATATTCAATGGATTTTGAAATCTCCACAATTTTGCTTTTTTAAGGCATTCCCAATGTGCCTCCAAGTTAGCATTGTATTAATGGTATGTACACTTTTTCATCCTCAGTTCAATGTGGTATATCTGATGTTTACCTGTGACCAGAGGTGTATCTCAAGATATTACCAGAAATGTCAATAGAAATTGAACGTTAAAGGTAGAGCAAGTGACCTGCATATGTAACAAAAAGGAGGAAACTCTTCATCAATTTTGAAAGTAGATGATTTAAATGATCCCTATCACTTCACTGATGTTAGACTCGCTTTAGACCACAAGACATAGGAGTAGAATTAGGCCATTCAGCCCACTGAGTCTGCTCCATCATTCCAGCATGGCTGATTTCGGATCCCACTCAACCCCATACACCTGCCTTCTCGCCATATCCTTTGATGCCCTAACTGATAAGGAAACAATCAACTTCTGCCTTAAATATACTCAGAGACTGGGTGACTTGGCCTCCTCTGCAGTCTGTGGCAGAATGTTCCACAGATTCACTACTATGTGGCTAACAAAAATCCTGCTTACCTCTGTACTAATTTTGAGGTTGTGCCCTCTAGTTCTGGATATCCCCACCATAGGAAACATCCCTCTCCACATCCACCCTATCTAGTCCTTTCAACTTTGCTTTAATTGCCATATTTCCAGCAGCATTGTTGAATGTTCCATCTCTTGTTGCAGCTCTTCCACATGTTGTGACCTCTGTCAGCATGATGAATCAATGTCTCACAGTGGTGCTTCTCTGTTGCAGTATGGAACTCAACCTCTGTAGACAATAATGGGTGGGGGTTGGGGCAGCGGATATTAGTGACCATTCCACCCAGTCTCTGTTCTCACTTCCATGGTGGTCTGTTCTGCAGCTGCATTGTGGCTCCTATGTAGTATGTTTCCTATTAAAGGCACTGATGTTGATCTTCTGCTTCCTGTCATAGCAATCCTATCCCAAGCTCAGTGGACAGTTGTTGTTGTTGAGAAAGCACACAAATAAATATTTAGTGCATGAATCAAAGTGAAAACTATTCAAATTATTTTTTTTTATAAACGAATATTTTGCCAGTTCCCAAATGATTTTGTTCTTTGTGGAAAGTATGACTGGGCACTAGCAGTGCTTGAAGAATCTATATAGCATACCAAAGAAGAACGTGATTTCCAAATTATGGTCAAAAGTTCACTTACATACAGATATAACAAAATATCTGCTTGACTTTCTAGGATTATGAATAAGTGAAGTGAGCAGTCACTATTTAACAGAATATGATCATGGTTTATACTGCAGTTACAGTAAGGAGGAGATATCAAAATGTAATGGAGCAAGCATATTGTTTGGCATTCCTTCGATTGTGACATTTTCATTGGATCTGTTATGTTGAGCAGTAACTTGGATCTATGAGTCTCAGTGGGACTGTATTTTGAATATGGAGACAATGATAAATGCCTGCTTTCTTCTCAGCGTGCTTAATTGTTTGTGTGAGAAACTGAAATTCTTCCAGCATAGTTCATGTTTCCTTGGTACAAAAATGATCTGAAAACAGGATCAAAATGGATAGCAATACCAAGAGAGCACGGAGTTGTGTTACTAATTGCTGTGGCCAGAGAGTCAGCAATCGCTCAAAAAATCCCTTTGGGGCGATTAGATGTTGCTGATTTTTATTTTTGTAGGCTTTGTACTGATGGTTTAAGACAGTGCCCAGTCAACGATTTATTTTCTTGCTTTAACAAGGTCTGAAGAACCTCCATTAGGATTTTTTTTGCTTCTCAGCTGTGTTTTATTATTTTTGCATATCCTTATAATCAGGTGAGCAATTTGTTGTGTCATCATTCTGGCATTAGAGAAGTGCGGGTTGGGACCTGATTTTGTGAGGGGCTAGTGGTTTTGATAAGTGGATCTAGGGATTTCAGGAGTGTCCAACAAACTAGCAGTCCAGTTTGAGTCAGAAGAGTCTACAGGCTCAACTGAAGTTCCCAGGAGTCAAAGAAGTACAAGCAATTAATGGATTTTCTTTCCTTACAAGAATCTTTGGGCTTTTCTGCCGCCTTATTCCAGTACTGTTTATGTGCCCTTCATTTTGGTGTAGTCGCCCTGGAAAATTGGATACATTCATACTGCAGTTTGTATTGTGCACCTCTAAATTTGTCATCTTCAGGGGACTTGGTAGAGATCCCTAAATGAAAAATAATGCCCAATATATCAGCTGTTTATTTTACAACCGACTTGTTGCCTCACACTTCTGTTTTTTTTTATTTCGCTTTCAACAGAATGTCATGTCTGATGATAGGTAATTTGATTGTATTCGATAGTCCTGTGCATATATTAGTCATTCTATAGATGTCAGTAATTGTGACCCATGTTTGATCACAATAAATTCAATCCTGGCTTTGCTCAATATCCTCAGGGGTTCGCTGTGTGGCTGGAATAACTAGATCAAGTTTCTGAATAGGAATGTGGGACACTTCTCTCCTCCCTAGTTTTAAATTCAGGAATAATAAATTAAATTTGCTAATTAAGTAGGAACAATGACTTACATTTATATAACAACAATAACCTTAATTTATACAGAAATTTTAATTAAATAAACATGTCCCAAGGCCATTCATGGGAATTGGCACCAAACCACTTTGGGAGTTTTTAGAATGCAAGATTTTATGAAGTGTTTTAAATGAGGAAATTAAGGTAGGGAAGGGAGGGGCCTAGGTTTGGGGGCTTAGCAGCTGAAGAAATGGGAATCGTTGGTAGAGTAATCAAGCATGATGTTGCTCAAAAGCTAGAATATGTTGGACAGTTGTTTGAAGGTGTCTACAAAGGTAAACAGTGTTGAAATTATGAAAGGATTTTGAAAACAAGGGAGAGAATTTTAAAATCAAGGCATTGCTAAACTGTTGGCCAGCACAATTCAGTATGTACAGGGATGTGAGTGTACATGGCTTAATGCAAGTGAGGATGCACCAGTTTATTTATGCAAAGTTACAATTTTAACATGATCTGCTATGAAAAACAGAAAACTTACAGCACAATACAGGCCATTTGGCCCACAATGCTGTGCCGAATATGTACTTACTTTAGAAATTACCTATGTTTACCTATAGCTCTCTATTTTTCTTAGCTCTATGTACCTATCCAGGAGACTCTTAAAAGACCCTATCATATCTGCCTTCACCACTGTCGCCGGCAGCCCATTCCTCACACTCACCGCTCTCTGTGTCTCTGTGTAAAAAAACTTACCCCTGACATCTCCTCTGTATCTACCTCCAAGCACCTTAAAACTGTGCCCTCTCGTGCTAGCCATTTCAGCCTTGGGAAAAAAGTCTCTGACTATCTACATGATCAATGCCTCTCATCACCTTATACACCTCTATCAGGCCACCTCTTGTCCTGTGTCGCTCCAAGGAGAAAAGGCCGAGTTCACTCAACCTATTCGCACAAGGCATGCAACAGTCTTGTAAATCTCCTTTGCACCATTTCTATTGTTTCCATATTGGATACTAAGTTACATTATGCTGTTGGTTATTATGTTTCTGAAGAATCATAAGAGGAAAGGGAAAGGTAGATGTTTAGGGATTGAATTCAAAATTTAATCCCTAGTCTTCTCTCTCTGTCAAATTAGTGACTTGGCAGTTGAAGACTGAGTAGTGAATGAAATACTTAGAATAAGAGAAATCCAACAGGAAGAGCTTGGATTTTAGAAGCTTATAGAGCAGGAGAAGTGATGAGAACAGGGAAGAGGATAGTGATGTTTAAAACCATTGGAATATGGGGATCTATGCAAAAAGGCCATTGACCTGAAACCTTAACTGAAGTTCCCTTTCTATGGATGCTGTGGACCTTCTGAATATCTCCAGCACTTTCTGTTGCTATTGGGATCTTTGTTCAGCTTGCTCCTTATGTGAACTTGGAGTGTCTGAGAGACTGACTTAGATATCAGAATGATCTAAGACAGAAAATCTGAGACGAATCAGAGGCCACACATCCTTGTATTGAATGGATTTTCCTATTTTACTTTGTGTTGGAAAATAGTGCTAAGGAAGAAAGCAAAATTTATGAAGTGTGAAATTGTCTGATGATTGAATGACTGAGGAGATTAGCAGAAATATGTCCTCCCTCCTTTCATTTGCCACTAATTTGTTACTGATTCTCCATCCCCCATTTTGTGCTTTTCTTTCTCAGCTGATATCTCTTCTGACTCTTTAAAACCCATTTCACACTCGAGAGAACAAGTGGGTGATTTGTGCCAGTCCTGTCATCTCGAGATTTTCTGTGGGAGGAGTGAAGATGATGTGCAGGCAGTCACTTTGTTTGGTTTTGTTGTGGTTGACTGTACCAGTTCTATCCTCCATTTTTTCTGAAATCAGCTATCTGCTGGGACTTGCATTCCACTGCCATCTGAGTTTATTTAGCAGAAAGACCCTATATATTTATGTGTCTAAACAGAGGGCAAAAACTTTGAATAATCTTTGCTGAGTGTGGTTTGATCTATCAGGTTGACCCATGCAAACAGCTTGAACGTACAAAACTTAGAAGCAGTATAAAAGCTTGATGGATGTGTTAGTGGCCTCCTCCACTTCTAAAGCACGGACTTTCATGTTGGCATACTGTTGTAGTGCAAATTGTCATTCTCCTCTGGCATAACCTTGTACACTTCATTTGTGTCCAAGTCTAGATTATGAATTCCCAACAGGCAACTGGACAGTGCAGGACATCATCCACTCTAGCTTTGCCTATGGGAATGTCATTTCTGTGAAATTCCCACCTTTGATGTGTGCATGTGCTTGAGGAGCTTATGATTAGAAAATGGAAATGCTGTAACTACAACATAGTTTTGAGATTTATAAATGCTACCTCTGGTTCATTTAATTGGGCTGATAATGGCAAACTTAATAGTATCCTTTAAAAATGTTACATTTCCAAGCACCCTTTCCAAGCAGACCAAGTTGTGGTCTGCTAAGATGATCTGGTGGCAGCAGATTGCCCTCTGGTGGCCTTTAGAAAGCTACTACAAGTCTCTTTACTGGAGACTGTCATTAAACTTACAGCAAAGGTTCTCGGCTCTCCCATACAGCTTCACTGGATGATCCTTCAGTAATTTCATTTCAGACTACATTATGTTCTCTTTAATCAACATGCAACCTCCTCTCCAATCTTTCCTCCACCTCTGTCCCATATATAGTACCTGTACCTTGAAATTTTAATTCTATTCAGTTGCCTCTTTCAGGCAATTTAAATTGTTCATATGCCTAACACCAGATTCCCAAAACAACCATTCTATTCTGAGCTCCTTCTTAAAGCAAAGTCACTGGAAAGGCAGAGGGAAAGTTTCAAGGATGTACGTAAAGCTTTCTTGAAATATATGAAATCCACACTGGTTCCTGGGAGCCTCTGCCTATCACAGCTCAATGAAGAAGAAACATTCAGAACTATAATGAGGGACTCAACTCTCCCCAGCTGAAGTAGAAACTGGCCTTGAAATAAAGGGTGGAAGGAACAGATCACCACTCAAACTACCACTCTGATTCCCACATTAGTTTCATCAGTCACTTCGGATTCCATCCTGAGGGATAAAGATGTAAGGGTTGGTACTGCACCTAAACATTAAGTTCCTCATTATGATCTTGGTCACAGAACTTAAGACCCACTACAAAACACTGAATTTATAATAAACACAAAGTACACTGCAGATGCTGTGGTCAAATCAAGATGTACAAACAAGCTGCATGAACTCAGCAGGTCGGGCAGCATCCATTGAAATGTTGACTGCTCCTTTCAACGGATGCTGCCCGACCTGCTGAGTTCGTCCAGCTTGTTTGTACGTCTTGAATTTATAATGTCATTCCACTCCACTGATTAATGGCTGAGCTAGTAATGTCAACCTTCCGGTGTGATATTAAAAGGAGATCCTGTATTGTGGGCGAGGCAATGTGAGTTGCCTTGCAGCAGGGTTTAGAGTTCACTTTATCTTTGCAGCCAGTGGGATCTCAATATCTATGAATATGCTTCTGTGTTTATCTACCAGCAATGAATGTACAGCAGATAGAACTTCACTGGATGTTGGCTGATAAATGATACCTAGAGGTATATAGTAAGTGAGGAATTGTTTGAAAGCTCATTTGGTTAAAGGATTTGTGTAGAACATAAGTAACTTTGAAGCCCATTTTTTAACATCTTCCATTGTTGGTTTTCCTGCTATCCCTTACATCTCAGCTGTTGTCAACATTATATTCCACATTAGCCAGCATTAAAGCCATCTGTTACCAAATGGAGTCATATCATGAGCTTTCTTCCCATCCCACATCTTGGGATCTCTTCCTTGGTATGCCTCTAATAGATGAAGCCAAAACTGACCAAGATAATTGAATCAGAGCCCTGATGCAGGATTTCAACCTTAAACGTCGATAATTCCTTTCTCCTTAAGAATGCTGCTCAAATTGCTGAGCCTCCAGCAGATTGTTTGTTGCCAATTAAAATAATTAATATTATTCATTTTTAATCAGCTGTTTGAATCCCTTTGTATTACAAAGAAGGTTCTCATAGAAACCTACTGAATATTGAAAGCCCTAGATAAGATAAAGAGGAGAGGATGAGGATGTTCCCATTAGTGGGAGAGTCCAGGACCAGAGAGCACAGATGGAATGGCAGAACAGACTTGATGGACTGAATGGACTAATTCTGCTCTTATGTTTTATGGAATCACTACAGTTAGTAGGTAGCTTCTATAGGCTCATTGATTAGGCATTATTTGGTAACGTTCAGTTGTAAACAGAGACAAGGGAATCAGAATCAAGTTTAGCATCATTGACATATGTCGTGACATTTGTTGTTTTGCCACAGTAGTAGGTGCAATACATTATTAAAAAATTATAAGTTACATTAACAGTATATTCAGTGGTCACTTCATGTGATATCCCCTCACCCCAAAGCTAATAAAGTGGCCATTGAGTGTATGTTTGTGGTCTTCTGCTGCTGTAGGCTCTCTGCTTCAAGGTTCGATGTGTTGTGCATTTAGAGCTGCTCTTCTGCGCACCACCTTTATAACACATAGTTATCTGAGTTACTGTCACCTTCCTCCTCTGGCCATTCTCATTGAGAAGGCTTTTTCATCCACAGAACTGCTGCCTACTAGATGATTTTTCTACGTAAACTCCAGAGACTATTGTGGATGAAAATCCCAGGAGATCAGCAGTTTCTGAGAAACTTAAGCTACTATATAAGAGAGCACGTCCTGAGATATCGAGTCCTTAATGACGAATGCAATTTTTAAAGACATTGCCTTTAGAAGATGTTGTCGATGCTAGGGAGCTAGTGCTCGTGATGGAGCTGGCTGAGTTTGAAACCCTCTGCAGCTTGTTCTGATTGGTGCACTGGCATCTCCATACCAGATGGTGATGAAATCAGTCAGAATGTTCTCATAGTACATCTGCAGAAATTTGCTAGAATCTTTGATGATGCACCAAATCTTCTCAAACTCCTAATAAAGTATGGAGTGACATGCAGACATGCCTTTTTTGTAATTGCAACAATGTGTTGGGCCCAGGATAGATCTTCAAAGATATTTAACACCAGGTACTTGAAACTGCTCACTTTTTCCACTGCTGATCCTGTAATGAAGACCGGTATGCATTCCCTTGACCTCACTTTCCTGAAGTCCACAATCAATTCTTTGGTCTTACTGATGCTAAATGCAATGTTGTTGTGATACCACTCAACCAGCTGATTTATCTCACTCCTGTACATCTCCTCGTCACCATTTAAATTTTCCAACAACAGTTGTGTCATTGGTAAATTTATAGAAGGTGTTTGACCTGTGCTTAGCCTCACAGGCATGGGTGACTAGGCACAGCTATATTGATTATGGAATCTGAAGCAACAAACAATTTACTTTGAGAACTCAGCTGGACAAGTAGCTGAGTTTCCTGTGGTAGGAAAGAAATTACTTGATGCAGTATGTTTTGAGTGGAAATATTAACAGTTCTTTTGCTCCCAAAATATCATTACTAATGCCTTCAAATTCTCTTCAGCTAAAACCTTCTGAAAGCTGGGGTGCAGTCCAGGCGACTTAGCTGCTTTTAGACCTTTCAGCTTCCCAAGTAAGAATAGCTACATTCACTTCTGCTCCCCGACACTCTCGGATTTCTGGCATGCTGCAAATATCATCTACAGTAAAGACTGACTCAAATACTTTTTGAGTTTGTCCACCATATCTTTGTCTGCATAACTACCAGTCCAGTGTCATTTTCTAGTAATCTGATATCCACTCTCATCTTTCTTTTACTCTTTATATATCTGAAAAAAATTGGTATTCTACTTAATTGGCAATTTTACCTTTATATTTCATCTTTTCTCTTTATGTATTTTTGTAGTTGCTTTCCGATGGATTTAAAAAGCTTCCCAATACTCTAACTTTTCACTAATTATTGTTATATGCCATTTTTTGCTTTGATAGTGTCTTTGTCCTCCCTTATCAGAATGGTTCTTTCATCCTCCCTTTAGAGTACTTCTTCATCTTTGGGAAGTATCTGTCCTACGCCTTCTGAATTGCTCCCAGAAACCTCAGCCATTGCTATTCTGCCACCATCCATGCTAGAGTCCACTTTCAATCAACTTTGGCCAGCTCCTCTGTCATGCCTCTATAATTCCCTTTACTCCATGGTAATACTGATATATCTGACTTTAGTTTCTCCCTCTCAAACTGCAGGTTGAATTCTATCATACATTGTATTATCTGATTATTATAAGTGCTTATTAGCCTCTTCTACTGCCAAGTTGAGGCTATACATAGATTAGAAGAACAGCACATCATATTCCAACTTGGTATTCTCCAAATCGACAGCATAAATATTTAAATATATAACAATTACAGCACGGAAAAAGGCCATCTCGGCCCTTCTAGTCCGTGTCGACGCTTACACTCACCTAGTCCCACTGGCCCGCACTCAACCCATAACCCTCCATTCCTTTCCTATCCATATATCTATCCAATTTTACTTTAAATGACAATACCGAACAATACCAAACCTGCCTCTACCACTTCTACTGGAAGCTCATTCCACACGGCTACCACTCTGACTAAAGAAATTCCCTCTCATGTTACCCTTAAACTTTTGCCCCCTAACTCTCAAATCATGTCCTCTTGTTTGAATCTCCCCTACTCTCAATGGAAAAAGCCTATCCATGTCAACTCGATCTATCCCCCTCATTATTTTAAATACCTCTATCAAGTCCCCACTCAACCTTCTACACTCCAAAGAATAAAGACCTAACTTGTTCAATTTTTCTCTGTAACTTAGGTGCTGAAACCCAGGTAACATTCTAGTAAATCTCCTCTGTACTCTCTCTATTTTGTTGATATCTTTCCTATAATTCGGTGACCAGAACTGTACACAATACTCCAAATTCGGTCTTACCAATGCCTTGTACAATTTTAACATTACATCCCAAATCCTATACTCAATGCTCTGATTTATAAAGGCCAACATACCAAAAGCTTTCTTCACCACCCTATCCACATGAGATTCCACCTTCAGGGAACTATGCACCATTATTCCTAGATCACTCTGTTCTACTGCATTCTTCAATGCCCTACCATTTACCATCTATGTCCTATTTGGATTATTCCTACCAAAATGTAGAACCTCACACTTATCAGCATTAAACTCCATCTGCCATCGTTCAGCCCACTCTTCTAACTGGCCTAAATCTCTCTGCAAGCTTTGAAAACCTACTTCATTATCCACAACGCCTCCTACCTTAGTATCATCTGCATACTTACTAATCTAAATTACCACCCCATCATCCAGATCATTAATGTATATGACAAACAACATTGGACCCAATACAGATCCCTGAGGCACACCACTAGTCACCGGCCTCCAACCTGACAAACAGTTATCCACCACTACTCTCTAGCATCTCCCATCTAGCCACTGTTGAATCCATTTTACTACTTCAATACTAAAACCTAACGATTGAACCTTCCTAACTAACCTTCCGTGCGGAACCTTGTCAAAAGCCTTACTGAAGTCCATATAGACAACATCCACTGCTTTACCCTCGTCAACTTTCCTCATAGCCTGTTCAAAAAATTCAATAAGATTTGTCAAACATGACCTTCCACGCACAAATCCATGCTGACTATTCCTAATCAGACCCTGTCTATCCAGATAATTATATATACCATCTCTAAGAATACTTTCCATTAATTTACCCACCACTGACGTCAAACTGACAGGCCTATAATTGCTAGGTTTAGATATTGATTTCTCTAACTTCTGGTAACCACTCCTCTTTGTCTGCCTTTGTCTTGCTTTATGCTACAAGCTCCATTATCCCATCTCTTTCCCTTCCCCACCCTCTCACCCACACATTCCTCCCTCTGGTTCCTGCCTTTTCCCTTTATTCCAATATCTTCTCCTATCAGATTTCAACTTCCTTAGCCCTTTGTCACATCCACCAATCACTTCCCAACTTCTTACATCATTCTCACTCTCTTTACTTCCTCACCTGCCAGTTATCCTATTCTAACCTGGACCCACCTATCGCCCACCAGCTTTTTGCTCCATCCCTTTACCCCACTCACCATCCCCCATCATTGTTTCCAGTTTTAATGAAGAGTCTCAACCTGAAACATTGACTGTTCATTTCCCTCCACAGATACTGCCATATCTGCTGAGTTCCTCCAGCATTTTGCGTGTTGCTCCAGATTTCTAGCATCTGCATTCTCTCCTGTCTGTTTATTAAATTTTCCTTCAACATTCAGGACAATTGAAGTGATTTCTTTTCTCTCTCTCTCTGTTACAAGGGAACCTTCTCACAGGCTGTTGGCAAACTTTATAAAGAATAGGAAGGAAGCTCCCAAAGGTCAACTGGACAGCCCCTTGAACAATATTGCACTTCTTCCCAGCCACACAGTTTGTGAGATGGGGGAACTAACACAAACAGGTGAGGCAGCAAGCAAATTGCAGTATTTATTCATTAATATCTTAATGGTCCAAGGTAGAAATTTCAATATGGTGCTTGGGCATGCCTTTCCAATGGTAATGCTTACCAGAAGAACAATCAGAGAGTGATATATTTGTCAGTGGAGAGAGTTTGGTGCCACAGTTGGAGAACTGCCACCATTCTAAGCTACCTAAAATGTACTTAACATATTTTAGAACCACGGACAGAACAACACAGAATCACGCCATATGAACCATGATGTCTGTGCTGACCATGATGCCAACTTAAAATGATGCCAGCAAGACGCACAAAATGCTGGAGGAACAGTCAACGTTTCAGGCCTTTTTTCCATGAATGCTTCCTGGCCTGCTGAGCTCCTCCAGCATTTTGTGTGCATTGCTTGAATTTCCAGCATCTGCAGTTTTTCCTCTTGTTTGTGATTAAGCTGATGCCAAGTGTCTGCACATGATCCATATCCCTCCTATTCCCTGCTTGTTCACGTCCCTGTAAAAGTGTCTCTTACATGTTACTATCATAAGACCATGGAACCATATGACATAGGAGCAAATTTAGGCCATTTGAGCCTGCTCTACCATTCCATCATGGTTGATTTATTATCCCTCTCAACCCCCATTCTCATGCCTTCTCCCCTTAACATTTGATGCTCTTACTAATCAAGAACCTGTGAACCTCCCCTTTATGTCCGAGCATCTATTGCTCTCTGTTTTAAAAAGAAAACTTGCCTTCACCATCTCCTTTAAATATTCAGCATTTCACCTTAAAGGTATGCCTCTAATATTTGACATATCCCACCCCGAGGGGAAAAATAAATCTTCTGAAAATGTACTCTATCTATGCCTCACATAACTTTATATACTTCTATCAGGTCGCCTCTTGGCTTCCAACATTCCAGAGAAAACAATCCAAGTTTGTCCAAGTTCTCTTTGTAGCTGATATCCTCTGATCCAAGCAATATCAATTATTCAATGAATTTAATTCCATACCATCTTTTAAAGTGCCAACACGCTGTGATGGTACAACATTTTACAGAAAATTGGATAAGATATATAACAGGCTGGAGAATTTTTTAGTTATTCAGTGTTTTGCTGAGTGATTGCCAAGCAAAGTATGCATATATACATTCCCCTGTTCAAATATGACAGTATTATATTTTGCATTGAATAACATTTTTGGTAGCATAAACTGTGTATCTGATATGAACAAAGGTAAAGATGATAAAGTCTTGCCACTGAATCCGATGGTACAAATGTTTCTCTTCAATCCTGTATTGTTTGCTTACAGGTGTTGTCCAGCATCTACTGAATGGAGACCACCTTCATGACACATATATTAAGAAACACAAGCTGCTTCCTGACAACTGGACAACGAAGCAACTCTATGTGGAATCTACGGGAAAGAGCCGGACACTGGAAAGCGGGCTGGCTCTACTGTACAGTCTACTGCCGAAATTTGACTGGGGAAAAATACGCATCCGGCACCAGTGGAGCACCATTTTCTGCTCCAACAGTTGTGACTGCCCCATGCGCAACCACTATCTGGAGGAAGAGCAACGACGTCAGTACAACTTGCGAGTTAAGAACAGCCTGCTGGAACGGACATACATCGATATGGCCAAGATTGTGGGGGTTCCTACAAGGCAGCTAAGAGCAGCTAATCCCATTGATTCTCTGCTGTGCCATTTTTGCCACAACGTCTCATTTCCATGCACAGAACATGGCTGCATTAACTTGGACCACTTCAGAGCCATCAAGGCGCATCAGCTGGAGGATGAGCGAGACAGACAGAGAAGGAGACTGTATTATAAATACGCACTGCTTGCAACCTATCCGATTTTAAACCAGACTGTCACTCGCATGCAACGGATTGCCCAAGGAAGAAAGGATGAGATAGTTGCTCTCTATTCTGCCCATGATGTCACAGTGGCACCCCTGCTCAGTGCTCTGGGCATTACCAATGCCAATTTCCCTCGATTTGCTGCCCGATTAATCTTTGAAATCTGGCAAAACGGAAAGGACAAAAAGAAGAATTTTGTACGCATTCTTTATAATGGTGATGATGTCACATCCCTAACCTCATTCTGTTCTAGACACAAAGCACATTCCAAACAACAGCTCTGTCCCTTTGAAAATTTTCTAAATTTTGTAAGGAAGGATGTGTTTAAAGTTTTTAACAGCACAAATTATTATGATGCATGCCATAGAAGGGTGTTCTGAATATTTCAGCTGGTGATGATTCCATGTAATGCTATGTGTTGTGTGTTTTAATTATTACAGGTTTGAACTTGTGATACCTTTTTGATTAGAATATTCATTTTCGATAGAGTTATTTTATTTCTAGTGATAACAAAAGATCATGTGGTTTGGTCTGCCACAGTTAGCATAATGCTGCATTTCAGCAACTTACAGTAATTAATAATCTAGGTTTGACCTTGTTTCACAATGTCAGATTATTTATGAGTTAAAATGAACATCATAACCTATCCATTAGCTAGCATAGTACAGTACAGCACAATTCAAGCATTTTGGCCCTTAAAGTTGTGCCAACCTTTTTACCTGCTCTAAAATCGGTTTAACACTTCTGTCCCACATAGTCCTCTATTTTTCTATCATCCATGTGCTCTGTATGAATCACTTAAATGTCCTTAATGTATCTGCCTCTGCTACCTCCCCTGGCAGCATATTCCACGCACACACCATTCTCTGTGTAAAACAAAACACTTGCCTCTATACTTCCCTCCAATGACCATAAAATTATACAGCCTCACATTAGCCATTTTCATCCTGGGACAAAGTCTCTGGATAGCCACTCAATCCATGCCTCTTATCATCATGTACTCCTCTATTAAGTCTATAAGCATAGTAGCACATCTTTATGCAGGTGTCTTGCAGGTGAATTTTAACTAAAAGCAAAAAAGAGCATTTGGTAAACATATAGTTCATATCTCCATTTCCAGTCTGGATCCTTTTTGATTGTGAAGTGGATACAGACAGACATTGCTGGGAAAGCAGAGTCTCATTAATCAAACAGCATACAACACACAAATGATACCACTTAGTATTGTGTATCAGGGATGAAAATCAGACCTCATGCATTGAACCTGGTCTTCAACAGAGGCCTGAAGCCTTCATTGTAAATGGTTAAAGGGTTCAGACCTTCTAGGATTGTTGCTGAGGAGTTTGTAATGTCCACCTAATTCAAACTGTTTTCTTTCTTCTTCTCATCCATAGTCGTTGCTCCAACTCCTAACAATTTCCTCAAAGTACCTTGGATCTTTTCCCAAATTTATCTTTAGCATCCCAATCATCTCCTTGGCTTCTCCAATTTACTCTCACATCACTTAATCTCCAAGTTCCATCATCACTGTTTGCCTTTGTAGCACTCCCATGCATTAATTGCTGCCCAACTGATCAGCAATGTGATAGAAGATATTGTCAACAGTGCTATCAAATGGCACCTACTCAACACTATTCTGCTCAGTCAGTCTGGACACCAGTAAGACCAATCAGCTTCGGATCTCATCACAGCCTTGGTCCAAACACTGACCAAAATACTGTCCTGACATCAAAAGAAATTACTCTCACCTCACCTGAAGTGTGGCACAAATAAACTCTTGTAAATCTTTAAGTGAATGAGTTGCAGTGGGAAAACACTTCAATGGTAACTCATAAAGATGCTTGGTGTTTGGGGATGGGTATCTCCTGAGATTACCGAGGCCTGAAGATGAATCAGAAGTCCAGAAGTAGAAGCCTGTTGGCTGGAACCAAATCTGAGAATCTCTGTTGGGGAGGTCGAAGCCCAGTGTTTGCTGGCCCAAGATTTTGTCCACTCCAGGACTGTCCTGGGATTACAGGACTGTGAATGTGCGTGGTTGGGAGGGAGGAACTGTGCTTATTTTTGCTGCTGTTGTTTGTAGCTTATTGTGTTCTATGTTGTTCCGTCAAGCATTGTGGGCATGTTATATGGGCGCCAGAATGTGTGCCAACACTTGTGGGCTGCCTCCAACATGCCCTTGATTGTGTTGGTTGTTAACACAAATGATACATTTCACTGCATGTGTCGATGTGCATGTGACAAATAAACTTGAGTCTTAACATATACAAAGGAAGGTGGATATAGTTACTTGGGGTCAGGACAAAACCTCTCAGTTCAGTGTCCAAAGCTAGCTTACCATCTTTAAGTGCTTGAAAAAAATCTCCTTCCCTGATGAGGTCAGAAGTAGCACTGTGCAAACAATGTTGAATATTATATGTAAACCCCCAGTCCAAGAATGAGATGATATTCAGTCATGGTTTGATAAGCAAGTTGCATTGCTGACATTGAACTGCCAGGTAATGACTATACTTACCAAGAGTCTTTCCTTGACATTCAATGGCTGAATACATTGGGGGAAATTACTATTGACCAGAAGTTCATCTAGGTCAACCACATAAGTATTGTGCTTTCAAGAGTATGCGTCCTGTTGTGAATCATTAACCTCAAGACAAACCAATGCCATTCCACCATCTACGGGCACGATGGAGCGGATGGACGCTGGTCATTGCAGTTACAGACATCACTTGCCTGCAAGTATGTACCTCCAATAACAGGCACTCCATCCATCAACCATTTGAAATGTTCATCCTCTCCACCAACACCTCACAACAAAATACACTGTAGTCACTTGGCCAGGTAGCAAGCACAGCATCTTCAAAAATTCATAGCCTCCATTGCCAAAAAGGAAGAAGGCAAAAGATATATTGGAAAACCATCGCCTGCAGATTTTTTTAAAAATTCACACAGCATCCTGGCTTTCAAGCATACTGCCATTTATTTATCATTATTGATTATTCTAAATTGTGAAATTCCACATTCAACATTTCAGAAGTACTTTCAGCAAATAACTATAGCTTTACAAGGAGGTGTCTCACTTCCACTAAATCAAGGAAAATTAGGGACTGAAAATAATTATCGGCAACAACAATATTTGAAAAAAGGATAAATTATAAAAGACACTAGGAGCATCACTTTTGCTTCCCACAATCTTCTCTTGAGCTCACTTCTCTCCACTTACCACTTCTCCAACAATCCCCTCCCATAATTAAAATCATGGTTGAGTGTGGAAGGGAGGAGAGAGATTATGTTCCAAACACCCTTGCCTTTCAAGATCTGCTCTCCACACTTACAGTTCTCTCTCCTACTTCCTTGTAGTGTTACTCATTAGTCTTCTCTCCCAATCAGCTTTCAAACTGTCACCCAATACACTCTCTCTGTGATCTCCAGATGTCTTAACATTTCTCATGTTGAAGAATGGCTGGCCCTATAAACTTAAATCAGTGAAACACTGGTAAACCCAACAAATTCTTTTAAAATGTTAGATGGTACAGCTTGTCCTCTTGTGTTTTTTTAGAATATTTTGCTAATTTAGAGTTTCTGAATCATTTTCCTTTCAAGCCATGCGGAGTTTGCTTTCAGTTTGTAATGGCTCTCAAATAAAGATAATTTGGCCATCTTTCCCTTTAACTTAATCTTACTAGGTTATTAAGAAGTCTCTATGCTTTGGAGACATTTTACGCTTCTTAATCCTACTTGTGGAGAGATATTTTTCTTTGGTGTGGATGCAACTGCAGTGATAAGTATTATCTAACCAATTTCAACAGATATATTATTCCATGTGAAAGCTTTTTGAGTTTCATTTACCAAGATCCCCTGCTAAGTTGTG
Organism: Hemitrygon akajei; assembly: GCF_048418815.1. Taxonomy (NCBI): domain Eukaryota; kingdom Metazoa; phylum Chordata; class Chondrichthyes; order Myliobatiformes; family Dasyatidae; genus Hemitrygon; species Hemitrygon akajei. The sequence goes on from NC_133126.1 coordinate 139,398,517, forward strand.
GATACACCTTTGCAAGTAGCCATTGCTCAAAAGTGAGGTTAATATTTGAGGTTGACATAGTGTGATGGACATTCACTGTCTAGGGCCCTAGGGGCCTTTTGACAAGCTCGGCTTTTTCATCACAGCAGCTGACACTTCCAGGGTGAAAGAGTTATTTTCGAGTAAGTTCAATTACAAACCAATATTCCTTGCTCAGTTTCTTGTCATAAAAAAGATTCAGTCTTCAGTTCTTAATGTAATTTGCAAGCAATAGTCAGTCTGAAGTTAAAAGGACAGCTTTGCAAATGAACAACACTGTAGTGCCCAGCCTGCTGGTCCACAGCATTGGGACAGGCTGCTCAAGAGATGCAGTATAAGACAATGGAGTTATGTTAATTGGCCTGCATCAAACCAGACAACATTGGATGTAATTTAGTTCAAGGAAACTTGCAGACCAGGCTGATACCATCACTTAGCACATCAAATAGCTGATCTATCAATAGTTGGGAGTTATGTGTACTCAGCAAAACAGCCCGAACAGTATTAATTTTGGGTGTCTGATATCTCTGTCTGCAGACGCGTTTAGACCATCTGTGTGAATTCACTCAATTAGTGAAAAAAAACGCTATGGATGTTAGAGAGTAGTCAGGATTGTTGGGAATGGTCAAGGAATGACAAGATGAGTGACAGAAAGATGGGGTGGATAGAATTCATTCAATTTATATGATGGATGTCTTGTTTGTCTCTAATTCATTGGTATGTATTTTTTAATTTATAGGAATTGTACCTGTGTTTTGTAAATCCTTGTGTTTTAAAAATCATTTGTAATTCCAACATCTTTTATAAGATAGAACTCTTCTGATTTTTAAATGTTTTTCAAGAATTTTTTTCTAAATTTAAATATGTATGACTAAAAATAAATGAACGGTGTTTAAACTACTTCACTAGCTAGAAGTATCTCCTTCTTGGTAGGGAGTATGGGACCCACCACTGAAATAGTGGATATTGGCAGTTAAACCCACTGTGGAGGTTAAACAGGGAAGTGAACTAGTCTTTGAGAGTAGGTGCTACAGTACAACCTACCTTAGTGAGTGTACCCATAGCTACCTACATCAGATAGGGCTTAAGGTTTTTGTTTGAGTTCAGAACTTCACAGACAGCAAACACAATACTATCGTAGTTGGCACCCAAAATGGTCACTTTATAGCAAACATATTATTTTAGGAAGAGTTATAATTTAGCAGTAGTCCAACTAAGTGACTATCGGCAAGTGCTACAGCACTCCAACTAGTATCATAAGATGGTTGAACCCTGGTTCCACGAAGGCCTATTGAAATATCTTTCAAACCTGAGTATGCTCAATTGTCAAACCCATTATATGACAGATGTACGCTGCAAAATGTGGCACTAGAGCAATCAATTAATGCAATTCAACAAGCAATCAGTCTTCAGACAAGAGACCAAACAAAATCTCTTGTTCTGTGAATTAATGTTTCTTTAAAAGCTGCTATAGCCATCTGCTAAAACAAGACAGAAGACATGCAAGCCCACATACACTATGCCTCATAATTTCATCCTAACAGAACAGAAGTTTCTTGCCTTAGAACATTGTCTTACTATGGTATTCTATACATTTATTACAGGAAGACCCCTGCAAGAAGACAGACCAATTATCATACAGAGTATGCATAGCAAATTAACAACAAATGAACAGAGAGCTACCATAACTAGATATGGGAAATGGCAACCACTTTTACAAGATGACACCTTAAAGTGGGAATATGTACCTGAGAGCCATGACTTGCAATCCTGACCTGCAGTAGAGGATGTAGAATCATCTTCTCCATGACCCAATGTAGCACAACATTCTTTAGAGCACTATTCTCAAATATGGTACTGTGATGGATTACAGTGAAAATCCAGAAAGATGGATCCACTCAATTACAGATAGATGCAGGAATTATGAAAGGAAATTTTCATCAGAAACTGAATTTGAACCTCATGAGTTGCAAGCTCATCCTTAAGGGCAAGGGCTCTCAACCATTTTTATGCCACGAACGCTTACCACTAACTCACGGGTCTGTGAACCCCAGATTGGGAATCCCTGTTTAGGGAATCATACAGGTCCATTTGCAGAGACAAACACCCTAAAATTATTTCTAAAACAAATAAATATAATAGAACCAGTCTTGGAATGTACTGACTCTAATATTGCAAGAGAAAGAAATCTTCCCATCTGGTCAACTATTGGATGAAGAACACACAGAGGTAAACTGCTTCCACATTTGTCCACTTGGAAGAATATTTATGATTTATTATTGTTTAGACCATTAGCACAGATGTTACACATCCTGGGATTTACTGCAGGCCTTTTACACAGCCATGGTGATAAACTAGCTGAAGAGCAAGCAAAGCAAGTTTTTGGGATGGACCTTACCACAATACGGGAGGTCAGGGTTTTGGGAGTAACTAAGCAACAAATAAAACATAACCACAGTAATATTTTAAGAAATCTCTTAGATGCTACTATTCCCAATCCCAAAGGGCTTCCAGCAGGGTAAAAATATGAAGCTAATGATGAAGGTAAGCACGAGTGAAGTCAGTCCTCCTGCCCACGAGCGGAAAAAACTGACTCAAGAAGCCCCCACTAAGGATTCGGACACAATCATGGTGGCAGACAAGCCACTCATGTGAAATTGGCCATTGTTTTGCTGGTGATGTTACATGTTGAGTGATTGTGAGCAATTTGTTGCAAATTATCAAAAATGTCTGGCCTAAAATAAAGGGGCACTCACAAGACCACCTCCTATAAGAGAAATAAAAGCAGCTGTTCCAATGCAGGTGTGGCAAACTGATTATGTAGACCTATTTCTGGCATCCCAAGGCAAATCGAAAACCTAATAAATACACATTTGTGATGAACGATCCTTGTAGGGATATACGTGGTTAGATTCCACGACTTCTTGTAGTGAGGCAGCAACTGTCACAGCTCTCCAAAACCCTCCAATATTCCCATATACTGACATCCCAGCATACATACTGTATATGGCAACTAAGGGTCTTCTTTCACTGGTAAAGGCTTTCAGTCTATTTGTGAACAAACAGGCAAGTGGAGGACAACACTCCATTCCACCCTCAATCAAGTGGCATTAGTGGAGCGAAGGAATCAAGAGATTAAGTGAGGCCTGGCAAAATTAGTCAACTCTAGAGGCTGAAAGTGGTCTACACTTGTCTCTGAAGTACATAAGCAATTGGCCAAACAATTATGCAAATAGGTGTACATAAGAACGTTGTGCCTTATTTCCTAGTGTACAGTGTCCACCTAAATACACCCCTACTCGCTAATTCAGGCCAACCATCGCCTAAACATGATTCAACTCTCCTCAAGGAATTGAGAGAGTTTATGGGGATTCAAGAGACAACAAAGAACCCAACAGAACGTTTGGAGACCACAAAATCGAGACTGGATCCAAGAAAAGAAATTCCATAAAAGCAATTCTGACCCAATTCCCATCCTAAATGGAAACGTCTTCATCTTGTTACCCAGGTTATCAATGATTGGACTGTGGTAATCTGGACCGGCGGGGGAAGCAAACATATATCCATAGATAGCATAAAATCTGCCCCAGCAGGATTCTCCCCCCGCGAATGAATGGAAGTCTTGTTTTAGACCGGTATATGGATCCACCACAGAACCCCTAATATACCAGTGGAAAGGGTTGAAATGTATTGAAAACACAAAATACATATTTAAATCTAAAAGGATAGGTAAAAATTCCAATTCACTTGGAGAATATCTCATAGATACATTGCCAGGGCACTACACTCGAAAGGCCTTGTTGCTTTCAAATCAATAAATACTCAAATTCCAGGAAGAAATGGTGCTCTTGCTGTAATTTACTTGTAGTATATAACTTATTGACTCAGAGAATATTAGATTGAGAAGATCTACAAGCAATGATTATTCTAATTTAAATATCCCAAAATGGCCCTTACTGCTTGGACATATGTGAACTAATAAACTGGAATCCTCAAACTTTGCCGTAATTGCTCCCATCCACTTAATCGTTCACTCAGGCCGCATTGCGGACAAAATGAACAACAATACATGGGAAGGCAAAGAATCACTCGTGAAAATAATTAGTGACACCGTAACAAAACTGGAAGATCCCAGCTCAGAGATTGAAGGTAGACCAATGGAGGAATCCCCCTACATTGAGGAAAAGTAGACACTGTTATGTCATTGAATGGTCCCATTCATGGAGACATGACATTGAAACTGTTAGACTAAAACGATATGAAAAACTATTTTTAATGATGATTCTTCTATATTAGACAGATATCACACTGCACTTTCACTTTCTGGCCAACAAGTATATGAACATACTAACTACAGTGATTTTAGACATTTCCATTACTCCAACTGTGGCCACTATTCCACTCTATTGTAACATTGCAATTTTCTACATTACGGGTTTATTTTCTAATTGGTTCTGTGAAGCCATTGGTCCAGTTTTTCCATGAGTAGATAAGATGGAAGGATGCACTGAAGAAGGTAAGATAAAATGAAAATATTTTCCTCCCTAGTCAACTGAAACTCATAGGTCCAACCAAATTTTTAGAGATTTTATTCGATTGTATTTACCCAGATTTCCTTTCTGCCCTGAATGGAAGGATTGGTGTTCATCAACATTGGCTAGAAGAAATTAGTCAAATCAAAAGAATATTTCTTAATACACAACTAGAGTAAATGAACTGATACAATCAGACAAGTGAGGCATCTCATTTCACAAGTTTCCTTTGCAGACCCACCCCGAGCCCCTGACTGGCTTAACTGTATAGCTGAAACAATAGCTAAGACCTTTCCAGATGTTGCAAATTAAACTTCTGCAGCAGCGGTTTCTAGGTGGATTAGTACTACTTTAAATTGGGTGAAAGATTTTTTTTGCAGTCTCCCAATGGAAATGGAAAAACAGTGCAAACACTGCACCGATGGGGTGCCTGACAAACCCTAGCTTGCCCCTATGGTTCCCCAACACAGGGCGTCTTCCACTGGATCCAAATATGCTCTCTCACCAAGATCCGAGATTGCTTTGACAAAGTCCATCGATGCGGTCACGAGTTTTAGGAGCGGTGTGACCAAAACCAATTAGAAGTATGAAGAGAAAAATACCTGCCATATGAAACAACAACAGACAATTCCCTGCCATTGGAATTATTATTTCTATGGTGCTCCTTCTGTTGAAATGTTGAAGCTTATATGGACTGAAGTTTGTTGACTTCTGCACTTTGTATAATGACTTCACTCCTAAGACTATCTCCATTATTTGATCTGCACTACCATGGATTATCTCTTGTATATCTGCTTTGCTATGCACTGCCTTGTATTTGCCCTTTAACCTATTCCTCCTGTTCATCCTCAACCCTGCAAGAATGAACAGCAGGGACTGCCCTGATCATGTTATCCTCACTCCTCACTTTTGCCTAGTCCTGATCACTAACATAACCTATGGATTTGCATGTCTCTCACCTCATCTTGATAGGGAGGATGGGGGTTGGAGGGTGGTCTGTTGCAAATAATCAGACAAGTAACTCAATCCCATGGAAAGTTGAGTCAACAAACATTTTTCACTTACCAATTTGGATGTTACAAATTTAATTTGTACCATAGGTAACTTTTCATAATATGGTTCTTAAGACTTTATATAATGTACTTTGGAAATATGTTGTTCATATGCTAATGATGCCTTTATACCATCTTGTTTTACATCTTTGAGTTTTTTAGTCAAACTAATCTGTCATACTACTGTATATCTGTGTGTTATGTTATACAATGGTAAAAAACTTACTAGGAGGAGAAAGATGGAAATACTATGTATAACATCTCTGCCTGTTCTGCTGCCATTTCTTCTGAACTGGTGATGTAATCATAGGTTTTCTAAGCCCTACAAAGTGTTACATTGTCAGAGACAAGTACAGCAGAGAAACAGACCCTTAGGTCCAAATAGTCCATGCCAAAACCATTTAAAATGCCTACTCTCATCATCCTGCATGGTGACCATAGCACTCCTTATCCCTGCTATCCATGTACCTATCCAAACTTCTCTTAAACATTGAAATTGAGCTCACATGCACCACTTGTGCTGGCAGCTCAATCCACACTCACACAACCCTCTGAGTGAAGATCCCCCTTTTGTTCCCTTTAAACTTCTTGCCTTTCACCGTTAGCCCATGACTTCTGGTTGTAGACCTACCCAACTTCAGTGGAAAAGAGCCTATTTTACCCTATCTATACCCCTCATAATTTTGTATACCTCTGTCAGATCTCCTCTCAATCTTTTCTGTTCTAAAGAATACAGTCCAAACCCATTCAATCTTTCCTTAAAACTCAGGTCCTCCAGACCCGGCAACATCCTTGTAAATTTTCTCTGCACTCTTTCAACCTTGTTTGCATCTTTTCTGCAGGTAGGTGACCAAAACTGCAAACACTACTCCAAATTAGGGCTCACCAACATCTTATATTTTCAACATAACATCCCATCTTCTGTACTCAATGCATTGATTTATGAAGCCAATGTCCCAAAAGCTTTCTTTACGACCCTATCTACCTGTGACACTATGTTGAATGAATTATGCTCCTGTAATCCCAGATCCCTTTGTTCTACCACACTATTCAGTGCCCTACCAATCACTGTTAAATGCTATCCTGTTTGGTCCTATCAAAGTGCGAAACCTCGCACTTGTCTGCATTAAATTCCATCTGCCATTTTTCTAGCTGATGAAGATCTTGCTGCAGGCTATGATAGCCTTCCTCACTGTCCACTACACTCCAAATCTTAGTGACATCTGTAATTTGCTGATCCACTTAACTGCATTACCTTTGATATAGATGACAAACAACAAAGGACAAAACATCGATCCCTGTGGTACGGCATTAGTCACAGGCCTCCAGTCAAAGAAAATACCTTATACTGCCACTCCCTGGATTCTCCCACAAAGCCAATGTCTAATCCAATTTACTACCTCATCCTGAATGCCAAGCAACTGAACCTTCCTGACCAGCCCCCCAGCAGGACCTTGTCAAATGCCTTGCTAAAGTCCATGTAGACAACATCCATTACCTTGCCTTCATCCACTTTCCTGGTAATTTCCTCAAAAAACTCTATAAGATTGATTAGACATGATCTACCATGCACAAAGCCATGCTGATTATGCTTAATCGGTCCATAACTACTCAAATACTTAAATAGCTGATCCACTGGAATATCTTCCAATAATGTTACCACATCTGCTGTCAGAGACTCCAGCCTAAGATTTCCTGGTTTCTGTTCAGATGTGTTTTTTTAGACTATTTCGATGAGTTTTGCTAATCACTTATCATCTGGGTTTTGGCATACTGTATATTAATATGTGGTGCTCCTGCAATGCAATGAGTAGGACCACAAAGCCTACTAATAATGTCACTCATGTTATCTTTAATGTTATGAGAGCAATCTGTATATTCAGTTGACAAACTCCCTTGGTCTGACAGAATAGACTGGGTAATCCTTGCTCAGTTAAAGTTTTCTGAGAAAACACAAAACCTACGATGACGTGTCAATTCTTCTCAGTCAGCTAACAAAGTAAAAGGGGAGGACTTGAACAATTATGCCCAATGTCCAGAATCACCAAAATAGGAAGAAACTTAAGAGATTGTATGGTGAGTATGAGAGAGCCAACTTACATCATACCAATGGGTATTCACTCCAGTGGGTGGTTCATAACCAAGCCCTGTATTCTGACATGGTTTTCTGGTTAACCAGATTAAAAGTACAGTCAGAATCCTCAACAGGAGAACGGTATCTTTTCTTACCTCACTACACATGGAGAAGTAACCTGCCTCTATAAATGATTGCATATTATTACATTGTGAAATCATGTAACTGATGAATATAATTGTATAATTAAAATGTGAGATTACTAATTCTTAGGCAACAGAAAACAGCAATACACAATCAATAACTTGTTTCCAAGACTAATTTTCAGAAAGCTTGTATAAAATCACATACTGAATCAAAAGTAATGTGAATATCCCTGTGAAAGAAGTTAACTATCTTCAGCTCAGTGAAAGACAGTACCAGGACACCTGATGAACTAACGCTGACAAAGACAGTGATCCAAATTTGCATCAAGGAAATGGCAAGATCTGTACGTGAGGTAGAAAATCTTAAAGATGGAGTAATATAGACAATATTTGGACATTGATATGTCATTGTCATGCATTTGTGAAGAAAATTATAACTGAATGAATCCTTTGAAGTTTCAGAAATGTGTGCAGCTGACATTAAGGAAATGAATACTCTAAAAAGGAAAGCACACAGCAGCCCCTACACTGGGGAGTACTCAGTGAGTTCTTTGTGTAATGTATGGATCTATTACATTTGGAGCAGTGTCTCCCCGCCCCCCCCCATATTAATCTGTAGCATGAGCATTGTTCTTTCTCTTGTTGCAATGCGAATACTCTAGTTAAAGCCATTTCCCGCATCTGTGCCTTTATTTAATTGATATGTAGTTGTACAAAGGCACAACAAATTGATGATGAGTACAAACCTGAAAGACAGAAAATATCACAGTTATGGGATAAAACAGTGAGAGTCAAACAGCACAAGAAAAACAGATAAGAATGAAAGACGTGCTGAATTTAAAGTGAAAATAATGTAGTGATGCCATCGGTCAGGAACGTTGACAAATTTGATAGCATTAATGATGACTGGGAGTTGTATATCGAGAGGGTTGAACTGTATTGTAACACAATGTGGAGAAGCAAAAGAAAGCCCATGCACGTCTTAGTTTAATGGACCCAAGAACGTACAGTCTCTTACGTAAATTAGTAATCCATGCAAAGCCAGCAAGGAAGACGTTTGATGAAATTGTTGCAATTTTACAATCACTTGAGCCCTAAACCACTGGTAATAGCTGAGAGCTTTAGAGTTTACAAAAGGAACCAATCAAAAGATGAAAACATTTCTGAATACATTGCAGAACTGCCTAAACTTTCTCAGTACTGTGACTTTAGAGATGGACTTTCCGATGTAGGAAAGGACAGGCTGGTATGTGGCATGCATAGACAAAGCACTCAACAGAGGCTACTGTCTGAAAGAGACCTAACCTTAGAATGGGGGTTGACCATTGAAATATTGTTAAGGACTGCAGCAAAGGATGCAGAAGAACTACAGAAAAGGTTAGAATGTGAAATGCACAAAATGCTCCTGAATAGTTTAAAAAGCCAAAAATGATATCGATGTGGCAAATCCTCCCATGATGCAAATAGCTGTTGGTTCAAAGCAAAAGTCTGCAGAAAATGTTGCAGACAGGGTCACACAGGAGAGTGAGCAAGGCAGACAAAAAGCACAACTGAGTGAAAAGTCTCAAACACAAAACTAAGCAAATGCATAAAATTACCAAATGTAAAACAGAATCAGACAACATAAAGTCTGACAAAGCTGAACTGTCATACCTAGAACTGCATAGTATTAATGAAACAGGTCACAATAGATGTGTCTGGTGTAAAACTGAAAATGGAGCTTCATACAGGGTCAGCTTTGTCCATAATTCCAGTGGCTGACTACAACAGATGGTTTTCTAAGATACCTTTAGAGAAGACCTCAGTGATGTGAAGACTTACACAGGTGAAAAAGTGTCTCCCAAAGGCAGACTGTAAGTAACTGTGATTTATGGATGCCAAACACAACAGTAACAGCTTTATTTATTGAAAAGTGAAGTGTCAGCACTTTTTGGACATGAATGCGTGAGAAAAATCTAACTGGATTAGCACTCAATCAATGATCTAGTGTGATATCACTAGGCAACGGCAGCCCAAACAGTAGCACTAACCAGAGACTGGTACAGCTACTTAATGCTGATGAGAAGGTGAATGAGATGAAGATTGGTAAACTTAAAGGGGTTAAGGCCAGAAATGAACTGGATGAAGCAGCAACACCAAGATTCCATAAAGTGTCACATCAGCTTCAGCAATTTGACAAACAGCAATGGACCAAATACTCCAAGATATCCTGGGAACAGAAAGTTAGCTTGATGGCATCATTGTGACCGGCAAAAATGATGAAGAGCATCTCCAGAACCTTGGTAAAGTGCTGACCAGGTCAAGTGAGTATGGTCTGCGGGCAAAGAGAGAGAAATGTGAGCTTTTCAAGAATGAAATCTCAGGTTGTGGACATGAAGCAAATGCAGACGGGCATGCAATGTGTTCCTTTATGGCACTGGAGCCATTTTGTCACACTCTATGAAAGATGGATCAGAATGTCCAATTACATTTGCCTCATGCTCTCTGATGAGTGCAGAATGCAACTACGCACAGATTGACTGAGAGGCCCTTATTCTAGTATTCTAGTATTGGGAATAATGAAGTTCCACCACAACCACTACAGACAAAAGTTTATGCTATTGACAGATCAACAGCCCCTTCGGTCCATTTTTAACTCAATATCTAAGTTTGCTGATGACACCATAATTGTAGGCCGTATCTCGGGTAATGATGAGTTTGAGTACAGAGAAGAAATTAAGAACCTTGTGGCATGGTGCAAAGACAATAACCTATCCCTCAACGTCAGCAAGATGAAGGAATTGGTTGTTGACTTCAGAAGGAGTAGCAGACCGCACGACCCCATCTACATCGGTGGTGCACAGGTGGAACAGGTCAAAAGCTTTAAGTTCCTCGGGGTCAATATCACAAATGACCTGACTTGGTCTAACCAAGCAGTCCAGTGCCAAGAAGGCCCACCAGCACCTTTACTTTCTGAGAAAGATGAGGAAGTTTGGCCTGTCCCCTAAAACCCTCACTAATTTTTATAGATGCACCATAGAAAGCATTCTTCTAGGGTTCATCACAACCTGGTATGGAAGTTGTCCTGTCCAAGACCAGAAGAAGCTGCAGAAGATCGTGAACATAGCCCAGCACATCACACAAACTGATCTTCCATCCTTGGACTCACTTTACACCGCACGCTGTTGGAGCAGTGCTGCCAGGATAATCAAGGACATGACCCACACAGCCAACACACTTTTTGGCCCTCTTCCCTCCGGGAGAAGGTTCAGGAACTTGAAGACCTGTATGGCCAGATTTGGGAACAGTTTCTTTCCAACTCTGATAAGACTGCTGAACGGATCCTGACCCGGATCTGGGCCGTACCTTCCAAATATCCAGACCTGTCTCTTGGTTTTTTTTTGCACTACCTTACTTTCCCTTTTTTGTGTTTTATTTATGATTTATAATTTAAATTTTTATTATATTTACTATCAATTTGTACTCAAGGGAGCGCGAAGTGCAGAATCAATTATCGCTGTGATGATTGTACACTCTAGTATCAATTGTTTGTCGACAATAAAGCAATAAAGCTATCCCAGGAAGGGAATTCCAGTGATAACTGCTAACTGGTTATACTCTCCCTAGGAGCCATATTTATGACAGAGTTCAAGAGTACCAAACAACACAGCAACACTGATGACTAGTCACGTTATCCACTATTGGCAACTGAAGAAGAAAAGTCTTCATACTGTGACCTGATAGAAGTGTTCCACATCGCGTTGGTCTGAAACACAAATAGAAACAAGGAATGACCTGACATTGTCAAGTGTTTATGAAATCACCATGCAAGGATGGACAGCTCATGGTAACCCTATGTTTCAGAGTTTTCAGCGAGTCGAGACCAACTGTCAGTATGTCAAAGAAACTGATGTGTGGATCTCATGTTGTTGTTCCTTCTAAACTGCACATCAGAGTATTAGAAAATCTGCATGAAAGACACCTGGGTACAGTCAAGATGAAGGGTCTCACCTGGAGCTACGTGTGATGGCTGGGAATAAATAAACCGATTGAAGACTTGTTCAAAAGCTGTTCAGGAAGCCAAAAAGTTCAAAATGTATCCTCCACAGGCACCATTGTGGGAGGGGCCATCGTCACCATGGCAAAGACTTTGTTGGGCCATTCATGGACTCCATGTTTCTGATTGCTGTGGATGCTCCTTCAAAGTGGCTGGAGGTTATACCAATGAGTCAACCACCTCAGTGAAGACTGTCTCTGCTCTGAGGATTATTTTCACCAGAAACGGTTTACCAGAACAAATTATGAGTGACAATGGACCAGAATACATATCAGAAGAATTCAGACTGTTCATGAAGAGAAATAGCATCAGACATTTCAAGTCATCTCCTCACCACCCAGCAATGAATGGGTTAACTGAAACATTTATCTAGACCTTCAAGAAGTCCATCAAAGTGATGGATATTTCTCTACCACACAAAGCGGACAACTTTCGTTTTGCGTATCGGAACTCTGTTCATGCAATGAACAAATCAAACACCAGCAATGCTGTTCATGAAGAGGAATCTGAGATCTCACATAGACCTCCTGAAACCAGACCTCCAGCGGGAAGTGCAGAATAAACGGTTCAGCCAGTTTTCATGTGTGGACCAGATACCAGATGTACAACTGAAGAACACACCTGAGTCAATTGCATCAAATAAAACAAATACATTACAGTCACCAAATTTACTTCTCAGTGATGTTCACGTCACTGATAGCACATCACACTGGGAACCGAGCATGTTGCTTTAGACCAGACACCTACCAAACCTCATACCACTCCACAGGCCCAGGGGCATGATGAGAACATTATCGCTGACAAGACATCTACCAAACCTGATGTCACTCCACAGGTCCACAGGTACTATCCTGAAAGAAACAGACAGCCACTCAAAAGACTGAACCTTCAGAACTGTGAAGTTAGTTAAGGACTGTTATTGTAAAAGCATGTATATTTGGAATATGGTTTTATGAAAGGCAAATTGAATGTTTTGTGCTGGTACAGTCTATGTTGCATTAATCTAAAGGGGGGGGGGAATGAAGTGTAATGTATAAATCTATTTCTTTTAGAGCAATGACCCCCCCCCCCCCACGTTGGCACTATGTATTGATCTGCTCTCTGTGCATGTGTTGTTGTCTACACATGCGCATTGTCCACTCTTCTGCATACATGCTTTTATTTGATATGCATTTTTGCACAGACACAACACTTTGAGCATCTGATTAAGGAGAGCTCTACTAGCACCAGTAACCTACCGGAACAGTTGGTGGGGTGCTGGTCTGCTCCCAAGAGGAGTCTTCACAGTAATCTGATTTCCGTAAGGAGAAGACTAGCTAGAAGCCTTCACTTAGCAAGAGAGGTGTGTGATGAATATTCACTGTCCAGGGCCCAGGGGACCTTTTTGCCAAGCTCAGCTTTCTAACACTTCGAAGGATCAAGAATTGATTTTGAGTAGGTTAAACTCACATCCATTATTATTTTACAAACAAGAGAAAATCTGCAGATGCTGGAAATCCAAGCGACACACACAAAATTCTAAGGAACTCTGCTGGCCAGGCAGCATCAATGGGAAAGAGTACAGTCGACGTTTTAGGCCGAGACCCTCCAGCAGTATTGGAGGATAAAAGATAAGGAGTAGATTTAACAGGTGGGGGGAGAGGAGGGAGAAACACAAGGTGATAGTGAAACTGTGAGGGGGAGGGGTGAAGTAAAGAGATGGAAAGTAGCTAATATTCATAGAACATAGAAAACCTACAACACTATACAGGCCCTTCAGCCCACAAAGCTATGCCCATCATGTCCCTACTTTAGAAATTACTAGGCTTACCCATAGCCCTCTACTTTTCTAAGCTCCACGTACCTATCCAAAAGTCTCTTAAAAGACTCTTCAATATCCTTTGTTCAACTTGTCATAAACAAGAACCGGTCTTCAGTTATTAATGTAAATTGCAAGTAATAATCAGTCTGAAGTTAAAGGGACAGCTTTGTAAACAACAGCACTGACAATAGAGCACTGGTTGCTGGCCCAGTGCATGGGGTGGCTGCTCAAGAGGTACAGAGTAAAACAATAGGATGATGTTAATTGGACCTGGATCAAACCAGACAACACTGGCAACACATTCAGTTGAAGGAAGCTTGCAGACCAGACTGATACCATAACCTAACACATCAAGTAGCCGATCTGTCAAAAGTTAGGAGATTTGTGTACTCAGAGCGTCAGCTCCTACAGCACTAATTTTGAGTGTCTGAGATCTCTGTTCCCAGAAGCTTTTAGACCATCTGCGTGAAGTCACCAAGTAGAAATAAAACAGTATAAATTTTAGAGCGCAGTCCTGCTTTTTAGAAATGGTCAAGTAACAGCAAGAAGATGACAGAGAAACAGGTTGACTACAATCCACTCCTCTGTCTTTGATTTCTCTGATGGAAAACTCGGTTGTCTGCCACTTGTTTGTATGTCTTTTTTTCAACTGATAGGACCTGTGTTTAGGAAATGGTTTGGAATTTGGAAATATTTTATAAGATAGAAATCATCTGTGAGTTTTACATGTGTTAAGAGTTTTATCTAAGTTTAAATGTGTATTACTAAAACAAAATGAACTGTGTTTTATCTACTTCACTAGCTGGGGTTATCTTCCCCTTGGTAGGAAGGGAGAACCACCACTCAAATAGTAGCTATTAGCAGCTAAACTAGCCATGGAAGATAAACAGGGAAGTGATTTAGCCTTTGAAGAGTAGGTGGCTGAAGGATAACAACACACACAAAATGCTGCTGGAACACAGCAGGCCAGGCAGCATCTATAAGGAGAAGCACTGTCAACCCTGCTGTGTTCCACCAGCATTTTGTGTGTGTTGTTTGAATTTCCAGCATCTGCAGATTTCCTCGTGTTTGCTGGCTGAAGGATAACCTCCCTTTAGTGAGCTGTCTATATTGGATAGGGCTGGAGACCAGAACTTCACGAAGAGTAAACCCAATACCTTTATGCTCGGGAAAGTGGGAAAGACAGTACAGTCAATGTTGTTGGTTTGGCTTTGCACAATATCAGTATGCACCCCACTGGTCTTGTAGCAAATGAGAATTTGAAGATTTAAATGCTCCAGGGAAACTCAGAGCTTTTCAATTACATTTCTGTGACTTCAAGCTCAGTAGTCTATTTCACCAACATATCTTTTTTGCTCTTAAAGCAGTTCTATTCATTATTTAAACATAAATTAAATGAACCACAATATAACGAGCAAAGGAATGATGAAGGTAACTACTCGATAAATCTTAATCAGGGGTTATGAGCACTTTTGATTACTGACTAAATAAATTTACTGCACAGTCAACTATCAAGATTAATGAGGACCTGGTTTTGATCCTATCACCTGTACTGAATTTTCTGATCTTAATCCGTGAACCCTTTGTAATGCTACAATTACCCTGAATTTCTCCACCGAAAGAAAGGAGTGAGAGAAAAAAAATCAGGCAATCATGACTAGATTCTTCTCTAATGACTGAACAATAAAGCAGTGGATCAGATTCCTTTGCGTTTGCTCAAAAGTAGTGAGATACTATTTAATTTAAGCTATATATTGTATTTACAATTTGCAAATCTGTAAATGGAAATTATTTTCATTTTACATATTATATATGTGGAAATTGTAGGTTCTGCAAAGGAATAATAGTTATCTGGAGCAGTGCAAACCCGTCGTAATGCTACGAATCAGACATCGAGTCACAGAAGGAGCAGGTGGGCCTTGTAAATTCAGGGGAAACATTGTCAGATCTCATGGAAACATTTGTTTCTAATTTGAAGCTAAGAACTGCGTTAGGTAAAGAGAAGAAAATGAGAAATTACAGCCGCAGAAAAGTCAGTCCCAAAGGAAGAAGGTTCTCAGATGCAATCAGAGGAAAGAAGGTGTACAGCTGAAGTCTTGTGACAATGAAATCAAACAGAGGTCCATGTGGAAATGAAATTGAAAGGTACTGAAGATTAATCTTAGAGGAAAAGGAAAATAAACATACCAGAACTTTTATTAAAATTAAGTTAAAAGATACTGTACTGGCTTTACAAAGTCTTAAGATTCACATACATCCATGTTTAGAAATAGTTACCTAATGAGATGTTTTAAACATCATCTTTGCATGTTTGTTATTAAATGATATTGGTATTGTGTTTTCAGAATACACAAAGACATATGTCGAGTTTAAAGCTCATTTAGTGTCAATTGACAGTATTTCTTAAATTTCAGTTCTCTAACTGAGGGATCAATGCATTCACATGAGTTTCACTAGCTAGATTGCATTTTCAGGAAAACTATTTGCAATTTAGGTTAATACATAATTTCCAGAATCAAAATTTTATCACTAATCAGATCTTGAATTTTGAATCCACTTGTAACTAGAGTGAGTGGCCCTTTACAGATAATCTGTGAATTGTTATTGCAATGAAATTCAACTTTCAATGCATCATTTTATTTTAAATATTATTCAAGTTTAAAGTAAACTCAACTATGAATGTGAAAGTGCACATGGAAGAAATAACAGGGAATTTGTTTTCAGCTTTTCAACATATATTTGCAAATTACAATATTTTAAAGTGTTCCTCAAAACGTAGAAAAAAAATCATTGCAAGCTTGCAAAAATAATGAATTTGAGCTATCCCATAACTTTTAAATATGTGACAGATAACATATCTACTCACAAACTTGGAAATGGTTCACATGACTTTTTGTGCTCGTGGTTGGGAAAGGCTGTGTTAGAAAAAGAACACATGCAACCTTTGCCATTCCCACTGCAAAAGTACAACAACATCAACAAATAACTGCTTCAATATCAACCTTTAACAGGACAAAATATCACAAGACATTTCTTGGGAGTGTACCTGATCCTGAATAAACATGAGCCAAAGAACTGAATTATTTTAATATATATATAATTTATTTATTAAATTTTAGAAAATTACAAAGAATAAATGTGATGATAAAATAGTGAGAAAAAAAATATTAACCCTCCCCCCCCTTAGGAAGAGAAAGATTGCCTGGATATCGGAGGATCCCCACATGCTCCATGGAGTTCAAGATAATTTTAATATTTATTTTTACTTTCCCCAATTACTTTATAATTTTATCTTCAAAGGACCTATGTATTTAATCCTATCTTTTGTAAGTATGGGAGCCAAGTTTTCAAAAATACATTTGAAATATGGTATTAAATACTAATCCTCAAGCTAAAGTAGTTACAAATGGTCAGATTTCAACACCAGTTTGCTTAACGAGGTCAACTAGACAAGGCTGCCCATTATCACCTGCTTTATTTGTATTGGCAATAGAACCATTAGCTGAATTAATTAGAACAGATTCAGACATTGGGGGCTTTAGAGTTAATCAAGAAGAATATAAGATTAATTTATTTGCTGATGATGTTTTGATTTATTTAACAAACCCATTGCAATCTTTGCAAAGATTATCTTTTAGATTGGAAGAATATGGGAAATTATCAGGGTATAAAGTAAATTGGGATAAAAGTGAAATTTTACCCCTTACCAAAGGAAATTATAATCAATGTCGATTAGTAACTCAATTTCGATGGTCAATAAATGGGATAAAATATTTAGGTATTAGAGTTGATAATGATGTAAAAAATTTATATAAACAAAATTATTTGCCATTATTAAAAAAAATAAAAGAGGATCTTGATAAATGGATGATGTTACCAATAACATTAATAGGTAGAGTTAATGCTGTAAAAATGAATATATTTCCTAGATTGCAATATTTATTCCAAACTTTACCAATACAATTACCTCAGAAGTTTTTTCAAGAACTGAATAAATATGTAAGGAAATTTCTTTGGAAAGAACTGAATTCTTGAGGTGAGGTGAGAATGAATGCCTTTGACATCAAGGCAACACTTGGCTGAGAGCTGACACAAGAGACTACAGAGGCTGGAATCTGGCGCAAAAAGCGATAACTGCTGGAAGAACTCAATGGGACTGCTGCAGGGTCTTGATCCAAAACATTAACCGTCCCTTTGCTCCCACAGATGTTGTTTGACATGCTGAGTTCCTGAGAGAGACATCAAAGCAGCCTGGTAAAACTGAACTTAAAGGGTATCAAAAGGAAAACACTCCAATGGATGGAATTATTAAATGAACAAGGAAGATGTTTGTGGTGTTTAAGAGATCAGCCTTAAGTGTCTCTGCAAGAGAGCCTCAGGACTATAGCCTTGGCCCAACCATCCACAGCTGTTTCATTATTGCCCTTACATCCGTCAAAGGCTTAGAAGTGAAGAAGTTTGTCGCACTCAGTCCAAGACAATATTCAGGCAGAGGCTGTTTTGCATACTGAAGATTTCTAACATGGCATTCATACCATAGAAATGTCACATAATGACTATTTTTAACAATGGAATCTAAACATACAATTACCATCCCCACTTCTCCCAACATCAGACCATAAGCCCTTTGAGTCATTTTATTTCATCATGGATGGTCATTTGCCTGTCAGCCCCAGTCTTTTGCTTTCTCCCTGTATCCCTTCATGCCCTGACTAATCAATAATCTATCAACTTCCACCTTAAATATACCCAATGATTTGGCATGCACGGCTGCCTGAGGTGACAAATTCCTCAGATTCACCATTCTCTGGTTAAAGAAATTCATCCACATCTCCGTACTAAATGAACATTCCTCTATTCTGAGGCTGTGTCCTCTGGTCTTAGACTCCCCCACTATATAGAAACATCCTCTCCAAATCTACTCTTTCAAGGTCTTTCAACATTTGATAAGTTTCAAGAGATCCCCCCTTCATTCTTCTGAATTCCATTATAGGCACAGAGTCATCAAACATACCTCGTATAATATGCATTTCTATCCTAGAATCATTTTTCTGAACCTCCTTTGAAACCTTCCCAGTGTCAGCACATCCATTCTAAGATAAGGGGCACCAAACTGCTCACAATACTCCAAGTACCTTACCAACGCCTTAAAAAACTTCAACATTACATCCATGCTTTTATGTTCTAGACTTCTTGAAATGAATGCTAGCATTACATTTTCCTTCCTCACCACTGACTCAACTGCAAATTAACCTTTAGAGTGTCCTGCATAAGGACTTCCAAGTCCCTTTGCCCTCAGATTTTTGAATTTTCTCTTCATTTAGAAAATAGTCTACACTTCTATTTCTTCTACCAAAGTGCATGCCCATTCATTGATACATGTATGTTGTTAAGTGGTCGGCAACAATGCATGTAGAATTGAGTCAGGTTTTATAAAAAAACATAAACATTTATTAAACTCTGTTCAACAAAAGCGAAAAGTAAACCAATGACTAACTTAACCGGGAGTTAACTGCTATACAGCAATTTAACAAACAGCCAAACTCTGGAATAGTTCCTAAAGTGGTAAATTCGAATACAGTCTTAAAGTGGTAAATTCGAACACAGTCTTAAATTGGTAAATTCGAAAGTCCAAGTGATTTATGCAGTCAGTAAGGAGAGACTTCGCTGAAAACTGATTTCTTTGAAGATGTGACATTACTGCTGATCCCAGCCAAGAGATGCCTTGTCCAAAGGATTCACAATGGAGGAAAAAAAACAGCTTAAAGGAACTGACCTTTCTTTCTGCTGGAGGGTGAACACTGCACAAACCTTCCTGATCTTCCAGGGGTTATCTCAGATGCAGGCCACTATTCCTGAACAAAGATTCAATAAGGTTGATCCTTTATAAAACTGCCAAGCACCACCAACTTCATGCAATCCTTCGGGTTCCCGTACTTTGGTAAGGTCTTCACTCTCCAATGCTAGACTGTAGCGGTAAAATAAAGGTGTACAAACAAAAACTGGCAGCGATTGGTGAAACTGCCAGCAGTAACATTTCCACCTTAAAACAGAAAGTAAAACTCCACTTTAAAACAAAACTGCGTCATGGGACGAATACGCAGTAAAACTCACTAACGAACTAACCAATGAATTAACTGCGTCACAACAGGGGTTTCCCCTTATATACCTATTGGAACATGCCATCATGTGACCTCACACCAGTGGGAAAATTACATCATGTGACCTCACACTGGCGGGAAAATTACATCACCCCACCATCACAAGACAATTACATCATGCTCACAAGATACTCAATTACATCATGGTTATAAGACAGTCACAAGATACCAATGGGGTATGTAACAATACATACATACATATATACCTATCCATGCATACACACATACATACATGTATATATGCTCTTCACTTGGCCTTGGATGCCTGGACAAAAGCACTACCTATGTCAGTCTGCTGTTTTCTTTTTAATTACAGCTCGGCATTTAACACAATCATACCCTCTGTCCTCATCAACAAGCTCTAAAACACAAGTCTCTGTACCTCCCTCTGCAATTGGATTCTTGATTTCCTCACTGGGAGACCACAGTCTGAGCAGATCAGAAATAGCATCTCTTCCTCACTGACAATCAACATTGGCACACTCAATGATATGTGCTTAGCCCACGGCTCTACTCTCTCTACACCCACAATTGTGCGGCTAGGCACAGCTCAAATGTCATCTATGAATTTGCCAGTTATTTTTGGCAGAACTTTTGTTGGTGACAAGGAAGCGTACAGGAGCGAGGTAGATCAGCTGACTGAGTGGTGTTGCAGCAATAACCTTACACTCAATGTCAGTAAGACATAGGAATTGATTGTGGACTTCAGGAAGAGGAAGTCGAAGGAACAGACATCAGTGCTCATTGAGGGATCAGAAGTGGAAAGGGTAAGCAGTTTCAATTTCCTGGGTGTCAACATGTTTGAGGAACTACCTAGTGCCCAACATATTGATGCAAATGCAAAGAAGACATGACAGTGGCTATATATCATTAGGAGTTTGAAAAGTCTTGGTATATCACCAAAGACACTTGCAAATCTCTACACATGCACCATGGAGAGCATTCTAATTGGTTGCATCACCGTCTGATAAGAAGGGACCACTACAGAGGACTGGAAAAGGTTGTAGAAAGTTGTAAACTCTGCCAGCTCCATCATGAGCACTAAACTCCCCAATAACTGGATCACCTTCAAAAGACAATGCCTCAAAAATATTGCATCCATCATTTAGGATCCCCATCACCCAGGACATGTCCTCTTCTCATTGTTATCATCATGGAGGAGGAACAGAAACCTGAAGCCTCCCACTCAACATTTTAGGAACAGCTTCTTCCCCTCCGCCATCAGATTTCTGAATGAATAATAAACCCATAAACAGCACCTCAATATTTTCCCTCTCTTTTCTTATTGTAATTAATAGTTTTTATAATTATGTATTTCAATGTACTGCTGCCGCAAAGTGACAAATTTTATGAGATATGCCAGTGGTAATTTACCTGATTTTGATCCGAATTCTGATGGATATACTGTGGTAAGTGACTCACTTTCCAAAACATTTCTGCTACCTACGAGGCACAAGTCAGGAGCAAGGATGAGTGCAGCACCAGCAACTCTTAACATGCGTAACACCAGCTCGTGTTATTATAACTAAGGGTCGATGAAGTTATTGGGACTCTGCTGATATTTTAATCTGAACTCTATAAAGCCTTGTGAGATTAGCCTCAGAGCTAACAAGTTCATTAAAGCCATTTAAAGAGAGCCACACCTTGTGTACATCTGGCTTTTTAAAGTCTAGTTTCTTTCTGGTTACTGCATTTTCAAGGCAGGGGTTAATTATTTTGCGATAGTAATGGTTCTTCACATTACACTCTTGAGCTGAACATTTTGAGTTGTTCACTAGTGTTGTTTCTGGAATATTATTTAAAATGGAAGGAAGGTTGCAGTGGCACTGGGAAATTAGACTACCAGCAGACGTGTGCGCTGGGGCAGGGTGTATGTGGTTGGGGTTAGCGTGGGGGTTGCTGTTTCCTGAAACCCTTGTTTTAGACCAGGGTCTTGAGGCCAAGGGTCACAATTTCTCAATAAGCTAGTGCAGAAGGAGGCACTTCATGAAAGCATTGAAGCCCTTGTAACAGGGTCTGTACACAGTTCAGACAAAATGCTGAATAAGCACTGCCTGGCCCCTATGAGAAATCAAAGCCTTTGCTAGTGCCCATATTCATTCGTAAAAACTTTATTCATTCAGGAATTCAATCTCAATATTTTATGTGCATAGCTCAGTCCGACTCAGAGTTTTCCCAGAGTCACGAATTAAGCTGGTCCAAACTGCATTATTGTCCAAAGAGAGGTTATGAATTAGAGAGTAGCTGCCAGTAAGTAAGTGTGCAAGTATAAAAGAGTGTCGGAGGATATGCTGGAATCAGATACAATTTCTATATTTAAGAGGCAGTTAGACAGATAATTAAATGGGTAAGTTGTATAGAGATACAGTCCTAATGTGGGCAAGTAGGTTTAGTGTAGATCAGCAAAAAAGGTTAGCATAGATACGATTGGCTTAAGCATCAGTTTCTATTCTGTATGAAGTTATTACTCAAAGTACATTGGATTTGGGCAAGTGGTGAATATCCTGAGAGGAGGAAGAAACAAAATTGCTAGCTAAACAAAGAAGAAAATTTTAGCTGGAAATCAATGGTGGACATAGTTCAAAGAGGAGCTGAAGCAAGAGCAGTAGTTGAAAAACATCACATAGTGGCTGCTGTGACAGGGCAAACAAAGAGCTTGGTATATATCTGTATGTAATGTTGTATTGTGGCTGTGTGGTGGGACTCTTATTAAATTTTCAGGATGTGGGTGCTGCCAGCAAATATAGTGTTTATTGCTCTCCCATGAGGTAGTAGTGGCGGACTGCTTCCCACAAGTAAACGGCTTGCTGGGCTATTTCAGGCAGCAGTTAAAAGACCAGCTACATTTCTGCAGGTCTGATGTTGCATATAATTCATACTGGGCAAGGATGGTAGATTTCCTTTAACTGCTCAATATGCTGTGCTAAAGTGGAGGATTAGTGAGTCAGTCAGGGTTTTAAACCAATCAATTAGCTAAAATTAGTTTTTTTAAAATTCTATAAAATTTTAACTGAATTTAAATTCCACAAAACAGGAGTGTTTTAAATTTCCATCTCTGGATTGTTACCCCAGGGCTAACACAGTTTCATCACCATATTCTGGTAGTGAAAGACATAATGGAAGGCATTAATTTTTAGAGTAGTTGGGGAAAGGGTGAAGGATTATTTCCATGAGTTGTAGGTATAGAAGGCTGAACTTGTCTTCCTCGTTTGAAGTAGTTCACGTACTATATCTAAATGTCAAGAGATCAAGCCCCTGAAACCAAAGATCTTGGCTTGGGAAATCTTTTGGGGAGCAGAACTTCCCTCTTGCTTTTCTATTGGTGCTGGAGAACCTTCAGAACCATGGGGAATATCCAAGATTAACTTCTGAGAAAGCTCTTCCAACAACGTAGAAATGAAAGGATTCACAAGGGAATGCAACTTGCTTTTAAATAAAGGTGCATTCACACTTTATTATAGCCCTCACATTGACCTGCTGGATTTTTTTTTTCTGGAAATGCATCAGGTTTCTCGTAAGGTCAGCCAGTTTTGTGGGAGACCCACAGGTATTGTTCTTACAAGACCCAGAAGTTGAATCAGCTCTGGATTTTAACAGATTTTAAACAAGCTTCCTTCTATTACATGATATGTTGCTGCTCAGAACTGTCAACAAAGCTTACAAGAATCTGTAAATGTAATACACAACTTATAATGAGTTGAATCATTTTTTGTTTTTCTTTTCTCAGTTTTCTACACAAATTGAAAAGTGATTTCCTGTAGGTAACATCTGGGTTGCTTTTTGAAATTGGGTTGATAGAAACCACCAGTATGAGATTGTGAACATTCCATGTTCTGACTTATTGTAGTGTTGCTTTGACAGTTTAATTATGTCCTTAAATTTGTTAATTTGTTAAGGCATTCTCCATGTTAAGCAAGCTCAAATATGGAAATTTTACAGTCAAAAATACTTATATCATGACCTCAACAGTATGATATTAAACTTATATACAGTAGCTACAGAAACCTATTTTTATATGCCACTGTGAGAACACAAACTGAATTAAAAGAAAACTAACACTTCAATTTTTATGTAGTTTCAGCAGACTACCCAACATTAAACAAGATTTCACGGCAAACCAAAGAGCAATTGGCCTGTACTATATACCTCAATATAAAGTGCATACACATAGAACAAGCCAATTCACTATCAATATAACAGTGAAAACTGTGCTATAAATTCATATTTAGAATTAAAACAAGTTTGCATTCATGCTGTACTTGGCAAAATATATAAAATTAAGCTCAACTGTATTTTATCTCTTTATTCAATAGCCATAGTATTTGTAGAGCATGGTCTACAAGTACAGGTACATTTATTTACCCCCTTTCTGCTACTGTCCCTTTCCTTCTCAAAGCTATCACTAAAATAAAAAAATATAGAAATTGCTGGAAGTACTCAGCAGATCATTCAGTACCTGTGGAGGAAATGATTTAGGGGTCAATGCCTGTTCATCAAAATTGGAAACTTACAAACACAAAGCAAGTTAAGTTGCAACAAATGATGAAATGGAGGATATATATAAATATATAACTGTTGGCTTCATTAGAAAATCATCACCTCTTGCTTGTGAGTTTGAGGCAGTGTCATACAGGGGTGTTGTATCAGGACCCAAATGCAGGACATAGACACTGCAGTGCTAGGAACAGGGCAGGACAGGACGCCTGGGGTGGACTCCAAGCCCAAGACTGGACAAGGACCCAGAACCTGGGTCTTGCCTCGGGCTCAGACCCCCAAAACCAGGCGAGGACATGACAAGGCTTGGCTAGAGACTTGGGGCCTTGAGGCTTGGCTGGAGGCTGGGGTCAAGGCTTGGAGGCAGACTAGGAACTGTACATAAACATAGAGCCAGGACTTCTCCTTCAAAAAGCCAGGACTCAACTTTCACTTCACACCAAGGTGGGGCAGGACCATCCATCAGGTAACAGCAAAGCAGCCTGACTTACCCCACACAGGCAAGGACAGGAAGAGACAAACACCAAAGAACAACAGACAGTTCCATCTCTTGGATCAGGGCTGCTCCAAGTAGCCATTACAGCCAGCAACCTTGGCTGGCTACAGAAACAACCAGATCCCTACCTAGCTCAGAGTGGCTGACAGCCACCCAGCTGGCCTGGAAAACAGCCAAATCCATAACACAATGACAGCTCCAACTACAGACAGTAAGACTCCCAGAAGCAATAGTTCTCCAACACAGCCTAAAGATGGCAAGTGGCCACAGCAGCCATTTACTCCATGAGACTCTTGCCAGGGAGGCGAGGCAAGACAACCAACCCCACCACCCAACCACACTCAATCCCAGGGCCACTTATATTCCCAGCCGACAAGATGAGCATCGGGTGTTTATGGTTTAGCCCAACCGAAACAAGGGACAGCTGGAAGACCCGGAGTCCGGAGCCTGCGGACCGCAAACCGGAATGCAGATCCCGGACCGGACCACAACAGGCAGACATTTTGACAGTTGAAGATATTGCTGCTGAGTCCAGTCACATCTTTGCAGACAAGTCCATTAACAAAGATAATCTATTTCAGTGGCATTGTATTCTCCTCTAAAAACAGCACCACTTTCACTGCAATTCTCCTTCAATACTAGGTATGAGCATCATTTGAGATTTACTTTTTTTTTCTGCAAAGTAACCTGCAGCCATCTGACTCACTGTGGTATGGCAATGAAACAGATGATCTGCTCAATGGGCTAGTTTACAAAGATGTGCTGGTCTAATACATCCTTGCAGGCAACCACTTATGCATACGTTTTGCTGAGTTCCTCCAGCTGTGTGTTGCTCAAGATTTGCAGCATCTGCAAAAACTAATTTGTTTTTTGACTGATTCATTTATTTATCTCAAAATTCAGCACGGTAACAGCCCATTCCGGCCCAATAAGCCCACACCACCCTATTACATCACATGACCAATTATGCTACTAACCTGTACGTCTTTGGGATTCCTCCTTTTTAACTTAAGTAAGTCACAATCTTTGACTTATTGGATCTTAATAAGCACATTAATACTAACTCTACCGCTTAATGTTAAGAGAATAACTTTTTGTGAAAATAGACAACTTGAAACAGATTTCTTTTGTGTAAATGCAATTTTTAAAAATTACCTAAATACTTTCACGCAAGGGTCATATTACACTGAGTCAGGAGATTGCAGGTACAAGTTTAACTCCAGGGAATCACAAAAACCTCAGCTGTCACTCATGTGGAAGAGGTGGTGGTGCCAGTGGTGTTGTTTATAGAGGAGAAATTAAACTGTGGTTCCTTCTGCTCCATCAGCCAGGCAGAAAAGATCTAATGGCACATTCTCAGAAAGGGAATTACCCCAAAGATTCATACACATTTCCACCAGGTAACAGCACTGAAACAAAATTATCTGCTCGATTTACTGGACTGTTCTTAATGTACCCAACTTGCTATCCTCTTAACTACACTATTTACTGCCCCAGGGTCTAAAGAAACTCTGGACTTTTCCTTTGTTCTGCTGGTCATAGCTGAACTTCAGGTGGAGAATGCTGAAGTCAAACCTCTGGCCCTTTTAATAGCTCACTGCTACCAAAGACCTTTGAATTTACTTTGCATGTCTATGATTATCGGAAACAAATTAAAGCTATGGAAAAGACAATAAAGCATTTAACAAAGTACAGAAGACATTTAAGTGATAGAATTAATTTAATTTACTTAAATTTAATTAGTTTACTTAATTTAATTAAAATAAAGTAAAAATAACGAGACTTTTACATCTACTTTTTCAGCCAAATGAAGCCGGCTCCACATCTCAGGATATTTGTGTTCCATGCTTGGACCCAGTGGCAGAGTGGGAATGCAGAGAGGACCCAGCATCCAATCTTCATCTGGTTACTGAATTCTGCATCACCAGCTAGCAAATCTGGCCTGTTATCATAACATTGTTTGTGGAAGGTTACTGAGAGCAAATTGGCTGTCATGTTTTCAACAGTGACTTCTGTTCTAGAATATCTCACAGGCTGCAAAAAAGTGCTGTGCAAATCCAAAGCTACTTTCTTTCATTTTAGTACTGGCATATTTCACATTTGTTATAAAGACTGGAGACCAGACCATGGTAGAACAATAATATCAGGATGGGCAAGGGCAGTAGAGCTGAATGTTTCTGTGCTATGAATTCAGTGACTTTTTTTTCTATTTCCTAGCAAGTTTAGTATATTAACAATGATGCCATTCAGATTTACTCCAGGTAGTTCTTCTTATGCCTCAATGACTCAGTTCTGTAGGAAACTCACTCTCCTAATAATGGCTATGGTGTTGTGGCAAATGTATTCCTGTTTGGGTAATTCTAAAGACCAAATGAATGATTACATGCGAGAATACATAACAGTAGGGGAAATTCAAGTTAAAGAGGGAAAGCTGGGATATACAAAGAAAATCTGGTACCAGTGATAATGGCTACAGAGTTAGTATATTGTTGTTAAAACTCCATTTGGTTCACTAACGAGGGAACCAGAGAGCACCCAAGATGTAGGACACAGAAGACTGGAGTGACAGTCAGGAAGGGCAAAGGGATTAAGCAGCCAGTGCAGAGTACCCCTGTGCCAATTCCCCCCAACAACAGGCACACCACTTTGAATATTGTTGGGGGGGATGATATATAAGCTAGCAGAGAAATGTCACAGCAGTCAGGTCCCTTGCTCAGAAGGGAAGGGTGGAGAAGAGGTGAGCTGTGGTGAGAGAGGACTTAATGGTTAAGGGAACAGAAAGGAAACTATGTGTATGAGAATGAGATTTCCAGATGGTATGTTGTCTCTCAGGTGCCAGGGTCCAAGAAATCTGAGGTTGAGGCTTTGGTATTCTTACGTGGGAAGGTGAGCAGCCAGAGGTTATGGTCCATGTAGATACTAATGACATAGGTAGGATGAGTGACTAGGTTCTGCAAAGTGAGTTCAGGAAACTGGGTGATAAGTTAAAGGACAAGACCTCCAGGGTTGTGATCGCAGCACTGCTACCCATGCCACTTGGTAGTGAGGCAAGAAATAGGAAAATCATACAGTTAAAGCGTGGCTAAGGAGTTGGTGTAGGAGGGTCATTGGGCTCTCTTCTAGGGAAGGTGGGACCTGTACAGACGAGAGGGTTTGCACCTTAACTGGAGAGGAACTAATAGCTAATGGGAAGGTTTGCTAGTGCTGCACTGTGGGGTTTAAACTAGAGTTGCAAGGGGATGGGAACCAGAGTGCCAGAACAGATAGCAGAGAGGTTGAGGAGAGAAATGTTGGTTAGACCTTAGACAAAGTCAGGAATTAAAAAGTTGAGCATGGTGTGAGCATGGTTCTGAAATGTGTATAATTCAATGCAAGGAGTATTGTAGGAAAGGCAGATGAGCTCAGGGCATGGATCAACACCTGGAATTATGACATTGTGGACATTAGCGAGACTTGGTTGCAGAAGGGTCATGACCTTGCAGTGTCCTGTTATTTTAGACATGATAGAGTGGGAGGGATTAAAGGGGGAGGGATGGCGTTACTAGGCAGGGAAAATGTTGCAGCAGTACTCAGTTGGGACAGACTGGAAAAATTATTTAGTTAGACTTGATTTGCGTAACTGAGGAATAAGAAAGGTATGGCAATGTTAATAGGGTTATATTACAGACAACCCAACACTCTGAAGGATTTAGAGAAACAAATTTGTAGAGAGTTCGCAGAATGTTGCAAGAAACATAAGGTTCTTATGGTAGGTTATTTTAACTTCCCAAATATTGACTGGGACTCCAATACTGTAAAAGGGCTGTACGGAAAAGAATTTGTCAAATATGTTCCAGGACGTTTCCTTAATCAGTACATACAAGTCCCAATGAGAGAGAGTGTGATACTTGATCCGCCATTAGGGAATGAGACAAAGCAGATGACAAAAGTTTGTGTAGAGGAACACTTTACATCTAGTGATTATAATACTATTAGCTTCAAAGCAAATATGGAAAAGGGTAGGTCTGGTCTGTGGGTTGAGATTCTAAATTGAAGAACGCCCAATGTTGATTATAGCTGAAAAGATCTGGCAAGAGTGGATCAGGACAGGCTGTTTTCTGGTAAATGTGTACTTGGTAAGTGGGAGGCCTTTAAAAGTGAGATTTTGAGAATACGAAGCTTGTATGTGCCTGTCAGAATAAAAGGTAAATATAACAGGCTTAGGAAACCTCAGATTTGAGAGTTATTGAGGCCCTGGTTTAGAAAAGAAGGTGCATAGCAGGCAGAAAGGATCAAATGAGGAACTAATGGAGTACAATAAATTCAAAAGAACACTGAAAGGAAGAAATCAGGAGGGCTAAAAGAAGCCATGAGGTTGCCCCAGCAGACAAGGTGAAGGAGAATCCGAAGGGATTCTACAGATAATTTAAGAGCAAATGGATTGCAAGGGACAAAACTGGTCCTCTGGATGGTCAGAATGGTAATCAAAGATTGAAGCCAAAACAGTTGGGGGAGATCTTAAATGGATTTTTTTCTTCTGTATTTACTCAGGAGATAGACACAGAGTTTATAGAAGTGAGGCAAAGCAGTGGCAAGGTGATGGACTGTATATATATGTTTATATATATTACATATATATTATAGAAGAGGAGGAGATTGTTGGCTTGAGGCACATTAGGGTGGATAAATCACCAGGGCCTGACAAGGTAACACACACAAAATGCTGGAGGAACTCAGCTGGCCAGGCAGCATCTATGAAAAAAAACACAGTCGACATTTTGGGCCAAAAGCCTTTGACAGTCTGGAGAAAAAAGCTGAGGTGTAGATTTGAGTGATGGGGGGAGAGAGCTACACCAGGTGATAGGTAAAACTTGGAGGGGGAGGGATAAAGCAAAGAACTAAGAAATTGGTGAAAGAGAGAGAAGGCCATGGAAAAAAGAAAAAGGGGGGAGGGAAGAGCACCAGAAGGAGGTGATGGTTGAATGGGAGGTCAAGGAGATAACATGAGAAAGGGAAATGGGAATGATAAATGGTGAAAGGTGGGGGGAACGGGGGAGGCATTACCGGAAGATTGAGAAATCGATGTCCATTCCATCAGACTGGAGGCTACCCAAACGGAATGTAAGCTGTTGATCCTCCAACCTAAGTGTGGCCTTATCTCAACAATGGAGGAGGCCATGGATGGACATATCGAAATGGGAATAGGAAGTAGAATTAAAATAGGTGGCCACTGGGAAATCACGCT
Source organism: Hemitrygon akajei (assembly GCF_048418815.1). Taxonomy (NCBI): domain Eukaryota; kingdom Metazoa; phylum Chordata; class Chondrichthyes; order Myliobatiformes; family Dasyatidae; genus Hemitrygon; species Hemitrygon akajei. The sequence continues at coordinate 139,428,551 of NC_133126.1, forward strand.
TGTTCCAGTGGATGGAGTGTAGATGCTTGGCGAAGCGGTCTCCCAATCTATGTCAGGTGTCACCGATATACAGGAGGCCACACCGGTAGCACCGAACACAGAATACGACCCCAACAGACTCACAGGTGAAGTGTCGCCTCACCTGGAAGGACTGTTTGGGGCTCTGAATGGTAATGAGGGAGGAGGTATAGGGACAGGTGTAGCACTTGTTCTGCTTGCAAGGATAAGTGCCAGGAGGGAGATCAGTGGGGAGGGATGAATGGACAAGTGAGTCGTGTAGGGAGCAATCCCTATGGAAAACAGAAAGTGGGGGTGAGGGAAAGAAGTGTTTGGTGGTGGGATCCCGTTGGAGATGGCAGAAGTTACAGAGAATTATGTGCTGGATGTGGAGGCTGGTGGGGTAGTAGGTGAGGTAAAGAGGAACCCTATCCCTGGTGGGGTGGTAGGTGAGGACAGGAGGATGGGGTAAGAGCAGACATGCATCAAATGGAAGAGATGTCCTCCTTTTTCAAAGGAAGGTGCTTCCCTTCCTCCACCATCAACACCGCCCTTAACCGCATCTCCTGACCTGACGTAGATTGGGAGACCACTTCACCAAGCACCTATGCTCTGGCTGCCAGAACAATCGAGATCTCCCAGTGGCCACCCATTTTAATTCCACTTCCCATTCTCATTCCAATATGTCCAGTAATGCCTCCCCACCCCCTTCACCATTTCTCATGCTCTTTTCCCTCTCTCATGTTCTCTCCTTGCCCACCCATCCACCCATCACCTCCCCTCTGGTGCTCCTCCCGCCATTTTTTCTTTCTTCCATGGCCTTCTGTCTCTTTCACCAATCAACTTACTAGCTCTTTGCTTCATCCCTCCCCCTCCAAATTTCACCTATTGCCTGGTGTTTCTTTCTCTCATGCCCCCACCTTTCAAATCTACTCCTCAGCATTTTTTCTCCAGTCCTGCCAAAGGGTTTCTGCCTGAAATGTCGACTGTGTTTTTTCCCGTAGATGCTGCCTGACCTGCTGAGCTCCTCCAGCATTTTGTTTTTGTTGCTCAGATTTTCAGCATCTGTAGATTTTCTCTTGTTATGGCCTGACAAGATGTTCCCTTGGATCCTGAGGGAGGCAAGTATAGAACTGCAGGAGCCCTAGCAGAGATATTTAAATCACCCTTAGCAACAGGTGAGGATGTTCTCCCACTGCTTAAGAAAGGCTTTAAAAATAAACCAGGAATTTATAGGCCAGTGAGTCAACAACAGCAGTGGGAAAGTTATTGGGAAGTCTTTTAAGGGACTAGATATTAAATATTTCAATTAACAGGGACTGTTTAGGGATATTCAGCATGGCTTTGTGCATGGTAGGTCATGTGTTAACAATCTTAAAGTGTTTTCCAAGGAAGTTACTAGGAAAGTTGATGTAGGCTAGGCAATGGATATTGTCTACATGGACTTTAGAAAGACACTTGACAAGGTCCTGCATGGGAGGTTGGTCAGAAAAGTTCCATCGCTTGGCATTCAAGATGAGGTAGTAAATTGGATGAAACATTAGCTTTGTGGGTGAAGTCAGAGAGTGGTAGTAGATGGCTGCCTCTCTGACTGGAGACCTGTGACTACTGGAGGCCTGTGATTATTGTTTAGCATCTATATCAATGACCTGGATGATAATGTGGTTAACTGGATCAGTAAATTTACAGAAGACACCATGGTTAGGTGTGTAGTGGACAATGAGGAAGACTATCAGAGCTTGTAGTGGGATCTGTATCAGCTGGAAAATGGAAGATTGAACTTGATGCAGACAAATGCAAGGTGTAGCACTTTGGTAGGACCAACAAGGCCTTACATGGTGAATGGTCGGGCACTGAGAAGAGCGGTAGAACAAAGGGATCTAGGAATACAGGTCCATAATTTATTGAAATTGGCAGCACAGGTAGATAGGATTGTAAACAAAGCTTTTGGCACATTGGCTTTTATAAATCAATTACTGAGTTCAGGAAATGGTATGTTATGTTGAAGTTGTATAAGATGTTAGTGAGGCCTAATTTGGAATACTGTGTGCAGTTTCAGTCACCCACCTACAGGAAAGATGTAAGTAAGGCTGAAAGAGGACAGAGAAAATTTACAAGGATGTTGCCGGCACTGGAGCACCTGAGTAAAAGGGAAAGATTGAATAGCTTAGGACTTTATTCCTTGGAATGTAGAAGACTGAGGGGAGATTTGATAGAGGTTTACAAAATTATGAGGGGTATAGATAAGGTAAATGCAAGCAGGCTTTTTCCACTGAGGTTGGGTGGTACTACAACTAGAGTCATTGGTTAAGGGTGAAAGGTGAAATGTTTAAGGGGAACATGAAGGGAAACATCTTTACTCAGGGTGGTGTGAGTATGGAACAAGCTACCAGCACCAGTGGTACATGTAGGCTTGATTTCAACATTTAAGAGAAGTTTGGATAGGTACATGGATGGTAAGTGTATTGAGGGCTATGGTCCCAGTGCAGATCGATGGAAGCAGGTAGTTTACAAATACAAATACTAAATAGTTCAGCATCAATTTGATGGGAAGAAGGGCCCATTTCTATGACTCTATGAGGAGGGCATGCTCTCTTCTTACTGCTGCCATCAGAAAGAAGGTACAGGAACCTCAGGATTCACACCACCAGGTGTAGGAATAGTTGACGTGGATAATGTGTTGGATCCGGAGGCTGGTGGGGTGGTAGGTGAGGACAAGGGGAACTCTGTCCCTGTTGTGGTGACGGGAAGGTGGGTTAAGGGCTGAAGTGCAGGAAGTGGAGGAGATGCAGGTGAGGGCATCTTTGATGACGCCAGAAGGGAAACCATGATCCTGAAAGAAAGAGGACATTTGAGAAGTCCTGGAACCGAAAGCCTCATCACCAATCAGGCTCTTGAACCAGATTTCACTCAACTTCACTTGCCCCAACTCTAACCCTAACATTCAACATATGGACTCACAGCCAAGGACTATTCATCTCATGTTCTTGAAATTTATTGCTTATTTATTATTATTATAATTATTATTATTTTGTGTTTTTGCACAGTTTGTTATCTTTTTGCCCGTTGGTTGTCTACCCTGTTGCTATGGACTTTCATTGATTCCATTATGGCTATTGGATTTATTGAGTATGCCCATAAAAAACTGAATCTTGGGATTGTATATGGTGACATATATAGACTTCGATGATTTACTCTGAACTTTTAAAATTAAGTTGCTACCCTTCACCTTTCATGTATATGTCTCTTAAATGAAATCTGAATGGTTTCTGATATATCAAAACCACTTCAAAAATAATAAAAGTCAGTTCCCTTGGGTAACTATTGTGGGGCTTACATTGGTTGTAAATTATAATTGTTACTTATTAACATTTAATTACAGTTTAAGATGGTGCTGGTCAAGCTCAGTGACTGCTTACTTGTGGGAAATAAAGCAAAGAAAACAACTAATACTTCATTAATTACACTTTTACTTCTAAAGGATCATTGCAAATAGTAGACTGTAACTTCCCTGTTGGAGCTGAGCTTTTGAACTGCCTGTACAACCAGGCATTTTTACGGTGGGAGCTGAAGTCTCAAAGGTGCAGGATGGTTGTGCAGGGGATGAATTGTGTAGGTGGGGTCTGGCTGGAGAGCGGGGAATGAGCCAGTGTTTGGCTGGTGTGGGACTTGCAGCAATTTGATTCGGCAGAACCGAGGCGAGGAGAGCAGAGGCAACGCAGAGTCAAGGCGGTGGAGCCCAGACCTGTGCCTGAGAGCGAGGAATGACCCGAGGTTTGATCAATATAAGTGCCGAGCCAAATTGGAGAAGATGGGTACAGGCTGAATTGAGGCGGAGGGGTACCGGCCCGTCAGCATATTGAAGCAGTAGGGTTTGGGTCCGAGAGCAATGTCTGGACGGCTTTAGTGCCAGGTCAGATTGTAAAGGACAGGATGAGGACAGGCTGTTTGAAATTGCTGCTCCATGAGATTTACTCACCTCTGCACCAAACTGTGGCTGGGGCCTGTAGCTACCACAGTGTGGACTTACTTTTGTGAACTTCAGTTCTGAATGCTATTTACTTACTTTGATCATTTACACAGTTTTTTTCCCTTATTTTCCTCTGTCCTTTGGGTGTTTCACTGTCTTCTTTTGTTTTAAGGCCCTATTGGGTTTCCTTGTTTTGTAGCTGCCTGTAAGAAAAGGAATTGTAAGGTTGTATAAAGTATACATACTTTGATAATAAATGTACTTTGATTTTGACTTTGAAACTGTGACATTACTTACTGCTCTCTGAGCTGTAACAACAGTTATCAAAATTTCTCGATAGGCAATCTGCAAATAGACTTTGATCTAGTCCATTGTATCACATTGCTGTTTGTGGGAGCTTGCTAATGCTAACTGGCCACCACGTTCATAACATTACAGTGACTACTATTCTAAAGTTCTTCAAATCAATTACTCACTGCAATAGAGATTACAAAACTGTAAAAAGCCCAATCAACACTGCAAAGTTCACCCCTCTATTACCAAGATCATGAGAACTGCCTTACAAGTTACTCAAGCAAAAGCCAAACACCTAGATTTCTCCATCACTGCACTCAGTTTCCATTCTATCATCTGGAATTGTGGCTCTCTGTTGTATATTCAAGATGAAATGGCAGGGACAGTTCAAAGTTTTCAAAGGTACATTTAATGTCAGGGAAATGTTTACAATATATATCCTGAAATGCTTTTTCTTCGCAACTGTCCATGAAAACAGAGGAGTGCCCCAAAGAATGAATGACAGAAAAATGTAAGAACCCCAAAGTGCCTCCCCCAGCTCCCCTCCCTCCCGCACATAAGCGGCAGCAAGCAACAATCCCTCCCTCCCCCAACGGCAACAAAAGCATTTGCACCCGCCACCGAGCACTCAAGCGTGAGCAAAGCAACAGTAAAGACACAGACTTGCAGTTACCCCAACAATTACATTGTTCACCTGGCATTCGACAGACCACATGCTCTCTCTCTCCCTAATAAGGGAGGAAGAGATGTCTCCATTTCACAGCGAGAGGGGAGACGTAACAAACAACTGGCTGGCTTACGATGTTAAAAGTCTGTGGCATCACTTTCTCGAGCTCTGTGCCCAAAGATCTCGGGTCTCTGGGCACACAGCCATAGATCTTTCGACTCCCCCAATGACACACGAATCTCCTACCATGACACCGACCTTCGAACCACCTGTTTCCAAAGCCCCATGATCCTAGGCCTCCAAAGGTGAGCTGAACTCTTAGGCCGGGCCCTTGGCATGCCAAACAACGGCCAGTTGTGAAACCCCGAGAGCGGGTCCCATTCCCACAAAGAACAGTAGTCAGCGTGTAACTCCAGGTCAGGACCCTGAAAGGGAAAAATAGAGATATTAAAGATGGAAATAGAGCTGTTTCTGAAGATGCAAGCAAAGGAGTCGCTGTTAGGCGCCATTAACCTTCCTGAGCTCTGTATTGGCTCTGGATGTGACAGACTCTAATGACCACACCATCCTAGTAAAACAAGGACAAGCGTATATTCTGCTCTCTTGTCGGTTGCACACCACCCTCCCTCAGCTGATGAATCAGATCACATCCAGCACTTGGGAGAACAGCATGCATACAGACTGGATGAAGGACTTCAATGCCCATCACCAACAGTAGACTGGCATTATAACCACTGTAGAATAGAGGTGCCAGGGTCATTCTCACCAGCAGCAGAGAATAGGATTATTAGCAGCTCTGAGCATTACACGGATCTCAAGAAGACAAAGTCCCATCTTCATGCTGAGGATGCCCTCTGTTAAGTTGTCACAATAGTTGAATGAACACAGATATAGCAAATCTTCTGTGGTCAGCCATGAGTTGCTATGGATCATAATCAGCAACACAGCTGTTTTCACCTTACAGTGTGGCATTGGCTATACTCAGATAGCAGGGGTTTAGATAGAATCAGGCCAGAAGCAGACAAATCGGACTAGCTTTGTGAGCATCACGGTTGACATCGATGAGTAGGGTGAAAGGACCCAGTTCCATGTTGCAGCATGTAATCTCCACAGAAAGCACTGCAACAGATCTATAACGTTTCTGTGTCATCACCTTCCAGATTTGTTCCTGCCACCACCTAGCATGAGAAAAACAACTACAGGGGAGCACTGACACCTACGAGCTCTTCCACCAGCCACGGCGGTTTAGTGGTGAGCGAAATGCTATTATAGCTTGCGGCATCAGAGTTCAGAGTTCAATTCCAGGGCTGCCTGTAAGGAGTTGGTATTTCCCCCATGAACACATGGGCTTCCTCTTGGTGCTCCGGTTTCCTCCCACAATCCAAAGACATACCAGTTAGTAGGTTAATTGGTCTTTGTAAGTAGTTCTGTGATTAGGCTAGGGCATTGCTGGGCAGCACAGCTCGTTGGGCTGGATGGGCCTGTTCTGTGCTTCTATCTCTAAATAAAACAATAAAACAAAAAGCCATGCAGCATCCAGACCTGGTAAAAAATTGTATATCAAGATATACCACATATTCCACAAGAATAGCAACACTTTGTGATGACTCACCACTACATTTTTAAGGCCAATCGATCAGTATTGAATGCTGGCCTTGCCATTCATATCTACATGACATGTTTATTATTTTTTTTCCAACTGGAAGATAAACGAAATTTGGGCAGGCCGATAATAAAAATCTCAAATAAGAGCAGCTGTGTGACTCACAATTGTTAACCTAAATTTGTTATAAAATATATTTTAGGTCACATTACATACATTGCTACAATGAGGTAGATAACGCATAGTAGGTTCTATTGGGCTTAATGGATGGACTGAAGTGAACATTTTCTGTATAAGTATTGTGCTTCACCACTCTAACAAACATAACATTTCCTTTTAGACCAAAGGGAACTGGGTAAAAACTAGATACGTTATGAAATATGACCTCCACTTATTAGCTACAGTATTCACTGTGACATTACACACTGCTAGAACTGTAAATTAAATAGATGCCATTTCACAGTCATGTATAGCTCTCAATTATATTCAGGTTGCAAGAATTTGAGAGGTTTTCTAGTTGAATGCTTGTGTCTGTGTGACATAACTTTCATACACTAAACGAGCATGTTAATCCTCACTTGCATCTTCCGTAATGTTGTTAAAGGGATTGTCCTAGACAGGTGCAAGTTATATGCTTCGAAGTTAGTCTGTATGTCAGTCATCAAGATCATTATACATAGATCATTAGCAGAGAGTTCATCCCAAATATGGTTTAAAAAACAATTTTCAAATGCCAACAAAATTTTAGAGTCTTATAAGAAAATTTTCAGTGATTTTTTTCAATGATTTTAAACAAAGAAGACATAATCACTTAAAAATATGAATTGCCTTGTGGCGCATCAAGTGGCAACCTACAGCATTTATCTGTTTTTTATGAGGTCGAGTTGCTAGCTCGATGCTCAACCCAGCAGGACAGAAAGTGTGCAAAGCCAGGACTATTCACTTCGAGTCCAGTGCAGTTGGCTTACAGATATGACTACTGGTTTTTGTTAGAATCTCAGGGAAAATATTATTGTTAACAATAATTACTAACAAGTTAATTATTAATAGTACAGCATCTCCCCAAAGTTTCAAGCCATTACTAAAGAGAATCGAAATTAATCAATTTTACATCAGAACACCAATGTTCAGAATTAAGCACTCAAAGCCGATGTGACAAAACAGACACTATAGTTGACTTCTGAGCTTGTGCTAAGGTTGGTTAAGTATTGACTATGACATCCAGTCATGTTAGAAACATAGAAACATAGAAAACCAACAGCACAATACAGCAAACATGAGGAAATCTGCAGATGCTGGAAATTCAAACAACAACACACACAAAACGCTGGTAGAACACAGCAGGCTAGGCAGCATCTATAGGGAGAAGCGCTGTCGACGTTTCGGGCCGAGACATCGACATCACTTCTCCCTATAGTTGCTGCCTAGCCTGCTGTGTTCTACCAGCGTTTTGTGTGTGTTGTTGAGCACAATACAGGCTCTTCAGCCCACAAAGCTGTGCTGAACATGTCCTTACCTTAGAAATTACCCAAGGTTACTCATAGTCCTCTGTTTTTCTGAGCTCCATGTACCTGTCTAGGAGACTTTTAAAAGACCCTGTCATATCCGCCTCCACCACTGTCACTGGCAGCCCATTCCATGCACCCACCACTCTCTGTGTGAAAAACTTACCCCTGACATCTCCTCTGTACCTACCAAGCACCTTAAAACTGTGCCCTTTTGTACTAGCCATTTCAGCCCTGGGGAAAAAAGCCTCTGACTATCCATACGATCAATGCCTCTAATTATCTTATACACCTCTATCAGGTCACCGCTCATTCTCTGTCTCTCCAAGGAAAAAAGGCCGAGTTCCCTCAACCTATTCTCATAAAGCATGCTCCCCAATACAAGCAACATCCCTGTAAATCTCCTCTGCACCCTTTCTATGGTTTCCACATCCTTCCTATAGTGAGGTGACCAAAACTGAGCACAGTACTCCAAGTGGGGTCTGACCAGGGTCCTATATAGCTGCAACATTACCTCTTGGCCCTTAAACTCAATTCCACGACTGATGAAGTCCTATGCACCGTATGCTTTCTTAACCATGGAGTCAACCTGCACAGCAGCTTTGAGTGTCCTATGGACTCAGACCCCAAGATCCCTCTGATCCTCCACACTGCCAAGAGTCTCACCATTAATACTATACTCTGCCATCATATTTGACCTACCAGAATGAATCACTTCACACTTATCTGGCTTGAACTCCATCTGCCACTTCTCAGCCCAGTTTTGCATCCTATCAATGTCCCGCTGTAACCTCTGACAGGCCTCCACACTATCCACAACACCTCCAACCTTTGTGTCATCAGCAAACTTACTAACCCATCCCTCCACTTCCTCATCCAGGTCATTTATAAAAATCACGAAGTGTAAGGGTCCCAGAATAGATCCCTGAGGCACTCCACTGGTGACCGACCTCCATGCAGAATATGACCCATCTACAACCACTCTTTGCCTTCTGTGGGCAAGCCAGTTCTGGATCCACAAAGCAATGTCCCCTTGGATCCCATGGCTCCTTACTTTCTCAATAAGCCTTGCATGGGGTACCTTATCAAATGCCTTGCTGAAATCCATATACACTACATCTACTGCTCTTCCTTCATCAATGTGTTTAGTCACCTCCTCAAAAAATTCAATTAGGCTTATAAGGCTCGACCTGCCTTTCACAACTATTCCTAATCATATTATGCCTCTCCAAATGTTCATAAATCCTTCCTCTCAGGATCTTCTCCATTGACTTACCAGCCATCTTCTTTCATTATTCCTGATGGAAGCAGCCAAACTTGGGTTCTGTTGTTATCCTTATTAAAGTTGAATTGTGCAATTGAAATTGGTTATCTGGGCACAACTGCGAAGGACAATTGAGATAAACACACCTCCTGAATTTGTCACTCTCCTCACAGATGTGCTTGAACTGAGTGTGTTCATATATGGGCTCTGAAGTCACGAGTGAGGACATTCTCCATGGAACTTCCATTGAATAGAATTTAGACAAAGCTTGCTGTGAGGAATGAACTCTGTACTGCACCATTACAGTAATCATTCACTTATTTATTCATCTACTCAGCACTTTCAGGAAAGGAAAGAGGAGAATAATTAGAAAGAAAAAAAGACTGGCAAAGGGTGGTTGTAAAATAAAATCGTAATAACTTGTATTTACAAGTTGAAAGAATTTTTAAGTTGTATGTAAGGCAAAAGAAGTTCAATGGACTGAGGGGTTGGCATTTCGTGGGAAAACTGCTATATTTGTAGCTCCAAAACATGAAACTAATTGCAAGATGGGATCCCAGGAGAATGTGTCTTAGCTTGTTTTTTCTTTAAGCATGGAACTGATGCATGAGTTGGTAGCATTACAACTAATGCAAATCACATATTTTTACATATAACCTGTAATGAATTATTTAAGCAAACAAAGAATGCTTACTCAAACAATATTACTCAAAAATTACTGATATATTAAATACACAACAAAAGCAAGGAGTAATGAATAAGGTCACCTGGTACTCACGACTGAGAAGGCCACAAGGATTGGAGAGAGAGGATACATTAAGGCCCTGGAGGGATTTGAAGGCTGGGTGAGGAAATTTACATCAACATTTTGTGGCAGTTCACTTCAAGTCCTTATCGAACCAAAAATGGAAACTATTTTATGTACCCATCTCTGTACACGCTATTTAATCACGTGACCCTTGGTGCAAAATATATTGCCTCTGTTCCATGACCAGCTGTCTTGGTTTTAGTGTGGAGCAGAACGGCACATAGCCAACTGTGTGCACCTGGTATTAATTTAATGCTTTCCTGAAATATGGCCACAAAAAAAAACTGATGACATTACATGTTAAAGGCCTGCAATACATACAAAGCAAAATGGCAAATACCTGGCTCTTATGGCACACTGCACAAGTCATTTGCGAATCATTTATGTACAATTTAATTTAGAAATCTAAGCTAAATAACAGTTCTCCATAATTGTTTCTTTAAAGCTTGATTTGACATTAAATTACCAACAGGGTAGATTAGTACTGACATTAATGTGACATTTGATAAGCATTTGACAGTATATTGTAATTACAGTGCAGCACAAATGTAAATTGCAATATAGCTCATAAATACATGTACTTTGCCACATCTGCTGATACAGGGATCTGTCTTTACTAAGAATCAACATATTTGGAGGAAAATGAGAGCTAATTAAATTATGAGTGATTATCTGCAAATCTGTTCAAAACAGCCTAGAGTGTTGATTTTTCTTACATTTGATTATTTCAATAATGTAATTAATGTTTGATCATTCTGCATGTTTGAGCCCTTTTTCTTCCTGCAGAATCTAAAATATGCTGGGAATTTATCACAAGATCAAGGTCATGTTGTGAGACATGCTGGGGCTACTGGTACTGGGACAATAATGTTTTATCTTGCAAAAACATAGCAGAACATTGGGTCCATACTGAGAAGCAATTCCATGAATTCCAATCTCTTTATTTCCCCATAGTACTGCAACTTATTCTCCCTCGCTTGTTCATCAATTCCAATTTTATACTTCCTTGTTTTTAACATCCTCTAAGGAATAATTTATAATGGCTAATAGATCTATCAGCTTGGCCCTGGGATGAGAGAAAGTGCCTGGAGGGAACTCACATGATCACAGAGAGAACTTCATAGAGCAAATTCCACTCAGACTTTGCCCCAGGTCAGGATTGAGCCTGAAAATCTGAAACTGGGAGACAGCATCATGAATTGATGCATTGCTATGTGGTACAGCAGCAGAGGCCAACAAATAATAACTGAGGAAATTTAATGAGTTCTTCTAATGCCACTGGAAGCGACTAAGGCAGACATTTTAGGAAAGGTAAGTTGAGACTATGTCAAACGTTTACTCTTTAATGCAACATGGGCATTGTGGACAAGGCTGGCATTCTTCAGTACCCTGGTGAAGGTGATGGTGAATTGCATCCTTGAACCGCAGCAGCATTTTTGAAGAAGGGACAGCAGAGTTGCTGGATTGAGAATTCTAGGAGTCAACCAAACTGATACTGAAGGAAAGTTGAGAGTCTGACCAATAGCTCTTAAGGGAAGCAAGAACATATGAAAGATTTATTTCTCAAAACTGAATCTGCCCGCATTGAAGATGAGTATTTTTCAGGTGTTTTTTTAAAATTTCCTTTTGTTCCATTTACTTTGGTGAACAGTTTTTTTTTGTTTCTCATTCCTCCATTGGAGAGGCTTTTATTCGATGCTGAAGGATGGATATCCTCTCAGAAATTGTCTATTTCTCTAAAAGTATATAGAAGAAAATGTCTAAATGAAGTTCTGCCTAAAGCTCGACAGTTTATGAAGTATTTCCACTAAAAGTCCACTCTTCTGGTCTGCCAGGCTCAGAAACAGCTGCATTCCAGACCAACTGTTGACATGAAAGCAGTGTGACTGCCCCTCATTCTCATATTTGAATCCATAAACCTGAGGACATCCCTCATCTACTTGGGGACATATCCCTTGACATGATCTTGTTATCTCACTGGTGTTCAAAATTTGAGACTAAATCGATTGTGTTATAACATAAATCTATAAAAGTTAAATTTAATTGCTAAGACGTTTATTGCATTAGTATATTCCTTACAACACCAAACAACAAACACATCGAAGTTAATGTGACAATGATGCTTGAACAGATTATTATGCCGTTCCACTTCCAACCAAGTAAACACTGCTGCCTGCATCCTAACTTATTTTCTCTCTTCTTTGCTACACAAGAACTCATTTTGTCATTGCCTCAGTTTTAAAGGTTGATTTGCTGTTTACAGACTCCCCAGTGTTTTATCTGCCTCTCGTGTCTCCCTTATCCACTATCTCTACATGCTCTACCCGCCATTTTCACTCCACTGCTTTTACACTAACCTGATATTCACCACTTGAATTCTGATGGCCAGGATTTTCTGCTCCCATGCTCTGATTACTGGAATACCCACTTTATACTTGTTAATTCCTAATTCTTCTTCAGAATAGTCAATCGTCAAGTTTGCTTGGAAAGCACAACTTTGGTGGTGTTGTATGAATACCGTAAGAAGATAAGATATAGCAGCAGAATTAGGCCATTTGGCCTATTGAGTCTGCTCCACACTGTATCATGGCTGATCCAATTTTCCTCTCAGATCCAATCTCCTGCCTTCCCCCATATCCCTTCATGCCCTGACCAATCAAGAATCTATCAACCTCTGCCTTAAATATACACAAAGACTTGGCTGCCACAGCTGTCTGTGGCAAAGAATTCGACAGATTCACTCCTCTCTGGCTAAAGAAATTCGTCCTCATCTCTCTTCTAAAACAGTGGTCCCCACCCACCGGTCTGCGGCCCAGTGGTTGGGGACCACTGTTCTAAAAGAATGACTCTCTACTCTTAGGTACTCCCTTCCAGTCTTAGATGCTCCCATCATATGAAACATCCTCTCCACAATAACACTACCAAAGCCTTTCACTATTTGATAGGTTTCAATGAGGTCACCCTCATTCTTCTGAATTCCAGTGACTATAGGTCCAGAGCCATCATCCACTCTTCATATGTCAAGCCATTCAATCCTCGAATCATTTTTGTGACTCTCCTTACCTCTCTTGAAGCCTGTCCAGTTTCTACGCATCCTATCTAAGATAGGGCACTCAAAGCTGCAGACAATACTACAAGTAACGCCTCACCAGTGCTTTATTAAGTCTCAACATTACAGCCTAGCTTTTTTATTCTCGTCCTCTTGAAATGAATGCTAGCATCACATTTACTTTCCTTACCAGAGACTCAACCTGCAAATTAACCTTAGGGAATCCTGCACAAGGACTCCCTAATTACTTTGTGCCCCATTTTTCTGTATTTTCACTCCATTTAGAAAATAGTCAACCCTTTAATTTCTTCTCCCAAAGTGCATGACCATATTCTTCCTGACATTGTATTCCAAATGACACTTTGCCCATTCTTCTAATCTGTCTAAGTCCTTCTGTAGCCTCTCTACTTCCTCAAAACTACCTGCTCCTCCACCTTTCTTCATATCATCTGCAAACTTTGCAGCAAAGCCATCAAATCCATCATTCAAATCATTGACATATAACATAAAAAGAATTGGTCCCAACACGGACCCTGTGAAACACCTCTAGTCACCAGCAGTCAACAAAATAAGGCTCCCTTTATTCCCACTCTTTGCCTCCTGCCAATCAACCTTTGCTTTATTCATGCTAGAATCTTTCCTGTAATACTGTGGGCTTGTAGTTTGTTAAACAGCCTCATGTGTGGCACCTATCAAAGGCCTTTTGAAAATCCAAGTACACATCAACCAATTCTCCTTTGTCTATTGTGCTTGTTTTTTTTCAAAGAATTCCAACAGATTAGTCAGGCAAGATTTTCCCTTGAGGAAACCATGCTGACTACAGCCTATTTCATCATGTGCCTTCAAGTACCCTAAACCTCATCCTTAATAATCAACGCCAACATCTTTCCAGTCACTGAGTTCCTTTCTTCTGCCTCTCTCCCTTCTTGAAGAGTGAAGTGACATTTGCAATTTTCCAGTCTTCTGGAACCATTCAAGAATCTAATGATTCTTAAATGATCGTTACTAAATCTTCCACAGTTTTTTCAGCCACCTCTTTCAGAGTCCTGGGGTGTACACCATCTGGTCCAGGTGACTTATCTACCTTCAAACCTTTCCGTTCCCAAGAACCTCTGTCTTGTTATTGTAACTTCGCATGACCCCTGACACCTGGAACTTCTACCATACAGCTAATGTCTTCCATAGTGAAGGCTGATGCAACATACTTATTCAGTTCACTTGTCATTTCCTTGTCCCCCTTTACTACCTCTTCAGCATCATTTTCCAGTGGTCTGATATTCACTCTCACTTCTCTTTTACACTTTATGTATCTGAAGAAACTTTTGGACCCTCTTTAATATTACTGAATAGCTTCCTTTAATATTCCATCTTTGCCTTCTTAATGACTTTTTAGTTGTCTTCAGCTGGTTTTTAAAAGCTTCCCAATCCTTCAACTTCCCTCTAACTTTTGCTCTATTATATGCCCTCTTTTGGTTTTTATGTTGGCTTTGACTTCTCTTGTTAGCCATGGCTGTGTTATCTTGCCTTTACAATAATTCTTCCTCTTTGGAATGTATATATCCTGTGCAGTCCGAATTGCTTCCAGATATTCTAGTCATTGCTGCTCTGCTGTCATCCCTGCCGGTGTTTTTTTCCATGATCCTTTTCCCCTCAGAGTTCTTTTACCTTAAACTCTCTAATCAATTCCAATTCATTGCACAACATCTAATCCAGAACAGCTGATCCCCTAGTGGGCTCAACCACAAGCTGCTCTAAAAAGCCATGTCGTAGGCACTCTAGAAATTCCCCCTCCTGGAATTCAGCGCCAACTTTATTTTCCCAATCTATCTGCATATTCAAATCCTCCATGAATATTGTAACATTGCCCTTTTGGCATGCATTTTCTATCTCCCATTGTAATTTGTAGACCACATCTTACTACTGCTTGAGAGTCTGTACACAACTCCCATCAGAGTCTTTTTAACATTACAGTTCCTTAGCTCTATCCATAATGATTCAACACCTTTCAATCCTACGTCACTTCTTTCTAATGATTTGATTTCATTTTTTACCAACACAGCAATGATGCTCCCTCTGCCTTTCTGCCTATACTTTTGATACAATCTGTATCCTCGGACATTAAGCTCCTAGCTATAATCTTCTTTCAGCCATTTATTTAGTGATGCCTACAACATCATTAATGCCAATCTGCAACTATACTGGAAGTTCATCCACCTTATTCCATATACTGTGCACATTCAAATATAACACCTTTAGTCTTGTGTTCACCCTTTTTGATTTTGTCTGCCCTATGTTGCAACCTATCCTGTTGACTGCAATTTTGTCCTATCAACAGCCTCTCCTCACTATACATTGCCTCTGTTTGTAAACTAGCTACCTCATCCTCAACTCTATCATCTGCCATTCCTACAATACTTCTTGCATTGGAGTATATGCAGCTCAGAACACTAATCGCATCATGTTCAACCTTTTGATTCCTAACTTTGTTTGAGGTCTTACCAACATCTGCCTCCATAACCTCTCTACTAGCTGTTCTGGCACTCTGGTTCCCACCCTCTCCTGCAACTCTAGTTTAAACCCCACTGTGCAGCATTAACAAACCTTCCCACTACGATATTAGCTCCATCCAGTTCAGGTGCAAATTGTCCCTTCTGTACTTGTCCCACCTTCCCTAGAATAGAGCCCAATGATTGAAAAATCTGATGCCCTACCTCCTACACCAACTCCTTAGCAATGTATTAAACTGCATAATCTTTCTAGTTCTGGCCTCACTAACATGTGGCACCGGTAGCATTCCTGAGGTCACAACCCTGGTGGTCCTGCCCTTAAACTTAGTACCTTACTCCCTGAGCTCCCTCTGCAGAACCTCATCACTTGTCCTACCCATGTCATTGGTACCTATATTGACTATGACTTCTGTCTGTTCACCCTCCCATTTGAGAATGCTGAGGAGTCGATTCAAGATATCCTGGACCCTGGCACCTGGGAGGCAACATACCATCCAGGAATCTCGTTCTTGCCCTCAGAACCTCCTGTCTGTTCCCCTAACTAGTGAATCCCCTATTACCACAGTGTGCCTCTTCTTCCCCCTTCCTTCTTAGTCCACTCTTTGCTGTTTGGAATGGGTGACCCTTCCAAAGCACAAGACCCGATCCCAGCCAACATAGAAATCTGGATTATTGAGGCACGCAAGCTTCAAAACCCCAAGTCTGGAGGGTTGCCTGTTTGATGCAGGCCAATTAGAATAACCCCATTGTCTTACATTGATGAAACATTGGCTTACAAGACCTCATTTCTTACTTGTTTATAACAAGAAACTGAGCAAGAAACATTGGTTAGAAGTTTAACTTCGTCTGAAACAGCTCTGACCATTGGAAAGGTCGTGCTGCTGTGCTAAAAAGCCCAGGTTGGCAATAACTCTCTTGAGCCCTGGAAAGTGAACATCCATCACAATTGGTTTGGGTGAGAGCAAACCATAAATTCATCATATGAAATCCTCCATAATAGCCCATGAAACATCAACATTAAATATTTATGTTAGAATACTTCTGGTTGCCAGCTATCCAAAGATTTAAGCTATATTTGTGTTCATGGAACATAGAACAATGTACACCATAGGAACTGGCTCTTTGACCCACTGTCTCTGTGCCAACACTAGGTCAAATTAAACTATATTTCTTCTGCTGATACTTTGTCATATCTTTCCAGTCCTTGCACACTCATGTATCTATCTAACAGCCTCTTAGACACAATCAACATATCTGCTTCCACTACTGCCCCTGAGTAGCCTGTTTAAGGCAATTGCCATTCTCTGTGTAAAATACTTGCCACACACATCTCCTTTAAACTTTTTCCCTCTCAACTTAAATCCATGTTCTCAAGTACTTCTCATTTCCACTCTCTGAGTACATTTTGGACTAGCTTCCCTATCTGTAGCTCCCATAATTTTATAAGTTCCTCTCTTCCAAAGATCTTCCTTCATTTTCCAAGACCTCCGAGAAAACAAAATGTTTCTCCAACCTCTCCATTTAGTAAACATTCTCTTCACCCTTTCCATAATAGAGTGAAGAGAATTGCTCAAAATACTTCTGCTATCATAAATAGGGTGCAAGAAAATCTCTCTAAATTCCAATAAGGCATCAAGTTGCCCAAACTGTAGAGAACAGACTCTTGAAAAGTCCCACTTTTTATGTACACTATGGACATAAATTAGCAATAAGGGACCACATTTGTGCTTACCTTGAAATGCACAGTTACTATTTTGAGTAAGGAAAAGCAAGAGATACCCCTGGCTCACTGATTAAGCTAGTCAAAGACCCTTTTCTGGTGAATATGTATTGTGAAAAGGAAAAAAAACACAATTGAATTGAACTGAATCGACTTTGTTACTTACATTCTTCATATACATGAGGAGTAAAAACCTTTACATCTCTGTCTAAATGTGAAATGTGGAATTTATAGTAATTTATAATAAATAGAATGTACAACAGGATAGTCAATATAACATAGAAATACAGTTGCATCAGCATAAATTAAGCAATCTGATGGCCTGGTAGAAGCTGTCCCAGAGCCTATTGGTTCTACCTTTTATGTCAGATTCAGATCCAGTTTATTGTCATTCAGAAACCACAAATGCAATGCAGTTATAAAATGAGACAACGTTCCTCCAGAATGATATCACAAAAGCACATGACAAAACAGACTACACCAGAAAATCTACATAATGTTTGGCAATCCCCAATCCAGAGTCCGGAGAGGCTGCTGCGTATTAATATCGCGCTACCATCTTAGCGCGTTCCCCGGAAAGGAGCTCCAAATCCACCAGACAAAACAAGACCAAAAACTAAAGCTACAAGACCTGCACAAAACCACATAGTTACAACAGTGTAAACAATAGCATAATTGATAAAAAACAGACCATGGGCAGAGTAAAAATAGTCCAAAGATGTTAAAAGATTATAAGTTCAAAAGAAACCACCACGCAGTTTCCACAAGTCCTCAGGGTCCCGATAGACTCATCATCCCACGCAGGCGGCAGAAGGGAATACCCCTGCTATGGACTTCCATGGCGCCGTTGGATTCAACCTCGCAGACACAGCACACAGTGAAAGCGCCCCGATCGCAGCGGACTCCGAGTCTGTCAAACCTCCAAGCCTCCAACCATCCCCTCTGGCACAGCTTCTCTGAGCACCATCCTTTGCCGAGCGTATTAAGACGCCCCCGCCAATGGTCACCGGCAACGCGACCCCGAGGACTGGGACCCTGTTCTTCTCAGCAGAGACCCGGACCTCACGGCAGCAGCAGCAATGAAGAGGGCTTTCCTGCAGATTTCCAGATGTTCCTCCATGCTCCCATGTCCATTTTTCATCAGATTAGGATTGCGCATGGCGCCCCGCTTAACAAATAACATATATATGCTCCGGAGTGGCTGCTGCAAGCTGCATCGCGCCACCATCCTGTTGCTCTTCCTCAAGTGCTCTGTTATTATACCTTTAATTATAGACTATAGTAATTTTCCAATATCAAGTAATGTGCCTTGTTTAGTTTCTTCATCAATTGCTGCCAAAAGTAGATCCTTCAGTATTTTCACTCAAATACCCTGCCTTGACTCTTCAGGCTTGTAATGCACATCTTACCTGGTGTTTCCTGGAGATTTATCTAGCAGACAAACATACGAGGCATTAATCTCAGGATTACTTGCACTCTAAAAACCTTGCAGGCTGTGTCCCTCAACACTTTGCTGCTCATTGAAACAATATAGAAGTCAGCAAAATCTTCTTCTTAGCACTAAGAAGTGAAGCATATGACTTGTGATAATTGTGACTTTTGCTTTTCACCTTAAAGGGGTATTGATTACAATGTATAGTTCCCAAAATTGCAATCACTCATAGATACTTTTCTGCTTAGACACATCCTCTATAGTGAGATAAACTTCTTCACCTTTTAGAAACTCATTTCTTATCTGAGGAACAGCTTGTTTTATTAAAGTATCCCTCTGGTACTTGGAAGGAAAGCAGATGAAACTCGAGTTTTGTTTCCTGGCTCTCAGTATGATCCTGTCAATGTAAGATTTGTCAGCACACCGCAGAAGAGGCTTATCTGCTATTTTAAATAATAAAGTAGAAGCCTTCTAATTTTATATTCTGTCAGCGATTGTGCAGGGAATGCCTAATTTGCGATAATAAAATTTTAAAATTGCATTTGATGATATCATTGATTATATACACTCACTTTATTAGATACCTCCTGTACCTAAGAAAGTGACCACTGAGTGTGTGTTCATGTTCTTCTGTTGCTGTAGCCCATCCACTTCAAGGTTCAATGTATTGTGCATTCAGAGATGCTCTTCTGCACATTACTGTTGAAATGCGTGGTTATTTGAATTACAGTTGCCTTCCTGTCAGCTTGAAGAGCCTGGCCATTCTGCTCTGATATCTCTCATTTAAAAGGCATTTTTGCTCACAGAACTGCCACTCCCTGGATGTTTTTGCCCCTCTGTTTGTAAACTCTAGAGACTGATGTGCATAAAAATCCCAGGAGATCAGCAGCTTCTGAGATACTCGACCCACTCCATCTGGCCCCAACAATCATTCCACAGTCAATCACCTTTCTTCCCCATTCTGCTGTTCGTCTGAAAAGCAAGTGAACCTCTTGATCACGTCTGCGTGCTTTTATGCACCGAGTCGCTGCCACATGATTGGCTGATTAGATATTTCCTTCATGAGCAGGTTTACAGGGTACCTAATAAAGTGGCCACTGAGTGTAGTTACAATGCACATTTTACATAATGTAAACACCTTTAGGTAGAATGAAACAAAACGGTTTGACTCTCATTTTATATCTTAAAAGCAGTGAAAGAGACAAGATATAAAAACAACTTCTTTACTCAGAGGGTTCAGATAGTGAGGAATGAGCTGCCAGTGCAAATGGTGCAGCGTATGTGAGTTTGATTTCATCATTTAAAAAAAAAAATTTTTTATTAGTTTTTCAAAACATTTTACAAATTAAAAACCCCAAATCCCAATGAGGAGCATTAATACAGTGCAAAATTAAGCATACAATAACAATATGCTACAAAGGAGGAGAATTTAACAAAAAAGCATCTAAATTAAAGACAAGTAAGCTTAGTGTCCTCCCCAAGCCCCACAATACAAGAAAAAAAACAACAACTCCAGACCGACCACAACACAATATAAAGGGTATAGGTCAGGACAGTCAAACTCCCAGACTGTGAATACACTTAGCAACAGAGGATAATAATGCCTACTACCAGAAAAAAAAAGGGAGCTGAAAGCAAGGGACCGAAAAGAAGAAAAAAAAAGAAAAAAAAACCCTAGTCAAGAGGAAGGTTATGAAAGTACTCGATAAAAGGTCCCCAGACCTTATGGAACTTTAGATCCAAATTAAGAACTGAATAATAAATTTTTTCGAGGTCCAAGCAGGCCATAATGTCGTTAAGCCATTGCGCATGAGTGGGCGGGGCAACATCTCTCCATCTAAGGAGGATCAAGTGTCTAGCCAGGAGAGAGGCAAAGGGGAGTATTCTGCATTTGGTCGGACCCAGACATAAATCTGTCTCGCCCCAAAAACCGAACAGAGCAATTAAGGGGTTTGGTTCTAGGTGCTGATTCAGAATACCCGATAATGTAGTGAAGACACCTTTCCAGAATTTCTCCAAGCTAGGACAGAGCCAGTACATATGGATGAGAGAGGCCACGCCCCTCTTGCATTTATCACGGAGCGGACTAATGCCAGGGTAGAATCGAGATAGCTTAGATTTAGACATATGGGCGCTATGGACAATCTTAAACTGTAAAAGGCAATGGCGAGCACAAAGAGAGGTTGAGTTAACCGATTTGAGAACTGAGTCCCAGCTCTCCTCGGATAAGGAGATATTTAAATCCTGCTCCCAGGCCATTTTAATTTTATCCACAGGGGCCCGTCGTAAGGCTGCTAGTTTATCTTGGATAATTGATATTAAACCTTTACCTAGTGGATTAATGGAAAGAAATAGGTCCATAGCATTTTTCGCAGGCATTTCAGGAAAGTTAGGAATTAAAGGAGCAATAAAGTGTCGGATTTGGAGATATCTAAAAAAGTGAGCGTTCGGCAGGTTGAACTTAACAGAGAGCTGCTGAAAAGAAGCGAAGCGATTATCAATGAAGAGATCTTCAAAATGTCTAATGCCCTTCCTATACCAAACATGGAATGCTGAATTGTACGTAGTAGGTAAAAAAAGGTGATTGTGTGCGACAGGGCTAGAAATGGAAAACCCCTGGAAACCATAGCATTTCCTGAACTGAGCCCGCAAACACGCAAAGTGTGTCTAACAAGAGGATTAGCTATTGATCTGGGCAGACTGCTAGGGAGTGCAGAGCCAAGAAGTGCAGATATAGATAATTCTTTAGTGGAGCTCAACTCCATTGCCACCCAGTTAGGGCACTCGGGTTGACCGTGGAAGAAAGACCAGAAGGTAGCACAACATATATTAGCTGCCCAATAATATAAGCGAAAGTTAGGTAAAACCATGCCACCCTCCTTTTTTAGATTTTTGGAGGTGGATTTTATTAATTCTAGAGCACTTATTCTGCCACAGATATGACAAAATAATAGAGTCTAAGGAATCAAAAAAAGATTTAGGAATAAAAATTGGGATAGATTGAAATAAGTATAAAAATTTGGGGAGAACATACATTTTAAAAACATTAATACGACCTACCAAAGACATAGATAGAGGTGACCATTGTACCAGACTCTGTTTTATAGCATATGTAAGATTGACAAAGTTTTCACGAAAGAGATCTTTAAACTTCCTTGTGACTGTAATTCCAAGATAAGTAAATTGATTATGGACTGCTTTAAAAGGGAGATCACAAAATATTAGTTCTTGTGCTTCTTTATTAATTGGGAAAAGTTCACTTTTATGTAAATTAAGTTTATAGCCAGAGATCTGGCTAAACTGGTCAAGAAGTGAAAACATTAGAGGTAAGGATGTAGACGGATTTGAGAGAAAGAGTAATACATCATCAGCATAGAAATCTCCAAATCCCGGTCAATTCACGACAGTTTCGAAATGCTATCGCCAGAGGTTCTATAGCCAAATCAAAGAGAAAGGGACTTAAGGGGCATCCCTGACGGGTGCCATGTTTGAGATTAAATACTTGGGATTTCCAAAAATTAGTTAAAACAGAAGCAGTAGGACACAGGTACAGCAATTGGATCCAAGAGATGAAACTTTGGCCGAGGTCAAATTTTCCTAAGACGCAAAAAGGTAGTTCCACTCTATATGATCAAATGCTTTCTCCACATCGAGGAAAATAACACATTCAGGAGTCCCAGTTGGAGCTGAGTATAAAATATTAAATAGACGCCGAATGTTAAAAAAAGGGAGACGGTTTTTAATAAAGCCTGTTTGGACATCAGAGATAATGGAGGGAATAACGGTTTCTAATCTATGAGCCAACACTTTAGCTAAGATCTTTACATCAACATTGAGCAGAGAGATCGGCCTGTACGAGGAACACTCTGTTGGGTCTTTGCCCTTTTTTAAAAGAAGAATAATAGATGCCTCATTGAAAGAGGGTGGCAATTTGCTGTATTTAAATGAGTCAGATAATACTGAAAGTAACTGAGGAGAAAGAAGTGAAGAGAATGATTTATAAAATTCTACAGGGAACCCATCAGGTCCAGGAGATTTCCCTGAGGACAGTGCAGAAATTGCAAAAGATATTTCTTCTGATGATATAGGCGTATTGAGTTTGGCTTTGAAATCAGATGAAAGTGAGGGGATATTCAGATTCTGTAAAAATTGATCAACAGAGATATTGTCATTCAGAGATTCAGAGGAATAAAGCCGAGAATAAAAATTTTTAAATGCGTCATTAATTTCTAAATGATCCGATGTAAAGTCTCTGTTCTCCTTCCGGATCTTTGTAATATGTTGTTTGGCTTTGGAACGCCTCGGCTGATTGGCTAGGAATTTACCAGACTTATCCCCATGAATGTAAAAGTGACTCTTGCTTTCGAGAAGTTGGCATTCGACAGGTTGAGTGGACAGAAGGTTAAAGTTAGTTTGGAGTTCAACGTGCTTCTTGTATAATTCAGGGTTCTTAGTTTGGGCATATATTTGATCCAAATCTTTAATCTGGTTAATGAGGTCTGATCGATCTGCATGGGATCTTCTGTTGAGATTTGCTGTGTAAGAGATTACTTGACCCCTCAGATATGCTTTCATGGCATCCCAGACAATCTGGGATGGCACTTCAGGTGATGTATTAGTGTCAAAATAAAAGGTTATCTGATCCTTAATAAATTTTACAAAATCATCATCTGATAATAAAGTTGAATCAAACCACCAGTGTTTATTCCTCTGAGGGAGACCAGGAAAGTTCAGAGAGAGGGTAATTAGGGCATGGTCAGAAATCAGTATACTCTGATAGTCACAAGAGTGGGCAAATGGGATAAGTTGGTTATCGAGTAAGAAATAGTCAATTCTAGTGAAGGTATGGTGAACATGTGAGAAAAAAGAATAATCTCTCTCCGTAGGATGGAGGAAACGCCATATATCAGAGATACCAAAATTAGAGAGAAATGATTGGATAGCTAAGGCAGATTTAGTAGGTGATCTGGTAACAGAGGACGATCGATCCAGTTTAGGATCCAATCAACAGTTGAAGTCACCACCCAGTATAAGACAGTATGAGTTTAAGTCTGGTAGTGAGGGAAAAAACCGTTCAGAAAAGTTAACATCATCAAAGTTGGGGGCATACAGGTTTGCTAGTGCAACTTTAGTGTTATATAGTTTACCAGAAACAATAATAAAATGGCCATTTGTATCAGATATTTTATTATGGAGTTCAAAAGGAATATTTGAATTAATAAGAATGGAGACTCCCCTAGCTTTAGCAGCAAAGGATGAATGAAAATGCTGACCCGCCCACTTTGACAGAAGCCGGGAGTTATCAAAACAACAAATATGAGTTTCTTGAAGGAAAGCAATGCCAGCTTTGAGTTGTTTGATATGTGAGAATACCTTCCTCCTTTTAACAGGGTGATTCAATCCCTTTACATTCCAGCTCACGAATTTAAGTGCACTAGCCATTATCAATTACTAATGCATAAAAGGCAGCAGGCATATAAAAAGTCAAGCAGTACAATAGCAGTCTGGGAGCAGAGATGTAAACATAGATTCGTAAAATCAAAACATATACATGTCCTGAGCAATAAAGAGAAACAATAAATACAGTGAGTGATGTTGGAACTGGAAAACCTACCCCACCCACACAACCCAAACCTAGACGGCTACCAAAACAAGTAGCTAGCTCTACCAAAAATATTAACCCAAATACAACTTCCAGATCTGTGTCATTAACAACAGTTCCGTATAAATACTATAGCAAATAGTAACTAGTTTATGCACTAGAAAACATAACTACAGATTAGAACACCTTCTGCAGAAATATAAAACTTAATACAGAGAAAATCGGAAGAAAACCAAAACTAACCTACCCGCGAAAAATTATAGAAGAATAAAGTAAGAGAAAGGGAAAAAAAAGGTAAAAAAAAAAGGAAAAAAGGAGAGGAAGGGGAAAATTATAAATTCAAGATGAGTATTTATCAACCATTTAAAGAGAGGAGAGAGAAAAATTCAGAGATTAGAAAAAAGGGGTGAAGAAAAGAAAAAAAAGATAAAATAAATAAACATAAGAAAAAGGAAAAATAAATCAGCAATTAAACTGTGAACCAACAAACAGGGAGGCCTTCACTAAAGACTTCAAACCTCCAAAACAAGTTAGAGTTAGTTGTAGAACTCTTTAGATAAAGTTATACAAGAATAAAAATAGATTACACACACACCAAATCCCGGGAGAGATTGTCAACAGCCCTTAGAGTTTCAATGAATAATGTCGGAGTGATTCAAGTGAAGTCTGAGTCCAGAAAAAGTAATTTTACTATGAGGAGTACTTATCCACCATTTTAGGAGGTCCGATCAGATTCCGAAGATGACTGGATAGCCGGAAGACTTGTCACAAATGCTTCAGCTTCCTTCGCTGATTTGAACCACTTGTATTTCCCGGTATTAAGCTTGATTCGTAGATCAGCAGGGTTGTGAAGAGAAGGTTTAAAACCACGATAAAAAAGCACTTTCATTGCGCCTTTAAACTCAGCGCGCATCTTTAAGGTCTGGGGTGCAAAATCTTCCACATAGCGAATGGTTGTATCCTGGAAAGGAAAAGACCCCCTGCGATGTGCCTCTACAATCAGACTGTGTTTTACCTGGTATTGATGGAAACACAAGATTACTGGTCGCGGACGGGAGCCCAGAATTCCGGGGGGAACGTAAACTCTGTGTGCCCGTTCGAGCTCGGGCGGGTTCGGAAGCAAATCTTTCCCGAATATCTCACAGAGAAACTTGGCGAAAAACTTCACGGTTGATCCCTGTTCGGTCGCCTCTGGCAATCCAAGAATTCTAAGATTACAGTGTCTGCTGCGATTTTCGAGATCCACCATTTTGGAAAGGAGTTTGTTACATTTTTCCTCTAAGCTGGAACAGAGAGTCTCCAAGTATCGAACACGGCTTTCTAAATCTTCAGAAGTCGAATCGATGCGAGATAAGTGTTCAGCATGTTTGTCCACTTTATCGTTGATCCGATCCAGTTTGTCTTCCAACAGTTTGAAAGCGGTTTTAAATTCCTTTAAAATTTCGTCTCGGAGCTTTCCGAGCGCAACCAGGGTCTCGTCTGAGGGAGCCATAGCTTCTTTTCTCCCGGATTTAGAACTCTTGCTAGACATTGTAAGTTAGATATGTTCACAGGCAAGTAAGAGATACCGAAAAAATTCCTAACTAAGGTTTAAAAAATGGAGACATTTAGTGCAAAGATAGTGACAGTAACGGAACAAAAGTTCGGAGCAGCTAAACAATCGCCATCTTACCGGAAGTCCCCGATTTCATCATTTAAGTGAGGTTTGGATAGGCACACGGATGATGGTGTATGGAGGGCTATGGTCCCGGTGCACGCCGATGGAAGCAAGCAGTTTAAATGACTCGGCATGGACTAAATGGGCCGAAGGGCCTGTTTCTGTGCTGTTCATTTCTATGACTCCCTGTCTCCATATGTCTCTTCTTACCTCGTAAATTGAATTCAGTTCCAATGTGCAAACACATTCCTTTCTCAACAAGTAACATAAAATAAGCACAGGCTGCTGTTGCCTTTCCCCTTTATTTTAATTCCAGTCAGATTGCACAAATACATGTGTAGAGAGAGCATTTCAATCACTGAGACGATATCCCTCTATCTGCATACTTGCAGAAATAGAAAAGAACCTGCTGCTGCGTGTAGGAGCATGGCGACAGCCAGATGTGAACAGCAGGCTGCTGAGCCTGACTTCTGTTGTGAGGAAGTTACTGAAGGACAGGATCGACAGATAGTTGGACAGTCAAGGCCTGACCAGCAGTAGTCAGCATAGTTTAGTATGTGAGAAGTCATGTCAGATGTGATTTATTAGCAAGGGCTAATAAAAATAAGGAAAGACTCAACAGAGAGGCCATTGCGTCAGTGGATCAGTGTTGGAATGGAGAGGTTTTGGCTCATAGCCTTTGGTGAGGAAGTATCTGGTAAGCTTCTTTCTCTGTTAGTATATAGTTACTAACAGTATATATATAGTTAGCTCCCGGGGCTGTGATCTGTTCTTTGCATGAGATGTGGGAATTCTGGATGACCTTCAGCCTCGCAGAAGGGGGGAGAAAAGGACTGCAGTAGTGACAAGAAATTAAATGGTTAGAGGAGTAGACACGAGTTTCCGTCGATGGAATAGGGCAGGGGTTCCCAACCTTTTTTATGCCATGAACCCTTACCATTAACTGAGGAGCCCGTGGACCCCAGGTTGGGAAAATCCTGCCACCTTGGTGGTAATGTTGCCTCCCAAGTTCCTGAGTTACTGAATATCTCAGACTGGGTCCACAGCTTTATCAACAGATAGACAGACAGATATGCTTTATTGATCCTGAGGGAAACTGGGTTTCGTTACAGCTGCACCAACCAAGAATAGTGAAGAAATATAGCAATATAAAACCATAAATAATTAAATAATAATAAGGGGGTGTGAGCAGTCAGACATCTTGGTACATATTGGTACCAATGACAAAGGTAGGAAAAAGGAGGAGGTCCTGAAAAGAGAATTTAGGAACTAGGTAGAAAGCTGAAAAGCAGGACCTCCAGGGTAGTAATCTCTGGAACTAGTGCAGGGGTCAGGGTTTCAGATTTCTGGATCACTGGGATCTTTTCTGTACAGAAGGGTCGGATTACTCCTGAACCCAAGGGGACCAGTGTCCTTGTGGGCAGGTTTGCTTTGCTAGAACTGTTGGGGAGAGTTTAACTTAATTTGGCAGGAGGATAGGAAACTGAGTGATAGGGCTGAGGATGGGGCAGTTGGTATCAAGCAGTGGCAATATGTAGTCAGACTGTTGGAAAGGACAGGCAAATGACAGGGCCAAATTGCAGCAGGTGGGATGAGTTGCAGAATAATGGGGACAAAATTGAAAAGGGGATGAATACAGGTCTGAACGTATTATACTTGAATGCACACTGTATATGAAATTAGGTAGATGATCTTGTAGCATAGTTCGAGATTAGTTATGATGCTGTGGGCAACACACAGTTGTGGCTCAAAGATTATTATTGGGAGCTTAACATCCAAGGATACATATTACATTGAAAGGACAAGCAGCAAGCAAGGACAGATGGGCTGGCATGGCTGTGCTGGTAAAAATTGAAATCAAATCCTTAGAAAGCGATTACATAGATCAGAAGATGTAGAATCATTCAGGGTAGAGTTAGGAAATGCAAAGGTAAAAAGACCCTGATGGGAGTTACATACAGGCCTCCAAACAGTTGCCAGAATGTAGGTTACAAATTGCAATGGGAGGTAGAAAATGCATGCCAAATGGGCAATGTTTCATTAGTCATTGGGAAAATCAAGTTGGTGCTGAGAGAGAATTTGTAGAATACTTATGGGATGGCTTTTAGAGTCACTTGAGGTTGAGCTCATAATGGGATCAGCTATTCTGGATTCAGTGTTGTGTAATGGATTGGATTTGTTTAGAGAGCTTAAGGTAAAGGAACCCTTAGAAAACAGTGATCATAATGTGATGGAATTCACTCTGCAGTTTGACAGGGAAAAGCCAAAGTCAGATTTATAAGTATTACAGTGGAGTAAAGGGAATTACAGAGGCATGAGAGAAGAGCTGAACAAAGTTGATTTGAAGGGGACACTAGCAAGGATGACTGCAGAGCAGCAATGGCTGTAATTTCTATGAGCAATTCAGAAGGTGCAGAATAGATACATCTCCAAGAAGGCATAATATTCCAAACGCAGGATGACACAACTGTGGCTGACAGTGGAAATCAAAGCCAACATTAATGCTAAAAAAAAGGCATATAATAGAACAAAAATTATTGGGAAGTTAGAGGTTTGGGAAGCTTTTAAACCCAACAGAAGACAACTAAAATGTCATGAGGATTGAAAAAATGACATATAATGGTAGGCTAGCCAACAATATTAAAGAGGATACCAAAAGTTTTTTTCAGGTGTTTAAAGATTCAAACAGAGGTGAGAGTAGGTGTTGGACTTTGGAAAATGGCACTTGAGAGGAACTAATGTGGGACAGGTAAATGGCAGGAGAACTGAATAAGTATTTTGCATCAGTCTTCACTGTGGAAGATACTACAGTACATCGCATGTTTGCGAGGTTCAGAGGGTAAAAGTAAGTGCAGTTGCTAATACAAGGGAGAGGGTATTTTGGTAGCTGAGAGGTCTGAAGGTAGATAGGTCACCTGGATCTGTTTGAATACACTCAAGGGTTTTGAAAGAGGTAGCTGAATAGATTGTGGAGGCATTTTTAATGATATTTCAAGAATCACTAGATTCTAGCATGTTTCTGGAGGACCGGAAAATTGCAAATGTCACTCCATTCTTCAAGAAGGGAAGAGGCAAAAGAAAGGAAGTTATATGCAGTTAGCCTGACCTCAGTGGTTGGGAAAATGCTGGGCTCGACTGTTAAGAATGATGTTTTGGTGTACTTGGAGGCATATGATAAAATGGGGCAAAGTCAGCATGGTTTTCTGAAGGGAAGATGTTGCCTGACAAATCAATCAAGAAAATATCAAGCAGTATAGATAAAGGAGAATCTGTGGATACTGTGTACTTGGATTTTCAAAAGGCCATTGACAAGGTGCCACATATGAGGCTGCTTAATAAGATAAGAGCCTATGCTATTATAGAAAAGAAACTAGCATAGATAGAGCATTGACTGATTGGCAGGAGGCAAAGAGTGGGAATAAAGGGAATCTTTTCTGATTGGCTGCTGGTGACGAGTAGTGTTCTGCATGGGTTGGTATTGGAACTGCTTTTTTTTAAGTTGTATGTCAATGGTTTGGATAATGGATTGATGGCTTTGTGGCCAAGTTCATGGACAATACGAAATAGGTGGAGGGCAGGTAGTGTTAAGGAAGCAGGGAGCAGAAGGACTTAGAAAGATTAAGAGAATGGGCAAAGAAGCGGCAGATGGAATACAATGTCAAGAAGTACAAAGTCATGCACTTTGGTAGAAGAGAAGTGTATATTATTTTCTAAACGGGGAGAAATTTCAAAAAATCTAAGGTACAAAGGGACTTGGGAGTCCTTGTGTGGATTCCCTAAAGGTTAACTTGCAGGTTGAATCACTGGTGAGGAAGGCAAATGCAAAGTTAGCATTCATTTTGTGAGATTAGAGTATAAAAATAAGGATGTAATGCTGAGGCTTTATAAGGCACTAGTAAGGATTTACTTGGGGTATTCTGAGCAGTTTTAGACACCTTGTCAAAAAAGAAACTGCTGATATAGGAGAGAATTCAAAGGAGATTCAAAAAATGATTCTGGGATTGAAAGGCTTATCTTATGAGGAGCGTTTGATAGCCTTGGACCTGTACTCACTGGAATTCAGAAGAATGGGTGGGGGGGGGGGATCTTAATGAAACCTATCAAATGTTGAAAGGCTGCCACAGTGAATGTGGAGGGAATGGTTCCTATGTTGGGGCAGTCAAGAACCAGAGGGCACAGCCTTAGAATAGAGGAACAGAGGAAAGATAAGTTCTTTACACAAAGGACTGTAAGTACACTGGAACGAGTTGCAAGAGGAAGTTGTTGAAGCAGATACAATTGAACATTTAAGAGGCATTTGGATAGACGCAGTAGATGGAGGAGAAGGGCTTGAAGGGTTATGGGTAAAAGATAGACAACTGGGACTAGCAGGAGAAGGAGCTGTTGCGTTGAAGAGATTGCTTCTGTACTGTACTTCAGGACTCTCAAATGAAAAGACAGGCCTGTAAATTTTGAGATCTCCACAGGTGAGCAGGGTTCCAGTCTGTCACTTCACTTTTAATTAAAATGTTGATGATTCACCCCCCCCCCCCCGCTTACTGATAAATAAGACACAAAAACTCTCTTAGATACCTACACAGAATTTTCACTAGTGCAGCAAGGATTTCTCAGGTATTGGGCAAAGGAAGTTTGGAGTCACCTTTTCTTAAAGGCTGGAAGCACTTCAACTCAGTAACTGATATAAAATCTAAAGATCTCTACATGGAAACTCAGGTAAAGAAATGGCAGATGGAATTTTAGTCCTGACTAGAGTGAGGTGGTGTATTTTGGCAAATCAGATGGGGAATGATATATACTGTACAGTAAATGGGAGGGCATGCTTGCCTTTAAAGTGTGGTGCTAGAATATAAAAGCTATGTTGAAAATATACAAAACACAAGTTAGGCCACACTTGGAATATTGTTCACAGTTTGAAGGAAAAATGTGATTTCACTGGATATTGTGCAGGCAAGATTTACTAGGATGCTTCCTGGATTGGAGGGCTTTAGTAACCGGGAGAGATTAGATAGGCTGGGTTTGGTTTCCGTAGATCAAAGGCGGCTGAGGGGTGATATTAAGAGGAGTATAAAATTTCAAAAGACATGAAGAGGGACAACAGTCAAAATCCTTTTTCTCATGGTAGTGGCATCATAAACAAGAGAGCCCACATTTTTTAGGTAAGAGGAAGGGCATTTAAAGGGGATTTAAGAGCAAAGTTTTGTTCAAACCAGAGGTGGTGCTGGAATCAGATACAATCACTATGTCTAACCGACAAGGCACTTAAATAGGCAAGGTATAACGGGTTGCAGACCTGATGTGGGCAAAGATGAACGCAGATGAACAAGTTCAGCATTGATGTGATGGGCTCAAGAATCTTTTTCCTGTGCTGTAGGACTCTTTCTCTAAATTCCTTCAAGCCAAAGGTCTACAATTAAGCTTAGACATATTGATAAGATGAGTAAGACAACTGCCACTTATCCAAGCTCACGCATTCATACTTTTTTATACTTTGCTCTGTATTATACCTATCTTAGCAGGTCATTTTTTTCCCCACAGGGTGGATGCTTTACTGGCATAAAAGAAAGACGGGTCCAGAGCGTGGCAATTCATTGCAAGTTGCTCTCTGCAGATCCACTCTTTACTTCTATTATAATTGCTCTACTGTCTTGAATCTATATTCTGTGCCTCTGTATTCTGTTGTTTGTTGTACCTTGTACTATCTCAGTGCATGGTGTAATGAATTGATCTGTATGCAAGCCAGACATTTACTGTACCCCGGTGCACATGACAATAATGAACAAAGTGCAGTTCCAAAAGCCATCATTTATTCTCAGCTCTCCTTCTCTGAATGAACCAGATGTGACTTTGTGACAAAATTGATTGATTTTCCATTGCGCTATTGATCTATTTGGATTTGCACTCAGATCTCCAGCTTGTCTTGTCTCGACAAGATTACCAGTCTGGTAATGTAACCACTATACTACTGTAAACAGGAGCTCAAAGCATCTCATTGAGACATGCCATCGCGTTTAATGATTTCCAGAATGTTGGATTTTGCAACACTTTGATTGCAAATGCACAGTATGAATAAAACTTACCATACAGGCAGTTATGTTAAATAGAAGAGAAAGATAATTGTTCAAGTATCTCTTTTGTGGAAAGAAGTGTTCTGTTTAGTTAAAACAGAAATATACCAGCTGCAGCTCCAATGTTGCCATTTCACCTAATCCAAGCAAGAAATTGCAGTACAGAAAGGACCTTCTGTCTAGTTTTGAAGCAACTTCTGTTGAATGTTCATTCCAACTGTGAATAGCATACTCCAGACAACAGGCAGGATATCAAATATTTGAACCTAAAACCTCTGCAAAACAGTACAATTTTCAAGAATAAAAGCAAATCCTTTCCTTGTCAAAAACAAAGATTTTCGCTAGATGTCAAAAATGGCCTCCAGCAAGTTTAAGTTGACAAAAATGATTAGCTCCTTTGACTTTGCTCATTTATGAGAGGAGAATGTTCCTGGCAAAGGAAATATACGTTGTCCATCCCTAAATGGCCTTGACAAACTGCTGCCTTGAATGACTTGAGGTGAAGGTATAGCTGTTGTTATTTTCAGGAAAAGTAAAATATAAAAGATTCGAATTTAAAGCACTTTATGATCTCAGGACATCATAATGGGCTTTACAAGCAACAATGTACTTTTATGCTGTTGGTAGTGTTTTCTACACGAGAGGAAATGCATTTGGCAATTTATGTGCAGAAATTTTCCACAAAGTGTAATAGGATGATAACAAGATAACTTGTTTCATTGAGATTGATTGAAGAATAATTATTTGCCCAGACATCAGGGATAACTCTAATGATATTTGAAATAACGTCACAGCATCATTTATATCCAGATATGAGAACATACAAGGGGCAATTGATAAGTTCGTGGCCTAAGGTAGAAGGAGATGAGTTATACAGCTCTCGTTACATGCACACTCAGTTCAATTCTTCGAGTGATTACGCACAAAGTTTGAAGATAATAACTCATCAGGGGTGATTGATAAGTTTGTGGCCTAAGGTAGAGGGAGATGAGTTATTAACTTCAAACTTTCTGCATAATCACTCAAAGAGTTGACCTGCATGTGCATGTAATGAGAGCTGTATAACTCATCTCCTTCTACCTTCGGCCACGAACTTATTAATCACTCATTCCGAGGACACTTTCTGGAGGTCCAAGATCTGTATGCTCCACAACCACTAGACTAAGTGTGTAAATGTAGGAGGGGACTATGTTGAAAAATAAATGTGCTAGGTTTTCTAAAATTGACTCTTTCTACCTTAGGCCATGAACTTATCAATCACCCCTCGTAGTTTCTGACTGTTATCAAACTACATTCTATCAGGCAAGTCGAGATTAACTCATCATAATCCTGATTTATGCTGTGTAAGTTGTGGAACTCCTTTAAGGAATCAAGAAATTCATCTATTGAATTGCAAATAGCTTTCCATTACTGGCAAGACAAAAACAAGGAGTATGCTAGGATACAGTGCAGAATCCATGGCTTCTAAACTCCTCTTAAGCTTGAAGTACTTATGCAGCGTGTCCAGGAAAGACTCAAGTCACCAGTGACTGCAGAATGTTGATGATGGGGAATTTGATGACGATATTGCTTTTTAGTGTAATAGGGAAGTTGCTAACCTCTACTTGTAGAGCTGGTCTTAACCTGGCACTTCAATGAATAAAATTTACTTATCACCTTAGGCCTTGCCACACATTCCTTTCTCTGAAGTGCTGCAAAATGAATGGACTGTTTCTCCATCAGAATGACCTCCCTACTTACGCTAGAGTGGATGGGAGGTCATTGAGAGAGTAGCTGAAGGTGGCCTATTTATCTTACAGAACTCATGCAAAGAAATCTTGGGGCTGAGATGACTGGCCATCAGCAACAGCTACTTTTGTGCTCATTCTGGATAATCTCTTTTACTGAACTTATGAGTCCAAGAGGATCAGTGATTCTCACTTCATCTTGGAAATTCTGCTTGTTTCCACACTTGGACTAGAACTTCAATAACATTTTGACTGAGTGGTCCTGACTGGCAAGAACAGCCTGGGACAGTTGTAGTCAAGTGAGACCATTGGAGACATGTCTGCTTGCTACAGGTGAGTTAGGCCGGGGTGCTGTGGCAGTGTGTACTCAAGCCAGATGAAATGTCTTTCTAAATCTTAGTGTCCCTATACACAATGGGGGGGGGGGGGGGGGAATAAGATAAGAGTAATGGAAGGATGTGAAACATACTCACAGCTAAGGCACAAATGTCTTTACTAACATTAAAATAGCAATGGCTGTCTGCTTCAAGTTTTGATTGAATTTTACACCACTATTGTGAATGGCAATTGATCATGCTGATGCACCATCAATAGCTCTCTGAGACGTGAGGCGAGATATAGGCTTTTATTGACTGGAAGAAAGAACAAGCAGCAATTGACCACCATGCTATATCCTTGACACTGAGGGCAGGGCTCAGGCCCCAATCGCCTTTATACCGGGGTCTGTGGGAGGAGCCACGGTCAGTGGGAGGAGCCACAAGAGCAGTCAGCAGGGGGGCGTGTCCAGACAGGTATATGTAGTTCACCACACATGCAAGCAGGGTATTCAATATATACAATTTACCAAATGGTCAATATTTGTAACTGATAAAGCCAATTCTGTATCAAAATAGCAAATTTTCTGTTCTGGCTTCAGAACAGTGTGGGTGACAGGGGCCCACGCTGTTCTCCTTGTGCACAAGTAAATAAAAGGAACACTTGAGTCATAAGAGTATGTGTGTTCTCAACGCAGTTATTTTAGTTATTTTACTATTGGCTATAACTGTTACTTGGAGGTTCCATCAGAATAGCTAACCCTCGGCTTCATTATGCAGTAAGACGGTTTTAGTCCCACTAGCCAATCAGTGCTAACTCCAATGCTGTTCATATTTGAGTACAGGACCAAGTCTAATGCTGGAATGTAAATTTGCTCCTGAGTGGAATAGTCGAAGTATGCTACTTTAGTTGCTGACATAGAAAAGCTAAAGCATTAAAAAAAGATGAGGCTGCCATTGTGTGTGTGTGTGTGTGTGTGTGTGTGTGTGTGTGTGTGTGTGTGTGTGTGTGTGTGTGTGTGTGTGTGTGTGTGTGTGTGTGTGTGTGTGTGTGTGTGTGTGTGTGTGTGTGTTTAAAAATGGTAGCATGCAAGTCCCCTGTCCTGCACCTTTAAAGTGATGCTGTTGGAATACTTGGTAAAGCTGATGGGAGGAGGAGGGGTTCAGAGAGGATGAACGATATATTGATTTAAATGTACATTGAACTGATCTGGTAGGAGCCCTAAGAAAATGTCTCCCTTGCACAGTAGATTGTGCTTAAAAAGCAGTGTTAGGCAGGAGACAATAATGTTAATGATTGTGTAGAAAGTGTGTGCAAATGTTTTCAAAAGTATCTGGATTAACTCTAGAAGCAGGGACACTTGTCTTAATAAATGTTATTGTTAATAAGCTGCAAGCTAACATTCAGCAGGATGGCAGCTTGTTCAATTGCAGCAGCGTCTACAGGGTCAACCAAAGATGCTATTGCCTTTTATAAATGTATGTATTTTTTCAAGGTCCTGCTGGGCATGAACTTAAAGTACTGCGGGTCTACCCCATCAGCAAATTGCTCGCTGGCGGTGAATCTGAAGGAGCTGGACTTAGTGCAGACTGTCGGTGCACCAAGGTGGTGTACATTTTGACAGTGAGTGGTCATCTTAATCACTTTTCTTGTGATCACAAGACCCAGTTGGACATTGCTAACATTGAATGCCGCAAGTCCGATTTACTAATTTATTAGCGAATGCAGGGGCGGAGAGTGGGGGAGCTGTGAGGCCTCAGTCATATGAAGGAGGCCCTCAAGCCACAGTGTCACCAGTTTACAATTGCCCAGGAGAGGGGAACTGGAGTCGGTGCACTCTACCTGAGTGTTGGGGGCGGTGTGACATGCTGTCCAAACTGGGAGTTGGTGTTGCTCCCAGTGTTCACTTGGCAGAAATATTGTGTTTGATTGCTGATTGTTGCAACATTCATGGACTCAGGGTCTTGGACTATATATTTTTGTGTGACTGAACTTTCCTGATATCTTATTTGTGCTTGCACATTATACGTATATGTGCCTTGTGCTGTGTGTGACTGTCGGTGCTGTGTTTTGCACCCTGGCCCAGAAGGAACGCTCTTTCATTTGGCTGTATCTTTGGGTATTTATGTATTGTTGAATGACAATTAAACTTGAACTTGAAGCTAGGTTAAAGGAAAACATAACCCGTTACTTGAGTGAGATGAGAAGAGTTAAGTAAAATTGCGAGTGTTTTACAATATTGCCAAAAACAATTACAACATCAAAGGATTAAAACTGTTAAGGGGAATGAGGGCAATACTTCAAAGTTTCTAAGTTTCAGGGCTATTCCACTATATCCTCTAGGCAATATTGCATATTATGTAAAAAATATTGCCGTAGCTGCAAGATACTATTTGAATGCTATTTTCACTTATAGCTTTGTTTTATATTTAACCAAATTGACAGTGCCCGAATTTTAGCTAATCATTACCAGATTAACTTCTGCTTAAAATGTCACTGTAAACTTTGGTTTTACCATTCCTTGCTTTATACACATATGGCTCATGTGACCCACTTATGAATGGTAATTTTTGTTTTGAACAGTGTAATAAAATTCTAAATGTGACATAAACACATTTATTTCATAATTTACAGTTTACAGTTCTTTGATCCACCAAACATGGAAGTGGGATGGTGGACATGGTAGGGGTAAAACATGGTGTTGTCTGTGAGGGGTATGTTTTTGTTTGGGGACAGCCTGGCCACTGGGCTCGAAGTTGTTCTCAGGCACTATTCCTTCTAAACTGCGCAGGTGTGCGGCCGCGTAGTAAATGAAAATGCTCCCGCACACATAGTATTTGTTGAGTGCAGCAGGTATTTTCTTTTATATAATATCGATATAATTTTGAAATCTATGTTAATATAATTGTGAAATACCATGTAAATAATCATGTGTTAATGAATATAATCCATAAATTTTCTAAATACCGGTAATAAATGTCCCACAACCTTTACTTTGAAACATTCTAGAGCTTCAATGTATTTACATTGTCGATGCTTCAAATTACAACACATTGTTACAAATTGTTACACACCATTAAAAATTGTAACAACAAACACAGAATGGAAGTTAGAAGCTCATTATTAATAAACTGCTGCCCACTGAACACCATCAACATCTAGTCAAATCATTTCACTTTTGCCATTTTGCCTGTCAGTTGTTTTGACTGCCTGACATTTTTTATTTGTGTTGTGAGTTGTATTTAGACTTGTTTGATGTCAAAAATTCTATATTCTGACTTTTTTGGTAAGCAATCTCTCAAAAATTATTTGATTTTATTTATTAATTGAAGGGTATGATGAAATACAGTACAACAAAGAAAGTCTTTCATGCTTTATAAACTTTTCCTCATCTACTTTTACTAGAAATCCATTGTCTGTAAATAATGTCCAGATTATTTCACATCCAGATGAAAGATAAATTTTAATCCTCATGAGATCATACAAATGTTCCACTTCTAGTCGGTTTCTGGATGTACATCTGATTGAATTCATAAGATTGACTTAAGGTTGCATAATTTGGTAACTGCATCTATATGAATTCTCAGGTTTAGATGTTATTTTAAGTAATCTAATATCCATTCTTCCCATTTTTTTCCACTATTGAACTCACCCCCAACCTTTGCTTCCACACATATGGTGCATTCCATGTTACAAGTATTTTGATAGGTAAAAGTATCATTAATATTTTTTTGATTTTGATGCAAAAACAGTAGTTTAGCATCCATAAGTTGCAATAGTGATTCTACATTAAATTTTGCACAAGATTTGTTCCTTGAAGCATTTAACCCTTCTTTTCTTTTTGAAATCCTGAGGATATTAAAAATAATAAAAAAAATATTTGAGAATACTGAAAATTTAACAAAGAAAGTCAAAACATTTATAATTTTAATAAAGTAACCATAATCATGCAAATGCTTTTATAGAAGCAAAATTTTCAAATAATAATTATTTTAGTATCCATCATTCACTTCAATTAATAAATCAAATCAAAAGTATGTAAGTTTTCAAATCTTATTCTAAATATTCATGACATGCAAATTACAAAAAAATTAAGGTGCTGCACAGTTTTCAGGCCATGTAAAAATTTCAGAGCAATGGTTGTTCAGCACAGCCATTAAAAGAAAATTAGAGGGAATGTTGCCCTTGAACCAAGACAACTTTGATCACAGTTTCTGCCACCAACATCATGGATCATGCAGATTAAATCATCTGTTCCTGAACTGTACTTAAGGACCTGTACAATTTTAATTCTACCCATTGTAAAATGCTACCTGATGTAAGCCCGCATATAATTTTTTCTTTGTCAGCTTTCCCTCCCATCTGATAGCAGAAAAAACCAGTGGACAATAGTGGATATGCAGCATGCGCTCATCATGTACTATAACCGCTGAGGTGACACAGCACTGTCACCATCAGTCTGCTTGAAGTTTCGATTGGCTTTTAACATCTCTATTGTAAATGGCAATTGATCCTGCAAGCGAGGAATTCAACATATACAGTTTACCAAATGGTCAATATCTGTAACTGATAAGCAAATTCTGTGTTAAGTTAGCAAATTTTCTGTTCTGGCTTTAGCACAGTGTGGGTGACAGGGGCTCATGCTGTTCTCCTTGTGTACAAGTAAATAAAAGGAATGCTTGAGTTGTAAGAGTCTGTGTGTTCTGGGCCCAGTTATTTTAGTTATTTTATTTCATTACCAGTGACCACAGTTAGTTGGAGGTTCCCACTGAGATGGCTAACCCTTGGCTTCATTATATGGGAGAAAGGAATTCTGCCCCGTTAGCCGATCAGTGCTAAATCCTACACTGTACATATTTGAGCGTGGGGCTAATACTGTTACTGAAACACAAGATTCCTCTTGTGCGAAATAATCAAGACACATCATTTTTGTTGCCAATTTTCTCCTATTTCTCAAAATGAGTTGATAGGTTAATTGGCGTGCTGGTGGGAAGACATTACAGAGTCCCTTGGGGCATTTTATGTAGACGCATGAATGTGCAGAGAACAGAGGGATTGTGTGGGGTGCAGGGATTTGTTTACTTAGGCACTAAATACTATTTTCTCGAGTCATAGAGCACTACAGCCCTTTGGCCCATCTAGTCTGTGCCAAATGATTATTCTGTCTAGTCCCATCAGCCCAAACCTGAACCATAGGTCTCCGTACTCCTCCCATCCATTTACTTATCCAAACTTTTCTTAAAAGTTGCAATTCAACCCACATCCACCACTTTTGCTGGCAGCTCATTCCACACTCACACCAAAGTTTCTCTTAAATATTTTACTTTTCAGCCTTAACTATAATCAGTAGATCCAGTCTCACCCAACCTCTGGAAAAAAAAACCCTGCTTGCATTTTCGTCTCCCCTCATTCTCCTATGCTCTATGGATTAAAGACCCAATTTATTCAACCTGTCCTTATAACTCAGCTCCTCAAGACCTGGCGACATCACTGTAAATTTTTGCTGTACTCTTTCTGTATTATTGGTATCTTTCCTGTTGGTAGGTGACCAAAACTTCACACAATACTCCAAATTTGGCCTCACTCACATCTTCACAGAGCATCCCAACTCCTGATTGCTGAAGTTGATTGTGCCAAAGCTCTCTTTATGACCCTATCTACATATGACATCACTTTCAAGGAATCATGGATCTCTGTCCTAGATCCTTTTGTCCTATTGCGCTCCTCAGTGCGCGGGCAGCATTAAACTCCATCTTCCATTTGTCAGCCTGTTTTCCTTCTGGTCCAGATCCCACCGCAAGCTTTCAAAGCCTTCCTCGCTGTCCACTACATCCCAATCTTGGTGTCATTCACGAATTTGCTGATCCAGTTTACCACATTCTGATTCAAATCATTAACGTAGATGACAAATAACAATAAACCAGAGACCGATCCCTGTGGCACACCACAAGTCACAGACCTCCAGTCAGAGAGACAACCATCAACTACCCCTCTCTGGCTTCTCCTGCTCAGCCAATGTTGAATCCAATTTACTAATTCATTCTGAATACCAAGTGACTGAATCTTCGGGACTGGCCTTCAATGCTGGACTTTGTCAAAGGCCTTGACCAGTGCTTTTCCTTCACTGGTAACCTCCTTGAAAAGATTAGTTAGACATGCCTTACCACACACAAAGCCATGTTGATTATCCAAATGCTTATATATAAGATCCTGTCCCTTAGAATACCTTCCAATAATTCACCCACTACTGATGTCAGGCTTACCAGCCAATAATTTCCCAGCTTATTCATAGAGCCTTTCTTTCATTCCAAATTAATAGATATTAAAAAAGACACTTGGCCTCTAGTTCAGCACAACATTGTGGGCTTAAGGACATACTCCTGTGCTGTACCAATCTTCTAATCCTTAACTTTATTTCCATTTCTTATGTCCATTTGACAATATCCAAGTACTTTCAAGTCCAACTCTATTTAAGTGAACTCAAATCTCTGCCTAAGGTTTTCTTCCCCCAAAGCTGACCTCTGATAACCCTCTTAAGCTTGGAACTTCCCAAATCACTATTTCAATAAGAGTAGATTATTTACCTTGAGCACCTGAGGTTTGACCATAAGTGTTGACAGAGCATCTCTGTCCACAGATGCAACCTGTC
Organism: Hemitrygon akajei; assembly: GCF_048418815.1. Classification (NCBI taxonomy): domain Eukaryota; kingdom Metazoa; phylum Chordata; class Chondrichthyes; order Myliobatiformes; family Dasyatidae; genus Hemitrygon; species Hemitrygon akajei. The sequence goes on from NC_133126.1 coordinate 139,469,382, forward strand.
CTCACCGACAAATTTTGTATTCCTGTTTCTCAATCAGATTTCCAACTTGAGCTTTTTGTTTTTGAACCGTCCCTAACTATCTTGGCAGATATTTATCTTCAAGGATTCAAAGACACAAATGTAGAAAGAAATATAGGTGGGGCAGTGGGTGGAGGGAGAGATTTGTAAGGATTGCAGCTGACACTTGGAATCATAGAATCATAGCATACTACAGCAGAGAACAGGCCCTTCAGCCCATCTAGTCCATGCCAAAATATTAATCTGCCTAGTCCCATCCACCTGCACCCAACCATAGCCCTCCATGCCCCTCCCATCCAAATTTCTCTTAAATGTTGAAATTGAAACCGCATGCATCACTTCCACTGGCAGCTCATTCTGTGCTCTCAGCACACTCTGAATGAAGAAATTCCCACTCATGTTCCACTTACACATTTCATTTTTCACCCTCAACAAATGATCTCTAGTTCTGATCTCACAAAACCTCATTGGTAAAAGCCTGCTTGCATTTACTCTATCTATACTTCTCAATTTTGTATTCCTCTATCAAAACTGCCCTCATTCTCCTACACTCTAGGGAATGAAGTCCTAATTTATTCAACTTTTCCCTGTTTATGCCCTCCCAAAGCACAGTACCTCATGCATGTCTGCATTTAATTCCATCTGCCATTTTCCAAGCTGGCCCAGATCTTGTTGCAAGCTTTAGTAGCCTTCCTTGCAGTCTACCATTCCCCCATTCTTGCTGATCAAATTTACTGCATTACCTATGATTTGATGACAAAGTTTAATGAGCCTGACACAGATCCCTGCAGCACTCAACTAGTAACAGGCTTCCAGCCAGCGGCAACCATCCCGACACTCTCAAACCTCTGACATACTGTTAAGTGTCTTCCACTGTGAAGACTGATGCAAAATACTTATTCAGTTTGTCTGACATTGCCTTGCCCCCCATTACTACCTCTCCAGCATCATTTGCCAGTGGTCCAATATCTACTCTCACCTCTTTTACTCTTTTGGTATCCTCTTTGATATTATTGGCAGGCTTACCTTCATATTTCAACTTCTCACTGCTTATGGGTTTTTTTTAAGTTGCCTTTTGTTGGTGTTTAAAATCTGCCCATCCTCTAACTCCTGACTAATTTTTGCTCTATTATATGCCCTCTCTTTTGCTTTTATGATGGTTTTGACTTTCCTTGTCAGTCAAGGTTGTGTCATCCTTCTTTCAGAATACTTCTTCTTTGGGATGTATCTGTCCTGCTCCAGAATCTCCAGCCAGTGCTGCTCTGCTGTCATCCATGCCAGTGTTCCCTTCTAATCAAATTTGTCCAGCTCCTCTCTCAGGCTTTGGTAATTCCCTTATCTCCACTGTAATACTGATACACCTAACTTTAGGTTCTCCCTGTCAAATTGTAGGGTGCATTCTATCATCCCTAATCAAATCCAATTCATTACAAAATGCCCAATTCTGAATAGCTGATCCCCTAGTTGGCTCAAGCACAAGCTGTTCTAAAAAGCCATCCCATAGTCATTCTACAAGTTCTCTTTCTTGGGTTCCAAAATCAGCACCAACCTGATTTTCCCAATCTGTATATTGAAATCTCAGGTGACTATTGAAACACTGCCCTTTTGACATGTACTCCTGTTGTAATTTGTAGCTCATATCTTGGCTGTTGTTCAGAGACCTGTATATAACTCCCATCAGGGTTCTTTTACCCTTGCAGTTCCTTATCTCTACCCACAGTGATTCTACATTTTCTGATCCTAAGTCATCTCTTTCTAAGAATTTTATTTAATTTCTTACCAACAGAGCCACACCAACACCTCTGCCTACTTTCCTGTCCTTTCAATACAAAGTGTATCCTTGGATATTAAACTCCCAACTATAATCTTCTTTCAGGCACAACTCTGCATGCCCACAACATCATGCCTGCCAATCTCTAACTGCGTTACAAGATCATCTACCTTATTTCGTAAACTACGTGCATTCAAATATAGCACCTTTAGCCCAGTATTCATCACCCTTTTCAATTTTGCCCCCCTACTACACTGAACCTCATACTACTGACTGGAATTTTGCCCTTCATCTGTCTGTCATTCCTGACAGTCTCACTACACATTGGCTCTGCTTGTATACTAAATTGCCTATCCTCAGCCCTACCCCTCAGTTTCCCATCCCCCTGCCCAATTATTTTTAACCCAGATAACCAAAACCCTGCACTCTGCACAGTTTCTCAGCCATGCATTCATCTGCCAAATAATCCTAATCTTACCCTCAATAGGACATGACATAGGCAGCAATCCAGAGATTACTACCCCACAGGTCCTGCTTTTCAGCTTTATATCTAGCTCCCAGATTCTCTCTTCAGGACCTCCTCTCCTTTCCTAGCTATATCATTGGTGCCAATATACACCAAGACTTCTGTTTGATCTCCCTCCTCCTTTAGAATGCTGTGAACCCAATCCGAAATGTCCTTGACCCTGGCACCTTGGAGTCAACATACCATCAGAGTGTCTGTATCATATCTACAGAATCTCCTACCTACTATTCTATTACTATTATTAATTTATACCAATTTATACCTACTATTCTAACTATGGAATTCCCTATCAAAGAATTATAGAATTCGACAGCACATTACAGGCCCTTTGGCCCACAATGTTGTGCCGACCATATAACCTACTCTAGAAACTGCCCAGAATTACCCTACTGCATAGCTCTCTATTTTTCTAAGCTCCATGTATCTATCTATGAGTCTTTTAAAAGACCCTATTGTATCTGCATCTACCACTGTCGCTGGCAGGGCATTCCACACCTGTGAGTAGTCTCCTCTCTCATTTCCAATTTGACTGGGCTGCCAGAATACACTGACAACATTCATTTGATTTAAATAACATATCAACTGCCTGGCAGAGAATGGTAATTTCTATGAGATTGGAACTGGAATTGGAATTCTAATTAAGTTATAAAGTATATTGGTATAAATTAAACAATACAAGGCTTACGGCTACCTGATCTGATAAAAGTGAGTTCATGCAAACCTATTCCAAGAAGCAATTAAGGCAATTCAATTTTATTTTCTGTATATTAACTATGTTATATTTTTCCACAGGATATGCTGTATTTTTCTCGCAGACTCTCTTCCCTCCTTTAAAACTTTTGTTAAAAGTTCATTCTTTGACTGAGCAATTGGGCATCAGTCCCGATATTTCCTGAAGTGATTTGATGTCAAATTCTGATCTGTAAAACTCCACTTCATTGAAGTACCACCTTAGAGGAACTACATAAATGCAACTACTAACTATTATTGCTGCTGTGCAGTGGAAATGATGTGTTCTCCTTTATCTTTTGCAGGAATGTCAGATGCTTAAAAGATTAAAATAATATTCCTCTGTTGACAATTAAAAAAATGAGCAAAATAGTAATTACTGGATGACTGCTCAAGTGTAAAGAGCAAAGTTTTATATTTGGGCTAGAGTCTACATTGCTGAGAACATTTGTTTTTTAAAAGTCATACTGTTGAGTTACTGCTGTAAAGCTGAATCTTTTACACACAATAGATTTGCAAGGAAGTAAAACATCTTCAAAACATACACCAACACTGGCATTGAGTGAAATTGATAATGTAAATCCATTTTATCTTTGCAAAGGTAAGATTTGGTTTTCTGAATGGATTGATTATTTTGGGGAATCTTTCATTATAGTGTCTGAAACATGCAGAATTTTTGTCCCAGAAAGGGAAAAAGAATTTAAATCCCAGTTTATCAGTTTCAGATTCTGAAATTACTTCAGGGCTCACCCAATTGCAAGTCAGCTCCAACCACGTCTGCCACGGATTTTTCTGTATTCAATTTGTACTTAACTGGACCTGACTCCCTTTCTGTGCACAAACTGATCACAGCTGTGTGAGCAGCCTGCAATTTTGAATTTGACTCTGAAACCGTATCACAATGGCAAACTTGTCCTGCACTTGTAAAACACCAGTTGTTGATTACTGATACAGTAATTATCTGCTGCAAGGGAAGTAAACTTTACAATTTCTCCAGCTAGTAATACAAGTTCCTGTCTGCGATTTATGATATTGCCAGTTACTTTTATAATGTTGGTAGTAGAACAATTTGAACACGCTGTACTGCTTAACGGTTTCTATTATGGTAAAATCTTTACAGCTCAGTTTTCAAGAAAACTTAACTACAGCCAATGTCAAGTACACCACTCAAGCTCAATCCTTTCGGACCAAATCCAAAATCCTGGTGGAGTTTGCTACATTTTATGCGTTTGGGGTTAAGTCAGAAATCTAAGCTCATCTGCAAATCATGAAAGTATAAATGCCTTAAATATTGATCCATGCAAACCTATTATCAGAAATAGTTAAACCAACCTAGATTTACTTCCTTTGTACAAAATCAATAATTCTTTTTAATTCATTTTGGAACATAGTTTTCATTGACAAGGCTAGCATTTATTTCTCCTGAACAGAATGAAATCTGGGGCTATTTAAAAGTCAACCACTTTGCTTTGGTTTTGGAGTCTAGCCCTAAGTAAACATAGGCAGATTTTAAATCCCTCCGCACCGAACCTTCACCTCACCAAAAGGCCAGTTTTGGGCCAGCTGGTCTTTTGCAGCAATCAGTAGTTTTATAGCCATTATGACTAACTCTCATGAAGGATCTCTATATTTGTATTAAGACATCTTAACGCTTCTCTACATGTTCTTTTGAAAATGGACAACATGCATATTTGCCTTTCTGCATGTCAGTGTTCAGTGATCTGTGCACTGATGCATCACAGTCCCCTTGAAAGCCAACATTAACTGATCTGTCAACACACACAAAATGCTGGTGGAACACAGCAGGCCAGGCAGCATCTATAGGGAGAAGCACTGTCGACGTTTTGGGCCGAGACCCTTCGTCAGGACTAATTGAAAGGAAAGATAGTAAGAGATTTGAAAGTAGGAGGGGGAGGGGGAAATGCAAAATGATAGGAGAAGACCGGATGGGGTGGGGTGAAGCTGTGAACCGGAAAGGTGATTGGCAAAAGGGATACAGAGCTGGAGAAGGGAAAGGATCATGGGACGGGAGGCCTAGAGAGAAAGAAAGGGGGAGGGGAGCACCAGAGGGAGATGGAGAACAGGCAGAGTGATGGGCAGAGAGAGAAAAAAAGGTAGAAAAAAAAGATGGAGGCCTCCCCTTTCTTAATAACTTTGCCTCCAACTTTTACCCTGCCCTCAAATTTATCTGGTCCATTTCCGACACCTCCCTCCCCTTTCTTGATCTTTCTGTCTCCATCTCTGGAGATGGCTTATTTACTGATATCTGCTATAAGCCTACAGACTCTCACAGCTACCTGGACTATTCCTCTTCCTACCCTGTCTCTTGCAAAAATGCTATCCCCTTCTTGCAATTCCTCCATCTCCACCGCATCTGCTCTCAGGATGAGGCTTTTCATTCCAGGACGAAGGAGATGTCTTCCTTTTTTAAACAAAGAGGCTTCCCTTCTTCCACCATCAACTCTGCTCTCAAACGCATCTCTCCCATTTCCCACACTCCTGCCCTCACCCCATCCGCCTGCTATCCCACTCGTGATAGGGTTCCCCTTGACCTCACCTACCACCCCACCAGCCTCCAGGTCCAACGTATAATTCTCCGTAACTTCCGCCACCTCCAACGAGATCCCACTACCAAGCATATCTTTCCCTCCCCACTTTTCTGCTTTCCGCAGGCATCGCTCCCTACGTGACTCCCTTGTCCATTCATCCCCCCATCCCTTCCCACCGATCTCCCTCCTGGTACTTATCCTTGTAAGCAGAACAAGTGCTACACCTGCCCTTACACTTCTTCCCTCACCACCATTCAGGGCCCCAGACAGTCCTTCCAGGTGAGGTGACACTTCACCTGTGAGTTGGCTGGTGTGGTATACTGCGTCCGGTGCTCCCAATGTGGCCTTTTATATATTGGTGAGACCCAACACAGACTGGGAGACCGTTTCACTGAACACCTACGCTCTGTCCGCCAGAGAAAGCAGGGATCTCCCAGTGGCCACATATTTTAATTCCATGTCCCATTCCCATTCTGATATGTCTATCCTTGGCCTCCTCTACTGTCAAGATGAAGCCACACTCAGGTTGGAGGAACAACACTTTATATACCGGCTGGGTAGCCACCAACCTGATGGCATGAATATTGACTTCTTTAACTTCTGTTAATGCCCCTCCTCCCCTTCTTACTCCATCCCTGATATATTTACTTTCTTCCCCCCTCCTCTTTTTTTTCTCTCTCTCTGCTTATCACTCTGGCTGTTCTCCATCTCCCTCTGGTGCTTCCCCCTCCCCCTTTCTTTCTCCCAAGGCCTCCCGTCCCATGATCCTTTCCCTTCTCCAGCTCTGTATCCCTTTTGCCAATCACCTTTCCAGCTCTCAGCTTCACCCCACCTCCTCCAGTCTTCTCCTGTCATTTCGCATTTCTCCCTCCCCCTCCCACTTTCGAATCTCTTACTATCTTTCCTTTCAGTTAGTCCTGATGAAGGGTCTCGGCCTGAAATGTCGCCAGTGCTTCTCCCTATAGATGCTGCCTGGCCTGCTGTGTTCCACCAGCATTTTGTGTGTGTTGCTTGAATTTCCAGCATCTGCAGATTTCCTCATATTAACTAATCTGTCACTAGTTATGTAATATTCAACATTTCTGCTTTGTGCACCAAAGTGGATGACCTTTCATTTTCTGCATTACATTGCATGGCCATGCTCTTGTCCATTCAGCTGGCATACATCCTTGTTTACAATCCTACCTAGTTTCCATCAGCAAAATTGGAAATATTTCACCTACACATAACAGAGTTCATGAATAGCTAGGTTCCAAACATGCTAGCTACAACACCAACTGCTTATCCTCACCCACTGCTTTTTGTCCAATAACCAATTGTCAATTCAAGTCCCTATATCGCTCGGTGTTCCATGTGCTCTAACCTGTTCAGAAACATCCTTTACTAAAGACCTTCTGAAAATCTAAATTTGCCACATATACTGGTTCAATTTATGTATTTTCTACTAATCTCAATAAAGCTAGTTCATTAGTTAAATATAAATCTATGCTAATGCTGTTTCAATCCTTTTGTTCTTTTCAAGGTGTTGCACCCTGACATTTGTATACATATTTTGTAAAGTATTGTAAATGGATAGCCATTTACTATTTTTCTCCCCTTCCTTCTGAGAGGGAAGTCAAAAACCACGACCTGAATAGCAAATATCAATGTGGTTATTGCCACTCAGTGTAGTGAACAGGACAGTAAATTCAGTAAATTATGAATACTGGACTATTTTGTGGCAACCAAGGAACAGCTATTTGCATTACCCTCTGGAGGTTGCATTGTAAGAGTTCTTTAGTAAAAGAAGTGGCAGGCCCTTCTCAGTTGATAGCACTTTTAATGCTGAGACAGAAGCTGTGAATTAAGCAAATATTCCTGCAGAAAATGTTGGCTGACTCTCCATGGTGCTTACTAAGGAGTTGCTGCACACTTAGCTGTGCCTTCTTTCTTATGCAGTGTTAAAGTGAGCGCCTTTGCTCTCAGGTGGACGTGAAAAGAACAAGGTACCGTTTTGATTATTACTGCTGTCATGGCCAATGTTTACCTGACAAATGACAACACTAGAAGACAAATGATATGTTTGTGGCCAAATTGACACAACAGGAGCTTACTTTGCAATGTGTCTGCATTGAGTCTAAGACTGCAACAATGGCCACCACCACCACCTTCATCATCATCATCTTGTGCTGTATCGTATGATGTGGGCGATCATGGTTTTCCATCTGTCATAACCATTGATTGTTCTTGGCAACAATGACCAAGCTTCAAAAATTCTGTGACAGGAAAAAATAAAGGCAATTTCTTCAAGATTAATTGTTTTATTATAACTATTAGCAAGTAAAAATACCTGCCAAAAAATCCCACTGGAACTGAAAATAAGATATTACAACTGTGCAGTCTCATATCTTGGGAATTCACTTAGTGATGGAGATGTATTTTTTATTGTCTGTCTCACTTTTATCTCTCTCTTATTCCCATCTATCACCCTCCCACCTCCACCCAAAACCAGCATCCTGGATCTAAACAAAGTGGGCAATGTAAGTATGAGTTGTGACTTGGCATGATAAATTGGAGAGCAGTACTGGATGAGTTGATAGCAGGGAGACAATGCAAACAATTAAAGAGTGCATGTTTAAAACAGGAACACAAAACAGTAAGAGATAGCATCAGCCCTAGGAGAAGAAATATAAAAAGGGCCATAAAAACATAACAAACATGAGAACTGGGATCAGTTCAGAATTCATCAGAAGAGGATGCAGGAATTAACTGAAGTACAACTGGAGAGTAAAACTTGAGTGCATGTGAAAGGAAAAAGATTATTGAAGAAAAAATGCAGGTTCTTTACAGCAAAAAATGTGAATTTTCAATAGGGAAGAGAGAAATTGCAGCCCAATTAAATATATTCTACCATCACAATAGAAGATATAAATAACCTCCTAGAAATGTTGGAACACAGGGTCAAATGAGAGAGAGGAAATAAATGGAATCAGTAGTAATAGGGGAATTGTGTTCTACCAGTTGAAGGTATTAAAGAATGATAAATGCTCTGTGTCTGATATTCTGCTTAAGGAAGTGACATTAAAATAGAGAGACAGATACACGATGGAAAAGGCCCTTCCGCTCAAATGGTACATTCTGACCTCATATTGACTCTAATCCTGCATTAATCTTGTTTTTTAAAAATTATTCTCCTCACATTCTCATCAAGTCCCTCCAGATTCTACCTACACATTAGTGAAAATGGACTGTGGTCAATTAACCTACCACCCACACATCTTTGGGATGTATGGACCACCTCAAGGAACCCTATGCATTCAGAGAGAATGTGCAAAGTCCACATGTACAGCAGCCAAGCAAGGTCAGGATCGACTCTGGGTACCTGGCAGTGTGAAGGCATGGTTCTCACCAAGTGATTAGTGAATGCATTGGTGGCCATTTTCCAACATTTCTTACACTCTGGAAATTAAAGTGGTTCCAAAGATTTGGAGGGTAGCTAAGGTAATCTCATTATTTAATAAAGGAGGGAGAGAAAGAAAAGCTCAAGCTCTGGTTTGCCTGGCATTCAGAGCTGGGAAAATACTGGAGTTCATGATAGATCTCAGTATTGGTTTCGTATTGTCACATGTACCAAAATACAGTGAAGAGCTAGTCTTGCATACTGTTTATGCAGATAAGATCATTACACAATGCTTTGAGCAAGAACAAGGTAAAATTATAACATTGCAGAATAAAAAGTAACAGCTACATTGGAAGTGCAGTGCTGGTAAAAATAAGAGGCTAGATCATAATGAAATAGATTGTGAGGTTAAGAGACTATCTTATCATACTGATGGAGCATTTAATAATCTTTTAATGAACCATTTTACTGTGGGGTAGATGCTGTTCTTGAGCATGGTGGTACATGCTGTCAGGATTTTGTATTTCTTGCCCAGCGGAAGACAGCAGAGAGAATGCCCAGGGTGGGTTGGGTCTTTGATTATGCTAGCTACTTTCCTGAGGCAGCAGGAAGTAGCGACAAGGTCCATAGAGGAGAGACTGCTTTCTGTGAGGTACTGAGCTGTGTCCACAACCTTCTGCAGTTACATGCGGCCATGTGCTAAGCAGCTACCATACCAAGCTTTCTATAGTGCATTGATAACAATTGGTAAGGGTCAACAGGGACATACCAGATTTTGTTTGCTTCCAGAGAAGTTGAGACCTTGGTGAGCTTTCTTGGAAGTGGTGTCTACATGGTTGGATCAGGACAGGCTATTGGCGATGCTCCCTCCTAGGAACTTGAAGCTCTCAAACTCAACATCATTGATGTAGGCAGGATCATGAGCATTTTGACCCCTTTCCTAAAGTCAATGACCTGTTCTTTTGTTCTGCTGACATTGAGGGAAAGGTTGTGGTCATGACACCATATTGCTAAGGTTTCTGTCTCCTTCTTGTACTCCTACTCATTAGTATTTGATTCTTGGGACAGCAGAACTGATGCATGAAGAGATATTGGAACATTCAGGTTTACTTTATTACTTTAGGAGAATGAGAGGGGACCTCATAAAAACCTACAAGGTACTAAAAGAAAATAGGACAGATGAGATGCTGGAAGGATGTGGCAAGGAAGGGTTCACAGTCTAACGGATAACGGGTAAACCACTTAAGACAGAGATTGGGAGGGATTCTTTTCATTGGTTCCAACCGAGATTAATTTTAGTATCCTTTTCATTTAGCAGTTTGAACATTTAATAAACATTGGTGCCACAGTGAAGGAACACGGCTGGGAGCATTTTATAAAGCTAAGTATCTAAATAGACGGTTGAAGGTGATGCAAGGATGGATGAATTATACATTAACATTGCCAATGGGATCCCACTACCAAGCATATCTTTCCCTCCCCCCCACTTCTGCTTTCCGCAGGGATCGCTCCCTACGCGACTCCCTTGTGTACTCGTCCACCCCCCCATCCCTTCCCACCGATCTCCCTCCTGGCACTTATCCTTGTAAACAGAACAAGTGCTACACCTGCCCTTACACTTCCTCCCTCACCACCATTCAAGGCCCCAGACAGTCCTTCCAGGTGAGGCGACACTTCACCTGTGAGTCGGCTGGGTGGTATACTGCGTCCGGTGCTCCTGGTGTGGCCTTTTATATATTGGTGAGACCCGACGCAGACTGGAAGACCGTTTCGCTGAACACCTACGCTCGGTCTGCCAGAGAAAGCAGGATCTCCCAGTGGCCACACATTTTAATTCCATGTCCCATTCCCATTCTGATATGTCTATCCGTGGCCTCCTCTACTGTCAAGATGAAGCCACACTCAGGTTGGAGGAACAACACCTTATATACTGGCTGGGTAGCCTCCAACCTGATGGCACGAACATTGACTTCTCTAACTTCCGTTAATGCCCCTCCTCCCCATCCCTGACATATTTAGTTGTTTGTTTTTTTCTCTCTCTCTCTGCCCGTCACTCTGCCTGTTCTTCATCTCCCTCTGGTGCTCCCCCCCTCCCCCCTTCTTTCTCCCAAGGCCTCCCGTCCCATGATCCTTTCCCTTCTCCAGCTCTGTATCACTTTCGCCAATCACCTTTCCAGCTCTTAGCTTCATCCCACCCCCTCCAGTCTTCTCCCATCATTTTTCATTTCCCCCTCCACCCACTACTTTCAAATCTCTTAGTGTCTTTCCTTCAGTTAGTCCTGACGAAGGGTCTTGGCCCGAAATGTCAACAGTGCTTCTCCTTATAGATGCTGCCTGGCCTGCTGTGTTCCACCAGCATTTTGTGTGTGGTGTTAACATTGCCCTTGTTAATTGGGCTCTCATGTGCTATCAATGTCATTGGTTCTTGCTAAGGCGACTAAGCATTGAGATAGGTATAACTGATTACAAGAGTGATTTGATGTTACATACATTTCCATTCACATTCTTGCAGCGGTTTCTAGCTCACATTGGTAATCATTATACAAAGTTGGTCTAGAAGTTGCTGATGTGGCACTGTGAGTCACATATATGAATTTCATCCATCATTCTCAGACCTCTTTACATTTGTTGGAAATGTAAACTAATGAAGAAACACACTAATGTCCATGTCATATCAAGGCCCTGAGGATATTGTGTTGGAAGGTTTATCTGTGGAGCTAGTAACATAAAGTAATACAGTAAACATGTTGGATTAGAAATGGAGAGAAAAGGGGAAAGGAAGTTAGCAGTTTAAGTGAGAATAAAACTAACAGATCCTAGAAGCATGTGTGGAAGGAAAAAATAACAAATCCCAGTTTGTGTTTTGAGATTATAGCACTGATTCTGGAGACACTGGTTGAATATTGGGATACAAGTGTGAAATATACAAATATTCTTGAGATATTTTATACTGAGCCAATGTGATTACTAAGGTCTGCACACTGGAATTGTTTTTATTTATTAGATCTAATGACACTCTATCAATCAAGCAGTCAAGTACTTTCATGGAGTGGGGAGTGTAGAATTGAAAGGAAGAAGAAGACATACGCTCAGTGGCCACTTTATTAGGCACACCTCTACACCTGCTTGTTAATACAAATATCTGTTCAGCCAAACTTGTGACAGTAACTCAATGCGTGAAAGCATGCAGACATGGTCACGAGGCTCAGTTGTTGTTCAGGCCAACATCATCCAAGACCGTGGAATAATTCTTGGTGCCAGGTGGGGTGGTTAGAATATCTCAGAAATTGCTGAGCTCCTGAGATTTTCACATACAACGGTCTCTAGAGTTTACGGAGAATGGTGTGAAACAAGAACAGTGAACAGCATTGATGAGAGAGGTCAGAGAAGAATGCCCAGACTGGTTCAAGCTGACAGGAAGGCAACAGTAACTCACATAACTATGTATTTACAACAATGGTTTGCAGAAGAGCATCTCTGAACATCGAATCTTGAAGCGGATGGGTTGCAACAGCAGAAGACCATGAACATACACTCAGTAGCCACTTTATTAGGTACAGGAGGTACCTAATGATGTGGCCATTGAATGTATAGTAAGACTGAAATTGGCTGTAAACTATTGCATTGGAAATAGATTTCCTGCCCTGGAAATTCTACTGTATTTGTGTGTGTAATAGTGAATTTTTCTCCAAAAAGAAGCTAAATGCATTTTGACATTACATGAGTTCTGTGCTTATAAGGCTGGCAACTGGGGCAGAGCTTGCATATCAAAGCAAGTTTTAGCAGATGGGTTGAAGTATCTGTTGGAGGCCAAAGCATCCACTGTTTTCCAGGTTAGTTCCCTTTAAGTGTTTTCCTGGTTATCATCAGTAGGTCCTAGACTATGCTCTGACTTATCTGACAAACATCCCCTCATCTTCTTCCTGACTATTCTTCCCACTATCAATCAACTCCCTTTTGTCCCCCCCCCCCCCCCATCTCCTCAATAGCTCCCCACAACATTATCCAACATTAATTCCTTCTGCCACCACACCTCACTTTATTAAACCAATCGACTGGGCATGGAAACCTCTGGTGCAAAAGTGAAATAAAACAGGAAAGGCAGTGCAATATTGATCAAAGAACCCATCACTGAAGTAATTCCTGAAAGGCTTTTCAAATTGAGCCATATCCGTTGAGCTTAAAAACTCATCTTTTCAGGTAAAAATACAAATCTCTATTACCTATGGAATATTGTTATTAATGAAAAGAGAGTAATGGAAGAAAATGTCAGTGGTTCACAATATCATTCAATATCAATTTAAAAATTGTGTGTTAAAGTGATATTTTTATGCAACATAAATTTGACTTCTTTTGGAATATGTGACTGACAAGATTAATGCTATAGTTAGCGATACTTGACTGGGTAAGACCTTTTAATGGAACACCCGAGGTTTGGAACAGTCATTCACCATAAATATCCAATTAATTAAGGATTAAATGAAGTAGAAAAGGAATTGAGTTAACAGTGACAGTTTGCTTTTAATTTATTAGTTATAGTGAAATGTATCGATGGTTAGATTGCTCTGTGATCTAAGTATGTATGCTGTAGAATTACTTCATTGTATTCATACACAATTGTTAATGACAATTTATAATTTTTTACTGAGTAATAACAGTTTAAGAGAGCATTTTTTCTGAACTTTTCTCATTTTGTTTCTTTATAATAAAAAAACGAATGGTCATCAGGATCGAGAACACTATCTATATGCTTCCTCCACATTGTCAGCGGTCATCCAGACAGATAAATTGCTGACCTTAGTTAGTTACTTATATACATAATACAATTCAGAAAGAGGACATTTGGCCCATCAGGTTTATGTCAGCTCCCAGTGTTAAAAAAACTCATTAGTCCCACTTTGCCATCTTTTCTTTCTTTATATGTTTGCAATCCATTCATATTCATAGACCCACTATCCTTTGATTTTTTTGTTATGTACCCAGACTGAAGGATAGATAACCTACCAGTGCATCTTTCTGAGGGGGTGGTGGTGGTGGGTGGGGTGGGCCATTGTATAAAGCCCGCACACAATTCCCAATAACAGGTTAAACACTGAGTCACTGGAACTGTGTGTCAGTAGCACTAACTACTGTATCACTAGGCCATCCAAGCCACGCAAACTGGTTAAGAATTGAACCTGCATCTTCTCTGATCTGCAAGTCACAACTTCAGCTCTCAGCTTGGATGGTTTAACAACTCTCAGTCCACACATAAGGATCCCCATTATGACAAAGTTCATCTCTGTGCTGGTAAAAATGTGAGTTTTTGTAGCACATTCCAGCCATTTTGAGTTGACCTGAGACAGTGTAGTTCCTTTTTTGATTTCCATTTGGATCATCTCTGCCATAATAGGGAGACTTTGATTTGGGTTAGGGATGAATGGACAAGGGAGTCGCATAGAGAGTGATCCCTGCGGAAAGCAGAAGGTTGTGGGGGGTGAATGGGGGGGGGGGGGGCGAGATATATGTGTTTGGTGGTGGGATCCCATTGGAGGTGGCGGAATTTGCAGAGAATTATGTGCTGGACACGTGGGCTGGTGGGGCGGTAGGTGAGGACAAGAGTGCTTTCGTCCCTCCCCCCTGATCTTCTTTCTGACACTTATCCTTGCAAGTGGAACAAGGATACACCTCCTCCCTCACTACCACTCAGGGCCTCAAGCAGGCCTTCCAGGTGAGGTGAAACTTCACCAGTGAGTCTGTTTGAGTCATATACTGTGTCCAGTGCTCCTGGTGTGGCCTGCTCTATATCAGTGAGACCTGACATCGATTGGGAGACCGCTTCGCTGAGCACCTATGCTCTGTCTGCCAGGACAAGTGGGTATCTCCCAGTGGCCACCCAATTTAATTCCATTTCGAATTCCCATTCTGATATTTCTAATCATGGCCTCCTCTACTGTCGTGATGAAGCCACACTCAGGTTGGAGAAACAACACCTTATGTTCCGTCTGGGTAGCCTCCAACTTGATGGCTTGAACATCGATTTCTCAAACTTCCAATAATGGGCTCCCTCCTCTCCTTCACCATTCCCCATCTTTTTCCCTCTGTCACCTTATCTCCTTGTCTGCCCTTCATTCCCCTCTTGTTCTCCTCCCTTCTTTTCTTTCTTCCATGGCCTTCTGTCCTTTTCTATTAGATCCCCTCTTCTCCAGCCCTGTGTCTCAACTTCCCAGCTCTTTAGTTCACCCCTCCCTCTCCTAGTTTCGCCTATCTCCTTGTGTTTCTCCCTCCCCTTCCCCCACCTTAAATCTACTGCTCACCTTTTTCTGTCTAGTCCTGCTAAAGGGTCTCGTCCTGAAATGTTGTCAACTGTATTCTTTCTTTAGATGCTGCCTGGCCTGCTGAGTTCATCCAGTATTTTGTGTGTGTCATAATTTTCCGTTTTCTTCTTGACTAAGTTCATCACTTCTCCGGACATCTAAGGTTCTCTTCTCTTTCCATCCCTGTCCTTCCTTCTAACAGGAACATATCTTTCCTGCACTCTTTGCAATTGTTCTTTAAACAGCCTTCACATGTCTAACATGGACTTGCCAAAAAAAAGTGTTCCCAATGAACTCTTTTTTGTTCCTGCCTAATGCCCCCATAATTTGCTCTACTCCAATTTAAAACTCCCAGACAAGGACCATATCTATAGCTATCTTGAAAGTTAAGGAGTTGTGGTCATATTTCTCTAAATGCTCACCCACTGCAATGTCAGTCACCCAGCCTGCCTTGTTCTTTATTGTAACTGCATCAGAAGGTGAACAAAAATGTGGCACAATCTTAAGTGAAACATAGGGCTGTAAAAGATATCTGACCAGCTTGTGCAGACAGCTCCCTGGCAGCTCAATAAAAATGTAGAGGTTTATCTGCCCTTCTACATCTCCAGACAATCCAATGAACCTGGAAGTACTCGCTAACATGCTGATATAAATAGTCAGCTGCATTTAATTTAAATGGTGTGACTGAGAGTCACCAAAATGTGAAGAAAGTTATATATTTGTTGCAGACTTCATTTCAGTACATTGATATAATTACCATTAAATAATTGTTTGATGTATATGAAAAGAAGGTGCTTTACCTTAATCTTTTGAAGTCCTAAAGCTGTCCAATTGTCAATAACATTTAGAAACAGTCAAAAGGTCCTCCAAAGGTGAACACAAGGCAAAGCCAGTCCAGCAGGAGAAAAGAGGTGATGAGAGCTGTGCTATGTGTCGCCAGTGTACATGTTGAGACTGTCACAGTCAATAACAGATTCTATATGATTCTATTAATCCTGAGAGAGTTCAGTCTTTCAAATTCATTTCAGAATAAGAATTGATTATGAAATCAATAGATTTTGAGTGCAAGACCATATCAGGGAACATGCACAATTCTGATGTTAACTAATACTGACACTTTATATGAAGCAAACATTTCCAGACTCCAATATATGGGAAGCTTTTAGTGTAGTTCTGATCAATAGTAAACTGTGGCATCATTAGCTAATGTCATTCCTAATGCATCAGTCAGTGCACTGTATTGTCTCATGCTTTTAGAACACCATGAAAGTCTTAGAGCCCAGAAGAAGGTCATTCAGTCCTTGGCTGTTTCGTTCGCCACTTTAAATACAAAATGACCAATAGAAAATGACGCTGGAGATATTGTAATGAGAGATGCAGAGATGGTAGAGGAACTGAATGCATATTTTGCATGTCTTCACAGTGGAAGATGTCTGCAGCATACCCGACAATCAAGAGTGTCAGGGAAGTGAAGTTTGTGCTGGGAAAATTATGACTGAGAAGGTGATCAGGAAGCTTAGTGGTCTGAGGGTGGATAAATCTCCTGGACCTGATGGAATGCACCCTCGGGTTCTGAAGAAGGTAGCTGGAGAGATTGTGGAGGCATTACTGATGATCTTTCAAGAATCGATAGATTCTAGCATTGTACTGGATGAATGGAGAATTGCAAATGTTACTCCGCTATTTAAGAAGGGTGGGAGGCAGCAGAAAGGAAACTATAGACCTGTTAGCCTGACATCAGTGTTTTGGAAGTTGTTGGAATCGATTGTTAGAGATGAGATTATGGAGTACCTGGAGGCACGTCACAAGATAGGCGAAAGCCAGCATGGTTTCCTGAAAGGAAAATCCTGCCTGACAAACCTACTGCAATTCTTTGAGGAAATTACAAGCAGTGTAGACAAAGGAGATTCAGTAGATGTGGTGTACTTGGATTTTCAGAAGGCCTTTGACAAGGTGCCACAGACGAGGCTGCTTAGCAAGATAAGAGCCCATGGAATTACAGAAGTTAATAGCATGGGTGGAGCATTGGGTGGTCGGCAGAAAACAGAGGGTGAGAAAAAAGGGATCCTATTCTGGCTGGCTGCCAGTTACCAGTGGAGTTCCACAGGGGTTGGTGTCGGGACCGCTTTTTACGATGCATGTCAATGACTTGGACTATGGATTTAATGGATTTGTGGCTAAATTTGCTGATGATACAAAGATAAGTGGAGGAGCAGAAGAAATAAACAGGCAGACTATTATTTAGATGGGGAGAGAATTCAAAATGCAGAGATGCAAAGGGACTTGGGAGTCCTTGTGCAAGGTACCCTTAAGGTTAACCTCCAGGTTGAGTCATTAGTGAAGAAGGCGAATGCAATGTTGGCATTCATTTCTGGAGGTATGGAATATAAGAGCAGGGATGTGATGTTGAGGCTCTATAGGGCACTCGTGAGACCACACTTGGAGTACTGTGTGCAGTTTTGGGCTTCTTATTGTAGAAAGGATATACTGACATTAGAGAGGGTTCAGAGAAGATTCATGAGAATGATTCCAGGAATGAAAGGGTTACCGTATAAGGAACATCTGGCTGCTCTTGGGCTGTATTCCCTGGAGTTCAGGAGAATGAAGGGGGATCTCATCAAAACATTCTGAGTGTTAAAAGGCCTGAACAGATTAGATGTGACAAAGTTATTTCCCATGGTATGGGATTCTAGGACAAGAGGGCACAACTTCAGGATTGAAGAATGTACATTTAGAACTGAGATATAGAGAAATTACTTTAGCCAGAGGGTGGTAAATTTGTGGAATTTGTTGCCACGAGCAGCTGTGGAAGCCAAGTCACTGGGCATATTTAAGGCAGAGATAGACAGGTTCTTGATTAGCAGAGCATCAAAGGGTATGGGGTGAAGGCAGGGGAGTGGGGATGACTGGAAGAATTGGATCAGCCCATGATTGAATGGCGGAACAGACATGATGGGCCAAATGGCCTACTTCTGCTCCTATATCTTATGGCCTTATCGTGTTAAATGCGAGGTCTTGATCAATTGTACTGCTGTGGGTTTAGAATTGCAATGATGAATAGACCAGATAAGTGTGGTAGATCTGCATCCCTGACAGACATTAGTGAATAAAATAGATTTCAAAAACTGGTACTTTCAAGATAACCATTGGTGATTTGAGTATTAGCTAACCATGAAACTTACATTTTTCCTAAATTTACAAACTGGAGTTTCATGGTTGTCAGTAGTGATACAAGATTATATTCCAGATATATTTAATTTATTGAAATTTAATTTCTTTGCTGTCCGAATCATTAATTGGGTTTCAGATGTTAAGCCAATGACATTATCTGTGCTACTATATCTCTTAGTTTTCCTTTGATACAAAAAAGTAGATATTCCCCTTTCTCCAATTGTTGCATTTCAACCATATGCTGTACTGAGAAAAAATCCATGTCCTTGAAATTTGCCACTGAACCAACTGGTGTCCCAGTAACAATTTAAAATATCAAACCAGAAATGCAGAATTGAGCTCAGCTGGAGTCATTGCAAGACATTTAGCACATGATGATAAGATGTATCTCTTCTTTTTACTCTGTACCAAATTTTATAAAGGGTCAGCAAAGCAGTAGTATGGATAAATGTAGCTTCCATATATGATATATGTATTAATTTAAAATATAGTTATTGATCTGCAGGCTTTTCTTGCCCTTTGAACTCTAAAGCTTTCTTTGGAAGGCCTTAGTTATCTGCCACACCGTACTCCAGTATCGTTCAGTGTCTCAGTACACCTTTCTGAAACACCTCATCAAAGGCATTAAACAATTATTTTCTTTTTTTTCTTAATGTTCCCTTTGGGTTGGGAATAGCTTGCTTTCACCACAGCAGAAGGTGAAACAGAACTGTGTAGAACATCTGTTTATATGGGATAACCACTGTACGTGAGTGTAGCGCATGGTCAAATGGCTAAGGTGTTGGACTAGCGATCTGAAGGTCGAGCCCCAGTCAAGACAGTCTGTTGTGTCCTTGAGCACGGCACTTAAACAAACATTACTGCAGTACACCCAGCTGAAAATGGGTACCGGCAAAATGCTCAGGGTCAACCTCGCGATAGACTGGCGTCCCCTCCAGGGGGTGGTGGTGGGGTGGTGAGTCTCGTCCTCTCAGTCGCTTCACGCCACGGAAACCGGCATAAGCACCGGCCTGATGAGCCCATAAGGCT
The DNA here is from genome assembly GCF_048418815.1 of Hemitrygon akajei. Classification (NCBI taxonomy): domain Eukaryota; kingdom Metazoa; phylum Chordata; class Chondrichthyes; order Myliobatiformes; family Dasyatidae; genus Hemitrygon; species Hemitrygon akajei. The sequence continues at coordinate 139,488,850 of NC_133126.1, forward strand.
CGGGACAGACTTTAACTAACTGTACGTGAGCCATACAGAATTGTATGTTAAAGCCTTGTCCCCATGTTTAAATGGAGTCTAAGGTGTTCAGTGACCAGAGTCTGGTGGATAGACATACACACATATACACACGCACGTACACACACAAACTGCCTACATTATCTTCCTCATTTCCTTTCTTTCACCACCCTTCCCTGTTAGTTAGAGATACAGTGGGGAACAGGACTCTCACGCGCAAAGAGCTGCACCTCCCACCAGCCCACCTATTTAACCCCAGCCTAATCACAGGACAATTTACAATGACCAATTAACCTATTAATTGGCATGTCTTTGGACAGTGAGAGGAAACCGGAGCACTTGGAAAAAAGCCACATGGTCACAAGAAGAACATGCAATCTCATTACAGACAACATTGACATTGAATTCTGAACCCATTGCCCCGAGCTATAATAGCATTGTGCTAACAACTATGTTAGCATAGTGCCCCAGAACATGCCCCAGACTCTCAGACCTGATTCCTCACCCTTCTCCCTCCCTCTCCATCTCTCCCATCGTACTGCTTCCTTGACTACCCAGTTACCAGCCACCTACTCTTCGCAATATTGATACGGTACCCATCTGACTGCCGCTATTGATGCACCCCAAGACCTCTCCCCAACCTCTCAATGCACTTGCCCTTCCATGCTCTGGCAAATGAGCTGCCACTTGTTCCTGCTCCTACAATTGTTTTCAACCTTCACCAAAACTGAGGTAAAGTCAGATAAATGATTGAGTGTGAAAAGAAAAGGATGACCTGCTAATAAGGTTAAACTAGGCCACACTGGGGAAGGCTGGTATGGAACATAAACACTGATAAACTAGGTTCAAATGACTTGTTGCTATGTTGCAACTTAAATATAATTGCTGGGAACTGATCGGTACTTTTTACACTTACCCCTGACCTTTGGACCTGTGGACCTGATCAGTGTTTAACAAAATGGGACATCCCAGTTCAGAATCACCTTGTATATCACTGGTCCCTTTCATGATGTGAAAGGACTAGCAAAAGACCCATTGATAAAAAATTAAAATACAGTGGATTTTGGTTAATTGGGGCACATCAAGACCCATACATTTTGGTCCAATTAAGCAGCTGCCCCAATTAGCCAAAGTTTCATGGAAATAGTCAAAAGGTATAAAGATGAACAATTTATGTACTTAAGTGAAATACAGAAGAAATGAGAACACTACCAAGACTTCTACAGTACTGTAAAATCATGTATTAGTTTCTAATATCTATCAGTGGAGGAATTCACCTGCCGTATTTTTTTGATTGACTGTGAATGAATAAAGTAAGCACAGACACCTAGTGTAGATAATGGAAATTCATACAATGCTTTAGAGTTTACGAATGCATCCTCCAAATCTTAATTGTCATTCTAACATTCAAGATGATTTTGGCACCTTAATAATTTCTAACTTGTTGAAGTGGTGAAATTGATTCATTTTGATTCCTGGCCATTTCTGGCATCTCCAAGCCTGAATGCTTGAAACCACGGTAAGCAAAACAGTTCCAAATTGTCTTATTGCTTATTTCTCGCCAACTATCAGTGACAAAATTCATGGCTTTTTGAACAGGAGTGCTCCCAGCTGACGCTATTAAAAAAACTAATCACTCTAAGCACAGTGTAGTGTCTAACAGCCACATAAGTGCATGCGACTGTCACTAGTTAGAAACACTTTGGCTACAGTCAATTAAATGAAATATTGTTCTAAATAAATTAAAGGAATCCTGGCTGCTTTTTCAAATTAGTTTTTGTCCTTTAAGAGTAGTTCCAAATAAATTGCTGTCTGATTACCGATGGCTCAATCAACCAGAATTGAATTGAATTGAATTGACTTTATTTCTTACATCCTTCACATACATGAGGAGTAAAAATCTTTATGTTACATCACCGTCTATGTGTGCGATGTGCAATCATAGTAATTTATAATAAATAGAACAGTCAATGTAACATAGAAATACACTCAAATCAGGGTGAGTTAATCAGTCTGATGTCCTGCTGGAAGAAGTTGTCCCTGAGCCTTTTGGTCCTGGCTTTTATGCTGCGGTACCACTTCTCGGATGGTAGTAGCTAGAATAGATTGTGGTTGGGATGACTCAGGTCCCCAGTGATCCTATGGATCTTTATACACATCTGTCTTTGAAAATGTTCTGAATCATGGGAAGTTCACAACTACAGATGTGCTGGGCTGTCTGCAACAATCTCTGTAGAGTCCTGCGATTGATGGAGGTACAGTTCCCATATCAGGCAGTAATGCAGCCAGTCAGGATACTCTCAATTGAGTCCCTTTAGAAAGTTCTTAGAATTTGTGAGCCCATACTGTGAGGAGGGGCAGTTCGTGGCTGGATTTGCCATGTTGACTTCATGCCGCTGCGTGATTTAATGTGATGACGCAGTTTAGTTGAAAGATGAAGTTTTATCTAATGCCTAAAGTTTAAAAGGTCATTGCCAGCAGTTTCTTTACAATACTGCTAGTTGAGAATCAGTGGAGAGTGAAGATTGGAGTTCGGGAGTTAAAGATCAAGGAGAATCGATTTCGACGGTGAAACGGGTTCGACCTTGTTTGATCCTTATTCGGAAGGATTTTGTTGACTATTCTCATGTTAATCCCTGGGAAATACCAGAAAGGATTGAGAATGGTGGTAAAGGAAAGGTCAGTGCCTTTAAGCCGTTTTGTTCCATAAATTCTTCGTGGGAAAAGTTCGACTTTGGGGAACCGAAGCAAAACGACGTGAAAGAGAATTTAAATCGTCTTAAAAAGTCTCTCCTTTTAAATGGACTGTGAGCATTTTTGAACTTTTGGCAATACTACTCTAAAGAACTGTTCTTGCAACATCGCTTTAAGGACTGTTTAAGCTGCCGCACAGTAGCTGATTTCCGGTTACGTTAGTGATTTGTTTACTTTTGGGGGGTTTGTTTTCAGTGTTTAATAAACGTGTTATTTGTTATAAAAAACCCTTGCCTAACTCATATATTTGTTGTTGCCTGAATCCGTAACAATACTAAACTTCCTTAACCGTTTGAGGTGAAAGAGGCACTGTTGTGCCTTTTTCACCATACAGCGGGTGTGTTCAGACCACATGAGATCCTCGGTGATGTGGATGCTGAGGAACTTAAAGCTGTTCACCCTCTCAACCCCAGATTCATTGATGTCAATAGGGGTTAGCCTTTCTCCATTCCTCCTGTAATCCACAACCATCTCCTTTGTTTTTGCAACTTTGAGGGAGAGGTTGTTTTCTTGACACCACTGTGTCAGAGAGATGACTTCTTCCCCATAGGCCATCTCGTTATTGTTTGAGATTAGGCCAATCAAAGTAGTGTCGTCGGGAAATTTAATTAGCAGATTAGAGCTGTGGGTGTCAACACAGTCATGGGAATACAGGAAGTAAAGGAGGGGACTTAGTACACAGCCCTGAGGAGCTCCTGTGTTGAGAGTCAGAGGTGTGAAGGTGAGGGACCCCACTCTTACCACCTGCAGGCGATCTAACAGGATTTCCAGGATCCAGCTGCACAAGGCAGGGTTAAGACTGAGGTCTCTGAGTTTCCTGTCGAGCCTCGATGGAATTATGGTGTTGAATGCTGAACTGTAGTCCAAGAACAGCATTCTTACATAAGCATTCTTCTTCTCCAGATGTTTAAGGACAGTATGTAAAGCAGTGGCTATTGCATCGTCTGTTGATCGGTTGTATTGGTACGCGAATTGTAGGGGGTCCAGTGTGGCTAGCAGCATGCTGCAGATGTAGTCCTTGACCAGCCTCTTAAAGTGTTTACTTGTTATTGAGGTGAGTGTGACAGGATGCCAGTTGTTCAGGAATTGTACCTTGTTTTTTTTTGGTACAGTAACAATGGTGGATAATTTGAAGCAGGAGGGCACTCTACGCTGGGAGAGGGAGAGATTAAAAATGTCTGCAAACACACCTGCCAGTTGTGCTGTGCACATCCTGAGTACTCGCCCTGGGATGCCGTCCGATCCCGCAGCCTTGTGACTGTCCACTCATTGGAAACGTTTGTGAACCTCAGCCTCAGAGATGACCAGGTTGCAGGTTGTAGCGGTGGCTCTCCTCAGAGGCTCAGAGTTAGCAACATCGAACTGAGCGTAAAAGTGATTGAGTTCATCTGGGAGAGAGGCCATACTGTACTTCGACAACTCACTAAGCCATTGCCCCTCCCTGGCAAACACAATTATTTCTTTTAAATATTTATGATGCTCAAGGAAAAGGAACCTATTCAAACATTTTCAGAATGTTAGAACTTTTTAAAATCTTTCAAAAGCATCACATACTTTGATGCAGTTTTGGAGAAACAATCAAAAATTCCTGACTGCATCTTCACATTTTCAGAGAAATCCCAAAGTTGATGAATGTTACTACTTATGCAGGTGATGCTGATATCTCTGCAAAATCCAAGTCAGAAGATCACATTTGCTGCACAAAGAAGGTGGTGACTCTGCTGAAGGTGAGTGAGCAGTTGGTCAAAATTCAACACAGTTAAGCTACCACCTTTAGCAATGCCTACCAGCATATAACAAAGCCGATGATTACAACCACTCCGACAGCAATACACCCATGATGACTCACTTTTCGTGCCATGGATGCTCATGTGAACATAAGAATTAAGTGAAGAAGGAAACGACTGAGTGCCCAAACCTGCTCCCCCATTTAATAAGGTCATGCATACCTTCATGTTTTCGTCTACCCACAGTAGACTTCCAACTAATTCCTTCTCTCCCTCCTTTAGTGAGAGTTCCCAAACCTTCCAATCTTTTTGACAGTAAAACAATTTGCTTTATGTCTTAAATAGTAACTTTTTAAACAGTGACCTCTACTTTTAGATTTACCCAGGGATGGAAACATCCTTCCACATTAAGTAATAGAAAAAATATAAGACTATGACTGTATATGTAAATTCATGTTTTATTTTTAATTGTCCCCTCTCACTCTTCAAAACTACAGCGGTCACATGGCTAGCTTGTCCAGTTCTTCGTCATTAAACAATTCCTCAGTTCTACATTGAAGAAAGTTTCGCCAAACTGCTTCCTTAGGGAGAACAAGTCTATACACATTATTCCACATAGCATCTCACATTGTCCTATATAACTGATGAACAACTTTCCTACAGTTATGTTCAATTCCCCAAGCATTCTTTTAGCTTTCCTAATTACTTACAACCCTTCTGCAAATCATAGACTGGAACTCCCAGATCCTTTTGCAGCTCAAAGCTCTACAATTTCTCATCATTAGGATGTGATTTTTTTAAAAACTTTTCTTGATAAATAGGACAATTTCACATTTTTCTGCATTAAAGAACATAGAATAGTACAGTACAGGCTCTTCAGCCCACAATGCTGTACCAACCTTTTAACCAGTTCCAAGATCAATCTATCCCTCCTCTTCCACAGAGTCCTCCATTTTCGTTCATCCATGTGTTTATCTACCAATAATACTGGTATTGCAATCCATGCGCTTACCACTCCCTGTGTAAAAAAAAAACTACCTCTAGAATCTCCTCTATATTTCCACTAATCACCTTTAATGTCTGCCCTGTCATATTAGTCATTACCACCTTGGGTAAAAGGTGTTGACTGCCCATTCTATCTATGCCTCATATCACCCTTTGTACCTCTATCAAATTACCTCTTACCCTCCTACACTCCAAAGAGAAAATCCGTATCTTGCTTAAACTTTCCTTATGGTTCAAGCACTCTAATCACGCAGCATCCTGGTGAATCTCCTCTGCACCCTCTCTAAAGCTTCCACATTCTTCCCACAATGAGGCAACTGGAAATGAACACAATACAATAAGAGTGATCAAACCAGATTTTTATGGAGCTGCAACATTACCTCATGACAATAGAACACAATCTTCTCACTAATGAAGGCCAACATGCCACTTGCAGCCTTATTCACCCTATCAACATGTGAGGAAATCTCCAGATGCTGGAAATCTGAGCAACACACACAAAGTACTGGAGGAACTCAGCAGGCCGGGCAGCATCTATGGGAAAAAATACAGTTGACGTTTTGGGCCAAGACCCTTCTGTACGTCTGGAGAAAAAAAGATGAGGAGTAGATCTAAAAGGTGGAGGAAGGGAGAGAGAAACACAAGATGATAGGAAAAGCTGAGAGGGGGAGGGATGAAGTAAAGAGCTGGGAAGTGGATTGGTGAAAGAGATACAGGGCTGGAGAAGGGGGAGTCCGATAGGAGAGAACAGAAGGCCATGGAAGAAAGAAAAGCGGGGAGAAGCATCCGAAGAAGGTGATGGGCAAGCAAGGAGATAAGGTGAGAGTGGAAAAAGAGGATGGGGAATGGTGAAGGAGTTGGGGGGGGGGGCAGGGTGGTGCATTACCAGGTTCGAGAAATTAATGTTCATGCCATCAGCTTGCAGACTACCCATACAGAATATAAGATGCTACTCCTCCAACCTGAGTGGGGCCTCATTACAACGGTAAAGGAAGCCATGTATTGACATATCAGGTCAATCAGGCTCAGCAGACATGGCCTGTCTCTCAGAAAGCCATGCTGCTTATCCCTAATCAGCAATGTTTTCCAGTTGTTCATAAATCCTGTCCTGGACTCACTGGTCTATAGTTTTCAGGAACATCCCTATTAGCTTTCTTGAACAAAAGAGTAACATTTGCCATCCTCAGATCTTCTGGCACTACTCCTGTTGAGAGAATGAAAGGATAATTGTCAACTGTGTGACAATGTTTTCTTTTGCTTCCTGTAGTAACCTGAGGCACAGCATTTCTGGCCCTGAGGATCTATCTATCTTTATGTATTTTCAAAATTTGAACACTGCCTCTTTCTTATCCTCGATATGTTCCAGTATATTAGCCTGTTCTATGCTGATCTCACGTTTTTCAAAGTTCTTGTCACTGATGAATACTAAGTATTAATTAAGGACCTCCCAAACTCTTCCAACTCCAGGCATGTTTCCTCTTTTATCCAGGATCAGCCCTACATTCATTCTAGTCATCGTCCTGTTCTTCACATATATGTAGAATGCCTTTGGCTTTTCCCTAATCTTACTCAAGGTCTTCTTGTATCCCCTTCTAAATACCCTGAATCCCCTTTTAAGCTCCTTCATGGCTACCTTATAACTCTCAAGAGCATTGTCCAATATTTGCTTCCTGAACCCTAAGTATGCTTCCTTCTTCTTCTTGACTAAATGTTCTACTTCTCTTGTCAACCATGGTTCCTTCATTCTGCCATCTTTTCCCTGCCTTAATGGGATAAATTTACCCAGAACCCAATGCAATTGTTCCTTAAACAACCTCCACATTTTCATTGTACATAGTCCGAAGAACATCTGTTCCCTATTTATGCTCCTAACTACCTGCCTAATTGCACTTTAATTTGTCCTCCCCCAGTTATTTTCCCATACTATCTCCTCCTGTCTCCACCCCCAAGGTCATGGAGTTGTGGTCACTGTCTCTGAAATGCTCTCCTACCGTTAGGTCTGTCACCTGTTCCAGGTGCATTGCCTAGTACTAGACCCAGTATGACTTCCCCATTTTTGGCCTCTGTCTACATATTGTTATCATTTATTTATTTAGAGATATATCATGGTAATAGGACCTTCTGGCTCAATAAGCCCGTGGCACCCAACTACACCATGTGGCAAATTAGCCTCCACAGGAAACCTACACAGAATTGGGCAGAACATACAAACTCCTTATAGACAGCAGTGTTGCAAAAGCATTACTCTAATCGCTATGGAACCATGCCGCCTCTATGGCAGGAATCTTTCCTGGATATTTCTAACAAGTTCTGCCTCAGCTAAACCTCTTGCACTAAGCAGATGTCAATCAATATTAGGGAACTTGAAGTCACCCATGACAACAACCATGTTATTTTTGTACCTTTCCCAATCTGCTCCTCAGTACCCCTGTTGCTATTGGGAGAGGGGTTCTATAGAATACCTCCAATAGAGTGATTGCACCCTTCCAGTTTCTGACGTTCACCACACTGACTTAGTAGACAATCCCTCCATGATATCCTCTCTTCCTGCAGCTGTGATTAGCAATGCTACTCCACCACCTCTCACCTCCCTTCCTGTCCCTTTTGAAATCATATAAACCCTAAAACATCCTAGAGCCGTTTCTGCCTTTATGACTATAAGCATCTGTAATGGCCAAAATGTCTTAGTTCTATGCACTGATCCATGCTCTAAGTTCATCACCATTGTTTCTGATATTTCTTGTGTTAAAGTAAACGCATTTTAACTCATCCAACTAACTGAATTTATGCCCTATCTACTGCCTATCCTTCTTCGGTTTCTCTACACATAGCATTTCCGTTTACACTGACTGCCTCATTATCTGAACTAGCCCTAGTTTAAATCCTCCCCAAAAGCTCTTGCAAACATGCCTGCAACAATATTGGCCCCTCTCAAGTTTAGGTATAACCCATCCCATTTGTCGAGGTTGGACCTTCCCCAGAAGAGGTCCCAATGATCCACAAATCTGAAACCCTGCGCTCAGCACCAATTCTTCAGCCACACACTCATCTGACATATCATCCTATTCTTACCATCTCCTGTATGCAATCCAGAGAAGACAACCCTTGATGTCCTGCATTTTAGCTTCCTTCCTAGCAACATTGGCTGTTATATTTCATTTGTTAAGTACTTACCGTCTCACTTAATCCATTTATATCCCTTTGTCATCTCCTGATTTCATTTTCACAATTTACTTCTCAAGCTCTTCCTGTCACTAAATAACTATACTTTGATGTTTATATCCAAGTAATTTATATACATTGTAATAAACCAAAGCCTCGGCACTGATCTCTGTGGCACAGCAGTCATTAAATTTTGCTATTTCAGAAGCAGTCCCATCAATACCTCCTTCCTATTTAGTTTCAAGAAGACTTACTGATCAGAATGTAGAACCTTGTCCTTCAGTGCTGTGGGGGTATAATGTAAAATAATCTATTCCACACATCTGTCTTATAGCAATACAGCAGCTGTTTCACAGCAGCTAAGACAGAAACCCGAACAAAGGCAATGTTCCTTCTGGCAATGATGCGTTGTATGGAAGTATATTAAAAATGCATTTTTAAAGGCAGTGGGGATAGAGAAATAAAATATATATAAAACCTATTTTAGTCAGTTTTTCAATACTACTACGTGCTGCAACTCTGGAGGAGGTGTGTACAGTAAATGATTGGTACTGAAAATCCTGCTTCGCTTTGCTCATCTCATTGGTTTCTCAGGGGTGCAGGTACAGCTTCGCTGGAATTTTGACTTAGTTGCTTTTGGCAAAAATATTTTTTGTCCCAATGAAGAAAATATGACTTGGAATGACCGACAGAAAAATGTTCCTGATCCAGCACCTCCTCTTCGAAGAATAAATTTGTGCTGCATTAACAAAGAGACATTAGGCAGAGCCTCTAAATTATTTCATACTTGACTTTGACGATACTAAGCATAAGGTATAGCAGACTGTGCTGTTGTACTAGGCAGATTGATGATGTGTCCAGAGGCAGTGGATATTATAATTATATTCTTTTGTTATCATATACACAATACATATCTTTTATATCTTTGATGTTCACTAAGGTGTTTCAAAATGTTCTTGTGTTCCAAATTAGTTCTGCTGATTTGACTTCGGAGGTGTTATTTAACATATGGCACAAAATTCATTGAAAATTCCCTGCTGTGCATAACTTATCATTGATTTATAATTGCTGTTATCCATCACTGTTCTCTTGTTATTGGCTGTCCATGTGAGCAGTGGGTAGCTATTATGATAAATGTTGCTCAAAGATCAAAGCTTTGTTATGAAAGTGATGATATAATTTGAATTAAGTAACTTAATATGCTAGTAAATAAACCTGACATTTTCTCCAAAATAAGAGTTGCTCGGTAAAACAAAAGCCTTTTTTTGAAGGAATAATAACAGGACAATGCAGCACTGTTGCAACCTAATGCAGCACTGAAACATTTACCTCCTTAACCTGGTTCAAGAACCACCACCCAATCCAGCTCTGAGGAGCCATGCAGAACACAAATACCATTGTAGTTTGAATGGCCCAGTGCTAGCCCTTGTTATGCTATTCATGTATTCAGGAAAAGTATTGTGCTTGAAGGACACTACTGGCTGCTCATCAACAAAGTACTCTTGCATAATCACACACTCGCATGCACTAGTCTGAAATCACACAGCCCCTGCAGTGTAAATTGTACAACCTAATGAGAGCCCCACCTCCCAATGACACACCCCTTGGCAGATCACAGACAGCACTAACCTAAGTGTCAAGACCATTAAACCATGAGTCAAATTGAGGTCATGCTCAGTAGGGAATTTTCGAAATGAATTTTGTGCCACAAGTTAATGGATACCTCCACTGTCAAATCATCTAAGCCAATTTGGAACACATAGATATTTTGAAATCTCAGCGTCTGAGGACTGATGTTGTTTTCTATTTCTATTGACATGAGGAAGAGCCCACGTTGTGCCTGTGACCACACACCCCCATACTGAGCTTCAACTAAGAGTGGGACACTTCTGGCAGCATCGCAATCATTCCCATTGTTTCATCTGAAGCCACGGACTGGACTGCCAGTCACAAACAATGACTGCTTTCCTAGCCCCATGGAAAAATGTCCCTTAAACATCCCCATGGCACACCATCATTCCAGAAGACACTGCAGTGACTTGCGTAGGCCATTCTTGCAGCACTTTCCAGACTCTCAACCTCTAACAGCTAGAAGATAAGGGTTACAGGAAGCTGTGAACATCACCATCTTGAGGTTGCCCTCCAGCCTTCCAACTCAGAAATATATCACCGGCCATTCATCATCACTAGATCTAAAGTCTAGTGCTCCCCGCTATCCAGCTTCACTGGGCACCACTAAAAACTCCTCAATGATATAAGACAATGGCTCACCATCCTGCAAAGGGAAACAAGGAGGGGAATAAATATTGGACTTGTCAATGAAGCCACATGTTGAAAATGAAAAAAAAAGATTAAAGTTAAAAATTTAAGTAAATTTCATGCAGGAGGGACACCTCAAGTTGCTGGGATGCTATCTAAACATAAGTTATTGTGCCATTGATTGCAATGATGCTGGTCAAGAAAACCTGTGGGGTATGGTAGCTCAACAGTTAGTGCTGCGGTCTCGCATTTGATCTTCATCTTGGCTGCTGTTTATACAAAGCTTGCACACTCCCCTCTTATATTGCTTTCCTTTGTGTACTCTGGTGATTGCTCATATACCAAAAATGTAGTGATGTTAATTAGTCACTGTAAACTACCCCTTCGGAGGCTAAGGAGACTTCTTAGGAAAACAGGAAATTGAATGATGCTACTTTTTAACATTACAAGGTATTAATGGAGAAGAAGTAACATGGTCAGTGAAAGGATCATTACAGAAGTGGTTTTCAAGAATCTGGAACTCTTCAAAACTAAGTTTATGATGGGGAGTGTCAGTACTCTCATGACAGTCTCGAAAGTTATTTCACTTTCTTGGTGCAGTAATTCAGATAAGTTGCCATTGACATCACTGCCCTGATGAGACCCACAACAGGTGGGAGATAGACAACTTAAAGAACACATCTTATTCTGGAGGGGAGCCTAGTAAAAAGAACATTATCTTTACTTGTTTGGTTTCACCAGTGAGAACAAATGGGTCTGTTATTCCACTGATTCCCATGGGTTAAGTGAATGCCTTTTGACACTTTGACAAGTTCATTCATAGAAACAGAATGCAGATAAGCACATAAACCCTGATCCTGGAAATAGCAAAGAAGCCGAAGAGGATTTCTGTTCAAACTTTGAGCAATCCCTGATCAGAATTTGATTAGAGACAGACTGATTCTCTTTGGCAATTTCAGAGCTAGATTTAGAAAGGACAGCTATCAAAAGGTTCAATTTCAAGAAAAGGAGCGAGGAAAGCTACAGAGGCTCTAATGAAATCCTCCTCTTGCCAAAAGAGCTTAGAACACAATCATGTTATCGCCAACAGCCCGTTGCAACAGACACAGGCACTGAGGGATTATATTTTCATCCAAGCAAGGAACTATGAGGATGTCTGCATTATCCATACCATGACAGGAACTAACAACAGATAGACCAATCATTCCCTAGAAGAATCCACTCATTGTGGTTTGCTAAATGGTGATATGCTCTGTTCTATCTTCATATTGTTTGTTTTTAGATCATGAGTTTTTGGAAGTTGACATGTTTTATTTCCATAACCTCTATTCCATTAATTTGGCTCTAAAATGATAATGGAATCTTCAGGAAAACGAATAGCAAAGGGGCGTAGCCAACCTGATGATATCCATTGAAGATCCATTGTGCCTGGTCATTCTATCAGTGTTAGGATATTTGATGGTCTCTTAGTTTATCTACCAGAAAAGACTAAGGTGGATGAACAGCAGAAAATCCAGAAGTAATACATCCCAAACATATGGAAATAAAACAGATCAACTGTCAAAAACTCATGAACTAAAAACAAACAAAAGGAAGATAGAGCAAAGGAGATCCACCATTTAGCAAACCACAATGTGTGGGTTCTTCTAGATACCGCAGACCATTTGTAGTATAATTGTACTACCAAACACCCTTGCTAAGAGCCAGGAATAGAGGGAAGTTCATCTATTTCAATGAGGATGTCAGCATTCAGTGAACTATGAACATCACATCAACCAAGGCTCTTGTTTTTGATTCAAGTGTCTTTGACCCCTTTCTATAACAACACTCCAGCACAATTTAGGTGCACCCAATGCCTAACAAGATCGTGAAAGTGCCATCTAAGAGTTGAAAGGTAACAAGGCCTCTGGAGTCAATGAAACTACAGTTGGAAGTACTTCTGGCACAAATTCATGAAGGAGAGAGTATCCTTGGAGTTCTCAGGGATTTGCATAATCATAACCTTAGTGGGTAATGACACAAGAGAAGTGATCAATGCAGCTATTACAAAGGCATCTCTCTCTTCTGTTGTTCACAGGTAAATATATTCAAGGACCCCCCTTTCCCATGACCAAAGTACTCTTCCCAAAGTGGCAATGTGGATTCTGCAAAATGTGCAATGCACAAAATAAATCAAAGAAAAACATAAGGAATAAGATCTATCATCTCCTCTGACATCACAAGACAATCAACTCCATTAACTGTTTTAGGAGGATCCATGAGAATGCAAGACCATTCTTGCAAATACAATGAGCCCAATACACCAGCACACCATGATTCACCAGCAAACTGGCCAGGCTCCCAAACCCCTCAGGGTTGTTGGTCTACCTCAGTACTCAGTATTCTTCATGCAGGAGGTCATCCTTCTTACTTTTACTCCTCAACATTTTTGCAAATATTTTTGCTTCCTACCACACCTGCTGGAGTGTTGCTATAGAAAGGGGTCAAAGACATTGAATCAAAAACAAGAGCCTTGGTTGATGTGATGTTCATAGTTCACTGAATGCTGATATCCTCATTGTAATAGATGAACTTCCCTCTATTCCTGGCTCTTAGCAAGAGAATGCAAATACAACAGAAAGAACATGGAAGCCTCTTGAACATGGGTGGGCAGTGTTGTGACTACTGATGGTTGGTTTGGTAGATTCAACTAGAGCTAATGCGCTGGCTTACTTACTGCAGCATTTCAAATCAGTGGAGAGTGTATAAAATAGAGTGGTCAGGTGCTTGAGAATAGTCTTCAAGGCCTCACCAATGAACTGGTTGCAAATGGTGCCGCAGATCAACTGTTGTGAGAGGGGCCTGAGTACAAATAGCAAATGTTCTAATGTTTGCTATTCTAACCTAATAAATAAAATTCTGTAATTCAAAGTAGATAATTGGAATTTGTGTCTTTCTGCTTACTGAACAGAATCCGCAATCCTTTTCATGTAACATTTTGGCATAGTTGTCAAAGAATCTAGTGGGTGTGGTAGGAAGCAAAAATATTTGCAAAAATGTTGAGGAGTAAAAGTAAGAAGGATGACCTCCTGCATGAAGAATACTGAGTACTGAGGTAGACCAACAACCCTGAGGGGTTTGGGAGCCTGGCCAGTTTGCTGGTGAATCATGGTGTGCTGGTGTATTGGGCTCACAAGTGTTAAAGATGGGACTGTCTCCTGTCCATACTGAAGGGGTAAGGGTTTCTGGATAAGAATGGGAACCAGAGAGGGAAAGAGAAAGAATTAGAGAATCTTAAACAGGGTGTTGAGGCATGAAACAATGCTGCACGATCATGATGGAATTCTGGGCTAATGAGATTGAAGAAAAGAGCATCAATATCGCCTGCTACCTTGCCGAGGTCTGGCAGGAGGAAATGGCCCAAAAAACTAATTGGAAACTGGACCCAGTGAAGGTCTCGGCTCTTATTTTATGGGGTGATGACCCTGGCTACCTGGGATGTGGATATTTGTTTTGCTGGGGAGGATTAGGAGGTAAGGCTAGATGGGATCCCAGGTAGAAAGTTGTTCTCCTGTATGTGCCTTCCCAGCCCTTAAAAGCACAAACAACTAGGTTTACTATGTCCACAGAAACATGGTCTGCCCAATTTCCCGCTCCAAGCATCTCTCAGCCTGCGGGGGAACCTCGCACCCTGAGACAACCCAGCATACTAGGCAAGTTATTGTTCAGCCAGATGGGAGTGGAGACCTGAAATGGTGACTAAGGAATACTTCTCCAAGGAACTGGTGGAGCTGGGGGAATCAGTACAGACAGAAGTCAAAGGAACAATTAGTGGTGTGGTTGTTAAGGATATGGGACATTGGAAGAGGTGGAGAGATCTTAACTGACTGGAAAATGGGTGCCTGGGAAGATGATCATCATGCCTTGGGTAAATAATGCACTATGGGCAATGGTCAGGGAGAATAGGTCTTTGTGAGAGAGAGTAATGACTCTGGTAAAGGTTAAGTGTCCCTCCCTATTAGACTAGGATTTATAATCTCAAAAACAGTGGAACACAGCAGAGGTGGGAGGTAGGGAGTGTATGAGTGGGCCCCGATTACTGGGACATATGCGGGTGCGGATGATCCATCAGATACTTTGACCATGTTAGGGTACCTGATAAAAACAACAGCTCCCTTCGGAAGTTTTAATCCCTTTTAAGGTTAGCAGAAGGAAGGACAGTCGAATTGGTAATTGGGCTCTTAGAGAGGTTGGAACATGTAGACAGAGTTCGTAGCCAGGTGAGGAAGATAGAGATGCAGGGTGGAGGGGGTCCCACCTGACCCATAAGGAGGTGGTTTTGGCAGGCATTCCTTAAGAATGGGTGGAAGGGGTACCCAGCGCTGCCCTATACCCTTTATGGAAAGACCATTGTCAAAATAAGAAGTGAGACAGATCATGGAGGTGGTAAGGTGACTGCTGCTGATCCCTCACACAGTGGAGGAAGCACGCCCCCTCTGTACTCCTCCATACAGGCGGTGTAGAAAGCCCTCCGAGACATGCAGCAGCAGGACTCCAGCAGTGAGTGGCTCCCGTCGAGGCACAGCCAGAGCTCCCAGTATATACTCTCAAAAACCCTTTCCCAGACGGGAGACCTGAGTCCTTACTCCTATTGCAGTACTTTGGGATAAGGGAAACATACAACAATGGTTTGCACTTGTTGATACTGGAGCATACTATTATCCCAGGCAATCCTGACAGGTGGAAAGGTCCCTGGCTGATGATCGAAAGACTAGGAGGGTCACTCACCTCGGCTCAGGCTGTTACCAGGACCAAGCACACTATTAACCACGGGTGACCCCAATAGGTGGAGAGGCCTCCGTGTGATGATAGAAGGGCTGGGATTGTTACTCATTCCAGCCCAGATGGTTACAGTAAGGTCAGCTATTGGCTCAGAACAACCAAGACATACGTCAATGCTGGTTGTGACACCCCTGGAGTGGCTTTTGTGTATAAATGTGCTGAAAGGTAGGTCCCTGCAGAGCAACAGGGGCTGTTTTATTGTTGAGGTGGCACGAGCAACGATACTAGCGGGACTGGCCAAGTGGAAGCCTCTCAGCTTTCTGTGCCTGACCACGGTGGTGAACACCAAGCAGAACTGCATCCTGAGTGGCACTAGGGAGAGGGGGAAATAATGGAGGAACTGTTAAAGGAGAGGGTTATTCAGCAGCAATGTCCCCTTGCAATATCCCAGTGTGACTGGTGGAGGCGGGATGGAACATGGTGAATGACAAGTGGACTTTAGGCAATTGAACAAGCGCATCCCACCCCTCACAGCAGTCCCTGATGTAGTGACTGTTGTAGAAGTCATATGGAGCAAGGAGGGGAAGTATTGGTATGCTAACACTATCTTTTCCAGTTCCCTGAGCCTGAGTCCCAAGAAAAGTTTGGCTTTACATGGGAAGGCAGACAGTATACCTTTTATTGTCATCCCCAAGGATATGTGCAAAGCCCAAACTTGTGCCATAGCATTATAGCTCGAGTTCTACAAGGTATCTTACTTGACCCAACCATCTTAGTATCCCATTGTAGGGATGCTTGGAGGGGATGGTGGGGCAGGCACTAGATATGGTAGTTACCTCTTGAGGGAGAGGGGATGATCTATTAATCCCGATGCGATCCAGAGCCCCAGCAAGAATGCTTTATTTCTGAGAATTCAATGGAAATCTAAACATTGGGAGATACCAGAAAAGGCCAAATGAAAAATGTTTGGGGCAGCAGTCCCCACCTCTAAAGAGGAGACCCAGCATTTTGTAGGATTACTCGGGTATTGGCTACAACATATTCCCCACCTAACGATGATACTGAAACCATTATATCAGATATATCGGAAAAAAGACCGCTTCCAGAGGGGGTCCCAACCAGCAAGCCACCTTGAGATTACCAAACAGGCTGCTGAACAGGCCCTCACCCCACTCCCCCCCCCCCCACCCCTGAGATAACATGGGGTACCTTTTGGACTACAGGTTTCAAGTGGTTGGATGGAGCCTGTAACAGTTAATGAGAGGATGTCAGGTCCCTTGGACCCTTTCCAGGGCTGCAATCAGATATGTACACTCCTTTTGAGAGACGGCTCTTAACCTGTTATTGGCCCTCTTAGCCATCCAGCAATGAAGCCCCACCTCCCCATTATGCAATGGGTGAAATCAGAAAATGTGACCCACAAAGAAGGCAGAGTTCAGCACTTGTCTACAGTGAAGTGGAAATGGTACATAGCAGATCAAGTGGAAAAAGGCTCCAGTGAGCAGGTTACCACCATCGTACCTCTGATATGGATACGGCCATTGACCCCTCACCTATACAATAGGGAAACCGTATGGTGACCTAATCCCGGAGGAGAAACAGCATGTGTGGTTCAGTGATGGATCCGGCCGTTGATGGGAGTGACAAACAGTGGTGGAAGGTCACTGCCCTCCTTCCTGCAACAGGGAAAGTGGAAACAGCTGAGGGGGAGTGAGGACCCAACCAGCGAGGTCACAGGGATGTCCATATGGATGCATGGGCAAAATTGCAGGGTATATGGATGACCCCATTGGTGGCGATCCTGTTGGGAAAAAGTATGGAAAGACACCCAGTGTCAGCAGATCACTGTCCACCATATAGATGCCCACACTTCCTGTGAAACGGAGAAGGTGGCGCAGGTCGCTGCAGTTGAGAGAGCTGTTCAGATAATGACAGAGGAGGAAGATCGGGGTTGATGGCCATCTGCATGCATCAGTAGAGCAGGCATCTAGGAATGGAAGGAGTGAAGAACTGGGCAGAGGTCCGTCAGCTGGTGCTGACATATGATGAAACCCAAACAGCTGTAGCAAATTTTCCAGCTCGCCAGCAGGTGAAGCCAAGGGGATGGCCGATGGGCCCCAGGGGACATATCTGGAGAGGTACAAGGGCAGTCTAGATTTGGCAAGTGGATTTCATTGAGCCTTTAGCAATGCATAATAACAGTCAAGAGTCATTATAAGACTATAGTGGATACTTACATCAAGGTACAGGTGGCAGTGCCCTGCAGCCATGCTGAAGAGGAGCATAGAAGTAAGGGTCCGCAACATTTATCCTCCATATGTGAGAATGATAGTATGCTTCCCTAGTATTGCAGGAATGGCCAAGTCATTGCTGCTGCTCCTCTCCACAACAGCGATGGTGAACTCGACTAATACCTTTCTCAGAACTTTTTCAGAATTTCAGTGCTTTTCATCTGAACATATGGAAGCGTAGGGTATGCTCCCAGATTCCAACGCACTCAGGTTTGAGAGCACTGATTCCTGTCCCTCTGAATGACACTGAATACTGGGCATAGATTGCATCTGACAGGAACTTGTCAGCTATGACTGTCGATCAGACATAAATAGGACAAAGTCCTTTTAAGGCAGTGGTTCCCAATCTAGACTGGATCACAGGTTGGGAATCCCTGTTTTAAGGGATGGTATATATCAGTATATGATCAGAGTAAGAGCAAGGTACCAAAACTGGATGGTTGCTTTTTCCTGTATGGTACTGCTCGGTTATCAAGGGAAAACATCCTGATGGCCTCAGCCAAAGTAGAATGGCATTGGAATATATCTTCGCAAAGGCCTGCGCCATAATGTGCCAGGAGTGTCACACTTACATTCTTGACGAGTCAGAGAATATAATAGAATTGGCTGACCATATACAATAGTTGGTAAATAAGATAGGTAATGTGGGATCTCAGTTCCATAGCTATTATAGCCTGTGGAGCACAAGGAGACTTCTATGTTACCTTACTGCACTGGGGTGTTACTATAGCCATTTTGCTTTTATGATCAGTAGACCGTAAAACAAAGGAGCAGAATTTGGCCACTCAACCCATTGAATCTGCTCTGCCATCCCATCACGGTTGATTTATTATCCATCTCAACCCCATTCTCTCTCTTCCTCCCCATAATCTTTAAAGCCAAGACTAAATAAGAACCTCTCAACCTCCACTTTAAGTATACTGGATGACTTGGCCTTCACGGTCAGCTGTCAAAATGAATTCCACATATTTACTACCCTCAGGCTAAATAAATTCCTTCTCATCTATGCTCTAAATGGACATCCGTCCATACTGAAGTTCTGGCCTCTGGTCCTGGACTTCTCCATATAGGAAACATCCTCTTCACATCCACTCTTATCCAGCCCTTTCAATAATTCAGTAGGTTAATCCTTGTGAACCTCCTCTGGACTCTCTCCAAAGCCAGCACAATTTTTCTTAGAGAAGGCACCCAAAACTGCTCATGATTTTCCAATTGCCCTCTGACTAATGCCTTATAGAGCCTCAGCATCACACCCTTGCTCTTATTGCTAAAAATTGCATTTGCCTTCCTCACCACAGACTCAAACTTTATAGAAACCTGTGGAGATTTGCAATTTGCGTGGAATACGATGGGTGTCCACGGGAGTTGTAAGAAAGCCTGAGGGCCAAATGTAATGGTGTTGTGACATTCAAAGGGTGAAATGTATTGTAAGGGGTTAATCTTTGTGCTTGTCAAATGTCTTCACCATTGTGGCCTTGAGTGTACTGTACATAACTTGGACTGTGAGAATGTAATATGCCAATGGAGATGCAACAGTGACAACACAAAAGTCATTTGAACACAGGGGTGGGACCCATTATGTTTGGTGACTAGTGATAATTGTTTTGAGCTGTGCTAGGTATTGGTCCATTTATTGAAGCATTTGAGTGGAGAGGATATAAAAATTAGAGTGGTCAGAAGCCTCACAGAAGCTGGTTGCGAACACTACCATCAGTCAAGTGGGAAATTAAAAGTGTTTTAATGCTTGCTATTCTCTCCTAATAAAGCAAGTTTTGTCACTCTTAGTAGATCATTGATGCTTGTGCCCTTCTGCCTCCCCAAGCAGAAACCTTTGTGAACCCTTTGGTGCAATATAACAGCTGTCACCAAAAATAATCATCATTCTCATTCTGATTCACAACTTTCCAATATAATCCTCATCAAAATATTCACTATTTACCCATTGCCACTACAAAAATGAGATCAAGCACAGAAACATGTTTGCCTCAACATCCTTAATCCTCCTCGCTCTAGTACTTCAACTCCTCGCCAATGAGTACCCCAACTGGAACAGAGTAAATATGCAAGATGAAAAGGAATCTCTTCAATTTTTTTTACCTTCACTTGAGGACCCTAGTAATTGTTACTTCCACTGTCAATTTAAGTTTGCAGGCAACACTTCCTGTTGTATGTACAGTAGATGGAGGCCAGGCTCAGACATGGAGTGTGTGAGAGGATAGGCTTTAGACTACACATCCAGAATGGGGGTATCTTTCAATGGCTTTCTCCTGCAATAGAAATCTTAAGCTATCAAGATCTGGGAAAAGAACCAAGATAGTGCGGCGACCCACTTCCTAGCACACTCGAACCGGCTCACAAATAGCCAGCGCGTCGGCATAAAGGCCAGTCCCGAAAGGGCGCCAGGTCTGCTTCACCAACAAAGGGAAAAGCCCGCGCGGCACTCTGAATACGTGCCCCCTACAGCATCCGCGCGCGGGACAGGACTGTGAATACGTGCCCCCTACAGCATCCGCACCCGGGGAGGGCGGGATCAGGGAGGCTTTAAAGCGAGGCCGCGAAGTTCGAATAAAATCTTTTTTTAACTGCAAGTTTACCGACTCCGTGTCATTATTTCAGCGCTGCGTGTAGCACACCGCTACAATAGCACCATTTTCTTTTCACTTCTCAGGAGCCACATCTCAGCTGGGACAAACATTAAGAATAATTGTTTCCCACATGTCATCACAGCCTTTAGCTGCTGGAAGAAAATCATGTTTAAAGATTAAGACCTCTAGCCTAGTGTATAGATGGTCCGTCAAGGAACCCTGATCCTCACTCTCTTAACCTTTTGGAGATGCAGACTACCTAGAGAAGGCATTTCAGCATGAATTCTTTAACAGAAAATCTTGCCTGACAATTTCTGTTGGAATTCTTTGAGGAAATAACAAACAGGACAGACGAAGAAGAATTGGTGGATATTGTATGCTTGCATTTTCAGAAGGTCTTTGTCAAGGTACAGCACACAAGGCTCCTTAACAAGGTAAGAGCCCAGGGTATTACAGGGAAGAAACTAGCATGAATAAAGAGTTGGCTGATTGGCAGGAGGCAAAGAATGGGAATAAAGGGAGCCTTTTCTGGTTGATTGCTGATGGTGTTTTGCAGGGGTCAGTATAGGGGCCACTTCTTTTTATGTTATATGTCAATGACTTAGATGATGGAATTCAAAGGCAACACGAGTGAATCTGCAGATGCTGGAAATAAATAAAAAACACAAAATGCTGGCAGAACTCAGCAGGCCAGACAGCATCTATGGGAAGGAAGGGTTTCGGCCTGAAACATCATCACTACCTCCTCTCATAGATGCTGTCTGGCCTGCCGAGTTCTGCCAGCATCTTGTGTTTTTTAGATGATGGAATTGATGGCTTTCGGGCCAAGTTTGCAGATGATTCTAAGATAGGTGAAGGGACAGGTCGTGTTGAGGAAACAGGAAGGCTGTGGAAGGACTTAGACAGATTAGGAGAATGGATAAATAAGTCTCAGATGGAATATAGTGTCAGGAAGTAATTGGTCTTGCACTTTGGTAGAAGGAACAAGGGCATAGAGTATTTTCTAAGTGGGCAGAAAATCCAGAAATCTGAGGTGCAAATGGACTTGGAGTTCCTTGTGCAGGATTCCCTAAAGGTTAACTTGCAGGATGAGTAGGTGGTGAGGAAGGCAAATGAAATATTAGCATTTGTTTTGAGAGGACTAGAATATAAAAGCTATGATATACTGCTGAGGCTTTGTAAAGCACTGGTGAGGCCTCACTTGGAGAAATGTGAGCAGTTTTGTGCCCCTTATCTAAAAAAGATAACAAAAAAAGCTGACATTGGAGAGGGTTCAGAATGAAAGAGTTATCATATGAGGAGGGTTTGATGGCTCTGGGCCTGTACTCACTGGATTTTAGAAGAATGAGGTGGGGATCTCACTGAAACATATTGACATATTGAGTGTTGTGAGGTCTAGATAGAGTGGATGCAGAGAGGATATTTTCTCTAGTGGGGGAGTCTATGACAAGAGGGCACAACCTCAGAGTAGAGGCACGTCCATTTAGAATGGAGATGAAGAGGAATTTTTTTAGCCTGAGGGTGGTGAATCTGTGGAATTCATTGTCACAGGTAGCTGTGGAAGCAAGGTCAATGGATGTATGTAAAGTGGAGGATGATATATTTTGATTAGTCAGGGCTTGAAAGGTTACAGAGAGAAGGCAGAAGAATGGGGTTGAGAGGGAGAATGGGTGAGCTATGATGGAATGGCAGAGCAAACTCAATGGGCTGAATGGCCTAATTCTGCTCTTAACTCTTATTGTCTTATATTATGGTCTTATGGCGTTTCAAAGGCAGAACCTTAAAATAAACTTGGAGGATAGCTGAACCAATGTTAGTATCTTCCCTGAAGCTAATATCTTCTACGCCGGCTCCAATTATACTCAACCAGCTCCTGCGGCAAATCACAATGTCTGCATATATGACAACCAACTTTCAAAACAATTACTCCCATCTCAGGAAGTGATTTCCAGGACTACAGAAGTCATACTTCATGGACAACCTCAAATCCTCCTGGAATGATCAATACTACCTCATGGGAATGTCTAGCTCGGAAGCACTCATTTTGATGAAGAAGAACACAAAAGGCACAGTGGAATTACATGGGTTGAGTGAAATCAGTTTTTAATAATTACACTAAAATCTCCCGATATATCAATGCATGATTGTCAATTACTACATATACATGATAAAAGAGGAGTTCAATACAGGAAAATGGCTGCAGAGATCAGAGTGGTGGATTGGGAGTAGGAAAGATAACTTGCTGTTTGTCAGATGCTCGATGTGTTGCCTTTATGGCATTTGTTTAGTTCATAATATCTTCGCTAGTAATTCGTTTGTTAGCATTTTTTAGTTAAAGTTAGGATTGTTTAAAGTAAATTCGTTGTCTGTGATATATCGCGGCATGCGATGACATCACATCCGGTTTCGCCGAGTCTTGTGGGAAAATACCGGTTTGGAGAAACGGGAAGGAGGGGGCACACGTGCGAGATCAGCGCAAGAAAAGTTGTCTCTCTACGCATTAGAAACATAGTGAAGCAACGCCATAAGTTCACGA